>NC_141097.1:37965236-39318986 GCF_041138505.1 Cibotium barometz | reverse complement strand
ATGCTTAATCAAATGAACACATAACTAAGAAATCTATACATAAATATTCATCATGACCAAGAGCCCACCCAAGCTCTAATACCATGTTAACAATCCAAAAATGGGATTGATCATGGTGATAGACAATGATTAAGCAATATAATTAGGGTGGATTAAACCACACTAAGAACTCCATAAGAGAGAGAGAAAGATTGCACACTCAACACTCAATTCTATTACTCTCTTGTATTCACAATGAACCATACAATGATATAGGCCCTCTAGCCTTATCTCACTTTACATGTCATCATCCATGTGGCAACTCCTTTTCCACTCTTTTGGTCAACACTCACACCATTCAATATTACATGTGGCATTCTTGTCTTGCCACAATATCTTGCACCTCTAGGGTGCTTTCTCACATACACACAACACCACGATTACATCCCTCAACAAGGAGCACCTAATGTGCTTGATGAGATCCTTTCTTAGGATGATGTCTCTTGGAATACACTAATCAGAGGAGGATATGCTTAACAAGGCGATGTCGTGAGCAAGTACACACATGTTTTGATGCGAGATCGGTAATGGCTTGCATTTGCACCTTGATTGTGTAGAAGCATAGGATCAGTTAGATAAATTCATGATCCATAATTTAACGGGGGTTGTTGGAAAACAGTATTACACTTGGCACATATGTACGCCAAGTGCAAAAGCACAACAAATTCTTAAGAAGCTCTTTCTTAGGATGTTGTCTTTTGGAATGCATTGACTGCAGGATATGATCAACTATGCAAAGGTGAGAAGGCATTGAACTATTTCAAATAGATACTACTCACAGTCTCTGTTTCAAACAGATACAACTCGCACTCACTATCCAAAGCAGTGACCTTGCTTTTGTCTTAAAGTCTATGGTGGCAGCATAAGAGCAAATAACTAGCGAAACAAATTTATGATGAGATTGCTAGATATGCATTGCTGAAAGAAATCATTGCGTGCAAAATGTATTGGTGAATATGCATACCACGTGCAATACTCTCACGGGAGCACAACATGTGCCTGAGGATCTTTGGCCTTCCTTGGTCCTTGCTTTGTAAACTCCTTAATGAAGTCAAGAGTGAAAATTAGAGGTTTGTAGTGAGGAAAGTTCAGATGTATTTGACTTAAAAGTGTATTGGCCCTTTTTCAACACTCATATATAAATATATAATATTGATTCCAAAAAAAAAAGTATGTTGTCTTTTGGAATGCAGTAATTGCATTCATGACCAAAGTGAGAATGTGTTTTGAATAGATCCCACATGACCATGAATATATTCTCTTAAAGTGTACCCAATTGCATGGTATGCCTAACAAGGGCAGGGTCAACATGCTTCGATTTATTTCAGACTACTACAACATAAGGGGTTCTCTCAACCTTAGCTTTGCATCTTGAAAGCTTGCTGCAGTACATACAGAAAATGGAATGCACTTCCAAAAGCCTGAGCTTCCTCCTTATGCTGTTGTCCCTTGACACTTATTGCACTATCTGCCTTGTACAGGTAAGGGGAAGCTCTCAAATTTCAATAATTTTGAAACAGATGCATTATTGGTGTATGCCAAGTTTGATTCCAATGTGAGTATATCCATGTGTGACAGACGTTTATGTGCCTTTTCCTTTGCAAAGTCGTCTTTTAACAGGGTGAGTAGCTCCTACCCGCCGTCAGAGACGGGTCACTAGCATATAGAAGAAGAGAAAAAAAAGGAACCGGGACCACGTGGCAACTCCTAAATAAGGTATTATAGATACCAAGTTCCACAAACACATAAATAATTGGTCGCCTTGTACCATCTAACTCCAAGAAATTTACGAACAATCTTGTTTTGTAAGTAATTGCAAAACTGGCACTTTAAAACCCCACAAACATGTAAAATCAGACAGTGGATTGCTTGTGAAGCTGTTGCATGCGAATGCCTCACATTGTAGCTGTAATTGACGAATTTTATATTCTCTAATTTGTGCTCTTCAAGAAATTGGAAATGTCCAAAAGCCCAATGTTGTACTCATAATGACAGATTACACTCAGTCAAGAATGAAAGCTGGAAAATGTAGTGATTATAGGCTGCTGTTACGAGCTTGCATTGCAGGAAGCGTTGGGAGCTCGAAGCCGGCTTTGAATGTGGTCGATTATTATTTTTTTGGTAAATTTTTTTTTTAATAAATGAGGCGTGTGTGACTCGGGCGACGGGGAGACCAAGGCTACAAAGGGCGTATCGGCGGGTGGGTTAATGCAAGCTTACTAGGCCATCAGGATGACTGGCGAGAAGCTCGGAAGTCGGCATAATACTGGCGTAGCCAGCGCGATATGTGCTTCAGTTCCTCTCGTCTCTGCTCAATCAGCCAGTCCGGATCGCCTTCCGTGGAAGCTCGCAAGTCCAGATGGTGGGCTCCTGCCAGCACTCACCCACGGATATAAATCACGCAATAGATTTTCAGGCCATGCCCTATTACTTGTGTGTATTTCCGTGTTCTTATGGAAAACCTTCATCTAAAAATTGTGAAATTATGTATAAACAAAAAAATCTGGAAATGTTTTTGTTCTACAACTTATTTGTACCTTGAAGTTTTAAATTTGAAAAGCGAGTGCAAACTACACTAAAGTTTTTTTTAACACTGTTGGCAGTGTGTAGTATGGCTTTGTGTGTGTGTTTTTTATAAACTCGGGTTTTTTTTTTAACACTGCAGGGGTATTGTGTGTTTTTTAGGGGGGGGGGGGGGGGGGGGTTTGATGCCTCTCTGTGTGTGTTTTTTGGGGGTGTTTGTAATTGCAGTCATAGCCTCACATACAAAGTAAGGGGTGGGGTGGGGTGGGGTGGGGTGGGGTGGGGTGCCACTCGATATAACAGCAGATGAAAAAGGCATATATATATAATTGGGGCTGCTTGCTTTTCGTTTGTTGCGTGTGTTTTTTTTTTTTTGGGCACGAGACTGGCGCTCATGAATTTGAGAGTGAGTGAGTGAGTGTACAGGGAGGTTGCAGAAAGGGATCGAGGGGGCCATGAAAAAGCCATCGACGACGAGCTAGAGGTTAGGTAGAAAAAAAGCGCTTCCCCCGGGGAAAATGCAAGGACAAAAGATTCGAAACACGAAAAAAAAAGGGGAGAAGAGTATTGCCAACCTTGGTCGACATGACTAGTACACTACTTCTTCTTTTAAAATTTACCTTTGGCAGTTACCAAGGCAACCACACTATCTGAGAGATCTTCCAACACACTGCAAGGAAAGCAAGCCCATGTTGTTGCAAAATCAGATCAGGAGGCAGGACTGAACTAGAATAAAAAGAGGAGAGAGAGATCAGCTCGCCCTACCCTCCATTGCTCCAGGGATCCAAAAGACCATTGGAGAATACAATATTGCTACCAAACCGCTTCAGCACCATGCGTATATCCTGCCATTCCCAATTGAATTAACAAATCAGCAAGTACTCCACTGCGTCACAATGTCCTCGATATAATCACAAGCTACTGTGGACTTTGAACGTCGACAGCACCTACCTACATTGCCCTCCTCGCCGGGCCTATTTTATAGGTAGGCAGGCAGCTACCTAGCAATGTAGGCAGGCTATCTACAAAGAAAGGGGGAAACTGAGAATGAGAATTCAAGAGAGCTCACATGACCACCAAACTCTTCTGTTATCCAATGTGGCCTAGGGCTCACGCCATAGTACGAGCTGCATTCCTCTATGGTGCTCTTGTATGAGTAATTGAAAGCCGGGAACATGCTGTTGTCGGGGTTGCTACTCATGGGCATCACCATTTCAGTACACGCCTGTGTGAGTGTGTGGGGTGGTGGTGGTGCAGTGTCACCAACAAACCAGCTTTTAATGGTTTTCATTGCATCAACCGCCACACCAGTAATTTCTTATTTAATCACCAGATTAGTATGAAGAGCTGAATTCTATTTATACCTGCCAACCCCAGAGGCCCAAGCCATGGGGATCCGACCCAAAGTCGAAACATTGCACTTCGCCTGTGCCATTATAGTACACGTTTGCACCGGCCACAATTCTAGAAAGGATATCGGTACCGTCTGGGAATGAGTCCATTGCGTCGCAAGCCTACACACACACACACACACACACACACACCACGTCCGAGAAAAGCTTGTGTTTGTGCTGAGAGAGAGAGAGAGAGAGAGAGAGAGAGAGAGATCAGAGACACCTGGAACTTGGAATTACTGGTTGGCTGGAGGAAGAAGGATAGTTTTGTACCGTTTTGACAGGGTTGGCGGGCATCGGCTCCAGAAAGTTTGCTGGGTAAGGGTAGTCCGTCATTGCCATGTACACCCAAGCGGTGTACAAGAAGCCCTCGACGGAGGATAAATCTGCAGAGACGTTGCTGAGAGAGAGAGAGAGAGAGAGCACAATACGGATGAAGAATCATATCAATTTGTTAGGTTTCCAGCGTGAACAACATTAATACATACATTGATTTGTCTTTGAATACAAAATTTCACTTGCAAATGATCGTAGTTCACCTGCAGAACTTGAACAGCTTTGTAACATTTTCCATGCCTCCACTCTCCTCGTAGGCTGCACTCAACGCAGCCCATGAACTCTTGATGGTGTCAAAGCAACTCACGCTCGCGTTCTGATGGTGTCAAAACGCCACAAAGTAAGTACTGTATAATTGAGCTGAATCAATCTGGTTAGTAGCAGCGCATTGATGCAAGATTTCTCTAGCCGTGGGAAAATACAATCACTGGCCTAGTACGATGTCCTACCTTGAAATCTTCCGACACTATCCTGTAGAATCCATCCCAAGGAACCAGATTATCAAACTGCAGGATAGGAGCGGAAGCTGACAGCGCACCGATGGCTATGTGCGGGTACTTGAGGCGGAACCAAGCCGCTAGCACTGTGGGAAAATGGGCCTTGCATGTCAAATCATGATTTTCACCAAAAATCGCTGGTATTAATTTTGATTGACAGGATTTCTCTCCATTGGCTGTCCCGTTTTTTTTTAAAAAAATTTAGTAACAAAAATGGAAATGATACTTGAATGACGGAGAGATCAATCCGGCTTACTTCCGCCATAGGAGCCCCCGAACAGCACCACCGGAGAGTCTTCCGCTGACTGGTTCTTCTTCAGATCCAGAATTAAGCCTGCGTAATCTGCGATTGCCTGCTCGGATGTGAGGTAGCCTAGCGTTTCGGCAGTGTGATTTTCCAGGGCGAAGTCAGGTATGGATTCACCATAATAGCGATGCTGCATAAATGTAAATGTTGAAGCTAATTGTAATTAGCACACGTGCACAAACAACAACAGGCTGAAATCGATAATACATTCGCAAGATGATGCATAAGATTCGACTGAGCTCTGCATATAAATTACCTCCAGGAAGACCACCATAGCAGCGTAGCGGGGAGCTATCTCCCATAGGAAGCCGGTGTTGTTGGCAAACCATTCGATATCGCCCTCATTGCCGCAGTAGACGAAGATGGGCGCGCGGCGCTTGGGGCCTCCCCAGAGTTGCGTGCTCACCAGGTAGCGCTGCCGGAAGGTACGGTACGAGGAAGGCGTGAAGCTGAAATGGTCAAGGGTCTGGGTGTAGAACAAGGTCTGGTAAGTGTAGCTGTAGGAGGCTGCTGATTTCTTCTTCGACAGCTCAATATGATGATAAGCTGCTGTTTGCGAGGGCCTAAAGTGGGGTGAGCGGTGCAGCTGCTGCTGGCCGAGGCCATGCGCCGAGTTAGAAGAGCCACAAATTATTGCCAGCACCACTACTAGCAAGAGGACGGCGATCACAGGAGAAGGGGGTAAAGTTGCCCGCCCCATAGATATCACAGCCATGATCTTAAAGGGAGCAAGACAGAGAGAGAGAGAGAGAGAGAGAGAGAGAGAGAGAGAGAGGGAATTCGTCGGGAGGGGCTGGGGTGTGACGGGCCAAAGAACATGGCTTGTGTCTGTGAACTTTGGTGGGGAGAGCCGTTCCCATGTGTTGGTTCTCACGGAGTCGTGGATTACGAAGCTCTCGTCAAGAGCCAGTTCCTACGACGGTGCAGACCACAATCGAATGAGCCTCTTCACATGTTCTTCTTGGACCTACAGCGAGCGACCCATTCATGCATGTACTATGCAAACTAAGTTGTTCTTTGTGCTTCCATTATATGTAGTCCTTGTCAAAATGCATGACTAATGAGCATGTTGCTTAGTACGTAAGCACTGCCACGCTTGCCAAATGTGATCAGAGCGTAGCAAATACTCTCCTGTAAATATCTTCAGTGTTAATATTCCAAATATTTTCCCAAAAAAAAACAACACCCCCTTTCACCATTTCACAAGAAAAATGCTGTATAAAGGGTCTTACTTAAGGACTCCTTAAGTTGTCAAGATGACTTTGCTGCTTGCACATGAGAGAAAGATCCTACCCAAATGTACTAAAGAAATTATACCATGCAAATCGTGTGAACAAAGGGTTGATCTTCATTACTACATGGAAACATGAACTCTTTTAGTCCTTTCAAATGTGTGTTAAGTAGAACAAGAGACCAAAGCCTCTCTCTCTCTCTCTCTCTCTCTCTCTCTCTCTCTCTCATGCTCATGCTCAACTACTTCCACCTTCTCCTCTCTTTTACCCTCCAATGATCCTTTCCTTCATTTTTTTTGAATCTTTTCAAATGCCTTCTCACTCGCTAGAAAAGCCTCCCACGTTCCTAGAGTCGCAAACAATCGCAATAAGTCTCACAAAAATCGGCATAGACCTTGCAACTTGCAATGATTATCTTGAGGCTTGAACAAAAGCATTGCTATTCTTTTTCCTTCCTAAATTTTCATATGTTTATTATGAGAAATGCTTCAAAGGAAAACATATTTGGATGCTATCTTCAATGGTAGCAAACAAGAATAAAAAGTTTAAAATTAGTGCTCTAATTATTATTTGTTATTATTTTCTAAAATATTATGATATTGAATGACTTTTCTTGGAACAAATTGGTCATGTTTTGAAATAAACCCATTAATATCATGACAAGCATACCATGAGACCACATTTTCATGTATTTCTATGCTTATCTATGTGCTTCAGTCCAAAAGTGTTGCTCTTTAGACCATAACAAGTAGAACTTCTTGTACTATAATATAATACTCAAATAAATTAGTATAGGCTTATGTAAATTTGAGTCAAGCATAGTGCAATGAAAATATATGATGTAATTAAGTGGGAGATTTTCGCATACTTAGATGGAAATCATACCCTTATGCATACTCTTAGTCTCTATTGTTAACAATTTCATCTTCCTCCTTAACCTTTTTGAGAGCCTCTCTTTAACCATTTCATTGACAAATCCTTTTGTGGGTTGGTGAAAGATGAAGGTGGGTTCAAAATGGCTTGTTTCTATATCCTCTCCTAAATGTTTATGCATCACATCTCTTTCCATTCTTGCATGCTCATATCTATTAATCCATTTTTTCATCTCTCCCAAACTATAAAGACAGTATTATAACACCTTTATTTTATGTGACTCATCCATCCTTTTGGATGTTGCTTTGGCTATTCTTTTCTCTTTGGCAGCACCACCCAACCTCTAGAGATTGGGTCATCTTCATTGCTCCACATTTGTGGCATTATAGGATTCATTTATGTAAGAAAATATGATAAACTTCTTGCCTCAAAAATTCTTTAAGTGTTTCACGGACCTCTTAAGATAAACCATCCATCTTGAACCATTTTAGCCACAACTACCTCATCAACCAAGTTCACAACAAAGGTGCATTTGTGAGCTTAAAATACTAGTGGGAAAGTGCTTCTCAAAAAGACACACCACTCTAATGGAGTCAAGTGAAGCTTTGTAGATCGAGTCCAACATGATCTCATTTAAAGAAATCCAATTTTACAAGAATTAACAAAACAATTTCTTTTTTTGAGATATATCTTCATTCGATTTGCTAGTGTTGAAAAAACTGTGTACGAATTACCAAACTACAACACTTAACTTGTAGATAGCTTCTCTAATCTCATGTGTGAAGCAACCCTTTATTGAAGTTGGAAGCACATATTGTATTCATCATAATCCATGGAAAAAGGATTATGTTTAAGGTTATTAATATTATGTTAACGTGTTATAGATATATGTATATGTCAAAACTTGTGCCCCTTACCAAATCATCCTTGGTGAAAGTAAATCCTTTATCCTCTCAATATGTTTCCATGGGTTCTTATTACCCCATAAGTGGAGCTATTATTTGCATGCCAAGGCTTGAGCTTTGCAATTGATGTGCTCTTGTGTTTTATGCAAACTATGATTAGAAAGCGTATTAAGACCTTAGCAAGGAATATGTTTCCTTGGAAGTCTTCCCTATGATGTGCTCTTGTGTTTTATGAAAACTATGATAAGAAAGTGTATTAAGACCTTAGCAAGGACTATGTTTCCTTCTTGTAAGTCTTCCCTATAACAAGATGCACATATTTTATACAAGAGAAGTTTTCAAATGTTTACCCTATTAAAGAATGAAATCATTGGGGGACATGCATGAATACTAGTGTAATCTTAAGTCCTTTTAGTAAGGACTATGTAATCCATAGGTCCAATGAATTCAACATCTTTTGTGCCTCTTGTTTAGATGTAGGCATGCATATACTTGTTTTGCATGGATACTAATGTAATCCATATGCCCAAAGAAGTCAACTTTTTTTTGCCTCTTGTCTAGATGTAGGCATATAATTGTTTTGTAGGGATACATTTTTGAAGTAGCCTATTCCAAAACAAAAAAAAGTGAGTCAATGGTATGTAAAGTCCATGAGTATTGACAATCTGACTCAATCAAATACTAGCAATGGGTCAATGCCGTACCAAAAAAGAGAATTCATACTATTGTTTTGCTCCATCCATAGGTCACCTAAAGGTTGAGATATGCAAGGCAACCTTGCAACTTGGAGGTGGTTGCACCTTTATATAATGGATTAGTTGCCTCATGTCATAGAGATGCCTCTTTTTCACCCAAGATATATGGCATTTCCTTATTACATCTTCATATCCTTTTCATCCATCCCCACATAAAGATGAGGCAATGGCTTATTATCCTTATCCCCACGATGAATGTTTCCTCAACTCAATATTCTTCATCTCCTTCATTTGGTAATGTATTTGCAAAGTTTCTTTGTAGAAACTATCCTCTCCTAGAGCCAGTCTAACTAGACATAGTAGAAAGATTGGAACCTTGTATCTCCTCTAAGGAAAATCACAATCCATGGATCAAATTCCCACCATTGCCTAATAATGAGTGTGCATGGGAGGAGATTTAACATGTCTTTTTATGTACTCTCCTACAATCTTCCTCTCTTGTCACTCATGACATACCTTTCGTTACATGTGTTTGTAGCTTTGTCATGTTGGAGATAGCTCTTGCACAAGCAAGGTAAGCTTCTCCTTTTGAGTAGGGTTTTTTACTACTATCTCTTCTTCTTTTTATTTTTACTTCTTGTTGCAAACATGATTAGGGTTCCCAATAGACAAGGGGAAAGGAGACCACTTACCATGAGGCCAAGGTTTTCTGATGTTTATCTTTGCTTCTTTACTTTTAGGTTTAAGTCTATTGGTTCTTTTTGTTGCAACTAAATTGAAGGATAGGTAGGTCAAGACTATAAGTATAAAAGTGCTTAATGACATTATTATTTGAAGGATAGGTAGGTCAAGACCATAAGTATTAAAGTGTTTAATGAAATGATTAATTCTTTTTGTTACATGTTCACTACTAGTATCTTCCTCCACAATCTCGCTCACATCACCCATTGTTTGGCTCCTCATCTCCATTGTTATTATGCGCATTAGCTCTTTTCTCTTAATTCATAAGAGAGCTCTCTATTTATAACAAGTCTCTATGCATGGTATCTCTTTTGCATGAGAGCTTTTTAATGCATAAGAAAGATCTTTATGGATAAGAGAGTTGTATGCATGAGCTGTCTATGTATCAAGAGATCGCTTTTTAGCTTTCAAAAACTAATGAATTATTTTTCTTTGTAGAGTTTTCTTAAAGCATACAAGGCCGTCTATTCCTCCACACAAGCATGATGATCACTCTTACTCTAGCAAAGAGTATGCTTCTTTGAATTACTTATTCATATTCAATATGACACCTTTACATGCATTGGGGTTCTATAGAGTTTTTGAATCACTTATTCATATCTGATATGACACCCTTACGTGCATTGGAGTTCTATAGAGTTTTTTAAGTGTAATATGTGTAAAGCTCATAATGCATAAGAGCTATTTGCTCTTATGCTACTTGTACACGACATCATGCTAATGCATGAGCTCTATGCATGAGAGTAATTTTTTTACATGAGAGCTCTCTTCTATGTAGAGCTTAAGAGAGAAATGCATAAGCTAGATCTCTTGTCTACATGAGAGAGCTCTCACACATGCATAAGAGAGCTCTCACGCATGCATAAAGAACTCTAATGCATGAGAGAGCTCTATACATGCATAAGAGAGCTCTCACACATGCATAAAGAACTCTAATACATAAGCTCTATGCACAAGAGAGCTCTTTAATGCTTAAGCTCTATGATTAAGATAGCTCTCTAATGCATAAGAGCACTACCTCTATGCATGAATGCTCTATAGTTAAGAAAGCTCTCTTTTCCAAAAGCTCTATGCATAAGAGAGCTCTCATGCATAAATAAGAGACATCTTGAACGCATAAGCTCTCACCCGCACACAAGCTCTATGCTTAAGAGAGCTCCCTAATTTATAAGCTCTATGCATAAGAGAGCTCTCTAATGCATGAGAGATCCCTAATGCATGAGCTTCATGCATAAGGAGATCTCTACCTACTTTCTAATGCATAACCAGGCTACACATAATAGAGCTCTCATGCATGCATAAGATAGCTCTCTGATGCATAAGCTCTAGGCATACGAGAGCTTTCATGCATGCATAAGAGAGCTCTATGCATGTAAGAGCTTTCTTGTATCCAAAGAGAGCTCCATGCATATGCTTAAAAGAATTCTCTAATGCATAAAAGCTCTATGCTTGAGAGAGCACTACTACATAGAAGCTTATGCATTAGAGCTAATACATAAGCTCTTATGCATGGGAGCACTCTTTTGTATGAGAGCTCTCTTTTGTATAGAGATGAAGGTTCAACTCTTTGCACCACCCTAAGATCTTTAATTCATAATATTTTAATGTTACAGATATGTCAAGTAAGGAGGAGCACAAACTCAAGCTCTTGACGGAGTTGGTGAGATCCTTCCAATGAGGAGGAGAGGGAAATTATAGACCTGTTTAAGCACTTAACTCCAGCATAGGAGGCCTTCTTAGCCGACTGACGTCTCATCTTGTCGCTCCGTAAGTAACAATGGGCAGGGAGAGCATTGGTGCAACTTTCACCATATCCCCATCCGCCCGCCGCCACCACTTGCACGCAGGTGGTGGGAGTCATGGGCATGTTTGGGAGGCTACGGTGGTGGCGATGGTGTGTCACCTCTAGTCTCACGATAAGCATGATGTAGCCCATGGGTCTTATGCACCTACACTATTTTTGTGCAGCACACCTGCTTAATCTCTCTACAACACTCCAGAGTAGCCACCAGTCTATACACTTTAGAGTATAGACCACCACCACCACACCAAAGCCGTTACAGAGGACAAGCGCGCGGTGGAGAAATGAGGTAGGCTACGAATAATATATTATAATAGACAAGAGGCACCAAGACCAAAGGAACTGCAAATTCCCAAACCCGATACCATGGAGATTTAATGATTCATAAATGGACAGTCACATGGGTAATCTATCTCATCAATTTGAAAAGCGCTAAAAGCTAGGGCGACAAAACCCTGCCGATATGGATTGGACAACGGCTTTAGGGGAGGTCCAATTAACCCTTGAAAGTTGACATCAGTAACAAAGGGATGCGCAATAGCTGCATGGAGCAAATCATCTTGAAAGTGTAATTATATTGCTTATGATTAATTCTAAATCTTTGTTAGCCTATTACTACTAGTGAAGGCTCCACTTGACCCATTTCTCATGAAAGGCCCCCTATCAACCCGTTATCAACGAGGGTTCCTCTATATAGATGAGGGGCCCTTCCGACCTAGCTACAGATAAGGGTCCCTTTGTTTCTATTGGTGCATTCCATCCCCCATAGTTGTCTCCCTTATCATGCATCACCTTTTAGATAGAGTGCATAGAAAAGGCTTGCACAACCTAGCATAAGTTTAGATGAGGTGGCTATCCAGACATTCATAATCATAGGATACTCAAGCATATTAGCATAGAGGGGACTAGAGCTAGCACAAGTGTTCCCTCCCCACAAAGAAAAAGGAACCCAAAAGAAAGAAAAGTGAGGTTGTCCATAGACTTATGACCAATAGGAGGAAGTGGATTACAAAACCTCTAGCTTTGTTAGGTCAATCACTTTGTATATAATAAATACTTTTTTGGCATATAATATTTTTCAGAAACACTTTTAGATTGTTGCCATTATAATTAACATTCTAAATATGATTTTTAAATAATAAATATTTTAAAAAATAAGGGTCGACGTCCTTCGATACATTGGGGTTAGATTCTTACCACTCTAATTAACTTTCTAAATAAGATTTTTTAAATAACATACATTAAAATAAAAATCTTCAATATGTTAAATTCTAAGTTAGAAGGGCCAACCCCCCTTCGGTACACTAGGTTACACTACTAGGTAAGACACATAATAGAGGTTGACATGCCCAAAAATATCCTAAAAAAAGAAGTCTTTAAATCAAGTTTTTAGAATAAGATCTTATAAACAACATGCGGGTTTTTGTGGAGCTTTCTTTTTCAACAAAAATACTATATATTTTACCAATGATTTAAATAAAAATATTTTGTATAGAGAGGGTCATTATGTTGATGGACACATTTTTCCTTCACTCAAAAACTAGCAAGCTAGTTTTATATATCGATTTCTTTATTTAATTTCGATAGAGCAACACTTCTAATTGTGCTCTTTTTTTCCACTTGTGAAATTATTTTGTTCATGAATTTGCATGTCATTTATGTGATTTATTTGCTAATAAAATAATTACATGTCATTTTTTATTTGCTAATAATTGCTTCCTATTTAAAGAATTTAAGGTTCCAAAATCATGTTTCATAATGCTCTCATTTTTCCTCCTAGACTTGTTTTCATTAGAAAACTTACATGTAATTAATTTTTTTATTGCTTGACAACAAGTACAATAGTTGCTTTTAATTAAGAGTTGTTTTTAATTCAAATTCATGTTAATATTATGTGGCATACACACACCCCTTGTCTCAAGCTTCTTGGTCTTTTTCTCATGACATTTTTTTCATTAAATTTATTTTACATTTATTTGAGTGATGGTATACTTAACGAATGAATTAGCAATGTTTCTAGGCTCAATTAAGCATGCACAACAGCTATCATAAATCGGATATCGCAACTCAATATCTAAATGCTCATGAGACTCCAATGCCTTGCATGTTGAATGTTTGATTTGTGATGCTAAATTTGTTTGGTTTACTAGACTTGCTTATAATTTTGAGTGATTATTTAGGTTTTAGTTCATGTGAATGACACGTTTTTAAGGAAACCTTAATTTAGAAGAACTTGACTAGAGAGTTTTTCTTAAATCCTTTTTATTACATCATGATTGTTAAATAAGGATTGCAGTTCAAGAGACGTTGGGTATGGTCTGATGGACTACTTCACAACTCAAAGTTGTATGACTATTCTTCTTTGTTGGAAGGTATTATATTGGTGCTCGTATGACTTCGCTTACCAACATATTGGTCTTGTGTACTATGCATGGCTTTATTCAACAAATCTTTTTAGGATTACTGGAGAAAAGATGGATTTTTAGAATTCACTTTTTTTGTCTTGCAATAAAAAAAACAATAGATTTAGTACAAGGTATGGATGGATTTGGTACATATAAAATAAAATTGAATAATATTATTAGACTTTACTAGATAATAGATTTGCATGTCATTTTTACTAGATTTGCTAATAGTTTTGAGTGATAATTTAGGTTTTAGTTCACATGCATGACACATTTAAACAAACCTTGATTTAGAAAAACTTGACTAAAGAGTTTTTATAGAAGCCTTTTTGTTGCATCACAATTGGTTGCTTGAGCAAGGGTTGTAGTTCAAGAGACATTAGATATGATTTGATGGTGCTGCTTCAAAATTCAAAGTTGCACGATTATTGGAAGGTACTATATGTTGGCAGGTGTCCATATGACTTTGCTTTTACCAACATATTGGAAGGTATTATATGTTGACAGGTGCCCATAGTATGACTTCGCTTTACCAACATACTGGTCTTATGTATGCATGGCTTATTTAATAAAGAAGAGAGATTTTTAGAATTCACTTTTTTTTAGCTTGTAATAGAAAAAGAATAGGTATTGTACAAGGTATGAATGGATTTGGTATATGTAAAATGAAATTGAATAATAGTATTATAGTGTTAGAACATTTTTTGGGTGGTAAGAGTTTATGGTGAGGAGCTTACTCCATCTGATGGTGACATTAACGATGGTGTTAGTTGCTTTTTGGTTGGGATAATTTGCTTAGTTCAAATTGAGCACCCATCATCAAACCACTTTTTGATCCGACCCATAGTAGCACAAATAGGTACATCTTGACAAACATGAGACCTTGGCTTTTTATGTCTAAAGGGTATTTATTGTGTACATAGGAAATGTGAATCTTGTGATGGAAAAGATAAATTGCATCTTTATACAAATTAAATATCTCCTAACATCTCTACTATAAAGATTTAGAGAAGCTTTCAAAGCCTCAATGAAGAAGGTCCTTAGAAGAAAGAATGGCTAAACATACAAAAGTAACCATGGAAAAATGAGGTTCTAGATAAAATGGTAGGGGCGTGTGGCTTGTTAGTGGTGGAGGGGGTCACTCTATAAAAAATTCTCTTAGCCAAATCCTCCCAAATCTAACTCATCAATGAGAGCAGTGAGCATTAAAAAGGAATAAAGTGTATTAAAGGGAGTATAAAGAGCATTGAAACGAGGTATAAAGAGGGTACAATTGTACCATCAAGGAAATATCAAAGGGAAACTGTCAAAAGACAAGTCGTTTTGGGCATATGTTCACATTCCAAAGAAGTAGAGGGGGAAGCTTGACTCAAAGTCCCAAAAGCTTGCTTTTGTGGGATATAACTCTTTCCAAGGGATACAGGTTGTATGATCCAGAGAGGAATGAGGTCGTTGTCACAGCAGAGATGTGGTTTTTGATGAGCATGTTCCAATTTCCATTGTTGATGAGCCGCCACTTCTTGGAGACCCAGATGATTCTGATGATGATTCCTAGTCAATTATTCCAGTTGGACAGCCTCAGTTAGTTAAGGAGGTTCGGCCCATGGCTGGACATGAGCCCCCGAAATAACAGGAGGCTCCGCGTTCTATCCATATAGCACATGCATATGCAAACATGTATCTGAAATGCCTCTATTTTTTAATTTACATTTTTATCACAAATTTTCACCCTCATTTTGTAAGTATATGTTTGGATTTTGAATTATTCACCCTCCTTTTAAATTTTCACCCTCATTTTGTAAGTATATGTTTGGATTTTGAATTATTCACCCTCCTTTTATAAGTGCATATGTTTGGATGTTGATTTTGAAATCCCCCTCTATAAAAATCCATATAGCACATGCATATGCAAGCATGTATTTGAAATGCCTCTATTTTTTAATTTACATTTTTAACACAAATTTTCACCCTCATTTTGTAAGTATATGTTTGGATTTTGAATTATTCACCATCCTTTTATAAGTCAATATGTTTGGATGTTGATTTTGAAATCCCCCTCTACAAATTTATGCAAGTAAATACATAATGTACAACTATTTTTTTAAATCCTCTCTTACGTATATATGCTTACATGTATATGGCATGTAAGTCTGCTAATTGAAAAACCCCCATCAAGCCCCCCCCCCAAAAAAAATGATAATCAATGCATTCTCCACCATTTCATGACTAACTAGCAAGAAAAACAAATCATAATGTGACTATAAAATTTTCCTTAGAGATACATTAATATCTAACATCAATTCCCCTTAGAGATACATTAATATCTAACATCAATTTTCCTTAAATACGTGTTAATATCTAACATCCATTTTGAAAACCATGGCTTGAAATTTTGATAAGTGTGGGCTGCCCTCATCCACCAAGGATATGGTAACCATTCCATGGGGATGCTTAAGGTAAGAGATCACTATACTAGTATAATAAATATATTCAAATATAAGTTCATGATGTTACTACCTATATGATTCCATGGTCAATTCTAGTTCAAAACTTGAAGATACAAGGAAAGTAAACACTTCCACATCTTAGATGACAAAAATCATTCTGCCTTATTGTGTAGAATGATTTTATGTGAGATTTTATTTGGTTTTAACAAGAAGAAGCCCTAATTATTGTAGGAATGATAAAGTAGCAGTGTTGTCAAGTGGTACATTTAGCTCCCATTCACATGTTATAAGTTGTGAGTTCTTTGTGGAAAGTTTCAAGTATTTAACAAGTTTAAACATTATGCAAAACTTTTTGGATCAAGCCATGAAAGGGTAAAACGTGATGGTTGCATGATATTGATTAAGCATGGTCTCTATTATCACCCCAGCTAACTTGTAAAAAAAAGAAAAGATCAAAGAATGAAAAGATGCCTTCTTTGTCTTGTAATGCACAAAAAGAAAATGTAAGAAATTGGCTTCTTTCAAATGGGATTAAGACACAAATATGACACGACAGTTGATGGACATGATACAAAAAGCATGATAGAAATTTCCATATTTATTCACTCTTCAATATATTAGAGGCTAATGGGTACAGGTAGTCCCATTTTATTAGAGCAATAAGTTTATGCTATGCTACCGGCTATATCAATAAGAAGGGGAAAGATAGGAAGTAGGGCAAAGGATCTATAATAACTTGGGATATTCATACTCGATGTAGCCACTCATAAAAGTATCATGGTCTTCTTGGAAACATGTTAAAATATCGACAATGAGTAGACACTTCATTAATAAGTATGTTAGATGTGGATACACCAAAAATCTATTCCATAGTGGGGCTCATGAGAGAGGTCAATAAGTAAGAAGGTTTTGGATTACACAACAAGCTCATTCATGAGAAATCAACAATCTTCTTACTGGAATCATTTGTTCCCATATTCCTAACATGATCCTTTATATACTACAATGACCCTTTAAATCCTAATATAGTATTTCAATGTAGTTGAGAGGACATACTAGTGTTATGGTTGATTTGATTAGAAACTTAACAACCTCCTCTATGTCAACCTATTGAATCTAATCATAATAGAATATTTAAGTGAGATGGGCACTACTCAACCTCACCATCCATAATCTAGCAAGGCAATATGTATAAATCTAAGTTTCAAAAAGTCTACCTACTATAAAAATTCCAATTGCAAAGCTATATAAAGCTAGAACTTTCCATCTTTGAGTGGAGCTGGAGCTTCTAATAAAGGAGCTTGTGATTGTGTAATAATCTTAGCTTAGAGTACATTCTTGTTATTAACATGATTTATTTTTTATGATTTTATCATGTTTTTTTTATATTTCATGATTCTATCACATCTGGCACACTGGGAGAGTAAAGATTGAATAGAATTTTTTAAGGTTAAAGAATCCCTATAACAATTAAAAGAGGTCAAACAAGCATGTTGGTTAAAATGATTAAAGTTATGTAAAAAATAATGTAATAATACACCAATAAGCAATTGAGCCACATTCTTTAAGAAGCATGATGGGCTTCTACTTAATGATGTTAGATTGTGTGGATATGTGCCACTATATTTTATTTAATATGATTTTTGCATGATATATTCTACAAAGAAAATTAAAGAAGTATAAATGGTCTAGAGTAACTACTTTTTTCTTTTCACTCAAAATAGTAATTTTCATGAAGATTCAATCCCAAGTTTCATTTAAGATACCATTGCATTATATTTTTGAAATGCTCTTTAAATAATAGTAGCATAGGAGTCATCCATTTTGCATTGCTGCATAAAATTTTCATTAATTCTTTGTAGGACGTTCTCCACTCAATGAAAGAATGCTTTCATTCTTGCAATGGAGGACCTTATCCACTCCATGAAAGAATGTTGTCATTCTTGCAATCAACTCTTTGTAAACTTGACAATGAAGAATTCGCAATTTAGAACAAAGAAAGAAGAATGAAGAACAAACAACAAAGAAAAAAGAAGGAAGGATGAAGGACAAAGAATGAAGAATGAAGAACAAAGAAAAAATGACGAAGGTGAAAGAGAAAATAATAAATATTAAGGAAGAGAGAACAAGAGAATAGAGAACAAACATTAAGAACATGAGAAATAACATTTTGCAATAATGTAAAAAATAATTAAAATGTATTGTGAGGAGGTATTGTGTATCCTTTGGTGTTTCTAATGGAACATTGAAAATCACATTAGTAGAGAATCTTTTTGCTAGGAGGACTCACCACCTTTGTGTTGAAAGGCTATGGATCTCAAAATATTATGGGGAGTTCAATAGGCATTAGGGAGATGAATAGGCATTAGGCCTCATCACCTTTGTGTTGATCTCAATATATTATGGGGAGATCAATAGGCATTAGGCCTTGGATTTCTGTGTCTTAAAGATCATATTACTTGATAAGGAGTTGGTTGAAAAATTGAATGCTCACTTAAATAACAAGCATGCATGCAAAGATAGGAAATGATTATTAGGATATCGTTTTGATTAATTAATAGACATGAGATCATGTAAATACTCCATATAATAGGGCAAGCACATATCTAATCAAATTTTCTAACTATCTAGTACTCAAAATTGATGGAAGAGTGCCCAATAGCTTACAGTCTATCTATGCATGGCATGTAAGGGAGACTAGGCCATAAGAATTCTCGGGGGCTTCACCTAAAATTATGTGTAGCACATGAGTTCATTAGGAGGGGTATATTAATTTAAAAAAGTTATAGAATTACGAGAGAATTACATTTATAGGAGGGGGTTTTTAAACCAATTTTGAAAAAAAAACCATAAGTTTATGGGGAATTTTACTCACAAAAGTATGTAACTATAAAGGGTTTTTAAAATACTCCTTGAACGCACCTGATACACTGAGGATTTCTTCATAGTGTACTCCCCGACTAAGCATTGTTAAAGAGTACTGAGCATTCTTCTTGTAATCTAGTGAAAGTAATGAACAATATATGTGACAGTAATCTTTTCAATGATGTACATCCGCCATATTAAACTATGACGACCCATGTGGATCATGGTCCATATAATTGGTGTGACAGTTATCATGAGATGAGTCGTAATTTACAACCATGTTTTTTTTTTGCAAACTCCTATATTCATCAATGAGCTAGCTAGCCTATTCAACTAGATAGCTAGATAGCCTATTCAACTAGATAGCTAGTCATTAAGCGAGCCCGTAAAATAAACGTAAATACATATATCCAAGTTATGTTGTACTATTATAATCAATAACTAGCTAGCTAGTCTTGTACATGCGTGTTTCATGAAAAGGGGTATAACATGCAAATTTCTTTCAAGACAGGAACTACTCATTGCATGGAGTAGACATGGGTGTAGGTCACCATCCTCAAGAGAAGGGAAGCCAAGAAGGTCGTGAAAGATTGAAAGCTTGTAAATGTGTACAAATGTCCCATATACCACGGTCCATGTTCACATTCATTTAAGCCCTTTTGGCCCCTACACTTGGCCTTGGCCCATACCAATATTCATGGCCCTTTTCACATTATTTGGCCCATAGTCCATGTCCCATTATTTATACTTCATATGTACATGATATATGTGCCTGGGCTTCCCATATCATTACAAACCATCCCCACCCAAGTATATTTCATCCTTGAAACATGCATCATGTCAAAGACCAATGTGTAAGGTATAAGTGAGGCATCAAGAAAATGAACCAACACTAATCCATGTACAGAACTATCCAAGAGAGCATGATTGAGCTTAATGGCTTCAAATCTTCATGTAATGCTTATGAAAAGCCTCCAAAGCATAGTACTTGATAGTACATAACTTTTGTGAAATGGACTCACCATTTGCATCCATTTGAGCTTCATTTAGGCCTCATAATAGTGAATTTTAAGAAATTACAGCAAGCTATTTTTATTGTTTTTGGCTCACAAAACCTCTTCGAATGCATTCAAAAGGTTCTCACTCAAAACCCTCCAACATGGAGACGGGCTACCATGTTGCTTCATCTTGAGGCAATCCCCTCCACTTGCCAATGTATTTGTGCAAAGAATGGTTACAAAGTACCTTCTCTCTCTCTTCCAATAATTTTTTGGGAATATACTCCACCATGACATCTTTGCTCATAGGTGGAAGCTCATCCAAGACTTGCACTTTTGGCCCCACATATGCCTATGACATTATGAATCTTGGTAGTGTGATAGAAGTAGCAATTAATAGACCTCTCCACCAACTCTTCTTAATACCTTATATGGACCATAAAATCAGTGGATGGAAGTAGCAATTAATAGACCACTTCACCAACTCTTCTCAACACCTTGTATGCACCATAAAATTGGTGTGCAAGGTTTGTGTTGGCGTTCCCCTTGAGAGAATCATACCAAGTTTTGGGTATCCTCTCAAGAACACAAAAACCCCCTCTTTGAATTCCAATGGTCTTTGGTGTGCATCTTCATAATGCTTCATCTTTTTGTGAGACTTCTTGATGTTTTGCAAAAGATATTGCATCCTTTCCACTTCATCCTTTGCATGGGGATTTGCATTATTATGCTCGAATGCTACAATTTGCACATGCACCTTGTAACCATACATAGCCTCAAACAACAACATTCTAATGCTCACACGATATGTGCTATTGTAAGCAAATTTTGCCAAGTGCAACCATTCATCCTATGCATGTTGTGTCTCATAGCAATAATGCCTCAAGTAAGTCACAAGCCACTTGTTGACCCTTTTGGTTTGACCATCAGTTTTTGGGTGATAGGCCGTACTTGGAGTCAATTCACTACCCATGCTCTCAAACAATGTATGCCAAAATGTGCCCATGAAATTCACATCTCGATCACTCATCACTATTTGTTGCACATACCATGCATCTTGAACACATACTCCATAAATTGGTATGCAACCATGGATGCCAAGTATCTCAGTTGGCACAAAATGGGTAGAATTCATCAACCGATCAACTACAACATAGATGTTATCCCATCCTCTCTTTTTAGGAGGCAAGCCAGTAATGAAATCCATTGTAATGCGTATCTACTTACCATCCGGAATATGTAAGGGTTGAAGGAAAACAAATGGGGTTTTTGTGTGGGATCCTTGTTGAGCTGACATGGCATACATTTGGAGACATATTCCTTCACATGTCTCCATTGACCATTCCAATGAAAGCTCTTCCTTATGGCATCATAGGTTTTGAACAAACCCATATGTCTCACCATAGGAGAAGAATGCACCTCATCCATAACCCTTGAAAGTCGAATGAGGCACAAGATACACCTTGTCCTCATGATAAAGGAGTCCATTATGCAACCTTTTTAAAAACCAAATGAGGCACAAGCTAAACCCTGTCCATAACCTTTTGCTTGAAAGCCGAATGAGGCACAAGATACACCCTCTCCTCATGGTATAGGAGTCCATTATGCAATCGAGAATGAGGTAAATCATCACAAGTACCATGCTGTAATTTATGTACCATTTGTGATGCCTCTTAATCAAAGCATAAATTTCTCTTAGTAGATGCCATCAATCCAATCCTTGTGTAGTTCCATAATGACTGAGAATTAATATGCCCACATTCTAGAAAGTGAATCCGACACCATATTATCCTTCCCCTTCATATAAGAGATCTCGAAATCATAATTTTGAAGGGTAGCCAACCACCTTCTTTACTTAGGTAAGAGATTAGGTCGATAAGAAGTATTTGAGTACCCTATGATCACTTCTCACAAAGAACTTGCTTCCACAAATATAGTGATTCCATTTCTTGATTGCATGCAAAATTGCAATCATATCTTGGTCATAAACATGTAACTCCATCTCTTTGTCATGAAGCTTGTGGCTTTCACCCCATGATCTTGATATAACATGGAAAAAATGCATCTTCCTCATGTATCTACTCTTATAGTGAAAGGCTTGGAGATATCTGGGCATACCAAAATAGGGAAAAAAGTCAACATCTTTTTTAGCTCTTCAAAGCTCTATGGGTTTTAGTATCCCAAAAGAATGCCTCCTTCGTTAACTTATCCGTCAATGGACCCACTATGTGAGAAAATTTCTCACAGAACCTCTAATAGAAGGATGATGATCCCAAGAATCCCCTCAATTGAGTGATGTTGGTGGGAGTAGGCCAATTCTTTACATATTCCACCTTCTTGGGATCCACCCTTATGCCATCTTTGCCCATAATGTGCCATGTTACTCAACTTCATTTGCCAAACGAATGTATATTTTCTCACTTTGGCATACAAATGTTTGGCTCTTAATGCATCTAAAACCTTATGCACATGAACAAAGTGCTCCTCTTCACTCTTGCTATACACCAATATGTCATCAAAGAAGACCAATAAAAACTTAAAGAGAAATGGTTAAAGCACTTCAAGGCTTGAAAAGTGATGGGTGCATTGCATAATCCAAACAGCATCACCATGAAACGATACCCCTCTTCGTCCTAAATATTGTCTTGTATTCATCACCACTCTTCATCCTAATTTGGTGGTAGCTCGATCTTAAGTCAATCTTGGTGAAGAATTTAGCACCCTTAAGCTCATCCAAAAGGTCATCTATCCTTAGGATTGGATACCTATTCTTCATAAGAGATTGAACATAGAGTAGCATCATGTATACATGCATCCATAGCACACAAAGTATTGGGTAAAATATGATTATAATCACAAGGCCTACATAGAGTACCACCAAGATCAAATGGAAACTCACCATCCAGCTTTATGTCATTATCGGCATCTACATACTCATAGCAATCATCAAATGATTCCACATCTTTGTCATTCTCCTCATCCACCACTTTCGAGAGAATACCATGTTAATAGTAACATTGTGTGGTGCTTTACATGATTTGGCATGCTCCTTATGCCATTTCTCACCACTTACAGCATAGACCTTTGCTCCTCAATGTATTAATGTATTCACAAACTTACGGTCCCTATACACATGGCCTTGGTCCATACCAATATTCATGACCCTTTTCACATTATTTGGCCTATAGTCCATGGCCCATTATTTATCCTTCATACATAATATATGTGCTCGAGCTTCCCATATTATTATATTTCTTCATTGACAAGCGAGCTAGTCCATCTAACTAGCTACTTGGTTCATATGTGGGTTAATCTAGCATCATTATGTTTCCTTATCGAGCTAATCCATCCAACTAGCTTCTTGGCTCATATGTGGAGTTAATCTAGCATCTGAACTTAATTTTGAAGAAAATTAAATTTTCCTTTGAAAACTTTTCATAATTTTGTTAATAATGCTTCCTACTTTGTTCTTTTTATGAGAATATTATACCTTTTGTTGTCCTATCTTACTTTCCTACTCACACTTTTATAGCTCATTCCTCCTCCTCCTCGATAAACCTTGTTCCATCTTCCTTCTCAATGGATATCATGCACCATCATATTTTTCAAATGCCCTTATGCCATCTTCCTACATGGTGTCTTCCATCTTCATCTCATGCCATAGAAGCAACCAACCCCCTAAGATGTGAGATCCCATACAATCAAGGGGTTGTGGCTCACTTGTTGGAAACTCAATTTAGTTAGTTGATTCTCTATGGAGGAAGATAGAAGGACAGATGGAGAGGAGGTTGGAAGCATCACAAGACAAACTGAGTAAAGAGGATGAAGTAGAAGACACCATGACTATAAGAGAACAAGCAAACATTGCGAGGCATAGTGTGATAGTAGTGCGATAGTAAGAGCCTAGCACATAGGATGCCACACCTACAAGGTTTAGAACATATATTGAGAGAAGATTTATGGATAAGGCAAAGAAAAATCTTGAAAAACATAGCATGAGGTGGAGAAAATAGAAGTCTCAAGAAACATTAAAAGATAAAGTGAACATCCTCTTAGGATGCCTCATCAAGGTGAAAAACAACCTACTTTTGGAAATAAACAAAATGATAAAATCATGCATAATCATAGTGAGGAGACATGGAAAGTGTCTAAAAATCCCCATAAGAGGATCAAGGTCATGCATAATCATAGCAAGGAGACATGGAGAGTGTCCAACAAAGCCCCACAAGAGGATCAAGAATAGAGCCCAACGTATCTTACAATAACAATGCATACTACTTATAGAGATTACATACCACAGTTTCAAAGAATAACAAGAAGAGAGTGTTCATACACAATTTATAGATGATCTCTTTGTGAATTGCGTGTGTAAAATAGGCACTGAAAAGAGTTGGAGAAAAAATAATTTAGATGTGCACCACAATTAATCAAGGTTTAAAACATGTAGGATGAAGTTGGAGAAAATATCTTGAGGTTAGACTCCATTGTAGTGAGGTCTAGTAGAATAGTGGTGTCCAATGAGTTTCAAAAGCATATTAAGCAACTCATGAATACAGAGGCCCTCAATGGAGAAGTACTAGGAGGTGATAGAGCATATACCAAGTTTCATTTGATTCCTTAGCACCTACTCAAGGAGGACCCTCAAGGGGTGCATATTGTATCAAATGATAATTTCCCATTATTGATGGTTGCCATGTGTCATGGTGGTTCAAATGTGCCCACCCTTTGATTTTTCATTGTTTTTGGTGTGCTTGTCGGAATGATGCATGGGGTTAGTAGCCCTATTTTACAAGCTCTACAACAGTGCATATGTTATAGGTAGGGGAAGGGATTAGCCCTCTTTGAAAGGAGGCCTAAGAATAAAAGAGAATCAAAATGGTTGGTAACATGCAAAAGAGAGATTGATGATCCTCATGTGTATGTGTAATGCAGCTAGATGATCTCTCTCTCTCTTCCACCCAATGGCCAAGTGAGCCTTCCTCTTGTAGCTATGTTATCATAGCTTTTCAAAAGCATATATGAGTCCCCACCACAATCCTCTCCCTGGCTCCCTCATCCATGGAGAGAGAGAGAGAGAGAGAGAGAGAGAGAGAGAGAGAGAGAGAGAGAGAGTGGGTGCATGTAAATCTCTAACAATATTAACAAAAGCCAAAGTACTTGTTTATCTAGGAAAAGAAACTTGTAAATGTGCAAGACATACCAAAAAGGAGGTGGTGTTTGTTTGCCCAAAGACTCTATAAAAAGGAGTTTACTCAAGAAACCAATATATACATGGTGGCCTTATTCACATACACTAGAATCATTTCTATTTGGCCACTAGGAGCCCATTCTTACGTCTGAATTCCAGCTTATAAGTGGATTCCCTATAAACTGCTCACGTGGGGTTGTTTTCTACGATTTGGTGGGGCTCTGGTGTGGTGAGCCCAACTTTACGAGCTTCTGTGTGGTGAGCCCAACTTTACGATTTGGTAGGGTTTTGGTGTGGTGAGCCCAACTTTACGATTTGGTGGGGCTCCTGTGTAGTGAGCCCAACTTTACGATTTGGTAGGGTTTTGGTGTGGTGAGCCCAACTTTATGAGCTCGTGGGTGCTTGATGTTCAACCAGCACACCAAAATAGCACAAAAGCTGCCAAATACAAATTGACCAAATGAGAGGAAGAAGACACCAAGTTGCCAATCATGGTGGGCTTTTTGTTTGGCCAGGGGGGAGGGGGAGGGGGTGGGGGAGGGCCTTGTGTAACCTCAAAAGGGATTCCAATGGGCAATAGGTAGAGCGAACTCCCAAAGCACCTGACACGTGAGAACATGCCCTAAGTAGTGCTCCATAATAAAAACATTTTTTCAAAGGTTATGTTTATTAACTTGGAAGCAACTCCCAAGTCGGTCGTGTATGAAGCCCATCACCGATTTTTTCCATTTGATCATGAGAAGTTTGTTCCATCTACAAAAGGAGTCCCCCCACATCCTCTAATTGGGAAGTATTGTGGAGAGGATTGTCCCCTCGGACCCGAGTCCCAGTGCTAGATTTTTTAAAATACAATTAATTGGGTTCCCCATTCAAAATCTCATTGTTAACCAAGACAACTTGGAATACAATTAATTGGGTTCCCCATTCAAAATCTCATTGTTAACCGATTTTTATAACTAAAATCCTATAAATTTTATGGGTTTTTGTTAAGAGCAGCGGCGGAGGCATCAATGTGGACATGATAAATTCAATCGGTTTTGTTTTGTTTTGTTTTGTTTTGTTTTTTTGGGGGGGGGGGGGGGGGGGGGGGGGGGGGGGGGGATTTTAGCCTGTGTGCAAAATACACTAAAGGACGATTTAACTCTTGCAAGCCTCAAGGTCTGTAATATTATGGATGCGTTTTGGACCCCGCGGGCCCGCGTTTCTGTCTGGTGTGCAGTCGTTTGCCGACAGAGTTTTGGGCGCTGACAGATAGACGCCTGCTCTGTTCTGCTCTGCTGCTTGTGTCTGGTAGCGGGGGCCCGGGCGATGGTCAGAGATTCCGTCTTCCATTAGAAGACTTATTACGCACGCGACGCGAGTCTCTCGCAGACTACAGTGCTCACAACCTCGGCGAAACGGAGCCTGAGGACAGGCACAATCTGACAAATAAGGGGGGGGGGGGCGGGGGAAGTTGGAACTCTACCCTTGGCCGGCCACCAGATCCTTGCCTTGGATTTCCGCCGTAGCCAGCTGTGTGGACGGGGTGAGCGGGAATACCTTTTTGGGAGTCATTACTCAATGCTCATAGCCCAGGCGGCGCCAGGGGAGGGAGAGAACATTCCCGCCCCTATCCGACAAAAACGGGCCCGCTGGGAAATTCCGCTTTCAATTGTCGTTTCCGTTTCTGCTGTCTGGCACCTGCATTCGAGAACGACGGCGCCGCGACTGACACTGCCTTGTTTCACATTAGCTAAATTGCCTTGCCCAAAATGGTGAATACTTGCACATAAAATTTTCACGACAGTTAGTACAAGAGATCAATGTGAAACTAAAATTGGGTTGAACAAATACTATCTATCTATGCTTATATAAGGATTACACTTTCTAGTTTATATGACAATATCTCGTGGTGGAGAGTTTGGCATGCTTCTCGACTAATATACCTTTGATCTTCACAAGTTTTGTGAGACCAAACTCAATGTGCTTTTGATGTGCCTTCCAATGGGGCACCTCTTCCAAACACTTAATCTATGTGCTCGGAAATAGGCACACCAATTAAAAAATATATGATCACTTTACTTCTATATCGGGCATGCTGGTTGCAATGCTTCTAGAGCATCACAACACATGTTCTCCTCCCATTTATCATTGTATGGGTTCCAACGTTAAAGGGTCGCTTTGTAGCCTTAGTGTGTGAACACTCCTTATGAGTGCACTTGTGTGTGTATGTGTATGAATAGTCTCTAGAGCCATATATTATGTGTGTAGTAAGCAATGATGTCATAGAGTGTCCCATGCTGTGTCATTACTTTAGGGTATTTGAATGAGTCAAAAGATAAGGCTTTTAGGCCTACAAAAAGCATGTACTTGGTGGAGGTTCAATATATCTAAGCTAAAAACAAAAAACATGAAATATTGGACTAACTCTCTCTCTCTCTCTAGCTTATCTACGTGGCTTCTTTCTCTACAACATGCTCTCTCTCTCTCTCTCTCTCTCTCTCTCTCTCTCTCTCTCTCTCTCTCTCTCTCTCTCTCTCTCTCTCTCTCTCTCTCGTCTAGCCATGGCGAAAACCTTCCACCCACCTCCTTACCCCTTCTTATTAATCTAAATCCTAAGCTTTGAATCATCAGTGGTATCATAGCGAGATAGATCCACAACCGTCTTTGAGATGTATTTCTTCCATTTGATATCCCATTTTAAACATGTGCGGCTCCCGAGACCTTGTTGGTTCTACACATGTATGCCATAGTTGCCACTCAATCATCATCATAGTTAGTGGCTTCTCCCACTACTGTGTTTGCTCAATTTCCCAGCAACCCTATGGCTCGCCATTGTGCCCTCCCTACATGGGATAACCCCACGTAGCCCACCCAGCCTTGCCTAGTCTTGTGTTTTGCATCTGACACTGGTGACGTCGCTCTGCCCAGCCAATTTCTACAGTGCCTGTAGCACACCCAGCTACAGATAGACACATTGTTGTCACCTTTTTAGCACTATAGTTCTAGTGGCGACTCTTCTCTATGCTACTCGTACCTCACTCCAATGTGGTTGCCACATTAAAAGGTGATAAGGTTGTATTAACCTTAGTTCTAAGGCCTAAATAATGTGGTGTAAATTATCTTCCATAATGTGGTGTAAACTATAAGACGTGTTCACATGGACATTTTGAATACAATGAGTATGGATTGCATGCACAGTCTTCCATGGGCATTCCAACTACAATTTTTTCAATCAAGGAAAAAATTGTGTTGATTTTTAACTTTGTAAAGAGATTAGACATTGCCCTGAGCCTTTATCTCAGAGGTAAGACCTTCTCTAATCCCCATTTCAATATGGAGTCTAAAGTAAATAAATTTAAAGGAGAAGGCTTCCAGACCTGACACACAAAGATCAAATTCACCCTTATGAGAAAAGGGATATGGAATGTGGTAAACGAAAAAGAGAAGAAGCCAACAACTTGGGAAGGATAAGTTATTTTGGTTGGTCACAGATAAGAAGACACTTGCTATCATTGAGTGACTCATACATCTATCACATTGATGGGTGTGACATCCATCACATGCTTAGGTATATCTTGAAACTCTATTTGGTGCACAAGGAAAGTGCTCCAAGATTAGCTTGCTAATAAAGTCTTTTGAACTAAAAATGAATCCATAGGACTCTCTTCCTTCACATTTGAAATCAATGAAAATCATGCTAACCTAGTTGGTAAGAATTAAGATTACCTTTGATGACAACATTGCAATTATAGTCTTACTTAAGACTATGGTAACATTGTTACCACTCTTACCAATCTATCGACATCAAAATCTTACCAATCTACCGACATCAAAATCGGTGGATATTGAAGCTTCTCTCATAGAGGAGGAAAGAACAAAGGAGCTCAATCTTCAATGAAGAGGGAAGCTTACCTCATGAAGCAGAAGCAGAAAGGCTACACCAACACTAATAATTTCTCCAAGGGCTTCACCAACAATACCAATAATGGATGTGGATTCTGTGGTAAGAAAAATTATAGAGAAAAGAATTGTTTTTGAAGCAAAAGACCAAAGCTTTAATTATTGAAGAGAATCAAGAAGAAGAAGATGAAGTGGAGGCCTGAACAGAAGAGGCCAATCTCATGGTTCACTCGATTGGGCCTTTTAGGCTACTCTTACTACCAAGGACCTCTTGGCCTGACATTTGACAAGGAATCTCCAACCAAGATTTGCATCAACCCTAAGAGTATTGAACCTCTAATGTATCCAGATATGTATCACTTTGTTAGAACATCTGGATATCTAGCATTATATCAATCCCTAGGCATTAGAACATCTGTTAATATAGGGGGGTTTATTGGAGACAACACATGTTCTCCTACCATTTATCATTGTATGGGTTCCAATGGCAAAGGATATCATGTAGTATTAGTTTGTGAACACTCCTTATAAGTGTTCTTGTGTGTGTGTGTGTGTGTGTGTGTGTGTGTGTGTGTGTGTGTGTGTGTGTGTGTGTGTGTGTGTGAATAGCCTCTCAGGCTAGATATTACGTGTGTATGTAGTAAGCATGTGTCATTGCTTTAGGGAATTTGAATGAGTCAAAAGATAAGGGTTTTAAGCCTACAAAAGCATGTACTTGGTGGAGGTTCAATATATCTAAGCTAATCTTCATTGTGTCATGCAATATTGGTCAAGGGACATAAGTGGCTTCTTTATATATTGTATGAATACAAGGGACATAAGTGGATTCTTCATATATTGTATGAATGAGTCAAAAGATAAGGCTTTTAAGCCTACAAAAGCATGTACTTGGTGGAGGTTCAATATATCTAAGCTAATCTTCATTGCGTCGTGCAATATTGGTCAAGGGACATAAGTGGCTTCTTTATATATTGTATGAATACAAGGGACATAAGTGGCTTCTTTATATATTGTATGAATACAAGGGACATACCACCTTCTTTATCTCTAATATAAATATAATTTTTAGTGGTGATTATGGGGTAGAACTTAAAGAGTGGGTTCACATAGATTGACCAAGTTATGTCTCGTTGTTTGGACACAACAAGGCTAGCATGAGGCTAACATTTTACTTAACTAGTATTGGGCTATATAGTTGGGTTGTGGTGCAGTATAGAGGGAGTTTCTACATGTGACTTGGATCTTGGGAGAGGGCCCTCATGAGACCCAAGCTCTATTGGTTAGATAATTATCTAGTCAAACCAATGATAGTCATAAGGAATGGGGGTGCATGGTATGCAATATGCATGCCTTGAGGATTCCGACTAGGTTAAGGTTGGTTGGTCTAGAGCTCACAACCTAGGTGACTTCCTATTATATTTGGCGTGAAGCATATGGTTAGGTGGAAATCTAGCATGAACTACCTATTGTCCTCATGGTAATATTGATGTATTGGTGACCATGGATTAGAGGTACTTGGATTACTTCACAGTTATGTTTATGCATGATTGGATGTTGGGTGAACACTCATCTAAGTGTGATTTTTTCTTTAGGGTGTCATGGAGCTTTAGATTGTGTAGCACATTGATTTTAATAGTTTGCTAAGCTTATTTAATTGTGTAACATGAGTTTATTTATTCATGTACATGGATTCATATAAACCCATGTGTTGAGCAACCATATATTAGAGGTATGTGTTTATTGAGAGAATGATTAAGTATATACCGTATCAAGATAAAGATTATGAGAATATTTTTACTTTAGCTTATAGAGTGTGTTTGTTGAGAGAGAGAGAGAGAAAGAGAGAGAGAGAGAGAGAGAGAGAGAGAGAGAGAGAGAGATTAAGCGTCTACTAAAGACCCAATGTGCCTATGAGACCAAAGTGGTACAACAATGTCCATGGCATATCTCATCATGGAATGGAAAATAAAATAGAATGAAAACATAAATATAGCTATCTCACTGGGGTGATACAAAACTGTCCATGGAAACTGGTCATGGAATACTAAGAACATAAAAACATGGGAGCAACATCAACTCTGAGTAGATGGTATACCACTCTCCAAAATGTCAAGCATGGGGTTGATGAGTATGGCCGAGAGGTCTCCCTCAGCTATGTCACGTGGAAAGGTAGCTCGATGGCGGTGGAGCATGTCCTGGATCTGGAGCTGATGAGGTGATCGTGAGTGACCAACGGGGGGGTTGAGGGCATCGGGCACGCTGGAGTGCAAAGGCTCGGTCTGAGGTAACTCCTCTCGGGCGAGGTAGGTCCAGAGCAGCTCGTGGAGGGTCCACAAGATCCACTATGTCGATGTCCTCCACCTCCTGGGTCCGAAAGAAACTGGTGATGGGTTGGCTGCCGCGAGGGAGGGGGCAGGGTGGCTAGGGCCTGTGTCTCAAGAATTGAGACATTTATTTAGTAAAGGTTTATAGAAATTTAGTGAGGCCTTTGGATAAGGTTATAAAACCTTCATTAGAGAATAAGCATTAATTATTTGCTAGAGACATAATTTAACAGTCTAAAACTTTTAGAGAGAGAGAGAGAGAGAGAGAGAGTTGAGAACTTTATTAGTAAATGTTTATAGAAACTTAGTGAGGCCTTTGGATAAGGTTATATGTAAACCTTTTTCTTAAGGTTGCAAAACCTTCATTAGAGAATAAGCATTATTTATTGGAAAGATAATTTAACACTCCATTTTTTTTATTTTTTGGCTATATATGTTTCCATTATTTAGAACTGATGGGCTGTTTTTTTTTGCTAGCCACCACTTATTGACCTCGCACTCACCATTGCTATATTTTTCCATCACTAAGATTCTATGCCTACTATCCATAGCACCTAGTGCAACTAATAAGCCCATGTTTTGTGCTTTATGCGCATAAAGATTAATGTTTTTGTGCATCTTTCATAGTTTTCATGTTGCCATGAATGAGAAACTTTTGGCCATTTAATTTGTTGTCTTCTTGGTAGATGTGAGGTGAGACCATTGGCATGCAACAATTAGCTTAGCTTGGCATCCTCTAAATTAGTGGGGTACATGAACTCACCATTATCTACACAATGGTGCACGTCGATTATGTGGGTGTGCGACGGGTGTGTGACACTAAGGGGTTTGAGCATTCTAAACTCAAGTCACATGTGGGACTAAGGGTCTAAACTTAAGTCACATGTGTGCTCTCCAATTTGGATGCATGTCCATAGCCATGTGCTTGAGACACACAATGAGATGATGGATAGATAATGAATGTGTGCTATACAAAGATAATAAGTATACCCCAAGGTGGGTGTGTACTAGCACAAGGGAAAGAAACACCTAAAGAGGAAAAAAGTACCTCGGCTAGCCTTAGTGTGTTCACACACATTACTACTAAATATGGCTACAAATCCCCCCTGGGAGTGATGATGTGAACAAGGGATGGGCTGGCACTAAAAGTACAGAGATGTGCTAGGCTCTTTGGACTATGAGAGGGAGCCCAGACTAATCTCTAAAGGGAAGTAATTTCAAAGCTTTTCAAAAAGCTTCAAATTTCTCTTGTGAGAGCCTTCATGAATAAATATGCTATGTTGTCCTGTGTTGGAACATAAGTCAAGCTGATTTTTCCTATGGAGAATCTCTCCCTGACATAATGATAATGTACCTCAATGTGCTTTGTGGGAGTATGAAAAACTGGATTCCTCATCTCACAACTATCAGTAAAGATGGTAGTGGCTAAGGACTCGCCATAATACCCAAATTAGCAATAAGGTGTCTGAGCCAAACACACTCAACTACAGCTGTAAACGCTTCCCTATACTCACCTTCACAAATTAGAAGTGGCCATAGTGTTGCTTTTTGTGCTGAGCCATGAAATACATGAATCACCAAGGAAAAAACAAAAACCACTCCTGGACACTCATGTCTGGTAACATCTAGCCCAATCTAAGTTTGTAAATGTATGCATCTTGGATTTACCCCCCCTTAGCATAAAACAACCCAAAGTACTTAGTTCCCTTTAGGTAACGGAACACCCTTTTGATAAACTGCCAATGCTTTATGCCTGGGCTATATATAAATCTGCTCAATACTAAGACTCCATACTGAATAAGAAGTTTGGTGTTACATAAATCCAACGGCTTCTTGATACAGGCTAGCATCAAAAGGATCACTTGCATCTTCAAGTCTAAGTCACAAACTAGGTTCCATAGGTGTAGCAATAGGGTTGTAGTCTCCAAGATTAAACCTCTTCAACAATGCCTCTATTTATTGTGTCTGCAGCATAACAATGCCATCATTATGCTGCAAAAATTCAATGCCCAAATAATATTACAATGGTCCAAGATTTGACATTTCAAAAGACCTTTGTAAATCAGCTACTATAAAAGTTGAAATATGATCATCATCAGGGCCTGTCAGGGCAGCATGTCATCAACTTGTAGCTCAATGACTAAAAATTTAGTCCTTTGAATGTAGAGGGTACTATCACTAAGACTGTTTCAAAAACCTTGTGCAACCAAGTATGCATGTATATCTTCTCATACCATGCTCTGGGAGCGTGCTTAAGCCCATACAAAGCTTTTTTCAATCTGCATACTTTTGATTCCTAACCTTTTTTAACAAAACCACAATGCTGAGATACATAGAATCCCTCATGCAAATCTCCATTAAAAAGAGCAATTTTGATATCCAATTGACGTACATTCCAAGCTTTATGTGCTGCTAGTGCAATGATACTCCACATGGTAGCTATGCGACATGTGGATGCAAAGGTCTCACCATAGTCAATACCGTTTTCATGTGTATAACCCTTTGCAACAAGCCTTGCTTTGTATCGCTTGACACTACCATCAGACACTACTATCAACTTTATGTTTAAGCTTGTAAACCCATTTTGTGCTAATGGCCTTCTTCCATGAGGCAAATCGGACAACTCCCAAGTACCATTTTGAGTAAAGCATCATATTCAAATTGAATAGAACTCATCTATTCTTTTGATTCCTTTACTTCATCAAAGGAGACGGTTTCCTCTTCATTTCATAAAGTTGCAATAAGAGCATGACCTGCGTCAACATGAGATGTGTGATAAGAACATGCATGTGTCTTGCTAGGTAAAGGATGTTGAGAAAACGTGGTGCTCATTCTAGATCAAGTGCGTGGAGAGGAGAGACTCACAAAATACAAGAACAATATCTTGCTTATTAAGTTGTTTATGAATACAACTAGGCCTTGCTCAATACAAAAATAGCTCCACCTTTAAATAGGTGAGCTAGTGGACCTTAAGTCCCTTCATACTCACACCTTTATCTTTCCCTTCTACATAACCTTAGTCTCTTAATACCCCCCCTCAATATCAACTATGAAAGAATTAGAATAGGTGGTATTGGACATAGGTTGCCTTTATAACATTAGGCATACAAGGATGTCATGGTGGTGTGGTTATCTAGGATTTACAAATATGTTCCTAGAGCCTTAGAGGCTAATACAATGATGCCATCTAAGTCTTGATTTGTTGTCGATGAAGATGTACACCTTAATAATGGTGCACCCCACTCTTTGTGCTTGCTTGACTTCTTGTAGTTGACATGCTTTAGACATGCATGCCATTGCTTCCACATGCTTTCCACTTTGACCATTCTCACATAATGATCAAAACAAAGCTGCCACCCTTGCTTAAGTGGTTTGCTTATAGATGTTCCTTCAACATGCTTGATGCTTCCTTGAATACCATACCTCCTCCATGGGGGCAATGAGGGTCTTCCTTCTTAGAGTAATGGTTATGAGGTAGATTTATGTGGGAAAGGTAAAGGGAGGGTCTTACCACTTGCCTTATGAATTGGTCAAGGGCAGTGTCTACTCCACAATTACAACAACTTTTGTGCATGTTGGTTACATGATACCCATTAGGGTTTGAAGATACAAGCTTAATGAGAGTGAGTAAGTGGTTGAAGTAATTACTCAAACCAATAAGGTACATCATCCTTGGCTCAATAAGGAGAGGGCATGGCTCATAATGTTGCCAATGCCTCTTACAAAGACAATGCCAAGAGATGTTTAAAATCATGACAAACAACAAGGTAGAGCACTTAGTGATGCTATGCTCAACCTTACAAGTCATCTCTTAGACGATGAAAATGTTGAATATACAGCGGAATAACATGCCTTGGGCTTGGAAAATGAGAGCATATGGCTTATGACATGCCTATGTCTCTTACAAACAAGAGCCTCAAGGGTGATACACAAAACCATTAAAGATGAGCATTAATGTACATGTGCCCAACTTTAAACCACTCAAAAATTTGAGTTTGTTGATGAAAAACCAGAAATCTTCAACCTCTTTGGCTTATGGGATGAAGACAATGGTTCATGGTTGCACCATTTCTCCTTGGAAGAAATGGGTTGACGATGAAGACTTGTAATGTGGCACTTATAGTGCTCCAATGTTGATGAAGAAGAGCCTCCTTAGTGTTAAATACCTCCTCCTTTGATGGTTAAGACCACATTAGTGTTAAGCAACACTTTGTTTGGTGATTAAGATCACCATTAGTGTTTAAAAAATATAATTAGTGCTTAAAAGTATATTTTTAGTATCTAATGACACTTATTTTGGTGATTAGATTCACCATTAGTGTTTAATAACACTCTTAGTGTTTAAAAACACCTTAGAATAACTTTCCTTTGTTGGATTAGAAGCTTCATTAGTGTTAATCAACACTATTAGTGCTCATAAGCACACTTTGAAAAGCTTTGAAACCTTGAAGTTGATGTTGATGATGGAGCTTGATGAGAATGAGGCTTATGGATACCTCATGTGGTTGGCCACCACTTCAAACTCAAAAGAAGAATCAGTAACAATCATTCACAACATCACTTGGGTGATTAGAGCAAGGGGGAAGGATTAGAGCAAGAAAAAATCAAACTTGAAGCTTTAATGGAAAGCTTCCATGGAGTTTATGAGAAGGGGCGCCTGGTTTTTTTTCTTGTAGCCGGTGCGTCAGACTGCCATTGGAGCTCAAACTTGAGCTGTGGACTCTTCACTCAATGGGCTACACAAGCCCTAAGGCTATGCAGCCTGTAGTGGAGTGTAGGCGGTGTATTGCCATACGGCCACGACTGCAGCCAGAAAAATGCGCCGACCTGCACAGGCGGCAATGCCGCGGCGAACGAGTGGCTGAATCTTCAAATTGATAGTACGATCATGAACGCCCAGGCCTCCTCTTCATCTTCCTTGAAGAAATCTCTGAGTGTTATGGCCTCCACGAGCTGCTAGAGCTCCTCCACTGCCAGGGGGTTGAGCTCCACAAATAGAAGATAAGGGAAAAATGGAAGAGAATGACCTAATCTACACCACAAGGGGCCTAATCAACCTAGGCTCTAGATACCATGTTGAGAAAACCTGGTGCTCATGCTAGATCAAGTGTGTGGAGAGGAGAGACTCACAAAATACAAGAACAATATCTTGCTTATTATTAAGTTGTTTATGAATACAACTAGGCCTTGCTCAATACAAAATGCCTCCTAGCTCCACCTTTAAATAGGTGAGCTAGTGGAACTTAAGTCCCTTCACACTCACACCTTTCTCTTCCCCTTCTACATAACCTTAGTCTCTTAATAAAGGAGTGGCCAATTTACTGTCACGTAGTGTTTGCACCAACCATTTTGGCATACTTTTTGACTCCTCAATTTTTCTTTTCTTTCCTCATCAACTACATCATCCACATTTGTCTCATCAATATGCTAATCTATGGGGTGAAAAACATACTGATTTTTAACCTGTGTGGACTAATTTTTAGCATTCCTTTGAGTACTCAAATGCTCTATGTCAATGTGTCTTGCATTGAAGAATGGAAGGAGAGTGTCGAATATGTCTTGCGAACATACATTTTACTATTTTTTACACGAAAGCAAGGGCTGAATCGCATCTTCCACAAATATAACATCTCTATTCACAAGAATATGCTTAGTAGTAGCAAGGTGATAGAGATGGTAACCTTTACTTTCCAATCTATACTCCACAAAATACATTTAACAACCTTATCGTCAAGCTTGCTTTGTGAATTTTCTCAAGCACAAGTACAGAAGCAAGACAACCAAAAATGCGTAAGTGAGCCATAGAGGGATTTCTACCATTCCAAGATTCAAAAGGCATAATATGCAAAGCCTTTATAGGACAACTGTTCAAAACATATGTTGCACACATGACTTATTCTAGCTAGAAACCATGAGGTAACTCCTGAGTTTTGACCATACAACATGCCATCTCCATGAGAGACCTATTTTTTCATTCAGCTACATCATTTTATTGAGGTGTACAGAGCAAAGTACATTGGTGTTTTATCCCGTGATTAGCCATGTATACATGAAACTCCTTAGATATATATTGAAACACTTTTGGCATGTCTCCCACTAAAGGGTATGGTAAATTAGCAAGTTGTGTCCCTATTGCATAAGCCTCTTCCTATATTGGAGTGGTGGGGTCGAAAGGAGTGATCTAGAAGAGGGCTTGGCACATAAGATGAGGCTTAAGTAAAGAATTCTTGCTCATGATGAGTTGATCATATTCTGGAGCTAGGAGATTGAGGATAGAGTCAAAGGTGCCACATCAAGACTACGCTGCTGAGAGTGGGAGGGGTTCCTCAGAGTTTGAGAATGTTAGTTGGGAAATCAAAAGAAGAAGATGGAAAATCATCGTTTGTCAGTGATGTTAGTATCATCCTTATTTTTACTATCATAAATGCTAGATAAATAAGATGTTATTGGAGTACACATTGGGTAGGTTTTGTCCTCTTCTTCTTGTCTTTTATCCCTATCCCCATCATTGAAAGGTGGTTGTGGTTTTTTGTGATAAAGAAATCATGAAGAGTGTGCAAATCCTCTTCCTCATGGAATGAGGGATATTCAATGTGTAGTTGGTCAAAATCATAGACTAATGATGCTAATAAATTGTGTAGAAGGGCACAAATGCGACAAAAAAGTTTTAGGATACCATAAGGATGATAGGTTTTGCTATTATGAAGTAGTAGGTGATGGTGAGTATTCCAAGCCTCTACTAACCTGTGTTGTAGGCTATTTCGTATCTTAGGGAGGGGAGCTATAAAAGAATTTATGGTAGAGGGTTTCATTAGTTCTAGGAGTTCTTCCCCCTCATTTTAAAAGTTAGTTGACTTAATTAGAACCCTACACCAAGATCTAAAGTTGAGTACAATTGGGTGTAATGGATAAATATACATAGCGTGACCCTTGTTTAGTTTGAGGGTCCCCATAAATACAACTATTATTATGGTAGGATCGACAAAACGTGTATATTTTGTTTGATTAGGGCCACATCCCCTTGAGTTAGTTCTTCATTGAGATTAATGTTATATTGACAAAGAGAGAGGGTTAGTGAAGTAAAAAATGGGGAGAAGGTTTAATTAGGGGTTGGAGGAACCACTAAAAGGTCAACCAAAGGGGCTACCCTATCCACTAGTTTGCTATAGGTGACATCCTCTTATATCGCAAGTGGCTTTTCTGTGTGGACGGAGTTGTTGCTCTAGAGGGCGGCGGTGACTTGTTCCCCATGGATAGCCAAAGCCTTGGCTACCTCTATCTCCCTTTGTTGGCAAGCTTCCTAGAGCTGTAGGTTTTGTAGCATCAAAGCATCCTGGAGTTGTAGATTTTGGAGCACTAGAGCATCCTTTTGTTAAGTACCATCACACTGCAACATACAGTCCTGCCATCACTAAATGGGCATCCAAAATCTATTCATTGAAGTGGGAGATGACCTATAATTAGTGGATTCATAACATTGTTACCCTTTTTGTTTGTAAGCTCTGTAGGGTGTCCTTGAGATCTTTAGCAAGCAGAAGCTTGCATATGAAAGTTGCACTCCATCAACTGGTGGAGAGGATCCTAAGGTCAGAGGCATATGCTTCCATTTCATAAACTTGTCTCGTTCGTCCTACTTTAGGTATTCATCGACCCTATTATATTTCAATTGTAAGCAATGGAGAAGGCCTTTTTCAAGCTCATGGACTACCACCCGCTTGGTTGTGGTGTCCATGTCCTGTAGTTGTAGTAGGAGCGACCTGGAAGCTCTCTTCTTCTATCTATTCTTCCTCCCGCTTTTGGTGGTTTGTGGTTTGGCTATGTCTCCCTCCTCTCTAAAACTTACTTGAATACTTTCATATTTTCTCGTGCATGTTTTTTGGAGGAAGACAGTTATGTGGAGGCTCTTGTTTGGAATCCGATGAGATCATCTCTTCAAGTAGGGGCATCTAAAACCTCTTTAGATACTATGCTTTCCATACCCACTAAGAAGAGCAAGGCCACCTGCTCCGAGAAGTCGACAGCCACATGATTCATAGCCATATCTAGTCCAACAAGAAGGTGGAGCACAAGTTCACCTATCACACCCAAGAGTGCTACTAGATTACTAAGCACCTACTTTTGATTCATATACTCCTATGACACCCACCTTAATATTGGCATACTCCATGATGTTGTAGGTGCTATAGGTGCTGACTTGGCCCTCTCACTCTTTGTGGTCCATGATGCCTTACACTTTCCCCAAGCTATTTGTAAATGCCCCCTTTAGGCAGTGCATGCATCCAAGTGGAGTACGAAACTCCAAAATTAACTTGTTAACTAAAGCAACAGAGAAAAGTATAAGGAATGGTCAAGGACATCATCGAGGGCCTAGTCAACAAAGATAGAGTCAAATGGGAGAACATTACTTGACCTAACCTGCTTGCCCTAGCCCAAGTCCTCACCATGCTAACCAACCTCACGGATAGGTATAGTAGGTGCAACCTCTCCCTCCTTCGCTTCTTGCCTTAAACAAGGTCTGCCAATAGAGCGAACCAAGCCGACCATTTCCATCATGAACTCCATAGCATCTGTGTAAATGCGGCCATCAAGTTTGGAGCAGCCATGGTTCTCACAAGGGTTCTCTACTATGTAGCAGGATGGGAAGACCTTCTTAACTCTATAGCTACCAAAGTGCAGCCACCCATGAGCAAGACTCTTCATCACCAAACCCCAATAGCTCCCTACCTTGCCAACTCTCCTAAACCTAAGAAGCAAAGGCTAGATTAAGAGACCATTGTCATCGATGCCTTTGCTAAATTTTTGAAAATGAACCTAATGGAAAGCCCCACATGGTTGTTAATAGGACCCATAAGAGCCAGCGTAGTGTGTGGTGCTACCCACCAACCCACTGATCATTTCCTAGGGCTAAGATAATTCAAGGAAGTGCCAAGCATGCAGTCCATTTTGAGGGGAGTAGATTATCTAGTCCTCAAAAAACACAGAATCTTATAGAGACCCAAAGGTGGATACAAGAGGGGCCTCCCGGACTTTCTCACCTCCTTCTCCTCTATATAATCCATAACCTCATTGGGTAGCAGAATCTTATAGAGATCCATACATGGATACAAGAAGGGCATCTCACCTTGGTTGAAAGCTTCTCTCCCAATTCATTTTCAACTCTTAGGAGTGCCTCCCAGACTTTCTCACCTCTCCTCTATAATTTATAACCTCATTAAAACACATGGCTGAATTTATGGCGCATTAAAAGGAGCAAATGGATGTGGCCCAACAAGCACTCCTCTTGGTGCATGGAAACATTGCTCAGCTTGAGACTCAGAAGAATGTCGCCATGTCACCATTAATGATAGGCTACAAGTACTTGCCCTTGAAGCCAACTCCAAAATCAATCATCTGCGAAGAGAACTGGAGGTCCTACACATAGAAATAGAGGTAGTCCTTCTAGAGGAGATCCAAAATGAGATATTGGAGTAGCATCAAGATATTTAGAGGGAGATTGAAGCCAAGGACCAAACCATCACTCTACTTGAACTGACCATTTATAGAGATGAAATCTAGACCCTAGCTGGAGCAGGTCACCTTAGAGATTGAAAGGAAGGTCAACAGTCTTATGGATGCACCAGCTTTACCGACCTACCAAAAATCACCATCCGCCCCCCACAACCCCTTTGGCCTCCTTGAATTGTAGCATATGAATCTCCAGCTCAACCTCCTCCAACATAACATCTTTCTCAATGAGGAGATTCCCAACTCTAATTTCTCCACCATCTCTCTAAAGTCTCTTATGCAACCCACATCATTGTCGCCACCATGCTCTTCTTACAAAACACCATCTTCTTCCTCATAAATAGGGACCATGTTTGTGCATGGTGTGTACTACAGCCCTACACTAGAACATATCAACAAACTTGCAAGGAATAACAACACTAATAAAACAAAGCTCATAACAACCTTCATACAATAAGCTACATGCTTCATGCAATGTCCTACAAACACCCATAACAATGAAAATATAAGACGATGGTATCAAAACCTACACATTGATCTTTGGACATGCCCAAGAAATTTTAAGGGTTAGAGCTATGATTTTCTCATGAGAGGGGACCGTCTCAGGCATCACGATATTCGTAATAGCAAGTGGATGAAGCATGCCAAAAGACATCCACCAATGAGCACCCATGATCAAGGGTTATAGGTGAGTCTTGCATGGAAACTCAAGATCACAAGGGAAAGGAAATGGTTGGAGGTAGAAATCATGATTTGCAGCATGCAAAGACTCAAAGGTTTTAGCTAGACCATGATAAACACACAACATATAGAGGTCGCGGGTTGTTTGCAGGCAGTGTTGTGGACCATGATCACCACAAGTTCCAAGAATCATAGATTTGCAAGATTGCTAGGAGCCCATGAAATGAGATGTCATATCACAGACTTAAGGCGGCAAGGCCCAAGTCTTAGATAAGGCTTGAGTGTTGGAAGAAAAGGCTAGAATTTAGGGTTAATAAAAAACCCTGTACACACTGCACAATGCACACGAGTCACGATGACAGCCTCATGTTTCCCTCCACCATCTTTTGCTTCCCTCACCACGTCCTTTGCCTAAACCTCTAGTTCTGGTGCTAAGTCCTTACCTTCTTCAACTGCCTAAACAAGGGTGACTTCATCGACTTTGGCTTGCAAGTGCATAAGCACATTTAGAGGTACCACAAAAAACCATCTATTCTACATACTTAATATATTGAGTATTGAATATTGCAAGGTGGCTTGCAGTACTTGTAGTAGAGCAATTGTTCATGTCAAGAACCTTCTTGCTCTCTAATAATAAGGAACCACAGTGCTAGTGGGTTAGACCACTTGGCTTGGATCATGGAAGTCCTATTAGAGCGAATAAAGAGGCCAAGAGGTGTGTTAAACCCTCTTTTTTGAGCTCTTCCTAATCAACTAAGTAATCCTTCAAAAAAGAGGCCAAGAGGTGTCTCAATCCCTCTTGTTTAATCCCTTCCTCTTCTTCCAAAGAGGCCAAGAGGTGTCTCAATCCCTCTTTTTTAAGCCCTTCCTCTTCTTTCTAATCAACAAAGTAATCCTTCCAAAAGATAAGGGTTAAGCTAGAAAGCTTGAACCACCTTCTTCTCCAATCATGCTCATTTACACTCTCACTCAAGAAGCAAGCAAGCATGTACACTCAACACAGTTCATATCCACACACACAATCATGCATTCTACAATCAAGCAAGCAAGAATTTAGAAGAATAAAGCTTTGCACTTGAGAAATTATTGAAGTCCCCCATTCACATTTTTAAAAGTTGCATATATACAATTCACATTGAAGTCCCCCATTCACATTTTTAAAAGTTGCATATATACAATTGGGCTTTGTGTGGGCCACCCATAACATAAGTGGGTGTGTTGCCTATCTCTACCCATATATATAAGGCTTATTATTGTGGATATAGATAATTGGCCCATGGACATACATGATGTGAATAAATCTAAGGCTAGAGATAAGGATTTTGGATGAGTTAACAATCCTCCCTACCTAGACCTTCTTCTATCCTCGAAGGCTGTAAATGATAGAGGTATGTGAACAAGAGGAGATTCACTTCATCTTCCCAAGTTATGACCTCATCATGTGGAAGTGTTACACCATGTTTAGACATTAGAGTGGTTTCCCATTATTGCGGAGTGTGAACACAAAATTGTAGTGGGAGAGGATGCACTCGAATGAGAACATCTCCTTGAAGGCCCACATCTTGAGTGCTTCCAAAAATTGAACGCATGTAAACAACCCATAAATCTAGTGAAGTGTGGGTCCAAGGTTGATGTCAAAGTTAAGGCCCTACGCATGAGATTCATTGTACTTTTTTGTGCCATTCCTACATGGGTCTCTTCTCTTCTTTGAAATCTTATAAACATATATGGATTGTGTTGATGAGGAATTTTATGGCAGCTTGGATGGTGACACATGGGGTATCCTAATATGAGGTCATAAATTGGACTATTAGCTTGTATATCCACTCTTCTCTTGGGATAATGTCAAATGGTGGAGACTATTAGCCTATAAATCCACTCTTCTCTTGGGATAATGTCAAATGGTGGAGACTATTAGCCTATAAATCCACTCTTCTATTGGGATAATGCTAAATGGTTTAGACTCAAATTAGGGAAGTTAAGGAGGAGAGGGTTGATTTTCTTTTTAGCTTCATAGTACTTAGCCTTTTACAATTTGACTCTAGACTCATGCCCTTGGCACATTTTGGCCTTTGGTGACTTAATAATTCAGCGTGGGTAGCCCCTTGGTCTTTTATTTCTACTTTATTTTTCTTGTTGTTTCTTGAGTAAGCAACAACTATCAAAATACGCAGTGGAGATGATAACCAAATCTGAGACCACAAGAGCAAGTAGAGTGCAAAAAATAGATAGCAGAAGAGAAGGAGAGAGATAGGCGTGTAACTTTGCTCTATACACAAGATCCCGAAGTGAAAACTAGATACAATGGTGTTGGGGCCATGGGGCCATTTTATATGGCCCCAAACATGCAGTCGGCCTGTTGAAAAAGCAGCCGACTGAACCTAAATGTCCACGACCAGCTCCATCCACCAGTCAGCCAGCTGTACATAGTCAACTAGCATACATGAGAGGTCGGGGACCAGAAGGAGCAGTTGGCCAGCATCCAGGACATCTTGACCAGTAGTCGAGATCAGCCAAGGTGCAAAGAACCGCCTCCCACACCTGGTAAAAATAAGGAAAAAATGGGGTAAAATACGAGGAGTGAGGAAAAATGAGAAAACACCTACAAAGGGCGGGCACACCCACAACACACAGAGGCCTTGGTGTTTGTTAAAGATAGGAGATGACTTCTAACACCCCCTCTTAGCTCATGGATGTGAAATCAACCCCAGGGAGCTGGAGTGCCGCCTGAGCGTAGTGTGAGGTAGAGGCTTCATGAAGAGGTCCGCCGCATTGTCCTCCATCAAACAATAAAGTAGCAATATGTCACCAGCCAAGATCTTCTCACGTACAAATTGATACTGTATCTCTATGTGCTCGGTCCGGGCATGCAAGATCGGGTTTCGAGCAATAGCTATACAACTTTGGTTATCACACTGAGATGACTATGGGCTCCTTCTGTGGAAACCCAATCTCACCTATAGCAGCCTCCGCAGAGCCACACAACCTCACAAGCAGCACCACAAGCAGCCCGGTACTCTGCCTCTGTCTCGAAGATAGGGCAATAGTTGGCTACCTCTTACTGCTCCAAGGGTAAAATTGTAACCTGAAGTAGATCTCCTCATGTCTGCATCTCCTCCCCAATCTAAGTCACTCCAACCTTGGAGTCTGACTCCATCCCCTCCTGTGTAAAAGAGTCCTAGATCCTTCATACTCTGTAGATACCGCAAAATTCGCAATCCTGCGTCGTCCCAATGAGACTTCAATGGCGTCTGCATAAAAAAGCTCAACAGCCCCACAGAGAAGCTCAAGTCCAATCTGGTGTTCAGCAACCAGATCAATGAACAAACCAACTTCCGATACTACGAGGCATCAACTGGCTCACAAGGATCATTAATAGTTAACTTTGTATTTAGGTCCATCAGCGAAGTAATAGGCTTGCAGTTCTCCATCCCAAAGGCCTCAAGCAACTCATGAACATACCACTGCTGAGAGACAAAAAACCCCCTCTGGGTCTGCCAGATCTCCAATCCCAAAAAGAAGTGGAGTAAGCCTAGGTCGATCATCTCTCAAACTCCTTTGACAAGGCAGGCTTTGTCACGCCAATGTGCTCCACATGACCACCAGTGAGAATGAGATTATCCACATATAAAGGATGATAATGCCACGTTCTCAAAAGAGATACAGGTTGGGATCTGCAAACCGATCTCTGAAAACCAATCTGAACAAAGAAGGAATCAATCTTTTGATTCCAAGCCCTGGGAGCCTGCTTAAGACCATACAAGGCCTTACGTAACCTATAAACCATCCCTTCTGATCCTGGAACAACAAAGCCTGGAGGCTGCTCAACATACACCTCCTCCTGCAGGTCACCATTAAGGAACACAGATTTTACATCCATTTGATACACAAGCCACCTTTGAGTGAAGAAGCAAGGGCAAGAACGGTCCAAATCGTGGTCATCCTTGTTGTCAGTACACACAAAGGTATCCTCGTAGTCGATGCCCTGGCCCGCTGAGCATAACCTTTAGCCAACGAGTCTGGCTTTGTGTTTGTCCACCGACCTATCTGACGCATATTTGGTCTTAAAGACCCATTTGACACCAAATGATTGACCGTTTTGATTGCCTCGATACCAAATCCCATGTGTTGTTCTTCTCGATGGCATCAAGTTCCACCTACATGGCTTTCCTCCAAGTATCTTGTGAAAGGGCTTCCTTAACGGAAGTGGGCTCCTTGTCCACATAATACGAGACATCAAAGCATAGTTTACCTAAAGAAGCTCCGGTTGTATTGCTTTTGTCACGGACTCTGTGCGATCTTCGAGGGCCATCCTTTGTGGTCCACTCGGAGGGTAGATCCGTGACACCTGACTCCCGAAGGGTGTCCATCAGCCACCTGGGTACTCGAACAGATCATGGAGCCTCCTGCCATTGCGGGGGCTCTACTCGAGCCATCAACCACCTGGGTACTCGAACAGATCATGGAGCCTCCTACCATTGCGGGCTCAACCTCCTGTACTGAGTGTGGTTGATCAAATGCTGGAACAATGGTCTGGGAATCATCATCAAACTCCTCTGGATCTCCAAGAAGTGGCGGCTCCTCGACACTGGATACTAGAACATGCTCATCAAAGACCACATCTTGGCTGACAACAATCTCATTCCTCTCTGGATCATACAATCTGTATCCCTTGGAAAGAGAATTATACCCCACAAATATAAGCTTGCGGGATTTGGAGGCAAGCTTCCCCCTCTGCTTCTTCGGAATATGTACATACGCATCGCTCCCAAAAACACAGAATTGGGAGACATTAGGTTTCCTGCCAAATTATGCCTCAAACAGAGTCATATTAGGTACTGAAGTCATTGGAGACCGGTTGAGGGTATGGATAGCCGTTGCCACACACAGCCTCTCTCCAAAGTGGACGAGGAAGATCACGATGCTCCAACATGATGGTCCTCACCATCTCCACCACAGTCTTGTTTTTGCGTTCTACAACTCCATTCTCTGAAGGCGATCCTGTATTGGCCAGTTCCCTCTTGATGCCATGATCTGCACAAAATCTGAGAAAAACACTCGAAGAGAATTCACCCCCTTTGTCAGTCCTGAGAGTCTTTACCTGCAATCCAAACTCTTTTTCCACCATCACGTGCCAATCCTTGAACCGTGCAAAAGCTTGGTCCTTCTGTGAAAGAAAGTAGAATCACGTGAATCTGGTATAGTGATCAACAAGCAGCATGAAATAGAGGGATCCTCCCAATGATGGTGTTTGCTGAGGTCCACACAAGTCAGTGTGAATCAACTCCAATGGTTTTGAAGCTGGAAGTCTGCTTCGGAAAGGATTCCATGTGCTGCTTACCACATATGCAAGAATTGCAATGTCCTTGCCTGCTACCACAACATCTGGCAAGCCAACCACCATCTGGTCCTGGAAGGCTCACCGCAGTGCATCCACATTTAAGTGGCCAAAATGAAAGTTCCACAGATCTCCGACTTGAGAACCTGTCAATGAGGACAGTGCAGAGAGCTTGTACCATTCTCCACACCGCCTTCCCAAACAACTTGGCCAGTCTCACGGTCCCATAGAGCAACTGAATGCTCCTCAAATTCCACCCGAAAGCCAGCCTTGCATACTTCATGCACTGACAGAAGATGAAAACCAAGAGTAGGGAAGTAAAGAACACGGGAGGCATGCTTGCCCCCCTTGCTGTCGGGAATTATCTCCATCCGGCCCTCACTTACTGTGTATCAGAATGGTGGAGTTTTCGCTAATGAAGATGCGACCTGACTGCCGTTTCAAATCCAAAAAGAAGTGGAGTCATGTGCCTAGAAGCACCACTGTCAAGAATCCATTCCTGGGTATCCTTTGCGGCGGTGAAGCCAACTGCTGCCTCCTCGCTCGAAGACGATGAAGCATCTGAGTCCATCATCTCTAAGTGCACAAATGCAGGAGTCTTTGCACCTGAGGCTGAAGAATCAACACTCTTCCTAGTTAGCTTAGGACACTTCCTCCAATAGTGGCCTTTCTCGCCATAATCATTGCAGGCTCTCTCGACCTTCAATTTCTCTCGATCTGTGTTAGGCTTCTTCTCAGAAGACTTCTCTAGTGAAGCCTTCCCTTCGCCCTTGTTGTTATTCCGGCCTTTCAGCCGTTGGCCAATTAAGGCCTCCAAACCTCTACTGTGAGGAGGGTTTGTGAATCGTTCCTCCTGGTGGTCCAAGACCATGGGCACAAGCTCCTCCCAGGTAATGGTGTTGAGCCTACCACAGTAATCAAAGAGGAGTAGAAAGCGGAATAATGAGCATGCAAGTGGGACAACAAAGTAATGGCCATATCTTCTGATGATATCTCCTTCCCAGCCTAGAGGACTTCCTCTGCTGAAGGGCCTGTAGCTTGTTAATGTGCTCCCGCATCGTCGACGACTTTGCAGGGTTCATAACTCGCATCTGTACTTCCAAGGAAATCCTCTTCAGCGATGCCCTGTTATAAAGAGAAGCCAAGTGCTGCCATATGCCTTTGGCCAGCATCATATGCTTTACGTGATTGATTACTTGCAGTGTGCAGTTGAGGAAGATAAATGAACGGACCCTGGCATTGACATGATCCCACATCTGTGCCTGTGCCTCGCGGTCCTTCCTGGTTGAATGCCCCCACCTCTAGCCCCCCGCCTACGCGCCCCTTCATTGCCCTAGCACTCAGCCCCCCGCCTACGTGCCCCTTCACTGCCCTAGCATACTCTATGCCCCCTCTCTCTCCCCCATTGTCCTTTGTGCCCCCCTTTCCTTTGCTATCTCTCCTCCCACCTGGATGCCCCCCCCTCTTTTGCCAGCGCCCCCCCTTTTTCTCCCGCTTGCGTCATTCTTCCTCTTGCTGCCCACGTGCCCCCCCTCTTTCCCCTCTGTGCTCCCCCCCCTACGCCTCTTGCCCCCCTGGTTTCCCCTTCGGCTCTATTTCTCCATTCCTCATTCCTTCAGGCAATTTTCTTTGTTCTTGGTTAATTCTCACTTGGCAAGCTTCGGCCCCTCTGGTTCTCACCCCTCAAGAGGACTACATGGCAGCCGCTCTGTCATCCTCAATTGAGTCCATTGTCCCTTGCCTATCCTTCTCTCACAAGGGGACCTCTAGCTCCTCACTACGATAGTTGCATCTCTAGAGGCCTCCACTTTGGTGTGCAAGTGCACGAACAACTCAAAAATCTCCTATAGGCTAGCCTCCTTGGAGTGCCGGGCAAAAATCATAGACATTCATCCTTTGGGGTGCGGCTACTACCATGTGGAGTTTAGCTTGCCAATAGCTTTAGATAGCATCATGCACCTGAGCCCCATCACATTGCAGATGGCCTAGGACTTCTTTTTGAGGTGGCACCACAACTTTTAACATGCATTCGACCGGCGCATTTTAGGCTTTCCCATGATAGTCTGCTTCCCAGGCCTCAAGAAGGAATACCTACCTCTTCTTCTGGTGATTGGTGGAGCCATTGGGAGATTGATGCAACCCCCTTCGCCCCTTGCACGGGTGCCCAGGATTCTATCCCTTTGCGTCTGTATCCAAGATAGTGCCTCATGTTGATGTCTGTGGGAGAACTTGCCTCTATAGCCCCATCCAAAGCACACCACTGTGAGGAGGAACTATCACCAACACCAGTAGTAGACAATACCAAAAGAAGGCACTAATACACCCAACTCATGTCCCTTGATCCTCAACTGACTCAAGTGGACACTTAAGCTCACTCCAAGCTCCTCAAACTGTATAGCTGTCTCTTTTTTATGATCTCCTAGGTTAGCTCTGATATCCAAAGGCTCTTTCAATCCTCTTAAACACCTCTCTTGACCAAAGCTGAGTTCCAGCTGACCAAAACAAGCCCCAACTGATGTAGAACAGTCTGATTCTTCCTCCAAAATCCTTCCTCTTGGCCCCAGTCAGGATCTTGTCCCCTCCCTCAAGGCTCCTCTGGCATCCTCCGACTCTGAGGCTACACTTGTTCGCATTAGGATATCACCCTAGAGGATCTTAGCTAATGTAGGTCAAATTCCCTTTTAACTTGACATAGTCTATAACTGGCACCTAGACCAATTGTAGAGGTTTAACTTGACATAGTCTATAACTGGCACCTAGACCAATTGTAGAGGTTTATTGATGAAGGCTTTGCGCTCTCCAAGTTCTAACAAAATTGCAACCACAGAGGTCTTAGAGAACCCGCCTCCTACAAGACTTGCTCACCTTCTGCAACTTCTTCTCTAGGCAAACTCAAGTCAACTCAAAAAAAGCATGCCTTATCTTCTTCTCAACAGTCGCATCAAACTTTTTTCAAAACCGCATCACCCCCCCCCCAAACAAAAAAAAACATCTTTTTCTCCTCATGACTCTTTTCTTCTCTGCACCCTTTCGACCTTCTTCTTGATTTCTCTTCTCGATGTACAGCTCACACGTAACTTCTTCTTCCAAGTTTCTCCTATTCCAAGCTTCTCCCCACAACAGCCTCCCGTAACTTTTGCCTTTCTTTCACAGTCTCCCCTCTCTACTACATATAAGTGTACTTTTCCACTATTGGCTAAGGCGGCAACGACTAATTTCAACTTTTTGGAAAATGGCCACCCAACACCTAAGGTTTCTAACCATGCATCCATGATTTATTTTGTTTTTTCTTGGGGTAGGGTAGACATTTCATTTGGGCATTTTCTTTGGGCTCAAAAAAACCTATCATATTTTTCCTAACCACCATGGTTAGAGAATTCATGCTCAACAATATGCTGCTAGCTCACTAAGACAGTCCTCAAAGAAAATAAAATCCAAATCCCAACAAACTTCTACTCCATCACCTGTGACACATCTACAGCAAAGCAGGCTGGTTTGTTTCCAACATCTCTGCATCCTTCTGAATTATCATTATTCTACACCAATATGGCTTCAATGTGTATCCATTGAATCTTTTAGCATGCACAACTGGTCATCCAAGTCAACTAGCTGATAAGTGCCATTTTCATATATATGTACAACCTTAAAAGGACCTCCTCGCTTAATCTAGAATTTGGTCTCTAGAAGGTGTTGTCCAACTTGTTGTTGTATCTAAGCACCAAGTCTCCTTTGATACTTTTGTCCTTGACTTTCTCATTGAAATGCTTAGCTTTTTTATTACTTAACTGGATATAATGGTCCAAGGCTTCTTCTTTGGCTAATTGTAACTCTTGCAAGTCCAACAATCTTTCTTTATACACATTCAAGCCGCTATCATGATGCTTCAGAAGAAACTGTAAACTGGGAATCTCAACTTCAATGGGCAACATAGCCTCTTTCCCATAAACAAGATGATATGGTAAAAACTCGGTAGTTGATTTTACAGCTATTCTATAAGCCCAAAGTGCTGAGGAAACATGCAAGTCCCAACTACTTGGGATGTTCCTCTAGACACTTAGTCAACATAGTACATAATTCTCCATTGAATCTTTCTACCAGTCCATTGCATTATTGTGGTTGGATAGTAAGGAGTAGAAAACCTATGTGTGATGTGTAATTTTTGCAAGAGCTTCTATACAACTTCTCCTCTAAATCCAAGCCCGGTCTGTCAATAGCTCTAATGGCATGCCAAATCTAGTACAAATGTCTTTAAATACAAATTTGCCACCACTTTAGTAGTTACATTCTTCACACATCTAGCTTTAGCCCATCTGGTTAGATAGTCTACTCCAGTCAATATATAGGTCTTTCCCCTTGTAGTAGTGGGCAGAGGACCACAAACCCCATTTCTCAAAAGCCCCATATGATACAATACTTTTTATCAATTCATATTGAAAAACTTTCCTACCTTGTTTCTAATGACAAGGCTCACAGCTTTTACACCAATGATACACATCCCTTCTCAAACTAGGCCATACATACCCAGATGTCAAAATTTTAATTTCAAGCCAAAATGCCCTCCACTTACCCCTTCATGCAGGAGGCCATAATAGCAAAGATCTCATCCTTGTTTGGAAATCTTCTTAGAATCAAGTCCTTACGTTTCATGTATAGTTGATCATTCAAGAGGGTATACTGCAGAGCTTTTCTTATAAAACCATATTTCTGCTTCTTGGACACGTCTATCGGTAGAAGACCTATACGTAGAAACTCTTCAATCTTCTACAAATTCTCTCTTCCAATATAAGTGGTTTGGGCAACAGTGATGGCATATACATCCAAGTTCTTGCCCAACCCTTCCTTTGCTAATGCATCTGCAGCTTGGTTCTAGTCTCTCTTCATATGTTATATATGCACTTCCATCCTCCTTATTTGAAAATTCCATTCCTTCAATTTAGGGTTCTTTGCTTTCCAAACAATTTGCAGCAGTTGTCTAATAACTAACAAGCTATCTCCCTTAATGAGATAAGCCTTTTGACTCCTCTTTCAATACATTGTTGCAGCCCATACTCTAAGGTAGCATACTCAGCCTCATTGATGGTATGCACCTATAATTTTATTCCTTGTTTAAATACTTCCTTGCCTTCTGGGTTCAACAATACTATACCTCCATTGGTCACTCCTGAGCTTCTCTTTGAAAGCCCCATCAAAAAACAATGTGAAAGCATATAACAGCCCTGTTTCAGGGTCCTTCCATCTAGGCACCTTCTTCTTTGCCATTGTCTCTTCTTTCAACACTACTAGATTCTGTCTGTATGTCAGAATGTTAGCTAGTGTAGCCCTAGTGTTGTCCTCCACCATGCAAATAAACTAGAACTCCTCTAACTCAATCAACCACTTGGACAACCTCTTTGAAGGGATGTTTGATTAGATCAGATGAGGTAGTAGAGAAGAGTAAGAATAGTGAAGGGTTTTGGGATGAGTAAGTAGGATCTAAACTTCCTCAAAGAAAATACTACAACCACCATCACATGTTCTGCCTCAAAATAAGCCCTTTCCCCTTGAGTCTTTGTTCTGCTCTGACAAAATATACAGGCCTCATGTAAGAGTGTTCTTTCCCCTACTGCTCCCACTGCATCCTCACCCACACTAGGGTTCACAAAGAATACCTTGCTCCAATCAGGAGACATGACTATTGGCAAAGCACTCAAGATCTCCTTCACTTGTATAAAAAACTTCTTCCTCCTTGTCTTGCCAATTTAAAGGATCCTTTTGAGCTGCCTGATGTAGTAAATATAATGCTTAATACAAAACAAAGATAAACCTGGCTAGATATCTTACTTTATGGGTAAAGGTCAGCAACTGCTTAACATTATGAGGGGCTTCCAACAATAAGAGAAAGGCTTTTACTCTTATAGGATCTGGTTCAATCCCATTCTCTGAAACCACATGACCAAGCAGACATACTTTGGCTTGAGCCAAATGACATTTATCTGGGTTCAATTTACAACCCAAATCATCCAATCTTTTCAAAGCTAACCTCAACTTCTCATAGCGGATCCAGCTGTCACTGTATATACCAAAATCATCAATGAATTATGTGATAAAAGACCCTAGGTAGGGTTCAAACACCAAATTCATAAACCTTTAGAAGGTTGCACGGGCATTTATTAGCCCAAAGGGCATAACCCTATAAGAAAAAAACTCCCAAGGGGGGTAATAAAAGGTGGTTTTCCTCTAAACCTCTGGAGCAATTGAGATCTGGAAGTATCCTAAGTATCCAATACACTATATCTTTCATGGCCTGCTACACTATCTAAGATCTCATCTTGAAAAGGCAGTGGTGGGATAATGATCTCTTTTGGTCACTGCATTCAAAGGTTTAAAATCAGCACAGACTCTCCATTTCCCATTTTTCTTTGGGGTTATCACTACTAGAGAAGCCCATTCAAAATTGTCAAGTGGATATATAAACCCTGCTTTCAGTAATTTATCCACTTCCTCTCTCAACACTTGTTGTTGTACAACCCCCAATCTTCTCAACCTCTATACATATGGATTGGCCTTTGACTTCAATTGGATCTACACCGTAGACACTCCCCTAACCTATGTATAAGAGGAGATGAATAGGTATGGAAACTGCCAACATACTTATATACTCCTTTCTCTCAGCTTATGTTAGTTCCTTGGCTAGCATCTTTTGTAAGACTTCTTCTCCACCTGATTGTACTTCATCTTCAACCTTCAATTTCTCCCCTTCCTCTGTACAGAGTTGTACTGACATACACATCAGGTCAAAATCAAGTTTTAGCACTAAATTTCTTCTCCTTCATCTCCTCTATTTCAGAGTCTTCTATAGAGCCGTTCTCTTCTTCTTCTCCACCTGATTGTACTTCATCTTCAACCTTCAATTTCTCCCCTTCCTTTGTACAGAGTTGTACTGACATACACATCAGGTCAAAATCAAGTTTTAGCACTAAATTTCTTCTCCTTCATCTCCTCTATTTCAGAGTCTTCTATAGAGCCGGTCTCTTCTTCTTCTTCTGATGTACTACTCTCTGGAATCAACTCCTTTTCTTTGCCCATGTCATATCTGACCTACCTTCTCACCGGCTGTTCCAAACCCAAAATTAGATGTCCTCTCCGCCAGTCATTCCTTGACCTCATGGCAATCAACCATGGCCTTCCAAGAATCAATGGATATGCCTTAGACCTACTGGCATCACATGAACATCTAATTCTACTTCAAATCCCAAAACATTTTACTATAGCTTCTTAACAATTCCTAAACACCTGACTAGCATTATTTGTCATTATAACCCTTAACTCTGATGGGGCTCTAACTTTGGGCCTTAAAGCCTCCATTGTCTATTGGGTCATTACACAAACTTGTGCACCACTATCAATATAGACCTTGGGGACTCTGTGTTTGTTCACCCAAGCATCCACAACTGGCAACAAATAATCCATGTATTCCTTCATATGCACTATACTAACCTGACCCCCCTTCTTTTCTTTTCTGGGTCATCTTGTGCTAACCTGCTTGCTCCGTATCCTTCTAAGTTTGGAGCATAACTGAACAGATGGGGACAGGTCATACTAGGATCCTTCTACTGAATTATACTCTTCTTCCTGAACACCCAAAGGAAAGTCTTGCATATCGATGTGTCTTCTAGATCTAGTTTTCTTCTTTCCTTCTTTGGACTGATCCTTTTATTGCTTCCTCTTCTTCCTCCTAGATGAACCTGATTCATCCTCCACCTCAAAAACAATGATGTGTCTGGGAGAACTTGCCTCTATAGCCCCATCCGAATCACACCACAGTGAGGAGGAACTATCACCAACACCACAACACCAGCATACAACACCAAAAGAAGGCACCATTACACCTAGTTGATATCCCTTGATCCTCAACTGACTCAAGTAGACACTTTAGCTCACTCCAAGCTCCTCAAACTGTATAGCTGTCTCTTTCCGATGTCCTCCTAGGTCAGCTCTGATATCCAAAGGCTCTGTCAATCTTCCTAAAAGCCTCTCCTAACCACCTAAGTTCCAACTGACCAAAACAAGACCCAACTGACCACAGCTGAGTTCTAACTAACCAAAACAAGACCCAACTGACCACAGCTGAGTCCTAACTAACCAAAACAAGACCCAACTGACCCCACAGCAACTGAGTTCTAACTAACCAAAATAAGCCCACCAACTGATGCAGAACAGTCAATTTCTGCCTCCGAAATCCTTCATCTTGTCCCTAGTCAAGATCTTGTCCTCCAGGCTTCTTTGGCATCCTCCGACTCTCAAGCTACACTTGTTCGATTAGGATATCACCCTAGAGGATCTCAGCTGATGTAGGTCAAATTCCCTTCTAACCTAACATAGTCTATAACTAGCACCTAGAACAATTGTAGAGGGTTATTGATGAAGGCTTTGACCGGCCCAAGTTCTAATAGAATTATAGCCACAGAGGTCTTAGTGAACCTGCCTCCTACAAGACCTTCTCACCTTCTTAAACTTCTGCTCCTGGGAAAACTCAAATCAACTCAAACAAAGCCTGCATTGTCTTTTGGTCACACAAAACAAACATCAAAATTTTTTCAAAATTGCTTCACCCCCCCTCAAAAAAAAAACCTCTTTTGCTCCTCATGACTCTTTTCTTATCTGCACCCTTTTGACCTTCTCAATTTCTCTTCTCTACTCTCTTATCGATGTACAACTCACACGAAATCCAATCTTCACTATCTACTACAGACTTCTTCTTCCAAGTGTCTCCTATTCCAAGCTTCTCTCCACAGCCTCCCACAACTTTTGCCTTTCTTTCGTAGTCTCCCCTCTCTGTTATGTACAAGTGTACTTTTCCACTATTGGCTAAGGTGGCAACAACTAATTTCAATTTTTTGGAAAATGGCCATGCAATAATTACCCTTCCTAATGTTTCTAACCATACATCCATGATTTATTTTGTGTTTTCTTGGGGTAGGGTAGACATTTCATTTGGGAATTTTCTTTGAGCTCAAAAAAACCAAGCAACGTCATATCCCTTCCTTGTCTTCTGGGAGACCCCATCTTGCAGAGAGTGGAGTACATAGGCCTCTCTGGCCACCAATGCTTCATTTGCACTCGGTGCCACTCCAAGAGAATGCCTCCGAGTGTTCCCCCCCATCCTAGCTCAGATCATCAATCAAGGGGGGGTAGGGAGAGAGAGGTCCGCAGGAGCACCAAGACGCAACCACGAATGACTCTGTTGGAGTGGCAGACCATTGGCCCACACCAAGGCCACTAGCTGACTTCTAGGGCTATGAGCCGCTTACCACTTGCACCAAGACGCAACCACAAATGACTCTGCTGAAGTGGCAGACCATTGGCCCACACAAAGGCCACCTAGCTGACTTCTAGGGCTATGAGCCGCTTACCACATGCACCAAGCTAGCAAAGTATATGAGGATTTGGTTTTGTAAGATAACTATTTCAAGCATTTATCATAGCACCCACCTATCAACAACAATGGGCTCCCTAGTCACTATACGAGGGTCTCATCTCCGTCCCCTTCGGTCTAGCAGTTATTACCCTACCAAGACTCCTCCTCAAGTTCTCAGATGCCAGTGAGGCTAGGTAGCCCCACTGAGCCCTTAGCAAGCCCCTCCCCACACCCTCCCTCTCTGAGGGATGACTCCCAGCTACCTCCCCACCCCCCTTTGCCTCCTCCTCATCCTCTATCCTCTCCAAGTGGCCCCATTGAGCCCTCGGCAAGCCTCTCCTTGCACCCTCCATTTTTTATAGATCACTCCCATCTGCTCCCATCTCCCTCTTCTCCGCCTCTCTACCCCCCTTTGCCTCCTCCTCATCCTCCATCCTTGCCTTTGACTCTTCCCGATAGTAGTTCCCCGTACCCCATCCTCTTCTTCTGAGCCCGCACTCCCCTCCCTCCTCCTCTCTAGAGCACTCCACCACCCTCCGATAGTGCTCAATCCAGAGCAGAGGTAGTCGACGAGCTCCATCTACCATTTGATTCATCGATTCTCGTAGCCGATAGAGATGACCATCGTTGCTTCCCCAATGAGGGCTCTCCCGCTAGAGTCCCTAGGTGCCCACCCCCCAATCTTGGGGCTACCAGTGGATTATAGTTTCTTTCTGATGGAAGGGAGTGATATCTTTGAGGAGACACTGGCTCCCATTTGGATCTGTGTGTTTCATCATTCCAGGAGGCCATCCACGCTAGAGAGTTGCACAATGATCTTCTCCTTTCCCTTGAGTACAGCCCCAAAGACACAATGGGATTCAGAGTCGGTGGTTGTTACCATCTAGGGGGCAGCCAATAGAGCTCTCACACCATCTTCATGATTTGCGCATCACCGACGTGTTCACCTAGCTCTGGCCCCTGGCTTGGATGGAGGTGGGAGGCTCATGCCATAAAGATCAGAATGGGGAGGTGGTGTGTGGAGGTGTTTCTCTTTGTGTTCCTTCATATATCTCAATTGTAGTCCTCCTCCCCCCTCTTACAGATACCTTCATTGTGATCGATGGAGTAGAGTATGCCTACTCGCATGCTGGATAGAATGGCAACACATGGAAGACATGATCCATGCCCACTTGGCATGCCTGCCTTCACCCCAAGACTGATCTTTGACTGCTCCCTATCGAAACCCATGCCCAAGTATCTTCGAGTGGAGGGAAGTTTCGATGATACTTCTACCTCCCATCATAGAGTTTGATATGCGGATAGCCTCATGGAACAATCAAGGTTTAGGGAGGCTCAGTGCTTTCAAAGGCGAGGCGTCCTCAGAGGAGAGCTACATAGAGCTATAGTTGGGGGTCCCATTGATATTCTCTTTCTCAAGGAGCACCATCTTTTTGAGGGGCATACCTATCACACTGTGGGAAGATTTTACCAGTAGGTAGGAGTCACACTTTTTGGCTCTCCCTCTTTTGGTCCCTCAGGGACGCAAGGTGGATTTTATATTTCTATTAGGGAGCACCTCTTGTCGACATTGGGAGGCTTGTGTCATAGTCTCTAGGCATGCGTAGTGGTTTACCATTAGGATTGGAAAGGATTATGTGGGATTTCTCAATTTCAACAAAGGACAAACTCGGAGGAGGCACGACTACAATCTTAGGCACATAGTAATCTACATGGGAGGAGTTAATCCTAGAACTCAAGGGATAGGAACCTTGGAATCTACCAGAGTTTGGGCATAGCCTTAGGAGCCTATGCTTCTCACAGTCCGATAAGAGGAGTACCAACCCCAACCTCTCTCGACTTGATAGATTCTATGTGGATGAGTGGGCTTGCGGTCCGGGGGCATAATTGGCATCTTGGGCACCACTTTATCTAATCATGCTCCGATTAGTATGTCCTTGGAGGACCCCTCAGCGGGGCATGATAGGCATTTCACCACTAGGAATCTGGACAGCCTCACACAGGACCCTAGGATTTGCCAGCAAGATAGAGTACATATGGGTGGAACTGGATTTTATCTCAAGTTCTAATGTGTGCACCTTGGATGCAGCCCTTAACGAGATCAAAATTTTTTGCAAGAGGCAGTAGAGAGCAAATTGGAGGGATGTTAATGAGCAGGAGAGGAGCATTCAGAGGGGACTTGCTTCTCTCCAACATCTTAAGAAGATTTCTCCTAATAGCCCATGGATTAAGAGTCACTAGGCTGCCACCTGTACATAGATCAAATCCATCAAGGAGAGGAGGGTGGAGTACAGATACCATGCCACAGCTTCCTTTTAGACCCAGGCTTGATATAGAGTCAAGGGGGACTTCTTTGAGATTGCATCGCCCCATACGTGGAGAGATGGTATTCGTCTCGTAGAGGTTGCATGGCCGAGATCCAGCTATCGTTTAACGGGGGCATGTGAGACACATTGCCATTGATATTTTTTGATCCCTCCTCATGGGTACCCTATTATGCCTAGGGTGGTGGTCCAGATGGAGCTATCGTTTGACAAGGCCATGTGAGAGCCATTGCCACTGGGGTGCTCCATTATCCCCCCCTTAGGCTGGTGGATGCGCATGAGAGGGTCTAGTGGCACACGGGAGAGGTGGTTCCCCCACTCTCTGGACCATCTTATTGACTCCCTTCATTGGTTGAGGAGGCGGCGAAGCATTGTCCGCTCTCCCTAGGGGAAAATGTATGGAGCGGATGGGCTTCTAGTTTCCTTCCTTCTTCGCCACATAGGGATCTCTTGGAAGGCGGCCTTTGAGATTCCTTCAATGATATTATGCTTACATGTGCCATGTCAAAGAGGCTTTTAAAAGGGTTTCATTTACTTGATTCCTAAGGATGGTGGTGAAAATTGTATTAGAGATTCGGAAGTGGAGACCCATCACCCTCCTTGGGACCACCTACAAGATTTTGGTCAAGCCCATCTAGAGACTTCAACTTTTCCTCCATGACTTGATCCATGACATTCAAATAGGTTTTATTTAGGATCAGAGCATTCTAGACAACATTTCACTTTCTGGGAGGTGATAGTAGCTTCGACCTTAACTTGACTTAGTGCCAGTTGAGGCTTTCTAGTAGTGGATCATGAGGGGCACTCCAATCTGCTATCTAGGATTCAAGGTGGGCATCGATATCTCCCCAGAGCAATAGCTCACCCCTCTTGTTTTAAGCATTCAGAAGAAGCTTTTGTACTGGAGTTCTATGAGGCTCTCCTTACCTGGCCGCGTGGTGGTGGTGGCAAACCAAGTACTTCTTGCCACCATGTGGTACATTACTTCTCAAGCATGCGCATTGATCATGTACAATGGTTGATCCAAAACTTTTTGTGGGCCGGTAATAATGGGAGGCCTACCCGAGCCAAGGTGGCCTGGAGAGTGATCATTCAGGTGTGACGCAGAGGTGGCCTAGGCATCATTGACCCTACACCATTCAGAGCTGCACCCTGCTAGACAAGTTGATTATTAGAGGACTTTCTCCAGGTGAGCAGCCTTGGAAGGACTTCCTCTTAGCCAAGATTTCAACCCGTACTTTGAGCCTAGGGGCCCCTGGTCATAGAGTACCAAATGGATCTTCACACAGAGATGCAGGCCCACAAATTTAGCCCAACTTTTGAAGACAGATTCAAAGCTAGCCTACTCCAACCTTGGGATCACCTCAGGCCACAACCCTTTAGTAGTTAGCTCTGATAGCCTTGGAGGAGAATCTTTGATAGCCCCTAATCTGGAACCCCTGATCCGTTTACCCACCACCAGTGGTGGTCATATGCTAGGGCACGACCTCATGTATCATGGGGAGCATTGAGCATAGGATGTGCCAGGTCCCTTGGGAGATTAGCATGCATTCAGATAGCTTCCAACTAGGATCGAGGGTAGAGACTAGCTGAGCCTCAACATTCACTTTACAATTCCCCAGGAGTGGTTGACCCCTATCCTAGACTCGACTCCCCACTACAGTGGCTAGGCATGTTTACTAGGCATGATAATCTATTGGCAGTCCATGACACGGATGAGAGTTGTACTTTGCTTACTTTTTCTATTGGTCCCCATGGAAGATTAGAGAGATCAGAGTCCCCCTCTAGATGATTTGAGTGGCTAAACCTTACAAAGGGTGAGGGTGATTAGATTTAAGGCACATGAGTGGCACATTGACCCCCTTGCCGGCCAAGGTGGCCAAGGAGATACTCTAGCAGTTACGGATTTGGGAGAGCTAGCACCTCATGTGCCTCCAATGGGACCTAGGGGAGTAGACTTGGCATGATCTTGTTAATCAAGAGGAGACTCTAGATACCCCATTATTTGTATACACCACATGGCTAGGCTATAAGATTTAGATGCCTGAGGTCAAGGGCACCCCTACACGTAGCATTACATTGCAATGGTCACAAGGCCTCTCATAGCGGTGTCTCTCAGATTTTTGGAAGAGGATTTCTAGGACAGTTTTCGACCTCAAAAGATCACCCTCTTTCTTTGGCTTTTGGCACACAAGAGCTTGGCGATTAGCATGTGGTTGGCCATTGGTGTCGACCAGCAGCTTGTGCGAGGTGCAGCCACCCTCAGGAGTCTCAAAGCAACATTGTCTTTGGGATTGCCCGAAAGCTTAATAGGTTTGGCAGTGGATTCTTTGCATTTTCACCATGGACAGGACCTTGACCTATATCATTTCATGGGGCACTGTTGCTTGGGCCACAAAGGCTAAGGCTTTTAGGTGGGGGGCTAGCCCTTCAGGCCTCTCACCTTTGCATTTTGGCAGTACTAGTCCATGTCACATCTACTGATCATTCGAATATGGGCTTGTGCAAGAGATGGGAGATTTATAGTAGCATTGTAGCCTGGCACATATGGAGAGCTCGATGCAGCAAAGCCATTGAGGGTACCCACACTCCGCCTACAGAGTATATCAGGAACATTTTGGCTCGAAATCATTCATATCCTCTGCAAATAGGGGAACGTGCACGGTGGCTCTGATTGCATGCATAAGTGATGGGAAGCTTTCTTGAAGCTCTGGCAGCCTGGCCCTTTTCTCATAGATAGAGGTGGTGATCCCACTTGGCATTACATACCACCAGTGTGTTTTTTCTCCCCCTCCCCTTGTATGAGATAGCCTTCTACTCATAGAGCGGCTAGCCGAAGGAGAAGTGCATCTTTCTCCACCTTTTGATTCTTTAATCCCCACTCCGTCCATGGAGGCGAGTTTGTATGTAGCCCTTAATGGCTGGTTTTTTTTGTTCTAATAAAAGGATCTTTTTCCTTGTGCTGAAAAAAAGAAAGAAAGAAAAAAGAAATGCTAGAAAGAAAAAAGAAATGCTACAAGGATGCTTGCTAAAGTCTACCACAGTCAAGAAACTGGCATTAATCAACTCTACACTTAAATGCTACTTAAGCTATGTCTCCTCGATTATGACCTTGTCTCACTACACACAATATCTCTTCATAAAACCTATACAAAACTACATATTTTAACTCTATAAATACAATTGTAAAGTAATTGGGTTTCTCTTTAAGCATTAGCACTCCAACACTTAATATTTATTTAGTGAAACTCCCCTCTTCCACCATCGCTTTTTTTTTCACAAGGTCCCACCCCATTGAGACCAAGGCATCGGCTCTAGCTCTCAACATTTTCTCTAAGGGTATTCCTAGAAACCTACCAAGAATCTCACATAGCAATAGTTATCTTCTTGTGTTTTGTTTTATTTTGTTTTTACTTATTTATTTGTTTTATTTAGTCTCCAACTCTTCATTTTTTCTTCTTCTTCTTCTTTTTGAACTCTTGCTAACTCACCCTCTCAAGCATAGTTTACCTATAAAGCTAAAACAATAATATCAAATGGTCCACTAGAAACATAACATAAGTATCTTGGCATACTCCATCGACACACCTCAAAGAATGCCTAAGCATAAAAGGACTAACACTAGCCTCTAAGAAAAGGTTAAAGCTTTAGGTCATCTAAGTAGCAAAATCGCATGAGTCATAAATGAGGATCACTCTCACATCTCACACACTCTTACTCTTTCACTCTTTAAAACTTCAATTAATCACACTCTTTAATTTTTATTAAATTGTAATAAATTTCATTTAGTAATAAAAGAAATTATCATAAACAATAGAGAGTTAAAACTCTAGTCCTCGTATCTGCATTGCTCGTTTGTACTTTTTACTCACTTTAAATATCCTTTTAATAGTCTCGTCTCACTCTTGCAAAACCCTTGTAACTCATAACCACAACAACACCTCTATGTAGCATTGTCCAAATCTTTTTTTTTTCTTTTTGCTTTTTGCTTTTTGCTTTTTGCTTTTTGCTTTTTGCTTATTTATTTTTTTTAAGTTTTTAAATAACACCAAATAATTACAAACTAACAAACAAAAAACATACAAACTACCACAACTCCTCACTCATCTAAAGAACTCCTCATCAATAATCTAGGGTCTAAAACTCCACACTCTCACATCCTCTTGCCTCTTGTCTACAATAAATGTGTGTGTGTGTGTGTGTGTGTGTGTGTGTGTGTGTGTGTGTGTGCATTCCTACAGCCCTATTTCCAACATTTGGTATCAGAGCATACACTCCTTGCCCCTGTGTTGCTACCTACCCTTCACCCATGAGTCAAGTGTCTTCTTGAATCGGATCAAGAAGAAATTTTAGGAGAAGAAAGATGACATGAGGTGTGTAGTACTTTGTACAGTAATTTTTTGGTCAGATTCTCATTCTGAGCGCATTTTAGGGATTGTTCGTGTAGTTTTTGGTTTTTTGCAGACATCTTCGGGGACCAGATTTTCACTATTTTTCATCAAATTCTTGAGTAGTTTTGTCAGATCTACTAAGACGGGTGTTCAGAGACACAAGAAAGAATCTATGGGATTCACTTCAACGACATCAATCTCTGCATCTTACAAGTAAAATTTCTACTCACTATACTTTGCATTTCTTTCAAACGCCTTGCAGTTCTCCAAGCAATTAGAGTCAGAGCATATGGATAAGGGAGACTCCAAGGACAATTTCCTTACAAAAATCAAGGATTTTAAGGAGCAATTGGCTAGTGTTGATGAAATGCATCCTAATAGTTCATTGGTTCCTACTGTCTTGAATGCATTGCCAAACTCGCATCAAGGTTTTTCTTCTACCAAACTCATGATGAAAGGCAAATGCCTTGAAGTTTAAGGAGTTGGTTTGTGTGCTCTTGCAAGAAGAGCAATCCAAGAAAAATAGATCTTTCATTTGATGAAAAATAGGTAAAGGGAGAGGAGACACACACACAGGAGCAAACCCTAATGTATTATCAAACCCTAACCATAGCGAGAAGCCATCTCCCTTCTCACATAATGCATAAAGCCATAATCCATAATCTACAACACACTACATGTGTTGTGTCCACACACAGCTAACCCTAGCTAATGTCCACACACTATGACCAGCTGGACGCGGTCATTTATGTCTCACACATGTTACTACCTAACATGCCAGCACATAGCACAAGCTGACATCGAGCTTGAATCTCAACAGCCCCTCTCAAGCTCATGATGTACTGCCATAGATGAAGATGTAGATAAGCTTGGCTATCAAAGCTCTCAGCACTCCCCCTCAAGCTCATCCCATGTACTTCCAACATAGTACGGAAGTACTCAAACTTCTCCCTGCTAATGTCGGCCACCTGCTCTTCAATACTGCAAATCCACTATACCATCCAAACACTTTCTCTGACAAAATTATAGTGGACCTCTATGTGTTTGGTCCGCGCATGAAAAACTGGATTCTTGGCCAACTGTATGCTGCTCATGTTGTCACAATGAATGACAACCTCGCCATCAATAGGCTCACCCAAAATCAGCCAAGAGACTCTTTAACCATACTCCTTCACATGTAGCAATGGCTGCACACCTGTATTCAGCCTCTGTACTAGATAAAGCAACAATAGGTTGTTTCTTACTGCTCCAACTCACCACTGCACTTCCAAATGTAAAGGCATAACCACTAGTAGACCTCCTGTCATATGAGCTACCTGCCCAATCTGCATCTGTGTAGCCGTGTACATCCAAGCCTTTACCATGCTCATAAAGAAGAACATAATGTGCAGTGGTCTTTATATAGCGCATAATGCATCTCACTGCATCCAAATGAGGTTTTCTGGGACTTTGCATAAATTGGCTTACTAGCCCCACAGCATAACTGAGATCCGGGCATGTGATAGTCATGTAAATAAGACTGCCAACCATCTTTCTGTACACATAGATGGATCATATCAACACCAACCAAGGTGCGTACATACCAATGCTGAAACACAGGGTCCAGTATGGTGCTGCAGGAATCAAATTCCATTGACTTACTACTGCTAGCCATGGCAGGTGGTTGCTCCATCAGCACGCTTCTAATTTTTGTATCTGATGAGTGGTACGAGCTTGAAGAGGTATGCAAGCCCCATAAATAGGCTAAAGTATGCAAGCCCCATAAATAGGCTAAAGTATATGGGACGGCTCCTTCTTCATGATCTTTGTGTAAAGTTTCTACCTCTAATTCATTTTTTAATGTTAGTGATTAAGACTAGTGGAGTTGCATATCAATTCTAAGTGGAGATTCACAAGGACACACACCCACCGTAAATGTTTTTCAAGTTGATATATATATATATTCTAGGCTTGCAATAAACACAATCAATAAGATATGTATTAAAAGTTGATGCATGCAAGAAGTGATAAAATAACACGTGAAACCCAAAAGGCTCGATCGCACACACATCTACCTCCTCTCTCATGAGAGGTTGAGGTGGGTTCCTCGTAGCAGCAAAATAAGACCTCTCTCAACACAATATAAGACCTCTGTCGGTCTCCATGATGATGTTATACAAAACGAAAGGTATTTTATTTGATCACAAATTTTGACAAAAGTAATCCTTTTCCTTGGCAGATATCATCTTTGTTCCAAAGTCTCGATCTGCTTTATTAGATAGTTTGCAATATACTAAAGGGACTCAACCAACCAACATTGTGCCATGGATTCTTCAATAACCACATGAACATCCTTCGAGTGGTTCAAATACACAAACAAAAACATAAGATGACCCACTCCACTGCAGCAACATACGCAGGTATCGCACTTGCAACATGGTATGGTGTGCCAATCATGGCTCTTTAGCCTTCCCATGAAGGGAATTCCCACATCCACGAGTGTGCGCTCACATACTCAATGGGAAGCCTTGACTAAACAGTGTGCTCCTCTGTGTGGTTAGGATCCATGGTGCATGCTCATGGTTAAGTGTCATCGACATTAGTTCAAATTTGTTATACCATTGTTTTTTTGTCATGATAACTTGCCCATGTTTTTGATACATACATGGACGCTTTCAAAGGCATCTAACACTCTAGTATGTAAAGTATCAAATTTGTAGCTTTTTCTTTCATTTTTCCCATTTTGGGAAGTGTTCCCCTGAAAGCTGCCCGCTTTTTATACCAATCATTACGACTCATTCTAGGTGGCTTTCACTGATGTTTAATGAACCTTGAAAACAAGCACCAATATCTCCATCTGAACGGACAATAACTTCCTATTACCTGAATATGCCACTTTTTCAAGATTCTAACTAAACTTAGTATCCAAATTAGGGCCACATGTGTTGGGCATACCTTTATACTAAGACCTAGATAGTCATGAATCATCCATGTAGCTCTTCCAGATAAAGTAAACTTATGCTATTGCAAGGGTGCCAAAATGTGCCAAGTGTTATAGCCAAAACATAGCTCTTGTGACCTCTTATCAAAGGTGCAAAGTACACATCCACATTCTTAACTTGCCATTTTTGTGTTCCAAATAACATATTCAAAGTTGTGCTCAAAAAAATGAGAGCACTACTCAAGATTGGTAAAGTCAAAAGCAAGGGTTCCTTATTCTCAAAAAAGGGAGGAAGTATAAGTAAACAAGCACCAAGGGCCTTGTAGACCATCTAGATGACTGTTAAGAGAGGATTGATCCCATCCAAAGTAATCACCAACTTCACATTATGAGGCTCTGTTTTGAAAATTGGCCACTCTTATTGTGTTGAAATGCTTCATTCTCAACATTCCATCTATGCTTTGGTTCTTTGCATGCGTAAGTTGCCAAGGACACACATCTAAAGATGTGGCGTAGTCTTTTGTTGGAAAATTTTTGTAGGCATCAAGGTGGGATGTCCAAACATGCCATCTTCTTAGCTGTAATTTTAGGCTCAAACCACATACTAGTAATGTACTTTGCAAGGTCCCTCCATGAATATTATGTACAGTGATTAGTGATGATGATGCAATTTTCAAGAACTTCAACGTCCTCTAGTTTGTATGACCCATGTCCTATTCTGTGAATGGAAGGCACCCCGACTATCCTTAAATTGGATCCTTGCAGTGCACCATGTGCCCTCTAATCATAATATCATACTCTACATCTCAAACAATCAAGCATATAGTGGTACAACAATGCCGTGTCCACTACATGCTATAACTTTGACTCTATGTGACACGACCTCACTGGAAGAACCATGATACTTGTCGCTACAATCTTTTGTGGGCTTGGATTCTACCTCCTGTATTGTGGCTAACTCAATCATCAATCTAACACTCCGAGCACTACAAGAAGACATAATTACAAGTGAATAAGACGAGATTTAAAAAATACAAAGGGAGGGGCAATTTGGGAGCCTCCGTGTGTGCATCTCGTGTTGTGCACACTCTACACCAAATTAGATTCCTACAGACATTGGTTTCTTCTCCTCAAGACTTTGATGGTCCTCTTGCATAGATGATGAAGTAGACAAGAATCATGCTCTAGATAAGCTCCACTACAGCTAACAAAAGGGAATGGTTTATGTGGAACATGTAAGGATGGAGATAGTGGGCCAAAAGATGAATCCAAATCCAAGCCTACAAGGGCAACATACGAGGAGAGTTATCGAAGTGACACAAGAAGAGTTTAATTTAGGTGTGAATAGCTTAGAATAGCCAAGAGCAGCTTTGCCACATATCCAAGGGCCAGCCCCTATGCCTGCCATGTAGAACACAATCACAAAGTGACGGTGCGATAAGAATGCAATTAAGTAGAGTAGGATGCATGCTTGTGATGTAATAACCAGTGCCCAAGGGAAAGGCCTATAAGAAGCGAGCATTGGGAACATCTAAGTAGCTGCAGACATTTCTGACACTATTAACTAGCCTAAGATTGAAGGGAAGGGGAGCGCCGGAGGGGGGGGGGGGGGGGGGGGGGGGGGGGGGGGGGCTTGTGGGGTCGGATTTCTCTTGTGACAGACTAGAAAACAATGGGCTCGTACTCCTGTGATAAAATCCATTGCTTAACCTGAAGTAGCAAAGTCTGAAGCCACTGGCAGTAGAGACTTGAGTCTCATCTTTGGCTACAATCAAGAGCAGGAACAATATTTGGTTGTCTAGGATATGAATCCTTACAAATAAGGATGTGGGTTTATTTGATCTTCTAGTCTTCTTTAAGAAATGTAGAAGGCTCTTCATGGGCTAGGTAAATCTCAAACTAGAACATTGGCTTAAGGAGTTTAGACCTTGGCTTCTTATGCAATTGCCTGTAGGAATTATGATGTTCTCCATCGACAAAAACAATTCTCAGTAATTTTCGGAATCCTGAAGTCAAAGAGAGAGCACTTTGAATTCACACCTTAGAGGCATTGGACAGAGACAAGCTGCTGGTTCACAGGTTAAGGAGTGGCTAGCTAGAAAAAGCCTCAGTTAGGTTTCTGAGCTTCAAAGAAACAGAGTGACTTTTGACATTTATGGAATTGGTACATTTGCTGACATAAACCAAGTTGAGAGCATAAATCACGGCTCATAGTTTGGTAAACTGCACGAGAGCATGACCTTGTGCAATAGGATGTTCAAAAGACATCCCTCCCAAAAACTGAGCACTGAAAATTTCTCTCATTCCGCATCTACAAACACCACACCTCACTTTCTATCAGCAAACCACCCCACGCACTACTGTGGAAATTTTCTCATAGGGGAACTCTGGTTTTGATGTTAACCTTATCAATTTAAATTTTACAAAGCTGCACGCTCCTTGCGCTGAAGAATTGGTGGATCTATCTCAATGCCCATATTTGAGGCAGTTCCAGCTATTATTCTCATAGCTGATTCAATGGAGGTACAATTCAAGTCTTGAAGTTTTTCAGCTGCTATAGTTCGTACTTGTTCAGCGGTTACTTTTCCAACTTTCTCATTCTGAGGGTTATTTGATCCTTTCTGGGCTCCTGCACACACACAGAAGTAACAACTTTTACACAAAATTTGATTTTTGATGTCAATAGTTAAATGAGTCCTCAACGAATTAGCAAAGAAATGCAGATAAATAGCCATACACACCAGCAGCTTTGAGCAGCAGAATTGATGCAGGGGGTGTCTTCAGCACGAAGGTGAAGCTCTTATCCTGTTTTTCCAACCCACACCCAAAAAACAACAATGCGATATTAAAAAATTTGTAACCTGCACACTGCACTTGGTGCCACATGGACATACAAACCCTAATTATGTGCCTGTTTTGAAACAGTGATGAGTACTACACCCTAGTCCACGGACATGTTAGGCCAATCACCATCAAGATAGGCTTGGGGAAGTCCATGTGTTTCTTTATGCATGAACCCTGCACAGTTTTGTAACCCGCTTGAAATTGAAATGTGTTCAAATGTCTGGCAGCTTATTATACGCCAAGTGCTGGGCACCAATCATCAGGTGAGATAAGTTTGGAGGTAGGATATCCAAGCAGTTACGGGAAACGCTGGAAACGGCTGCATTTGTGGGCTGGTGACGTGCCGGAAACGCGTTTCTGACGGGGAAATGTCTCTTGCACACCGAAAGTGCGCGTTTCTGGCATTTCGGGCTTGTGAGAAACATTTCAGGTGGCAGCATGACACGTGGCCCCAAGCTCCCAAAAAAAAACCCAAATAATCAGAAGGAATTCACCCAAAGTGACTATTGGTGGTAGCATGTGGATATTGTTAGTAAATATGACTCCAAGAGAGGTGGGACAAAAAGATTTTGTTGCCAATATTGTGGTCTAGAAAGAGGTGGCTGTCCAAAGCGGGTTGAAGCCCATTTGCTTGCCGTGCTAGGGTTTGGCATAGGTAAATGCAAAAAGATTGCTCCAGCAGATGCACAAAGAATGGAACGGGAAGCTTCACTTCTTCCCCCTCCACCAAATACTCAGCGCAAGGAGCATACAATAAGTGCTCCAACTCAGCATTCAGCTTGTCATGGAACTCCTATAAGTGCTACATCTCGCCATCCATCCACTTCTTTTCATGGTGCATCGTCTCTTGGGAGTGGTGGAAGCTCATTTGATATGCCAACACATGCTCCTCCCATTTCTACTCTTGTGGGATCTCTTTTAATGTTGCCCGCTCAGCATTCTTCAAAGAGATGGTGGCTGAAATTGCAACATTTGCTGGTGCATACACTCCACCCTCTTATGCTACCTTGAGGGAGAGATTGCTCCTGTGCTATGTGAGATATGGAGTGAGGTTGTTGAGTATGTGGGTCCACAAAATGTGGTTCAATTTGTTTCAGATGGTGAGAGTACCAACAAGGCAACATGGGCCTTATTGGGGAAGAGGTACCCGCACATTAGCAACAGGGGCCTTATTGGGGAAGAGGTACCCGCACATTAAATGGAGCCCATCCGTGGCACATTATCTCAATAACTTGCTTAACACATTGGAAAGTTGCATTGGGTAAAGGCCACCATTGACACGGGCAAAGAGGTTGTTTCTTTCATAATCCGCCACCATTATACTCTTGCATTATATCACAAGTTTGCAAAGAAAGAGTTATTGAAGTACTCCGACACTCACTTCGCATACAATTTCATGATGCTTCGTCGTCTCTTTCATGTGAGACCAGCCCTAAAGTAGATGATGGCATGCCCTAATTGGGAGTCGTGGCCTACTCATAGACAAGCACTTGGGCAGCTTTGCTATGCTACTATTACATAGGATGAGTTTTGGCCTTCTGTAGAGGGGGGGGGGGGGGAGGAGGGGGCTGCGGGGGCGTGACGGCACCGCGCCGGGGGGGAACGGCACGCGGGGGCGCGTGAGGGCACGTCACGCGAGGCCCAGGGGCCGGGGGGGCACGGCTCCGTGGGGGCCGGGAGGGTGTTCGGGCACGGCTCCGTGGGGGCCGGGAGGGTGTTCGAGCACGGCTCCGTGGGGGCCGGGGGGCGTGAGGGCACGGCTCCGGGGGGCGGGCCGAGGGGCGTGAGGGCACGGCTCCGTGGGGGCCGGGAGGGTGTTCGGGCACGGCACCGCGGGCGGGGGCGGGCCGGCACGGCTCGGGGGGGGGGGGGGGGGGGGGGCGGCCGGGGGGTGTTCGGGCACGGCACCGCGGGGGCCCGCGGGGGGGGGGGGGGGGGGAGCATCTTCTCAAGTTATGTTGACCAATTGTTAAAGTTTTGAAGCATGTGGATGGAGATCTTCCTAACATTGGGAAGATTTATGAGGCCATGGATCGGATGGTTGAGAACATCCGTTTGATAGAGACTGATGCAGATAGAAGAAAAGAGTTGGAGGATCTTACAGTGAGTAGCTGGAACCAATATGATTCTCCACTACATACAGCTGCCTATGTGCTTGATCCAAAGTTTCAGCACAAGGAGAGGCAGCAACAGGCAGACGGTGAGGTGGTACGTGGTTGGAATGCCACTTTGCAAAGGTTGGTTGGTACTCGGAACTCCAAAGCAAAGACACAAGGTGAAGAATCAACTTGCAAACTACCGCAACAAAGAGAGAATGTTTGGATGGCGTGACGCACAGCATGACACGTTGAAAGCTGAAATTTAAACCTTTATTTAAATCTATGTCATATGAACCTTTATTTGATGTTTGAATTGTAATTGTGGTTTTTCAAATTTTCATGTTGTAGGTTTCATGTTGGTGTTGTCACTTCATGGGAAGACTATGGTGGAGAAACACCAGAGCTTCAGCACCTAACCATTTGTATTTTGGAGCAGGTGCGCTCTTCATTAGCTTTGGAGCGTTTATGGAGTACCTTTGGTCACATACACTCAAAGAAGAATCGCCTTGGGAGCAGGAAAGCAGATGAGCTCATCTTTGTTAATGCAAACTTATGTTTGCTAACAAAGATGAAGCATGAATACACATGATAAGTACATTGGGTTTCATATATATCGGAGGTGTGCTCTTCATCCGCTTTGGACCGTTTGTCACGACCCTGTGTTTTTCTCTAGACAGTATGCAGGTGTGCATGGGGCCATGGTGGACAGTGTGAATGGCATCAGTTTGAGGCAATAACTTCATGGACAGATTGATACAACTCTAGGGGTCGAAAAGGACTCAAGGTTTTAAAAAAATCCCTATTTCACATCCCCATGTGGGGGGGAGGGGACAGGTTTAAAAAGCCTTAAAAACATTAGAATACCTTTTTTTTTTAAGGGATCGTTGTCAAAATACACAGCGGAGATGATAACCAAATCTGAGACCACAAGAGCAAGTAGAGTGCAGAAAATAGATAGCACAAGAGAAGGAGAGAGATAGGCGTGTAACTCTTCTCTATACACAAGATCCCGAATATGAAAACAAGATACAATGATGTGGGGGCAGTGGGGCCATTTTACATGGCCCCATATATCCAGTCGGCCAGCGGAAAAACAGCCGCCATCCTCACGACTGGGTCTCCTCCAGTCGGCCAGCCAAAAAAAAGGTCCACGACCACCTGAACAGAATAGTCGGCCTGCTCCACATGCACACGAGTGCAGTTGGCCAACTTTTGGGTCATCCTGCCAGCATAGGGCAGCCACCCACACCATGGAAAAAATAGGAAAAAATGGGGAAAAATACAAGGAGTGAGGAAAAATGATAAAACACCTACAAAGGGTGGGCACACCCACAATAGAGGCCCTGGTGTCTGATAAAGACAAGAGATGACTTCTAGCACCCCCTCTCAACTCCTGGCTCTGAAATCAACCCTAGGGAGCTAGAGTGCCACCTAAGCGTAGCCTGAGGTAGAGACTTCGTGAAGAGGTCCGCCGCATTGTCCTCCGTCGAACAATAAAGTAGCAAGATGTCACCAGCCAAGATATTCTCACGTATAAAGTGATACTGTATCTCAATGTGCTTGGTCCGGGCATGGAAGACCGGGTTTCGAGCAATAGCTATACGACTCTGGTTATCACACTGGATGACTGTGGGCTCCTTCTGTGGAAACCCAATCTCGCCTGGCAGCCTCCGCAACCACACAACCTCACAAGCAGCACCACAAGAAGACCAGTACTCTGCCTTTGTCGAAGATAGGGCAATAGTTGGCTGCCTCTTACTGCTCCAAGAAACTGCTCCTGAGGCGAGGGTAAAACTGTAACCTGAAGTAGATCTCCTCGTGTCTAGATCAACTCCCCAATCTGAGTCACTCCAACATTGGAGTCTGACTCCATCCCCTCCTGTGTAAAAGAGTCCTAGATCCTTCGTACTCTGCAGATACCGCAAGATCCGCAATCATGCGTCCCAATGAGACTTCAATGGTGTCTGCATAAAAGAGCTCAACAGCCCCAGGGAGAAGCTCAAGTCCAATCTAGTGTTCAGCAACCAGATCAATGAATCAACCAACTTCACATACTACAAGGCATCCTGGCTCACAAGGATCATTAACAGTTAACTTTGTATTTGGGTCCATCAGCGAAGTAATAGGCTTGCAATTCTCCATCCCAAAAAGAAGTGGAGTAAGCCTAGGTCGGTCATCTCAAACTCCTTTGACAAGGCAGCCTTCGTCACGCCAATATGCTCCACATGACCGCCGGTGAGAATGAGATCATCCACATAAAGGATGATAATCGTAACCATGCCGCATTCCCGAAAGAGATACAGGTTGGGATTTGCAACCAATCTCCGAAAACCAGTCCGAACAAAGAAGGAATCAATCTTCTGATTCCAAGCCCTGGGAGTCTACTTAAGACCATACAAGGCCTTATGTAACCTGTAAACCATCCCTTTTGATCCTGGAACAATAAAGCCTGGAGGCTGCTCAACATACACCTCCTCCTGCAGGTCACCATTAAGGAACGCAGATTTTACATCCATTTGATACACGGGCCACCTCTGAGAAGAAGCAAGGGCTAGAATGGTCCGAATCGTGGTCATCCATGCTGTCGATGCAAAGGTATCCTCGTAGTCGATGCATTGCCGCTGAGCATAACCTTAAGCCATGAGTCTGGCTTTGTGTTTGTCCACCGACCCATCTGACGCATATTTGGTCTTAAAGACCCATTTGACACCAATGACTGACCGTTTCGACGGCCTCGGTACCAACTCCCATGTGTTGTTCTTCTCGATGGCATCAAGTTCCACCTGCATGGCTTTCCTCCAAGTATCCTGTGAAAGGGCCTCCTTAACGGAAGTGGGCTCCTTGTCCCGCATAATACGAGACATCAAAGCATAGTTTACCTAAAGAAGCTCCGTTGTATTGCTTTTGTCGCAGACTCTGTGCGATCTTCGAAGGCCGTCCTCTGTGGTCCACTCAGAGAGTAACTCCGTGACACCTGACTCCCGAAGAGTGTCCATCAACCACCTGGGTCCTCAAACAGATCGTGGAGCCTCCTGCCGTTACGGGGGCTCTACTCCAGCTACGGGCTCAACCTCCTGTACTGACTAAGGTTGATCAACTGGAACAATGGTCTAGGAAAAATCATCATCAGACTCTTCCGGATCTCCAAGAAGTGGCGGCTCCTCAACAGTGGATATTGGAACATGCTCATCAAAGACCACATCACGACTGACAACAATCTCATTCCTCTCTGGATCATACAATCTGCATCCCTTGGAAAGAGAATTATACCCCACAAACATAAGCTTGCGGGATTTGGAGTCAAGCTTTCCCCTCTGCTTCTTCGGAATATGTACATACGCATCACTCCCAAAAACACGGATGTGGGAGACATCAGGTTTCCTACCAAAGTATGCCTCAAACGGAGTCATATTAGGTACTGAAGTCGTTGAAGACCAGTTGAGGGTATGGACAGTCCTTGCCACAGCCCCTCCCCAAAGTGGACGACGAGGAAGATCACGATGCTCCAGCATGGTCCTCGCCATCTCCACCACAGTCCTGTTTTTGCGTTCTACAACTCCATTCTCTGAAGGCGATCCTGTATTGGCCAGTTCCCTCTTGATGCCATGATCTGCACAAAATCTGAGAAATACATTCGAGGAGAGTTCACCCCCTTTGTCAGCCATGAGAGTCTTTACCTGCAATCCAAACTCTTTTTCCACCATCAATCCAAACTCTTTTTCCACCATCACGTGCCAATCCTTGAACCGTGCAAAAGCTTGGTCCTTCTGTGAGAGAAAGTAGACCCACGTGAATCTGGTACACTCATCAACAAGCAGCATGAAATAGAGAGATCCTCCCAATGATGGTGTCTGCTGAGGTCCACACAAGTCAGTGTGAATCAACTCCAATGGTTTTGAAGCCCACCTGGAAGCCTGCTTCGGAAAGGATTCCCTATGCTGCTTACCACGTATGCAAGAATTGCAACGTCCTTGCCTGCTGCCAACATCTGGCAAGCCAACCACCATCTGGTCCCAGAAAGCTCGCCGCATTGCATCCACATTTAAGTGGCCAAAACGAAAGTGCCACAGATCTCTCACCTGAGAACCTGTCAATGAGGAGAGTGCAGAGAGCTTGTAGATACCATTCTCCACACCGCCTTCCCAAACAACTTGGCCAGTCTCACGGTCCCGTAGAGCATCTGAATGCTCCTCAAATTCCACCCGAAAGCCAGTCTTGCATACTTCATGCACTGACAGAAGATGAAAACCAAGAGCAGGGACGTAAAGAACACGGGAGGCATGCTTGCCCCCCTTGCTGTCGGGAATTATCTCCATCTGGCCCTCACTGTGTATCGGAATGGTGGAGTCGCCAATGAAAATGCGACCTGACTGCCGTTTCAAATCCAAAAAGAAGTCACGGGACGGAGTCATGTGCCTGGAAGCACCACTGTCAAGATTCCGTTCCTGGGTATCCTTTGCGGTGAAGCCAACTGCCTCCTCGCTCGAAGACGATGAAGCATCGGAGTCCATCATCTCTAAGTGCATAAATGCAAGAGTCTTTGCAGCTGAGGTTGAAGAATCAGCATTCTTCCCAATCCGCTTAGGACACTTCCTCCAATAGTGGCCTTTCTCGCCAAAATCAGAAGGACCTCTCGGCCTTCATTTTCTCTCGTTCTATGTCAGGCTTCTTCTCAGAAGACTTCTCCGGTGAAGCCTTCCCTTTGCCCTTGTTGTTATTCCGGCCTTTCGGCCGTTGGCCAGTTAAGGCCTCCGAACCTCCGCTGTGAGGAGGGTTCGTGAATCGTTCCTCCTGGTCCAAGACCATGGGCACAGGCTCCTCCCAGGTAATGGTGCTGAGCCTGCCACTAGTAATCAAAGAGGAGTAGAAAGTGGAATACTGAGCAGGCAAGTGGGACAACAAAGTAATGGCCATATCTTCTGATGATATCTCCTTCCCAACCTGGAGGACTTCCTGCGGAAGGGCCTGCAGCTTGTTAATGTGCTCCCGCATCGTCGACAACTTTGCAGGGTTCATAGCCCGCATCTATACTTCCAAGGAAATCCTCTTCATGGACGATACCCAGATATAAAGAGAAGCCAAGTGCTGCCATATGCCTCTGGCCAGCGTCATATGCTTTACGTGATTGATTACTTGGGGTGTGCAGTTGAGGAAGATAAATGACCGAACCCTGGCGTTGACACGATCCCACATCTGTGCATGTGCCTAGCGGTCCTTCCTCGTTGACAGTAACTCCCCTTCCTCTGCTTCCGGCCGTGGAACCCCGATAACAATGAAATCAGAAAGGTCATGTGACTCCAGCACAGACTCCATCATAACCTTCCAAATGCCGTAATTGTTCCCGTCCAACTGATGGTCCACTGGGAACGTGGGGAGAGTTGGGATCTTCGCATGCTTCTCAGCCAACTCTAACAAATCTGCCATCGCGGCGATGTAACTAAAAAGGGTGGGTGGGTGGGAAAAAAAAACTTTAAACCATGGAAAAAATAGGGAAAAATGGGAAAAAAAATACGTGGAGTGAGGAAAACACCTACAAAGGGCGGGCACACCCACAACAGAGGCCCTAGTGTCTGATTAAGACAGGAGATGACTTCTAACAATCGTGGCCCATAAGCTATTATTGGGGACCACGCGTGTGCTTTTTCTGAAGAGGCACTGGCGGGCTGGAGGGAGGCGCTTCCCTATTGGTGAAAAAGCGGAGGGCTACAGCAGAGGAGGGTGTGTGCACTTTCTCTCTCTGGAAAAAGGCTGTGCTGCAGTGCATACAGGGCCGATTGAATTTCTCTCTATGGCGACTGTCAGCCTAGACTGCACGTGGCTGGACTACACATGGGCTGAACAGAGGGTTGATTGAACAACAGGCTGTCGGGCTGTTTGCAGGTGGCGCACAGAGGCTGAACAGCACGTGGGGGCTCTTCCTTACTTGCTACAAGTTGGGCTGCGTGCTGGAGGGCCTCACACGCTTTTGGAGGGGCTGGACTGTGCTCTCTCTCTCTCTCTCTCTCTCTCTCTCTCTCTCTCTCTCTCTCTTGGAAGGAGGCACAGGGCTGTAGGCGGCTGCAGGAAGTGCACAGCCGTGTGGGTTTCTCTCTCTCTCTCCCCTACACACTTGTGGGGCATCAACTTGGCATTTGGTGGTTCCAAACACATGAACACAGACATCATGTCAATGGTGTTCAACGGATGGAACTTTCAGCTTCTCTTTGCTGTGGTTCAGGACTGTTTTGGAAAGGGTTTATGGACTGTTTCATGGCAGTGCATGTGGCTACGAACATGAGCAATTCCGAGGCTGTTTTGACTGTGTATGGGCTGTTTTTGGCTGGCAGCAAATTCAGCTATGTGCTTGGGTTTCCGGCTGCAAGTACAGGTCACTTGAATGTGTTTCTTGGCATGGGAGTAATGCAAGCTCGCATGGCTGCATGCTCATGGAGCAGATTGTTTTCTTCCTGCTGGAAAGGAAGAGAGGGACCTACAGTTATGGGCATCTCTATGTTACCAAATGTTTCATGAGGGAACAAGTAACTAGATGTATGCCGTTGTTGGCACTGTTGTTGAATGGTGTTGTGAATGGTTCTGTATGTACTACGGAAACAGGACAAAGCTTTCAAAGGGAAACAGGCCTAAGGGTTTCATGTGGAAACAGGTCGTAGGTTTCTCGAGGAAACATGTTTATGGTTCTCTAGGAGATAGGTCACATGCAGGCAGTGGGTACAAGAATGGACACATGTTTGGTACAGTCTTGCTGCTAATTGGACAGGGGTTTGGGAATCCATGACTGAGATGGATAGTACCCTTGGAAGGCAGAGAGGGATGGTACAGGTGTGGCGATTGTATGGTATGCTCTGCTGTGATGCGAGTTCTTTTTTGGAAAATAGCTTGGAGTCTTTGTTGTGATGCAAAAGCACTGGATGTGTCAAGGTGTGATGTTGTTCATAGGGTGAGAGGCCATGGATGGTTGTGGCAGCCCTGATCATGGGAGAAAGCTTCTGTATACAAGACTCATGTGAAAGAGTCTTTTGATGTGAACAATGGCTGGACTTGTTTGTGGATGCCGAGTGGACAAGAAGCCATGATGCACGGTCTTTGCAGGCTTCAGCAGTTCTACTGTGACGGCTGAGTTTCAAGCCTTATTGTAATGAAAGTTCTCTTATAATCAATTAAAGAAATACCGCAAGGGACGCCATTGCGTTTTGGGGCCAATCGGTGTCCGTGTACTGTTTGCAAGAGCACTCTAGCTCCCTCTGTTTGTTTTTCTTTTCTTGGTCCTCAAAGGTGTTGAAGTGTTAGGTGTGCGAGTGTTTGTTTCGCACCGCCCTTATAGAGTGAACACACACACTCAAGTACCATATGCTTATGGGATAACTTCCAAAGTGACACATGGCATTCTCTCACACAAAGACTCATAAACTAGTTCCTAGTACACACTAGAACACACTCTTTGACTATGATTTCTCCAACATCCCCCCTCAGAGCAAAGAGTGTGAGACCCAATACGCAAGGAGTAAACCAATCGCCCCTCCACCGCAATACTGCAAAGAGCCATTCCAACTGACCAACACCTCCCGTGTGTCAATGACTACTCAGTCAGCTTGCGACCGGCAGTGAGAACCATCACTCATCATCCCCCTCTTACTCTGAACTGGGTGTCAATACATCATATCAAAGTAAAAACAACACACATTTTTGGGGGACAACCCAGGGCAGAGGACCCTTATTGACTATCACACATCACACTGTTTATTTCATTCATTCTATGCATATTGCAAGGGCAGAGCACCCATACACACACAGAAGAAATCAGAAACAATAATCTTTGTCATCCTCATCGAGGGTGACATGGGCAAAAAGTGCATGATCTTCGGGAAGCTTGTCTAGTGGTTCATCGACAGCAACAAGATTGGCATGGTGTTGTTCTTGTCCTTTCTCCTTCTTCTTGAAGCAATTGGCTTCAATATGACCTTTCCGCTTACAGCATCTATCTGCATATGATGTTCTTGTTGGTTTTCCAGCTACTGGCGGAGATAAGCGCCTCTTCAGTGCTTGAGGTCAAGGATATAGAAGTGGTTTCCTTGTTCCGGCGGTCTTTCTCAATGAGAAGAGCAACCAAGTCATCATATGTAGTAGCTACCAGGCGTAATACTTCAATGGTCTCCTCAAAGCAAGAAATACCTTGCATGCTTTTGATTAGTACTGCGGTCTTTCTCAATGAGAAGAGCAACCAAGTCATCATATGTAGTAGCTGCCAGGCGTAATACTTCAATGGTCTGCTCAAAGCAAGAAATACCTTGCATGCTTTTGATTAGTACTGCCATCTTGTCCTCATCATCTGGAGAACACTTCAAACTTGATAATTGTTGAACAAGAGAATTAAGTTTGGAGAGATGATCACTTAGCTCTTCATTGTCTTGCATTTTCAGCTCATAAAACTTTAATTTCAAAAAAACTTCGGAATTCGTGACCTTGTTACCAAAGATGCTCTCCAATCGATGCCAGATCTCCTTAGCCGTGGATGTAAAGTGGACATGATGAATGAGAGAGTCCGCCAAGCAGAGACCAATGAGGGCAATGGCTTTTGCATTTTGTTGCTTCCAAATTTTCCTTCGTGGCGGCTGATCAAGTGCATCAAATGTGTCGTTCTCAACAACTTCCCAGACTCCTTCACGCATAAGTAGCAGCTGCATCTTGGTTTGCCATGTGGGAAAGCCTTCCCCCTTGAACTTATCCATGAACAATAGTACTAGAAGATAGCGAAGTCATGACTCAAATCTAAACTGAAAACTTTAGCTCAAAAAACTTGAAGGTGCAGCAGAGGGGTAGGAAGCTTTTAGCTTCATGTGAAAGCCCCCCTATTTGTGGTGAAGTGTGAAGCCAAAGAAATGAGAGGAAATAATAACCTTATCCCAAACATATGGAAGGCCAAAGAAATGAGAGGAAATAATAGATGCCAAGATCTGCGATGGAGAATACTGTTGGACGCCAAGATCTGCGCTGCCATGGACAATGACTCCAAAACCTCTGCCGCCTTCTACAGCGCCAATCTCTGGCACTGCGCTGCTATGGACAATGACTACAAACCCTCTGCCGCCTTCTACAGCGCCAATCTCTGGCACCACTCTACCACCTTCTACAACGCCAATCTCTCCCCTGTAAAGTCTGGCTGTTGCATGCCTCCGGCCATCTGTGGCTTCACCATTGCAGGGCCCACTACTTGGAACAGCCCCAGCAATCCTTATGCGGAATCGGACTGCTCGAACTGGAGCAATGCTAAGTCACAGCTAATGGCGTGATCAGTTGAGGACTTCATGCAACCGTGTGTTAGCTGTGCTTCACACGCGTTCAGCAGAAGCTGTGAGCTTAGCAAAAGCTGTTGCCTGATTGATTGCCTCTTGCTGGAAATTCATGAGTGAACCTTAAAACCTTGGTTAGACTAAACCCTAGAAAATGGCTAGATTGTACCTCACACCAACTAATTGGAGATGGACAACCAAGGGAGGAAGACCAACTTCCATTTGTGGGTCGGCCTTCACCCCCAAGGGTTGCCCATGGAGAAGCATGGCTCTGATACCATGTTGAAGCAGGAGAGCAAGCTAACTCTAGGTGCAGAAAGGAAAGATGGCAAACATAATGAAATGAAAATGAAAGGAAATGAAAGCAATGAACAAGTACTTACATGTAGACCAAGATAGCTTGAGTTGATTGATTTGACACAAAAGAAAGTACATCACTCTTATAGAGTGAGCACACACACTCAAGTACCAAAGGAAAATCAATGCTTTAAGTGCTTTGAGGCGGGACATAGCAAGGCAATATGTCCTAAGCTGGGCACAGGAGGGAGTTCCAGTGATGCCAAAAAAGATAGAAAATCCTCGAGGCAGATTCATACTATCCAGTAAAGATTCATGCTATCCAACGATTACCTCCTAGTTCCGCAGAGTTCAGATAGGTCACAGTTTATCATACGGTTAGTGCCCATGCTTGCTACAGCCTCCGTGACACAGTCTATGAGGCAGCCATCATTCGGACCACATGATTTGGTTTGATTATAAGGACAGGGTAGGTCGCCATGGAGTCACCGTCATGATTGACGATGGTGCCACACACTTCCTTGACTACACATTGGCCAAGAAGTTGCAATTACCTGAGACTAAAAGTGACCATAAGTCAAAGGTCTCGTTAGCTAATGGTCACGATAGTTCTGTTCAGAACACCGTGGTCTTAGGGGTGTCACTAGCTATGCAGGACTATGAGACTTCATTAGACTTTCAAGTCATGCATTTGGCTATAGACGATATTTATCTAGTCATGGAGTAGTTATATAAACTGGGTCTTATGCTACATCGTAGCTACGAGTATAATACCCTAGAGATCATGCATGAGAGGAGATTAGTGAGACTACAGGGTGAGCGTCAAGTTCCAGCTGCACCTCTTATTTCGTCCCTATAGTTATGTCGTGCCATCGACGCCGACGATATTCTTGAGGTATATTTTTACGCTCTTTTACATAATTTTGTTTTCGTAGATGAAACATACGTTGATAATGTTGTTTCCGTAAATGAAACAAGTATTGAAGTTAATGTTTCGATAGTTGAAACTGGTTTAAGTAATGAAAACTTAAACAGCCTTGGAAGAGACCTATGTTCATTAAACATTGTTTTGTCATCTTGTGAACAAAACCTGAAAGCCAAGGCCGAAACTAAATCAATAAAAACTAACAAGTACAAATCTACGTTGAGTTCTTTATTACGAGATTTTAGGAATGTTTTTCTCGATGATTTGTCAGATGGTGCTCCACCATCTAGGGATATTGACCAAAGCATTGAGGTGCTCCCTGGTTCGAAACCTGTAAACAAGCCTGCTTACAAAATTAGCCACTCCGAAGCTCAAGAGGTGGAACGGCAATCAACCGAGTACATGAAGAAAGGGTTCAGAAGACCAAGCTCTCACCATGGACATCACCCATAAGAAATTAGAAATTTCTTATAGGCTTGTTGGGGTTTTCCCGACAGTATGTCAAGGGCTACCTGAAGGTCGCAGTCCCCTTCACGGATCAGTTAAGGACAAAGGACGACAAAACTATTCGTTAGGAGGATCCCCATTACAGGAGTTTTGAAAACTAAAGGTGGCCATAGCTAAGGCAACTATTTTGAGTATTGTGGATCCCAATGAACCATTTGTATTGGAGACATACGCGAGTGGAGAGGCCATAGGAACGGTTTTAATGCAAAGGGGACGTCCTATTGTATTTGAAAGCAAAAGGCTTGACCGCGCCCAGCGTAACTACTCGACCTATGACCGACACTAGCGCTCTAAAAAAGTGGCGACATTATTTGTATGGCACTACTATTGAGGTCCGGATAGACCATGAAAGTCTATCCTAAGCTTTCAAATAGGTATTATGGGCCATTCCAGATTTTACAGAAGATAAATGAAGTGGCTTATAGATTGGTATTACCCGATCATTGGAAAATACATAATGCCTTTCATGACAGCTTGTTGAGGCCTTATGTGGGACCACCTTCTTTAGAACCAGTTTTGGAAAATCCACCAGAGATGGATGAGCTCGAGGAGGTATTGCAACCTGAGCAGATGGTTTTTCACAAGGAGCGTAAGCATGTGGGAGGCAAGCTTGTACGTAGACGAGGATTATTTTCAGGATTATCCGAAACATTTGACGACCTATCTGAAACCTTTTCAATTGTGGTCAACTGCTGAGAAGCTAGAGGGGAATGTCACAAAAATCCTTGTTGCTTCTGTTTTATACAGAACATGTGTGGCAGATGAAGCTTGACATGACAGTACATGTATGGCTTGTGGAGCCATGTTAGAAGTCATCTCCTGTCTATACATATACACCAGGGCCTCTGTTGTGGGTGTGCTCGCCCGTATTAGGTGTTTTCTCATTTTTCCCCACTCTCCATATTTTTTCCCTATTTTTCCATGGTATGGGTGGCTACCCTACGATGGCAAGATGACCCAGTAGCTGGCCGACAACACCAATATGCACGTGTTCATTTCTAGGAGCTGGCTGACTGGATTACACAGGTCGTGGACCTCTCTAGTGCTCGCCGACTGGATGACACCAGTCGTAAGGCAGTCGGCAACTTTTGCACATGCCGACTGGGTACTTGGGGCCATATAAAATGGCCCCATGGCCCCCATTCCATTGTATCAGTTATTCGGGATTCTTTTGTGTATATAGAGCAGAGTTACACGCCTCTCTCTCTCCTTCTCCATTGCTGTCTATTTTCTGCAGTGCACTTGCTCTTGTGTTCTCAGATTTTGTCATCATCTCCACTGCATATTCTGACATGGTATTAGAGCCCTAGGCTCTTGATAGATCTTGGGAATTTTGTGAGCAAGAGGGGGACTGTTGTGTTGCTGATTGGTGGACTGTTTTGGACTATTCCCTCCTGTTTGAGCCCATAAAGACTCTTTTTCAGCTTACATACAAGCTTCTCCTTTCCATTCACTGCATAACCCTCTGGCTGTTGCATATATATCTCCTCATGGAGATCACCGTGAAGAAAAGCAGTCTTCACATCCATCTAAATCAAATCCAGATCATCATGAGCAACCAAAGCTAATACAGCTCTAAGTGTGATCATTTTGACCACTGGAGAGAAGATCTCATCAAAGTCCACACCATATTCCTGCTTGAAGCCCTTAGCCACTAACCTGGCTTTGTATCTTGGCTTTGCATCAAGTGCAACTTTGAGCCTGTAAACCCACTTGCATGGCAAAACCTTCTTGCCTGTAGGCAAATGCACCGGATCCCATGTTCCATTTTTGTGCAGAGAATCCATCTCTGACTTCATAGCACGCTCCCACACTCAGGGAGCATCAAGTAGTCAACCCCTGGAACAAACCTGTCAGGGGGTCTGGAGGGTCTTGTGGACCTCCTTACCCAATGACCATCATTTGCAGGTTGCTGTCCAGCCTGCATATCACCTATTGGTGGCTCCTGTTCCATGCCATAAGGTTGAAAGATCATGCCCGGTATCTCCTCTAACTGTGGGATATCCATAGGGATATCTTCTGCCATCTCTGGCTGTCCATTTGGACCATTTTCAGCACCATTTAAGGGCTGGTTTTGTTGCTGTAATGGCTGATTTACAGCCCTTGGTTGTTGTCCATGATGTCCATCATCATCAAAGATGACTCTGCCACGCTCCTGTTGCCTTGCAGGCTCCTTATACATGCATGTTTCATCAAAAATGACATCATTGCTGCGTATAATTCTTTTATTCACTGGATCCCAAAGTCTATACCCCATTTCACCTCTGTCACCATATCCTAGGAATATGCATTAGTGAGACTTAGGATCAAGTTTGGTGCGTATTTCCCTGCGTATGTGCACGTACGCAACGCAACCAAACACTCTCAAGTGCTTGTAGGACGGAGGCTTCCCTGTCCATACTTCCTCTGGCACTTTCCCACCAAGCCTCGTGTTAGGTGACCTGTTTATAAGATGAACGGCTGTCATAACAGCTTCAGCCCAAAAACCATGAGGTAACGCAGCATGTGACAACATAGAACGGACCTTCTCCTGAATGGTCCTGTTCATCCTCTCTGCTGTCCCGTTTTGTGGAGGATCATAAGGAGTAGAGAGCTCCCTCTTGATGCCTTTAGCATCACAAAAGTCCTGAAACTGTTTGGACATATACTCTCCACCATTGTCGGAACGCAAAGCCTTCAGTGTTTTGCCAGTTTGATTCTCAACATGAGCAACAAACTTCTCAAACACTGAGAATGTATCACTCTTCAAACGAAGAGGATAAACCCACACCTTGCGTGTGGCATCATCAATAAAAGACACAAAATATTTTGCCCCTCCCAAAGAAAGCTGAGGCATCTCACATACATCTGTATGCACAAGCTCTAACTGAGCATCTTTCTGTCCAAGAGCTTTCTTGTGGGGGCACTGGAGTTGCCTGCCATATATACAATGCTCACAAAACTGAAAACTTGAGAACTTTAGAGAAGGCAAGTAACCAAAACGAGACAATTGCTCCATTCCTTTGACACTCATGTGTCCCAACCGGCTATGCCACATAGAGATTTCCGGCAGCTCGGTTGCATTTACATTAGCATGGTGACAAACACCAGCATGCATGAAGTAAAGAGTGTCCACCTTAGAGCCTCTGGCAACAACCAGTGAGCTCTTACTAATCTTCCACTTTCCACTACCAAATGTGGTAACATAACCAGCATCATCAAGCTGTCCAATAGAAAACAGGTTCTTCTTGATCTCAGGCACATGCCTAACATCATGGAGCATAAGCTGTGAGCCATCTGAAAACACAAGCCTCACATCACCTCTGCCAAGAATCTGGCATGCATGGTTGTCACCCAAATAAACTACTCCTTCATTGCCAGCAGTATACCTGACAAACAAGTCTCTGCAACCTGTGACATGAAAGGAGGCACCTGAATCAATGATCCATGAGTGCATACCATGACCATCTCCTGCATGGAGTGAATGGGCATCAAGTGAAGACATGAATAGGACTTCATCCTCACTGTCACCTGCATGTGACACATTGACTTCTTCAATCTTGACTCCACTTTTGCCCTTTGGCTTTGCATCTTTGGCTTCATCTTTGTCTTTGTCTTTTCCTTTGTCCTTTTCCTTTTGATCAGTCTTCCATTTGTAGCATTGCTTTTTGAAATGTCCCTTCTTGCCACAATAATGGCATTCCAAGTCCTTTTTGGAGCGGGACTTGCTCCTTCCACGTTCTTGGCTTTTACCCCTTTGCTCGGATCTCCCACATGCATTCATTGCATTGGACTTTCCAACAGAGTTGTTCTTCCTCTTTATCTCCTCTTGAAGGAGAGCACCCTCCACATCTGCATATGACAGCATAGCATTTGAATTGCTAGTGGCTGTCCTGAATGTGTCCCAACTCTCTGGCAAAGTGCATAAGAGAAAGGTGGCTTTGAACTCATCGTCCATTGCCAACTTTTGATTGATGACCTGGCTAACAACACCATTAAACTCATTTAGATGGGCTGTCATAGACGCCCCTTCCTTCATTTGAAGACCTATGAGTTTCTTCAACCAATACACTTTGCTTGAGGCACTTTGCTGGGCATACAAGTCCTGCAATCTTTGCCACATTCCCCGAGCTGTCTTCTCTTCGCGTATGCTGAAAAGTAAAGAGTCTGACACAGACAACATGATGGTGGATCTTGCCAACTCATCCATATCTTCCCATTCTTCAGCAGTAAGAGAAGCAAGCATTACACCCCTTTCTTTGATGGGCTTGTGCTGCTTCTTCTGGAGCAACACATTATAGCACTGGGTTTGCCAAATGTCATAATTATGTGAGCCTTCAAGCTTCTTGATGTGAAGCAATGAAGAGCTCTCACCTGTGGTTGCCACAGTCAATGCCTGACTCCCTGCAAGATGTGCAAACACTGCACCAAAGCACACAAAGTGCTCACAGCTGTTCTCCCAAAGTTTATCTCCCACTGCGGAAGCACGAATGCAACTCTCCTCCCACTGAATGTGATAAAATCACCAAAATCTGGTTGCTGCAGATTTATAGCAGCACCTTACATGTGCTTTGTTCCCATTCCAAAATATTGTACAATAGTACTAAGTGCTCACCAATGATGTACCAAATCTGTACCGGCAAGTACAGCAGCTGAAAATGAGCCTTTTCCTCACTCAAATCAATGTACAGCCATGCCAAAACTTGTACAAAGTTGTACCAAATCTGTACCAGCAAGTACAATAGCAATAAATGCTCTCTTGGCTGTCCAAATGAGTGAAAATCAGACCTTGACAATCCCCACCACTGCATACAACAGTCCCGGACAGAAATTGGGAAAAAAAGCCCTTTGACTGCAAGTGGATTTCTGAGGGTTCAAGGCATAAAAGTCTTCCCTGCTGCTTTGCCAAGCTCAACAAGCACAAAATCTTGAAAGGCCCCTTGATTCAAGATCAATTTCTGATCATGAATGGTACATTAATGCACATGAAGACATCCAGAGTCTTCACAATGCTTCCCCCTGGCCACATATACATCCAATACATAAAAGGCCCTTGATTTACTGGCACATTGAGTGCTTGACAGGCATCAACACATTGCCCAAAGCATCAAATGCTAGTGCCTGCATGCAAATCAACCCAATTGGCACAAAAGCCCTTTGATTTGAACTCCAATTTCCTGCAATTTAGCCCCGAATGTGAGATTGCTCACATCATACAGCATGTATGAATGCCCAATGGCACAATTACATCAAAAGCCCCAAATGTTAACACCCAATTTCCTGCCAATTGACCCGGAATGTGACCAATGTCACCCAATGTTGCCAATTGTGCTCAAATCTGAGCCATTAGGACCTGTACCTGCTCAATTGATGATAATGGACATGCAAATCCCAAAATTTAAGCAAATACCTCTGAAATTTCTGATTTCTGTTACAGGAAGGGGAGGGGACGTCGTATTTGCTGACTCGTGTGCTGATGCTGCTGCTGTTGTGCAGGTGGGCGGTAGCTGAGGAGCTCTGCAGCGATCACGCCATGGCGGCCTCATCAGCGGCGTCGGGTTTCTTGCAGGGCTCATGCGTGCTCCAGGTGGAGCGCGGGTGACCTGCCGCAAGGAGGGCATCCACCCCAAGTTCTACGGACAGGCGGAGGTTTTCTGTAACGGGGAGCTGGTGATGACGATAGACGGAACTGCAGGCTGGTTGCGGCAGGGATGAAACCGCAGGCTGGCGGCGAGACGGGGATGGAACTGCAAGCTGGCGGAGCTTTGCTCTAGGCGCCTCACCTGCTGCAAGCACTGCCCCAGCGAGTCGGGCGGCAATGGTTGTCTCCCCACTAACTCCGTCGATGTTGGAGGCCGGACCGGGCGAAAGCTGAGTCAGGAGGCAGTGGATAAAGGTCGATAGATGGACGGATTGACGGACAAATTGCAACGACGGACGGGCTGGAGGACGGAACCTGGTTGCCGGAGACTAAACCTCCAAAGGGCTGCAGCCGAGCTCTGATACCAGTTGAAGGAAGAGCTAAAGAAGGCTCAGCTGAAACAGTTAGGGTTTCATGTGGGAGACACACACAGAGAAGAAGGGAGAGAGAGAGAGAGAGACATGTGGGGATAAGTCAACTCACAAAGTATGAGTGTGTGACTCCCCTATCACACATGTATATTTGCTCTAGTGCACATAGTGCACTTAGTACATTAAAAGTACTAAGTGTACTATGTACTATAAAACTTATGGGCTTGTACACACTATAAGGGTGGGCATAATGCCTTTACCCCAACAGTGGTGCTGCTTGCGAACTGGTGAAGTTGCAGAGGTTACTTGGCAGGATTGGGTTTCCACTGGTGGAATCCTTGGTCATCCAGAGGCACTTTGTTCATGAAAATATCGTTGCTGATGACATCTTGCTAGAGTTCTATTCGACAGAAGACAGTGCGGTGGACCTCTTCACGAAGTCGCTATCTCTGGCGTTGCTCCGGCAGCACTCTAGCTCCCTGGGGTTGGTTCCACAACCAGGAGCTGAGAGGGGGCGTTAGAAGTCATCTCCTGTCTATACATATACACCAGGGCCTTTGTTGTGGGTATGCCCGCCCGTATTAGGTGTTTTCTCATTTTTCCCCACTCTCCATATTTTTTTCCCATTTTTTCCTATTTTTCCATGGTATGGGTGGCTACCCTATGATAGCAGCATAACCCAGTGCTGGCCGGCTGCACAAATATGCATGTGTTCATTTTTGGGAGCTGGCCGACTGGATTACACGGGTCATGGACCTCTCTAGTGCTGGCCAACTGGATGACACCAGTCATGAGGCTGTCGACAGCTTTTGCACGGGCCGATTGGGTACTTGGGGTTGGTCCCATGACCCCCATTCCATTGTATCAGTTATTCGGGATATTTTGTGTATATAGAGCAGAGTTACACGCCTCTCTCTCTCCTTCTCTACTGCTATCTATTTTCCACAGTGCACTTGCTCTTGTGTTCTCAGATTCTGTCATGATCTCCGCTACATATTCTGACAGCCTAACATGGTATGTTTTTCCCGGGACAAGCTATCCTATAGGGTGTTTCACCTGTACTTATGTTTTGGGAAGATTCCGGAAGGATTTTGCATCCCTGAACACTTTCCCTGATTGATACAACTCAGCAGATGGGTGTTTCTTCCAATCTAGTTGCACTCGTGTATGTGCATGACCTTAATTTTATATTTGGATGACTTTTTTTGTTTGCCTGGACAATGCTTGAGATTTCTACCCATGTTGTCCATGGGGCCGAGGACGCCTGGGCACCCTGTGGACGTGCATGTGCACACTATTTTGGACTAACACGTGGCCTACATGTGTTTTACGGGTGGTAAGTGCTCTTAAAAACCCAATTTACAGCTTTATATGTTCACATGCTAATATTTATTGATGCACGTCCACATTCACTTATAAGTGACCGGGCAAACTTATAAGTTGTACACACTGGACAAGACTATTTTAATACACGTGGCGGACAAAGCACAGGCACTGGACATATTTTGGGCTGTTTGCTTGTAGGCGCCTCCCTCTAGACCTAAAAAGCACACGATTGGATATTTCTAGCAGAGAAGCTCTATTACTGGAGATGAAGTGGAGATAGGGCTGGTCGTATGCTTTCCAAGTGGCTGGTGGGAGTTGGTCAACCTGTTTCGGAGAGCTAAAACTGCTGGCTGTCGAGATCAAAACCCTCCTGTGTGCTGGTCGACTAAATCTGAGCTTTCCCCTTGTGCTGGCCGGCTGCTTTCAGGCACCAAAAAGCTGCTGGTCGACTTCGCCTGGAGAAGCCAAAGGGCTGGTCAACTGGAGGACTGTTCCCTATGTGCTGGCCGACTCCTTCTGGCATGAAGTGATTACAGGCCGACTCCTACTGGAAGCTAGGAGGGCTGGTCGACTGCTGGTACAGCCCCTTGAAGCTGGTCGATTTGCTCTGTGGGCTTGGTAGAGTTGGAAATAACCTTACAGGGCTGTACCGGGCTGATGAGGGAATGTTGTGGGCTGTCCATGGCTGTCCTACATGTGCTTTAAGCCAGGAAAGCTCTCCTGTTCTGCAAAGGAACATCAAATTCAGTATATGTTTTGGTACTGTTTTCATCTTGTAGTGGAAGAATCAGGTGCTAGCCAATGGAGAATCCCTGGACACCTGCAAAGTTGTATCTGAAGCAGACTCCTTTTCTGTAATCTAACCATAAAAGGGGGGTCAGCCCATCTTCTGGCCCCTAGTGTGGTGTACTGTGCAAAGCTGTATTCTTTTCTCTCTTCTTTGGCATGTATATGTGTTTGATTAGTATTCATGATAGATAAGATTTCCATGTTAGAGTTGCCCATCCGTTACACGGGTGGATCAAAGTACTAATCCTACCATTTGTTGGGTTTTATGCTGTGTATGCACCCAAGGGAGTGCTAGTGATCATCAGTAGGTTACTGGGGCACTTTTTACTTCAGTTAGTGGAGGTTTTTTCCCCCAGTTTAGCTTAGTTTCACTTATAAAGGTTTATAAGTGATTTGGTCCACCTGGCACTATTTATGACCGGACCATGTGAACACACTATTAGGTCACATCTTTTATGTGGCTATTGTACTTCATTTTATCATTATCAATACATGAGCAAACATGTTCCTCTCTCTCACTCTCACGGTTTCTGTTAGTGTGCCGTCCAAAACCCTAACCCTAACAGCCATTTCCTACATTTTGGTATCAGAGCTGGTTCGCCATCAGCTGCCCGTACAAGTTCGCCTGCCCTGTCTGTACAAGCCCTCACCATCAGTTCGCCTCCCCGTACAGCTACAGCTCGCCATCAGCTGTTCCGTACCCTGCAGCTGTCCGTACAGCTCGCCGTCAGCTGCACGTACAGGCCCTCGCCGACAGCTGTTCCGTACACTGCTTCGTACACTGCTCCGTACAGTAGTCTGCTCCGTACACTGGTCGACCAGCCTGCTCCGTACAGCAGACAGCAGGCGACCAGCACCTGCTGCGTATACCTGCAGAGCAGACCAGCACCTGTCTGTCCTTGTAGCACTTGCTGAAACAGAGTCAGGATGCAAGGTTAAGACTCTCCGTTCTGACCGAGGCTAAAAATGATGTGTTTGAAGGCCTACTACCTATGGAGTTTCATTCCACAGTTGGTGATCCAACCCATGAGGGTGCAGGACAGCCAGCTAATCATGAAAGTGGTGCAGAAATTCAGCAGGAGATTGAGCCAGATTCCAGAAGTTGAGCCACATATGGGACAACAGGCTCCACAGGTCAGACATATACCTAGATGGTATTTGAGGACATTACAGGACAGCCATCTAGAGACTCCTCTTGTTGCTGGCCGTACTCGTAGGGAGACACGGACCAATGAGCATGCACACATCATGGATTTAAATATGGTTATGGCAGCTAGTTTACAGGATGATGATGAGCCTGATTCATTTGTGGATGCACGAGACAATGTGCATTGGAACAAAGCCATGCAGGATGAGATTGATTCTATTAAAAAGAATCAAACATGGGATTTGGTTGATCTGCCCAAAGGCAAGAAAGCCATTGGTACTAAGTGGGTCTATAAGTTGAAAAGACATGCAGATGGATCCATTGACAGGTACAAAGCCCGTGTAGTTGCAAAGGGCTATGCACAGAAGAAGGGCATGGGCATTGATTATGAGGAGACATTTGCTCATACATCCCGTATGTCGACACTTAGGAGTGTCATTGCATTGGCTGCACATCGTGGTTGGGTTGTTCATCAGTTGGACATCAAGACTGCTTTCCTACATGGGGACCTCGAGGAGGAAGTTCATGTACGTCAGCCCATAGGTTTTGCAGAACATGGTCATGAAGGGAAAGTATGCAGGCTGAAAAAGGCCTTGTATGGTTTGAAACAAGCTCCACGAGCTTGGTATGCAAAGATAGATGCTTTCCTGCTCACTCAAGGCTTTGTGAACAGTCCATCAGAAGCCACTTTGTATGTAAAGAAAGAAGAGAAAGATCTGCTGGTCATCAGTCTTTATGTAGATGATCTTTTGCTCATGGGATCAAATGATGACCAAATTGCAGCTTTTAAAGAGATACTGCAACAGACAATTGAGATTCACTATCACTTTGTTCAGGAGAGACTCCAGGCAGGTGATATCAGTCTGATTTACTGCCCTACAGATCAGAATGTGGCAGACATCTTCACCAAGGCACTACCACGTCAAATTCGAAGCATTTCGCACTGCTTTGAATTTGTTTCCTTTTGGTGGATGATGTACAGTGATCACGTATCACTCCAGGGAGGTTTGTTGGGTTTTATGCTATGTATGCACCCAAGGGAGTGCTAGTGATCATCAGTAGGTTACTGGGACACTTTTTACTTCAATTAGTGGAGGTTTTTCCTCCCAGTTTAGCTTAGTTTCACTTATAAAGGTTTATAAGTGATTTGGTCCACTTGGCACTATTTATGACCGGACCATGTGAACACACTATTAGGTCACATCTTTTATGTGGCTATTGTAGTTCATTTTATCATTATCAATACATGAGCAAACGTGTTCCTCTCTCTCACTCTCACGTTTCCTATTAGTGTGCCTTCCAAAACCCTAACCCTAACAGCCATTTCCTACACCATTGGGTGGTGAGCTTATCTACTCTCCTTTTATTTGGTTTTCTATAATCTTGTTTTGGACTGTGTTTAGGAGATCTTGGTTAGACAAGCCTTGGAGACCTCTTACAAGAGACAAGTGCTTTTCCACTATTGTTTGTTTTGTGTTTAGCAAGTATGTATTTTGTTTTGTGTTTAGCAAATATGTATTTTGGATAAGTGCTTACCCTTGTATGTATATACGAGGAGAAGGGTGAATTGTTTACCTCGAGTTGTTTCAAGGAAACATTACCAATGGTTGAAAAGACTTGTATCTATAGTATACATGATTATCATTTATGGCTCCCTTTACTGGGATGTAGTAGATTCACGGAACGCATAACAACTAATGGATTGAGGATTTTTTTTTTTGCTCGCGGCCCAAATGCTTGTAAAACTATTGGTGGCCAAAATGCCTAAAAACTATGTGTCGTAGAAATGATCATGGAGCACCAAGATATCTATACCTGCGAGTGATTCTTATCTTATGTTACACACTTGAGCCCAACTCTCCTCCAAGGTTTGTGGCCAGAGTACCAACGTAGAGTGCAAGTGGTAGAGTGGACTTGAACCCACCCCTCCTCCAAGGTCTGTGGTCACAGTACCAACATAACATGACGCCGGATTGACATGGGGCTTATGACTACGCCAAGGGTCATGTGGACTGACACTTTGTTGGCAAGGGAACTTACTATGTGTCAATGTCAATAGACTTGAATCTGGTATCCCTAGGACTTGATGTCTACGCTCAGATCCAGTGGACGTTCCACATCCACATGCACCGTCAATGGGTCTTCAATATCTCAAGTTGGTGTACGCATTCGTAAGCATGGAAGCCAATGGAGAGTAGCATGTGTTTTTTACATGACACTAGGGATTGAGGACCGAGAGACTACTCCTTGGAGATGGTGGATTCAACAACCAACACTTATTTCTTTGGATATATTGAATAGAGATATAATTTGGATATTTGTATTATGGAGACTCATTAGTCTCACCCATTAGGAATTTATTTTAGGAACAATCTACGGGCTTCTCCAAGCCAAGACCAATACAGTAAAATAAATACATTATCAAACAAGAGTGCCGATGTCGAGGTCGAGTTGAAGTCCGTGTCGAGGCACAAGATCTTTGATGCCGAGCTCACCATGAGGATGACCCACAAGAGTCTCTACACCGGGCTAGTACCAATATCCAATGTCGGAATCAATTCTAATACTCACAAATACCCACAAGTGTTTCTACACCAGGACAAAGAGAATTTCCAACAAGCACACTCCAAGATGGTAGCTATAGGTTTGGACAAGAATTCAGCTCAAGGCAGCGGCTCTTCTCTTGGGTCAGTGCAGAGACAGCAGGAGGTGGAGTAGTGGCGATTTTCATGATGGCGGCGCAACCGGTGCTAGAGGTTCTGCACAAGAGCAACAGGCGGTGCTGGCCATTAGCGTGGCTAGCGATGCTCGCTGGGCTGCACTACCGGTGGGCGGCGCACATCTGAGAGAAAGAGAGGCAATATTGGGTGATGATAGGCGGCGACAGCGAAAAACAAGCAAAACAGGCAGATTTGGGCGGCAAAAAACACCAACAATGGCGGGCTCTGGGCGGCGGCAGCAGGCGGCTCTAGGGCAGCGGCGCCACTAGTGGTTCATCCGGCAGAGGCGGCACTTGCAAACAAGGCAAAGGCTGAGGGTGGACAAGGAGATTTTGATGATGAGGATGATGATCAAACCTTCAAAAATGGCTCTCCCAAGATGGCTCTCCAAAATTTTGATGATTCTCCAAGAGGGTGCAAGCTTCTTTATATACTTGAAAAGGGGTGCTTGCTTTTGCCTTGCTTTGCTTTCGCTTTATCTACTTGCTTTTGCTTTTTTTCTCATTTAAATATTCATAATAGCCAAAATTCTTGATTTGTGCTTTTATAGCTTCAAGGCCTTGCTTTTTAGCCCTGGAGCTGCTTTTGGAAAAGTGGCTTTTAGCTTTTGATCCAATTTGATGTCCTCTTTCTTCCAAAGGTTCCCTCAGCCTTTGGTCAACATGGTTTGACTTTTTGCTTTTTCTTGCTTTTTGACCAATACTTGTGCTTTTTCTTGTGCCAACCAAAGGATCCATGTTCCATGAGACCATTAACCTGTCCAAGTGTTCGGGCATGAGTTCCATCATGTGAAAAGAGCTCGTAGGGCCAAATAATTACAAATTCGTTCAATTATATTACATTTATGAGATTGTCTCGTCTCACCCACTTAATGAAACGTGATTCTATCTTGGATGTATGGCTTAGAGTCTAACTTTCCTCTACAAAGGCATACTCTCCCTCTCTAGCTTTTCTATGATGGTATTTTTGCTATAACACGTGCACTTGCCACTGTACTTTCTGTACCAACCATTATGCTTACTATACCAAGTGTACTTGCCATTGTACTTGCTGTACCAACCATTATACTCACTATACCGACCATTGTTCTTGTTGTACCAACCCTTGCACTTGTAGTACAAACCTTTGTACCATACCGCCATTGTACCTATTATACAAATGACTGTACTTGTACCTAGGACCTAGGTGGCCATGTACCTACTATTATAGGTTCTGCACATGTTGTACCAGCTCTATAGTGCTGCCCCGACTTGTTTTGGTTGCCCACAGTGCTACTACTGCTTGACTTGTTCATAGTGCCGGAATGGTACTTAAAGCTATCACGACTATTCTACACCAATTTCATAGCTACCCAAGTTTGTGTTCCACTGGTGTGTTGGATTTATGGTATATGTGGAAGTATTAATTGATTCAGCTTAGTTCTCTTTTTTTTCTCAACAGGCCTTTGGCCCAAGATCCTCCCATAGTTACCAATTTTTCACCGCCCGTAGTCGCCCACCCGTCAGCACTTATTGATCCGCCATAGGTGATGCCACAAAGGAAGCACCAAGGGGATTCAGCTTAGTTTTCTATCACATATGGCATCTTGAAGACCCATGGAAGATCAATATCCTCACTATGTGTGCATGTATGTATATGTGTATTTATGTATGTATATATATATATATGCATACATACATTTCATATATGTATAAATACATGCACATACATCTAGCATATATACACATACATAAATACACGTATACATACATGCATACACATATACATACATGCATACATATATGCATACAAAACACACACACACACACACACACACACACACACGTATATGTGTGTACATATATATCCATAATCTGTGTGTGCATATGTTCATATATGTCTAGTATGTGTGTGCGCACATGCGTGGGCATCTTCTGAAAAGCTGTGCAGTCGGGGGTGTGAGAATTGAAAGTAGGGTGTATGATCGGAAGAAAATAATCAATTCATCCAGGTGTCACCCTGAACAAGGGATAGAAATTCCTCGGCATTGAGAAAGAATGGGGCCTATTCAGGACCTTAGAAAGAATTTTATGGCAGCACAAGAAACAAAAGACACACAACACTAGCTAAGTTTTTCATGTTCGGCACAAGAGGAAAAACATCGAGTTCATGCCCCAAGTAGAAAGATGTGACCTCGCACAGATTTTTGTGGTATAATTTGTATAGCACAATCTAGCTACTTGGTATTTTATGGGGAGGAAGTAAACTCTCAAACCAACTAGTATACAGAGAGGAAATATAATTGACAAACAAATCAAGAACCCTTCAAAAGGATCATTTCAATAAAAAGCCTACTAAAATCCCAGCTACTCAGCTTCACATGTCACTCACTAGGCACAAGCCTTGTGTACATTACACAGATTTACAGAGTACAAGAAAACGATTCACTCACATCAAAAACAGTGATTTCAACAGGTATGACATAGCCCGCCTTATCAGCAGTCTTTGCATTGTACTCCTTGCAGAAGGCCATGATATTGACACCCTTAGAACCAAGGGCAGGACCAACAGGTGGAGCAGGAGTTGCTTTGCCTGCTTCAAGTGCCAACTTCACCACTGCAACCACTGCATATCAAACATAAAAAATGTTGAAAAGTCTTCAAAGAAGACAGTAAAACTATCTTGAGCTCTGTTCACCTCCACTTTCAAAGGTCTGATTCATATGAATTTCCAGCATGCTCAACCTAAAAAAGTATCAGGTGTGCAGAATAACTTAAATACGTACATGGGCATTGCATGAGCTCAACCCATAAACCTACACCATCACTTCATGTAAGCTGACACTGTTAATGCAAATCAAACTAACCATTAACAACACTCTTGGCTTGAAGACACAATTGCGACAATAACATCAGGTCCAATTTTGACTTGAAACATTGGACTAAAGATTCAGAGCTGGAATTGAGCTGGAGACCTCTCGCTCTCCAGTTCAAACAACTACCAATTTGCCTAACGACGCGGACTTAACTTTCTTATTTGATCAATTATATGACAATAAAACTTCTATGGTGGTGACCTAAAGCAAAAATAGACCATTGTAAATAAGCCCGCAATTTCAAGATGTGTTAGCTGTGTGTCTCTTGCCAAGGCCGGTTCAAGGATTGTGAAGTCACTCCAGAGAATCTATATGAAGCAGGGCAATGATTGTTCCGCATACCCACTCACGTCAAGTGTGAGAAGCACTACTGGATTGACACCACCTTCAAGTTACACAGTGAGGACCCCCCAAACTAAAGAGCCATTCTCCTATACCTTTACCTCATTCTTGAGCTCGTCAAGCCCTCCAAATCCAAATAAGGTAATAGAAGTAATGCTGATAGATAATAGAAGAAGCAGTATGGAGATTTTTCTTAGAAAGCTTGTTATGAAGATTCCTAAATATCTTTTTTGTTTTCAGAAGGTAGATGAGGCTATTTGGTTAGATTGACTCAAACAAATGTCTGTGAGCACCAGCCCCGAGTATCTTTGAGAGGCTGTGTGTGTGGTTAACATGCAAGGGGACTAAAACTAGAACCATAAAGGCAAAGACAGTTCTAATGGGGGAATACCACATCCTAAATATCCGAGGACAGGGACGTCAGTTCTGATGGGGGAAGTGCCACATCTTTACCTACCCAAGGAACAGAGCAGGGCAAAAGGTTAGCTAAGCAATGTGATACTGCAAATAAACGCCATATGCATTCAATGGGGTATTATGAAATGCGCACACCTTCAAGAGGGCTCCACTTGTGCAGTTGAATATGAGCATGCCAGCCTGCGTTAATGCTTTCCAAGCGAAGAGACATGCCCATAAAAGGTGCTAAGTCCACGTTCAGAGAAGAGAAGCATCGCAAGTTCAAGAACGAGTATGGCTGCTTATTTATTGAAACCTTCCAACTGACTTACAGAACCACATTACAGACGCAAGAGCTCCCTCTAAAGGTGAGAGCTGTCCGCATCTGTGGAGCTCAAGCAGCACATTGAGTGGATGGCGGGGCCGTCAGCCCTTCATTATAGCACCACGAGTCAGTTCTCACGTATCTAGATGTGAGATGAGGCCTTCGTCTCGTCACTCCTTCGTCTCTTTGAGAAAATTTTCTACGAAATCTGCTAGCAAAACTTGCGTACGGGCATAAAGCCTATTCGCAAGTGTCCATCTGGAGGTGCTGCTGTTTTCCAGCCTTATAATCTACCTGTATGTCCACATTCAACCTCATGATGTCTACAATCCCCGTCTTAAAACTATGAACAAACCTTATAGACAGACATACTGCGTTAGAAGTGCAAAATAGGCTTAGTTAGTGAAGAAAGACGCACGAGTTCCAACCTTTCTTGGCTTTTCCGGCAGGCTTGGGAGGAGCCATCGCTACGACCTTCCAGGAGGGCGGAGGCTGCTGTTTGTTGGGGCGGGGGAATACCAGCTGATTATGATGGAGGAGCAGCGTGGAGGGCGACAAGGCGAGTCGAGAGGAGACGTCTGTGCTTGATGTGGGCAACCAGGTGGAGAACAGGGAGGCCGCCATGCTAGAGCTGCTCTAACACCACACCAGTGATCTTTCCACACAGTGATCTTTCCACTCGTCGCCGTTTAGGGATAATGAGTATCGCTTCCTCATTACTTTTTTTCTTTTTTTTTGATAATGAGTAAAGAGGTGAAAGCCAAGGCTCATTTTCCCATTCAAAATTATTGACCAACTAGGCTTCCCTATGAGGTGGACGCGGTTGCATGCATGAATGGATAAGGCCGCAGCTTTGCCTCGTTGCATGGCAAAATAATGTCCTTTTCTTTGGAATCACAACATTAGACACACAATGGATCTTACGTTGGATACAGACCGCCTAAGGGTGTCACAATACTGCCCAACGTGTGAGCAGCCAAAAAGTGCCTTGTGCACTCTTGAATGGGCGTACCCCATTACACACCAACTGCCCATGCTTGCGTTTATTAAAAAAGTGATCGCTCATGCATGGGCGCCTGTCCCCTTTACACAACGTGCATCTCCACCAACATGTTAACCTGCATATACATGCAACATGTAAAGAGCCTGAGTCAGTGCATGCCTAGTCCCAATCTGGTGCTCAGCACATACGATAAGAGTCCTTGCATGATAAATGATTGTAAATACAAGTGCAAGTGCTCCTACTTTCTTACTATACTATGGAAGAATGAATTGGTAATCAATGATCACTTACCCACATACTTACATGCTTCACCCCGTAACTTACAAGATGCTCCCAAACTTCATCAATACCCTGCAAAAGCAATTTCCATCTATACAAATAAAGAGTTGGGGACTTGAACCCCATCACCACAGTTATTGTGGCTACACCCTGCTCTCTTCGAGAGGAGGGGAGGGGATGAACTAGATTTATCTTACCCCCTCCCCTCCTCCCATCTACAAAAAAGAATGAGAATCACTAGGCATATGAGATTTAAAAACCAAATAAACATCCTAATAAAATAATCCGCCTAGTGTTTGGGAGATATTTTATAAAGCCTACAAAATATGATGTCTTAGAGATAAACAAAATACCAACATTGTGTCCAAAGTCATAACATCCAAGCACTATTTCATCTCCTATTCACTATTGTCACTCTCATCAGCCGAGTCATGATCACCAAATACAATTCTTACATTTGTCCTCTCTCTCTCTTTAAACATAACTCTAGCAAGATTGTCTCTCCTTTCTGCGCCCCCAACCTGGGATGAATCAGGTGGTGATTGTGCCCTCTGCACAACCGCTGAGGTCTCGGTCTCCACTAAAGCTGTAACCTCAACAAGACCCACTTGCAGCCCATTCTGAATAATTGGATCCAAAGCCAATGCATCATTGTTTGCTCTCTCCACCTCCGCTTGTGTCTCTCGAACCCAACCCTCATCAAATGAATCTCCATGCATAATGCACATGTTATGAAGGACCGAACAAGTGCTAACCATCTTCGGCACATTTTGCAATAACATGTCACATCTCTTCAATAAAATACGAAAGCGGGCTTTCAGCATTCCAAAAGCCCGCTCCACAGGCATTCGTGAACTAGATTGATGTAGTTCCAAAAAGTACCGCTCAGGGGATAATCCATCTTTACTTCCTTTAAATGGAGGAAGTATCCAAAACCTTGTAGGGTAAGCACAATCACCAAGTAAACAATAATTGCCAAGCTATTTGATTCACACCTTTGTCCTAGATCACTTCTTTGGAATACATTCCTTTAAATGGAGGAAGTATCCAAAACCTTGTAGGGTAAGCACAATCACCAAGTAAACAATAATTGCCAAGATGTTTGATTCACACCTTTGTCCTAGATCACTTCTTTGGAATACATTCCAATCATGCATAGAACCTACCCAAACCAATGTCATAATCCCAAACCAAGCAGTTAGAAGCAACGATCATCTGCAAAATTATAAAATGAAACCCCTTTCAATTAAAGTATTCATCATGGTGCACATGAGGGGCAATAATTGGAACATGGCTACCATCCACTGCACCAATGACAAACGAAATGCCATGTATTGCTTGAAATCCTTTAGCCATGATACGCATCCTATAAGAAGAAGGCCATTTAATGTACAGGTCATGAAGACCTGATGTGGAGATTGCATCATAGAACTCCATAATGATCTTTTGGCATGAAGACATGGAAACCCCATACAAATCTACTACTACTTGTAAGTTTGATCCGACAGCTAGACGATGCAAAGCCACACATACACACTTCTCCACACTAATTGCCTTTCGATAGTTAGTGTTATACCATTGCAAGCGAGGAGCAAGCCGTGCAGTCAAGAAGTGAAATGTTTCCTTACTTAGGCGGAGCTCACTCTTGAACATTCTGTCTGAGTAGCTTCCAAGCAAACCACGCTCCATAAAAGTTTGGGGTCTAGGATAAGCCCAACATGACTGTCGCTCATGTCTTCTTCTAGCTATCCGAGCCTGCCGTGCGTAGGCCAAACTCGAGCCATGCACTGACTCAGTATATGGATACATGTTGCATGCATAAATCGTCCTCATCATAATATGAATACATCATCTCAATCATTGCAATCCAAGAAATGATGATTGCAACAATGAGACAAAGTACGAGAATTAACTCATCTTCCATCCCCTGCAATACATGGAAGAATGGCTAAATTCCTATGATTACATAACATTAGTGTATTTACATGTTAAAACTTGAAATTAGCTGAAAAATTGAAGTGTTTCATTACATGATGATTGATTTCAATTACAGTAAACTTGTTAAAACACCATAATTTGTAGAGATAACAAAGTGAAATCACTCCTTTTTAAAACTTTTCACTACATCCAAAAGGCCAATCACACAACTGAAGTAAGCTGGCTAAGCATTTGCAACTTTTGGGCTTCTGCTGCCTTGTGATCCGCAAGAGAGTCCTTGTGCTGATCTACCACCATGACTTTGGCCATGTCGACAAGGGAATCCTCAATCTTACAATCTTTTTGTGGCGTAGATTGGGGACATTGCTCTTTGGCGCTTCTGTTTTGATGAGGATTGTGTGCCCTCTCCTTCATCTACTTCCCCAAATTCGGTGTTACCACCCACAGCTAAAGCATGGGTGTAGCTATCCACGTTTGCCCGATTGTGCATGTACTCATCAATGATATCAAACCATTGACATGTCACCTTACGATCATTTCCATCGATCGAATTATGGGCCTTGTCCTTCTTGTAGTCTACATACACACGACCCCATTTCTTTCTGCAACTTTCAGAGTCTGTCACACTCTGGGAATAGCCCTACAAGTTGAGTGGCAACTTTAGACCATAGATCAACCCCTTGCTTTGGAGTTTTTCCAAACTCATCGTGCATTGAGCCCCAAATGTGAATGAGTTGAACAACCCATGCATCCTTCCAAACCTCCCTCTTCCATGTTTGTTCATCTACATTGATCTTTGGTGTTGAGGCCTTTCTACCTCTCTTGGTGTTGAGGCCTTTCTACCTCTCTTGGTCATGGGGGCTTTGTTGGAAACTTCAACCTCCTGCACCTCTACATCATCTGATTGTTGGACTCTACGTTTCACTGGAAGCTTTTTTACCTTTTCTGGGGGTAGAAACCCCATCCACATCACTTCTCCCTTCTGGAGGCAAAGATGAGATCTTCATCTCTGCTTATGAGGGTTGCGGACTTTGATGCACAAACTAGTAGCCGGTTGGGTTGGGCCATTGGTATGGCGTAAACACAAACGGTGAACCACCGAAAGCGGACAAATGAAAAGTCCCTGGAACAAGTGGGGGACATGCAAATGCTGAGGATGAGGATGCGGGCAGTGTCAAACTATTGGTTGGAGTGACTGGCACATGCAGGTATGGAAAGTAGGATGCCTGAGAATATTGGGAGTATAAGGGCGTGTACTCGCTATCTTGCGAGTTCTGGGAATCCATTGGGCGATTATTGGAATGTCAAAATAAAGGGGTCAATTAGATACTAATTAAAGCACTCAATGATGATTAACAATAATCAAAGAAGATGCAAATTAGAACACTGCCTCACACCCACCTAAATGCGTGGCACTGGGCCAATCAAATACCCCGCCATGAAACCCTGCCTTATACAGATAATATAGAACAAAGAGATAATACAGAACAAAGATGATACAGAACATGCAGGACAAAGAGATACGGAATACTTCTTTTGCCAATCTACACCAAGGGAGGAATACAGAACATGCAAAAAATACAGAAGATATGGGGTTATCCTTTTGGAAAGGCCAAAGGCCACAGGAGATGTACTTTGTTGTATCATATGAATATACTAAATACAAAGCCATCTCTCGCTCTCTAGTCTATATCTATGTTGATTATTCTTGCATCGAGAGTTCCTATGAAGTGCTTAGGGATGAGAGAAGACTATCCAAACTTCCACATGTCTCATTCGTATCAGAGCATCAAGCTCAACTATGCTAAGTGCAAAAAATACAGCATGTTGCAGAAAATACAGAAGATACGGAGAGAGAGGAATACATAACATGCAAAAAATACAGCATGCAAAAAATATAGAAGAAACGACAGCATGTAGAGAATACAGCATGTAGAAAATACAGAAGATACAGAGGAGGAGCAAGAAAAAAAAACGCAAGGCTTACCTGGATGGAGGTCGCTCTGCAAATCGAGGCAGTGTGCTAGAAATCAATCTGCAGAGCAGTCCCCAAGCAACACGGCCGATTTATAATTGTAGAATGGCAGGAAGGAATGCAGCATGGTCCACCAACTAGAGGGCGATTGGCTGAAGATAGGTGCGCCCAAGTTAGGGCAGCCAAGCTCGGCTACCCACGCAAAGGCAAAACAGGGGCAGGAGGTGGAGGCCACGGTGGCAGACGAATTAGGTGGGCAAAGGCCCTTAATAAGCACTCGAGATACTTCAGCACTAAGTGACATGGTGCATTAAATGAAGCCAAGCCATGGGATCTACAGCGCAATGAGATCGGGGTGGCGGGGAAAATCTGGGCCATCTGATGGGTCGTCCGTGATTTTTTTAAGGGAAACCTCCAAAAAAATAACAATATATTAGTTTTCTAGCCCCATCCTTCAAGGTGGAATCTTGTAATGGTAGAGTATTGCCCCCTTCAAAGAAGCCACCCGGGTTAAACGCTTCACACTCGCAAACTTGTTTTGAAACATTTTGGACTTATAAAATTTTCCATGTCCCCCATTTTTTTGCAATACGGGGGTGTAAACCCAACCACGCCGAAAAAAATTACCGGCAATAGTCGGAATCCTGATGACAGCCGGGTTTACCATGCCATGCCTACATTTATCATGCCATGCCTAAGTTTAATATGTGTGCCCAAGTTTGCATTTTCCCCGATTTTAATATGTGCACCCAAGTTTGTATTTTCCCCGAGTTTACATTTTGCCTATGCAGCCATCCTACGGCCCCTGTGCACTCGATCTTCACGATGTCACTTCCCCACCCTAGATCCCATGGTCCCCCCTTCATTAATGGCACCGTGTCACTTAGTGCTGAGGCCTGAGATGTTTAATTTGATTAATTATTTAATCGCTACAAAAATTTTCCCCGATTTTAATATGTGCACCCAAGTTTGTATTTTCCCCGAGTTTACATTTTGCCTATGCAGCCATCCTACGGCCCCTGTGCACTCGATCTTCACGATGTCACTTCCCCACCCTAGATCCCATGGTCCCCCCTTCATTAATAGCACCGTGTCACTTAGTGCTGAGGCCTGAGATGTTTAATTTGATTAATTATTTAATCGCTACAAAAATTTTATTAAACTTTTCAAATGTTTTGACCTTTGAATTAATCTCTACTGTTTTAGAATATAAGGATTTGTCAACTTTTTCCCCGTATGTGTGGCAAGTGTGCATCACAGGTGTCTACTTTTTTTGCATGTGCTACGGCGTCCTCTACCATTCCTTTTGCACCATATGGCGGCCTTGCCGTCGATAGTCTCTGATTCCCATGGCAAGCTTCTAGGACATGGAATTTGTTAAGAATCCTAATATGGGATTGATCATGGTGATATACACAAGATTAAGCATAAAACTTAAGGTGGGTTATACCACACTAAAAACTCCATAACGAGAGAGAGAGAGAGAGAGAGAGAGAGAGAGAGAGAGAGAGAGAGAGAGAGATTGCACACTCAACACAAGTTCTCTATTTGTCATCACGGATCTAAGTTTCTAGGAAGATAGAATTTAAAGAAACAAGAATTAATTTAATTCAAATAATTCATCAACACCACATACTCAACATATTCAATAATTGTGAGGAAAACAAATAAAAAGACTTAGCTCACAAAGCACAACTGCAAGATTGGGTGCAATCATTCCCCCTCATGTGTGTATGGCCTTTTTCCCCCACACATGACTATTTACGAGATACTTTATTCCAAATTAGGCCATAGCCTCCAAAAATACAAAAAGGTGCTTTTCTTGCTGTTAACCACATATTGGTTAACACATTCCTATAACAACTATGTTCGCACACTTATGTAATGGGTGCCTGTGCTATATTGTAAATCCCGTCATTTGATGAGGGAAACGCCCTAAAGACACTCCCAAGTATTGAGCTTCAAAAGATAGACAAGAGGATCTTGGTCAGTTGGCCAAACCATAGAGAAAAGCCTTGTAACTATGTTTTAGGCGCTCTGGGTCACTTACTCCCAGACAGCCTAGTGGGAAAAGGCTTGGAACTATAAAAGCCAATTTCTCTTGTTTGTAACTCATTCTCCCATTTGTGCAATAGAAGTGGAGTATTCTCTCTCTCCGTCTCTCTTGCAACTCTAATCTAGCATGTGTGGTGTGCTTAGGGTTAGGGTTTGGGTGATTAGTGCTAATTATTTGTTCCCTCTTGCTTCTCCTCTCTCTCTCTCTCTCTCTCTCTCTCTCTCTCTCAATTAGGCTAACCAACGCGATTCTCTTCCACGAAGATCTCTTATGATCTTTGTGAGAGAGCTTGCATCACCCATTGGATTAGAGCAACCGCCTTGGTGTGACAACGAGTGCGGGAGGACAGTGTGGTGACAAGCGGCTACCGTGGAGCTCTTAAGCCATGGTAAAGCTCGGCAGATAAGCAACTTCCCACGACGCGTTAGGGTAGGGTTTCCTTAGTATCTTTGGCGTCACTGTCGGGGAGCGTCATCCGCTACTTGTCTACGCTATCTTTGATTCGAATCCGACGGAGCCCCCATAGCTCGGTGTCAGGTAGGCTCTTTGGCATACGATTTTTTGATTTTTTGTTGTATTTTGATGTTTTGTTTGGTTGTTTTTTATGTTTTTTTAAAGATTCATGTATAGTTTTGTGTTTAGAGTATGATTACTACTTGTTTGAATAAAAAAACATGTGATTTAGGTGATTAGAGAGCCTAATCAAGAGAGGTTTGCTTAAACCTAGACGCTTTTTGTTAATTTCTAGCGTAATCTTGTTTTTTTTTTTGCTTAATTCCTTTGCATAGGTAGGTGAGCATTACTAGATAGAATACTAATCAAACAAAAAAACCATAAACTATCTCTTAATTTTTACTAATTATCACATGAACCTATTGGTTAGTGTAATTAATGGACTTAAAGAGAGCAAAAAGCTAAAAAAAATGGGCCTAATTGCTTGCAATTGAACTAATTGGAGTGGCATTAGTGTTCTAACCACTTGCCTTGACTTAAATCTATACTTAGTTCACTCCAATCAGGCCATCAAGAATTAGCACTAATTTGGTCTCTTTTGTCTAATTTTCCCTCTTTTGAGTGGATTAATTAGTGACATAATTAGTGAAATTATTTTCAAGTAATCACATGTTTGGATTAGCATAAACATTGCTAATTTACCTATCAAATCCCATGCTTAAACTCCTCACTAATTATGAGTAATTTTTGAGCAAAGAGGAGGGTTAAGGAGTGATTAACAGTGGGATTAAGAGAATCAATCTTTAAGCTAGAGTGCCTCTAAATTAGTCAAAATTTACTAATTTAGAGGTAGCGTCTAACTTTAGCCCTTTCCTACCTACCTAGCATTAATGAGGGGGTCTTAGTTGTCTCCCACTCACTTCCCTCCAATTGGAAATTCAAATTCAAAATCCAAATTCCAAATTCCAACTTGCCACACGGTTGTTCCACACTTGCCATGGCCGTTCCATCCTAAAGCCACGGACGTTCACTTATAAGTGTACGATCGTACTTTTTTTTCAAAACTTTTTAATAAAAATAATATGTACAGCCGTTCCACACTTGTTGCGGCCGTTCCAAACTAAAGCCACGGGTGTTCACTTGTAAGTGTACGGTCGTACCCAAAATAAAAATAAAAATCCGTACCCAAAATAAAAATAAAAATCCGTATGGCCGTTCCACACTTCCCGGCGGTTGTTTCAAACTAAAGCTACGTGTAAGCGTACGACCGTACCCAATAAAACAAAAAAAATTACGTACAACCATTTCACACTTGCCATAGCCGTTCCATACTAAAGTCACAGGTGTACACTTGTAATCGTACGGCCGTACTAAAAACTTTTTTTTCCAAAAAATTTAAAAAAAAATCCAAACGACCGTTCCATACTAAAGCTGTGGGTGTACGATTGTAAGCATACAGCCGTACCAAAAAAACTTTTTTCCAAAAAAAGAATTTAAAAAATCCATACGGCCGTTCCAACCTAAAGCTACGGGTGTACGCTTGTAAGCATACGGCCGTACTACACAAAAAAATCTTTTAAAAAATTTTAAAAATATGTACAACCGTTCCATTATTACCATGACCGTTTCATCCTAAAGCCATGGGCGTACGCTTGTAAGCGTACGATCGTACAAAAAAACTATTTTTAAAAAAATATCCGAATGACGGTTCCACACTTGCTACGATCGTTCTATCTTAAAGCCACGGGCGTACGCTTGTAAGTGTACGGTCGTTTAAATAAAACTCCTATTTTGGGCCTGCACGCACACCGTTAACCATTCGGTCATGGTTGCATGCCCCCAATGCCTCCATTTCATTCGTCGTTACCCTGCCCTCAATTGCACATTCACATGTGGTCGCCATGTCACACATGCTTGGCCGGGAGAGTGAAACGATCTTTGAAGAGCCCTCATCCAGTGGGGCTCCTCTATACATGCACCTCGGCATGAATAGATGCCCGAGCACAATCACATACCCTCTTCTCTATCCACCACGGATCTATTCCCACCCCCCACCCTTGCACCACCTACTCTTATGCCACAACTTGACATTCCAAGCTTCGCACAAGCTTTAGGAAGGGGAGTGCCACAACACTTGCACCCACAAACATTGTATATAAAACCTATGTGGGTGAAAAATTTCAAACTTCTGTCGAAATTCCACGGTGTTGGAGACCCTGTATACCACTTCTTTAACCAAATCTGTGGCATTTGCAATTTTTGATAATGCAACCAAAGTCCATCTCCTGGGACTCACCCTTGAAGGCAAGGCCGTGCAATGGTTCCAATCCTTGGACCCTCGGCACAAAAGCACTTTCAAAGTAGTGAGAGAGGCCTTCATTCTCGGATTTGCACCCTGCGGGCCCAAATGGAGCCCCGTCATCCAATTGGAACAAAAACCCGAGGAAACATTACGCGACTACATCGCTCACAGTACCTTGATTCACGTTGCAAAGAGAGGGAAAAATTAAGAGATAAGCAATTAATGGACCGTTTCCTCTTGGGCTTGCACAATCCAAGGCTTCACGACCACGTGTTGGTCAAGGACCCCTCTACCTTTGATCAGGCCTGTAAATGGGAGATCTTTCTCGATGACAACATGCGAGAAAGCTATTCCACACAATTGACCACCGCACCAATAACAACCTAAAGCTCATTTGTAACATTACGTTCCTCTCCTCCCAGGCCGCCCCAAGCCTTACTGGTGGCACCACCCCAAACTAACTACTCACACATAGCGCCACCACGCCCCTCTCCACTACCAATCTTTCCATCCTAACCGTTGCCTCTCCATGCACACCCTATTGTTCATGGAAAGATTCCAACCAGGTTTGTTGCTAAACTTGTGGAGCCCCTATGCTGCGCCATCCTCTAACACCCCATCTCTCTTTGCCGGTGCCTCACATGGACCCTAAACCACTTATGCACACTATAGGTGCCCCCACAAGGAAACCACCTCTTCTGTGTTTCCTCTGCTCCATGAACCCCATAGAGTGGCGGAATTCCCTCAAAAGAAACATTTGCCAATTCAACCACAATGTCATGGCTATGGAATTGTCCATTATTATAAGGACTTCCCTTTGCAATCAGTTTCTCATTCCACAATCGAAGGCATGCCATCCCTCAACGTGTTGAGCGTTCAGCATGGGAAGATATTTACTGTCCCATTGAATGTCATCACACAGTTGGCAAGCTGAAGAAACGTTTGCCAATGCAACCACAATGTCGTGGTTGTGGAATTGACCACACTATAGGTGCCCCCGCAGCAGGGAAACCACCTCTTATGTGTTTCCTCTGCCATGAACCCCATAGAGTGGCAAAATCCCCTCAAAAGAAACGTTTGCCAATGCAACCACAATGTCATGGCTGTGGAATTGACCATTACTATAAGGATTTCCCTTTGTAATCAGTTTCTCATTCCACAGTGGAAGGCATGCCATCCCTCAATGTGTTGAGCGTTCAACATGGGAACATATTTATTGTCCCATTGAATGTTGTCACCCGGTTTGCAGGCCAAGCTAAAAGAAGGCCACATCCCAAAGAGAAACAACGCTCTAAGCACATTAGCCACCACGGACACGATTGGGTTAGCATCCACACGGGCTCAACAAAGACCACATCCTCCTCCTCCGAGAGCGATGATTGTGCCGAACTGTCACTCCCCCATGCAGCCCACCAAAAACTCACCAAATGAAAAAAATGGCTGGCCACGTATCCCAGTACTATCCTTGAGAAGCAACGTCTTCAAGAGGCCCCAGTACTAGTAGAGCAATAACAGGCTCAACTTGAACTGCCACCCGTTTTCATAACCTTTGACCCTGTACCTGAGTGCACGCCATCCCCCATTAAATCTGAACTTCCGAACCAGGTCAGGTAGGAGCCCTTGCAACCGCTCTAGGCTGAGGAAGATCCATTCGCCAACATGATGTTGACAAATGATGCTTCACATCGAACAACTCGGTGCGAACACTGACAGAGAGTTCGACAGAGACTCACGAGGTCCGCTCACCAAATTTGCTGAGGTATTTTATCCTCCTACTATAACCACCTCTTGACCTCCACATCTGTCAAATAAGGACCAAATTGAACTTCCATGTACTATTGCTGGTCCACCGTATGATTAAGGCCCCGCCCCTCAAGAAGCCCCTACTCTCATAAACGCTACCTGGCCGGCCTCTCTGCCTTCCTTTCCTCCCAAATCCACATGCCCATTGGAACCTTGTTAAAAGGTAGTCCAAATTTATGGAACAACCTTCGGGGTTGGATGGAACACAAACTACACGCTTATGTGGAGGAGTAAGCTCTAGATTCCTTGGATGAATTTGAGCCCCATCATTCAGACTTACTCCATCACCACCACCCCCACAACCCAAAGGTGCACCAACAATTCGTGTTAATGCACTAGGACAATACTTTGAAGGTGATGACACAAATGCAGCATTGCCCACATTTCCTATAACGGACATGTAGTTAAAGGCATCTTGGATGGAGGTGCTGTGTAAGCAGCCTCACACAAACATGTTAAAAAAATGGGGCCAACCATTAATCCCACCAAACTGGTGATCAAGCTTGCAGACGAGAACTCAGCAAAACCCTTGGGCCTAGTGTATGACCTCAAGGTCAAAGTCCGTGACATGACATTCCACCTCACATTTGTGGTCATGGACTTTCGTAATGCCACCTATGATGTCATCTTGGGTTGGCCCTTCATGGGATAAACTCCACTAATCCATGACTGGGACAACCTACATCATGTCTACCTCTGCAAATAATCTCAAACGCTTAAGGTCAATTTATATACCCGGCACACATCCCATGGCCAAATCTCCCTTTGCTGAAGACTCTATGTGACCACTGCCAAGACCAATGATCTCTTGGTTTGTAAGGCTTGTCATCAAGCCCTTGATGATGCCATGCATGGTCGCTTCTGTTAATAGTGACGAAGTCGACCACAATTGGCTTTAAATCCTTGCTACACTTGACACCCTCCCAAGTTGCAAACTTAGCACACAATTCATGCTCCTAAACGACCAGACCCTTCATGAACCCTACAAAGCCATTGTCTTGCTTAACACCCTGAGTGTAAGTGTAGCTTCACAACCTGAAACAACCACCCTTCGGGTCTGGATAGATTTCCCTTTGGTAGAAATGTTCAAAGAAAACATGCCTTGTTGTCTCCCACAGCTAGCCATAATATTTTACCATAGGAAACATGGGACTCTTTGGGCAAACCCTCTCTTAAAACTGCCCATGCCAAAGTTCAATTGCCTAGTGGACAACACATACAAAGCCTTGGGTCTTTTACATAAATTGTACATACTGTAGCTAACCCATTGGCTTGTAAGTTTTATGTGGTTCCCATAGGTGAAACAAAAGAAGCAGTCATCCTTGGAGGAAGTTGGGTCCAGAACACTACAAGCACAATCAACTCTGTTGACAACACAGCTACCCTCTAGCTTCCCCAGGGCAAGGTAACAATGATCCTCTAGGGGATGGGGAGTGCTTCGACTCTGATCCTCTGCCCCCAACTACTTCCACAAAGGGTATTCCCTCACCCCCCACAATAACTAGTAAGTCTTCCACTGCCCCTGAACTACCACTAGAACTCAACCCACCAAGAATATGGATTGGACTCTTGATCGAGAATGGTCTACAACGATGGCAAGCCCATGTATATCCTATGGTCCACCACAATCTCATATTCTTGGAGACATGGAAAGCTCTTGGAAAACCCACACTAACAAAAGAAAACACTTATATTCAAATTTCATGTGAAATGCATTTAATGAGTGTTGGGTCTTTCATTCCTAAAATTTCTATTGAAAATAACGAGTTGGAGTGCAGATTTCTTATCATTGATGTAGGGGCACTCCGGATTATCATTGGAAAGGAGTGGATTGATGCCACTCACTGCCAAATCAATTGGCATGAACAAATGGCCACCATGGAAATCAACGGCAAAAAGGCCACTGTCCTCTTGTGTCCCCAAGAGGAAATCATCCACACACCCTCACCCTCGATTGCCCTTCCCCCTCATGCCCCCTCCTCATCATCGGTGGCGGGTAGTATCCCCTATTCCCCCACCCCATGCCTCACCTAAGCTGGTCGATCGACCACTATCGACACCACCGCCAAATGACAAACAAGCCTCATTGTCGATATTGCCCCTCAACTCTACATCCTTGACCACCCACACTGCAAGCACCCCGACCTCATATGTTTATCACGACAATCAATGGTGGGTTCCCAAGAATCTTCTAGCCGCTCCGGGATTCTACGATGGCTACATAAAACTATGGATCCCGAGACGACCATCTCTAAAGCCCAAGTGCAAAAAGCCAACTAAGCCAACAAACACCAACCCTAAGACCAAGCTTTAACATTGGCTAGTCCTCGACCACCTATTACGAGCACAAGGCTACTATGAAGGCATCACTATGGCTACCCAAGCATGCTGCTTGTGCTCATCCACCACAACAACTCCCCAAGAATCCACAACCACAACCACAGGTTCAGCAACCCCAAGCACAGCGAAGCCAACAACGCTGGGTGCTTGCTGCCAATGTGCTCCAAGCACAAGGCTTCCATGAAGGAAACACACACCTGTGGCTCCCCAAGCCACAATCAAAAGCCTCTCCTCTGTGTTGACAACTACCTCATAGCTCAAAGCCTCATCGACAAAAAAGCTAGAAGCCTCGCCCACCATGGACCTTCATCACTTGTGGCAGCGTTGGGTGCCCAAATGTCTCTTTGAAGCCCAAGTCTTCCATGATGTTAATTTCATCATTTGGCTCCCAAGGCATACCCCTCAAGAGTTCACCCAAACCACACCCACCACCACTTTAGTACTTCTCTAATCGACAAAGATGGTTTGGCGACTAATGGGCAGGCTAGTCCCCTCCTCCTCGACAAAATCCTCTGGACTTGCCCACACCCAACAATCCATGGGTACTCCAATGCTCAATTCGCCCAACCCTTTCAACTCACTAAGCCTCATCCACGAAGCTCCACCCTGCCCCTTGACTTCATCACCAAACCGAGGGGCAGTGCTACACATGGCTGAGCTTATCCAACCACTCAAAGATAAACTCAAAGGTGCTTCACAACTCCAGCCACATGGACCACTCAGTACAAAACCCTTTTTAGGGGTGCTGACCAATAAACACACACAAAAAAAGGGAGTCTCTAGGTGATTAGGATCCAAGTGATTAGGACCACGGGCACACCTTTTGTCCTTGCCCATGCACAACACAGGCAAATCTTAGTGGGTTCTATCCTTTGCGCACACACCCTAGAAAGCTTTATCATCGAGACAGCTGTCTAGGTATATCTCTGGATGGGGGTGGGCGTAGGCCTGGTCCATGGTATGAGCCATCGCCTGGATCTTCTTAGTCACCCCTACTGCACCCGAATAACTACACTTCATGTCTAATCAATCCTACCCAAAACTTCTTCTTTGGCTCTACACCTATGGATCCTTGACATCGACTACCACTCCTACCCACACAGGATCCAAGAGCTCCAATGACTAAAGAACACAAAGCATAAAAATAAAAAGAGAGAACACCACAACCTGATGACTCAACATCCACGGGAGCCAAGATACCAATCACAGTGTCTTGAGAAAGATGCCAGAGCTTCATTAACATCACCATCGACATACATCATCTCGAAGCACAAGCAGTCTCCATTCCTGTTGCCTCCTTGTCCCTCCATAATTCCCCCCTGGCCACTTGCTTACTAACGCCATTGTTTTACTAACTCCTCTTCAATCATACCACCTACCATTAGGATAATGGTCATTAAGTACTCCATACTAGTCTACTCATTTAAGTACTTTGACTCCTCTAATAAGGATGTCCCGCTGTAAAGGCGTTAAAAAAAACATAAAAAATAAACTAAAGAGTACTATTTGACTTATACAAAAAGCCAAACTCATAAGAGCCCATCAGACTAGCTCGATACTTAATCATCAGTACTCCACTAACTTCGTTCCATCATATTAACTCTCCCACCCCCTCTCATTTCTGGAGAGACAGGAGAACCAATCAAGTGCGATACTTCCCCGCGTGCCTTAACAACCCCTCACCGATCACGAGGATGTGATCAACTTCAGGAAGGGGAGTATGTTGACTACATATTAGTTAACACATTCCTATGACAACTATGTCCACACACTTATGTAATGGCGCCCGTGCTATATTGTAAATCCCGTCTCGTTGGATTAGGGAAATGCCCTAAAGATGCTGCCAAGTATTTTAATCCAATGCCCTAAAGATGCTGCCAAGTATTGAGCTTTAAAAGATAGACAAGAGAATCTTAGTCAGGTGGCCAAACCATAGAGAAAAGCCTTGTAAGGGTGCCCCGGGTCACTTACTCCCGGGCGGCCTAGTGGGAAAAGGCTTGGAACTATAAAAGCCAATTTCTCTTATTTGTAACTCATTCTCCCATTTGTGTAATAGAAGTGGAGTGTTCTCTCTATCCCTTTCTCTTGCAACTCTAATCTACCATGTGTGGTGTGCTTAGGGTTTGGGAGTGCCTAGTGGTTCTCTCTCTCTCTCTCTCTCTCTCTCTCTCTCTCTCTCTCTCTCTCTCTCTCTCTCTCTCTCGTGATTTAGGCTAACCAACACGATTCTCATCCATGGAGATCCCACACAATCTTCGCGAGAGAGCTTGCATCACCTGTTGGATTAGAGCAACTGCCTCGGTGTGTGAGAGGTGGCGGTGACGAGCGGCTATACGGTGGAGCTCTCGAGCCATGCTCAAGCTCGGCGGATAGGCAACTTCCCACGACATGTTAGGGTAGGGTTTCCTTAACACTTGCATGACACTCTCTTATCTTAAAAATAAGAGTGTCCATAAATCGAGGCTATCAAGCTTTACAAAAATATTAAAGATAAAGTCTATGCTTAATAAACTAAGGCTTTCCAAATAAATCAAAACATGCACAAGCTTGCACATGTATATACAAAGCTTATTTACAAAAATGATGTGCTTAAAATATATTCCCATAACATCATTCCCTCTTGCTTGAGTTTGCGGTTGCCCTCAATTGCCGGTTTGCCGGTTTGTTGAAAAGAACGAAGGATCCCAGGGAAAGCATAAAAATATTTCTCACGCACCCATCTTGCATCTTCATGAGAGAGGATGATTTTGGAAAGTCACTAAATATTTGCTATATTGATTACTAGTTTGAGTTGATGTGATATGATGATCAATGATAGTGCATGGTAGTAAAATTTCTTCCTCACCTTCAATAAGAGGTGGTTCTTTATACATTGGATGAGTGGGAAGTGGTCCTTTTAAAGGTTTTAATAAGTTAACATGAAATGAATTATGAATTTGCCAATGAGAAGGTAATTCAAGTTTATATGCAACGTCATTAATTTTGTGAATCACCTTAAAAGGTCCATAAAATCTTGGGCAAGCTTAACAGCTGGGAATTTTTCAACACTCTTAAGTTGACGTTTTTTAATTCTCAAAAGTACATAATCTCCAAGTTCAAAAGATATGGCTTTACGTTTACAGTTTTCTTTCTTAGCATATTTTTCTTGAGCATGAGCAATAAAATGTTTTACATCATTGAGAATGCTACTAAAATCGATAGTGAATTGATCAGCAGCTTCGATTTTGTGGGAAAGTCTAGTTGCTAGAATAGGCAAAGGTTTTTTGTACATAGTTTTGAATGGTCCTCAACCAGAGTTGAATGAGGAGTATTATTGTAAGCAAACTGGAGAAGATGAATGTACTTATTCCATGAATTAGGTTATTGGGAAACATAGGCTCTAAGTAGATCCAAGATAGTACTATTAGTAACCTTAGTTTGTCCATTCATTTTCGGATGGAAAGCTGTGGAAAAATCTACTTTAGTGCCTAAGTTGGAGAATAGAGTGATCCAAAAGTTACTACAAAATCTCGAGTCTCTATCATAAATAATGACTTTTGGCAATCCGTGATGTACAAAGATTTGTTTGATAAACATATTCGCGGCTTGCTGAGAAGTCAAAGTTTTCTTACAAGGCAATAAATATGCTTGCTTACTTAAACGGTCAACTATAGTCCAAATCATATCATTATGACTCGATGTAGTAGGCAAACCTATGATGAAGTCCATGGATATTTGTTCCCATGTATCATTAGGAATTTGTAAAGGAGTAAGAAGTCCTTGGGTTTTACCTTTGTAGCTTCTAATTTTCTAACAAACAAAACATTCAACCACAAATTTTTCTATATCTTGTTTAAGATGAGGCCAAAAGGATTCTCTAGAGACTAATTATAGAGTAGCTGAAACACCTTGATGACCCATATATGGTGCACCGTTGATGCGTTTACTCCAATACGAATTGTTTGAAAGATTGTGTAATAAACAATCTCTTTTGGAAGAAAAGATAACCATCATGTCGTGAATAATCATCAATAAGGTTCCAATTATTGTCTCTAAGTTTAGTCTAAACTTCAGTAAAATTTGGGTCTGTATGATAGGATTCTCTCATAGGACTCAATGGTTGACTTTGAATAACAAAAATGTTGTGAACACTAGGACGTCTACTTAAAGCATCTGCCACAACATTTTCTTTGCCTGGTTGATATTGAATCATAGGCTGAAAACTTTGGATAAATGAAGTCCATTTGATATGTCGATCAGAGATCAATGGTTGGGTCAACAAATGACAAATACTTTGCTGGCCAATCTTGATTAAGAATTCAGATTCCATTAAATAATGTTTCCAAAGACTTAAAGCATGAACAACCACAACTTAATATTTGCTATATGTACTATAATTTCTTTCTATTGGTTTAAGCTTACGACTTTCATAAGCAATGGGATGTCTATCTTGCATAAGAACAGCACCAAAGCCTTGCCCACTTGCATTAGTAACTACAATGAAGAATGGTCGTTGAAAATCTGGTAGTGTAATAACTAGTGCATGGGTTAATGCTTTCTTAAGTTCAATGAAGGAATGATCATGTCTACTAGTCCAATCAAAATGTCCAGCTTTCTTAAGAAGTTCAGCCAAAGGATGTGCAATGTATGCAAAATTCCTAATAACGAACTTCTTGTAGTAGCTACATAATCCAAGAAAAGATCAGAGTTCATGAATATCACGTGGTCTAGGCCAACTAGCAATACATTTGATCTTTTTGGGATATGCTCAAATACCATCAGTAGAAACAATGTATTCTAGATATTCAATTTCTTCTTGAAATAATTTTCTCTTTTTAGAATTGACATAGAGCTGATTCTCTTGAAGAAGTGAGAACACTTTTTCTAAATGATGTTCGTGCTCTTGATGATTCTTACTGAAAACTAAGATATCATCAAAAAACACTACAACAAAATTTTGATATTTCAAGAATATTCTATTCATCATTCTGTTGAAAGTAGTCGAAGCATTAGTCAAACCGAATGGTATAACTAAAAACTCATAATGTCCAATTTGGGTTCTGAAGGCAGTCTTGAAGATATCTCCTTCGTCTATTCGAATCTAATTATAATCAGACTTTAGGTCAATCTTGCTAAAGGCTTGGGCTTCCTTAATCTTATCTAGCAAGTCATCCACTCGAGGTATCGAATATTGATTCTTAATAGTGATCTTGTTCAATGCATGATAATCGATACACAATCGATATGTTCCATTCTTCTTTTTAATGAGAAGAATTGGAGCACCAGATGGAGAACTGCTAGGTCTAATAAATTCTTTATCTAATACTTATTCGACTTGCTTTTGGATCTCTTTTTGCTCAAGCATGTTGACTCTATGAGGAGCTTTACATAACAGTGAGCTACAAGGAATTATCTCAATTCTATGGTCTTCTAAACGAGGTTTTCGTAAGCTAGGTGGAAAATCATCTATGATGCAATCAGAGAACTTAAAAATGAAAGGGTCATGAGACACATTTGATTTAGAGTCATCCTGGGCAGTAAGCTAGTTGACAAAAATAAAAAATGTCTTCTCCTTTTTTTGTACAGCTCTATGAGTCAAGAATGAACCTAATTCACCTTTGGTCTGACATCGAAGACAAATTTCTTGGTCACCTTTTATTAACCACATGGTATGGGTATCATAGTCAATTTGGGGATTATGCTCATGTCTCCTTGGCATACCTAAGTTGAAATCCACACCTTGCAAAGGTGCCACTAGGAATGTTCTCTTTTCTTTTAGTGAACCCATTTGTAATTCTAAATCCTTAACCTCCTTTGTGCAGTTGTACTTAGTACCTTGAAATACAGCTTTTACCTTGTAAAACTAGAGTACGATGCATCTAGGTTAAGTGCTTTCAATGCTTTTTTAGAAATGAAATCATGAAAACTACCATCATCATGCAATATAGAAATTGATTTTCCTTTTATTTTCCCTTGAAAATTGAAAACTTACCTTTATTTGAATAATCGGGATAAGAGTTACTCTCTTACTTGAAAGAATCTTTGTCATCTTCTTCAATAACATTGAGTCGAGCCATTGATGCGGAATTCTTCTTTTTGTTAGGGCTATCTTGTGGTGCAGGGTATCCTTCCTGGTGACATTTGTAACATTTGAAAATTCGATTCTTTGGTTGACCATTCAAAGGTTTGTTGTTGTTGTCCTTCCGAGCATCTCCTTTAGTCCCATCTTTACCCTTTTGCATCCTGGATTTATCAAAAGTACTAGAAGGGAAAGAAGGTTTAGTAAACTTTGTAAAAGATTTATCCTGTATCTTGAAATCTCTAGATATAGATGTTTTATGTTATGTTCTGAGGCGAGGTCCATAGCAGTACTGAGTTCATGTGGATGAAACATGTTAATGTCGGCCCTAATGATAGACTTAAGTCCAGCAAATGAATTTCTACGTTGCTCCTTTTCCTTGACTTTTTTGATTACTTGAACTTATAAAAGAATACCCCAAAATTTGTCAATATAAGCTTGGACATTCTCTTTATCAATGTGGCATAGAGTGTCCCATCGTTATTAAAAATTAGCCAATGCCGCTGTTGCCCACAATTGGAAGAGAATGGGAGAGAAGAAAGTTCATGATGCTAGGTCACTTTGGAGAGAGAGGGTTGTGGAGAAGGAAATTAGTAACTAATTAATTAAGCTTTAATTTTAAAAAATTTAGCCTGCAAAGCGTGTAGCACTTTTTCTACAAATTGATTTGTAGAAGCACGAGCATCCTCCATTATGGATTTTTCTCTCCATCAGTGGTTTAGCAATGTGATTATGGAGCTCAAACCCCCTTCAAGAGCTAATTCCATCCATACGGGTAGATCATAGAGAGGGTTTGGATTGGGAAAAACCACTTTTCAAGAAGAAAATAGTTTTATGGTTTTCTGCAGAGTTGTTTGCCACCCTCCCCTTATCCTTTCGTGTTTGCCCCTAGGATAATAGATGGAACTCTACAAAAACCTTTGAATTAAGCTTTTAAGCTTTCAATTCTTGTCTCCATCTTACTAGATCTAGCTCTCATACCACTCATACCACTGTCATGGATCTAATTTTCTAGGAAGATAGAATTTAAAGAAACTTTACAAGAATTGATTTAATTCAAATAATTCATCAACACCACATACTCAACATATTCAATAATTGAGAGAAAAACAAATAAAAAGAGTTAGCTCACAAAGCACTACTCCAAGATTGGGTGCAATCATCCCCCCTCATGTGTGTATGGCCTTTTTCCCCCACACATGAGTATTTTGTGAGATATTTTATTCCAAATTAGGCCATCGCCTCCAAAAATACAAAAAGGTGCTTTTCTTGCGCGACACTCTTATCTTTAAAAATAGAGTGTCCATAAATTGAGGCTAGGGTTTAAAGCATATCACGCTTTACAAAAATATTAAAGATCAAGTCTATGCTTGATAAACTAAGGCTTTCCAAATAAATCAAAATGTGCACAAGCTAGCACATGTATATATAAAGCTTGTTTACAAAAATGGTATGCCCAAGTAATAAATTTGTGCAATTCCTCCTCAACCTTCAAAATCCTCTTCACTTATAAAATAACCAACAATAAATTGGTAAAACAAATATTCCATAAGTATACAAACCATAGCCACACACATGTTTGCCAGGCGTAAGTAACCCAGGAATCATGCCTCCATACAAACCAACTGAAACAAACATTGGAGATCCCAAAAATACGTCAATATCCACCAAACGTATTAATATTTATAATGACATCACCCATGATATTAATATAATTTGGCTTGACACAAAGATAATCCAAGCATCCCCGAATTATCTAAAAGGGTAGAATAATATTTTTAAGAGGGCTTAAAATATATTCCCATGACACTATTGCATTCACAATGAACCATACAATGATATAGGATCACATGTGGCATTCTTATCTTACCACAATATCTTGTACCTCTAGGGTGCATTCCCACATACACAGAACACAATGATTACATCTCTCAACACCCCCTCTTAATTGAGGTGTTCCATAACTCACCCATCACCCATAACACCAATGTAGCATTGCCAAATGCAACACGTCTCTTAACACTCCCCCTCAATGCAAAATTGGAGTGTTAGCCAACGAACGTGTGTGCACATGTCTACCATCTTAGGCATCGAGTCCATTTTGAGCCCACTTGCTCATAGCGGAACCAGTGAGTCCAATTTGAACATAAATGTTTGGGTGGGAACCAACCCATGTAGTGTGACACCTATGCGTGCACAACTCAACGCACACTACATTTACAAACCATTTCGAGCATCCATGGTCTCGAGTAGGGGATGCTCATAAATCTGGGTGATATGATTTTACAAACCTTTTTATGCGCTATGCAAGGGTAGGGCACCCATCTCAAAGAAATAATGATCAACATCCACGGCTTTTACCACCAAAGCCAATATCTACCCATTTTTTTTAGGGCTATGGAGAGATAAAACCATACAACTCTGCACCTTAACGATGCCAAATGAACAAAGATCATTATTCTTATGATGACCTCCAAGAACAGCAAGATGCCTCCACTTGGGCATGATTGCACCAATGTGACCATCACAAGAATAGCAAGATGCCTCCACTTGGGCATATGTTCGCACCAATGTGACCATCACATGCATTTCCATAAGCTGCATATGAACAAGGTTTAATCTTCAATGGTGTGAATGTAACCTTACAATTAATAAGGGTATTTAAAATTCTAAATGGTCGTGCTGGTTGAAATTTTTTATAGATGCTCGTTGTGGCTGCACTTACATCACTTGTTCGGTAAAAGGTGTTTTACTTTCCTGCTACTTGCCAAGCTGCACTCTCTCTCTATGGGCCGTGGTGGGTGGCCCTTATCCACCCACTTCTGCAAGTCTATCCTTCACCTCTACTCATGGCTCTTATCCGCCATCTCCAAAGTTGGAACAAGGCTCGTGCGTTGGTGTCGTGTTGCTATCTGCTTTGCTATGTGCACCATCTCTCACATAAAGGTTCACAGGAGTGTCGTGTGCTGAGGACGGTGACCATGGCTTTGGCACCGACCAGTCCACATTCTTTGCAACTGTTCGTGCTACACATGTGGCCTGAGGCTTTGGTGGTGGAGAAGACAACTCTGAGGCCTGCACAATTATTGATTCTGATCACTGAAAGCTGTTGTTTATTGATTCCCTTTGCTTGCAACGATGGCTCGTGTTCTCTTATCTTTGTTTTCTCTCTGTTGGTTCTCTCCAGGCATCCTCGTTTACTGCTTGCCTGCTATTTGTTGCTTGCTTGGCTGGCGATGGTTATTCCAGATGGCCTTCTTTTGACCGTTCTATGCATCCCTTCTTGTGCGCTCGAGGAGTTGTTGCCTCTTTGCGCTTTAGATTTCTACTCTAGTACCCTTACTTGTTTACTTCTCCAGTAGCTTTACATTGGCCGTGGTGGCTGGCCTGCTAGCTCTTGCCATTACAAGAGGTAAAATAACTGATTTTACTGCAAAAAAAAACTTTTCTTGCTTTGTCTGCTGAATGTACTACTCTTTAATTGTGGTACTCTTGTTCTTAAACACAGTACCCCTGTTGGTTTCTTTATAATATCTTCCCTTCATCTCAATCTACCACCGCAGCTACCTTTGTAGCTCCTTCTTCACTGCTAAATGATGTATGAGCTCCATAACAACTTGCCTTCCATCTTTGATAAGCAAGCTTTCCATGCGACTTCTCTCATAATAGGAAACCACTCCAAGGGTGTCTTTAACTAGATTTCTCACAAGAAATCTCTAGATGCAAACATGTGAAAGCTATTAAGTGCTTCCGCCATCATTGCCCATCTTCCATGAGCAACTCCATGAGCCATGCTTTTTTAACATGCTCCATGTTGAGTTACAAATCAACCCATTACTGCTTGCCCCTTCCTTGGACAAGCTTGCATCTCTAAGTTCTTTGCCCAAATGCAAAGAACCATGGGATTCATGATCCCATCACATAGCAACCCTTTCATAGAGCATTATTCCATGCTCAAACACCAAAGTATTGAGGCAATATAATACACAAACTAGTTCAATGTTGCAATTGCAATTTGCACCTTCCTTGATGAGATGAGGCAGCTTCCAAGACTTCGTCTTTGCTGAAATCTCCATTTTCAGCTTCCATGGTAGCTTCAAAACTCTCTCCAATCACCAACATAACCTCTCTCCAAATGCAATACTAATGACAATGTGTGTGCTAAATTTTTTCATAATAAAATGAGAATAATGCTTAATCAAATAACCTCATAAACAAGAAAACTATACATAGATATTCACCATGACCAAGAGCCCACCCAAGCTCTGATACCATGTTAACAATCCTAATATGGGATTGATCATGGTGATAGATACAAGATTAAGCATAAAAATTTAGGTGGGTTATACCACACTAAAAACTCTATGACTAGAGAGAGAGAGAGAGAGAGAGAGAGAGAGAGAGAGAGATTGCACACTCAACACAATTTCTCTATTGCATTCACAATGAACCATACAATGATATAGGCCTTATAGTCTTATCCCACTTTACCCAATTTACTGCTCAAAGAAACCCACCTGCAAATTGTCAATCTACAAGGATACTCACCCCGTCTAAAGGTCCTTCATGTGTTTGCAATATGCTTGTGGCCAAAAGAAAAGCAAGATCACTAGGTTTGTCTCTTATAGGCTTTAAGGAGCATAGTACTTTGTAACAACCATACAACTCTTTGTTACATTGGTTCTATCTATTGAATAACCATCAAAGTTTCATGCATGTGTCATTATATGCTTTTCTATCTTGAACAAACATGGTTGAACGCAACTATTTGTTGTAACTAATTGCATGCTTCTGTATTTGCAACAAACATGATTGCAGGATCTTTTAACACTGCCAATACGAAAGACAAGAAGGTTGTATTGGATCCTTCTGTTTAGCAACTACCCTGGTGCAAAAAAGACCAAGCTTTTTAAAGCCTTCGTGACAATGGGGATTCGAAACAATGATATAGATGTATCCAACTCTGGGAGCCTCTTGAAGAATTTGTTCGTATACTGTGTCTTAAAGGAATGTTTGCATTAGAGAAGGGTTGAACACTAACCCATCTTCATTTCTAAATGGTGATTTCTCTCATGGCATCCTCTCTAATAAGTATCGACAAGTTGATAAAAAGGTACATGCAATGGGACTTCTTCAAACTTGAATGAGGATTGGTAATTTGTAGAGGGTTGTGTCAAATCCGCATGCACACTTTTGAAGGTATGCTTGGTTACTGCATGAAGGATCTTCACAAAAGCCATTTCACGTTCTTCTGCCAACATTTCTACTGAAGAAATAACTCGTGGGGGCTGACAATGCTATGCTCTCTATGGTCAAGGAGATCTAAAGAATAAGGTATGCCTATCACCAGTCAATCTATTCGAGCATGCATATGTCTTCATGGAGAATTACATAACGAGTAAATTTGGTGCAACGCTTGAAAACACTCTTCTTCTCAAATGATACGTACTAGGAAATATTACCCTGCTACATCATGGATCATACGTAAGACAAGGAATGGTATGGATAGAAAGCGAGCTTTATCAATTTGGAAAGTGACACAATGCGCTGACATTGAAAGCATTTTCTACATGGACATACCAGCAAAGAAGATATTTCTATGCAAACAATATAGAAGGAGAAAACCCTGGAAGATCATGATAATGATGAACACGATGAGCTAGGTAGTTGTCAAAATCCAATTATAGTTGATGCCGAAGAGTCTTTTGCAAAAGAAGACTATAACAACACTTATTTGTTTGTTCGAGAAAACCCAGTGAAGTTTAAGGAGGCAATTATAAGTGGATAAGATTATCTGCCTCTCTCTCCTAGTACTATAAAATTTACGTATATGCCAAAAGACAATGATTACTTTCTTTAAATTAGTTGTTTGGTAAATAGTATGATGTAATTCCTCTCTATTTGTTGATTGTATGTATCTACAATGTAACATTATCAAGTTTCATTGTAAATCTTTTGCAAAACGTGAAAAATGGTTATGCCAAATATTAAATTATTTTAAAAGTCTAGTTCTATACTCATTAAAAGTGAAACCTAAATTTAAGACAACTTCACTAATTTTTGTAAGGTATTTGGCAAGATGAAATACATGTTGAATTGTCTTCACCTTCATCATGCCTTAGTGATGTATCACTAATTCTTGTTATGATACTCAAGCATGTCATAGGAGCCTATTTGGTTGTAAAGTGGAAAATTAAATAGATCTATGTGTATAGTATAAATTTGCCTCCCCTACAAGGTCTCACCTTAACAAACTTAGCACTACTCTCATGCACTATGCTTGGCTTCTCAAATACATGAACTATCCCATCACTTAACACTGTTAGGTAAGCTATGATAACTAGGAGTAGTGTTTATATGAGGACTATCTCCAAACATGAAATCTCTAAAGGAGTAGCCTAACACATCTAACACCAAGAACTCAGGCCTATGCTCCTCAAGGTCTATTATATGCTCAAGAATATGTGAAGTATCATTAATCTCACAAGCAACAATAGACGTATCACTAGTCAAATGCCTATGATTATCTAAAAGATCCTCATGATCGACTAATGCATCCCCATGATCCCTAGGAAGGTAGGTAGAAATAGGAATTTCATCACTCATAATGATCGATGCCTTGCCTGCCCTTGAGATCATATCCACACCTCACACAAAACACCATCACATACATCATCATCACGTGTATATGTGTCCATGTCATCTCATGTGCACATATATCACTATCATCATGTGCACATATATCATTATCATCACGTGCACGTGTGTGTGATACACCAATGTCATCATGATGTGGTTTGTTCTTTTGAGATTGCATGTAGGAGTTAGCAAATTGAGCAAAGTCTTTGTACTCCTTCTTGATGAACGAAGGTAACTCCATCCAACTATCATGAGCTTCTACAAAAGACATGTGCTCTCGATCATGATTGGTCCCATTCTCCTCCCCATGCATCTCCTCATGTACCATGATGGGCTAATTCGCTTTTGGATAAGATGGTACCCTATTGGCATCCACATAGCATGGATCCATAGGCTTGAATGAAGCTTGTGGTGGTTTGCTACTCACTTGAGAAGTATCGGGTTGAAATGAAGAAGGCCTCAAATCTTTTATGAGGGGTCTCCTAGCATCCATCATAAACCCCAATGGAAGGAGCCTTCTCGGAAGCCTCTTGCATAGCTTGTTTACCTCCCTTGTGATGATCACCATAACGTGATTCATGCATAGGCTGCTTGCCCTCATGAACCCCACCAATTCTACCCTCCATGGCTTCTTCATGGTGTTGATTTAAGGATTGACCCAATTCTACCCTCCATGGCTTCTTCATGGTGTTGATTTAAGGATTGACCCAATTGATCTTCAATAGCTCCTATCTTGGTAGTCATCGATTTAAACTTTGAATTCAAGGTATGGTTGATGATATCCAATCTATCCCATGAGTGGCTTAAAATCAAGTTTATTCTCATAAGCAATTACAAGAGAGTGTCATTTGAAATGGCTTGCGAGCTTTGAGAGGTGTGCTTATGAGAACTTCCCACATTAGCATCCTCTTCAACTCCCTTTGAAGTTTGACCCATGGATTGAGAGGCATTTTTATGAGTGCTTCCCACAAGCATTTTCTCTTCAAGCTCTTTGCATTATATCCATAGTTTTGTGTACCATCAATTCCTCCCCTTCCACATCCTCCGTTGCCCAATGATAGCTTTCTAGGTCTAGCTTTCGGCTTGCCGACCATAATAGGGATGTGTTGAACAAATTTGTGATAGAATGATGTAGGAGTGTTGGATTTGGGTGTTATAGGGCTCGATGGGAAGATATTGGGATAAGGAGTAAGCCTATAATGTCAATTTTGGTTCAATCAACCTCTATATGCCTCTGTTTTGACTTTTTCTTACAAGTCAAATAGTTTGGTCCATCACTTGCACTCCAATGCCAATTGTTGTGTGAGGACCCCCTACCCCTTATAATTACTCATTATCTACAGCATAAGATTGGAGTAAGGGTAGACCAGTCTCACTTGAGGCATTGACACTACAATATCTTGATAAGTGACTACTCCAATAGTTTTAGTGGCTTTTCCAAAAGCACTGCAAAAAGGAGAGTTCAAGCCATGCTTCTCCTTCGCCTCTCCACCTATGCCAAGGGTACCCTCTCCACATACTAGATTCTAGTGCTTAGTTGAATTGAGATTGCATAATGAAAATGCTAGCAAAGTAAAGAGAGTAGTGTTGTATAGGAGTTCACAATCCAAATCTTAGCATGACTCATGTGCCAAGTTACAATTCATAGTATTCTTTCCACAAGATCAATCTCCCATATTGCCATTATTCATTAAAACCACCAACATACCACCAAAATCAATCCCCTGTTAATTAGAAGCACTCACCTTGTCTTCCATTGATTAACTTGTCATTGGGAATTTTGCCAACAAAGAGCCATGGGTGGTGGTGATCTGCAACTTCCTTTTGTGGGTGGCTAACCGATCATCCGTATCCTCACTCTGTTGTCACACCAGAGAGTTTCATAGTCAATGCGATGTAAAGAGTGTACTCAATATTACTATGATGAAATCAAGAAGAGGTTCTCTACTTTGGTAATCTCTCACACACACTTGAAAAAAGAAAAGATTATGCAAAATAAAACCTTAATCATACCCTAATCACAATTGCACTCCATCATGCAATGCAAGATTACAACAAATCACATATGCGAGAGAGAGAGAGAGAGAGAGAGAGAGAGAGAGAGAGAGAGAGAGAGAGAGCTCATGAAATCTATTGCAATGCTTGCTTATTAAGAAAATGACTTATGTAAATGTGACTAGTGTTCAGCGGCTCTGACTTAAAAATAGTCCATGGCGGTATTTTACTAGCCTAAGTAGTTACATATAAAGTCCAAGACTTCCCCTATTTTACAATAAGCCGAGTATAAGGCTACGCACTCATAAAGTATAGTTATTGTCATATAAAATGTTGCGTCTTTTGAAATACAAAGATATCTTTTTAGTGCAAAAATAAAGTGATGGCATCGTAAGTTGGCAGAATGCCCTATAAAAATAGGATGGTTAAGGCCATGTTAACCGGAGTGGTTAATGGATCCCCCTTCCTAATGGTGGACCGTGTCCTTGTATCACCTACGTCAATTGTCGCGTGAAGGTGTAGTTGTGAGACGACCCAACTTGCTAGGACGTTGTTTGCAGAGCTTGTGAATGTATGTCGAAGTTGTTCATAACTATGGCCTAAATTGGAATAAAGTATCTTGTAAATACTCATGTGTGGGGGAAAATAGGCCATACACACGTAAGGGGTGATGATTGCGCCCAATCTTGGAGCCGAATCTTTGTGAGCTAAGTATTTTATTTGTTTTTTAATATTGTGGTCATGATCATGTGATGTTTGATGAATTGTTTAAATTTAAATCAATTCTTGCAATTTTAATTGAATTCTATGTCCCTAGAAATTTAGATATGTGATAAAAACTTAGCAACAATGTACATATGTAACGTAACACTAAAAAATAATTGTCTAGAAAAGTAATACTGGGGATTGAAATAATGACTTTTATTACTATAGGCTATGATCATGGACTTCTCATGGGTAGATACGAGTGCCCTAATCATTGACTCGGATTGTATAGAGTGGTTCTACCAGGGGGGAAAAAAGTATTCCTCCATTCCAAACCCATTCTCGTTACTTTTATGCATCATTAGGAGAAAGGTGTTGTGGAACTGCATTTCTTTATCTTTTTTGTTCACAGTTTCATCCTTCTACCCCATGTTTAGTCTATGAGAGATGCATGCTTTCCGTAACATCCTTTTTATGCTGGCAGTTGTTGTGAAACTACATTTGTAGATCTTTTTTTTTCATAGTTTCATCCTTCTACCCCATGTTTAGTCTGTGAGAGATGCATGCTTTCTACAGTATCCTTTTATAGTGACAGTGTAGAACTTACTTTAGATGCTATGGGACAGGACTCCTTCATTCATTGGTAGGAGTAACCCCACAAAGACACAATGACATGAGTGTACTCTACTCAGTGGAAGGACCCTATCAGGTAAGAATTGAACAAGAAGCACTCGTAGAACAATGGAGAGCAAATAGAAGATACGCAATAACTCCAATGTTTTGTGAAATAATGCTACCACATATATGACCTTTTAGGAGCATAGTGCAAAAATTCCTTGAACAGTTAATTGAAGGTAGCTACTTAGCTCTTACTTGAAAGCAATGTCCCCATGCCATTCTATAGACAAACACTCACACCATTAACTCATACAAACAAAGAAACCTATGTAGTAAAGACCAATGGTGGTGAGGAAGAGGATGCACATAATGAAGCTAACTCCTATGCAATAGAGACCAATGGTGAGGAAGAGGATGCACATAGTGAAGCTGACTCGAAACCATATATCGCTTATGGCTAAATGATGATGAATTGTTGCGGTGAGAGTGTTTATTTTTATAAGATAAAAATAAACCACGAGCACTAGACTACAACAAAAATTCAACACTTCAAGACCTACCAGGTGCATTCGAAACTAAAACTCTCAAAATTAAAAAATTCATGTTTTAGTTATTTTTTGAGTGCCTACATTATATCATCTTATGACTAGTAATATTCCTCTAATTATTAGTTTAATAAGCATCAAAGTCTATTTCTTCCTATAGAAAAGATCCTGGTCCAATAGTTACATAAACTATGCCAAAGGAGTATGCCAAGTACTTGCCAATTACTTCCCTTGTCTTTAGTGCGCCTTCTCTAGCTAGAGTAAAGACTTCTAAGTAATTTGCATAGGTGAAAATAGACTAAATATATTCATTAAAAACCCCAAAAAAAGAGACCAAGAAGATAACCATCGCCATGTAGACCTTGGTAGGTCATTAGGTTCATTTACAGACCTTGGGGGCATAGCCTTGACCTTAACGGGATGGGACCTTGTGTTCAAAAAAAAAACATCACCATAATGAGATACTTAGCGGTTCTTAGAAACTCTTGGTAGAGGCCTATGAGCTAATGCTATGATCTCTACAAAGTGATGCCTTATTACTACATACTTAATTTTTTTAAATACAATCACTTAGAAATATGTTTAGAAGTTATCGATAACTAGAGATGACTTCACATTACTCATAGAGGGTTGAGACTAAAGCATAACTAGAGGCATACACTTAAAATCTTGTCGAAGGTAAGATTTGGACCACCTTTTATATTACTCTTTCTAATAATTAGAGAAATTCTACCAGTCATTTTAAAGCCCATTTAAAAAATAAAAAAATTTATTATTACATGTTAAAGTGTTGCATTGTTCTATAAAGTTTTCAATATCTAGAGAACACTTTACTGGTAGCATATCACGATTTACCAAATATTAAAGATCAAGTCTATGCTTTATAAACTATGGTTTTTTCAAAATAAATCAAAATGTGTAAAAGCTAGCATATGTATATACAAAGCTTGTTTACAAAAATGGTGTGCCAAGTAATAAATTTGTGCGACTTCTCTTCAATCCTCAGAATTCTCTTCACCTATAAAATAACCAACAATAAATTGGTGAAATAAATATTCCATAAGCATACAAACCATCATCACACACATGTTTGCTAGGCGTAAGTAACCCGAGAAATTAGAATCACCCCTACATATGAACCAACTGAAACAAACATTGGAGACCCCAAGCATATGTCAATATCCACTAAACGTATTAGTATTTGTAATGGTACCACCCTTGATATTAACATAATTTGGCATGACGCAAAGATAATCAAAGCGTCCCCAAATTATCTAAGAGGGTAGAATAATATATTTAAGAGGGCTTAAAATATATTCCCATAACATTCCCTCTTGCTTGAGTTTGCAATTGTCCTCAGTTGCCGGTTTGTTGAAAAGAACGGAGGATCTCATGGAAAGCACGAAAATATTTCTTAGACACCCATCTTGCATCTTCATGTGAGGATGATTTTTGAAAGTTATTAAATATTTGCTATATTCGTTTCCAGTACGAGTTGGTGTAATTTGATGGTCAATGATAACCTAGGAGTAAAATTTCTTGATCTCCTTCAATAAAAGGTGATTCTTTATATACTGGATGAGTGGGAAGTTGTCCCTTGAAAGGTTTTAATAAACTAACATGAAATGAATTATGAATCTGCCAACAATGAGAGGGTAATTCAAGTTTATATGCAACATCATTAATTTTTGTGGATCACTTTAAAAGGTCCATAAAATCTTGGTGCAAGCTTAAGAGCTACGAAATTTTCAACACTTTTAAGTCGATGCTTTTTAATTTTCAAAAGTACATAGTCTCCAAGTTCAAAAGATATAGCTTTACATTTACGATTTGCTTGCTTAACATACTTTTCTTAAGCATGAGCAATGGAATGTTTTACGTCATTCATAATGGTCATAAAATCAATAGTGAATTGATTAGCAGCTTTGATTTTGTAAAAAAGTCTAGTTACTGGAACAGGCAAAAGTTTTTCATATATAGTTTTGAAAGGCGCTCGACCAGTGCTGAATGAGGAGTATTATTGTAAACAAATTGGAGAAGATGAATGTACTTATCCGATGAGTTAGGTTGTTGGGCAACATAGGCTCCAAGTTGATCTAAGATTGTGTTATTAGTAACCTCAGTTTGTCCATTTGTTTTCGAATGGAAAGCTGTTAAGAAATCTACTTTAGTGCTTGCCTAAGTTGGAGAATAATGTGATCCAAAAATTACTACAAAATCTTGAATCTCTGTCAGAAACAATAACTTTTGGCAAGCCGTGATGTGCAAAGATTTGTTTGATAAACATATTCACGGCTTGTTGAGAAGTCAAAGTTTTCTTACACAAGGTAAGAAGTATGCTTGCTTACTCAAATGGTCAATTATTGTCCAAATCATATCGTTATGACTGGATGTAGTATGCAAACCTATGATGAAGTCCATGGATATTTGTTCCCAACAAGTATCATTAGGAATTGGTAGGGAGGTAAGAAGTCCTTGGGTTTACCTTTGTAGCTTTTAATCTTCTGACAAACATAACATTCAGCCACAAATTTTGTTATATCTTGTTTGAGATGAGGCCAAAAGAATTTCCTCAATACTAATTGTAAGGTAGCTGAAACACCTCGATGACCCATGTATGGTGGTTGATGCATTTCTTCTAGTATGAATTGTCTGAAAGGTTGTGTATAAAATACACAATCTTTTTTGGAAGAAAAGATAACCATCATGGCATGAGTAATCTTTTTTGGAAGACATCACATCTCATCCATTCACATCTACTTAGATCCACATCACATGACATTTATCCACCTTACATCTCATCCATCCATTCATATTACATCACATTCATTTATATTCATTCAGATCCACATCCATCCACATCACATCTCATCCATTCACATCTCATCACATCATATTCACATCCATTTACATCTCATCATATCATATTCACATCACATCACATCCATTCAGATATCATCACATCACATTCACATCCATTCATATCTCATCCTATCCATTCAGATATCATCACATCACATTCATATCTCATCGTATCCATTCAGATATCATCACATCACATTCACATCTCATCGTATCCATTCAGATATCATCACATCACATTCACATCCATTCACATCTCATCGCATCCATTCACATCTCATCACATTCATATCCATTCACATCTCATCACATCCACTCATATCTCATCACACCCATTCACATCTCATCACACCCATTCACATCCATCACACCCATTCACATCTATCACATTCATTGCATCCACATCACATCACATACATTTCATCCATATCACATCACATTCATTCCATCCACATTACATCACATCCACATCTATCGACATCACATCTCATTCATTCCATCCACATTATATCACATCCATATCTATCCATATCTCATCACATCCATTTATGTCTCATCACATTCATCCACATCCATCCATTCATTCACATTCACATTTATCCACATACATCCATTCATTCACATGCACATCTATCCACGTCCATCCATTCATTCACATGCACGTCTATCTACATCCATCCATTCATTCACATGCACATCTCATTCTCATCCACTTACATCACATCACACCCATTCACATATCATCACATCTCATCACATTCACATCCACATCCATTTACATCGCATCACATCTCATCACATCCACTCACATCTCCTCACATCACATTCACATCTTATCACATTCACACCCACATCCATTTACATCACATCACATTCATTTACATTCCTTAAGCTTCATTAATGAGAACTAATTCTAAACTTCCGTTTACTCATTGGATCCTCGATCCTCCTAGGGATTCTAGATTCCCTTTTCTAAATAAGAATTATCCAAGTTTTCTCGATGGATATTTTCATATTCTTTCTCAAATTTCTCAATTAAAATATATTCAATATTCTTCTTTTTGAGTAAAAGATTCATGGGATTTACAAAAATCAATCCTACCCATATTTCCCAATAAAAATAATAATACTCAAAATTTCACTTTTGAGGATAAATAGTCATAATTTGAATTATGCCAAAAATTCCTCTTTTACCATTTAATTTCTTAGATCTCAATTATCACAAGAATTCCTCTTTTTGAATAAAATAAATTTACTAAAATTCTTCTTTTTACATAAAAATAAATTTACCAAAATTTACTCTTTTCTCATAATCAATTAATTATGCATAATTACAAAAAAATTATTTCTCAAGAATATGATGAAAATCATTCTTTTTGCATAGGATGTCCAATCCTAGAATATGATAGGAAGTCCTCTTTTAGCATTATGTATAAAAATAAGATATGTATTATTTTCTAAAAATTTTACCATAGCTTTGTTGCTATTATTGATAATTCTCAATTTTTTTCTAAAGAATAAAAGCTTGTAATAAAAATATGATAGTAGTTCCTCTTTTATGCTTAAAATCAAACTATGAATTTAAATCATAATTTTAACCATAATCATAAACTTAATTATGATTATCCCACTAGATTAAGATAATTCCATTATTTCTCTTTTCCCAAATTGATAGGATAATCTATTTCTCATTTAGAATCAATCAAAGTAGTTTTTTCACTACTTATAAATAATCTAAAAGAAATAACCCCATTATTTTGTTAACACAAAATCATAAAAATATAATTTTCTTAATCTCTAGCTTATCAAGCCTAGAGTTTAGTTTTGAATTAAGAGACTATCATTGAGAAGCATCCTTTTTTCAAGGGATTTAGCCATAAAGATGGCTATTCTCTTAGAGAGAGAGACTTACTTAAAGAAAGCATTACAAATAAGCATAAAGATCAACTTTCTCTTAAGTAAGCATTAAGGCTTTAAGAGAAAGCTTGATTTGAATTAAAACAATTATTTAGAAAGCTTCTCAAGCTTGAGAGGGGTTGAAAAGAAGAAAGTCATTGAGATAAATTGAAAAAAAAACCATAAATTTGAATTTACCTCCAAGTTTGGCTTGATTCTCTATTAGCAGTGAAGCCCCCGACCAATCAATTGGTCCACCAAGAGGAGAAGAGCAACTCCAAGAGTTCTTGTAGCGAGAGAGAGCTCCAAGCTCCCAAGAGAGAGGAAAATTTAAGGGATAATAGATAATATGATTATTTTAATATAATACTGGCATAGTATAGCTCCAATATTTTTTTACAAATGACTCAGGGTCTATTTATAGGTGAGGGAGGCCATTAACCAAGTCCAACTGGGTTCTGAATTTTCCAGGTTTAGTTTGACTCAATTTGGACCCTTTTTGATTTGGTTTGATCCAGGAGAGAGGAGAGATAAAAATATCACAATTGTTTTGAATTAAAAATTTTAAAATATCTCATTTTTTAGTAATATCTCATAATTTTTAACTAATAAACCTTGTACTCAGTCAACTCTTCATCTTATGTGAGCATTTACTCATTTTTGGGTATTTTCTTTTATTCTTTTGGATTTATCTCATCCCAACACTTGGATTAATCCAATTGGCCCATTGGAATCTTAATTGGACCACAATCCAAAAATTTCTAAAAATGTAGACCCTTAGGCTAAGGTCCCTTATACACATTTTCAATTAATTCCTAATGCACCTTGGAAAGTTCATTTTGAACTTCAATTTCAGGGTAATCCATTTTAGACACTAGGAGGATTTTTATATCCAAAGATATCTCAATTTTGGATTATCTCTCTCTAGGCCAAAATAAGGTAAAACAATATCTTTCTTCTATTTCAGAGAGGGGAATAATTTCAAGAATAGAATGGGAGGTTCTTACACCTTTACACCTCAAAAGCTAGAGGGAGGAATCTTACAACCAAGGATGGGGTCAAGTGGCCAAATATCACCCAACAGGAGCTCATAATGCTTGCCCGTGCCCTATCTTTTCTGCTCACCATCTGCTGGAGTTGGTGCCACCTATCTACACTCGTCGGGGTCCAGCAAGGAGTACCCGTAAATTGGGCCGAATACCTACACAAGGATCTGCACTCAGTCTGTGCAAACCCATAAGGGAAGCTCGCGGTTGCATCACTCCTCACAAAGGTCCTCTATCATGCTGTAGGGTGGATTGACCTCCCCAAAGCTGTCCAGCTGGAGGGCCCCAATGACATCCCCATCTCTCTTCCTCTCCCTCGCTCCTCTCCCACCTCTCAACCCCCCAAGCGCCATCACCCTGACCCTCAACAAATGAGCATGCTCCCTCCCCACTCCCTAGCTCGAACAAAAACCAAAGCACAAGCTGCTGAAGCTTGCTGCTCGCAAGGCTGCTGAAGAGGAGGAGCAGTGCCGCAAGGATTTTTTTGATTAGAACCTATTTGAGACACCCCCACCTCAAGGGTCTTCTCCATCCCCTCCTCACTTTTCAGAAGCTGGCCCCTCTTCCCCTACCTCCTCAGCGTGCAACACCTTGGAGATCCTCCATTGGGCATGAATAGGCAACTTTTGATCACAAGAGGCATACTAAGAGGGCATCCGATCCACTCACGGCATAGTGCTAGATTTTGCCCAAGGCTTCTCTAGCTTGGACCGAGAGTTCATCAGCTAAATGAAGAAGTGCATGTATCAACAGTAGGAGCAAGTCACAGTGGCGTAGCAACGGATGTTGTTAGCAAAGGCCCATTAGCATAGAAAAGCCAGGAAACCCTCCACGAGGCTGCAGTAGCCAACCATAACCTCTAGCCCTGGAGGATCGTGAGAGTGCCCTCGCCCACCACATTAACCTCGCTCACATAGCTTTAGTACCAACTCCAGGTGGCCCAAGATGCCGAATAGCAGGATCTCCATGCCCTCTCTCTCAACCAAGCAGAAGCCTAGGACCTTCGATAGAGAGTGACTCAAGCTGAGGAGAACCACCACACCAAGGAAGTTGTCGGAGGAGGAAGCCCTCTGCCACAAGGACTCCTAGCTCCAAGCCGTCGAGGCCCGGGCCACCAAACCTCCACCCACCCATGTTATGGGCTACCGCACCTCCCAAGAGAGAACTCTACCCACTCACAATCGGAAGAAGCAATAGACAACAACTTTTGTTGGGTACTTGGCCGATGCTTTGAGCTCATGTCCCTTGAGGCTTCCCAAGCTCGCATTTGGAAGCTCCACTTCTCCAATTTCCACTTCCACACTGTCACCGCCCGGCAGAGTCGCTCTCACCACAATGCAAGGCAATCTACCTCTCACGCTTCCACATACACATGCATAAAAGAGGAACATGCACTCTAGTACACTCTCACTCTCTCTCTCTCTCACTCGCAAGACAAAGCAAGAGCTCTCATAGCACAAAGGGGGATTGTGTCCTTTCATTATGAGAATTTACCTTTTATACACTTGCCCTTATTCACACTTGGGCGCCCCAAACTTACTAACTAAGGCCTTGGGTGGCGAGTATCTCAAAATACGCAAGTTTTATAGTGCCTTTACATAACACTTATTAATGTCCTCAATTGGAGGAGCATCTTTGTTAATCCAAAATGGGATTAACATCACCCCTTACTTGATGTAGGTTATGTCCTTAGAACCTTTACCTAGGTCGAAAAACTTTGTTGCTAAACTCGTGTCTATAGAAGTTTCTGTGAAATTGAAGCTTTTTCAGGGTTTTTTGGAATGCTGAGTGGGATGTCAAGAACCCGATGTCGACCATGTCTTCGAACGTGACATGCATGTAACCCGAAAGACACCTTAGGCGATGATACTAAAGCATCATGCTTCTTTCAATTGGGCGTTTGTTCTCATGTCAAAGCAAAGCTGCTCTGCCGCCTCAAATCCATTGTGTGTTTCCTTTGGTTGATCGATGGGAACTACGATCAACTTCATGAATCTCATGGAAACTACTATATTTGGATATGGAATTCTGCGCCATGCTTGTATCCATGTGAGCAATCGTTGTCTTTGACTTGTTATATCCTAGAATGTGGATGGCGAGAAGTGAGGGAAATTGTAGTAGACATGAGAATCTTGTTTCTTTGCCTTTTGGAAAATTGGAGTGGAGTCTGGTACCTTTTGAGTGGCAAGAATAAGGGATCCACTCGTTGTGTTGGCGGGGAGCACTGGTACTGATAACTGTTTTCTAGGACTATTAGGTACTCCTTACTCCATTTCGGATGTATGCCAAAATCTGCCAGGCGAGGATTGGTATCATCTATTTGGATTGTCATATAGCCTCCCCTTGTATGCACTGGTGGGTGTTGTTTGCGCCATTTGCGAAAACAGTAGCTAATCACGAATGTGACAAGTCTTATCTCTAGCAGATCAGCCAAGTGCAGATTGGCCAGCTTAGTGTGACGAGCCACATTCTCCCACAATGTCCTTTCTCCTCCCATCGGTAAAAGCACTTCTAATTCTAGCATTGGGGCTCGGAGAGGGTATGGAACGTAAGGATACCTCCATGACTCCACGTTCAAGTATGCATCTGGCATGTAAGCTTAAATGGTGTGATTTGCATCAGCACATTGAACATGAGTTTTGGTTTCAAGAGTGGGTTGCCTGCGGCGTGGATGAAGCCCTCCTACTCTACAACTACCTTCTAGGTGCATTCAATGAGTTGGCATAATTCATCTAGTTGTTTATCTCGTTGAGATATTTGTTAGAGGGCGAGCTAGCATTTTAGATCTTGTACTTTGGAGTCTTTGGTTGTGAGTAGTGTGGAGATGGTTGCTTCTTGCACATCTAGAGAAGTGGCCAGCTTTGCATATCTTCTTGCAGCTTCCTCCATTGCAATCCTAGAAGTTATGGCTTGAACATTACCCTCTTCAATTTGCCTTTGCCACTAATTTGCCAAAATTGCTGGTGTACATGCTCAAGCACCTGTTGATGGGGCTAACCAACATCTAGTCTATTTCCAAGGACTTTGCAGTGATCACCTCGTTGAGGGCTTTGAGTTTCTCCGCATGTGCTTTGTTCATTTGCTCTCTTTCTATTTGAAGGCTTACCACTCTCTATTTTTCTTTAGCAATGGCCTTAGTGAGTGTGTTGATCTGCCCTATATATTCATTTTCCTTTGCTTGAACATGACATTTGCATCCTCTAGCCTGTTGTGTATATTACGCTTCTTTCTCCTTGGTATATGCCACTTCCTTTTGCAGTTGTAACTTGGCTTGTTCTAATCTTGCCTTGAGCTCCTCATTCTCTTTGGTGGTACAGACTATGGACTTGCTGATGAGTCTGTTATTGCCTTCTTCCAAGGTGTGGAGCCTTGCTTCCTGTTCCTTGGATGTCTTTAAACTTTTTAGGATCACTTCTCTATGTGTGGCATCCGCCCCACTGCTATTTGGTCCTTAAGCGCTTTCACTTGGTCAGTGGACTCCTGGACCTATTTCCATAGTGTAGCATTACCGTCATGCAGCACGTGAGTGGTAAGCAAGTGACTTCTCCATACCCTTTGCTCTTGGGTCCAAAGATCTACACTTGTGGAGGTCTGTTTGGTGCACCAACAGTGTGTCGAGGCCTTCCATGGTCTCTTCAAGGAAGAGGAAGCAATTAGCATCGAGATTATGCAAGAAGGATCCTTCTTCTATTGTGCCCTCAATTTCCATTCGCCTTCGCTTATACTGGGACGACTTAGTGTCTTGTTAATTCTCTTCCTCTTCTCAGCTTCTTGAGCTTCTTGTTGTGCTAGGTGGCCTCTTCATTCCTTTTGCCCTCATCCGTTTGTGGCACTTATTGTGCTGCTAGAGACTGTGTTGCACCAATCTCCACGATCTGAGATTACGAAGTCGCAAAGTGGTGAAAGGTTTGTGAATACCATATGAGCAGGGTTGGAAGGTGGTGTTTGCTATGTTGACTCTGGAATTGCTCTTGCTGTCAAGATGATATGCTCTTTATCCTTTGCTTCCTGAAAAGATAGATGTCCCGTGTGCTACCTCTTCTTCCATATGTTACATTTTGGATTCTAATTGTTGGAGGCTGCTCGCATCTTTTTACCTTTCTTTGATTTCTTACCACACTTCAGCTCTTGAATTAGCTCCTTCATTTCCTTTAGGACCGCCTGTCCTTCTCCCTGCTTTTGCAGCTCTTCTGGAGGAATGAGTGTAGATGGTACCCCTATCACCTGAGAGCCTTGGGGAATGGGAAGATTCGTTGCATGACTAAGTACCTTCGTTTAGGAGATATGGATTCCACACCTTGGATTGGTGTGACTTGAGGTAATTCTCCATCTCGTGGTGGATATACGAAGCCCAGTCCTCCTGTTTTTCCTCATGGTGGAAGTAACAGAGGAGGCGATCTGTAATGTGAAAAGAACATCAATCATTGTAACTGGTAGGAGCTCGTAGTCCTCCTTTTTTTGTATGTGTGCGTTAGTGATTTGTATGCATGGGTGTATGATGGGAAGAGTGTTAGTGTGGTGAGCAATGAATCAAGAAGGGATGTTTGTGAATTAGTGTTTGTCAGGCATTAGTCCTAATCTGTGAAGTAGTAGGCCGTTGGCCAAGCGTGAAGTAGTTGTGGGCAAAAGGTTAATCCATGAGGTGCTAACCCATGAAGGGTTAGTTCGTGAAGTGTTAACACGTGAAGTGTAAAGACGTGAAGGCTTAAGCTCTGAAAGGCTTAACCTGTGAAGGGCTTAAGCCATGAAGGGCTTAACCCATGTGAAGGGCTTAACGGGTGAAGGGTTTAAGCCGTGGAAGGCTTAACTTGTGAAGGACTTAAGCCAAGAAAGGCTTAACCCGTGAAGGGTTTAAGCCATGAAAGGCTTATCCCATGAAATAGCAAGCGTCAATTCATGAAAAAGCAGGCTGTGTTGTGAGATGATTATCAGTGTTGATGGGTAGCCTATGATGTAGGCAATTTAATTTTAGCGATTTATTGTATTTTCCCCAAACCTGAGATTTTCAGTTGACTCCGTTATTTCACAAGCCATTTGTGGGTGACAAGATGAAAACATGAATGACAAGATGAAAGCAAGATGGATGAAAACAAGAAACGGCATAGATGCAGGAAATGGTGCGTAAGCGTAGAGATGTTTCCATGGTTCACCAATGATTTAATGAAAACGAATGAAACAATCGAAAGTGTGTGAGGAGCTCATACATGAGAATCGATGGTCGCAAGCAATCAAGTGAGGAAAAACATTGAGGACAAATCGCACTCCATAAGATGATGCAAATGATGATGCCAAGAAGCGAAGCAAGCCGGTCGATGAAAAATGATAAAAACAAAAAAAAAGATGTATTTATGATTTAGCCGTCGGCCCTCAATGACCATCTTAATTGGGTATGCCACCACGTGTCTGCCCATGATTCGTGGAGGTTTTTTTTACTGTTTCATGGCGTGAACTGGAATGAGTCGACGTGAACCATCTTGAAGTGTTTCATGGCATGAAACAGTCTTGAGCGTTTCACGACGTGAACTAGTGTGAACCGGTTCACGAGGTGAAATAGCTTGTACCCTGCAAATATTGATACCTTGTTGTTTTTATATGCTCCAAGGCCATATGTTATGTATTCTAAGGAGTAGAAGTGTACACGTGAAATGAATGAACATGTTTCATGGCATGAAAACCATACCCCCTATACCTTGTACCACCCAGTTGTTGGAGTTGGGTACCCCTGATCATCCTCCTTCCTTTTAGTGCCACGGGAACCAATGTTGTACTTTGGAGCCTGTGGGTATGTGTTGTTGCAATCGCTTAAGACTCGAGTGAGAACTTTTGATATTTCCCTCCATCCAGTGGAGGAGTACATCCACTGAATCTTGGTGAACCTCTTTTGCTTCCTGTGCATGTGAGTGCACGTCTCTCTTACCCTGGTCCATGGCTTGGTTTAGCTTTTCCTCCTTGGTGGATGACATTGGCAGTGTCGCTCTCCCTTGATGATTACTTGGTTGAACTTGTTTCTTTTTCCATATCAATTTTGGTGCTTCCTTAGCACTTGATTTAGCTGGGACTTGGTTCTGTCTGTGCTTATGGCACTCTTCTGTTGTTTTGGAAGTACATGTAGAATTGGGTTTTGGATTTGTTTTTGGTACCCATACCATTTCGTTTCCTTGATAATAGCCATGTGTCGCTAGTAAGTCTTTTCGGACCCATCGTTACTTGGGCTTCGTGATTGCGTTGAAACTCTTCAACCAGGGCCTTAGCTTCTTCAAGCTTCCTTATTTCTTCTTTAGCATTTGGATATCCTCCAATCTCGTTAGGGGTTGCTAGTCTCTCCCTTGCAGTTTCTTGGGCATGCCCATCCTATTTCGGCACTTTGTCACCTTCTTCCTTTGATTGGGTGGTTCGGTGTCAACGGTATCTTCTTTGAATCCATCATAAATTATGACCATGGTATCTCCTTCACCCACTTTTTTCACTCTTCTCCTTCTCCCAGTGTCTTAGAGGTTGTAACACCACCTGGGTTCTTCCCTTTGTCCACTTGTCTCCCTTGCGCTTGTGTTAGGACATTCAGTGATGTGATATTCCCAAGTTGCACACTTATAGTCTTGATAGTGGAATGGTTAGAACTAGAAGCAAAACTACTGGCACGATATGGGTAGTCTTTGATCAAATGATGACACCACACTTCACACATGAAAGTGTAGGCATTATGTTGGTTTGTGCTGCGACTGGCTGAGCTTGGCCAATATTAGCCACATTCTTAAGAGGACACTCTGCTACTCGATGAGGTCCATTACAATGAAAACATTGTATGGGTCCCCTTCTCATAGTTGAGTTTATGACTTTTCCTTTCCATTGTACCATGGTTTGAAACACTGGTATTGGCATGATGTTCTCTAAGACATAATACTCTTGTGTGATCTCTGTGGGCTCCTCGTAGTAGTCATTATTGACTTCTACCTCACGCATGATTTCTCTCTCATCCAAAGGCTCCTCAATCAACACTTGGTTGATTTTGGCTTGTGGTGGTTGTGGGGGTAGAATAGGTAGCAGTAAAGGTGACATGTCTTGGATTCGGAACATCCCTCTTGGTAGGTATGTAGTATTGGGCTACCCTGCAAATCACATTGGTTTATACTGGTGGTGTTGGCAAGGCTAGCGGAACTCTGGGTGCTGGCAATTGTGCTAAGGGTTGGACCCTCAAATATCTGTGCATGGCAGTGTCATGGTTTCCCAATCTCTGACAGTGAGCACAATAGAGTAATTGCCTTAGTCTTAAGTGAGGGCATTCGGTGCTCGTGTGATTTTGTCAGCAAATTGAGCACCAAATCAATTCTCTTCGGGCGTAGGGATGAGCATTCCCTGATGCTTCTCTCCCATCCCTGACTTTTAATTTCTCCAAGATGGCATGATTGAGTTCTTCCATTGTTATATTGCCAACTTGCTTGCTCTTGGTTCTTGTGTCGTCTTCATGACTGGAGACTCATGATGTTTTCACTACTAAAGCTGCCTTGGCATCTTCTGGCTGCAACTTAAGCATATTGTCCTCATATTCAATTGCTAGCTTTTAGTAAGTATCTAGAGTAGCTGGTTGGACTAACACTAGATAATCATACATCTTATGATCTCAAAGGAAATAACTGATCATCAATTAGCCTTTCCCTCAACTTGCACCTTGAATTGAAGTGCTTGAGCCGAGAAACATAATCCCACATGGACTCATTTTCCTTTTGCTTAATATTGTGGAGTTGAGCTACAGGACTCCATCTGTCACCACTTCGAGCAAAGCTCGGTATGAACATATTTTTAAGTTGAGTGAAATTGACTTTATCATTGGGTTTTAAAGTTCGATACCATTGGTGAGCTTTCCCTTCTAGAGTCAGGGAAAAAGCATGTATCATGGTTACGTTGTTGCTCACTGGCCCACATGTTTCTCAAAGACCTCTACATGTTGGATAGGGTCCCCATCTCCCCATAATTTTTGTACAAGCTTTGAAATAATATGTGGCTTCATCTGGGACCGGTCTGAATTCCAAGGGCAGTGCCTAGCTCCCTAACCAATGCCTAGCTCCCTAACCATACCTCGGCCCATTTTCGCGACCTTATTTAGCACTTTCGCCCTTGTAACTACGTTTAGATCTGCATTGGGGTCCACACTTTCGCCCTTGTAACTACGTTTAGATCTGCATTGGCCTCCGAGGGGCTACCCCCCCACCTAGACCACGTCCTCTTCTTAGATAGGTTCTTCTATTCAATTCAGGTCTATGGCTAGGTCCAGGTGATTCCTCATTGCGTGACTCATTATTAGCCACCTCAGTCCGCTTTTGTTTGATCAAGAGTTCCATGTTCTACAAGAATGTGGGATCATTGATCATTTATTTTATATCCTCTTTTGTATAGAGACGATCCTCACCTCCTATAGGTGCCCTAGGTAGATTGCCCCCTCTTCTTGTGTTTTAAGGCTTTCATCAATCCTTGGTTCCTCTCATTGATGGGTTCTAGAGTTGGTATCACTCCTTCTGTTATTCCCATCCACATGCTATCAGTGGCATTTCTAGATGTTTTTGGTTCTTTGCCATGTGGTCGAATCGGATTCAAATCCTCCATTCCCCTTTGTTCTGCCCTTGTTCTTCATGTATTGAGCTCTTGTTTTCTTAAGCTCAATAGTCAATTGTCATTCTGCCTTAGCCCTCTTCAAGTTCGTTTCTATTTCCTCTAATGTGGGGAAGAAGACATGACTTGTCCTAGCGGTGCTTTCCTTATCCCTTCTAACCCTAGGGGTCATCCCACTAATCCTCACTGTGTTAGCATTCCTGGGCCAGAAGATTGGGTTGGTAAATCTGGTCTTAGACCGTGTCCTGCACTTGTTGACGGGCCCGTGTCCACAGATTGCGCTTCATCTTCCGTGTCGTTATGTGCACATCATGTGCATATACTAGGAGAGTAACCCACCCTATGCATATGAGCATGGGAGCATGGGAGCATGGGAACATGCTCTAGTGGGACTAGGGTTAGGCCTAACCTTGGGTTGAGGTTAGGGTCAGGAAACCAAGGGTCACACATGGAAATGGAAGGCAAAGAGTCACTCTGAAAATGGAAGGCCAAGAGTCACTCTGGAAATGGAAGATCAAGAGTCACTCTAGAAATGAAAGGCCAAGAGTCACTCTGGAAATGAAAGGTGAAGAGTCACTTGAGAGCTCTCCTATAAATAGGAGCATGGGGCACTCTCAAGGGATTTTCTCTTGTATAGAGCATTGTATCTAATCTCTTGCCATTTCGTAGAGCTACGTGTTGCTGGATTGAAGACATACCTCTTGGTGGTATGAGACATCAAGGTTAGGTATGTGGTACTTCATTATTTTGATATGTGCATCCTTGGGCTCGAGGGTGGTCAGGTGGATGAGTATATACCTGGATTATGTATGTTTATGCATAGTCATTAGCTAGAGAGACCTTTAGGGTTTTAACAGTGCTGGAGACCAAAAAATCCCCTAGCCATATCAAAGATTCGGCTGGATCTTGCAGGAGAAGAGGGTTTTTCTTCCTCTCCAAGGCCAGAGTGTAAGATTTCTCCCTCTAACTTTTGAGGTGTAAAGGTGTAAAGGTGTAAGAACCTCCCCTTCTGTTCTTGTAATTATTCCCCTCTTTGAAATAGAAGAAAGATCTTGTTTTACCCTGTTTTGGCCTAGAGAGGTGACTATCTTGAAGTTTGCTTGAAGCGCCGACTAGGGGGCCTAGGAACTCTTTTCCTTAGTACCCGGGGCAAAATTTAACCAAATTTCTAAATGGATCCTATCACTACAGTGGTTGGGCGATTGGCTAGCCCATGGGATTGGATGGGGTTAGGCTGGACTGATGGATCCATAAAATGAGACTCAATTCTGTTATGTTACAATAGATGAAGTAAATCCTGGATAGTCCTTGTTCTATGGAAAAGATTCAACGGCTGTGCCTATTGACGAGGAAAAAAGCGTTGGTCTCTATGATCCAAGTGCAAGTCTCTTCCTTGATCTGACCATGAGATTTACGAGTTCGATCGGATCAGTCTGGTTAGTGAAGACCTTGAGTACGTTAGAATAAAATATCCTGGAGGAATCGCTCGTGTTTTCTAGGCGAGGGAAGTTTTTCTGGGTTCGGTTTTGGAAGAACCGAGAGATTAGTCCCTTGTCCAGATATCTGCGGCGGCCGGTGGGTGAGGCCCCGAGTGAGAGGCCCTGCCTTGTGCAAGAAGTGCTACTTTCACTGCTAGCACCATAGAATTCGTTGCACAGAGGAGGGGGTAGGGATCTTTCACAGAGAATTGTAGCCCTTCTTCCATGGATTCCTCACTACTTGTTTCTATGGTAGTCAGATTCCTCCAAGCTGAAACACTTAATTGAGTGCTCGTCGAGCGGCCTGAGCCAACACTTTTTTGCTAGGAAGAACTTGGGTGATTTGATGCATAGTCGTTGGGGGTAAGGTTGTCTCCAATGAGTTTTCTGGACCTCAAATGCACAAGAATGTGTTTTAACAAGCGAAATCACTACTCCAACCGTTTCACCTGGTTTTCTGTTGAACTGTCTTTTCTAGTCTCATGAAATACCAAATCTCCGTGAAACATTAAACAATGGTTCACATCGTGAAGTAGCAGGTAGTAGTTCACGTCGTGAAACAAAATGTTGTTCATGTCATGGACTATTTTTCACGCTACGGCAGCTGGTGTTTCACATTTTAAATTTTCAGCTCAGAATTACTTTAATTTAAGTCGGATAGACTTCAATGGTGCAATTAGGATACTCTCTTATCTCTGGTTTGACAACCCTTAATTCGTGAACTAGCAATCCGTGAAAGGTTGTTTCGTGAAGGGTTAAATCGTGAAGTGTTGACCCGTGAAGTAGTAGGTTATGGTTCACACAAACTAGCATACTATAATTCATGTTGTGAAGTAGACTATGCTTCACGCCGTAAAATAGAATGTTGTTCACGTCTTGAAGTGCTTCACTGCTATTTCACGAGATAAGATTTTTTTGTTTTTTTTGTATTAGATGTGTCAGGATAAGGCACCCTAATTTTAGTAAGGTAATCCCAAGATTATCAGTGTTGATTGTTGCAGAAAGTGTTTCACACCGTGAAGTAGCAGGTTATGTTTCACATCGTGAATGGTTTTCTGCACTTTCACGTATTTACAGCCACGTCAACAGAATGATGGTTTGAAGGTGATTTCCCTATCCAATTGATCCTAGTCCAAACTAGAATTAGATAAGATTTGTCCGCTCAGCGTGCAAAGCACGCAATAAAAAGTTAGCACTAGCTGAAAAAGAAGCTAAAAGGCTAGTTGATGAAGAAAGTGCTAAAGCTAAAGAGACCAGACAAGGCCTAAACATTTCAGGACCTTCCAGACGTCCGACCGATTTGTCCAATATAATTCAGCTTAAAGGTTTGATAGTGAGCAACCTGTGACCTCTTATGATGTTCCAACCAAGGTCAAGGAGATAAATTTGGTACGCCCGAGTGAGGACCCGAGGCTGGTGTATATTGGAGAATACCTCTCTATAGAAGAAGAGACCGAGCTTATCACTCTCCTGATAGAATTCCACAATTGCTTTGCCAAAGTACATAGACATGAAAGGTGTACCTCCTAAAGTCATTGCTTTGGAATGCAAAGGCAATAGGGAATCTTGCATAATGGGAGCTGGAGCTCTAAGAAGATGGAAGAAACAATGGTTGTTTTCCCGGAAGTGGCGCCAAAAATGTTATGGGCTACCGCACCTCCCAAGAGAGAACTCACACATCCATAGTCAGAAGAAGAAATAGACAACAACTTTCGTTGGGTACTTACCAATGCTTCGAGCTCACATCCCTTGAGGCTCTCCAAGCTCACTTTTGGAAGCTCCACTCCTCCAATCTCCACCTCCACACTGTCACCGTGAAGTCGCTCACACCACAATGCAAGGCAATCTTCCTCTCACTCTCCCACATGCATGCATAGAAGAGGGACACGCACTAGAGTACACACACACTCTCTCTCAAGACAAAGCAAGAGCTCTCATAGCGCAAAAGGGGGTTGCGTGTTTCCATTTTGAGAAATTACCTTATATACAAGTGGCCCTTTTTTATACTTGGGCACCCAAAACTTACTAAATGACTAAATGACAAGATACAAGGAGGAAGAGAGCTTGAGCTCTTTCAAGCACACACACTCTCACACAAACCCTAGAGAACAGAACACACAAGATGAGAAGCGAGAAATTTTTCTTCTTCTTCTTCTCAACAAAAGGGTTCTACCAAAATGTCAGCATCCTACCAAACACGCCAGTGATGTAAGTGGCAGAAACGGTCACCTATTATAAGTGTCAGATCGTGTTGAGCTTGACATCTCAACACTCCCCCTCAAGCTCAACTCCATCTCTTGGACTCCAAGCATAGTCCAAAATCTACAAAGCTTCTTTGCTCCCAAGGCTTTTGTAAACATGTCAGCTACCTATGTGTGCTAACATACATGAGATCAATATCTCCTGCTAAAACCCTCTCTCTGATGAAGTGATAGTGAACCTTTATCCGTGCATGAAAAATCGGGTTCCTCACCAACTGTATACTGTTAAGGTTGTCACAATAGATGACAACCTCTTTATCAACCTGCAGCCCCAAATTACCAAGTAGTTTGCGCAACCACAAGCTACCTCACATGCTACCATTACAACACCCCTATCCTATGCATCTGTACTTGACAAGGCAACTATTGGCTACTTCTTACTACTCCATGTCATAGCACCACTCCTCCCAAAGGAAAACATAAATCCACTGGTAGTTCTCATATTTACGATACTACCAGCCCAATCTGTATATCGGTGTATCCAAACACGTGCAACTCTATATTAGCCTCATAAAAGAGACCATAGTCTCCTGTAGACTTCACATAGTGCAATGTGTGCCTCACACCATCCAAATGTGGCTTTCGCACGAGCGATGAGAGGAACTCCATAAACTAACTCTGCAATCCAATTGTATAGTTCAAATCTAGCCTGGTGATAGTCATATAGATCAAGCTACCCACTATCTTCTTATACATAGTGGAGTTCTCCAAAATCTCACCCGCAAACTGCACTCAACTTGCCATTTGAATCTAATGGCATAGAAATTGGCTTACAACCAGCCATACCATATTTGGACAACATGTCCAATACATACTGCCACTATGATAGCCATATGCCCTTGATCGTCCTAATAACCTCAATGCCAAGGAAGTACCTCAGCTCACCCAAATCCTTCGTGTCAAATTTCACACTCTCAACTTCCTCTCCACTATCAACCCCAACAATCAAGTCATCCACATAGATTGTGATGACTAAAAGGCCCTTATCACTCTTCTGCACATAGAGTGAATGATCAGCATTCATCTGCCACATAAAAACCAATGGTGATAAGATATTGTGCTATCTTATGATGCCATGCTCTCGGTGCCTATTTCAAGCCATATAAAGCTTTATTCAACTTGTATACAAAATTAGGGTGACCTGCATCTTAATAACCTAGTGGTTGATCCATATACACGTCTTTTGCAAATCACCATGCAAGAATGCATTCTTAACATCCATTTACTGTAAAACCCATCCTTTTGATACAACCATCGCAATAACGGCTCTCACAGTTGCCATCTTGGCAAGGGCTTGAACGTCTCCTCATAATCAATGCCATAAGTTTGAGCATAACCTTTGGCAACCAATCTTGCTTTTTATACTTGCTAATACTTTCATCTGAGTTGTGCTTTATTTTGTACTCGCACTTGTATCCAATAGCCTTCTTGTCCTCAAGCAATGGCACCAATTCCCAAGTCTCATTTGCATCCAATGTAGCCATTTCTTCATCCATGGCTTTCTCCCAATATAAATTACCAATAGCTTCTTCAAAACATGTGGGTTCAATATCTTGCACAACTTTAGCCATATATGCATAATGAGTGACATAACCATCATATGTCAACCTATCCAATGGGTTTTCTGAATCTCCCTAACTTGCGTTGTCCATGATCACTACCTGGTATTTTGTAGCTTCTCTTGCCTTTCTTACACTAGGTGTTCTAATAGCTGGGATCCCAAGCTCATCATCAAGGCTCTGCTTCGAGCCACTAGACTCTCCATCAACATAAGAATGCCCTAAAGAAATGTCGAGCATGCCCAAGAGGCTCACCAACCTTCTCTTTGCCTTTCCATGATGTACACTACACTTTTAGGGCTAGTATTTTGACACAGCCTGAAACTCCATGGTCTATCAACCCCAATGAAATCTTTTTCAACAGCATGCCAGATACTTATTTCATCAAACACAACATCTCTGCTTACCCTCAACTCACGTGTAGTAGGGTTATAGCATCTATATCCCTTTTGCTCAAGGGAATATCCAATAAACACATATTTTTCTACCTTTGGATCCAGCTTTGTACGCAACTCATTTGGCACATGCACATAGGCAATACATAGGTTTCTTGCCACTGAATTTCTCCTCTAACGTTACATCATGTATGGATTCATGATATAAACTGCTGTGGAAACAGCTTCAGGAGGCCAATGGCTATGCGACATATTCTTCCTGTCATCAATGCTTGTGCTGTCTTTGTAATGTGTTTGTTTTTCTACTCAATAACTCCATTTTACTGTAGAGTGTATCTACATGTAAACTATCTCTGAATGCCATTCTTTCGCACAAGAAATCAGAGAACTCATTGGATAAGTACTCTCCCCCTCCATCTAACCTTAGGTAGGCATTTCACATGCTACCATGTCTACTTTTCAACCATCACTCTAAAATTCAGAAAATGAGTGAAAACTTCACTCTTCTCCTTCATGAAATACACCCACACTTCCCTCGTGTGATCATCGATGAATATTACATAATACCTGCAGCCACCCATAGACGGAGTTTTTGTAAGACCCCATACATATGAATGCACCACATCTAGTACATTCCTGCTCACATGTGGAAATGCATGTGTTGTCTGCTTTCCAAATTGATATGCTTCACATACTTTCTACATACCATCAACCTTAAACTTAGGTAGCACTATCACAATTTCTTTAGTCTGCATAGACTTCATTTTTTGCACATTTATATACCCGATTCTCTTATGCCAAATGTCTGTATCTGCAACAACTCCTACACCCTATGCAAACATGTTGAGATATCGAGCTCGTCTAGTGAGGCGGTGGCCACTGATGATGACCCGCCTAGGGGATAGGCCCCACACTTACACCACTGGCATGGTTGGTGAGATCATGGGAGATATGCGGCCAGTGGGATGACAGGCTGTGTGACAGCCATTCTAGAGACTGGCATAGTTATAGCGCCAGCTCATTTAGTCGGGTTCACATTATAGAGAACCCGTGTATGTATTTGGTTGAGTACATTTCATATTGTGTGTACTCTTATTCTTGTATATGGTGTGTTGAGTGTTGAGTAGAGAAGAAGAAGATTTTCAGCCTCTCACCTTGTGTGTTCTCTATTAGGGTTTTGTGAGTGTGTGTGTGTGCTTGCAAGAGCTCAAGCTCTCTTCCCCCCTGCATCTTTTCATGGTATCAGAGCTTGGTTCGTGCTAAGGGCTGAGCTGCAAGCAAGAGAACCACAGGAAGCGGTACGAGGGTAAGAGCTTCAACTACTCTTCCCTATTGTGTTGGTGACTACACCCTTGTTGGGAGCTCTACAGGAGGCACCGGCAAACGGTCTCTGATTGAGGAGCTTTCTTCGCGGGAGTAAAGCTATAGGGCAACTATACAGTCCTTTGGACTAGAATTTTCGGGCCGAAAACGCGTTTCGGGCGCGTCTGGACCTCCGTTTTTCAGAAAGCAGGCGATTTCAAGCACTGCGGGTAAGTCATCAATTCTCTGCAGAACTCTGTTTTAAGTACTGCAGGAAGACATATTGACTGTGCAGACACTGCGGGTGCTGCAAAGAGGTCTACAGTTGCCATTGGGTGTATGTATGTGCATTGAGGTCACTGGTTGTGACATTTGAGTGGACTGCAGTACCGCTGCGCAGAAAATACAGCAATTGTGCAGGAAAAACCAGAGTGCAGTTTCTGGTAAAATTGTGTGTTTGGCAAGATGTCTAATGATGGCATAACACAGATTGTGGCTGAGAAGCTGGATAAGAATAACTTCCATGCTTGGAGGTTCAGGTTAACGAATTTCCTGATGGGAAAAGGCTATTGGGACTACATAGAAGGTGAGCATAAAGAGGCACCGGAGATACCGGATATAAATCCGACTGCTCTGCAGATGTGAAAGAGTTTAAAGACTGGAACCAAGGAGCCAGGAAAGTAATGTATTGGCTTTCCATTAGTATACAGGACACCATGATTGGGCACATTCAGGATGCCAAGTCCCCCAAGGAGGCGTGGGACACCTTGGTAAAGCTTTATGAAACAAATACCAAGGCACGTAAGATACAGTTGAAGAATGAACTTGTCTGTGAATGACTATGCGTTAAAGATAAAGGGCATTGTGGAATCCCTTGCATCTATTGGTGTATCAGTAGATGATGATGACAAGGTGGAAGTCTGTTTACGTGGTCTCGGGCCACAATACAAGGCGTTCAAGACGTCCATTCAGACTCGGGAAAACATTCCCAACTTTACAGATTTGGTGTCTATGCTGATTATCGAAGAGAAGAGCTTGGGTGAAGACCAACAGTCTTCACAAAGCAAAAATAGTTCAGAGCAATAGGCCTTCTACACGAGTTCAGGAAGAGGATGAGGTAGAGGAGGCCGTGGACGCGGTCAAGGAGGTGGCCGAACAGGTAATCAGAATTATGGCCAGCAGCAGCAACAACAGTCCCAGAATCAACAACAACAACACGCAGGTGGAAGAGGCAAATTCAGAGGTAGGGGGAGTCAAAGAGGCCGTGGAAATTGGCAAAGGCAATATAATGATGCACGTGAATGCTATTATTGTGGTAAGCCTGGACATGTGCAGTCAGAATGTTATAAGAAGCAGGCTGACATGCAAAATGGGAAAGTGCAGCAAAACAACTATGCATCCTCAAGCAGAAATAATGAGGATAATGAAAGGTTGTTTGTTATGCAGCATGTGAATGCCATGTCTGAAAATGTTGATGCAGCACAAAAGGATAATGTATGGTATGTGGATTCAGGCGCTTCGAACCACATGACGAGTCACGGGGAGTGGTTCAAGGAGATGAAAAACCCAGAAAGACCAGGTTTTGTGGAAACAGGGGATGACACTGCTCATCCAATTGCCCACGTTGGAGATGTGCCATTGTCTATGCAGGATGGCAAAGTGAAGTACCTTGCAGATGTACTTCATGTACCGAACATAACAAAGAATCTGGTTTCAGTTGGCCAGATGATTGAGCAGGGTTTGCAGGTTCGGTTTAACCCTGATGGATGTTATGTTGAAGATTTTAAAGACAAGTGCAGGTTGGTTGCAAAAGGCAACAGAGTGGGTAGAATGTTTACGTTGGATGTAGACATGCCTGAGATGAGTGCTGCGATGTTTGCAAATGGTTCAGGAGTTGTTGCAGACACAGACATATGGCATAAAAGATTGGACATGTAAATGTGCAGAGATTGAAGTCTATGCAGACAAAAGGAATTGTGACAGGGCTGCCAAAATTTAAAGTGAAAGGTATGCAGAAAATATGTGAAGCATGCCAATTTGGGAAGCAAACAAAGCATGTGTTTCCACGTAACAGATATGTGAGCAGAAATGCACTAGATATTGTGCATTCAGATGTATGGGGTCCTACGAAGACCATATCTATGGGAGGCTGCAGGTATTATGTGACTTTCATTGATGACCACACAAGGAAAGTGTGGGTATATTTCATGAAGGAGAAGAGTGAGGTGTTCACTCACTTTCAGAATTTCAGAGTTTTGGTTGAAAAGCAAACAGGGAAATATGTTAAGTGCCTAAGGTCAGATGGAGGGGGAGAGTACTTCTCCAATGAGTTCTCTGAATTTTTGAAGAAGAATGGTATTCGGAGACAGTTTACATGCAGATACACTCCGCAGCAAAATGGAGTTGCTGAGCGGAAAAACAGGCACATTGCTGAGATTGCGCGAGCATTGATGGAAGAGAAGAATATGCCGCATTGCTATTGGGCTGAGGCTGTTTCTACAGCAGTATACATCATGAACAGGACTCCAACTGCAGCCATACATGATGTAACTCCCAGAGGAGAGGTTTACTGGCAGAAAACCAGATTTGTCTCATCTGAAAGTCTTTGGATGCATTGCATATGTGCATGTGCCAGACGAGGGACCCGAAAGCTGAAAAATGTGTGTTTATTGGATATTCCCTTGAGCAAAAGGGATACAGGTGTTATAACCCTGCTACACGTGAGTTGAGGGTAAGCAGGGATGTTGTCTTTGATGAGATGAGCAGCTGGTATGCTGCTGAAAAAGAAGCTATTGGGGCTGATTTGAGTGGAAGTGTGGTTGCACATAATGCAGGTCAACAATCACAGTCTTTGAGTGGACCAGGAGAGTCCTCATCTAGTGGGTCTACTATTGATAGACCATGGAGTGGCAGGCTGCATCATAATACCAGTCCTCCAAATGTGATTAGTACATCACGTAAAGGAAAAGAGAAAGTGGTTGAGCCCCTTGGTATGCCTGACATTTCTGCAGGGCATTCTCATGTTGATGGAAGCCATGAATGAGAAGCTGCGAAGATCTGGGAGAGTGAGAAATCCTGTGCAGAGATTTACCTATGATGGTTATGTGGCACATCACTATGCATATATGGCAAAGGTTGTGCAGGTTGTAGAGCCCACATGCATTGATGAGGCTGTTGGAAATGTGTGTTGGGAGAAATCTATGGATGAGGAGATGGATGCACTATATGGAAATGAAACTTGGGACTTAGTGCAATTGCCTGAAGGCAAGACAGCCATTGGATGCAAGTGGGTGTACAAAGTTAAACATAACAGTGATGGAAGCATAAACAGGTACAAGGCTAGATTGGTAGCCAAAGGGTATGCACAGACATATGGCATAAACAGGTACAAGGCTAGATTGGTAGCCAAAGGGTATGCGCAGACATATGGCATTGATTATGAAGAAACTTTCAGCCCAGTTGCCAAGATGGCAACGGTGAGAGTTGTGATAGCAGTGGCTGCGTCAAAGCAATGGTCTTTACATCAGATGGATGTAAAGAATGCATTCTTGCATGGGGATTTACAAGAAGAGGTGTATATGTTGCAGCCACCTGGTTATGAGGATGTGGGTCACCCCGAGCATGTTTGTAGGTTGAAGAAAGCCTTGTATGGCTTAAAGTAAGCACCAAGAGCATGGTCTGACAAGATTTCTGAATATCTTGTCACTATTGGCTTTCATGTAGCCAATGCAGATTTCTCATTGTATGTGAGACATGGTGATAGAGGGGTTGTGCTTGTTGTCATCTATGTAGATGACTTGATCATTACGGGGGACCATGATGCAGAGATCTTTGATGTAAAGATCTTGCTTAGACAGAAGTTCGAGATGAAGGATCTGGGGGAGCTCAGATATTTCTTGGGCATTGAGGTGATTAGGTCACCACATGGTATTGGATTACTGCAGAGACAGTATGGCTTGGACATGTTGTCCAAGTATGGTATGACAGGCTGTAAGCCTATTTTTGTGCCATTGGATCAGAATGGCAAGTTGAGTGCAGATTCAGGAGAGATCTTGGAGGATCCTACTATGTACAGGAGCATAGTAGGAAGTTTGATCTACATGACGATCACAAGACCAGATTTGAGCTATGCTGTTGGGTTGGTGAGTCAGTTTATGCAGGTTCCACGGAAATCGCATTTGGATGCAGTGAGACGCATACTGAGGTATGTGAGGTCTACTTTGCATTGTGGACTATTCTATGAGACTGGGATAGAGATATGTGTACATGGATACACAGATGCTGATTGGGCTGGTAGTATCTCAGACAGAAGATGTACCAGTGGATTCATGTTTTCTTTGGTTGGGGAGTGCTGCTATTACTTGGAGCAGTAAGAAGCAGCCTCTACGGTTGCTCTATCTAGTACAGAGGCCGAGTATAGAGGAGCTGCTATGGCAGCATGTGAGGTGGCTTGGTTGAGAAAGCTACTTGCAGATTTGGGTCTATCAGTGGATAGACAAGTTGTCATTTTCTGTGACAACATTAGCAGTATACAGTTGGCTAGGAACCCAGTCTTTCATGCTCGTACGAAGCACATAGAGGTCCACTACCACTTCGTCAGAGAGAAGGTCTTGGCAGGAGACCTTGACCTTGTTTATGTCAGCACAGAGGATCAGGTAGCTGACATCTTCACCAAAGCATTGGGTACAGAGAAGCTCCGCAGATTCAGGGCTTCGCTTGGTGTACATGAGATGGAGTTGAGCTCGAGGGGGAGTGTTGAGATATCGAGCTCGTCTAGTGAGGCGGTGGCCCACTGCTGATGACCCGCCTGGGGGATAGGCCCCACACTTACACCACTGGCATGGTTGGTGAGATCATGGGAGATATGCAGCCAGTGGGATGACAGGCTGTGTGATAGCCATTCTAGAGACTGGCATAGTTATAGCGCCAGCTCATTTAGTCGGGTTCACATTATAGAGAACCCGTGTATGTATTTGGTTGAGTACATTTCATATTGTGTGTACTCTTATTCTTGTATATGGTGTGTTGAGTGTTGAGTAGAGAAGAAGAAGATTTTCAGCCTCTCACCTTGTGTGTTCTCTATTAGGGTTTTGTGAGTGTGTGTGTGTGCTTGCAAGAGCTCAAGCTCTCTTCCCCCCTGCATCTTTTCAAAACATTACATCTTTCACTTCATGCATATTTACATCTAGTATAACTATTCCGCCCACTCTATTACCTTTTGTAACCAACGCACTTGTCTTCAAATTCTTCAACATAACAATCATTAGGGTTGAAGTGGACCTGCAAACCCTGCTCAATCATTTGTTGTCTTCACCCAAACTCTTTTCTTCAATGATCGGCATTGACACCAAATCTGTAAAGTTGGGAATGTTCTTCCGAGTCTGAATAGACATCTTGAATGCCTTGTATCGCGGCTCGAGACCACGTAGACATAATTCCACCTTATCATCATCAACAGAAACACCAATAGATGTAAGGTATTCCAAAGTGCCCTTGATCTTCAAGGCATAATCATTCATATACATGTTTTTCTTCTCCATAGTATGAAGCTCATTCTTTAACTGAATCTCTCGTGCCTTGGTGTTAATTTCATACAACTTCACCAAGGTGTCCTATGCCTCCTTGGGTGACTTGGCATCTTGTATATGCCCAATCATGGTATCTTTTATGCTAATGAAAAGCCAATACATGACTTTTCCAGTTCTCATGTCATTTTTCTTCTTATAGCAATCTGCCTGTACATGCCCAGATTTGCCACAATAAAAACAGCCTCGTGTATCATTTTACTGTCTTTGCCAATTTCCACGAACTCTTTAACTCCCCTTGCCTCTAAATTGGCCTCTTTCACCTATGTGTTGTGATTCATGGGACTATTGTTGATGCTGACCATAATTTTGATTTCTTGTTCAGCCACACCACCTTGGCCACAGCCTCGACCTCTACCTCGTCCTCTAGCTGCACTTGTGTGTAAAAGGCCTATTGCTTTGAACTGCCTTTATTTTGTGAAGACTAGTCTTCACCCAATCTCTTTTCTTCAATTGATCAGCATTGACACCCAATCTCTTTTCTTCAATGATCAGCATTGATACCAAATTTGTAAAGTTGGGAATATTCTCCCGAGTTTGAATAGACATCTTGAATACCTTGAATCAGACTTCATGGAAAAATTAAATTTGATTTTTTTTAATGGCTTGAGACCACGTAGACATACTTCCACCTTATCATCATTATCAACAGAAACACCAATAGTAGACGCAAGGGATTCCACAATGCCCTTGATCTTCAAGGCATAATCATTCACAAACATGTTTTTCTTCTCCACAGTATGAAGTTCAATCTTCAACTGAATCTTTCGTGCCTTGGTGTTAGTTTCATACAACTTCACCAAGGTGTCCAATGCCTCCTTAGGTGACTTGGCATATCCTTCCTGTATATGCCCAATCATGGTGTCTTGTATGCTAATAGAAAGCCAATACATGACTTTTCTTGCTCCTTGGTTCTAATCCTTGTACTCTTTTTCATCTGCAGTAGTTATATTAATCTCTGGTATCTCTGGTGCCTCCTCATGTTCACCTTCAAGTCCCAATAGCTTTTTTCCATCAAAAATTTTGTCAATCTAAATCTCCAAGCATAGAAGTTGTTCTTGTCAAGCTTCTCTACAACAATCTGGTTAATTCCATCACTTGTTCCATACGTGAACATGGTTACCTTTATCTCAGGCATGTTCACATCCAAAGTAAAAATCATACCGTTTCTGTTGCCCTTTGCAACCAAGCAACACTGATTTTTGAAGTCTTCCACAAAACATCCTTGAGGATTAAACCTCACTTGCATGCCTTGCTCAACCATCTATCCAATAGAAACCAGGTTCTTTGTAATATTCGGAACATGAAGTACATATGCTAAGTACTTCATTTTGCCATCCTGCATAGACAATGGCACTTTACTAGCATGCACAATGGGATGTGTCCTCTGCCTGCCCCCTCTCGTACTTTGATGTTTCACCCCCCTCCACTACATAGCTTGACTAGGCCCTTGCCTTATCCGCCCTCCTCTCAGCAGCCTTCACCCCCCCCCGCATGCCCTTTTTGCCCCCTCTCCTACCTTCTTTTCCCCCCTATTTGCTATTGTGTCACCACCATCCTGCCCCCCCTCCTCTGTTGTGCCTACCCTGCCCTCCTTCCCTAGCCTGGTTGCTGCCCTCCGCCCCCTCTTTTCTCTGTGCTGCCCCCCCTTCCCTTTGTTCCTTTTTTCTTCTCACTTCTTTCTCGTTTGCAGGCCCCCACCCCTCCCTACTGCCCCCCCTTTTTTCTTCCCAATTGCTCCATCTCCCTCCTCTGTATATGCATGCTTTCCCTTTTCTCCTCCTCTCCCTCTTTTTTTCCACAAGAGTTTATTCAAGATTCGGGGCATTTTAATTCAACAAGCTTTGGCATTTTTTAATCTTTTCCCTTAGGAGGACTCCATGGCAACCGCTTCATCAACCCCAACCGAGGCCGCCGTTGCGTATCTTTTCCAAAGCGGACCTTCAGATCCTCGCCCACACGACCATTGCAAAATTAGAGGCCTCCACCCTGGTTTGAAAAATTGTTGGTAGCTGCCCTGCCCTACATGCAAACATCTCAGAGATCTCTTACAAGTGAGCCTCATTGGTGAGCCTACAAAGATCATAGACATTCACCCTCTAGGGTGTGGCTACTACCAAGTGGAGATCCACTTGCCAGCGCGGTGTTAGACCAAGTCATGCAGTTGAGCCCCCTTGCATTGCGTATGGTGTAGGCCTTCTTTGCATGGTGGTAGCACGGTTTCGTCTGATCCACTTGCTGGCGTGTCGGGCTTGCTAGTGACAGTTTGCTTCCCATGCCTTAGGAAGGAATACCTTCCTCGTCTCTACAGGTGATTGGTGGTACCATCGGGAGAGTGATGAAACCCCCCTGTTGTCTCAGCCCTCGCACAAGTAGCCGGTATTCCATCCCTCTGCATCTGTGTTGCCTTGCCGGATTCAGTGCCACATGTTATATCTATCCCATGCCTCCAGGGAGACCCTATCCTTAAGCAAGTGGAGTATTTAGGCCTTCTAGGCCAATGTTTCATTTGCAGAAGATGGGCCATCTAGCCAGAGCTTGCCCTCATCCAAGAGACTGCCTCCAGTGGTGGTTCCCCCCCGGTATCCCATCCGGATCCTCATCCAGGAGGTAGAGACAGAGGCAGGTTCTCACATAATGGAGCACCATGTCCCAACCGTGGATAACACATCTATCACACGGAGAGTGTCCAGACAGTTAGCCCACGCCCGGGCGGCACTGTGCGCACCAAACTAGTAGAGCCGAGGAGGATTCGTTTCTATCAGAGAACCGTTGAGCATTTATCGCAGCACCCACCCGTTAACGAGACGGGCAGGAGACGGGCCTAAGCGGGACCCTTCGACGCCTTCAATTTGGCGCGATCAATTCCCTATCAAGACCCCTCCCCAAATTCTTAGTGCCCAATGAGGCCGGTAGTCCCCATTGTGTCCCCGATGAGCCTCTCCTAGCAGCCTTCCTCCTCAATGGATCTCTCCCAACAGCACCCCTCTTCAGCCTCTCTATCCCCTGCCCTTGTTTGCCTCCTCCCCTACCCCTTCCCCTCCTCTTGCATCCTCGCCCCCATCTTTACCCGTAGCATTTACTTCAGCCCCATCCTCTGCATCAAAGCCCGCCGTCCCCCCCCCTCCACCTCTCTAGAGCACTCCCATCGACCCCCATCAGCCCCCAACCCGAAGTGGAGGCAGCTGTCCATGTAACTCTTCCCCGTTCGTATAGGTACCTCCATTGTGATCGATGGAGTCCGGAGTACACATACTCTCATGCTCGAATAGAGTGGCGTTACATGGAGGATAGCATCCATGCCCACTTGGTATGCCTTCACCCCAGGAGAGATTGTGATTATTCCCCATCTAAACCCTTGCCCAAGACTCTTCGAGTGGAGGGAAATTCTATGAGTTTTGCCTCACACAGAGATTGATATGCGGATAGTCTCATGGAACATATAGGGTTTAGGGGGGCCTCAGCGCTTTCAAAGATGAGGTGTCCTCGGAGGAGAGCTTCAGAGAGCCATAGTGGGGGCACCTATCTACATTATTTTCCTCTAGGAGCAGCATCACCTCTCTGAGGGGTGCACCCACCGATGCGGGAAGATTTTACCAAGCAGGAGCCATACTTTCTAGTCTCCATCCTTCGGCCCTTTAAGGATGCAGGAGGAGATTGTATTTCTATCAACAATGAGCAGCTTTTGAAGACAATGACATGCTTAGCAGTTATAGTCCCGAGGCGAGCACAGTGAGTTACCATTTTGATTAGAGAGGATAGCATTGGCTTCCTCAATGTTTATGCCCAAACGCCAGTGCAAGTAAAGCCCGCTTTTGGAGCACAGTCCGGCAGGACCTTCTCCATGCTAACTTTTGGTGCTTGGGTGGTGACTTCAACATGATAGAGACATCAAAGGACAAACTTGGAGGAGGCATCGCCACAATCTTAGGAGCAAAGTACTCTACCTGGGAGGAGATGATACTTGTAGTTAGGGGGTAGTACCCTTCGCATCTTCCAGAGTTTGGGCACAGCCCAAGGAGCCTTAGCTTCTCACGTGATCAGATATGAGGAGCACGGACCCCAAGCTCTCTAGAATTGACAAGTTTTACGTTGATGAGTGGGCTTGCAACTATAGGGGCTTGCAACCATGGGGGCATGATTGGTATCTTGGCATGCACTACTTTTTAAGATCACGCCCCGGTTATTATGTCCCTAGAGGACCCCTGGGGAGGCATGATAGTAGGCATGCGAGCTCTAGGATTCTAGAGAGCCTCATTTGGGACCCTGAGATCTATTATAGGATAGAGCAAATTTGGGCAAGACTAGACTTTACCACAGGCTCTACCGCATGCACATTGGATGTTGGCCTAGGAGAGATCAGCGGTTTCTTGCAAGAGGCAACGTATTGGAGGGCTTTAGGGAGAACAAACGGAATCTGAGGAGGGCTTTATCCTCTTTACAGTGGCTTTAGGAACATTTCCCAGATAGCCCATGGATCGAGAGTTAGCTTGTTACCACCCGCACGAAGATTATATCCATTGAGGAGGAGGGGAGGGTGGAGTACAAATACCATGCCGAAGCTTCATTCTGGACTCAAGCTGGTGAGACAGAGTCACAAGGGATTTCTTTGAGATATATGGCCTCCACAGGAGGAGAGATTGTATTCGCAGGCTGCATGGCTAGGATGAAGCTATTGTTTGTGATGCCCCCCAAGTGAGAGCCATCACCACCCACCACTAATTTCTTCAGATCTCTTCTCACATGGGTGCCCCATTATCCCCATAGGTGATGGATGCACACGAGAGGGGCTGGCGGCACACGAGAGAGGTGGTTCCCCCCTCTTTTTGGTGCTTCGTATTGACTCCATTCACTATGGAGGAGTTGGCGGAGGCGGTGATGGCACTACCTAGGGGAAAATTCCCGAGGGCAGATAGACTTCCAATATCTTTCTTTCTTCATCAAACTTGGAACTCTTGGAAGACAACCTTCGAGCTGCCTTCAATGAGATTATGATCATAGGTGCCATACTAGAGAGGCTCTCAGAGGGTTTGATACACTTGATTCCCAAAGGAGGGTGGTGACAAACTGGAGATCCGGTGTAATGGAGACCCATCACTCTTCTAGGGACCCCGCCTATAAGATCCTGGTGGCCCTGGTGGCCAAGGCCATCAGGAGACTTCAACCCTTTCTCCTAAACTTGATTGATGACATTTAGATAGGCTTTGTTCAGGATCAAAGCATTCTGGACAACATTTTCACCTTTTGGGAGGCGACGGCTTCGGCTAGGATGTGACAATAGGACCTCATAGTGCTACTCCTAGACTTTAAGAAAGATTATGATAGGGTGAATTGGAGCTTTCTAGAGGGCACGATGAGTTGGAGGGGATTCCCCGTGGAGTGGATTCGTGGAGTCTCTGGACTTTATTCATCTTCACACAACTAGGTTCTCATTCAGGGAGTCGTGGGCAGGTTTCCCCTTTCTCGCTCAATTCAGCAGGGTTGTCCTTTGGCACCTTACCTCTTCTTTTTTTTTCGAGGCCATGAGCAGTTTGCTTTCAACCCAAGAGACTGGACTTCAGGGACCCTTCACATGATGGAGGATCTGCTTGACTCAGAGTTTACAGATGACACAATAGCTTTCGTTTCGAAAGATGTGGGGAATCTCTAGAGATTTGCGAAGGCGTTCATGGTCTTTGTCGCGCATCAGGAGCACAAGTCGAGTGATTTTTGGGTAGGTTCTACACCCACCCCAACTTGGCACCCAGCTGAGGCTTTCTATTGGATCTCGAGGGGCACTCCAGTTTGCTATTGTTGCTAGATAGGTATTGACATTTGGAAGAAACTTTTATATTGAAGTACTATGAGGCTCTCCCTAGCGGGTAGAGTGGTGGTGGGGTGAACCAAGTTATTCTTGCCACTATGTTGTACATCATTTCATGTTGGGCCTTCTCTTGGGCATGTATTAGCTAGGTAAGTACAACAGTTGATCAAGAATTTCCTATGGGATGGGAGGCCAACTAGGGCCAAGGTGGCATGGAGAGTGATCATACAGCCATGTAGGAGAGGGGGGCTAGGCCTCATTGACCTCGCTATTCAAAGTCATGCCCTGTTGGGCAAGCTAATCGTTAGAGGACTCCTTCCCGGTGGTGAGCCCTGGGTGGTGGAAGGATTTTCTCTTGGCTCAGATTTTAGCCTGCACCCCAAGTCTAGGGGGCCCTTGGCCATAGAGTAATGCGGGCCCACACTTTTGTAGGAAAAATTTAGGTTTGCCCAGGGCCTTGCCCAGGGCCCAGGGATCAAAAAGTGGAGAAAATGGGGGATTTATGTGTATAGTTATGCATGATATTTGAACTAGAGTACATAGTTTATTGTGACTTCACTTGAGAAATAAAGGAGATATTAAGGGATGATTTTAGGGATGTTTTAGGACATTTCTTATGTCAGCACATTCACAAGTGGGACCAGCAAATACAAATCCATCTTATTGAAGGTGATTTTAAGATGTCATCTTTTGGAGGTAATTATGGGGATAGAAGGGAACACAATTAAGGTTTAATTAATTAAAAAAATAGAGAGATTAACCTATGAAAGGTAGAGAATTAGAAGGTGTTAATTAAGCTTGATTTACACATGTTTGAATGAAACAAAATCTAAAGTTATAGACATTATTTTTTAATGCCATCTTTTGAGACATGATGGTACATATTTGAATAGAGATTTAGCAAGTTAAAAAATTTAAGCTTTGTAGGAAAATTTTAGGTTTGGCTAGAGATAAGAAAGTGGATAAAATAAGGAAATTTTGTGTATAGTTATGCATAATATTTGAACTAGAGTACATAGTTTATCACTCGAGGGATGAAGGGGCTATTAAGGGATGATTTTAGGGATGTTTTCATTACGTCTTAAAACTCACAAGTGGGACCAAAAAATACAAATTTGTCCCATTGAAGGCTTTGGGTAAGAAATCATCATGTATATTGTTTTCCCACTAAGGTGGATGATTCATGGTTAGTGTAATGAAGTAATTTGGCACCAATCCTAGGATCATTATACCTTTTGACACTTTTTGACATAATATACACTTTACCTTTCTTCGAGCTATTAGCTTCTTGCCTAAGCTTTCATGGCTTTCTTCATGAACCTTGGCTATTGTAGGCATTGAGGAGCAACCTATGTGGACTCCACCCATTGAGTCTAGTTGTGAGGACTTCGACTAATGAGTTCTATTCTTTGTCTAGATCCGTTTCTTGTGCATTAGTATAAGAGCTTTGCCTAGATCACTTTCTTGAATTGGTATTAAAGCTTTGCCTAAATTCCTTTCTTGTTGTAGTTAGATGCATAATAAGCATGACTGTACAGGGTCATCGTGCATATTGTTTTCTCCACTATGGTGGACAAAGGACTCTCTAATGCGGTAGATCCCATGTGTAATCTAGCATGGCAAGATCCCTACACTTCTGATGAGGGTAAATTGGAAGACTTGGGTGGGACCTTGGCCCACTGATACTGTGGTACATGGATCTACCAATCCTTAGTCATCCTTTGTTACAAAGGGTTATTGGCAATTAGAGCTCGAGGTTATTAAGATATCGAGCTCAGCTAGTGCTATGAACATTGTGACAAACCACCTGTGGGTGCTTTTGCACGTATGCCACTTATAGGCTATGTGGTGTACTAAAGTTATGGCATAGTTATAGCACTAGCTCATGTAGTTGGGTTCACACTATGGACCAACAATTGTATGATACAATAGGAGAGTACTTTCCCTTATAGTATGTACTTTTATCTCTTTATGTTTATGGTTGTAGAGAAGAGAAGAGAACATAAGAAAATTTAGCCATTTGTCTCTCTCGTGTCTTGCGCTCTCTTGTGTGTGTGTGTGTGTGTGTTTGCTTACAAGGAACTCAAGCTCTCCCTCGCATTTTCTTTATTGTATATCAGTGCTCCGGTTTATGTGAGAACTGAGGAGGTAAGCAAGAGGCAAGAACAAGGAAAAACGATATAGGGCTAAGAGTATTTCCATCTCTTTCCCTCTTTGTTTTAAAGAAACACCTTTGATAGTTGTGAGAGCTATAGGTAGATAGGGAAGTCACTGTCTCATATTGAGGCATCCTCCTAGATGAAGGAAGAAGACCATACCATGTGCAACTAAGCTAACACTTTTTTTACACACTTTGGGGTGCTTTGGGCACATTACAGGCCCCATTTGGACACTGCAAGGTTTTTGTAGGCACTGTGAGAAAGTGTTGTTTCAAGATTGGTTTGCCTAAACACTGGTTTTTATAGAGCGGCACTGTAAATTCGGTGTGTAGACAGTTGTGCATATATTCTAAGTGTTGCAGGTATTGGCGGATATATGTGTATATAATTGGTTCATATACAATGGCATTATAATATGTTTACAATACTACACTATGAGAGTTTACAGGTTACTATAAATGAAGAAGTTAAAAGTGCTCAATTACTATGCAAGTAAAGATATCTGTTAGCTTGTCACAAATTGTAAGTAAAAAGCTAGACAATAATAATTACGAGGCATGGAGATTCAAGATGACCAATTTCCTTAGAAGAAAATTATATTGCAAGTTCATCTAGGTGATGAAAAGGAGCCAGAGGTTGCTGAAAAAATAATGACCCCATAGCAAGTGTAAGTATATAAAGCATGGCACAAAAGAGCCAGAAATGTGTTGTGTATTGGTTGTCTATCAGTGTGACATATTCTATGATTGATTATATATAGGATGCATAAATTCCTAAGGAGACTTGGAGAACAGATATATAGTACTACAAAGACCCAAGCTTAGAAGATACAACTAAAGCAAGAGTTGCATAATTATGACCAGAGGAAAGCTGAGTGTAAATGAGTACTCAGGGTGTAAATGATTACTAATGCAGTAAAGGTTAAAGGGTTTATAGATGCCCTTGCTTTTATTGGATCACCACCAGTAGATGATAAATGATATGGTGTTTGACCTTGACTAGACTAGGAAAATAATACAACCACTTTCAAACCTCCATTGGAGTTCGAGAGATTTGTCTTGATTTTTAGGAATTGATTGCTCTCCTCATGTATGAGAAGATGAATATTGGGGGAGATTCGTCATTTGGAAATGAACATGTCTTCTACTCAAATCCAGGTAGAGGTAACGGTAAGCCGTCATCTAAAGGATGAGGTGGTGGTCGGTTTGGAAATCGAAACCAACTTCAGCCAAAAATAACATGTCTTCTACTTAGATAGAGGTAGAGGCAAGTCATCATCTAAAGGACGAGGTGGTGGTGGGTTTGGAAATTAAAACTAGCAACAACAACAACAGGAAAATCAATCTCATATATACAGGTGGTGCAAGAGGACACTTTAATCAATCTCATATACAGGTGCAAGAGGACACTTTAAAGATAGGGGGAGCTAGAGAGGCCGAGTTGGCACAGAAATCAAAGTACAAATAGCATAGAGTTTTACTATCGCAAACGATGGTACATTGTAAAGGACTACTATAAAAAGCAAAAATGGTAAGTTGCAACAACAAGAAAACTATGCACATTAAGTAAACAAGTTAATGACAGAAGTGAGAAGTTGCTTGTGATATAGCACATGCTCAGTTCCATGGCAGGAGATGTGTCAGGATTATGGGATATTTGGTATGTGAATTCCATCACTTCTAACCATATGACCAGTCATGGTAAGAGTGGTTTAAAGATATGTAGAAAATGAGAAAATCAAGTTATGTAAAAATAGGTGATTATACTTCGCACCCCATTGCACGTGTTGGTGGTAAAGTGCCATTGTCTATATAAGATGGCAAAATGAAGTACTTGGCATATATACTTCATGTTCCAAATATTATGAAGAACGTGATTTCTATTAGACAAATGGTCGAGCAAGGTCTGCGCAAGTGAGGTTTAATCCTTAAGGATGTTTTGTGAAAGACTTCAAAAATCATTGCCCATTGGTTGTAAAGGTTAGCATAAATGACATGATATTTACTTTGGATGTTAACATGCCTAAGGAATGCAGATACGTTTACGCATGGGAACGGGTGTCACTATAGATATTGGCACAATTTGTAACAAAGATATATTAGGATGCACATGCACATGAGGGATGGGCCTAGGCACATGGGGTTTAGGGGAATTTATACATGAGGTGTTAGGGAATGTGGGCCTTGGGACTATAAAAGCTAGCAACCCTAGGACTATTGTACCCTATTATGACCATTATAATCTTTTGACTATTATGTTATTTCTTGGAGATCATGCTTTTATGGTTGATTCATAGAGGTGGCTATTCTCTATGATGAGCACAATATGTGTGTACTCTATGCTGATGACTGCAACCCTAGATTCCCTTCATTACATTGGTATTAGAGCTCTTGGCTTGGATCTTGATGTTTTCATTAGGGAGTGATTAGTACTTAATCCATTTTTAGATTAGTACTTTTACACAGTTTTGAGATTTTGATTTTTTCATTTTGAAAGGATTAGCAATGAGATTAATGCCTAATCATTTTTGGGTTTATGCTAATCACCATTTTTAGAAACCTTAATCTAAATAGTTTCTTGATAATCTTCTTGATTAGTATTTCTTGATTTTTTACATTTCTTGATTTTCTTGAAATCTTTCAAGATTAGAGGTTCTTTCACTAAACGTACTAGTCCTTCTCTATTCTTATTTGGATCCTTAGGTTATGTACATTTTTAGGGAGAGATTTGAGGTTTTATGTAGGTTTTGGTGAAAATATCATCAAATGGTGTAGATTTTAGATCTGTTGTAGAAATTATTCAAAGATTGTTGTGCAGAGTTCAAATCTCTGTTATTACAGATTGATTGGTGTAAATTTTCATCAAGAAAGTGTTCATATTGAAGACTACAATTTTGTTTAAGGATTTTCTGCAGATCACTATGTAGTTGGTAGTTCAGTTTTACAGATTTAGACAAAGTTTATTGTGCAAAGCCAAATTTCGAGAATCTTGGTGCATAATTTTTATAGTTTTCAAAGATTATTGTGCAAAATCAAATCTTGGTGACAATGAGTGATTCTTGATCCAACCTTTCATTAATCTTGGTTATGTCTTGCAAGAATTTGGTTTCTTTAAGAGAAATTATTAAAAAGTTCAAGAAAATAATGGATATTGTTGAAAATTTATGCAAGAAAGCAAGATTATTGAATCTTGGTAACATTAGTGCAAGATTATACCAACAGTTTATTGATTAAGTGCCATTAAGATAGTTTTTTGATTAAGAAAATGATGAATAGTAAAGCTTAGTACTAATCTTATGATTAGTGATTAATCTTGATGAAACTTAACAAATCAAAAGCAGTTTGGATAGCTTATTGATCAAGAAAGTGATTTACAATATTGTGGTGTGTGGCAAAAGCCTGATCAAAGACCTTTTGAGTGGAATTATTGACTCAATCAAGGTAGTTAAGTTGCAGTTTTGCAACTGTTAACTGATTAGGATAAGTTGGAACAGCATTGTGATCAAAGATTAATTAGCATCTTGGTGTACTAATCTAGAAAAGGATCAACATTACTTTGACAAACAAGCAATGATAAATTATCGGCCACATAGAGCCTCTATGCCACAATGAATTTTTGGGAGAGATACATCAATAGCAGTGTTGTGATAATCTTGTAGCCTCCTTTTGGCTACTATTGAAGCTTTTGCATTTGGCTCAGAGAGAGCTCTTGCAGCTCTATCTCATCAAAGAAGATTTGGCATTATAGAGCTTTGAGCTCTCAGTTCTACAAAGCATTCTCATGCAAAAGAAAAGTAAACAATTTACTCAACACAAGCAGAAACATATAAGCCCACATGGATTAAAATAAGAGCAACATTACTTCTCACAATCGAAAGAAGCAGTGTGCTTAAAGTTTGTTGCTCTACAAATCTTGTAATCTGATGGCGATAAACATTTGCAAAAGAGCTACCCTCATTACAGTGTGAGCTTCAAAAAGCTGTTTCTAGACATCAGCAAGGAAGGATGGCATCATAGAGCTTTAAGCTCTTAGCCAAGCAAAAGACATTATCACTCATCAAGCTCTTGTTTCTGAGCTTTATCTGTGATGTCCACTTTTTTTCTATTCATAAAGCTTCACATCATAGCACTCCTCCAACACCATCTTGGGAATCTCTACCCTTAAAAGAGCCACACCCCTTTAAAATTAAAGGGAGAAGTATCCCCAAAGATGCACATTTTGGCAAACGTATACTTCCTGGCAAGATCCATCCATTGCAAGAATCCATTAACCTTGTTCATAATCACAAAAGTTACAGTGTTTCCCTCATTATAGCTAAGCAAGGCAGGGGAGCAGTAATGTGTATAGTAGTCTGTGCAACAAATGTCATTAAGCAAGACAGAAAGCACCATTTTATGAGCATTTTGTACAAGTTGTTGTTTCCTTAGGTTCGTGAAAAGAATGGTTGTTCAGCAAAGGGTTTTGACTTATATATTTTCTTAGATCCAGTATTGCTGGAGATAGACCCTACCTATGAGGATTACTTTAGTAACCTTGGAGATTCTAAGGTTAGTGACTTTCTAGATGATTCTACATATCTCTCATGTGTGGATATGCTATCAATTTTCAGTGATGATGATGTTTATAATGACCCTTTTGATCATACTTTTATGTTGGAGGATCATGCACACATAGAGGCATTTGCACATGAAGATATAATGCAAATTTTAGGTCATGCACATACACACATGGATATAGTGGATCATGCCTCGTATGTTTCGAGTTGTGCTACATCACGCGTAATGAAAGCTCATTTAGTGGATATCTTCAGTGCTAGATTTACATTACGATTGTGAAGATGGGCTAGTTATTAGTCTCCCTTTAACCCAGGAGGATTTAGGGCTAACCTCACCATCGACATTGGTCTCCCATATTTACCATTTGACCCAGGTGGTAGGACATGTTGGATGAGGAGGAAGATGCTTTGCACACTCACACAGATACGCACACATAGTGATATAGAAGCTTAGAGAGCGAGAGAGACAAAGCTCGATGCTAGAAAGTACTCGATGATAATGACCACCAAATGAGTGGAGTCTAAGAGTACTATAGCCCTAGACCTAGGGGCTGATGTGGCTAACACACAAGAGTGTGCTCACACACGAGGAAAAAACCCCTGCCCTAGTAAAGGGTAAAAAGTGCTCGTGTGTAGAGTTGTTCACAAGAGACTTCTAGTCTAACAAACCCCTCTGAAGTGAATGGTGTAAACATGGATAGGGTGTAGCATACTACTGTGGTAGAGGTAATAAGTTCAAAGCTTGGCAGAAAGCCTCAAATTTTTCCCTGGAAAGGGGCTTGGTAAACCCATCTACCACATTGGCTTGTGTAAGCACATAAGTCAAGGCAATCTCTCCTGCATGGAGCCTTTTCCTGACATAATGATAATTCACCTTAATGTGCTTTGTCCTTGTATGAAAAACTAGATTCCCCGTGACTGCTCTATCAGTGAAACTGGTGGTAGAAGATGGTTGTCTATAACACCAAGATCTACCAATAGACGATGGAGCCATACACACTCTATAGTAAATGTGAATGCTGCCCTCTATTGAGCTTCACAACTTGAAGTGGCCACTGTAGGCTTCGTCTTGTTAAGCCATGAAATATATGAACTGCCAAGAAGGAAACAGTACCACTGGTGGACACTTGTGTCATAACATCCTACCCAGTCATCACTGTCAGTGTAGACGGACAAGCATAAACAAGATGCATTGCTATAAAACAATGCAAAGTCATGAGTGCCTTGAAGGTAATGAAAGATACATTTCAATGTTGATGCCAATGCTGAGTGCTGGGGCAATGTATAAATCTACTCAACTATGACACTGCATACTGAATATCCAGATGGGTACTCCATAGATATATAAGGCATCCGACAACCCACTGGCAACATCAAAAGGCTCAAAAGAATCCTCAAGAGACGGGCGGATGCCTGATTCCATAGGAGTAGAAATAGGTTTACAATCTATCATTTGGAATTGTTCTAAGAGCTAGTGAAGGAATGTATGTTCTCTGAGATAACATGATGCCCACCTCAATCGGTATAAACTAGATACCCAAGTAGTAATGCGATAGCCCATATCGGAAACATCAAATGCATGTTGTAAGTCAGCTATGTGGCCCTCATCACACGGCTAGTCATGAGAGCAGATTATCCACATAAAGGTTCAAGATTATGAGTTGATCCCCTTGTTTGTGAACATAGAGGGTACTCTCAGTCTAACTATTTTGAAACAAATAAGAGAGCATGTATGAGTTTATCCCCTTGTTTTTGAACATAGAGGGTACTCTCAGTTAGTTTTGAAACAAATAAGAGAACATGTATGATTTTTTTGATACCAAGCATGTGGAGCCTGTTTTAGGCCATAGAAAGCTTTATACAATCTGCATACCTTATGCTCTGCATGTTTCTGAACAAAGCCAAGAGGCTGAGATACATAAATCTCTTCCTGTAAGTCACCATTCAGGAAAGCAATTTTGATGCACATTCCAACCTTTATACGCAACCAATGGAACAAGAGTGTGAATAGTCATCATATGTGAAGTAGGTGCAAAAGTCTCATCATAGTTAATGCCTTCTCATTGGGTGTACCCTTTGGTGACTAAACAAGCCTTGTAATGATCAATGGAGCCATCATGCTTCCGTTTCAATTTATACACCCACTTTGTGCCTATAGCACGCTTGTTGCCGTCAAGTCACATAACTCCCATGTAGCATTTATTTCAATGGAGACTAACTCCAAACAGATGGCTGAAGCCCAATTGTCATCCTCCAATGCATCAAAATGGGAAAAAGGTTCCTCATTACATGTGGTAGCAACAAGGGTTGTATCAAGGAAATGAGACGCATGTCGAGAGAGGCAGCTTGTGTTTGACCTAGCATAACTAAAGTCCCCTTGCTGTCATGTAAGGTGGCACGGAGCTAGCGGGGAACTCTCTCTGAATCATGGTTAGATGCATCCTCTTCAACAAATGCATCACCCAAGGCATCCGAAACAAAGTGTGGTTGATTTGGAGCAATATGGGGAATGTCAGATTACTGAATTTGCTAACTGTCACAACAAGAGAAGGCTGAAGAGGGCTCAACTAATTCAGCACACCGGTACCAAATGATGGTAGCAATGTATCAAAAATGTCTCAGGCATCATTTTATGGCTGTAGCCAACATGAAAGCATAGGTTGAGATGCATATTTATCAAAGATGACATCTCTAGATACAATAAGCTTCTGAGTGGATGGTACATACAACTGATATCCTTTGCTTTCACTGCTATACCCCACAAAATACATTTCAATACCTTTGCATCAAGTTTATGTGTATGTGGTGTTGATACATGTATGTAAGCTAGACAACCTAAAACACGCACATGAATAACTATAGGAATTCTACCTTTCCAAGCCTCATAAGCAGTCATAGATTTCAATCCTTTAATCGGACAACGATTTAGCACATAATTGGCACACATGATCGCTTCAAGCCAAAATCTAGAGGGCAAATCCTTGCTTTTAAGCATACATCTTGCCATTTCCATGAGTGTATGATTACGATGTTCAGCCACACCATTCTGTTGTTACATATAAGGAGTAGTACACTGATGAGTAATACCAGTTGACTACAAAAAAGCTGTAAATGTATGTGATAGATATTCCACCCCTCGATCAGAATGCAAGGTCGGGAGATTATGGTTGTAAGCTTTTTCCACCATAGGGAGAAACTGATGGAAAACTGAGAAGGAATCTGAATTGGCTTTCAGACAATACACCAAATAGAAATGGGTTTACTCATCAATGAAAGTCATAAGTATAGATGTCCTAAAAAAGATAAGGCCCTCACATAGGGCCACATAAATCATTATGTACAAGCTGCAATGGCCGAGTAGCTCGCACACAAGACCATCTTTCGAAAAGGAGTGACAATGCATCTTTCCCAATATACATGCCTCGCATACATGCTTGTCTGGGAGCTGCATAGGTGGCAACTCCTGAACCATAGAATGACGTTGTAACCGCAGAAGAGAAGGGAAGTTAAGGTGACCAGAACGAGCATGCCAAAGCTCAGTAGTATCACGCATAACCTATGATGTGGAATCAATCATAGCATCATTATGAGAATCACCACTCCTGTCATACATATCAAGCCTGTAAAGGCCTTTGCGTAATGTACCAGAAAAAGCAGAAGCGCATCGGAATCAATTCTGTCTAAATGGAGCAGAAATGATGAGAAAACTGGATAGTGTTTGTAAGTGGTGAGACAGAAATTATGATGTTAACTCCACATTGCCAAGTACAAACAAAGTGTCAACAAGAGTGTATGTGTCCTTAGTACATGATGTTAACTCCACATTGCCAATGCCTTTAATGGCATAGGATGCATTATCAACGTACAAAATTGTACCAAACAACTGACAGAGCATATCTCAAGGTGGCAATTGCAAGAAGTAATGTGCTTTGCAGCACCTGAATCAAATAACCAATCGGCATCCAACAATGGCAAACAAGAAGCAGATAAATCACTTGGCATCACTGATGTTTCCAGACATTTTACACAACAAAGAAATGGGCAAACTAAAGTATGTCTAACACAACAGTAGCTTCACTTAGAGTACCTCAAATGTCTGCTCAATGCATGTGCAAACTTACCAAATTAGCAATCTGTAAGGTGCAGGCGAAATCAAGGATGCTAAATCTGCTGACGTGGGGTCAGCAGGTTGGAAGCTAACGTGGAGTTGGAAGGTCAGAAGTTGACATGGAATCAGCGGGTCAGAAGTTAACGTAGAATCAGCGGGTCAGAAGTTAACGTAGAATCAGGGGGTCATCAAGTCAAAAGTTGACATTGGTGCAATAGGACGGAGGCTAACGTGGAATCAACAAGTGAAAAGCTGAACCAACTATCGGATGGAATCCGAATGGGCTAACAGATGGATGCTAAATCGAATGACTAAATCAGTATGAAAGTTGAAAGATAAACACCGAACACCAAAGGTGGAAGTCCAAAATCCAAATGCGAAATGCAGAGTGCCGAAGCTGAAAAACGACTACTGAGTAGGTAAAACCGGCCAATGGAGTAACCTGACCAAACGTTAAAAGCTAACTACTGAAGTGGAAGCCACAGTCAAATGCTGAACACAAAGTGTTGAAGGAGCGAGAGGCTAAACTTAGTAAACACGACCAACTGCTCAATGCTCAAGATTGAAAGCTGACTGCTGACACAAAATTTGCAATCAAATGTCGATCATTGATGGGGTTGAAAGTTGAATGCGAAAAGCCCAGCACTGAAAGCTGATGCTGAATGCTGAAAGCAAAAAGCCAAGCATCAAATGTTAAAAATTGAAGCCAATTGGCTGAATGTAGAGAGCCTGGAGCCAAATGACTGAATGGTTGAATGTAGAGAGTCTGAAAGGCGAATGGTTGAATGTGGAGTCTGAAAGCCGAATGGTTGAATGTGGAGAGTCTGAAAGCCAAATGGATGAATGGTTGAATGTGGAGAGTCTAAAAGCCAAATGGATGAATGGTTGAATGTGGAGAGTCTGAAAGCCAATGGATGAATGTTGATGGTGAATGCTTAAATGTTGAATTTGAATGCTTAATGCAAAATGCCTGAAGATGAATGGCTTAATGTGGAAAGCCAAACGCTGAACGACTGTTGACTGCTCAAAGCCGACTGATGGAGTTGATGAACGTAGAAGTCCAATGTCAAAAGCCAAAGGTTGATTTGCTGACCAAGCAAAATCAACAGACGTAGCTGAATGGTGAATCAAGAAAAGTTGAAGCTAAATGCTAAATGTGCAAGTACTGAATAAGGAAAGCCAAAGGCTGAATTGCTGATTAGGTCAAGCTGACTGACGTAGGCAGCTGAATGGCTAAACGAGAAGAATCAATGGACGTAGAGGTCCAATGCCAAATGGAAAGCTGAATGGCTGATTGGGCTAAATTAACGGATGCAGAAATCCAATGTCAAAAACTAAAGGCCAGTAATTAGACAACAACAACAAAAACAACATAACTTAATGGATACTGAAATCCAATGTCAAAAGCTTCTAAAAGCGAGTGTCGTGCTAGAGTGTGGGGTTACCCAAAATGTACAGCAGGCAGAAAGAAAAGCTACCCAATATACAGAGGAGGCAAAAACCCTAGACTATGAGAATCGCAAAGTGCAAGAGCTGAAGACAATAGCTTACTGATACACCACTTTAATAGGAGGTGATGCCAATGAAGAGGACATCAAGGCCAATCGAGCAGGAAGTCGAAGAAAAAATAGATGTGAGCGTCGGTGGTGGTGAGAGCCATCAACCGAATGCAAACACAAGTGTGAAACCAAGACGGTGAATGCTACTCTAATACCAATGTTGGATGAAGGAGAATATGCTCTGCACACTCACATAGACACACATGCACACATAGTAAAACAGAGAAGCTCAGAGAGCGAGAGAGACGAAGCTTGATGCTGGAAAGTACTCAATGATAATGATCACCAAATGAGTGGAGTACAAGAGTTCTATATCCCTAGCCCTAGTGCTGATGTGGCTAACACACAAGAGTATGTTCATACGGGAAAAAAACCCCTACCAGCACATGGTAAAAGGCGGCCTTCTGTAGGGTTGTTCACACAAGGGATTTCTAGGCTAATAGGAGGGCCATTCTTTTGGAGTCTTCTTGGCTCAGATTTCCATTTGATCCAAGTGGTACGTTATTGACCTCATCTTCGACAACACACCACCTTCCTTTCCATTTGACCCAAGGGAGATCATGCGACTTTTGCATTGACATTGCACGACTCATGTTTTTTTGGCATCTATTTGCTACAATATTGACACTTAGTCTTCATGATTTTGGCTTTTGTATATAGCCTTCTATATATGTCTTTTGTGCACGACGATGACAAGCATTTAATTTCGAGGACGAAATCATTATAGGAGGGAATAGTTTGTAACAAAGGGATTTTAGGATACACATGAACATGGGGGATGTGCCTAGGAACATGGGGCTTAGGGGCATTTACACATGTGGTATTAAGGCATATGGAACTTCGACTCTATAGAAGGCACTAGTCCTAGGACTATTACCCTTTTATGACCATTGTGATGACTATTATGTCATTCCTTGGAGCTCATGCTTCTATGACTGATTCATGGTAATCTTCCCATGTTTAGGTGGCTACTCTCTATGATGAGTAGCACATAAGTGTACTCGTGAGATGTGAGTAAGTAGAGATGTTATCTTTAATGAGATGAGTAGCTGGTATACACTAGTGACGGTAACAAAAGACATAGATGTAAGAAGTAATGATGCTGCCCCACATGTATCATAAGTGCTTAGTGGACCTCTAGTGGTAGATCCAATGTTAGTCCATGGTCTTTACATCAGATGGATATAAAGAATGCTTTTTTGCATGGTTTGCAAGAAGAAGTATACATGATGTAGCCACCACTGGGTTTATGAGAGTGATAAACACCTAAATTTTGTGTGCAACTATGCAAAGCCTTATCTAGCTTGAAGCAGATACCCAATGTATGGTTAAACAAGATCGGGAAGTATCTCGTTTACCATTGGATATATAGATGCTGATTGGGTTGGTAGTGTTGCAGACATGAGATCTACCAGTAGCTTTATGGTTCTTTTGTGAGTGCTGCTATGAGTTGGAGCAACAAGAAACAGTGCCTTGTCAAGTCATAGGAGGTAGAGTACAAGGGCATTGCAACTTGTGACATAGCTTGGTTTCAAAAGCTACTTAGAGATATGCTTGAGCCCGTGGATAGGGCCATTATCATCTATTGTGATAACATGAGTATACCATGAGTGTATGGAGTTGAGCTTAAGGGGGAGTGTTGAGATATCAACCTCAACTAATGCTATGGACATTGATAAACCGCTTGGGTGATAGCTTCCACACCTATGCGACTAGCATGGTTGGTGAGATTATGTGCGTTTTGCCACCAATGGTTTACACTATGGACCGACCATTGTATATTATAGCAAGAGAGTACTTTCACCCATCCATCTCTCTCTTGTGTCTTGCTCTCTCTTTTGTGTGTGTGTGTGTGTGTGTGTGTGTGTGTGTGTGTGTGTGTGTGTTTGCTTACAAGGGGGTTGTTAGTCATAACCTCTATGACACCCATTCTTTTATTTTGGGATATTTTATTTTTGATGCACATTTTACTTATACCGTCTACCAGGATTAATGTGTTTAACCAATTGTGTATGTGGGTATGATATCTACTAGGATTAATGTGTTTAATCAGCTGTGTGCACTGGTATGATATAGTCAAGATTAATGTGTTTAATTGGCTGTGTACATTGACTAATATTATTTTGGATGAAGGCGATAATTGAGTGCTAGATTATGTGTTGATCACGGGTGGAACATGTGTTAGACCACTATGAGATAATTTGGAATTAATATTTTGGTAGGCTAAGGCCTCAAACCTTTGTACATTATGTACATACTAATTAGTATTTTATACTATTAGTAGGCCCAAGACTTTTGTAGAGCTTTTATGCTAAAAAACTCAAAAGAACTTGGGCTTTGTTTTTGGAGTTATCTTTTTGAAAAGGAAGCTTTTCAAATACATATAAATATGGGTGAGTGGTACAAGGGCCACACTCATCCAAGGGAGATCAACCCAATCTTGTGTCGACAAGGTGATCTTTTTCTTATTCTCTAGCTCTCTTGTTTATTTAATTTTATTTATTAAGGTTTATGCTTTTAATTTGTGCAAGTATATGTTATGCTCTAATATTATTTTATGCTTGAGAATTAGAATTACTTCTCCAAGTGTCCATAAAGGTCATGTGTGACAGTGGTATTAGAGCTTTGGGGACCACTCAAGGAGAAGGATTCTCAAAGAAAAATTCAAAAGCAAAGTTAACGCAATTATTTGGAGCAAAGAAGGCCTATAATTTGATTTTTGGTGAATACTAAAGCTTCAAATGAAGAAGGAATACTTACACGGGAAGGCCAAGTTTTTCTTTAGAAAAATAAAAATAAAATTTTGGAATTACTTATCAAGCTTGCAACAACAAGGGTACAAGTACTTTGGAGAAAGAAGAAGCTCGCAAAAATCCAAAGGATAAAGAGGGCAAGGACATGAAAACCTTTGGGCAAAGGATTGAATAGTTTATGTGAATTTTGTGGACCATTGGATGGAGCTTTAGATCAAGGGCTATGGATTTATTTTACCTTTTCTTCAAAGACCACCTTTGTGGAAGCAAAAACCACCTTCTTCTTCCAAGAAAACCACCTTTCAATTCCCTTTACCTCTTCCAAATCAAAATCTATGGATGGATTGAGCAAAGCTAATATCATGTGAGGGAAAGTGTGATTTTGAATATGTGGTAACATATGAGTTGCTCATATAGTTGTTGTATGAGTGGTAGTTATAACGTGGATATTGCATTTTGTTAGTGTGGGAATTTGAGGTTCCAATATTGTATTAAATGTTTTATGCATATGTGCTTATATTTAGTTTCATTTGTTTCCTCTTGTGTTATCATTTGCAATATCCAATTCCTTAGTGATTTGGAACCTCACACAGTAGGGTCTTGACCCTTGTGGGGTTGAGCAGCCTTTGAAAGTCCCAACAAGTAACAGGTTGGAGTTTGGAAAAACCTTATGGTTATAGATGCAACCTTAGTGGCATTAATGCTCGCACCATTAATAAATATATGAATTTAGGTATTAGTGAATATATGTAACACGACTATATATATATATATATATATATATATATATATATATATATATTGATTGCTACACATAGTCAATTCTTTGATTTTCATGAAACTTATATCAAAATCTTTGTTTTTTCAAGATATATCCATTGATGTTTTTGAAACTTTCTTTTGAGTAGCACAAAAAAAGTTATAGCTTTCTGTTCAGAGCATATTTTTCAATTTGGGAAGTTTTATTGGTTTCTTTCTTTTAGGTTTTTGAGAATGATGCACCCCAACCATCCAATCCATCCAAATGAGACGTATCAATATACCCCTTTCACTTCAATTCACATCGTATTGAGCCGAAATATTTTCTTCTAACAAAGACTTGCCCTCACTTTTGGAGCTGATCGGTTTTTTTCTCTACAGGCTGGCGGTTTTGCCCTCACGTGTGGTCTGCAGGCTGGCGGTTATGCCCTCACATTGTGGTCTGCAGGTTTTCCTTTGTTCGCTATCGTGTGCAGATGGCGGTTGCATATGTTTCCTCCTTTAGTGATCTTGTGCAGCTGTGCGTTGGGTCTTCTGTAAACTTCGTTTCTTTTGCTATTTATTTGTGCATTTGCATGCTGTCTTGATGGTTCTGGCGCCTAGCTCTTCGGGTTTTTTTTTCTACAGTTGCCGGTTTCTCCCCCATATCTCGTCTGCAAGTTTTCCTTTGTTCGTTGTCGTGTGCAGATGGCGATTGCGTTTGTTTCCTCCTTCAGTGATCTTGTGTAGCTGTATGTTGCGTTTTTTGTAAACTTTATTTCTTTTACTATTTATCTGTGCTTGTCATGCAGGTGATTTTCGATTTCATGTCTTGTTTTAATTGGGTCTTGTTCTCCTGCTTCATGTGTTCGTCGTGGTGTCCACACCCTCTCTATTTTTGTTAGCTTCTGTTTCCAGAATAAATATGGCCTATTTAAAGACATCTTCTGTATATGAGTTCATACATCAGTTCTTACTTTGTTCTTTTTTCAAATCTTCCTTATCTTCTCACCATGCCTCCTAGGAAGAAGCCTTTGGATGACATTAGTAACATGATGATTTATGATCGTCATGGTAACTCTTCTCTGCTCTTTTGCCATGAAGATAACTCGTCTATGTCGACTGTGCCCAGAGCAGAAATAAATACAGCTTTCCCCTCGAATAGTGATGCCACTCGAGGGCCCTTAGATGGTTCGCAGCCTTCGCGTAGTGAAGGAGAAAGCACGCTCCTCAGGTAAATTTTTTTCATGATGATATTAATTAAATTAATATTTATTTATAAATTTACTTTATACACCTTTCTCATGCTTCGACTTGTTATTTTTTTTAATTTTTTCTGATGATTGACAGTTTATTTGGTACAAATCGCATCTTTTTCTTTGAACAGTTGCTACTATCAGCTTCTTTGCTCATTCAGTTTGGTTTTGGAACGAATCACATCTTCTTTTTTTCTACAGTTACTGCTATCAGCTTAGTACATATTTGTTAGGGTTACAGTTACACTTACAGCTGAGGTCTTAGTTAGCAAAAATATATATTATGCACCGCAACATGATGTTTTTAAATCCACTTATCGCATGCATGCAAAATTTTTTGTTATGATGATTTTTTCCGCTAGGAGGCAGTCTGACTTATTTTACTGAAGTCATGCTTTTTCATTTACTTTTAATATAGACATATTTTTTATTTTTTTTGTTTATCTATAGTTGTGTTTAAATTTTATCTTTTCTTATGAAAAATGTCTTCATTATTTTGTGTCATGATAGAACAAAAAATATATATAATTATTTTTTTAGATCTTTTCTTTTGTCTTCTATAAATTATGCATTAAAACAGTTGAAATACATTTTAATTTTTTAAAATATTCGTTTCTCATCTGGAAATGAGGCATTTCGTATTTAGAAATCTTAAAAATTGATAAAGAATAGTAGTATTTACATTTTTTGATTAATAGTATTTTTTTAAATTTAGATGTAGAATTATTTTGAAGATCAAGAGTTCAACAAATTGATATTTTAAAAATGATAAAATTTAAAAAATGTAGAATATGTAAAACAAACAAATACATTAACATGTAGAAAATACTATTATAAAATACTATACTAAATTATTGTCTAAGTTAGATGGTTAGTTAGATTCAAATAAAGTAAATTTAGATTCAAATAAAGTAAATTTAAATTATGTATAAATTTAATAATAGTGCTTTTTATATATATCATTGTAAATAAATTAACTCTCTAAGAAATAGAGTAAGCTATAATGTACATTGAATTTTATAGCACTACTCAAATAAAATTTAATAAAAAGAGTCATTTTTGAAGATTTACAATGTAATTGTAGAAAAAGTAAATGATTAATAAAAATCCAATCATGAGGAAAAATAAAAAATGTTGGAATATCTTTTGTAATGATGCCAAGTTGATTTTTAAACATTTTAAAATTTCTTAAATAGAAAAAAATTTTATAGCATTACTAAAAAAAATTATTTCATTTAAAAAATTTATTTCATTAAAAAATAATTATTTATAGAATAATTATTTCTTAAAAAAATAATTATTTTTTATATAATGTTACATAGGAATGTTGGTCTAGATTTTTTAATGCTGCTAAGTTGATTTTTGATCATTGTTAAATTGAATAAGATTATAATCATATGCCTTTTTTCTATTTTTTTAATCATTGTTAAATTGAATAAGATTATAATCATCTGCCTTTTTTCTAATTTTTTTGAAGGTTCGAGCAAAGTAGACGTAAAAGGAAAAAAACCAATTCTGAACGAAAAGAATGCAGATTCAGAACCTTCTGTACACAAAATCCCTTCTTTTCCCACGAGAAAAAAAAACAAGGCTCTTTGAAGTTTCTGTCACAATTGCAATAGGGAATAGAGATATTCACTTATCTTGCTGTGGGAAGCATTAGAGGAATTCGTGAGGATGGAATGTTTGAAAGGTCTCTTTGCACTTGAAAAAGGAGGAACCTTAAACCATTTGCACTTTCAGATGGTAGCTAGTTTAATGGCACCATAGGAAAAACCATAAAGAGATATTTAGGATGGGATTTATTTAAGCCTGAGGGTGCATTGGGTATGTGTAGGGGCATTAGATAAGTTAAGATGCATACCCTCGAAGGGATGGTGGGTTATTGCATGAAATATTTACATAAACCACACTTTAAATTTTATTCGCACAACATATCTGCTGAGGAAATAACTAGAGGTCGACAGCTATATGCCTTATATGGCCAGGCTGACTTGAAGAATAAAGTCTGCTTATTGCTTATCAATGTTTTTGAAAGAACTTACATCTACATGGATAATTATATAGCCAATAAAATTGGTGCATCTTTACAAACCACTCTACTGAAAATAAAACTGGTGCATCTTTACAAACCACTCTACTGAAAATGATTCATACTGGAAAGTACTACCCGGCAGCCTCGTGGATTATTCCAAAAACTAGGTCGGGTATGAGCAAAAAAAGGTTTGCAACTGTTTGGAAAGTAATGAAACTCCCACATCTCACTGAATGCATAGATATAGAAGAAATTTTCTTTGTTGATACTCCTCCTAGCAGGTACTTTGACCCCTTCAATGGAAGAACCAACGGAGATTATGAAGAGGAGGATAATGCTGATGTTAACGAAATCCAACAAAACAACAATACAGCACTAGGAAGCCGATCAAATCCAATAATTTTTGATGATGATCAAGAACCACAATCACCACATGACTATAATACATCTTATCTATCTGTATGGGAGAGAGCATATAAATTCAAAAAAGCTATTGTAGATGGTGATGAATTTGTACTACTCTCTCTAGAAATCTACAAGTATGTTGGTTTTATAGAAGAGGAAGCGTGTTTTGTTTGATTTCATCTCCTCATATGTAATTACATTTTGTGTGTTTTTAAGGTTTCCTTATATATAAAATATGTTCTTACAAATTATTCACTATGTTGTTATTGAATTTCACAACTTCATTTTTGTATACAATTGATATTTATTTCATTTTGATTTTACATATTGGCTGTTCTGACATCATCTTATAATCTTTTTCCCCTCGTCTCTTATATAGAATAATTTGTTTTTTTAAATCAATTTTAAAATTAATATTTCAATAAGGTTATTCTTGAAATTTAATTTACACTTTATTTATATAAGATATAAATAAAGTGTAAACCTTATTTTTTAAATCAAATTTAAAATTAATCTTTCGATAAGGTTATACCTTATGTAATTAATATGCAAACTAAGGGTCGCGAATATGCACTCTTAAACAAAATTAATTAATAGGTTCTATAGAGTGAATATGCACTCACAAAACAAAAAGTCTATTTAAATGTGGCTCTACTATGTAAAACGTGTATAAAGTACTCTTAATTTCTTTCGTCTTGACGGTTTATTTTTGATTAGGCGTTTCGTCCCACATCAACGCGGGGCAGGATCTGGTCACAGAAGGTAGTAGACATAAACACATCGTTTCTTTCCTACATCTCGAAAATCATTGTAAAAAGTATTTCAACTATATGGTTGATACGTTAAAGTAATGTTCTATGCGTAGGTGGTAACATGGATTCTGCTCCAGCGAGCTCAGCACCAAGCAAGGATTCTGGTGTGTGCATATGAATCAAAACGTTTTTTTTTTCTTTTTTCCAAAAGCAGATCCTTCATTAGTTCATAGTAACAATCAAAACAGTTGGTCGTTACTATGAACTAATAATAATGACAATGATTAAGAGATGATAGCTTTATTAGCATCGGTGTCATCACCACCGAGTTGGCCGGATGTGCAATATGGAATAACAGCTGATAGTTAGGGTTACTCAGAGATCCAAATTATCCAATAGATACCCCTCGGTGGTGGAAAGTTCAAGATGTTCTACTCAAAGGTCAAGGTCTCTCCATGGAAAAGAATGTAAATGGATGGTTTAGTGCCAATCTTGTAGTTCCAAACCTACAATGGAAAAATCTGCATGCATAGATGTAGGGGGTACCGGATCATGAAGAGTCTTGGTGGTGACTTTGCATGGACGCAACCTCATTTTGAGGATACAAGGGAATGGCTCCCATCAAGGATTTTATAGAGGAAGATTCACCATGATAGATGCAGTCCTTGAAGGGGACATGATGTCTTGTAGCCACATTCAGATCCAGAAAGCAATGAAAAAAGTCTTTTTCTTTTTCTCAATGTTTTTAAGAGATGGGGCTGAAAAGACTCGAGGAATTGCTTAGCCAAGGATGGTTTTTTGCAGTATTGTTTCACAAGTTACATTCTATGTAAACGTTGAGTGGATGTGACACATGTCAATTACATTAGACTCTACTTTATTGCTTCTTTGTGCTAGGGAGATGGAACTTTCAGGTTGCATGGGGTGTACTGAGCGCTAACAAGGTAACCATCAAGAAGTATTGACGGGATAGACACTCTGTCATTCGTCCTCCTTGGACTTCTACTGACCTTGAAATGCCATTGACTTTGACTTTACTGACTGAAATATTTTGTTTGAACACCTTCACTCTTGATCTCCACTTCCAAGTCTTGCTGAAGAATTGGTCATCTGTTCATTGCTGTCTCCATGCTTGCTTTCTCTTACCCTTTGTTGGATAAATGTAATCCCAACTCCTTAGTCCAATTTAATGTGTGGTGGCTAGGCTAGTGGTCAGTGGTTGGTGTAAAGCCTACAAATGGTTGGTGCATATGGTTCATGCAACTCATGCAACTAAAAATAGGGTAGAGGGGTCTCTAAATAAGGTACAAGTCGTGATCAAGTGATTATGTAAGTTTGGTTCATGCCTAATCATAATTAGTGTCTTTTTGTGTTAATCTCAAAGCAATTTCTGCATATACTAGTTTTTGTCTCTCATGTTCATGATGTTTTGTACAAGCTTTGATCCACCTTGAGTATGTTTTGATCAATATTCATAGTTGAATTATCATATCCAACATTTGGTATTAGAGCATGATCCAATTAGGTTTAGTTTATTAGCAAAAATCTTAATCTCTCTCTTAATCACCATAGCTTATTTTTTCCTGTTTGGACAACATGCTGTAGATTGCCTTCATGCTTACATCTGAGAAGATTATACTTCAATATTTTGATATAGGCCTCTTGCTTTGATCCCATGCAAGCCCTAAAACGAAGCTCGAAGGTGGATTTGGTCGCTTCTTCACGAAATCGTCGTTGCTATCAAAACAGGCAGCGTTCTGCTAATCGCATTCATTCGGCGCCGTCTCTATGAATTTGTCTAATTCCTCTTAGGTGCTTCAAGTCTATAATGTAAGGATTCAGCATACCAAATCTTGTAGTAATTGGTTCACAGGAGCTGCTGTACGGAGCGTTTTTTCAGTCGCCTGTTTTCTATCTCTCTTGCTCCAACAACATGGTGCTTATTATTTTGATCTATATTGATGATATTATTATTATTTGGGCTTAAATCATCTATATGAGCAAGTTATCAATATCAAGCATCATATTGCATTATCATGAGTTTCAAATTCTCCGACAAATTCAACGGAACTGGGTTTCATACCTGGCAAATCAAGGTGAAGGGCTATCTCATGAAGAAAAATCTGTGGAGTACGGTCAAGCCACTTTTTTTTCTGAAGATGAAGCAGGTATTTCTGCTGCAGTTACAAGAGCTACAACGGCTGCACTTCAAGCAAAAGATGAGCGAGCACTTGGTATTATCATTACTGCTTTAGTAGATGATTTTATTCATTATATTGATAATGTTGAGTCAGCTATGGAAGCTTGGGAATTACTAGAGCTTACTTTTGGTGCAAAGGCAAAGCATTCCAAGATCAGTTTGAAGATGCAACTCTTTGATCTAACTATGGAGAGTAATGAAAATTTAACAGCTTTGATTAACAGGTTGAAGAGCTTAATGACACAATTGGTTTATGTTAAGTCTCCTGTTCCTGAAGAGGATGCTATTGCTATCTTGCTTAAAAGCTTACCTTTAAGCTTTAGGCAAATTGTGACGGTACTTAAAGAGAAGGAGCTAATACCTTCCTTGGAAAGTATCATAAATTCTTTGCAGGAAGAAGACAAGAAGATTACAAAGGATGTGATAGATCCTTATGCATATACTACTACTTCGACATCGGCAAAGAAGAAGTGTACTATTTGTGGTCGTACAAATCATCTTATTAAGGATTGTTTCTCCAAACATCCTTGTGAGTATTGTGGAAAGACGAATCATCCATCCGCAAAGTGCTACCAAAGAGATCAAAAGCTAGCTAAGGCACATGTGGTTGAAGAAGTCAACCAAGAGGAAGAAACAAATCTTTGTTCTAGTCTTAGTATAAAAGATGTAGATGATGATTATGCTTTTTAAATTATGTCATGTATGTGGTTGAGTCAAGACTTATGTTGTTCCAACTTGACGAGTTGTAGAGGAGAGTACACCACCCTATGTTGTTGTTAAAGGGGGACTCTTACTCATTGTGTCAAGGAGATATATTAGACTTGTTCATGTTCTTGTAAGAAGTTGGTCTTAAGGGGGGATTGTTGGATAAATGTAATCCCAACTCCTTAGTCCAATTTAATGTGTGGTGGCTAGGCTAGTGGTTAGTGTGGTTGGTGTAAAGCCTACAAACGGTTGGTGGATATGGTTCATGCAACTCATGCAACTAAAAATAGGGAAGAGGGGTCTCTAAATAAGGTACAAGTCGTGATGAAGTGATTATGTAAGTTTGGTTCATGTCTAATCATAATTAGTGTCTTTTTGTGTTAATCTCAAAGCAATTTCTGCATATACTAGTTTTTGTCCCTCATGTTCATGATGTTTTGTACAAGCTTTGATCCACCTTGAGTATGTTTTGATCAATATTCATAGTTGAATTATCATATCCAACATCCTTAACACAGCATCGGGTCACCTACCGGAACTGATCATGACTGATGCTAGGCCTATGGAAATGATCTGAGAGCTTAATGAGGTACTGGGTATGCGTGTAAGCCAAACGGGGTGTGTCGTGACAGATTCAACCACGTGTCCAAAGAGGTAGAGATATATATATAGAGAGGGGGATAGAAAGAAGGGTATAGGAATCTTCCATAGTACACCACACTGAGCAGGGAACAAGCCCCGTCGCCTTTTAGGAATTTATTCAAGAACAACCCACGGGTACGCTGGCCAGGATCAATATAATCAATGAATACAAAACAAACAGATATGCCGATGTAGGATATCCAAGTCGATGTCGATATCAAGGCACAAGATCTTTGATGCCGAGCATACCACGGGGATGACCCACAAGTATCTCTCACCGGGCTAGTATCAGATCCAAAATCAAATTCCAAGTATAGATCCAAATCGAGTCCAAATTCCAAGTCCAAGTTCCAGGTCCAAATCCTAAGTCCAAGTTCCAAGTCGAAATCCTAAGTTTAAGTTCCAAGTCCAAGTTCCAAGTCCAAATTCCAAGTCCGAATACCCTTTGTAGGCCCCCCGCCACGAGTGGTGTATTTGCTTTTATTAGAATGATGTAAAATACTGAAATAAAAGATTGACTGAACCTTTCTTGGCTGAGAGGAATCTCTGCCCTTGACCTGCAATCCTTCACCCCTTCTGCGTTAGCTTGATCTAGGCTGTCCTGGCCCTCGCTTGAGCTTGAGCACTTGGCAAATGATGAGATCAATGAATGAATTGTGGGCTGAGGTATTTATACCTCTTCTGGACAGCAGTCGGCTGGCTAATAAGCAGTGGGCTGTTTCAAAATACTCCACGACTTGAATAAATACAACAAAAATACTATATAGTGCTGCGCATGTTTCCACACTTGGGATGGGCACTAGGCGCATGGAAAATGAGGGCTGGGCACTGTGCGCGTGCCTCATATGGAGGCAGCAGGCTGCCCCATACTTGCCCTACAACCCTCCTAGGGCTGGATAACCAGCCGGCTACCCTTGGTATGCCCCTAGGGCTGTCCTACAGCCCTCCCATGGCCTACCCATGGCTGGTGGGTACAGCCAGGGCCTTCTTGGCCCTTATGGGGATTGTCTTGTACTTTCCCCATGCCCACATGAGTTCCTAGGGTAGCCCTATGGGCTGGCCCCTTTTCCTAAATGCAAACCCTAACTGTCTACACAGTGTTCTGGCATCCGGTATCATACCAGATACACAGAGTCACTGACATCATTCCAGAGGGAGACTCACAGCGCGGACTGGCACTGTTTCATGTGTAGGACAATGCGCACTTGACCTTGGACTCAACATCTGACCTCGGACGACCAGGATGGAACCCTGGCTGACTTGTCCCGGACTGGGCTCACATGGGGCTAGTTTACAATCCCAGGTCTAGCACGTTCTGTACAGATATGTCTACGTGGCATCCAAAGTGCGGGATGCACGTGACATCCCCTTCTGCTTAACTTGACGGAAGCTGCATAGCCTCCAAATAATCCGTCAATAACGTCGGATAGTCGTCGAAAAACTCTTTGTCAAGCTATACCGCTTCGTGGGTCCCTCGGTCCTGAAACTTCGTAAAGAACTATCTTGTGTCTTCAACCTGAGCCATGCTTGTAACGGTGCAAAAGGATCTGTTATGGAATCATAACTTTTGCTTCATCAACAATATCTGGTTCCGCCTCGTCTTTAACTTCTAAAGGGATCGGACCTGCATATGGTTTTAAACAACTGACGTGAAACACATTGTGCATAGTCCAACTCGGAGGTAGCTTCAACTGCATGGAAACCTCATTAATCTTTTTCTGGATGGAAAAAGGTCCGAAGCTCCTGAAAGACAACTTTGGGCATCGCTTGCCCACCTGCTTCAACCTTTACTTCATAATCTGAAGATAAACCCAATCCCCTTCCGAAAACTTCATATCCCTTCGGTCTTTATTGGCCTGTCGAGTGTAGGCCTCTTGCGCTTTAGCCAACCTGTCTTTTACTGACTCTAAAACCTCTTGGTAAGACTCCGTCACTCTGTTCGCTTCAGGTATTGAAGATTAGGTCCTGGTTAAAAACGACTGGAAAGGTCTTCCAAACGCTGCCTCATATGGAGTCCTGCCAATAGCTGAAGAAAAAGAATCATTCAAAACAGCTTGAACTAAAGGCAAATAAGATTCCCACTTACCTTGCTAATCGTGGACATAACACTTCAGCACATCAAAGGCCAACTCGTTGTATATCTCTGTTTGGCCGTCCGTTTGTGGGTGAAATGCACTGGAAAAATTCAATTTAGTATCAAAGTTATCAAACAATGCCCTCCAAAAATGATTGGTAAATTTGGCATCTCGGTCTGACACTATGATCCTAGGAATCCTGCCAATCGGGTACCAATGCCGAATGAACAACTGGGCAACATCCTTGGCGGTCACATTGGCCCTGCATGGAATAAGCATAACAAATTTGCTAAATCTATCAACAATAGTTAAGCACTGAGTATTTCGCTTACTCGGACTGGGAGGCAGATTCGTGACAAAGGCCATTGAAACATTTTGGAAAGGTCCCTTAGGAATTGGCAAGGGCTGTAATAAAACCCTATCTTCTTTCCACGAGGAGCTTTCACCTTTTGACAAATATCACAGGCTACAGCATTGTACATATGTAAACACATCTCGCCTCATCTTTGGCCAATAATATTGCCGTTCCAATTTCTCTAGAGTTGAATTCATGCCCCTAAACCACCAGTAATGGCGTCATGGGCATCATGGAGAAGAGTTGCTTGAACGACTTCATGACACATAGTCGGTCTTCGTAGAAAAGCTAACCATCGCGTATCAGAAAGGGGCATGGTCCTGTGGCATCCAATGCTTGTTTCCATTGTGTACCGAATTCCTCGGAATCCGCGTACGTGTGCTTCATGTCGTCTAGTCCCGTACCAACAAGGTCGAGTCTAGTAGTCTGAATTGACGTCACCTGTGCCTTCCTGCTCAAAGCATCGGCCACCATTGGATTGGCCTTTCCTGGAAGGTACTCAATCATACCACTGAATTGCTGGAATATTTGGCTGCAACGGTGTTGTCGGTCACTCCACTGTGCACTTGGCATTGTCTGAATCCAACGTAATGCCTGATGGTCAGTGCGAACCTCAAAGTCACGGCCATAAAGAAAATGTTTCCAACGTTTCAAGGCCTGTATAACTGCAAGGAGTTCATGATTGTAGACTGAGTAATTTTTCTCTGCAGGCAGTAACTTACAAGACATGTAAGCTATTGGATGACCATTCTGTTGACACACCGCCAATTGCGATGTTACTCGCATCGGTGATCACCTGAAATGGCTCGTCCCACGAGGCAAGTGCTAAACAAGGCGCTTCTAATAAAGCCACCTTGAGGTTCTTGAATGCCTCGAACGCTCGTGGAGTCATTCGAATCCATTGCCTTCTTGTCTTAACACCCTTTAGCAGATCGGTGAGATCTGCCGAGAGGTCAGAAAACTTGTCTATGTGGGTGGAGTATGCGTGAGGTACTTTCCAATTGACAATCTCGGCCACTTTAGCCGGATCAAGTCGAATGCCTTCTGCACTAATTATATATCTAAGGTAATGAACCTGGAACAAATAAAATTCCGACTTCTTCTCATTGACGTAGAGCTTGTTGCTTTCCAGCAACTTAAGGACTTTCTCCACATCAATGTCATGCTGCTCAACCGTAGCTGAAAATACCAGTATGTCGTCCAGATATATGAACACACACTTTTCAATTAAATCCCGGAAAACACGCATCATCATGCGGTTGAATGTAGTTGGGGCATTTGTCAAGCCAAATAGCATGACCACAAATTCAAAGTGGGCCCGTTCTGTACGGAAGGCTGTCTTGGGGATGTCCCCCTCCACAATCCACACCTGGTGGTACCCACTCTTTGAATTGAGTTTCGAGAACACCTTCGCTCCATTCAGCCTCTCGAGAATATAATCTATTCGAGCCATCGGAAATCTACTCTTGATAGTTAGCTTATTGAGTCATTAGTCACAGGGGACGTGGGGGACGGACCCCTGGGACGGGGGAACGCCGTCCCATAATGTGCGGGAACGGAAACGGACAGGGGATAGCCGGGGACGTGTGAGCCCATGTTGTAACAAGGGGACGTCGATTTCGGGACGGCGATTCGTGTGGGACGGGACGAGACGGGACGGTCAGCTGACCGTTGCACAGCGTTGACCAGTTTGCCATTGCGCCCTGTAGCCGTTGGGCGCCTAGCCGTCGAGCAGCTCTCCCCACTTGGCCCATGGCTATACGAAGAGCCCCCATTGGCACATGCTATAGGAACTTCAACTTTCAAGTCTTCAAGTCTTCAAGACTCACCTCGGTCCTCCTTGGCACTTGCTCTAGCCTCTTAGCTCTTGCCTCTTGGCACTTGAAACACTCCGCAAGGCTCAAGCAAGGCTCAAGCTCAAGCTCAAGCCTCAAGGCTCAAGGCTCAAGGCTCCTCAACTTTCAAGGCTCAAGTGGGAAGCTCATTGGCTCAACACTCCTCAACTTTCAAGGCTCAAGACTTAAGCGGGCATTGGGCAACCCGGCAAGGCTCTAGCTCTCCCCTCAAGCCTCAAGGCTCAAGTGGCATTGGGTAAGTTGTAATTTCAAGTTGTCACTTCTAGTCTTGTTGCTCTCCTACACTCACCTCTTGCTCTAGCCTCTCCATTGGCAAGCCTCTCCTACATCTCTCTCCTACACTCATCTCTATTGCTCAAGCCTCTCCTACATCTCTCTCCTACACTCACGGTCTCACCTCCTCTTGCTTTAGCCTCTCCTACATCTCTCTCCTACACTCACCTCCATTGCTCAAACCTCCTTGGCACTTGCCTCCATGGCATCTTCATCGCCGACCATCCCCTGCACCTCGTTCCGGCGGCGCTAATACGAATAGAGGAAGGAGGACCGAAGGTTGGTCTTGGTGGGAAGAGGTCAACTCCGATCATCCCGGAAGTGGAGGAGGCTCTCGCCCATGGTCTTGCAAGCTATGTCCATATAGGCGAACGGGTGGGGCGGATAAAGTGAGAGCTCACCTCTTGCATGAGCCCGGTCATGAGGTCCGATTTTGTGATCAGGTCACACCGGAGACGAGGAGGAGGCTTTTTGAATGTGTTGCCGCACATGAGACCTTGCTTTCAAGGAGGAGAGTGCCGCATGTGGCCGTGGATCCCGCAACACTAGTGAGGCCATCCCAAGGTTCGGCATCCACATCGGCATCCCCATGTGCATCCACTTCATCGGCACCCGCGGCGGGCGCATCACCCGCCCCACAAGAACGGGCCCCAACACCATCCTTCTCCATGCCGACCGCATCCACACACTCACGCCGGCAAAGTACTCTTGAGGGTAGTTGGGACCCCAAGAAGAAGGAAGAGGTGGATACGGCCATAGCCCGCTTCTTCTTTCATGACCACATTGCTTTCCATGCTGCCAGGTAATCAAGAATTAAGATGTCTAGCTTAGGATCTATCATTTTACAATGTTCCTCTTACAAGTTACTTAAACTTTGAACTTTGAAGTTGATCGGTTATTAAATTATTCATTTTTTGTGGATAGATCGGACTACTTCAAGGTCATGGTGAAGAAGATAGGGGAGTATGGTCCAAACTATATGCCCCCATCATCAGAGTCCTTGCGCACCACATTGCTAGAGAAGGAGAAGAGGCTTGTGGAGTAAGCAACAGAAAACACGAAGCGACAATGGGCAAGGAATGGAGTGTCCCTGATAGCCGATGGATGGAGTGATAAATGGAAGAGGTCCATCCATGGCCTTGTCGCATATTTCCGCGATGAGATGTTTTTCATCGCCTCACATGATGCTTCTGGGACCAGGAAGAGTGTTGATGCGCTAGCAGTAGAGTGGGCTAGTGGCATAGAGATCATTGGCCCAGACCTAGTTGTGGGCTTTGTTGCTGATGGGGAGGCTTCAAACAGGGCAGTTGGAGCAATCATTGAGAGCATGTATCCCAACATCACCGTGTCATTTTGCATGGCATATTGCTTAAATAATCTCTTGAAGGATATTTGGGACTTGCCATGGATCCGGCCTATCATCCAAGTGGGCAGCCAAATAGTGACATTTGTCACAAACCATCAGTTCCTACGCCATGAATTCTCCAAAAAATCTAGCCGTCAGCTCCTCAAATACTCAGATACGAGGTTTGCCTACAACTTCTTGATGCTCCACCGATTGAAAGAGTGTAGTGGTGCATTGAGACAGTTGTTCATTAGTGACGAGTTCACTTCTTCACCATTGGCTTCCACTGAGACAGGAGCTCTATGCAAGGAAAAAGCAGAGAGCCCTGATTTTTGGAAAAAGTCAAGTGCATTGATGCTATGGGTCAACCTATTGTCCGCTTGATGAGGCTTGTGGATGGTATGAAGCCATGCATCGGCAAGGTATATGAGGCTATGGACAACATGATAGAAAAGCTGAGGGATTTGGAGCCAGATGAGGACAGGTACGAGGAGATCCGTGCCCTATGTGTGCGTAGGTGGAACTCCTACTCCTCTCCTTTGGCAGCAACCTATGTTGTGGACCCTGAGTTTTAGGGTAAAGGGCAAGAAAGTGACGCAGAGGTGAGCAAACTATGGAGACTTACTTGTCTTGACTCGACTTGTGCCTGGCCCTATGTGTGCGTAGGTGGAACTCCTACTCCTCTCCTTTGGCAGCAACCTATCCGTGCCCTATGTGTGCGTAGGTGGAACTCCTACTCCTCTCCTTTGGCAGCAACCTATGTTGTGGACCCTGAGTTTTAGGGTAAAGGGCAAGAAAGTGACGCAGAGGTGAGCAAACTATGGAGACTTACTTGTCTTGACTCAACTTGTGCCTGGCCCAAATGTTAGGCGGAAGGTCCGTGACCAGTTGTCCAGGTATAGGAGCTTTCAGGGCTCTTATGGAGACATGGATGCACATGATGATCGCTTCAAAGTTGGGGTTGCTTTGTGGTGGGAAGATTTTGGTTTGGATGGACCTGAGCTTCAGCATCTAGCCATCCGCATTCTCAGCCAGGCAGTGAGTTCCTCTTGCCTAGAGCAACTTTGGAGCTCATACAGTCACATTGCATCGAAGAAGAGGAACCTTCTTGGGGTGGAACGAGAAAATGATCTAGTCTTTGTGAGTGCAAACTTGTGCATGCTTTGCAAGAGTGCAACTGCAAAGGCTGATGCATTTACCGAGTGGGAGATGTCTCAGGATGATGAGGAGTTGGAGGAGCAAGTAGAGGACATCTCTATGGAGCCTGCAGGCATTGGAGGGACCCATGATTGTGAGGCCAGCACTTCACATGCCCCTTGAGGCTTTTTGACATATGTACTACTCTAGTGATAGTCTCTTTTTTGTATGCCACTTACGTGGTTAGGGCCTAGGCCTTTGCCCTTGTCTTTTGCTTTAGCCTTTGGCAACTGGGTCCTGGGTGCCCGATCTCCTTTTTTGTAACACCCATTTTTTTGCTAGTATGACTTAATATTGATGCTTTGGAAGTGTAAAGTGACTTTGTTTTAGTATTGTTAAGTTTCTTGAATAAGTGCTTCCTTAAAATTGCCTATTTTTTATGCTGTCCCATGCAGTCCCCCGTTCCCCATTCCGGTTCCCAGGAATCCCCGTCCTCGTTCCCCATCCCATGTTACTATGTATTGAGTGCACGATAATCGACACACAACGGAGAAGACCCATCTTTCTTCTTGACAAACAAGATCGGTGCTGCAAATGGCGACACACTGGGGTGGATGAAGCGAGATTGCAACAATTCTTGGAGTTGGTGGTTCAACTCCGATTCCATTGCCTTGGAAAGGCGATACAGAAACTTGCTCGGGGGTTCCGAGCCTGGGAGGAGGTCAATCTTGTGGTCCTCCAGTCTGGACAGGGGGAGTTGGGAAGGAAGATTGTTCCCAAGAAAAATCTTCTGGAACTTTTCATGGAGAGCCAAGTACTTCTCGAAAGCATTGGCCATCGTCTGGGCTGTCTGGATGTATATCATCGCACAATTTGCGCCTTTCTTGACTGCTCGCTTAGCCTGCAAAGTGGCTTATGAGCGAAAAGTTCGGAATTCTCGGCTCACACTTAATGGTCAGTGGGGCGTTTGACACATTCCGATTAATCTGGAACGTGTGCTTGTCCCACTTGACATCGAGAAGAAACTTATGAAACCACCGAATGTCCAATATTATGTCTGCTTCCACAAGAGGGGCAACCATAAAATCATGCACAAACTCTATGCCCTGAATAACTGATTTAGCACCTAGAGCTTCATACTTGACCCTCGGTGTCATGCATGTGCTAAAACCCTCAACTTGTTTGTCCACCGAAGTCAGGACGAAACAGGCACGCCAAGCGGTGTGTTCCGTGACCACATTCTCCGTGTTGCCACTATCAAAGAAGACAACGACTCTCTGGCCACCTATGTAGCCAAAGGACTTGAGCAATTCGTTTCACTCATACTCCTGGTCATGGGCGTCCTTCTGCTTCGAGCTCCCGGCTAATAATTGCTCCAATTGAAGCATTGGGATTTGAAGAACTAGGGGCAGCCACTGGGGTCTGTGTGCGAGCTGGGCTCACCACGGAAGCTGTGGAGGTTGCGGCGGCGGTTTTTGGAGCGGTAGTCTTCTTAGGACATTCTCGAGAAGTGTGGCCTTTTGTATGACAAAAGAAACACCTATCATCCTTCTTGTACTGAGAAATCTCCTGAGCACTCAACTTGCCACCTGTCTTGCCTATCGCCGCTTTCTGGTTTGGAGTAAGCTTGGACGCATTGTTCGAGTTCTTGGAGCCAAAAGCTCCTGTGCTCTGTCCTGGGGAAGCCCCCGTCTGGTTCTGGTCTTTTTCCCCCGAGGCGGTAGCCTTGGGAGTAGCCGGTTGGGAAGTCTTGGGCTTGCCACCATTATGCTTCATTTCTGCACTCTGCGCAAGTGAGAGTGCGTCTTCGAAGGTGGTTGGCCTAAACATACGCACCTCCCACTGGATTTGCGTGTCAAGGCCATACAAAAACTGCCCTTTCTTGTCCAAATTAAATAAGCCTAATTGCAAACATAAAGTCGAAATTCTATTGGCAAAATGAAGGATTGGTTGTGCGTTCTGACGCACTCCCCTGAACTCGTCTTTGAGTCGCTCGAGGTAGTGGGGCGGTAGAAACCGCTGCTTAAGGTTGCGGACAAACTCGTCCCACACATAAGCTGCCATACCTAATCTGGTGTGGGCATGAGTCCGCTGAGTCCACCAAGGAATGGCCTCACCTTCCAAGTACCAACAACTGGCTAAGATCACTCTGTCAGTATCTGTCTTTCTAACTGCGGCAAAGTAAGCTTCAAACTGATGCAACCATGAATAAAGAGTTGTGGGGTCGAGTTTACCATTATACTTTTTGAAGTTCATTTTCTCGAGAAAATGATTCGAGGGCGCCGCTGGTGTCGATCTGGCGTCCAAAGATGCAAGGTAACGCTCATGTTCCATGCGTCGCATGGCTTCGTCTTCACGTGTCGGATCTCCAATGCACGCATCTGCAACTCAAGCAAAGAGCTCGGCTGCGGTTGTGACCCTGTGAGAGGGTCCCTGTGTAGAGGATCTGGAATCTGGGATACGGAAGGAGAGGGAGAAGGAGATGGAAAATGCGGTGCTGGAGAACGGGTCCGCTCTTCCAGAGCCAGGATCTGCGCCTTCTGCTCTTCCAACTTGGTCGTCTGGTCTGCGATTGCTCGCATCATCTGCTGGAACATCTGTGTAACACTCAAGCCTGGTGCCCTAGCTGGGCTGCCTGGTGCACTCTGGTTCCAAGGTTCTTGGTCTCTCTCGTCGTCGAGGCTCGCCATAGCTGGAAAACGCACTTTCTTTCTAGAGCGCAATCTAACCATCCACTATGTGTGTGAGAGACTTCCGGAGGCTGAAAACCAACGTCCTTCGAGGGACAAGAGTCACTCCGAAAGGGGTAGTCCACCGGAGCCTGAAAACCAACCACATGAGTGAGAAAAAATTCTGGTTTCTTTGTTGAATCTTTACACTTGAAGTAGGCTCTGATACCACTGTAACATGCGGGAAGCTTCGGGGGAGATCGGTAACTTCAATGCTCAGAAATCAGCACACTTGTTGTGACGAAAATTAACGCACAAAGCTGAATATAGATGTGCAGAAAAATAGTGAGAGAGAGGGAGAAGAGGACACAGTATTGGGTCCCGAATACCCTCTGAAGGGCCCCCACCACGAATGGTGTATTTTCTTTTATTTGAATGATGTAAAATACTGAAATAAAAGACTGACTGAACCTTTCTTGGCTGAGAGGAATCTCTGCCCTTGACCTGCAATCCTTCACCCCTTCTGCGTTAGCTTGATCTAGGCTGTCCTGACCCTTGCTTCAGCTTCAGCACTTGGCAAATGATGCGATCAATGAATGAATTGTGGGCTGAGGTATGTATACCTCTTCTGGACAGCAGTCGACTCGCTAATAAGCAGTGGGCTGTCTCAAAATACTCCATGACTTGAATAAATACAACAAAAATACTATATAGTGCTGCGCATGTTTCCACACTTGGGCTGGGCACTAGGCGCATGGAAAATGAGGGCTGGGCACTGTGCGCTTGCCTCATATGGAGGCTGGGCAGCCTGTATGGGCTGCCCCATACTTGCCCTACAACCCTCCTAGGGCTGGATAACCAGTCGGCTATCCTTCGTATGCCCCTAGTGAAAGAGTGCATAGAGCAGAAGCAAAAGGGCACTAGAGTGTGCCGAATAGAGAGTGCAAGAGAGAGATATGGAGCAACTATGCTGAATATACTGAAGCAAAATAGTCCCAAGCAAGAGACACAAGTAGTCTCATAAGTGAAGGAGCAAAAGATGTACAAGACAAGATAAAAAGTGAGAGGCCAGCCCCACCTAAATGTTGCTTCAAATATCGGTGGCAAACCCAAATGTAAACGCAGTGCCTGTAGCTCCAAGAAGATAATACATTCAAAAGAAATAGAGTCCATCTGCTCCAACTTTGTACCAAGAGTAGCCAAATGCTGTACAATAGCACCCTCGGCATGGCCAAATGTTGCACAATAGCACCCTCCTCGAAGGTCGGCATGGCCAGATTTAAGAACTCAACTGCCCCGTCTGAAAACATGATGTCGGGACTCCACAGGCCCAACCAAATCCAAATCCCAATCCTTCAATCCCTGGAAGTACCACTATGTCCCAGGCACGGTCACGGACACACCTGACCACAATCCAGAATCCTCACACAGAGTTAGGGAAAGAGGAACATTCACAGTAGTGGTAAGTAGTAGCCTCCTCAATAGCATCACACAACGTAGAAGCAGGCTCCTCCATAGAAGGCAAAGGGACCAACAACACATCTTGGTCACTGGTTGACAAAGAAAGAGTTGGAGGCGAAGCAATAGGAGACAAATCCCCCTCAGAAGCTGTGAGCAAAGATAGCCCACTGTCTTACACAAAAACATTATCAGAGATATCATCCTGGCAAGGAGAAGTATGCATAGAAACTGAAGGCAGGGCAACAGGAGAGACAAACTCCTCAGATGCAGTAAGCAAAACTGGCCCACTATCCTTCGTTGCAGGAACATCTCCAAAAGTAGTATCCACAAGATCACTGGCTGCATAGCACCCAGAAGTAGAAACCATATGTCGATCACGGGCATCACCATACAGGTCACAAAGCAACTGCCACACATAGAAAGTAGAAGCATCATCAAAGCATCATTAGGAGCATAGATGAAGTGATGAAGAACCGAATCCTGACAATTCAGGAGGAGAAAGCCATAGATCTGTCCATCAGTCTTCCTCCACTAACACACATTCTCCGCAGAGGCAAGGTCCGGCAAGCACCGATTCTCGTACGAGAGAAACTCCATCAAACCATACTCCCTGAGAATAGAAGTAACCTGCAACTTCCATGACTGAAAGTTACCACCATCCAACTTGTCTGCCTCATCTAGGAAATAACAAGAGAGTGGTATGGGAGCCAAATCTGAAGCTGTCATCATTGATCCAATCAATAGGACCAACCCTCATTTAAAAAAAAACTGTCCAAATCAGAAAACACTGATGTAGGTCCCTTCCTCCCACCAAGATGCAGCCCTAAGAGGCTGGACAACACCCGAAAAAATCCTCCTGTAGCAAAAAACGCAGAAGCTTCTGTCGACTGTACCTCCAACCTTGAGGCCACCAGAAGAGGGAAGCAAAAAATGCAGATTTGATATAGAGAGAAAAGGCAGCCACACAGGGCCTGGGAATATGCTGTAAGAGGGTGCAAGAGGGAAAGGCATCAACTAGGACTGTAGCTTGGGCTCTCCTCAAGAAAACGCACAATCTCAGAAGAAGAAGTGTCCTCCACAGGTACCAAGGGTGCCACCAAAGCCCCAACTGCCACAATCCCCCTATGCACAAGGGAATGACCACCGGAGAGGAAAACGCAGCCAAAAAAGGCTGCTGTCCTGAAAAAACAGGCCGCCTAGATCCAAACTCCACGTGGAATAAAACGCTGATCAGAAAATTACCTTATGGCTGCAAGCAGTGAAGCCAATCTGAAGAGGAAGTGATCAGCAGATGCTGTCCAGAAAATGCAGCAACAAAGAGGCTGCAAATCTGAGAAAAAACGCAGAGGAGAAGGTGCAGAAAATAGGGCTGAATCTGGGGCAGCAGAGGAGTCGCTGAACCGGGAGCGATGATACCATGAAAGAGTGCACACAGCGGAAGCAAAAGGGCACTAGAGTGTGCTGAATAGAGAGTGCAAGAGAGAGAGAGAGAGATATGGAGCAACTATGCTGAATATACTGAAGCAAAACAGTCCCAAGCAAGAGACACAAGTAGTCTCATAAGTGAGGGAGCAAAAGATGTACAAGACAAGATGAAAAGTGAGAGGCCAGCCCCACTATTTATAGGTGGGGAGAGCTGGCCGACTAGGAAAATACCAAACGGGCTGGGAAAAAGTCCTAGAAAAATATGGAAAATAGGGGTGGCCAGCCCACAATCAAGGGTCATGAAAAAGGGACCAAAAGGACACCAGAAATGGGCAGAAACTGGGGATGAATGTGCCAACACCTAGGGCTGTCCTGTAGCCCTCCCATGGCCTACCCATGGCTCATGGGTACAGCCAGGGACTTCCTGGCCCTTATGGGGATTGTCTTGTACTTTCCCCATGCCCACATGAGTTCCTGGGGTAGCTCTATGGGCTGGCCCCTTTTCCTAAATGCAAACCCTAACTGCCTACACAGTGTTCTAGCATCCGGTATCATACCAGAGACACAGAGTCACTGACATCATTCCAGAGGGAGACTGACAGCGCAGGCTGGCACTGTTTCATGTGCAAGACAATGCACACTTGACCTCGGACGATTGGGATGGAACCTTGGCAGATTTGTCCCGGACTGGGCTCACATGGGGCCAGTTTACCGTCCCAGGTCTTGCACCTTCTGTACAGATATGTCTACGTGGCATCCAAGTGCGGGATGCACGTGACACCGGCACAACCTCATCTCAAGTAATGGGATCTTGTCGAGGAGGAGAAACAACAGACTGATAGAAGGCATCGAAATGCTTTGGCAGCTTCGCAAGAAGCCGAATAGCCATCTCAACAAAAGAAAGCTTCGTCCCGCAAGCGGAATGCTCATCCCTGAGATCGATCATCTTGGCCAAGAAAACCGAGAGAGTAGTAGTTTGAAAACCTGCTGTTGATGAGCTGTGGTAATCTTTTCATTATACTAAGTGTTCTCTAAGGATTTTATTTCGAAGGGTTCTTCTACGATCCTATATGGTCGCAACTCAAGGAAGGATATGCTTAGGGATCTTTACCTCATAAAGAGATGCCAAAGTATGCCACACCTGCCGAGCAGTCTAAGCAGATTGTAGATGACTGAAGACAAAGTCATGAATGTTAAGGATGAAAAAGGAGTAGATCCGACGATTATACTGCCTCCAATCAACCACGTCGTCCTTAGAAACACCTTTCTTCGTCACATCGGTAATATCCTTGGAGGAATCCCCAAGAAGGAAATCATAGAGCTGGTGGGGCTCCAAAACGGATTGGACCTTTATCTTCCAAATAGAGTAGTTCGACCCATCGAGCTTTGTAAATCTCGATGCAAGATAGACAAGGTCTTTGTATCTAGCCTCATGCCAAAAAAGGTGAGAGAGAAGAAGATAAACTCAAGAATAGCAAAAATAAACCTAGCTTGGCATACCATGTTTAACCACCCAATCATTATATATACTAGTGATCCCGGGCGTCAAGTGTGTACCTTCCCAGCCACACACCATACTCACGCGTCCCCTGTGTCCCCATTGGACTCTGGTACCCTCATAATACACATCACTGGGTCTTTGGCATACAACCTTCACCCACGAACGTTATCCTTTCACACTTATTATTATAAGCGATGATGTGTAATAGTATGCTGCCATTGGTTTATCCATGCAACATCCGCGTGTGTCCCATGCATTATTGGCATGTAAATCCCACGTAACAGTGTACGTGTCCCATGTGTTGCCACGTGTAAGGGTCGTAACATTCTTTCCCCCTTTTAAGAATCATCGTCCTACATCACAAACTGAGGATGACGCTTTCGAAATTGAAATTAGGTTTCCCAAGTTGCGTCTGTTAAAGGATGTCCTTTCCATTTTACAAGGAACTCGCGAAGAGTATGATTTCGCAATCGTCTTTCTCTTTGTTCTAGGATCTGTTCAGGTCCATGATCTTCTTGATTAGGTTCCTGCAAAGCAATCATACCATCAACTAAATTATCACCGTCATGAAGATAACGCCTCAATCAACTCACATAAAATACTGGGTGGACACGACAATCTTGTGGTAAGTCTGACTTATAAGTCACATCTTCGACTTGTTTCAAAATCATCCACGGCCCACATTATCTAGGCAACAACTTAGTAGATTTACCCGCACGAAGCGTGTTCTCCGAGGAACAAGTAGAAATGCTTTCTCCCCTTCTTTAAAAGGACGAGCTATCCTCTTAGGATTAGCATACTTAACCGGGCGATCCGTAGCCTGACGGATATAATCTCGAGCTCTAGCTAAATTTAACTGCATCTGAGATAGAAATTCAGCCGCACTGGGTGTCTTCTGAGGTAATCCAATTGTACTTGGCATCAATGGATTATACCCATAATTCAATTCAAATGGAGAAAAGTTTGTAGAGGAATGCTTGCGCGAATTATATGCAAACTCCAATAAAGGTAAATACTTTTTCCAATCTCACTATCATTCTCTGACATAAGCTCTTAACATGTCGTCCAAGACTTGGTTGACTCTCTCAATCCAACCATTAGTCTGTGGATGATCACTGCTACTCATACAGAGTTGCATGCCAAGTTTACTAAAAACATGTTGCCAAAAATTACATGTAAACCGCGGGTCTCTATCTGACACAATGGATTCTGGCAAGCCATGTAATCTAAACACATTGACAATAAATCATTCTGCTACTTGGGGAGCATCAACCTTGTTTGTAGAAGGAACGACATGTGCCATCTTAGATAATCTATCCACAATGACAAAGATAGCATTATAACCTTTCTTGGTTCTGGGCAAACCCATAATGAAATCCATGGAAATACTCTGCCATTTCCTCTCTGGAATAGGCAATGGATGTAACAATCCGGGTGACTTCATACACTCGAATTTAGTAACTTGACACTATAAACAATGTGTCACATAATGATTAACATTTTTCTTTAACTGTGGCCACCAGTAGAAACGTCTAATGAGCTCAATTGTTTTCTTTATTCCCGGGTGTCCAGCACATGGACTATCTTGACATTCTCGCATCACTAATACCCTTAGATTATTTGAGTCCGGAATGCATATCTTGTCGTTTATCTTGAGAGCTCCATTCTCAATGGTAAATCTACATTTACCAGATAATAAATCAGATGGAGCTGGTTATGCCCTCAAACTCACATTTTCAGATCACCGCCATGACCATTGCCATGGTCCTGACAATCCCTTGGACCACATTGACCCCCACGGAATAGAGGTGGGATCTTAGCAACAACATTGCACCGTGGCACATGGCAGGCGTGGTGCAATGAGTCGTAGAGGGTATATGCTTCATCTGGACAGACATCATCCACACACTCCCGGAACGTCGGTGGGAATGCTTGCAGGGTGATTCAAAGATTATATAGCAGTGGTGCAAAACCTTCCTACACATGTAGAGTTCGGGTCCCTTTCTCACACGGGATGTTGGCCATCTTTCCTAGCATTATAGGTCCCTAGTATGGTTTCCCCCCTCTGTAAGCCTAACGGGGCGTGCAGTAACAGATTCAACCATGTGTCCAAGAGATCATTTATCAAAAAAATAAGTGGATACTCTTCTTTGATAGAGAGAGAAGGGGAGGATAGAAAGAGGTATAGGGGTTTTACACAGTACACCACACTGAGCGGGGAATAGGCCCCGCCCCCTTTTCAGGAATTTATTTCAGGAGCAATCAACGGGCTTTTCCAAGCCAGGACCAATACAACAAATGAATACACTATCAAACAAAATATGCTAATGACAAGGTCGGTGCTGGAGTCGACGTTGAGGCACACGATCTCTGATGCTGAGCACACCACGAGGATGACCCATAAGAGTCTTACACTAGGCTAGTACCAAGGTATGAATCAAATCCCCCAAATCCAAGTCTAGTTCTAAACTCAAATCCCAACAAGATCTCCAAGTTCGAAAGAAAATCACCCCCGGGGCGGGGGTTTGCAACCAACAAAGTATTTGATGTCGAAGAGAGAAAATCAGCCCCAAGAGGCTCTTTTGAAGCTGAATGACGGCTTTGTGCAGAAACGGTCGAGTAAGCTACAGGCGACGGAGCTTAGGTGTTGCTGGCGGCTCTAGCGCAGGTGGCGCCGGCTGGAGAGGTAGTGCAGGCAACGGGCGTAACAAGGGCGACTCCAGGCAGCAACGACGGCGGTGCAGGAGCACTGGGTGGCGCAACAAATTTGGGTGGCACAGTAAAGATAGGGCGGCGTGGCGCTAAGGCGGTAAGGGCGCTGCAGGGTGGCATCGGCGGTGCCACAGGGCGGGCCAGTGACGGAACCGGTTGAGCAAGGCGGAGGGTGGCGTCTGTTGCCGACACACCCAGGCGGAGTAGAGGCGGAGGGCGGAGCGGTGGCACAAAAGCGGAGAAGAGCGGTGCTCCGACGGCGGCGGTTTTGAAGGGGTTGATGAAGGTGATGGAGTTGATCTTTTTACTCTCCACAAGATTGGTCTCCACAAGTTATTCTATATCATCCCAAGAGATCCATGCTTCTTTTATACTTGAAGGGGGGCCTTGCTTTTTGCCATGCTTTGCTTTTGTCTTTTCTCTTTTAATAATAATCAAAAATTACTCAAAGTTCTTGATTTATGCTTTACTAGCTTCATGGCCTTGTTTTTTGGCCCTGGAGCTACTTTTTGAAAAAGCGCCTTAGCTTTTTGATCCTTCTTAGTGTCCTCTTTCCAATGGTGACCTCAGCTTGCAGTCAACACAGTTTGACTTTTTACTTTTTCTTGCTTTTTGACCAAGACTGGTGCTTTTTCCTGTGCTAGCTTTATGAACCTTTCCATGTGTTCATCAGTTTGTCCATGTATCCTAGCATGAGTTCCTTCATGTGAAAAGAGCTCGGAGGGCCAAATAGTTACATTCGCTCCCTGTTATATCACAGTTGTCCTCAACTATGGGATACAAAGAGTCCATATGTTTGTGGTACTAGCCCCATTTGGCCGGGCAACCCAAAACTCGCAAGAGAAAAAGATGCGTGGGATTTTCGAAAAGCTAGCAACGTGCTAAAAAAAAATTATAAATAAAAAAAGAGAGGGAAAAGCTATTCGAAGAGATTTTAATAAAAGCTCTTGTAGTAGGTTTTTTTTTTTTTTTTTTTGGTAAGGGGGAAAAGCATAGCTTTTCACCCCAAAATTTGTATAAAAACGGGGCCAAGGCTCTTGTATCCCACAACACAAACTGGGTGAAAGTTTGAGAAGATCTCCTCCATGTGAAGTAAGGAGGCATCTTCTCGGGAATTGTACAAGGGCTACGCCGACCTTGAGTGATAAATAAATACCTATGGGGGCACCACGCTTTGCGGCCAATTGGTCTTTTGTGTTGGAGCACTCTAGCTCCACTTATTCTTTTTTCTTCTTCCTGCAATTTCGTGAAAAGTTTTTAAGTGTGATTAAGTGTGCTCACTGCCCGTCAAGTTTTTGAAGGCCGGTTTCAGCTTGTGCTCTTACTTCAGGAAGTTCATCAAGTGGTTTGCCATGGTAGCTAGTCCAATGTGTGATTTGACAAAGAAAAGAAGACCGCGGGATTTCGGAGGGCCGAAGCTGAAAAAGAATCCTTTTGAAGCATTAAAATTTTATGCTAGCAAAGAACTAGTGTTGATTATTCCATACTTATAGACAAATGTTGCCAGATGAGCAGAAGGCACCACATATATGAGGAAAGATGCACAAGAACACGCTTTTCCCTTGTTGCCCGTCGCCTTGCGTTTAGCTTCTCTCCTTCGCTTGTACGCCTGCCCGCCTACGTGTGAGCCAGCCTTCGCTTCTGCTGCCCATCGCTTCGCCTCTCTCTCTCTCTTGCTCGTGTGCACCTGCTTGCCTATGGGGGTGCTAGTGCCTTTGCAGCCAGCTGCCTACGTGGTAGCACTTGCAGCCATGACAGCTCAGCAGCCACGCTAGCTCTATGTGCAGCCAGTCGCCATGTGTCAGCTGCAGTCAGCCACGTCACCTGCCTGTACATGTGCCATGTGTTAGCTGCTGACTGGGCTGACCCACAGGATACCTCAACTGCTGACTGGGCTGACCCACAAGAAGTCTTGAGAGAGAAACTGCTACACCTGCAGCAAGGTAAGAGAAAAACACATATATATGCCCATGAACATGCACACACATGGACACACACACACACACACCAAACATGTATCTGCATCCACACACGTGTACAAACTTACACATGCATATACATGATTAACATGATCAGTGAATGCTAATCAGGATTAAACATAATCACAATGCTTAAGAAAAAGAGGTAAAATACTCTGTCCTGTAGCATACCCTCCTCTTAAAACAAAGCAATCGTCCTGAATTGTTTATTCAAAGGATCTGCCAACTGAAACAGAACTTAAGAGAGCAACGAGAAAGCTATGTCCTGCCAACCGAAACAGAACATCTGAATAACATAAATCAAGAGCATCCATCTCGTGAATAGTCATGTCCCCCTGGATGCTTTACGTGCTCATGGCCATCCCACAGGACCCACGATCAGTAGTACATCATGAACATGAGTAAACACTGATGCATATCAAATGAAAGTCTAGGTGTCCCCATTCTCTCAAAAGATTCGTATATCCATGAATCAAACCATGTGACTAGTACACATATATCATAGAAATCCGATAGGTCGATATACTATTAGTTCAGTATCTCGGGTGTGCTGATAAGAACACCAAGCGACTTCTAGATCTTATCCAAGTGAACTCTGTGACAAGGGAGCGGAGTCACCCCCCTCTTGAGTAACAGGTAGTACTCCAGAATCCATAGTTGAACCTGTTGAAGCACTTTTTAAGGTAGGCTCCAAACCAAAAGCCTCGAGGTAAAGTTGTAGTATCCTTGGTGAATCTGCCAAGTCACCCTCCTCCATCCACTTCGAATCCATAGGTGAATAGTTCACAAACTTCACCAGATATCGACGTGAAACTTTCCTCTGACTCTTCTTTCTTTATGTCGCAAAATCTGTCAGTTCTTCGACTTCTGGTTGTGTCTCATCAACCTGATCTGTAGGCACCTCACCTCTGAAAGGTTTAAGAAGACTCACATGGAATGCATTATGAATCCTCCAATGATCGGTAACTGAAGACGATAAGAAACATCACTCATCTTCTCGATCACCTGAAAAGGCCCATAGTACCGCATACTCAGTTTAGGATATAAGTGCTGTTTATCCTTCATTTTCCTGAGTCTAGCCTTCTTAAATCTCAAAAGCACCCAACACCCAAATCAAAAACCAATGATCGACGGTGAAGTTTTGTTGCTTTCCTCTGTTTCTCTTGAGTCCTTTGAAGAGCCACCTTGACCTTCTTGTAAGCCACATCCATATTCTCCACAAAACGATCTGCCTCAAAGATCTTATCTTTTGTATGTAGGATAGGAGGTACTTTCTTCCCGCCTTCCACAATCTTGAAAGGTGCCTTACTTGTTGAAGTGTGAATGGTGTTGTAAGCAAACTCGACCAAAGGAAGACACTTTTCCCACTGCTCCTTATGATCCGAAACATAACACTTTTGAAGATCCAATACAACTGAGTTGGCAATTTCCGATTGCCCATCTGTTTGTGGATGAAAAGACGACGAGAACTTCAACGAAGTCTTCATGTTCTCAAACAATTCTCTCCAAAATAAACTCGTCATTCGAGGATCTCGGTCACTAACAATAGATGTGGGCATCCCATGGTACTTGAAGATATTTGTCAAAATATCCTCATCATTTGCTCTGCATTAATCTTCTTCTTGACTGGAATGAAATGAGCTTGCTTGCTGAAATGATCCACGATAGTCTGATGCCACACTCTTTGTCCTAGGAAGATCAAAGATAAAATCCATAGCAATACTCTCTCACGGTCTATCTGGAATAGGCAAAGGATGAAGTAACCTAGGTGTCTTTTGACGGTCATACTTCACCTTCTGACAAATGATGCAATCAGGAACAAAAGCATTAGCATCCTTGCGCATAGTAGGCCAATAAAAGAATGCCTCCGAAGCTTTCACTGTAGCCTCAATACCACGATGGCATGCATAAGGCGGAGCATGGCATTCTGTCAAAACCTTCTGTCTCAACTGAGATGTGACACACAATTTGTCATGCATCATCAAGAATCCTTCCTTGAGAGAATAATGATCAACTCGCTCTCCTTCAGTCAAACGATCAAAGATCCGCTCAAAATCTGTGTCATGAGCATACTGTTCTCGCATATCATCAAGTTCATGATGAAAGATAATAGAGACGGCAGCCACATGTGGTTTCCTAGACAAGGCATCCGCAACCACATTCTTTTTGCCATCCACATGAACAATCTGAAAGTGACAGATGGACAAAAAGTTTGCCCATCTCATATGCTTCTCTGAGAGCTTCGTTTGAGTAAGGAAGTATTGAAGAGTCTGATAATCGCTCTGAACAATGAAATCAACTCCAAGAAGGTAATGCTTCCAAGTAGAAAGAGCATGAATAACCGCAAGAAGCTCCTTCTCATATACTTGTAGATTCTTTTTTGCTGGTGACAAAGTTCTACTCTCATAAGCAATAACATGTCCATCCTGCATAAGAACAGCTCCAATGCTATTCCCACGTGCATCACTGTCACCAATTGGCCGACCATTTGGTCCATCTCCAGTTTTTGCGTCTCATTCACTTGAGGCCAGGCCAGTGTCTCATGTGAAGAGGCCAGTATTTTGCTGACATGGACGGGAGCCAGATTGGTGCCACCCGTGTGTTAGCAGGATGGTGTCGTATGGACGGGAGCCAGACCAGTGCCACCCGTGTATGACCTGGACTGTGTTCGATCCATGGGATTGTCACGCCATGGAAGAGCCAGTATTCGTGCCGTGTTTTACCTATGGGACTGTCACACCATAGGGAAACTCGTGCCTGGAACTGTGTCTTACCTATGGGACTGTCACTCCATAGGAAGACCAGGTTTTTATGTTTTTATGTCGTGCCAGTTTTGTGCCGACAGATATTTGGTACTTGTTCCATGAACGGGAGATATGTCCATGTTACTATTTGCACATGCACACATGATTTGCATGCTTGAAACTGTTTTCGCATGACATGTATTTGTGTGTTTGCCTGCTTGACGTGTTACTTACTGAGCGGGGACGCCTGCCAGTGAGTCGTGAAGTCTGCTCTGTATTCTGACAAGTTTTGGTGCATGTGAACAGGTGGTAAGTATGTCGCACTTGTTGTTTTAATGTTTTTTTTATTCTAACCCTTTATTTTATAAGGTTAGGTGTTCACACTTATTTAAAAGTGGGCACCCCCTCTGGGCACCCACTTTGGGGCCAAGGTGGGGAGCCCCACTTTTAAGTGAGTGTGGGGGTGGGCATGGTCACCTACCCCCACTAATCCCCCACATGCATGCGTGGGTATCCCTTAGGGAAAAAAAAAAAAACTACTACAAGAGCTTTTATTAAAATCTCTTCGAATAGCTTTTCCCTCTTTCTTTTTTATTTATTAAAAAAAATTTTAGTACGGCGCTAGCTTTTCGAAAATCCAACGCATCTTTTTCTCTTGCGCGTTCTGGGTTGCCCGGCGCTTTTTTCTCTTCGGCGCTTTTTCCTTGCTGCCCGTCGCCTTGCGTTTAGCTTCTCTCCTTCGCTTGTACGCCTGCCCGCCTACGTGGTAGCCAGCCTTCGCTTCTGCTGCCCATCGCTTTGCCTCTCTCTTGCTCGTGTGCGCCCGCCTGCCTATGGGGGTGCCCGTGCCTTTGCAGCCAGCCGCCTACGTGGCAGCACTTGCAGCCATGACAGTTCAGCAGCCACGTCAGCTCTATGTGCAGCCAACCACCACGTGTCAGCTGCAGTCAGCCACGGCACCTGCTTGTACATGTGCCACATGGCAGTGCAGGTGTCAGCTGTTGACTGGGCTGACCCACAGGATGCCTTAGCTGCTGATTGGGCTGACCCACAAGAAGTCTTGAGAGAGAAACTGCTACACCTGTAGCAAGGTAAGAGAAAAACACATATATAGGCCCATGAACATGCACACACATGTACACACACACACACACCAAACATGTATCTGCATCCACACACGTGTACAAACTTACACGTGCATATACAGGATTAACATGATCAGATCCTAATGTTGGAGTTTCTTTGGCAATGCATTATTTTGGGGTGGTTTGGCTTCTTGATTTGGTCTATTAGGACATTTTGCAGCCATATGTCCCTTCTTCCCACATTGGAAACATTTACCCTCTTTGATATAATCTTCAAGTTGCTTGCGGGATAGCTTCTTTCAGTAAAGTGGATGTTTATCCTCATTCCTGTTCTTCTTTTCTTGTGGCTCGGTCCTTGATTGAGATCCTCCTTTGAACTTCTTCTTTTGGGATGGATCTCGATTCTCGTTCTTTGATTTGCCCACCATCCAAGGCATATGTAGGGCTTCAACTTGCAAGGCTTTGTCTTGTGCTTCTTCCAAAGTTTTAGGTCCCGCCATGTAAACTGCTTGCATAAGCTTTGGTTGCAATCCTTCGACAAACTTACGCATTTCCATCAATGATGGGATGGGGGTATAAGAAGTAAATTTCAATGAGACGGCTGAAAAATTATTAAGGTACATTGACACATTCTTGCGGGCCTTTTGCTTTATCTCATCCCATTCCTTCTGCACATTTGCCTCGAAGTTTGCGGGAAGGAACTTCTTGTTGAACATGGTTTTGAATTCAGTCCATGATGTAGGCTCGGTTGCATCTTGCACTACTTTTAGCCACCAATTCAAGTCAGCATCTTTTAAATGCATAAACTTTGGTTGCAATCCTTCGACAAACTTACGCATTTCCATCAATGATGGGATGGGGGTATAAGAAGTAAATTTCAATGAGACGGCTGAAAATTTTTTAAGGTACGTTGACACATTCTTGCGGGCCTTTTGCTTTATCTCATCCCATTCCTTCTGCACATCTGCCTCGAAGTTTGCGGGAAGGAACTTCTTGTTGAACATGGTTTTGAATTCAGTCCATGATGTAGGCTCGGTCGCATCTTGCACTTCTCTATGTCCTCCATGGGTAAAAGATTGGGTAAGTTTGGATCCTTCTTCGATGGTAACCCCTTTGGCTCGTAGACAAGCTTTGGTGGCTTCCACTCCTCTGGCCTCAGTGGCTTGGTCTTTGATAAAGTCTTCAAACATCTGAGCTCTTCTATAATCTTGTTCCTTCTTGGCTCTCCAAGCTAGAAACTCTTCATCTTGGAGAAATTGTTTCAACTTTTGAAAGTCTCGGTATTTTGCTAATGTCATGGCCGCGGTCTCATGAGGATAGATTGACGGCCTTGGTTCCCTCCTAGAAGTTTTGTGTTGGCCTCATAGTTATTCCTTTCCTAATGTCCTCGTTCTCCCTCTCCTCTTGACATGGCTCTGTCATCCCAAGGAAGATTTCTTCAAGAGAAATCCTTGCTCTGATACAACTGTAAGCCCAATAGAGTGTGCAGTGACATATTCAACCACGTGTCCAAGAGATATAGATAGAGAGAGAAGGGAAAGAGAGAGAGAGAGGTATAGCGGTTTTACACAGTACACCACACTGAGCGGGGAACAGGCCCCACCCCCTTTTCAGGAATTTATTTAAGGAGCAATCCACGGGCTTTCCCAAGCCAGGACCAATACAAAAAATGAATACAATATCAAACAAAATATGTCGATGATGAGGTCGGTGCTGGAGTCGACGTTGAGGCACAAGATCTCTGATGCCGAGGACACCACAAGGATGACCTGTAAGAGTTTTACACTGTGCTAGTACCAAGGTATGAATCAAATCCCCCAAATCCAAGTCTAGGTCTAAACTCAAATCCCAAATAAGATCTCCAAGTTCGAAAGAAAATCACACCCGCGGCACCGGGGGGGGGGGGGTGTTGTGCAACCAACAAAGTATTTGATGTCCCATTGTAGGCTAGAAGCCAAGTACTAAAGAGAGAAAATCAGCCCCAAGAGGCACTTGGAAGGTGAATGACGGCTCTGTGCAGAAAGTGCTGAGTAAGCTACAGGCAACGGAGCTTAGGTGTTGCTGGCGGCTCTGGTGCAGGTGGAATTGACTGGAGAGGCAATGCAGGCGGCAGGTGTAACAAGGACGACTCTAGGCAGCACATGGCGGCGGTGCAGCAGGAGCACTGGGCGGCGCAACAAATCAGGGCGGCACTGTAAAGACAGGGTGGCGCGGCGCGGTGCTCAGGCGGCAGGGGCGTTGCAGGGCGGCGTTGGCGGCGTCACAGGGCGAGCCAGCTCCTGGAGCTACTTTTTGAAAAAGCGGCTTTCAGCTTTTTGATCCGGCTCAGTGTCCTCTTTCCAATGGTGCCTTCAACTCGCGGTCAATGTAGTTTGACTTTTTGTTGTTTCCTGCTTTTTGACCAAGATTGGTGTTTTTTCCTGTGCCAGCTTTATGATCCCTGTTCCCATGTGTTCACCAACATGTCCATGTGTCCTGGCATGAGTTCTGCCAGCTTTATGATCCCTGGCAGAATGGGGGAGAAGATCAATAAAGTTTGCATAGTTGTTGGCCTGGTGCACTAAAAGATCAACAAGCATGAGAGCTTGTTTTATTTGGAGCCCATGTACCTTCCTACTTGGTTGATTCTTTGGCTTTTGCCTCAACATATGCATCTACAGTTTGAAGAATATCATAGGCTCCAAGAAAGGTTTTATTAGGTTCTTACTATAGGGGTGTCCTCAACAAGCGATTTAATCTGCTCTACATAAACTTGCTTCCTTGAGGCAGCTCAACATTTTTCACGACTAGGAATCATTTTTTTAAATTACTGCCATTTGCCTGAGAATGGGGCTAGGCCAAGCCATTAGTTACACCAGAAAGCTGATACTGAAGATTGTGGCCATTCATTACATCCTGTTTTGGTATTTGGTTTTATTGCTATGCTTGAGTGTTTGTTTGATCTGTATATTAGCCACAATCATCATCAATTTGTTTTAATTGTTGCGTTTGATGCATTACAACAGATGCCTGCTTTTCAGTTATAAAGTGATCTTATGTGTGGTTGTCAAGGCAAGTCAGTCCACTTTATGAATAGGTCCTCAAATACTGAAAGGCCCACTTTTTTTTCCCCAGAAAAAAAGGCTCGCATAAATGCCATATGGGAGCAATTAAATGCGAAGGACTCAGCTGGTGTCTCAAAAGCTGTTTCCAGGAACTTGGAAGAAAAGGGCGACGACATAAAGAGAAACAGATCATCTACTCCAGTAAGTGTTTGAGTTTCAAATGAAACAAGTTGATGATATGTAGAATTTGAAAAATTTGATCGTACTTCAATGCATGCGTGCGTGTGTGTATCCAAGAAAAGATCCTTCATTAGTCATAAAAGAGAAAATGTCCACTGAAAGCGAACTACAAAAATAGCCCGAGGAGGAGCCTATTGTGTACAACCCTCCTAAAAAGGAAAAAACAAGAGGGGGGTTCCCAGAGAATGTGTAGGAGAGGGTGAGCTTTAGCTCCTTGCAAGCAAACTTCTTCACACACACTCACAAGAGTAGACAAGCACACGAGAGAGATGGATGGCTGAAATTTATTCTGTCACGTGCATCCTCCACTTGGATGCCACGTGGACATATCTGTATAGAAGGTGCTGGACCTGGAGTGGAAACCAGTCCCTTGTGAGCCCTAGTCCGGGACGAGTCAACTAGGGTTCCTCTAAACGTCCAAGGTTAGGAGTACAAGTCCCGTATGGTCTTGGTCTGGTGTGTAAGTCCCGCGCATGAAGCAGTGCCAGTATGTACTGTGAGTCACCCTTTGGAATGACGACAGGTGTTCGGCTTGTAGCCAGATACTAGACATCTGAGTAGGAAGCATGTAGGAGAAGGGGCAGCCTTGAGGGCCACCTGAGAACAGGGTTTGATACCCTTGCCTAAGAAAGGGGTAGACCTTAGGCCACCCTAAGGGACTAGGTGACCCATGGGCCATGGCCAATGCCCAATAGTCCCATTGGACTGGGCATGCTGTCGGCCGGGCCTAGAGGGGCTTGGACAACAAGGTGGCCAGCTCTTGTGGCTTGGCCAGCCTGTTGGCCAGCCCTACTGGACTGGGCAGCCAAAACAGTAGGCGGCCAGGACACAGAGGCTGCCCAGCAGCGAGTCCAGCCAGGTGGCCAGTCTGTACAACATACAAAAGGCGGCCAGCAGCAAGCTGTGAAAAGGCACCCAGTTAAAAGGCATTAAACAGGTCATGAAGTGATTTATGAAGAGGCTGACCCCTACATGAACCCACCGATGAGCATAAAAGGAACTATAAAAGCATAGGCTAGGATCTCATTTGAGCATCTCATAATCTGAAGAACTCCAAGGGCCAGGACAGCCAAAGGGAGCCTAAGAAAAGTGAAGGTTGAAGGTCAAAAGTTAGATCTCCTCTAGGCTGAAAGTCTACAATATGATCTATAGATCTGCGTTATTTACTCATCATTCTCATAAAGCAAATACACCATCCGTGGTGGAGGCCCTACAGAGGGTATTCGGGATCCAATACTGTGTCCGACTCACTTTCTTTCTTTCTCTCTCTCTCTCTTGTGTTATCTTCATCACAAAAGATTGCTGAATTCTGTCCATTGAAGAACTGATTCTTTTCGTCAAGCTTTCGCATGTTATATTGGTATCAGAGCCTTCTTCTTCAAGTGTGAAGATTCAGCCAGAAAACCATAAATTTTTTTTGCTTGTGTGGTTGGTTTCTAGACTCCGGAAGCCCACCCCTTTCGGTGTGACTCCTGTCCCTTGAAAGAAGGTTGGTTTTTAACCTCTGGAAGCCTCCAGAAAGTCTCCCACATGCATAGTGGATGGTTTTGTTGCGGTCGGGAAATGATGAACTTCGACGAACATAGAGAACAAAGAAATCTGGAACAAGGAGCACCAGGCGCAGTCCTTCGGGGATGGCAGACATGAGTGTGCCCGATGCAGACTATGATGTGAGCACTCGCAAACAAGAACACCAAGTTGGAAGTGTAGAAGGTGCAGATCTTTGGAAGAAAAAACCCGTACTCGAGTCCCTTTTTCTCCTTCTCCTCCTCCTCCTCCTCTCTTTCTTTCCCAAAACTCGACAATACAACAAATCATCCATGTGACATTGGGAATTAGGGCATATGGTTCATATGGTCACTTAACCTTAGAACTTTTTGGTAGACTATGGTTTATGACATACATTAGAATATATGGAGCATATTCTAGGCACCTAGAGCAAGTGGGAGGAGATCTTCTTTGCACTCCAATCTAGGTTTTTGGGTGCTCTCTTCTAGATATAATTAGGGTTTTGCTTAGGGGTTAATCACACCCTAATCCATTGTACTCCAACCTATATAAGAGGCTCTCATCTAATGCAAGTTAACACAACCTCTATTATCCCATCTCTTGTGTCATTATGCTGCCCATTTAGTTAATGATGTGATTAGCATTAATCTTCATCTTATCTAGTTTATCTTATGCAATTATCATAAGTATGATCATGGTGTCTCTCCATCCACCCTAATTCCCACAAGAAGATCATTGTCCGGGTAACCCTCTTGAAGGGTTACTACCGCAGTTGAGTTCGCCACTCGAGTTGAAGATGCGAGCATTGGAGATCTCAGATTTGATTGATGTAAGACCGTGAGGCTGTCACCATATTTGGTACTCCCTAGCTCAAATATTTGGTTACAAGATGAATGGAGGACTATTTTCCAAAGGACAGACTCTATTTCATGTGTGGGCTGTGAGGGTTTGAGACTCGTGTGTATGTGGACATTGGTTTGGTGCAGGCATGTGGACACTGACTGGGACCAATATGCATGAGCTTGGACTTGGTTTATGGGCCTGGACACTTGGAGTGTGGCCAAAAGGACTTGGATACTTCACTTTTTGAGTTTACTTGTGCAACAAGTTGGGACTATGGGTTTACTTACACCAGAAGCATCCAAAAAGGGCAAAAAGCACTTTTACAGCTATTCTTGACCTAGGCGCTGTACTTTTGCATGCAAGGGGGGCTAGACTTGGCCTCGGCACCTACTTTATGCATGCAAGGGGCTATATCTGGCAGAGGTGCCTAGAAGAAGCAAGCATGGGGCTTTTTTGGGCTGATTGACTTGCTTTTTCAGAGATCAGGAGTTGGTCGACTTGTCTCTCATACATACAGGAGCTGATTGACTTGTTTTTCTCTCTCTTACAGGGCTGATATCTCTATCTACAGAGCTGGTCGGGTTGTTATCTTTCTCTCTACAGAGCTGGTTGGGCTCTTCTCTCTTTGCAGCCGCTGTTTTCTCTGTCTAGGACTGGACAGCAGATATAGAGGGCTGGACAGTGGTCGCTTTCTCTCTCTAGGGCTGGGCAACTTGTGGTTCTCTCTCTACAGCTTGGACAACAGGTGTTTCTCTCTCTACAAGGTTGAGCAGAAGTCTACAGAGATGTTCCGGATTGTGGAGGAATAGCAGAGACTTGTCCAGTGATTCGGTTGTGTCTTGCACTGGCCGTCAGGTTCTCTTTTGGGCTAGGCAAAGCCTTCTGGAGTTTTGGGCAAGAGAGGTGTGAAGATACTGGATTGATCGGAGCTTTTGGGCTATTGTTCTTAGCCGGTTGAGCTTCTTTGGTGGACTCCAGGCTCAGGCGAAGGTTCTCAGGCTTCGAGAGTATTCTGGTGGAGCCAGAACGTTGTCTTTCTTGGTTAGTCCGGGTGCAAAAGCGCCTGTGTTGTAACCTGTAAAGATTCTCTTGTGGGATAGATTCATTCCTAAGGGGGGCCGGCCGTTCCGACTCAATGTGGTGCACCGTCCATTATTGTTTCTCTTTTGTTGTTCTAGTTCAATTTGTGTGTGCTGGGTGAGCATAAGGGTGTTCATATTTAGAACTTGGATTCTCTCTCTCTCTCTCTCTCTCTCTACGGGTTGGGTTACATTGGTATCAGAGCACAGCTTCTTGCCTATTCTATCTAGGCAGACGGTCCTACAGTTATGAACAAGGTCCAAGGTTTCAAGGAACACGAGGAGAGGATTAAAACTCTTGAACACATGGTGGAGTAGTACATCAAGATCATTGATAGACAGTTTGAGCATCATAACTTTTTGACGAGGCAGCTTCATCAAGAGCTTCAAGAAAAGGATGCATATTTGACGATGGACCGCAAAGATCCTGATGTGAGGATGGTTATGGAAGGCAAAAGGATCATGGAGTCCAGTGCTACAAATGTCTTTCTAGATTTGGCTTCAATGCTGGAAATGAATCCTAGACAATTAGCTTTTCACTATTTTTTACAGGAAGGGGATATTACCCTTGATGAACAGGGCAAGTATCAGGTAAAACCGGATTTGGAGTTTGTTGAACCTATCAGTCGATGGTTGCTGAGGAAGCTTCCAAGTATTCTTCCAAAAGAGAAAGACGCTCCTATTCGGAACCTACCTATTGTCCGTGGTGGAGACAAGCATTCTTTTAGGGAAGAGATGGCTCAGAAGCCTTGGAAAGAGGACAACGAATGGACAACACAAGCTCCTTTGGTGGAAGATGGACCAACGGATGTTTGTGCCAAGCCCGATTATTATTGATGCCACAAAAAGAACGAAAGCTAAGGAGGAGATTTAGTTCTACTCCATATTTTTGTGTCTACATAGAGACACTATTTTGGGTGTTGCGAATTTTGATATCTGCTACGATATTTATGGGATTTCTCCCCATAAATTTTGATTGTACATAATCGAGATAAGTATTTATGTTTTAATGCTTTTCTTTTACCAATATTTGGAATTTTGTACATGTTGAACTCCCTTGTTGACGCAAGTAGAGAGTGTTTCTCATGTTTATGTTGAGATGTGTTTTAGGAAAGTTATTTTTCTGAAAGGGACTTTCTTTACAATCTTCTTAGAATGAGTCACAACGTGGCTTTTCTATTTCTGTGGACGAGATGTTCAATATCTATTTGTTTGTGGTATTCCACGGGTTTTCTTTGGAAACCATTCTTGATTCTTTCGTAATGAACCATTATGGTGATTGTGATATTCTATGATTATACTTGGCGAAAGCTTTGTGGTATAGTAGCCATGGTTTTGCGACAACGCAAAGGAGCTGTCCATAAGGTTATCTGGACTCTCTTATATGCTACTTTGCAAGCTTTACAAAAAAAAGCCAAGTATAATTTTCTTGATTATGTAAATTTGTTTTTTTTAAAATGATGTATTTAGGACACCTAACCCTCGGATGTAGACTTCGAGGAGACGTTTTGTCATTTTTCTGTTTTGACAGGAAAACCAAGCATGGCTTTATGTGGTGGTAAGCTAAAGAATGGCCATAGTTATGGAAAAGGCTTTTTTATGGTTTTGATGAATAGTTTATGGTTTTGGTCTTGTATTTTGGAGGCTCCTAGCAATATGGGACGCTAGAATTGTCGCCTATACAAGGATCACATATTTTGAGTATTCTAATGGTATGGGATGCTAGAATATGTCCCATATGTGGTTACAAAACTATGAATTATTTATCAGTAACATGGATTGGCTGATTCTAGACTATGAGTTGTTTTGAAGCCTAACATGGCAGGTATTCTGCACTTGTATGGCTGGTCAAAGACATGCAGGGTTGATCGGACTACAATGTGCCGGTTGATCTTCCCTGGCTTGTGTGAACATGTATTTGTCTTGGTGACTTTGTGGGGAAGGACTTTCACACCAATCAAGGCATGGCACATGCCTTTTGCATGTATGTGGATGCATCCCCAGGAAGGACTCTGGTGTGAGTCCGTTGACATGCCAAGAGGAGATAATGTCTATATGTGGTGGATGGATTCCCAGGAAGGAGTTTGATGTGAGCCCACTGACAAGATTACATGTTTGGCTTATGGAGCCTGACATGACAATACATGTATGGCATATGGAGCCTGACATGACAATACATGTGCGGCCTATGGAGCGTGACATGACAATACATGTATGGCGTATGGAGCTTGACATGGCAGTACATGTATGGCAAATGCAGCTCGACATGGTGTGTTTTCCCAGGACTAGCTACCCTGGTGTTCACTTTGTATTTATGTTTTGGGAAGTTTTGGAAGGATTCAGGATCCCTGAACATGAGGAAAGAGAAAACTTTGGCGAGCATCTATGGTTACAATGGATTTGGACTTATGGTTTTAATGCTCGGATTATACTGAATGGCAGTGGATCTCCTATACTTGAAGAGTATTCCATTGGTATCAAGCTTATACAGTTGCGGACAACTGTCTTATAAGACGGGGGGGAATGTCACCATATTTGGTACTCCTTGGCTCAAATATTTGGTTACAAGATGAATGGAGGACTATTTTCCAAAGGATGGACTCTGTTTCATGCGTGGGCTGAGGGTTTGAGACTCATGTGTATGTGGACATTGGTTTGGTACAGGCATGTGGACAGTGTTTGGGACTAGTATGCATGAGCATGGACTTGGTTTATGGGCTTGGACACTTGGAGTGTGGCCAAAAGGACTTGGACACTTCACTTTTTGAGTTTACTTGTGCAACAAGTTGGGACTATGGGTTTATTTGCACCAGAAGTATCCAAAAAGGGCAAAAAGCATTGTTACAGCTATTCTTGGCCTGGGCGCCTACTTTTTGCATGTAGGGGGGGCTAGATATTTCTCTCTTTTGTTGTTCCAGTTCAATCTGTGTGTGTTGGGTGAGCATAAGAGTGTTCATATTTAGAACTTGGATTCTCTCTCTGTGTATGGGTCAGGTTACAGAGGTAGCATCCCGTGCTGCCACACAAGAAGATTCCAGAAGACGCGTGGAGCACGAAAGATTTCTTGCAGCTTTAGATGCAAGCGCGACACTTGCTTCTTCCTCGAGTCATCCTTGTGAGAGGATGAACTTCAATAAGTATAACGGTAAACTCAACCCCACAACCCTTTATCTTGGTTGCATCAATTCGAAGCTTATTTTGCTGCTGTTAAGAAGAATGATACTGACAAAGTGATCATGGCTAGTTGGTATTTAGAGAGCAAGGCTATCCCATGGTGTACTCAGTCGTCTCATGTCCACACTAAATTCGGTATGGCAGCTTACGTCTGGGACGAATTCGCCTTAGATCTTAAGCACCGTCCCATCACCTTGAGCGACTAGAAGACGAGTTCAAGGGGGCGCTTTTTCGGGGGCACGTGAAAACGCGCAACCAATCTTGCGGTATGCCAACAAAATTTCAAACTATGTTTGCAATTGGGTATTTCTGATAAGGACAAGAAAGGGCATTTCCTCTATGGGCTTGATATGCAAATCCAGTGGGAGGCGCGTATGTTTTGGCCACCCACCTTCGAGAAGGCAGGTAGAGTGCTGAGATGAAGTACAATGGAGGAAAGTCCAAGACTTCCTAGCCTTCCACTCGTAAGGCTCCCACCTCGGCGGGGGGGAAAAGGCTAGAACCAGACGAGGTCTTCCCAAGGACAGAGCATGGGAGCCTCTGGTTCCAAGAACTCGACTAATGCGCCCAAGCTTACTCCAGACCAGAAATATCAAGTAGGCAAGATTGGTGGTAAGTTCAGTCTAGAAGAAACAGCTCAATACAAGAAGGAGGTCAGGTGTTTCTTTTGTCATACAAAAAGACACACTTCTAAGGATTGTCCAAAGAAGACTACCATTCCTTAGACTACCACCCAGCCTCCATGGCTTCCGTGGTGAGCTCCGCTCCCACACAGACTCCAACGGTCGTCTCTAGTTCTTCGGACCCTGGTTCTTGGGTTGGTGCAATCATTAGCGGGAGCTTGAAGATAAACAAAAGGACGACTAAGACCAGGAGTATGAGCGCACTGAATTGCTCAACACGTTTGGCTACATAGGTGGCCAGAGAGTCGTCTTGTTTGATAGCGGCAGCACGGAGGATGTGGTCACGGAATAGGCTGCTCGGTAAGCCCGATTCTGCTGACATCGGTAGACAAGAAGGTAGAGGGATTTAGCACAGGCATGACGACGAGCATCAAGTTTGAAGCTCAACGTGCTAAATTGGACGTCGAATTTGTGCAAGATTTTATGGTTGCCCCTCTTGTAGGAGTAGACATTATTTTGGGAATTTAGTGGTTTCACAAGTTCCAGCTATACATTGATTGGGATAGGCACACTTTTCGGATTACCCGAAATGTGTCCAAAGTCCCAATAAGCATTAAGTTTGAGCTAGGGATCCCTCTCAGAAGCCACATGTAGGCTAAAGGAGAAATACGAAAAGGCACATAATGTGTATTGATTTATATCCACAATGCCAAGACAATGGCCAATGATTCCGAGAAGTACCAGGCTCTCTATGACAAGTTCCATAAGATTTTTCTTCGGGACAATCTTTCTCCCGAGCTCCCTCTGTCTAGACCGGAGGATCACAAGATTGATCTTCTCCGAAGCTCGGATCCCCCGAGCAAGTTTCCATACCGCTTGTCCAAGGCAATGAAATGGAGTTGGACTGCCAACTCCAAGAGCTGTTGTTGTAGGCTAGCTTCATACGTCGAGTGCGTCGCCCTTTGCCACCCCAATCTTGTTTGTCAGGAAAAAGGATGGTTCTTCCTGATTGCGTGTGGATTATTGTGCAAGTTCCCGATGCCTCAGATTGATTACATTTTAGAGAGGTTGAATGGGGCCAAGGTATTCTCGAAATTAGATTTGAAAAGTGGGTACCACTAGGTTCAGATTGTTGAGGGGGACATCCCCAAGATAGCCTTCTGTACGCAACGGACCCACTATGAGTTTGTGGTCATGCCTTTTGGCTTGACAAATGCCCAGTCACATTCAATCACATGATGATGCGGATATTCAGAGACTTGATTTGCAAGTGTGTGTGCATATTTTTGGATGACATCCTTGTATTTTCAGCTACGGTAGAGCAGCATGACATTGATGTGGAGAAGGTTTTGAAGTTGCTAGAAAGCAAAGAACTCTATGTCAATGAGAAAAAGTTGGAGTTTTATCTGTTCGAGGTTCACTACCTTGGATACATTATTAGTGCTAAGGGCATCTGATTTGACCTGGCCAAAGTGGCCGAGATAGTCAATTGGGAGATACCGTAGACAATTGGGAGATATTTGGTTGTTTGTGGACATATGCGCAAGACTTTGAGGTTCGCACTAACCATTAGGCATTCTGTTGGATTCAGACAATGTCAAATGCACATTGGAGTGACCGTTTAGCACTGTTGGAGCTAAATTTTCTAGCAATTTGATGGCATGATTGAGTACGTTTCAAGAAATGCCAATGCAGTGGACGATGCTTTGAGCAGGAAGGGAACAGTGAGTATAATTCAGACCACTAGATAGACCTTGTTGGTACGGGACTAGATGATATGAAGCATATGTACGTGGATTCCAAGGAATTCGGTACAGAGTGGGAACATGTATTGGATGCCAGAGGACCATGCCACTTTTTGATATGGGATAGGTGGCTTTTCTACAAAGGCCGCCTTTGTGTTAGGATGTCATTTAGGGCATCTCTTCTCCATGACGTGCATGATGCCATCAATATTGGTCACAGGAGCATGAGCGGCAGTTTTATTGGCCAAAAATGAGGCGAGACGTGTTCACTTATGTGCAACACTGTGAGGTTTGTCAGAAAGTGAAAGCTCCTCGTTGGAAGAAGATAGGGTTGTTACAACCTTTATCCATTCCCAAAGGACCTTTCCAAGATATATCTATGGATTTTGTGACAAATTTGTCTCCCAGTCTGGGTAAGGGTAATACTCAGTGTTTGACGATTGTTGATTGTTTTAGCAAATTTGTCATACTTATTCCATGTAGGGTCAAAGTGACCGGCCGAGGACGTTGCCTGCTTTTTCATTTGGCAATGGTACTGATTGGTGGGATTCCTAAGACCATAGTATCAGACTGTGATGCCAAGTTTACGAGCAATTTCTAGAATTGTTTGACAACTTCGGTACTAAATTGAACTTTTCCAGCGCGTTTCACCCACAATCAAACGACTAGACAGAGATTTACAACCAGTTGGCCTTTGATGTGTTGAAATGTTATATCCATGATCAACAAGGTAAGTGGAAATGCATCAAACTGTGATGCCAAGTTTATGAGCAATTTCTAGAAGGCATTGTTTGACAACTTTGGTACTAAATTAAACTTTTCTAGTGCGTTTCACCCACAGTCAAAGGACCAGACAGAGATTTACAACCAGTTGGTCTTTGACCTGTTGAAATGTTATGTCCATGATCAACAAGGTAAGTCTTATTTTCCTTTAGTTCAAGCAGTCTTGACTGATTTGTTTTCTTCAGCTATTAGCAAGACTAAAGAGAATGAGGGGAGAGAGAGAGAGCTTGAGTTCCTTGCAAAAGCAAACACACACTCAAAAGAGTGCAAGACACAAGAGAGAGAGATGGATGGCTGAATTCTCTTCTCTTCTCTACAACCATATAACTAAAAGATAAGAGTACATACGTAAAGGGAAAGAACTCTCCTACAATAACATACAAATGGTTGGTCCATAGTGTGAACCCGACTATATGAGCTGGCACTATAACTATGCCATAACTCTAGTACTCCAAAGTGGCTGTCACATAGCCTGTCATCCACTGGCGGTATATAAACGATAATCTCACCAACCATGCCAGTGACATAAGTGCGGAAGCTATCACCCAGGTGGACTATAAATGTCCGCCGTAGCACTGTTTGAGCTCGATATCTCAATACTTCCCCTCGAGCTTAACTTCACACACCGCACTCCAAGTAAGCTCCTAAACCTGTGGAGCTTCTTTGTGCCCAATGCCTTCGTGAAGATGCTAGCCACCTGATCCTCTGTGTTGACATATACCAGATCTACATCACCTGCTAGAATCTTCTCCCTCACAAAGTGATAATGCACCTCAATGTGCTTCGTTCTAGCATGGTATACTGGGTTACTGGCCAACTGTATGCTACTCATGTTTTCACAATAAATGACAATTTCCCTGTTCACGGGCTCACCCATATCACCAAGTAGCTTGTGAAACCAAGCTACCTCACAAGCTACCATAGCAGCACCCCTGTACTTTGCCTCTAGACTCGACAAGGCAACTGTTGGCTGCTTCTTACTGCTCTAACTCACAGCAGCACTCCCAAATGAAAACATAAAACCACTAGTAGATCTCGTCTGCAACACTACCAGCCCAATCAGCATCTATGTATCCATGTAGTTGTATCTCTATACCAGCCTCATAGAAAAGTCCATAGTCAACTGTGGACTTTTTGTACCTGAGAATTTGTCTAATTGCATCCAAGTGTGTCTTTCTAGGGGCCTGCATAAACTGACTCACAAGTCCAATAGCATAGCTTAAGTTCGACCTAGTAATGGTTACGTAGATCAAGCTACCCACACTGTGCCTGTACGTAATGGGGTCCTCCAAAAGCTTACCTGTATCTGCGGAAAGCTGTGTTCTGCTCCAATGGCATTGAAATAGGCTTACATCTTGTCATACCATACTTGGACAACATATCCAAGCCATATTGCCTCTGCAATAACAAAATGCCATGAGGTGATCTCACCACCCCTATGCCCAAGAAATAGCATGATCTCTCTATTTGTCTTTTTCACATAAAGTGAAAAATCTGCATTGGATATCTGAAATCCAATGGTAACAAGATACTCCCCGATCTTGTTTGATCATGCTGCTTCAAGCCATAAAAGGCTTTGCGTAACCTGCACACACAATCTGGGTGTGCATCACTCTCATAACTTGGTGGCTGCATCATGTATACTACTTCTTGCATATCACCATGCAAGAAGGTATTCTTTACATCCATTTGATGTAAGGACCAACCCTTTGCTGTAGCCATAGCAATGACAGCTCTCACGGTTGCCATTCTTGCAACCGGGTTGAATGTCTCCTCATAGTCAATGCCATAAGTTTGTGCATAGCCCTTGGCAACCAATCTTGCCTTATATCTGCTCAATGAACCATCATTGTTATGCTTGACTTTATACACCCACTTACATCCAATTGCCTTCTTTTCCTTAGGCAAAGGCACTAACTCCCATGTTGCATTTGCATCCAATGCTGCCATCTCCTCATTCATGGTATCTTCCTATTTCTTATTTTCAAGTGCCTTCTCAAAAATAAATGGGCTCCAACTCTTGTATTGCTTTAACCATGAAAGCATAATGATGGACTGTATATCCATCATATCTCAACCTGTCAACAGGGTACCTAACTCTCGTAGACCTGCGTACACCTGGATCACCGCCAGGTGTTCTCAAAACAGCCTTGGTTCTCCTTAGACAAGGAGTAACCACAGACAGAATGCCAAGCTCCTCATCAAGGCTTTGCTTAGAGTCGCTAGAGTCACCATCAACATATGAGTGACCTGCTGACAGATCAGGCACAAAAGGTTGATCTACCTTTTCTTTCCCTTTGCGTGATACATGTGTAGAGGACTCTCCATGTCCACTAAGCACCTGTGATTGTTGCTCTACATGTGGTGCAACATCAACACTTCTTGCATCTGCATCTATCAAAAGAACATGTACAAACACTATCTGTACTTCCAAAATGCACTGTTGCACTGCAATAACTAGATTTTGACTAGAGACAATTCTCTACCACAACTTTCCGAAATTGTCGAAAATACCTTGCAGTGACAGAATGCAGATCGAAACGCGAAGCTGGCCGCAAAACCGTAGTACAAAGTATTGCGTACCACATAGGCTCCTCCAAGCCTACAAAGACAGCTCCTCAATCAGAGATGTATAGCTCTCGGAGCTACTGAGGGGTGTTGTACCTAAACCAAGAAGGGAAAGAGATGATGATGATGCTCTTACGTGTGTACTGCTTCCTTGCTTGCTTGTTCTTGTCTCTTGCTTGCCTCCTTAGCTCTCACATGAACCGGAGCTCTGATACCATAAAGAGAATGCGGGGGAGAGAGAGAGAGAGCTTGAGTTCCTTGCAAGCAAACACACACAAGAGGGTGTAAGACACAAGAGAGAGAGATGGATGGCTGAATTCTCTTCTCCTCTTTACAACCATATAACTAAAAGATAAGAGTACATACATAAAGGGAAAGTACTCTCCTACAATAACATACAAATGGTCGTTCCATAGTGTGAACCCGACTATATGAGCTGGCATTATAACTATGCCATAAATCTAGTGCTCCAAAGTGGCTGTCACACAGCCTGTCATCCATTGGCAGCATACAACCATAATCTCATTAACCATGCCAGTGGCATAAGTATGGAAGCTATCACCCAGGCGGGTCATGAATGTCCGCCGTAGCACTAGTTGAGCTCAATATCTCAACAAAGACTCCTTATGAAGCAACGTTTGGAAGACCATTCTAGTCCCTATTGACCAGGACCTCCACTTCAGTCCCTGAAGCGAACAGATTGACGGAGTCTTATCAAGAAATCTTGGAATCTGTCAAGGACAAGCTGGCTAAAGTGTAGGAGGCCTACACTCGACAGGCCAATAAAGATAGAAGGGATGTGAAATTATCGGAAGGAGATTGGGTATATCTTTGGATAATGAAGCAACGATTGAAACAGGTGGGTAAGCAATGCCCAAAGTTATCTTTTAGAAGCTTTAGAACATTTCCTATCTAGAGAAAGATCAACAAGGTGTCGATGAAGTTGAAGTTACCTCTGAGCTGGACCATGCACGATGTGTTCCATGTGAGTTGGTTCAAGCCATATGCAGGTCCAATCCCTTGAGAGATTAAAGACGAATCGAAACCAGACATTATTGACAAAGCTGAAGTGATGGTTCTCGTGCAGATCCATTTGCATCGCTTTAAGCACGGTTCCAGCCGGAGATAAAGACAGTTCCTCACAAAGTTTCAAGGTTGAAGGACACATGAAGCAGTTTGGCTTGACAGAATTTTTCGATGACTATCCGGCTTTATTGTTGGACTATCTGGAGGCTATGCAGCTTCCGTCAAGTTATGGAGAAGGGGATGTCATGTGCATCACACACTTGGATGCCACGTGGACATATCTCTATAGCAGGTGCAGGACTTGGAGTGGAAACTGATCCCTTGTGTGCCCTAGTCCAGGACGAGGCAGCCAAGGGTCCACTCTAAGCGTCCAAGGTTAGGTGTACAAGTCCCGTACATGGTCTTGGCCAGGTGTGCAAGTCTTGCACATGAAGTAGCGCCAGTCCGTACTGTGAGTCATTGAGCATACGCCAAGCTAGGACGGTGTGAAACATTCCCTCTTGCTTAGCTTGACGGCAGGTTCATGACTTCGAGGTAGTCCGCCAATGATTATGGATACTCGAGAAAGAATTCTTCATCTAGCCAAACGGCTTCATGATCTTTGAACTTGGTATAAAATTGGTGGAGTCGTTGTCCAGAACCGTGCTTCCAACGATGTAGAAGGATCTGCTCGGGCTCTATCACTTCTGCTTCATCAACCATTTTTGGTTGTTGCGCCTCTGGAACATTCTGCAATGAAGGTCCGATATAAGGCTTTAACCAAGAGACGTGGAAGACGTCATGCATAGTCCAACTGTCTAGCAATTTGAGTTACGTGGAGACATCACTTAACTTCTTGGTGATGGGAAAAGGACCAAAACTTCTGAATGATAGCTTTGGACAGCGCTTGTCCACTTGCTTGAGTCTTTGCTTCATGATCCTTAAGTATACCCAATCTCCTTTCTTGAAGTTGACATCTCTCCTTGACTTATTTGCCTGTCTGGTGTAAGCCTCTTGAGCTTTGGTGAGGCGCTCTTTGACTGACTCAATGATGGCTGAAAATGTTTCTGATGTCTTGTTGGCTTCCAAAGAGAGAGAGATCATTCGAGTGAGTAGGGATCGACCAAAGGTTGTCTCATAAGGAGTTTTGCCAATACTTGATGAGTGTGTGCCATTGAGAATCGCTTGCACCAACGGGAGATGAAGCTTCCACTTCGACTGCTGATCATGGCAGTACGCTTTAAGCACATTGAAAACCAATTGGTTGTAAATCTCTGTTTGGCTATTAGTCTGAGGATGGAATGCACTGGACAATTGCAATTTGGTACCAAAGTTGTTGAACAGAGCTCGCTAGAAGTGAGATGTAAACTTCGGATCTCGATCTAAAGGAATGATCCATGGCAAAACACATACCGGATACCAATGTCGGAGAAAGAGCTGGGCTATATCTTCTGTTGTGGCTGTCTGTTTGCATGGTATAAGCATACAAAACTTAATGAATCTGGCAATTGTTGTCATACACTGAGTATTGCAAGATCCAGTAGATGCGGGGAGTGGTCCAACGAAATCCATCGAAATGTCGTGAAAAGGACCCTCAAGAACGGGCAATGGGGCTGAAGCAATCCTACTTGTTAGGTGTTCGGTACTTTCACTTTTTGACATATGGGACATGTGGAAACATAGTTGTATACATCCTTGCGCATCTTCGGCCAATAAAACGATCTTTCTAACTTCTCCAAAGTACTGTTGATCCTGCGGTGACCACCAACAGTGAATCATCGGCATCATGGAGGAGTGCCGGTCTCTTCTCCTTGAGAACACATAGTCGACATCTAATCCAAAGATATACAAATATACAAAATAAAGGTGCTTGCATGCACAATATGGTCTACCAGCCCCGTAAAAGAGCCAACCGTCCTGAATGGTATAATGACCGAGTTCTGAATAAAGGGCCATACTGGAAGGAGCCCCGAATTCTAGGCAATCTGCATATTGTGTCTTCATACTATCTAAGTTCTTTCCTTGTATCTCCAACATAGTGGACTTCTATACTGTCTGAATACTACTCTTCTGACTAAGAGCATCTGCTACAGGGTTGTTCTTACTCGATACATACTCAATCATTCTGCCAAACTGTTGGGACAACTGACTCCACTGACCGTGTCTATCTCTCCATTGGGCACTTGGCATAGTCTATAACCACTTCAAGGCATGGTGATCTGTCTTCAGAGTAAATTCCCTTTCATAAAGAAAGGACTTCCATTGCTTCAAGGTTATGATAACCCCTAGCAACTCTTTGTCATAGACAGAATAGCTCTTTTCTGCATCATTCAACTTCTTGTTGTAATATGCCACAGGTCTTCCTTCTTGTTGTAATACTGCTCCAATGGCGAGATTACTTGCATTGGTGATCACCTCGAAGGGATCATCCCATGATGCGAGTTTGAGGACTGGTGCTTCGGAGGCTGCCTTTTGCAAAGTAAAGAATGCCTCTAAAGCCTTACTTGCTGAAATCTTCTGTCGTCTAGTCTTCACTCCTTTGAGCAAATCTGTCAATGGTGCTATATGCGAGCTATACGCTTGGCAAAGGCCCACGAAGGATCGTATCTCTTGGGCTATCTTCGGAACATCCCAATCGAGGGTTGCCTTTATCTTCTCAGGGTCAAGGCAAATTCCGTCAAAACCGATCACGTAACCCAGGTATTGGACTTCTTGAACTCCAAATATGCTCTTCTTCACATTGATGTAGAGTTTGTTATCTCACAAAATCTGCAAGACCTTTTGCACATCCTTCTCGTGCTGTTTTGCAGTGGCAGAAGAGATAACAATGTCATCCAAAAATATGAACATACATTTACCGATGAGTATGGCGAAGACTCGCGACATCATCTTGTCAAAGGTAGCCGGTGCATTGGTTAAGCCAAAAGGCATGACCACGAACTTGTAATGACCTCTTTCTGTTCGAAAGGTCGTCTTCGGGATATCGACTTTGAAGATTCTGACTTGATGATAGCCACTTTTGAGGTTGATCTTTGTGAAGTACCTAGCACTGTTGAGTCTTTCGAGGATGTACTCTATCCTTTGCATGGGGAACTTGTTCTTGATTGTCAACTTGTTCAAGGCTAGGTAATCCACACAGAGGCGTGCGGTCTTATCTTTCTTCTGCACAAAAAGAATCGGTGCAGCAAATGAAGAGGATGAAGGCCGTATGAATCCAGACCTAAGCAATTGCGCGAGTTGCATCTCCAACTTAGCTTCCAACGCCTTGGAAAGACGATACAGAAACTTAGATACGATGGTCTTCAGGACGAGAGGGTGGGGGTCGGGGTGGAAGATGCATCCTGCAACATGATGTCTTGAAATTGCTGGAGGAGTCCTTTCATCAGTGACTAATGGAGTAGCGGTGGATGTCGATATCTGTTGTGGGTGGACATAGATCATTGCACACTCTGCTCCCTTTTCTGATAGCTCTACTCACCTGGAGGTCGGAAATGAGCGGAATACCTTGAATGCCCGATCCCCGTGGATGATAGTAGGCTCCGGAAAACTTCGATGATTGTGAAGGTGTCCTGCCTCCAATCAAGAATGGGTGCATACTGGTGTAACCACCGAATCCCTAGGATCATGTCGCACCCTTGGAGAGGCGAGACAATGAAATCCCTCTGAAATTGGGCCTTTTGGATTGTGAAGGTGAACTGTTGAGCTTTCTGGGAGATATGGGTACGCAGGCCGGGAGTGCACCTGTCCACGTCTAAATCTTCGGAATTGCTTGCCCCTTTGTTGTGCCATAAGCTTTGATAAGCCCTCTTGCTTATCATTGAATATCACTGCGGGTATCGCATTCAAGGCGGGCAAGAGCTGAACGGCATTGGCGGTTGAGGGTGGAGGTGGAGGGGGTGGTGAAGCTGTGGCAGTAGCCACTGTAGAGGTTTGTTGCTTGGCTTTTTCCGCCTGCCATTTGGAACAATCCTTCTTGGCATGTCCCGTGTGGTAGTAGAAGAAGCAACGGTTCTCTTTAAAGTACTGCTCCTTCTCATTTGACTGTAGGAATCCTCCAGTAAGGCCCTCCTTGGTCTTTCCTTTAGGTGTCTTCCTGGGTCCATCTTGTCGTTCCTTCCCAGTAGAAGAGCTATTCAGGCCCTTCTTCTTTTGGTCTTTGTTGTTGGATGCCCCCTTACCTGACTGCTGGTTAGATGCTTGGTTCTGCTGGGTGCTCTGCGTTTGCGTTTGGGGAGTGGTTTTGGGCTTGCTTCCATTGAGCATCATCTCATGGTTCTGCACAAGAGTCAAAGCCCGATCATACCTCTGGGCTTCGAAGTTTCGAATGAGGAACTGAATGTTTGGATCCAATCCCCGAATGAACTACTTCAGCTTCTCCTCCTTGGACTTCCCCAACTGTTGAGCTGATGTGATCACTCTGTTGGAGTAGGTGAGCACAGGGGAACCATTCTCGGTGAGTTTATAGAACTCGTCTTCGAGGTTGGTATTGTATTGTGGACGTAGAAACCTTGTCTTTAGATCGGACATGAAGGTGTCCCAATTGTAGTTGGGTAAGCCAGTGTAGGGATTTGTGTGCAAACGGTTGCCACCAAGTGACTGCGTCACGTGTGAGTGTAGCAGGGCTGGCTGCCCGGCACACTACGTCGTGGCTCTTCTCTGGATGGTATGTCCGGAGTCCTCGATGCTCACGACACAACAGAGAAGACACTATGCAACGGGGGACAACACAAGGAGAGATGAGACTGTGGAAGCAACGAAAACACTTGCACTACTTAGAGAACATTGATACATGTCCTTCACTGTACCGTGCACATGCAACAGAGGTCACAGTGAAGAGGACGACACGCTCAAGCTGATAATAGAACAAGGGTAGAAAGTGGTATGAAGGATGAGCATAAGGATGTCCTCTATTCCTGAGGTCGAGTCGGTGGCATCCTATCGTTGGTGGATGTTGTGGGGTCGAGTCGGTGGCATTCTATCTTTGGTGGATGCTGTGGGTGGCATTGTAGCCTTTGGTGGAATCTCCTATCTCTGGAGTGTCAGTTGGTGCTGTCAGTGCCGTTGGAGCCTTCAATGCACCTCCTTGTGTCCGTTGTGGTGGTGCCTCTCCACTTGATGATCCCAATGCTTGGTGTCTCTGTTGACTCACTACTACATAGTCACGTTGTGGTGGACGGTCCATTGCGGTGGATGGTCCATTGGCTGCGGTGGACAGTCCATGTGGGCACCCTTGGTGGCTACAGGTCGCCCACCACTAGAGTGCTCACTGTCCTCGGTGAGCAAGATAAAAGTAAGTTGCCTTGAGAGTTACATATGGAAAGTATGCATGAGGTGGTTATTGCATGATGCGAAGATGCAGGTATGCATGAGGTGGTTATTGCATGATGCAAAGATGCAGGTATGCATTGATTACGTTATGAGTATTACAATGATGAAAGAGTGTAGAGCACTGATTACATTATGCTGAGTACAATGATGAAAAGAGTGCAGACAAAAATAACATCATAAAAAGATGGTATATACAACTGAAAATGTCCATCATGACATAGTGTATCTAAATACTGCCAGAAGTAGTGCTAGGGGCACAAGAAGAAGTGCTAGCGCCAACCGATGAAGTGGGAAGATCGGTGAGAAGGAACTGGAGAGGGCGGAGAGATGCATGGAGAGTATCCAACTCGGTAGCTTGGGCTCGTAAAGAGACCAGCTCCCGATTTTGCTGCTCCACGAGGTCACGTAATCTGACCACCTCGTCAGGGGTGAGGTTAGGCGTGACGGGGGGTGAGGGTATGGAGTGACGAAAAGCGGTTGAGGGTATGGATAATGGAGTGATGGAAAGCGGGTAATCGATGGAGAGGGGGAGAGGTTGCCGCGAAGGAGCGAGGGGGAAAGTTGGCGAAGAGGCTAGGGTGTGGGGGGGTTGGTAAGGGTATGTTGACGCAGCGGCAAGGGTGGGGTTTGGTGGGTAGTTGATTAGGGGGTTAAAGGGGTCGTGGATTCGACGAGAGGGGGGTAGGGTTAAGTGGAGAGGCGGGTAGTTTAGGGGTGGTAAGAAGATGCCGTGAGGGGGGGAGCGGACGATCGAGGGGGAGGGTGAAAGGATGGCGGCGAGGGAGTGAGGTAGAGAGGGTAGTCGAGGGGGAAGTGTGGGTTTTGGCGGACAAGCGATGAAGTTGCGGACAAACGATATGCGGGGGTAGTCGAGGGGGAAGTGTGGGTTTTGGCGGACAAGCGATGAAGTTGCGGACAAACGATAAGTAGGGCAGACAACCAATTAAGGGGGTGGGGCAAACAATCGAGGGAGAGGGGGAGAAGGCGCCCGTGAGGGAGGGGTGGGGGAGAAGGCGTCCGTGAGGGGGGGGGTGAGTGGTTGGGATGGAGAGGATGGCTGCCACCCACGATGGGAGTTAGAGGATGTCCGCCAAGATGGAGAGGATGGCTGCGGACAATCATGAGCGTGGACGGAGAGCCGATGTAGGGGTTGGGGCGGTCAATCGATGAAGGGGGTGGGTAGCCGATGAAGGGGACGACGGTGAGAGGGCATCCGTGAGGAAAAGGGGGGGTTGAGATGGGATGAGAGGATGTCCGCCAAAGGTGATGGGTGAGAAGCCTTGAGGACGTCCGTGAGCGAGGATGTCCGCCCAGCAAGGATGTCCCGTGGTTGAGGATGTCCCGTGAGTGAGGATGTCCCAAGTGGACGTGGAGAGGACATCCATGAGGGAAGGTGAGGTGGCGAGGATGTCCGCCAGTGAGGATGTCCCAAGTTGAGGTGGAGGATGTCCACCAGGAAAGGTTAGGTGGCGACGATGTTCTGCGTCCCAAGTTGAGGTGGAGAGGACATCCACTAGGAAGGTGAGGTGGCGAGGATGTCCCGCGGTGAGGATGTCCCAAGTTGAGGTGGAGCGGACGTCCACCGGGGAAGGTGAGGTGGCGAGGATGTTTGCCAATGAGGATGTCCCAAGTTGAGGTGGAGAGGACGTCCACCAAGGAAGGTGAGGTGGCGAGGATGTCCGCCAGTGAGGATGTCCCGCGTTGAGGTGGAGAGGACGTCCCCACCAGGAAGGTGAGGTGGCGAGGATGTCCGCCAGTGAGGATGTCCCATGGCGAGGCAAGGATGGTTCGCGAGAGGAGGTCCGCTAGGGGAAGAGAAGAGGGGATATCTAGTAAGAGGTGAGGGTTAGATGGAGAGGATGGCCGCCGAAAGGGAAGGTTAGACGGATGTCCCAAGGGAGAACGAAAGGGTGAGACAAGGAGAAGGCGGTAGAACTTGGTTATTAGTTGATAGCGCCACGGGGTGGAAGCGGATTGTCCGGAGGACCTCCCAAAATTGGAGCGGGGTGTCATCGGGATGGTGAAAGGAGCAGTTGGTGGATGGGCGTAGTAGTGGGGGAATGAGGGTTGATGGACGAACCAAAGGGTTTGTGAACCAGATTTTTTTTTTTTTTTTGAAGGGGTTGAGCTATGGGGAAGAAGAGGCGGCAAGGGGGGTTGTGGGGCGATAAGCTTTGATCCTGGAGGTGCGGAGTTGCACGGCTCCGTGAGGAAGAATTTCGTGAACGATGTATGGTCCTTTCCCAAGCCGGGACGAGCACACCAAGACCAGTTGGCCGTCTTGAAACTGGGGCCTCCTGAGATGGCGGTCATGCCATGCTTTTCGTTTGTTTTGTTCCACCTCCAAAACCTGGTTGGCGAGTGCCCAGGCTGATTAGTGACCAACGCAAGCACTTTGTCAATGATGTCATCAAATAACTCGTCACCCAACATCTTATCATTCATAAACGCTCCACAGTGTACTACCCGCAAGCCAATGGTGAGGCTGAGTCAACCAACAAAATCCTTAAGTAGATCCTCACAAAGTTGGTCAATCAAAATCGCAAGACTACTTTATGGGCATTCCGCACAGCCTACAAGATCTCAACCGGAATGACCCGATTCAAACTAGTATATGGCACAGAGGTAGTCGTACCAATGGAATACCTAATACCAAGTCTCCGCAATGCCATTACTGAAAAGTTAAGTAGAATGGTCAGGCGGAGCACTGATGCACTATGGGTGGTGTCCTCCTGGTGGAAGGTTCCTTCCCTGTAAGACCCTTGACTGAATTTGAAGGGTAGAACGGCCTCTAAGCCGTGAACCGGCTGAAAGGGGCTATGCCGTGTAGTGGCTTTGAAAGTGGTTCTGTGTAAGCCCATAAGGTGCCGAGAAGAGCCTTTGACTAGTGATTGGGATGTTGATGGCACATCTTGCGGAGCAAGTGATAGAGCACCTTGTTGGTGCTTTCCGCCTGCCCATTGGCCCGGGGGTAATAAGAACATGACTTGCGGTGGAAGATCTTATAGTTGCTCAGTAAGGTGGTGATAATTTCATTGATGAAGTGGGAACCTCTGTCACTAGTGATTTCCAAGGGGCAACCAAAGCGGACAAGGATGTGCTCATATAAGAAACGAGCCATCGTGTTGGCCGTGCAATCCTTGGTGGCTTGGGCTTTTGCCCACTTGGTCGCGTAATTGGAGGCGACGAGAATGTATTTGCATCTGCTAGGGTGTGCCACTAGGTCGATGGGCCCCACGAAATCAAGACCCCATTTGACCAAGCTAGGGAAATCTGAAGGGACCGGTGGTTTGACGGGTGGGTTTGGGCCCACACCTCGGCAAGTGTCACAAGATTTTGCAAACTGAGTAGAATCTTTGAACATGGTGGGCCACCAGTGACCATAGGCTATGTTGGAATAGAAGGGCACCCGAGATGTGGCCAAGGTAGTGACCGCCACCAGGGTCGGAGCATGTAGCTTCGACCAGGTGCGGCACTTCACGAGGATTGACGCACGTGTGTAAAACACCCTCATGACCAGCCTTGTAGAGTTGGCCAGCTATGATTTGGAAGGGGCGGCTTTTTACCAAAAGCCGACGCTTGTCCTTGGGGCTAGCACCCTCCGGAAAGTGTCCTATGGATAGCAAACCAAGGATATCCCTATACCAATCCAGGGCAGCATCAATTTTGAAACGAACACTATCAGGAAGGTCATTCTCAAAGTTGAATTCTTGGAAGAGCAGCAGCCACCGCCACACCCGACCAGCCACCTGTGGTTTATTGAGAAGATACTTTAGAGCATGGTGGTCCGAGATGACGATGAAGTGGGAGTCCAAGAGATAGTGACGGAACTTCTGACAAGCATACATAATAGCCAAACCTTACTTCTCAGTAGTGGTGTAGTTCTGCTCAGCGGGTGTGAGGAGACGATTGGCATAATAGATGGGTTTGTCCATCTTGTATTTCTCACTAGGCTGAGTAAGAACCGCACCCACAATAGTGAGACTTGCTTTTGTATGGACATGGAAAATGGTCGTCCTATCGGGTGGGATGAGAATGGAGGCTTTCGTCAGTTGCTTTTTAAGATATGAGAATGCAGTAGAAGTTGGGTTGGACCATTGGAAGATGGTGGAGGGCCTGACTAGGCGGGTGAGGGGAAGGGCCACGTTGGCATACATGTCGATGAAACAACGATGGTAGCCGGTGTGTCCGACGAAAACCTGGGTGCCTTTGGGGCTGATTGGGGGAGGAAGGCGAAGGATGGCAACTATTTTGTCAGGGTCGGGAGCCAGGCCGTTGGAGGAGATGATGTGACCTAGGAGGGTGCCTTGGACCACTAAGAAATGACATTTAAAGGGGTTAAGGCGGAACCGGGAGGAGCGACACTTGGCAAAAGACCAAAGCTAACTGAGAGAGATGTTCTGAAAAGGCCTCTAGTCTAGAAACAAGTTGAGTGCCGGTGAAAATTAGAAAAGTCATCTATGAAAGTACGAAGAAAGCTGAGGAGGTACTCCTTGAAGATATTGGTGACGAGCTGTTGGAAAGTGGCGGGGGCGTTACACAGCCCGAAGGGCTTCTGGTTGTAGATGTAGGTACCCCATTGGGTGACAAAAGTGCAAAAGCGGTCTTGGCCCGATCATCCGGGTGGATGGCGAATTGGTTATAGCCACTAAACCCATCCATAAAGCTGTAGAGGGCATGCCCGGCCACATCCTCTAAGACCCGATCCATGAATGGAAGGGGAAATCTATCCTTGATAGCAGCTTTGTTGAGAGATCGGAAGTCCACACAGACAGATCTTATTGTTCTTCTTCTTTGGCGTATCACCATGGGAGAAAGCCATTCAGAGTGTTCCACTTGAGAAATTTAATGGGCGTCTTCCATCTTTTCCAACTCCACTTTGACAGCTTCTGCGTACTTTGGGTTGAGCTTGTAGGTGCGCCCACGCACAGGTCGAGTACCCTCCTGGAGAGGAAGGTGTGGACACCAATGGCAGCTGGAACACCTTTCAAGTCCTTTTATGTCCATGCAAAGACATCTTTATAGAATTGAAAGAAGGCAGCATCTTGGTCGAGAAGAGCGGGATGGTCCCATAGCCAAGAAGCTAAGAGGATGGAACGGGGTTCCTTGGGAGTGCCGAGATTGAATTCCTGGACAGGGTCTTGGCAAGATGGAATGTTGAGAGGTTCCCTTGTCTCCGCTGCCTTGGAGAGGAGGTTGGGGTTGTGGGCAGGCTGGTGGTGAATTGGGAAGGTGCCATAGTGATCTTCCGTCCAAGACTTAGGACACTCCCTCATTGGGAAAGTTGATGTCTCCTCAGATCCCTGTGGTGGGCTCTCTGTTGAGTCTGTGGGATAATGGTTGGTGTTGTTGTGGGGAGTTGTTCCGCCTTGGGGAGAGATTTGGCCATCTTACGTCTTCGGTGTCGACTCGTGATAGGTTCTCCTAGGCCTAAAGCCTCATAGTGCTCAGAGGAGAGTGTGGTATCTCCGTGATGTCCACCATGTAGGATGTTAGGCCTTCCACGACCTGGAGCCAGTCAAGTAGTTTCGACTCATCACCGTGGGGAACAAGGCCTCCTTTTGTCATCAGCCAAGAAGTGGATGTCGGAGAGTTGGAGAAAGAAATGGGAGCTACTGTGGCACCACGGATCCCTTGGTCCAGACCTTCCTCCAATTTGAGTTCTTGTGGGCCATATGCTCTTGATGAATCCACCATCTGTTGGAACCCCAATCGTGTAGAACACCTGTACTCCTAAGCCATGGACGACCAATGAGTAAAGAGTAGGTCCCTCTGACTTTAGGTAGCCGGATCACCAAAAGTCCAGTAGGAATGGTATGCCTTGGATTACTATAGTGACACCTTCCACTAGGTCGATAGGGGTCACCTCCCGTTGGTCGGCCATCCGAACATAGAAGCTGGCTGGCTGCGTCACCTTGAGGCCTAATGCATGGAGTGTGAATTCTGGCATGAGGTTCACCCTGGAACCACCGTCGACGATTGCCCTAGAAATTGGGGTGCCTTGAATCTCCACAGAGAGGTAGGGGCTCTGGTAGCATGAAAGGGATGGATTGGTACGGCTAATACCCATGCAACTGGCAACACCAGAGGGAGGTGGAAACCCACCAGACTGCCCACCACTAGAATTGATTGTCGTACCATTGAGTTGATCTAGCAGTGTACTGAGACATTGTCAGATGTTTGGGCTAATCTAGAGCAGATCAAAGAGGTTCACTGACAATGTATGTCCCATGAGTAGATCCTCCACAGAGAAAGGTGTGAGTTGTGGTTTGGAATGTGTTGGGGTAAAGGCGTTATGCCCACCCTTATAGTGTGTACAAGCCCATAAGTTATAGTACATAGTACACTTAGTACTTTTAATGTACTAAGTGCACTATGTGCACTAGTGCAATATACATGTGTGATAGGGGAGTCACACACTTATGCCTCATGAGTTGACTTATCCCCACAACTCTCTCTCTCTCTCTCACCCTTGTTCTTCTCTGTGTATGTCTCCCACATGACCTAACCCTAATTCTTGTTTCTCCCACACAACTGGTATCAGAGCTTTGGTCCCTCCCTCTTCTCCTTGATGGCTCCTGCTGATTTCTGTCCTTCTGTTCTGGTCGTATTCAGCCCTGTCATGCTGGTCGCTTGCTGAATCCCTCTTGGAGCTGCCTGTATCCTTTCTGGTCGCCTTTTTTTTCTGCCCAGCCAGTAGGCGTGGGCTGGCTCAGCTGCTGCCCAGCAGGTGCGCATAGGCAGCCCAGCCATTGTGGGCTGCTCAGCTGCTGCCCAGCCAGCAGCGTGGGCTGCCCCAGCTGCCCAGCAGCCAAGCGAGGGCTGCCCAGCAGCCAGACGGGCTGCCGAGCAGCCACGAGCAGCCCTGCAGAGTCATTTTCAGCACACAGTAGCTGTATTTTCAGCACACGCAGAGAAGCAGGCAGGTCTCAGCAGCATTAAAGTGAACATCAAAGCATTCAACATCAGCAAGTTTCGCCCCCCTCACCTGCACAGAACAGAAGCAGCAATCATCAACCCCTCTTTTCCTGCAACAACAAAAACCCGCCTGCAAATCAGAGAAAAAATCAGAAAATTACAAGGTATTTTTCTCAATTTTTTTTTGGGATTTGCAATTGAGCAAGTACAATCAACAATTGAGCAGATACAGGTGTCGAATTGCTCAATTTTGAGCAAAATTGGCAAAATTGGGTGACATTGGTCACAATCAGGATCAATTTGCAAGAAATTGGTCACAATCAGGATCAATTTGCAGGAAATTGGATGTCAAAATTTGGGGCTTTTGATGTAATTGTGCAATTAAGCACTCATACATGCTGTATGATGTGAAAAATTGCACATTTGGGCAAAATTGCAGCAAATTGCAGTGCAAATCAAGGGGCTTTTGTGCCGATTTGGTTGATTTGCATGCAGGCAATCGCGTTTGATGCTGTGGATAATGTGTTGATGCCTTACAAGCACTCAATGTGCCTGTAAATCAAGGGGGTTTCATGTATTTGATGTATATGTGGCCAGGGGGAAGCATCGTGAACACTCTGGATGCCTTCATGTGCGTCAATGTACCATGTATGATCAGAAATTGATCTTAAATCAAGGGGCTTTTCAAGTTCGTATGCTTGTTGAGCTTGGCAAAGCAGCAGGCAAAGCATTTATGCCTTGAATCCTCAGAAATCAGTTTGCAGTCAAGGGGCTTTTGCCTAATTTCTGTTCGGGACTGTTGTATGCAGTATTCGAGACTGTAAAAGTCTGATTTTCACTCATTTGGACAGCCAGGATAGCATTTATTGCTACTGTACCTGCTGGTACAGATTTGGCACAGCTTTGTGCATGTTTTGGCATGGCTGTACACTGTTTTGAGTGACCAAAAGGTTCAATTTCAGCTGCTGTACTTGCCGGTACAGGTTTGGTACATCATTGGTGAGCACTTGGTACTGCTGTACAGTACTTTGGAAGGGCAACAGAGCACATTTAAGGTGCTGTCCAAAATCTGCAGCAACCAGATTTTGGTGATTTCATCACATAAAGTGGGAGAAAAGTTGCATTTGTGCTTCCGCAGTGGGAGATAAAGCTTGGGAGAAAAACTGTGAGCACTTTGTGTGCTTTTGGTGCAGTGTTTGCACATTTTGCAATTGACAGGTTGCATTTTGCTATGGCAACCACAGGTGAGAGCTCTTCATTGCTTCACATCAAGAAGCTTGAAGGCTCGCATAATTATGATATTTGGCAAACCCAGTGCTACAATGTGTTGCTCCAGAAAAAGCAGCACAAGCCTATCAAAGAAAGGGGTGTAATGCCCGCTTCTCTTACTGCTGAAGAGTGGGAAGATATGGATGAGCTGGCAAGATCTACTATCATGTTGTCTGTGTCAGACTCATTACTTTTCAGCATTCGTGAAGAGAAGACAGCTTGGGGAATGTGGCAGAGATTGCAGGACTTGTATGCCCAACAAAGTGCCTCAAGCAAAGTGTATTGGTTGAAGAAACTCATAGGTCTTCAGATGAAGGAAGGGGCGTCTATGACAGCCCATTTAAATGAGTTTAATGGTATTGTCAGCCAAGTCATTAATCAAAAGTTGGCAATGGACGATGAGTTCAAAGCCACTTTTCTGTTATGCACTTTGCCAGAGAGTTGGGATACATTCAGGACAGCCACTAGCAATTCGCATGCTATGCTGTCATATGCAGATGTTGAGGGTGCTCTTCTTCAAGAAGAGATGAACAGGAAAAACAACTCTGTTGGAAAGTCCAATGCAATGAATGCACGTGGGAGATCCCAGCAAAGGGGGAAAAGCCAAGAAAGGGGAAGGAGCAAGTCTCGCTCCAAAAAGGATTTGGAATGCCATTATTGTGGCAAAAAGGGACACATTAAAAAGCAATGCTACAAATGGAAAAATGATCAAAAAGAAAAGGGAAAAGGCAAAGACAAAGAGAAGGATGAAGCCAAAGATGTAAAGCCAAAGGGCAAAAGTGGAGTCAAGATTGAAGAAATCAATGTGTCACATGCAGGTGGCAGTGAGGATGAGGTCCTCTTTACGTCTTCACTTGATGCCCATTCACTTCTTACAGGTGGTCATGGTATGCACTCATGGATCATTGATTCAGGTGCCTCCTTTCATGTCACAGGTTGCAGAGACTTGTTTGTCAGGTATACTGCTGGCAATGAAGGAGTGGTTTATTTGGGTGATAACCATGCATGCAAGATACTTGGCAGAGGTGATGTGAGGCTTGTGTTTTCAGATGGCTCACAGCTTATGCTCCATGATGTCAGGCATGTGCCTGAGATCAAAAAGAATTTGCTTTCTACTGGACAGCTTGATGATGCTGATTATGTTACCACATTTGGTCGTGGAAAGTGGAAGATTAGTAAGGGCTCACTGGTTGTTGCCAGAGGCTCTAAGGTGGACACTCTTTACTTTATGCATGCAGGTGTTTGTCACCATGCTAATGTAAATGCAACCGAGCTGTCGGAAATCTCTATGTGGCATAGCCGGTTGGGACACATGAGTGTCAAAGGAATGGAGCAATTGTCTCGTTTGGGTTACTTGCCTTCTCTAAAGTTTTCAAGTTTTCAGTTTTGTGAGCATTGTATATATGGTAGGCAACTACAGTGCCCCCACAAGAAAGCTCTTGGACAGAAAGATGCTCAGTTAGAGCTTGTGCATACAGATGTATGTGAGATGCCTCAGCTTTCTTTGGGAGGGGCAAAATACTTTGTGTCTTTTATTGATGATGCCACACGCAAGGTGTGGGTTTATCCTCTTCGCTTGAAGAGTGATACATTCTCAGTGTTTCAGAAGTTTGTTGCTCATGTTGAGAATCAAACTGGCAAAACACTGAAGGCTTTGCGTTCCGACAATGGTGGAGAGTATATGTCCAAACAGTTTCAGGACTTTTGTGATGCTAAAGGCATCAAGAGGGAGCTCTCTACTCCTTATGATCCTCCACAAAACGGGACAGCAGAGAGGATGAACAGGACCATACAGGAGAAGGTCCGTTCTATGTTGTCACATGCTGCATTACCTCATGGTTTTTGGGCTGAAGCTGTTATGACAGCCGTTCACCTTATAAACAGGTCACCTAACACGAGGCTTGGTGGGAAAGTGCCAGAAGAAGTATGGACAGGGAAGCCTCCGTCATACAAGCACTTGAGAGTGTTTGGTTGCGTTGCGTACGTGCACATACGCAGGGAAATGCGTACCAAACTTGATCCTAAGTCTCACAAATGCATATTCCTAGGATATGGTGACAGAGGTGAAATGGGGTATAGACTTTGGGATCCCATGAATAGAAAGATCATACGCAGCAATGATGTCATTTTTGATGAAACATGCATGTATAAGGAGCCTGCAAGGCAACAGGAGCCTGGCAGAGTCATCTTTGATGATGATGGACATCATGGACAACAACAAAGGGCTGTAAATCAGCCATTACAGCAGGAAAACCAGCCCTTAAATGGTGCTGAAAATGGTCCAAATGGACAGCCAGAGATGGCAGAAGATATCCCTATGGATATACCACAGTTGGAGGAGATACCGGGCATGATTTTTCAGCCTTATGGCATGGAACAGGAGCCACCAATGGGTGATATGCAGGCTGGACAGCCACCTGCATATGATGGTCATTGGGTACGGAGGTCCACAAGACCCTCCAGAGCCCCTGACAGGTTTGTTCCAGGGGTTGACTACTTGATGCTTACTGACTGTGGGGAGCCCTCATGTTATAAGGAGGCTTTACAGAGGGCAGACAAAGCTCTATGGGAGCGTGCCATGAAGTCAGAGATGGATTCTCTGCATAAAAATGGAACTTGGAAGTTGGTGCATTTGCCTGCAGGCAAGAAGGTTTTGCCATGCAAGTGGGTATACAGGCTCAAAGTTGCATCAGATGCAAAGCCAAGATACAAAGCCAGGTTAGTGGCTAAGGGCTTCAAGCAAGAATATGGTGTGGACTTTGATGAGATCTTCTCTCCAGTGGTCAAAATGACCACACTTAGAGCTGTGTTGGCTTTGGTTGCGCATGATGATCTGGACTTGATTCAGATGGATGTGAAGATTGCTTTTCTTCACGGTGATCTCCATGAGGAGATATATATGCAACAGCCAGAGGGTTATGCGGTAAGTGGAAAGGAGAAGCTTGTATGCAAGCTGAAAAAGAGTCTTTATGGGCTCAAACAGGCACCAAGGGAATGGTATCATAAATTTGATACATTCATGAAATCTCAGAAATTCAGGAGAAGTGACATAGATCACTGCTTGTACACCAAGAAAGCTTTGGATGGCAGTCTATTGATCCTCATCTTGTATGTTGATGATATGTTGATTGCCGGGAAATCTCGTAAGAAGATGGATACCTTGAAGCAGAGGCTGCATCAAACCTTTGATATGAAGGATTTGGGTGATGCAAATCACATCTTGGGTATGCGGATACTTCGGGACAGAAATCAGCATGTGTTGTATTTGTCTCAGAAGGAATACATTGGCAAAGTCTTGCAGAGGTTCAATATGGATGGGGGGAAGAAGACTAGTACTCCTTTGCCTCCATATGTGAAACTCAGTGCCATGGACAGCCCACAGTCAGATAGAGACAGAGCTGATATGGCCAAGATTCCGTATGCTTCAGCTTGTCTCATGTATGCCATGGTTGCTACTAGGCCGGACATTGCATTTGCAGTGGGAGTGGTTTCTAGATACATGGCCAACCCTGGCAAGAAGCATTGGGAAGCAGTGAAAGGTGTCATGAGATACTTGAAGGGCACACAGGATATGTGCATTTGTTTTGGCAAACAGGATGCATTAGTGCATGGTTATACGGATTCGGATTATGCCGGTCATCCAGATAACCGGAAGTCTACTACCGGTTATGTGTTTACATTCACAGGAGGTGCTGTGTCATGGATATCCAGGATGCAGAAGTGCACTGCCTTATCTACTACAGAGGCCGAATATATTGCAGCCACAGAGGCTTGCAAGGAGGCATTATGGCTATCTCAGTTAGTGGTTGATTTGGGTTATACAGGGGATATTCCATTGTTGCATTGTGACAGTCAGAGTGCCATTCAGTTGGCAAAGAACCCTGTTTTTCATGCAAAGACGAAGCATGTGGATGTGAAGTATCACTTCATCAGAGAGGTGATAGAGAACAAGCAAATTCAGCTTGTTAAGATTCATACGGATGACAACCCGGCTGATCTGTTGACAAAGAGTTTGCCTCCGGAGCGGTTTGCTCATTGCAGACACTTGATGGGCATTGGATGAGGCCAGTTTCAGCCTTGATATGGCCTTGTATATTATCATGTACATGCTGATTTTTCTTTTCCTTTACTTAAGGGCACTTTGCCTTTAAGTGGGAGGTTGTTGGGATAAAGGCGTTATGCCCACCCTTATAGTGTGTACAAGCCCATAAGTTATAGTACATAGTACACTTAGTACTTTTAATGTACTAAGTGCACTATGTGCACTAGTGCAATATACATGTGTGATAGGGGAGTCACACACTTATGCCTCATGAGTTGACTTATCCCCACAACTCTCTCTCTCTCTCTCACCCTTGTTCTTCTCTATGTATGTCTCCCACATGACCTAACCCTAATTCTTGTTTCTCCCACACAGAATGTGGATGAGAAGTGGTAGGTGGATTGTTCGACACAGAAGGTTGGTTGTGGAGGTTCTTGAAAGCTTGCAAGGACTGATCGATGATTGTGCGGGGAACGGGCAGAGCTTTATCATCTAGTTCATCCCCTTGTTGCTCTTGAGGCATGGCCTTTCTTTGTGATTTGGTGACCACTGTGGTGGATGGTGGATCCTCATGGGTAGGTGTGGGGGTTGTGATGGACACCCCAAGAGTGGGAGAGAAAGGTTGGCAAGTGGATAGAGGTTTTCCTAAGGAAGAAGGATGCCGTTGAGATGTAGGATGTCCTACATAGACTAAGTGGGTGGTTGGGGTTGGAAATGTGAAGTCGGAAGATGTGGATGCCCTTTGCTTGGGGCAATCCCGGGTATAATGATCCTTGGATTCCGGACAATGCTGGCAAGACGGAGCACCTTCATGAAGGGGACAACCGCTTTGGTAATGACCGTATTCCCCACATCTATAGCAAAGGATGGGACGATTGCGAGGTTGGGGAGGGCGAATAGGACGGTTCACGGGAGTTGTTGCCATGGTGGTTGGGGCAGGAGGATTTGGGATGAGTGGTGGAAGGTAGGTCACTTGGGGAGTGGGTGGGCAAGGAAGAGTTTTAGTAGCATGGAAGGGTTGTGGAACGACAACGGTAGCTATAGCATAATGGGCAAGGTTAGGGACTGCTGAGGCAGGGTGAGGAGGTGGTTGTTGATGGAGTTGATGGAATCCCTTGAGATAGTAGCACTCTTTATCTTCATGTCCTCCTTTTTCACAAAAGGAGTAGTATTTCCATTTTGGGCATTCTTGGACGGTGTGCCCAAGTGACTGGCATATAGAACACCATAGTCCCTTCTTGGCTTCGTGTTGGGTCTTCAAGTCTTCAATCTCCCTTTGGAGCTGGAGCAAGGTACTTTCCTCGCTAGGAGGTTTTTGGCTCACTTTGAGTGCCTCCAGCTCCCTCTTTAGCTGAGCCACTAAGTCATCCGATTGTATCACTGTTGGATGTGCAGAGCTCAAACATGAGTCGTGCATTTTCAAGTTGGGAGGCTAGCTCCTGCAATTCCAACAATGTTGTTGGTGTGGGCCGCCTCTCCCAAATCTTCTGCTGGGTGGATCTGGGTAACGCTTGTGTCACCCACTAACGCACCAGGGTAAGTCACGAGCACTGTGGTCGGAGTCATGAGTTCTAAGACTCTCTCCCCTGGTAGCAGTTGGAGCTTCCCTAGCTCTTGGAGAATGTGGTCCTCATAGTTACAAGGACGGAAGGTCCGAAGGAATGTGTCCTTCAGAGTGGTCCAGTCTGTAAAGTGGTCAATTGGAAACTGACTGAACCACTTCTTTGCAGAACCTTGGAGAGTAGACGGAAAGAGCACCAAGAAGTCATCTTCCCGCTGAAGACCTCGCTCTTACAAATGGAGATGAACCGTCAGATGTGGTCATCCACATCCTTAGTGGATGATCCTTTGAAGGTGGGAAGCTTGACGTTGGCTCGGCCGAGCACCGTGGAAAGGGGTTCTGCGCAAGGTGGATTGGTTGGATAGGAGGGTTGGCTTGGCCTCCCGCGTTGCCAATGGTGGGGTTACCAAGGTTAGCTGCCATCGGAAGGGGTGGAGGAGGTCTCGTGGGTGGGAATCTCTTTCGACTGTAGCAGCATATTGAGAGAGGATTTTTGCATGGGCTCACTGGACTACCATGAGAGGGTGCATTGGGCATGCAGAGAGGACGCAACACGGAAAGAGGACGCAATGTAGAGAGGATTCAACACGGAAAGAGGATGCAATGTAGAGGAAAGGGTGAGCTATCAGGACTCCCATTTCGAGAGTGCCACCCGGCATGCCAAATTTTAGTGTACCTGTAGGCAGGGCTGGCTGCTTGGCACACTACGTGGTGGCTCTTCTCTGGACGATATGTCTCGAGTCCTCGATGCTCACGACGCGACACAGAAGACACTATGCAGCGGGACACACCACAAGGAGAGACGAGACTGTGGAAGGAACGAAAACACTTGCACTACTCAGAGAACATTGATACATGTCCTTCACTGTACCGGGCACACTCACAGCAGAGGTCACAGTGAAGAGGATGACACAGCTCAAGCTGATGATAGAACAAGGGTACAAAGTGGTATGAAGGATGAGCATAAGGATGTCCTCAAAGTGAGATAAGGCTGTAGGATAAGGATCTCGTCCAAGATGGAACGAGAAGCCATATATCCCTGACGTCGAGTCGGTGGCATCTCCTATCTTTGGTGGATGCTGTGGGTGGTAGCGTAGCCTTTGGTGGAATCTCCTATCTCTGGAGATGCAGTGGAGTGTCAGTTGGTGCCGTTAGTCCTTTTGGAGCCTTCAATACACCTCCTTGTGTCCATTGTGGTGGTGCGTCTCCACTTGATTCCAATGCTTGGTGTCTCCGTTGACTCACTGTCACATAGTCACATTGCAGTGGACGGTTCGTTGTGGTGGATGGTCCGTTGCGGTGGATAGCCCGTTGCTGCGGTGGACAATCCACCATGTGGGCATCTTGGTGGACAGTCCATGTGGGCACCCTTGGTGGCTACAATGAGGTGTGGAGCTGCCAGATGGACTTTATCTTGTGGGTCTGCGATCTTTGAGAGTGGAAAATGGGCAACAAATTGGTGGATGAATTGGGTCACAACCGAATGGTTGCATTTGTCGTCATACTTGGTGAAGTTCGGTGAAGCGCGGATGATGGTTGTCGAGGCTGTTGCTGTGGTTGTGGATGACCTTGAAGAAGTGAAAGATGTGACTTGAGTCTGCGGTGTTTGTTGGAACTGGTCCCTCGAGTCTGCTCGTGCTTGTTGCTCGTGGTATGCCTTTGCTTCGAGCTCTGCCCGTAGTGGCTCCTCTTTGGCCTTGCGTTTGGCTTTCTTTGCCAGCTGTTCGGCCAGTCTTTCTTCACGGTCTCGCTCTTCTTTTTCAGTCATCTATCGACACCATTGCTCCATTGAGGAACTTTGTTCTTTGGGGGTTCTTTGGGTGTCTCTTGTTGGGCCAAGGTTGCTTGTAATTTTGCCAAATTTTTTTTCCCATTTGGACTCTTTCGAGTTGAATGTGGAGTTGCCTTATCTGCTCCTTTAACTTCTGGGTGTCTTCGTCTTCTTTCTGCGGAATCGTTTCTTCGAATGGTTCTTCATCTTTGGGGATGTTTTCTTTTGGAATGTCTTCGGAGCTTGATGCCATGGTGGATGGGCGAGTGGTTTTTCCCGATCTCAGCTTTACTATATGTAGGATGCTCTCACCCTAGGTCACCGGGTTGAATCACGTCCCAAGCTTTGATACCAATGTAGCATACTCCAAGCTAGGACCGTGTGAAACAATGGGCCTTCTTTATACCCGAGTTTAGTGAGTCTTTAGCATACTCTAAGCTTTGATACCAATGTAGCATACTCCAAGCTAGGACCGTGTGAAACAATGGGCCTTCTTTATACCCGAGTTTAGTGAGTCTTTAGCAATCCTTTAAACAGCATACATGAACTGAAAGAGTAGTCTAGACGACACCAGATGGGATCCCAATTACCCACTGAAGGCCCCCCAACAAGTAGGAGTATTTGCTTTATTTCTTTTGGAGAACTGAATACAAGCTGAATTGTGTCCACAAGACTGAGCAGACAAACTGACTGAATGTTTGCCAAACGCAAGGACAAAGTGACCAAACGCTAGGCTTCTAGAACTATGCATAAGCTGTAGGTGACTGTGAAGCTATCTTCGGAGAGAATACACTGGCCCGAGACTGAGGGATGGTGCTCTGAGAACTCTGGGAAGAGGCTGAGCGTGCCTCGGGCTTAAGAGAACAAAGGATGCTGAAGTATGCAAAGGCAGGCTGCTGCCTAAGCACACATGCTTGACTGAGGATGAAGACTTGAGTTTTTGTTTGATGATTTTAGACCATGGCAGAACCCATCCTTTTATATGTCTAGGGAAGGCTGGTCGGCTGAGATTAATGTTGTCGGCCTTTTTTGTCTGCCACGACTAAGATCAAATAAGCATTAAATATTTAATGCTGTCTCATGAGTATGCGTGGGGTGTCTAGCTGCTGGCCGACTATCATTCGACTCTGCCGACTGCTGTCCAGGCCTCTATAAAGGCTGCCGACTGGGTCCTATGGGTGGCTGATGGTGAGATTCACACCATAGCAAGGCTTGCCCTCCATGGGTTGCCCTTGGGGCTGGCCTCAGGGCTGGCCCCTGCTATGTGGATGCAACTAAGATGCTTCTGATGCATTCTACTCCTAAGGCTGACATCTATGGCTGGCCCCTGCCATGTGGATGCAACTAAGATGCTTCTGATGCATTCTCCTCCTAAGGCTGACATCTACATGTACCTATATGAGGACTACTTGCTGAATTCTCCAAAGTGGGTTTAGAGGTCTGACCTGACATTTACTTGACAGACCTCTATTGTTGGAAGACTAACCTATGTAGCTCGTGCTTGACATGTCCCGGACTGCGGCTCACAATGGGGTGGGTCATGACAAACGACCAAATCTCCTATCAAGGTACTACTTCTGTACATGTTTCTTGCACTTGTTGATTAGCCAGTGTGTCACTATGCACCACAGTTCATGGGTGCACGTGACAATCACCCTTTGGAATGATGACAGATGTTGCAGGTGTTCAGTTTGTAGCCAGATACCGGGCAGTTGAGTAGGAAGCATGTAGTTGCATGTAGGAGAATGGGGCAGCCTTGAGGGCCACAGAATAGGGTTTGATACCCTTGCCTAACAAAGGTGTAGGCCTTAGGCCACCTTGGGCATGCTGTCAGCCAGGCCTAAAGGGGCCTGGGCAGCAAGGCGGCCAGCCCTTGTGGCTTGGTCAGCCTGTCGGCCAGCCCTACTGGACTGGGCAGCCAAAACAGCAGGCGGTCAGGACACAGAGGCTGCCCAGCAGCCACTCCAGCCAGGCGGCCAGTCTGGACAGCATACGAAAGGCAGCCAGCAGCAAGGTGTGAAAAGGGGCCTAGTTAAAAGGCATTAAACAGGTCGTGGAGTGATTTGTGAACAGGCTTACCCCTACATGAACCCATCGACCAGCATAAAAGGAACTATAAAAGCATAGGCTAGGATCTCATTTGAGCATCTCATAATTCACAAAGGGTTGAAGAACTCCAAGGGCTAGGACAGCCAAAGGGAACGTAAGCAAAGGTGAAGGTTGAAGGTCAAGAGTCAGATCTCCTACAGGCTGAAAGTCTACAAGAAGAGCTTCAGATTTGCGGAATACACCATCCGTGGTGGGGGCCCTACAGAGGGTATTCGGGACCCAATACTGTGTCCGACTCACTCTCTCTCTCTCTCTCTCTCTCTCTCTCTTTTTCTGCACATATCTATCTTGTGTGTTATCTTCGTCACGAAAGATTGCTGAATTCTGTCCATTGAAGAACTGACTCTATTCATCAAGCTTCCGCATGTTACGTCTTCATTCTTCTTGACTTCTCTATAACCATAACATAAAGAAAACAGTACACACTATAAGGGAAAGTACTCTACTACTAAAACATACTTGGTCCATAGTGTGAATTTGACAATACGATTTGTCGCTAAAACTATGCCATAACTCTAGTAAACCAAAGTGGCTGTCACATGCATCACTTCAATGAAGGCAAATAGACCCAATTCCTTGAAACCTATAGCCCAAGGATAGAGAGAGACTGTCTCGACGTTGGAGATTGCAAATACCAAAGCAAACATAGCATGTAAACCACTGGTGGCATATCAATCATAATCTCACCAACCATGCGAGTGGCATAAGTGAGGAGGTCTTATCCTGGCTTGTCATCCATATCCGCACTAGCTGAGCCTGATATCTCAACATTCTTCTTAGAGCTCAATCCCATACCATGTACTCCAAGTAAGCTTCCAAACTTGTGAAGCTTCTCTATACCCAATGCCTTTGTAAAGTTGATAGCCACCTCTGTGCTGACATAAACCAAATCCACATCACCTTTTAGAACCTTCTTCCTCACAAAATGATAATTCATTTCAATGTGCTTTGTCCTAGCATGATACACTGGGTTATTGGCCAAGTGTATGTTGCTCGTGTTCTCACAATAAATGACAACTGCCCTATCCATGGGCTCTCCCATAGTAAGTAGCTTTTGTAATGGAGCGACCTCACATGTCGCCATAGTAGCGTCTCTATACTCAGTCTCTGTACTTGATAAAGTAACTGTCGAGTGCTTGTTGGTGCACCAACTAATAATAACGTTTCTAAAAGAGAACATAAAGCTGCTAGTAGATCTCTTGTCTGAGATACTAGTCCAAACTGCAACTTTGTACATAAGTACCTGTACTCTACTCTCATAGGAAAGTCCATAGTGTATTGTGGACTTTATGTACGTGAGGATCCTAGTCGCATCCTAATGTGGCTTTCTTGGGGTCTTCATAAACTGACTTAGCAATCCAACCGAATAGCTCAGTAGTCTAGCCACCATGGGCAAGATGCCCATGTCTCCTTGTCCCGTAGCTCACCAATCCAATCCTCATGATAAAATCATGTCTTCTCTTTCTTCACTACCTAATACAAAAACATTCGAATACTTTTTCAATACGATAGAGAAACAATAAAATAAGACACACAATATCGATTATGCTACTACATACCTGTACAATAGGCGTTGTGCCATGCCCGGCAAGTGTGGTTGCTGGGCAGGGTCAAGGGTGGCACGCATGTGCCCTTTCCACCTTAGAAATGTCTTTTCAAAGTGCATCTTCTCAAAAGCTTTCAAGGCATCCATGATACCCACCTTGGAGCCAGGTGTTGCTCTCTCATGCATGCTTGCTATGGTGGGTGAGTTCTCCTCTCAAATCTGGCTTAGTGATAGTCGCGTAAATCAAACTACCTACTATGCGCCCCTATATAGTAGGATTCTTCAAGAGAACACCTATATCTGTAGACAAACTCGTGTTCTGCTCCTACAGTCGTGTAAATCAAATTTAGCCTGGTGATAGTCATGTAAATCAAATTTAGCCTGGTGATAGTCATGTAAATCAAACTACCTACTATGTGCCCCTACATAAGAGATTATCTATATCTGTAGACAACCTCATGTTCTGCTGCAATGGCACTGATATTGGCTTACACCTTGTCATCCCATCCTTGGACAATATGTCCAAAGCATACTGCCTCTGCAAAAGCCAAATCCTATCATGTGATCTAATCACCTCTATACCCAAGAAGTATTGCAGCTCACCCAAATCTCTCATTTCTAAGAAACATCTTCACCTCATGAATGTCATCAGCACTGTCGCCTATGACAATCAAGTCATCAACATAGATGATCACTAGCACAATCTAGTCTTTCTCACATAAAGTGAGAAATCAGCATCGGATATCTGAAATCGAATTGTAAAAAGATACTCTCCTATCTTGTCTGACCATGCTCTAGGTGCTTGCCTCAAGCCATATAAGGCTTTGCGCAACTTGTAAACAAAATTTGGGTGTGCATGATCCTCATATCGTGGTGGTTGTACCATGCAAACTTCCTCTTGTAAGTCACCATGTAAAAATGCATTCTTTATATCCATCTGATGTAAAGACTATCCCTGAGTTGTAGCCATAGTAATGACTGTTCTCACAGTTGCCATCCTAGCAACCGGGTTGATTGTCTCCTCATAATCAATGTGGTATGTGTTCTTACCTATTGAATATAGTTAGCAAAGTTAACTCCACACAATATGGTCTTCTTTCTTCACCCAACAGGATACCTCAATATGACAGAGACTTTCTTGTCTGTCTGTAGCTCTCACAACTACCGAAGGTATTGCTCTAAAATCAAAGAGAAAGAGATAAAATACCCCTACCCGTGTACTACTTCCTTGCTTACCTTATTCTTACCTCTTGCTTGCCTCCTCAACTCTCACACAAACCGAAGCTTTGATACCATAAAGAGTGGGTGAGAGGGAGAGCTTGAGTTCCTTACAAGCAAACACACACACACATACATAAGAGAGAGCAAGACACTAGTACCAATCATAGTAACAAAAAAACATGTTTCTAGCTTTCGAAACCTCGAAACTTCGAAACAGTTTTTAAAAATCTCGAAACCTCTCCAGTACGGTAGTTTCACCCAAATTTCAAGTTTTGATTTATTTCCCTTGATTTTTCTGGGATTTTTTAATTTTTGTTTTTCTTCCATATCCTTCTCATCACCTTTCTTCCCTCTTCTTCTCCTGCCTCCTTCCTTTCCTTTTCCATCTTCTGCTACTTCTTTCACCTCTACTCCTTCCTTCATTCTCCTCTTTTTCCTTTCTCTTCTTCTCTCCTCTTCTTCTCCCTTGCTCTTCTTTTCCTTTTTTCTTCTTCTCCTCTCTTCTTTCCCCTTTTTCTTTCTTCAATGTCTAAAATCTTTCCCAATTTCTACCTTCTCTTCTTCAATTTCTTAAGAGTCCTTGATTGAACCACTTGTGGAATCTAATTAAGCAAAATTGCCATAATGCCTCACCAAAAGAAGGATGGTTCCCCGAGATGTGTAAGAAGAGACCATTTTTTCATCATTACACTGTTTTTAGATGGCTACTATAAGTTCTTTAAGTATTTAATACTTTATGAAATTATTGATTTTTCGAAACCTTGCGGTTTCTTAGCCGAGGGACGAAACATTTCGAAACAAAACCCCAAAAACCTCGAAACGAAAAAAACCTCATGTTTCTTGTGACTATGGTCTCAATGCTTATATCCAAGTTCCTCCTCAAAACATGTGGGCTCTATCTCTTGTATAGCTTAGACCATATATGCATAATGATGGGATGTATACCCATCATATGATATATCTTAACTTGTCTACTGGATATCTGACTCTAGTAGACGTGCGTAGACTTGGATCACTGCCAGGTGTTCTCAACACTGCTTTGGCTCTTTGTACACGAGGTGTAACAACAGTCGAGATTCCAAACTCCTCATCAAGGCTTTGTTTTAAGCCACTATCTCCATCAACAAAGGAGTGACTTGTTGAAACATCAGCATGAAACGTCAGGCATTATAAAAGGTTGATTCATCTTTTCTTTTTCCTTGTGTGATACATGTGAACTTGCTGAATTTTTAGAACTTGTAGTACCACCACATGACACATCAAAATGCCTAACACTCTGCCTTAACTTGCTTGACCATGGTCTCACAATAGACCTCCTACTAGAGGACTCTCCTAGTCCACTAAGTGTCTATGATTGCTGCTTAGCATATGAGGCACCCATTTGATTCTTTGCTTTAGTCCTTCATTGGTATATACCAGCTACTCATCTCATCAAACACACCATCCTTGCTCACTTGCATCTTACGCTCAGTGGGGTTATAGCATCTATGACCTTCAAGGGAATAACCAATGAATATACATTTTTCTGCTTTGGATCCTCTCTCATCTCATCTGGTACATGCACATAAGCAATCTACCTAAGCACTTTCAAGTGTGTCAAATCTGGTTTTTAGCCTGTTGTTAACTTTTATTCAGGTGTCATGCCATGAACTGCTGCAGTGATGTCTTGTTCATGATATAAACTGTAGTTGCTATTGCTTTAGCCCAAAAGCAATGAGGTATCTCTTTCTCATTCATCGATTAGCTTTTGCAATATATTCGTTTTTCCTTTTTGCAATCCCATTTTGCTACGGGGTGCACCTGCATGTAAACTACCTCTTTATTCCATGCTCTCTCAAATAGTCACTGAATTCATTGGAGAAATATTCTTCCCCATCATTTGACCTTCGCCATTTTATGTGCATGCCTTTGTCTTTCTCTACCATAGCTTTGAAGCTCTGAAAGTGAGTAAACACTTCACTTTTCTATTTCGTGAGAGACACCCATACTTTCCTAGTGTGGTCATCATGAAAGATACATAATAATGACATTCTTTGATTGATGTCGTTTTTGTTGCTCCCCAAATATTAGAATGCACCACATCCAAAGGTCTTTGACTTACATGTTTATCATGCGGAAATGCATGCTTAGCTTGCTTGGCCAATTGGCATGTTTCACATACTTTGTGCATTCCATCCACTTTGAGCTTTGGCAAACCTGTAACAATATTTTGGGTGTGTATATTCTTCAACGGCTGAATATTGACATGTCCAATGCGTTTATGCCAAATATCAATGTTTGTAGCCACACTTATACCATGTGCAAACATTGCAACCTGCATGCTTACATCCAATATAAACATTTTGCCAAGTTTGTTTTCCTTTGCAACTAAGCGGCACTGGTTATTGAAATCTTCCACGTAACATCCATGGGATTAAACCTCACTTGAATCATTTGTCCAAGAGAAACTAGGTTCTTTGTTATGTTTTGCACATAAAGCATATTAGCAAGGTACTTTGTTTTTCCATTCTGCATAGACAAAGGAACTTCACCAACATGCGAATAGGGTGTGTTGTATCATTATCAATTTCTACATGACCTGGTTTTTTCAAATCTCTTAATTCTCTGAACCACTCACCATGGCCGGCCATATGGTTAGATGTACGTGAATCAACATACCATATATCACCTGAACTTGGTGATGCATCGTAGTCATGGAACTAAGCATATGCTGCATCAGAAATAGCTGCTTACTTCTACCTTCGGCTTGTTTACTTGAAGATGCATTGTTTCCTTGTTGCATTTTTATGTTGCTTTTTATAGTAGTCTTTTTCTTGCCCTGGTTTGTCTCAATAATAGCACTCTATGCTATTTCCAATCTGATTTCTTTGTCATCCATCTCAGTCTCTCTGGCTCTCTCAGTCTCTAGAGTGGCCCTTTTCCACGTGTTTGTGATTAGAAATCCCGTTTCCATATCGGCGTGCATCTCATTGATACACAGCCCATCTTCAATGGGTATTGTAAACTTGTTATGCAACCACTTTATGTGAACCATCACATCAACATATATCTGCCATATATGTGCATATCCCAAAATCTTTGTAGGTACTTTAAATCAACCATTGTACACAACAAAATGTGTGAAACATGCACAGAAACATAGCATAGGCAAAAAACATGTTTGCGAAAATCTTGTAGGGCCAAAACAGGGTCCGAAATGTGTCTACAACATGTTTGCAAAAACATTGCACGAAGCGGTCCTCGAAGGAGGAGCCAAGGCCATGGGGTCAGGCCTCCGTGAAGATCCACCGCACACTAGGTAGGGGTCTACGGTCCACCGAGAGATGGCGTGGGGGTCGACATATGAGCGAGGAGGAAAACCTTCCAAGGCTCATCGCCGGGCTGAAGGCCTCGAACAACCAGCTTGCTCAAGAGGGCCTTGCTCTGAATAGCTGGATCAATGATGCCCAACCCACCACAATGACGGGGCTGAATATTAACCCTCCAGGCCACCTTGGCGCTTGCAGGATGACCGTCGGATCAACCTTGACACCTCTCCCAGGCATGCTTTGGAGAACGCTCAACAAGAAGCAATGTACCACGTGGTGGCCAAGAGCACCTGGTTGGCCACCACTACGCGTCCAGCGAGGAAGAGCCAAGCGGTGCTCCAGTAAAGGAGCTTCTTCTGAATGCACAGAAGAAGAGGGGCGAACTGCCACCCTGGCAAGATATCACTCCCCACCTGATATCCCAAATATCTGATCGCGGTGCCACGGGGAATTCACTGAAAAGAGTCAACTGGTCTCCAAGCTAGGGTGGGTGAGAATCCTACCCAAAAACCGCATGACTTGTGCTAGTTGATCTGATGCCGGATTCATGTGTTTGTAAGGGCTATTGTGCCAAATCATTGTAATATTGTCCAGCGACCCAATGAACAACCCAGTGTAGACAGAGTTATTGGGTTATTGTATGAACACACTTAGTGGGAGCCAACTCACCAACATTAGACACTACAGTGGATCACTTATGCAAAGAGTAGCCCAGGATAGACTCATCGCTTTTTGAGGAGGAAAGGAGTCTGTGCAGGAGTCTCGCCTCCCTCCAAAGACTGCAGAAGAAGAGACCCTAGATAGCCCATGGCTGGAGGCACAGTTGGAGACAACCCGCATGGTGTTACAGTCGATAGAAGAGAGAGGAGGGTGGAGTTCAGATACCATGCCCGTGCATTCTTCTGACCCAGTCAAGTGATTTGTTCGAGATTACAGGCCCTCACCCCGACCACGCTCCCAGGGAGTCACCATTGATAGAGCAGATGTCTTATGTCATGCTTGTCGACCACGCCCATACTCAACCTTTGAGCTGTGGCCAATGGGTAGAAGCATGTTCACGTCACACTTGGGAGAACGTGCACGTGACATGCCCTCCTGCTTAACTTGGAGCACGGGTGCAAATGATGCTCCATCTAGCGAACTTGGTCTCTCCTCTCCACATATAGGTCCAAAGTTCAAACTCCAATATGCCAAATCCATGGCTGGAGTATTCTGGTCTAGGCTCAGACCAGATTATACTCCATCTCTCCAACTCTGTATGGATTGTCTAGAATACTCCATGGCGGGAGTATTCTGGTCTAGGCTCAGACCAGAATACTTCATCTCTCCAACTCTGTATGGATTGTCTAGCGAACTTGGTCTCTGCTCCACACATAGGTCCAAACTCCAATATGCCAAATCCATGGCGGGAGTATTCTGGTCTAGGCTCAGACCCACTATCAACAATTGTTAACAACAATAATAATAAACCCATAAGTCGCCTATATAGTGACTACTGCTGCTATAAATAACCCATCTAGTCATAAATAGCTGGTAACCAATAATCCACCTTCCCTGTATTAGCCTGCTCTTAAATCCTCTGTGCATCCCTGCAGTCTCCTTTTTTTCCCTCTTTTAACTTTAACTATCATTACAACTGTCTTCCTCTTCTAGTAGCTCAAGCGTATTGATCAGCTTAATGGATGAACACTTGATATATGAGAACTCGCTGTCTTATGGCATCAATAGGTCTTTCAAGTTCTGTTCAGAACAATACACTTTCATAATGACGACATATCAGAATCCCAATGTTAATCTTGATGCTGCAAGCATTTTTCACTTGACACTTCACTCTTTGCTCTTTTCACTTCATGTAGCATAAGCATGCTATGCTGAAGCAAGTAATGGGACCCTTCTTCTCTCTCTATTACTCCCCCCCCCCTCTCTCTCCTAGGGCCCCGGGTGGCCAGTAGCTCAAGCGTATTGATCAGCTTAATGGACTGATGCTTGATATATGAGAACTTGCTGTATTATGGCGTCAACAGGTCTTTTAAATTCTGTTCAGAACAATACACTTACATAATGACAACATCATATCAGAATCTGGATGTTAACCTTGATGGTGCAAGCATTTTTCACTTGACACTTCACTCTTTGCTCTTTTGACTTCATGTAGCATAAGCATGCTATGCCGAAGCACGTAATGGGACCCTTGTTCCACACTTTAGCTGTGGATGTCCTTATCTTCTCTGTACAGGTGATTCAAATGAACCTGTTGCTAAATGGTAGTGCTGGCCTTGTGCATTTTGATGTGCTATATAAGGTGTTAACTCGTTGCATGGTTCTCCCTTGTTTGTTTTCATGATTAAAATTTAATTTGTCTAGGTTCGATTGTGATTCCTTTTCATGAAGATTTTGGTCTCATCCCCTCCATTTTGTGATCTACTTTAGTTTGTCACAGGTAAGTTGTCCGGTGCATCTCTATCATGTGAAACACCTCTATGTATGGAATGCTTTGGTCTGTGAAAGTTTCTTGCCTTTGTAGTTCATTTTTAGCTTATGAATCTGTTAGGCGCAGCTCTTCAAATATTATTTGAGTTTACAACGCTTTCCTTAAGCTAATGACATGAACTTCCAGGAATGGATGGTCAGCCTTGGGTTTGTATGCGAAAAATCTACATCTACTACTGTCAAGATCATCAAAGATGTGAAACAAATGGAAGATAAACACACAGAAGAAGATGCAAAAAAAATCGCTGCATGTGCTTTAGCTGTGGCTAAAGAAGCATCTAACACAAGCAAAGAAGGCAAAATAGAGGTATGTAGTGGAAACTCACGTGTCAAAAACAACACCAAGCCCCTGTGCATTAAGTTCAGTCTATTTTTTTGGGTTTCATAATGGATGTTAAATTTTAGTGTGAATAGGTTAGCGAAGTACGAGATTTTGCTGGGGAGGAGGTTAAAGTCACTAAACTCATAGATCCCAACTCAAAAGCTGCAGAAGATTTGAAGCGTAAGAAGGAAATGATGGCTTTGTCTTCATCAGGTTTAGATAAGCTGCTACAGCAAATTGAAAAGAAGCCTAGGCTCAATGTTTTGGAGAAATCTAGAAAAGACTGGACAGACTTCAAGGAAGAGAAACAAATCAAGCAAGAGTTGGAGTCTTACAAGAAAAGTGGAGACAAATATACTGACAGAGTTGCTTTTCTACAGAGAAGTGATCTTCGGGAGTATGAACGTGAAAGAGATGCTCGTCTTGCTCTACAAGCAAAGAAAGAGAGTGACATATCGTACACACAAGATTAGGAATTCTCATGGCAAGCATTATGCTTGAACTTTATATTGGGTGTTTGGGCTTGACCTAAGCTTGTAGTGGTAGCCTGACATCAATTGAAATCCAGGTGTTGAACGCAAGTCTGCTCATAGGCATCCTTAAAAAAAATCATGGGTTGGGATAATGCACAATCAATGTTTATGCTGATGGCAATGAAAGGTGAGTACAGTTGGATTTTCTCTACTGAAAGAGCCAGGCAGGGTCAACAATGAACAATTTGTTTCGGTCCTGCAAGTAGCAGGAATGTATGAAAGGGTGCATGTTTGGAAAGCCATATGCTATTTTTGTCTTTTTTGTTAAATGTGTCAATTATGAAATACATTTATAGTTAGCACTTATCAGAGCCTTGCATCTGATACTGTCATCTTGTGTCTGTAGGCTTTTCTCTCAGTTTCAAGGAAACGCATTAGTTTTTCACACTGCCATATGTGGTCAGATGCAACCGACAAAGAAATTAAGTGTATCCTGGGTGTTTGTATGAATGGATAATCTTATAGAGAGAAATGTTGCTGTTTTGGTTGGCATTGCATGAACACAAAAGCAAGCACCTTATCTGCATATTTAGGACATCAAACGAACGTTTGTTATTTTCTTTGATTGAAATCAAACATTTTATAGGGAGTGGCTTCTGTACCAAGAAGAAGTTTCCGCAGGGGGCTTCATTAAACCCAAGCATTTAATGAAGCATTCAAGTTGGTGGAAATTGCAAGTGGAGGCTTCGTTTTCTTCAGGGATTTTCATCTCCCTCCCTTTTGGCAAAGTTTTCAAGTACACGGGGCTTGGTCGTAAAAGAAAAGAAAAGGAAAAAACAGTGTTTGTGGACTTCATGAAGCTATGTTTTTGAAAACCCCACAAGTGTACCTAGTTCTAACATCCATGGGCAGAGGTGGCCAAAGTCTAAATACATTTGTAAGTAACTTGGTCGGGCTTTCAAGAAAAAGCGGGGGACGATGGGACCCTCTTTTCAAAAAAGAATCTTTGTGTCGATTGGCCCTCTTTCTAGCTTGTCCAATGCCCGCCCCATCCATGTCCAACCACTCTTGGGTGCCCAAGATTTTTGATGGGCTCTAGGTTGGAGTCTTTTGATTTCAAACCATAAATTTGGGGAGTCGTACCATACTCTAAGCGACCTTTTTTCGAGCAAACCAAAAGAAAACGAGTGGGGCGTGGCAAAAGACCTCCTATGGAAAAGTAGCTTGAGATAATGACTTAGAGTTAGAGCCAGAGGGAAGAGTTAAACAAAACAGAACACACTAAACAGAAGAGAACACACTGCTTGCATGGTACATTTATAAGTACATTGACACCAAACCACATAAATATTAATTGTGAGATTGAGAAAGATAGAGCCATAGATAGTCCAAATATTTGTTAATCAAGTGGCCTTCACAACACAAAATTGGGCAAATACAGTGGAACTCAAACACTAGATTCACAAAATGGATTTACAACTCAAAACTGGGTGCAAAAAAATAGGGAAGACAAGATCTTTAGCCATGGATCTTGCCATCGCCGCTTCATTCGACTTTGCATGGAAGGAAAAACAAAAATAGGTTTTTAGGAATTAAAAACAGGTAGGCACAATTATCACAATTATATAACTATTATCATAATCATGGCATTGATTTCAATCAAACAAAGGAATTCATAATTAATACTAATCCTTATTATGAGTCGTAATCTAACATTTTATGCTCGAGTGTAAGGTTTCTAGAAAATTTTTGCTAGTCTTTGTTTTTGGAACAAAATTTTAAAATTTTCTCATCCATATATACAAAATCTAGAAAACATGTTATTCCTAACGGTCTCCCATTCGTGAGAGAATAAAAATTTACGTGGTGTTTTATCTTCTTATGAAAATTTACGTAGCGTTTTATCGTCTTAACTATTATAACATAGGTTAAACTTTTATTAGTTTTTGTAACCGTATTAAGCTACATTCTTTTTCAAATTCATTTTAGGGTTCGGCTGTTGTTCAGGGTTAGTGGGAAAAACCTCTCTGAGCATCTTCTCTTTCCTATAAAAGTTGTGCAAGGTAGTTTAAGAGTTTTTGTGCAAGGTAGTTTAAGTTTCTCCTTGAATATTTAATTTTTCATTAAGATATTATTAGTTATGCTTTCCATTGATTATTGTTCTATAATCAGTTTTTTCTATGGGCTCATCCACGAGTTATAGAGTAATTACTTGTTAAAACAATTAGTTGGTAAGTTTTCCGAGAAAAGCAATGTTATGAGAACATTGAATTTTACCAAAAGCAACGTTATTTGAGAACACCGCTTTCAGTAACGTAAAATATGCATTATTAGTTGCATACTAATCGAAAAAAATCATGGAATTTCAAAATAATGAAGACAAGCTATTGTCCTGTGCAATTCCGTCAAAGAGATCATTGCAGAGCATATTATAAATTTACTCTCAAAATGGTTTTAAGTTTATAAAAAAAATTAAAAATGAGGCCCTCAGGCCTCTTTTTTTTTTTTGGGGGGGGTAAAGCACGTTATAAAATTTTTGTCAATGGGTTTTGAATTAAAAAAATTGAGGCCTCAATTTTATTTTTTAATTATTGCAAGTTGCAACAGAGGCTAGTCGGACGGACCATATTGCTGAAGAAGACATCGCCGACAAAAGCGTGCTGAGGGGGCCTTCCCTGGCGGCCGCCGCTGCGCAAGATAGTTAGTACAGGCTGGGCGACAAACGTAACCCGGCGGGCCCGCCCGCACAGGGGGACAGAAGCTTTGGCACCTTTATATAAAAAAAAAAAAGAATATGGCTTTCACCAAAACAAAAAAAAAAAACTGGGCAACTTTTTTTTTAATGAAGCATATGGCTTTCACAAAAAAAGAGAGGCCTCCTCAGGCCTCATCTTTTTATATTGAAAACGATTATTGAAGTTTAATGTAGTGCTCTGCGATGCAATGTATTGTTTTGAAAGCATCTAGCATGAGGGCATCTCCTACAGCAGATGATACATAGCATCAGAGCTTCTATGGTGGTTCTCACCAACAAAAAAAAAAGGCTTGAGGAACCATCATGGTGACCTAAATGAAAAAGATTGAAAGTTAATAGCTTAAATAAGAAAGGAGTACAGTAAAGGGGCCGAGCCATGATACCCTATTACACAAAGATTGCTCCTTGTTTGACTACTATGAAAGGAAAATACTTGTTTCCACTAGAGGCCAAGGGGATGATATCAAATCTCTTAAGAAGCTTGACTTTGACCTAGTTGTTTGGCAACTCTCAAAGACTGGTCTATAGGTAACAACTCCATGATCCGATACTTATTTTGGAAAGTAAAGCATAGAATCTTATCATCTTCTTAGATAATTACATGCATTACCCAAAATTGGTACACTAATTGTGAGAAGGTACTTGCAAAGAGAACAACCAATTATGTGTATCAACCAGACTATGCACTTGGGGATGTTTGTCTTGGTGACAAGCCTAAGTGTACTGCCATTATTAGAGATTACATTGTGTTGGGAGGTATTTTTTAGGTGGGATGAAAAATCCAATATACACCGAGATTCATGAGCATATGTTGAGGTTTAGAGTTGTCAAAGGACCCTTTAATCTTCTTGAAGAGCAAAAACTCATAAATTATATCAAATATTAAAACAACTGAATTAAATTGAAATTAAAGCATAAAACAAAACATAAGGCAAGAGAAAGAAAAAAAACATCACCATCAACACAATCAACACAAGGCTGGGTGCAATCTTCCCCCCCCTTGTGCGTGGCCTTCCCCAGTATTTTTATTAGCTTTCAATCAAAAATAGGCCATAGCCCCCACAAAGTGTGCTTTTTTTGAGAGCACGACACTCTTCCACAACAAAAATAGAGTGTCCCAAAAATTGGGGCTAAGGTAAAGCCTTTAGGCTTGTATTTTTCCCAATGTATCAAAATGAAAAAATCAACTACTAAGGTTATAAGCTACGCTTGTATCAATAAATATGATGCACATAAGAAACATTCTTCTCGACATTATTTATCAATCCTCGTAATCTTCTTCACCTAAAAATATAAGTCCAATTAATAATTAAATTAATCCCACAAATATTAAACACGAACAAACCATAACCAACTCATGACTACCAAGTGTAAGTACTCCAGGAATCACCCTGCCAATACAAACCTAACTAAAATAATCATAGACGGCCCCAAGCATAAGTCATATACCGCATGTATTAATATTTATAGTGGTGTCACCCACGATATTAACCTAGCCGGCATGACGCAAGAGTAACGTAGGCGTCCCCAAATTACTCAAGAGGGAAAAATAATATTCTTAAAGAGGACTTAAAATATATTCTCATGACATCCCTCTTGCTTGAGTTTGCAATTGCCCTCAATTGCGGGTTTGCTGGGTTTGAAAAGAACGAAGGATCTCAGGATAAGCTTGGAAAAATTTCTCGGGCATCCATTTTGCATCTTCTTGAGGATGGTTTTTAAATGTCAAAAGATATTTGATTAACATGGATCATAACAGTCCCCCTGTTGGGAATCAACTGTCCTCAGTTGCGCAATTAATGAGTGGATGGCTTCATGACACAAGTGGAGGACAAAATCATCACATCAAACAATTTCTGAAAATAAAACCAAACAAGTGAACGCATGTGAAATGTATCTAAGTGTCCCATTCCACAGAGGTACCTTCCACGTACAAACACTCGCTGGTGAAAGATAGAAGACATAGATACGTCTGGTGTAGCCATGTAAAACCAATCTAATGTCTCATACCATACCAATCTAATGTCCCATACCATAGATTAATTCCACACGACAGTACCTTAAGAACAGAAGTTTGAGACGAAGTAGCTAATTCCCTCTGAAACTTTCATTCTAACATAACTTTTCTCTATCCTCAAAATTAGACTACAAGTCTTATTTCAAAAATGAATTAGATCGAAATGAAAATTCTTATCAACTTAAGATTGAAAAATAATCACTTACATTACTGTCAATAACTTGATGAATTCTGGGGGTTTGTTCTTGATCGTAATCTTGTAATTGTCTAACTAAATTCAAAAATTATAATCTTTGAATAGATTTATAATTCTTGAATTTGTGAATCTTACTTTGTAAACAATGAAATCTAAAGGGGATCTTGATCTTAAACTTGAAATCAGAACTTGAAGAAAGATAGACATTTTGCGCCCTAGTTGATAGCAAGAACTTGATATACTAGTAATGAATCTTGGCTTAGATTAAAAATACTTGAATGGACGAAAATTGAGAGATTAGTCTTTAATTAATCATAATTGCAATTCTTGAATAAATATTGTTCTTAAGGGGTTTAAATCTTGTGGTTGAATATATCTTTGACTTCGAGCAATTCTTGGTCTAGAAAGAATCTTGTACTTGGATAGATCTTAAACTAGAACACTTGAAATTTTAGATAAAACTTTACTTGAATTGGTATAAACTTCGTAATTATGATTGGTATACAACTTAAGCTTGGTTTCTAGTCATTTGAGAGCTATTTCTTTACTTTTCTCATCATCACTAAATTCGATGGTGAAGCAATTGATAACTTGAATCAAAGACTGGAGAAACTTGCTTGGTTCTTGAATCTTCAAATTGGTCTTAATCTTCTATGAAATGTCTAACAATCATTTTTACTTGAATTTGGGCAACTAGATCTTGAAGATAACGAGCAGTCATCTTTCTATAATAAACAATCCTAATTTTTTTAATCAATGGGTTAATAATTAAGATCTTATCCTAGTACTCAAATCAAGTGGATACAAAGTTGGAAACACTGGCAGCATTACCAAACCAAATTCTAGGTCTTGGGAATTCATATTAACTTATGGAAGGAAGCAAGTCCTATCATGTGATGGTGGATAGATAAATTTCGTATCATTATTCTAAATTTTTTCATAACCCAAGACGATTTAACGAGGGTGAAAATCATATTTCTTATCATTTCATCTCAACTTAAGTCCTCAATTAGCTCAAGTCCTCATTAACAAAACTATGATCCCAAGTAGTGAACTAAAAGATTTTGAGTTAAGATCGACTTACTTGCAGTTCCAAATCGAAATGAACAAAGAATGAAGATGGCTAACCTGAATCCGAATAGTAGTTGATAATGTACATTCACATTATATGTTGCCTGGGCGTAATCTATCTTTTATCTCGTCTTTTTTGTGCATCACCCCATTTCGCCAATGAGGATGAATGGGGAGAATCCCAGTGTGACGATGTTAGTAACTGAAAGACGATTATGACTTTTAGCAGATCACTATGAGATAGTGGATTGTGCTAACAGATTTTTGCTGTTTAACCTTTGACCCAATGGGTCTAATTAAGGAATGATAAATTGAGAACCTACATAACTAAAATTTCCGTGGGGAATGTTTAGATGGAACTTTCGGTATGATGAACCTTTATTGTGTTAAGAATATGAATGAACTATTCTCTGGTAATGAGTTCTGTATGTTCTTCTTGTAGAAGGGATCTTTATCCCAAGGTTTCTGTGGGGGACTGACCAATCTATAAAGAACTCTAGAATCAGTTGGATCTAAAGTCAGATTTGAATTATAAATAAAGTGGTCTTTTCACCTGAGCGTCTTGGTTAAATTGGAAAAAAAAGGAACTTAACAAGAATTTTCGTATTAATAGGATCATGGATCGAGGTCGTTTCATGGTGGGAATGTTAACCCCCAACTCGATGAGGAAGAGCTTGACCCGGATGTTTGTAAAACTCTTCATAGATCGCAACCTGGGCCTTTCAAGGGAGAAGGGAAAAACTTGGGTGAGGCTGTGGAGAAGTGGATCCAAGCAATGGAAGAATACTTCAATGTCACACCGGGTACAACGAGAAGAGTAAAATGGCTCTTACAAGACTGAAGATAGTAGAAATAGCTAGAGTGGTATGGAGAAACCACTGCGAGACAAACCGTCTGGATTGGAACACCCAGACATGGAATGATCTCAAGATTTACCTAAGAAAGAGATTCTGTCCTCTCGGCTTTTTGGAAACCAAGATGAATGAATTCTTAAAGTTAACCCAGGGGAGCAGAACTATTGAAGTGTATCGCTAAGCATTCGCTCTCCTCAAGTACTCGCCATCGTCGGGGATGAAGAACAACTGATGGCCAGGTTCATTTGGGGAATGAATGAACCCTTGAATACCCTGTGAAGAATGCCAAGCCAATTTCTATGGCTGCAGACAGCTGTATGTATGGTGAAGGATTTCGCCAAGGCCTTTGTTGTCAAGGTCCCGCCAAAGCCAGCACCATCATCTTTCAAAAGATTTCTAGCTCCAGAAAGTGATTCAAAGTTTCCACCGCCTAAGAGACAACAAGGTCAATCTCAGGATATGGGAAGTTCCAGAATGGAAGAAAGGTCCTTTTCCCGAAACTCAATCCCCTGGAATTCAACTTCAAAAATTTCACCCTTAAACAAAGAAGTTAAATGCTATAACTGTCAAGGATTCGGACATCGCAGTATGGATTGCCCAACTCCTTAGATCAAGGTTTTTCGGGCAAGGAAGTCACGGACCAAGATTCCAGATTCCAGACTCCAGCTCCTTCCTTCCTCCAAAGTAATCAGGTTCCTTTCCGTCAAAATCAAGGAAATCCCAAAGGTAGACCCTCTAACCAACCCTCAGCTTCAATGCAAAGTAATGCAAGACCTCCACCCTCAGAATAGGGGAAGTCAGAGAGATGTTCCTAGATCGGCTATCCACTTCCAAGACAGTAACGCTCGAAGTGATTGAAGAAGAAGAAGAAGAAAGAGATTATCGAGCTGAGGAAATCTTGTATTTTTAAGTGGTGTAGGATAAGATTCCTCCATCCAGCTTTTGAGATGTAAAGGTGTAAGAACCTCCCCTTCTATTCTTGTAGTCATCCCCTCTCTGAAATGGAAGAAAGATCTTGTTTTACCTTGTTTTGGCCTAGAGAGAGGTAATTCAAAATTGAGATATCTTTGAATACAAAAATTCTCCTAGTGTCTAAAGTGGATTCCCCGAATCAAAAGTTCAATATGAACTTTCCAATGTGTATTAGGAATTAATTGAAAATGGTATAAGGGACCTTAGCCTAAGGGTCTACATTTTTTAGAAATTTTTGGATTATGGTCCAATTAAGGTTCCAATGGGCCAATTCAATTAATCCAAGTGTTGGGATGAGACAAATCCAAAGAATAAAAGAAAGTACCCAAAAATGAGTAAGTGCTCACATAAGATGAAGAGGACTGAGTACAAGGTTTATTAGTTAAAAATTAAGAGATATTAGTTTAAAAAATGAGATATTTTGGAGAAATGATGCATTTTTGATACCTTGGTAAAAGGGGAGGGAGACTCTTGAGGTAGGCACCTTTTTCACATGTGTGGTTGGGTTTTTTAATTCAAAAAAATATGATATTTTTATCTCTCCTCTCTCCTGGATCAAACTAGATCAAAAAGGGAGCCAAATTGGTCCAAATCTTGTCCAAATTGAGTCAAACTAAAGCTGGAAAATTCTAGAACCCAATTGGACTTGGTTAGTGGCCTCCCTCACCTATAAATAGACCCTCATTCCTTTGTATTTTCATATTGGAGCTATACCATGCCAGTATTATCTTAAAATAATCATAATTCTATTATCCCTTAAATTTTTCTCTCTCTTGGGAGCTTGGCGCTTCCCTCTCTCTCCAATAACTCTTGAAGTTGTTCTTCTCCTCTTGGTGGACCAATTGATTGGTTGGGGGCTTCATTAAGAATCAAGCCAAACTTGGAGGTAAAACTAATTTTTTATGGTTTTTCAATTATCTCAACCCCTCTCAAGCTTGAGAAGCTTTCAAAATGATGGTTTTATTCAAATCAAGCTTTTCCAAAGTCTGTTAATGTCTATTTAGATTAATGTTCAATTTTATGCTTAATTTTAATGTTTTTCTTTAAGAAAATCTCTCTTAAAAAGATTAGTCATTCCTATGGCTAGATCTTGAGAAAAGGATGATTCTATTTCATAATCTCTTTATCTTAAGTTAATCTCTAAGCTTGGCAAGCTAGAGAATGAGAATAATTATTTTTTATTATTTTTAATATCTAGGAAAAAGAAGGATTAATTCTCTTAATCTTGTTTATGATATGAAAATTCATCCTAAATGGGAAGGAGGTTATGCTTAAATTTTCAAAAATGAGGAATGATTATTTTGAGTTAATCTAGATAATTAATTATACTTACACATTAATTATGGTGATAATTATGCTATGAATGCATAAAACTAATTTCAAGTTTAAAAGAGAAGTTTCTATCATATTTTCATTACAAGCTTTTATTCTTTTTAGAAAAAATGAGAATTATCAGTAATAGCAGCATCGAAGCTATGGTAAAAATTTTAGAAAATAATACATATATTATTTTTATGCATAATGCTAAAAGGACTTCCTATCATATTCTAGGATTAGACATCTTATGCAAAAAGAATGATTTTCATCATATTTATGGGAATTTTTTTTAGTATTTATGAATAATTATTTGATTATGAGAAAAGAGTAATTTTTGATAAATTTATTTTTATACAAAAGAGAAATTTCCATGATATTCGAGATCCAAATAATTAACTGTTAAAAGAGGAATTTTTGGCATAATTCAAAATATGAGTATTTATCAAAAGTGGAATTTTGAGTATTATCATTTTTTATTGAGAAATATGGGTAGAATTGATTTTTGTAAATCCCATGAATATTTTATTCAAAAAGAAGATTATTGAATATATCTTATTTGAGAAATTTGAGAAAGAATGTGAAAATATCCATCGAGAAAAATTGGATAATTTCTTAATCAGGAAAAGGGAATGTGGAATCCCTGGGAGGATCAAGGATCCAATAAGAAGATGGAAGTTTAGATTTAATCCTCATTAATGAAGCTTAAGGAATGAAAACACAATACGTAAATGCTCTTTCTGAGTTTTTACTATGAAATTCTGATAAGGTTCATTTCTCCTTTTTAAACCTTCAACAACACTATGATACTTCGATTTAATGGGGATCAAGAAAAAGTTACCTTGAACTAAGCTACGCAATTGGCTAAAACGTAGAAAAGTTCTATCAGTATATCGAAAGTAGAGAAACCGTACTAAAAATGGATGTGACGAGATGTGAATGGATGTGATGAGATGTGAATGGATGTGATGTGATTGTGATGTGATGAGATGTGAATGGATGTAAATGGATGTAAGTGTGATGTGATGATATGTGGATGGATGTAAATGGATGTGAGTGTGATGTGATGAGATGTGGATGTGATGTGATGATATGTGGATGGATGTGATGAGATGTGAATGGATGTGATGAGATGTGGATGTGATGTGATGATATGTGGATGGATGTGATGAGATGTGAATGGATGTGATGAGATGTGGATGGATATAAAGAGATGTGAATGTGATGTGATGAGATGTGATATGAATAGATGTGATGAGATATGAATGGATGTGATGAGATGTGGATGGATGTAAAGAGATGTGAATGTGATGTGATGAGATGTGAATGGATGTGATGAGATGTAAATGGATGTGATAAGAAGATGGAAGTTTAGATTTAATCCTCATTAATGAAGCTTAAGAAATGAAAACACAATACGTAAATGCTCTTTCTGAGTTTTTACTATAAAATTCTGATAAGGAATAAACAATGTGAATTGATGTAGAAGAATGTGTAAAAATGAGAAATGATGTGGACAATGTGGAAAGATGAGAGTTCGTTAGAAACTGTATTTATGAAACCTGTTTTTAAAAGACTGTTTTATGTCATGAATGTTGAGGAAGCATTTTGACCATCTTGTGAATGAGGTCGTGTGGAGACCCAAGTGAAAAAGTTGAAACAGCTGACGAAGAGTCAATGGAGGACATCTCGCGTGGCAAGGTCGGTCGAGGTCTTGACCAGCCTTGGTTAGATTTAAATGGTGAGCTTCCGGTAGTACGGTGGATGAGGGACCAAGGAAGCGGCCTATGAGTGAAGAGGTAGGTGACCTGCGAGGAGCCTAGAGGGTGTTGACCATACGGTGCTCTGGGTGGCCACCCAAAGATACCCACGCGTGCGTCGAGAGGAAGAAAATGGAACAATGAGTTGGAGTTGTTTTCTAAACACGAGCATGGATTTGGTTGATTGGCCTTGCTGGTCCTCAACGGATGAGTCCATGGCTCTTTTGGATCTGTTGGTTGATCTTGTTGATCTTCAACGGATCTTGTTGATCTTCAACGGAGAGTCCATCTGGATTTTTCTTATGTGATTATATTTTCGGGTACTATATGAGCTAGGAACTATTGAACAGGCCCCTGAGTGAGCAGGTGGTGAGCATTCTGGTTGCCAAGGATGCCATAGGTACACCGATGAAGGAATGATTAGAAATTGGAATTCAAGCTAGATATTTTGGAGGATTATGATCAGTGATACTATGGTTTCATTAAAAGATTGTTTTAAAGACAGCTAAATTTGTGAAAAAGGTAATTTCATATTGGGTGTATAAGTGGTGTGAGTATCTTGAACTTTGCTTGAAGCACCGGCTAGGGGGCCTGGGAACTCTTTTCCCCGATACTCGGGGTAAAATAGAACCAAATTTCTAAATGGCCCTCCTATCAATACACTGGTTGGGCAGTTGGCTAACCCATGGGATTGGATGGGGTTAGGCTGGACTGATGGATCCTTAAAATAAGACTCAATTCTATTATGTTACGATAGTTAAAGTAAAATCACGGATAATCCTTGTTCTATGGAAAAGAATCAACGGCTGTGCCTGTTGATGAGGAAAAAAGCGTTGGTCTCTATGATCCAAGTGCAAGTTCCTCCCTTGACCCGGCCATGTGACCTGTGGGTTTGGTTGGAATGTCAATGGGTAAATTTAAGGCTCTTGACTACGTTAGAATAAATTTTCCTAGAGGAATCGCCCGTGCTTTCTGGGCGAGGGAAGTTTTTTTTCAAGTTCGGTTTCGGAAGAACCGAGGGATTAGTCTCTTGTCCGGATATCCATGGGCGAGGCCCTGAGTGAGAGGTTCTACCCTACACGAGAAGTGCTACTTCCGCTGCTAGCACCCCCCAATTCGATGCTGCGCAGTGGGGGCAAGGATCTTTCACAAGTCATAAGCTTAATCATTCCATTTATTTTTTTCATGAAGTGCTTAGCGCGGCCACATAATAATGAGTTAAGAATCATAACCATGCTTGAAAATCATGTTAACCAATGTGGTTAACATACTCCCCTCCCTAATTCAGATCCATCCTCAAAGCTGGTAAGGGTACTTAGCGGTAGTAGATGGAGTAGGTGTGGATGAAGTCGCAAACCATGACTTGGGATGTGGGGGGGATTGATGGAAGACCTTGTAGCTAGTCCAAAAAGCGGTTTCCATTGAAGGTCTACATGTGCCAGGCGTGCATCCATTGGATGCGCTCGTAGTAGCTGAATAACTGCTTCAAAGTTGGGGACTTTGTTTAGATCGAAGGCAAGGCCTTGGCTGCCCTCGTAGTAGTGGTTCCAATCTGGGAAGGCTTTCAGAAGTGTGATGATTAAGTGGAAGAAGCGGATGGTGGCCACAATTGCTGGATCACACACCTGCTCATATCTATTAATGAAGTCATGGATCTTCGTGAGCATAGTGTTGAAATTTGAGCATAATGATGAGCTAGGGTGGATCATACACTAGAATCAACATGATTAACAAAGTGATTAAGAAATGATTAAGACGTAATTAGTGAATAATTAGCAGATAGATTAATGTAGGCATGGATACTCAAAAACCAGCAAATTCTCATTAGGGCTATGCCTCAATTTATAGAGTTTACATCAAGCATCAAATCCCATTGATTTCTCCATGATTCACTCCCTGAATATCTCCACCTTTTGCCTGATTCTCTCCACCTCTTCTCTTTTCCCTGAATATCTCCCAGAATATCTCCACACTCCTAAATTCCCTCATGCTACCCATTATTCTCTCCCAGTAGATTCTCCTAACCTTTTCACAGGTTCTTTCACAATTACATCTCCTCTTTTACAGCCTCTATCCAAGAGCTTGTTCCCACACACACCCTATTCACTTGTATATTTCAACACCTCCCCTCAAGTGAATACTCCTAGTACACCTAGACCCTATACCAAGTTTGCCTCCCCTTACTTGGTAGTCCGCGACCAGTGTCTACTCCTCCCCTCAAGTTATCTCAGCACACCTGGACCCTGTATCAAGTTTCTTTCTTACTTGACAGTCCGCGACCAGTGCCTCAAGTCCCTAAACTCCATAGTCCTTGACACTCTCTCTCTCTCTGTGTCCAAGGCTACTATAAGTGCCCGTGACCTTGACTAAAGTGCTCACACATACATCTACCACGTGGCCTACATCATCGGTGGCTCAGAGGTGGTTTTACTTTATTGGGGCAGGTTACATTGGGTTGTGGGCTCTCTCTCTCTCTCTCTCTCAGAGATTTTCACATGGCTCCTCACTCTTTGGAGCCTCACATCTTCTCTTGTCTTCAGTCTTCTTGTCGTGGCAGCTTCTCTCCACGCGTCCGTCTCTTCTTTCAGTCTTCTCGGGGCAGCTTCTCTTCTTGTGGCAGCTTCTCTTCTCGTGTCCATGTCTTCCTTCAGGTCTTCTTCTTGGTGTGGATCCTCTTCTTGGGAAGAGATATTCTTCTTCTTTCATGGCTGGGGCCATGAGCTCGTCCGTCAGGTCATTTTGCTCCATGTGAGCAACATATTCAAATGATTTGCTGACAGTTCCTTTGGGTTTTTTATGTTTATTTTGTATCTTTATGCAATGCAAACCCAAATTTATGCGGGAGGTCTTACCTCTTGCCTTAATCTGGACAAGGGCAGTGTCTGTTCCCATTTTTACACTGATAAAATGTGCCCAATACATAATGCGTATAGCATTCATTTTCATGCACATTCCAAATGCAACTCTGGCTGTGAATAATCTTGAATTTGAGTGAGATTTACAGGCATTAACCAAGGGTTAAATGCAAAATGTTGATTTTCACAAATTTTATCAGCACAATTTTCCAAAAATTACACTAAATTAAGGGTAACCAATTTGTACGGGATGGTTGGAGTATCAAACCAACTCCGATTTGCAATCTGAAGTTATAGGGATCTGTATCAGATACCTAATGGTTAATTTGAACCCTCGATTGCACCAAAATACAGTGATTAGCATTGATTAATCACTGATTAGCAAATTAATGCTCTGGTTTGTGTGCAGAAAACAGAGTATGCGGGGAGATCAGATCTGGTGCCTTCCACTTCAAATGAGCTCAAATGCTTTCAAAGGCATCAATAGCAATGAGTCTAGTAGAGGGTTAAGCCAAGAAACACAAGATTTGACCAAATAATGAAAGCTTAATCTCTGTTTTACCAAAGTCACCTGCAGATTTGATGAAGAGCTTGGATCTCACTGTAGACTTGATAAAACTCAATTCTGACTTCACCAGCTTGTAGAGCATGCTTGATTACCTCTTGGGCTAAGAGGAATTAGAGAGCTTTGACCTGTGGAAGTTGCAATGTCACAAACATCTCAGAAAATAAGCGCCGACGAAAATCGCGATTTCTCCTAATTCCTTTGGCGGTTTGCTGCGCCGTTTTGATGGGCTGGTAGCCAGAGGTGTTGGCTAGCTTAAGCTAGAAGCTCATGACCTAATTTGAAGTGTGCTAAGTGCTAGAGACCCTCCACTGGCTGGGGGTGAAGGGGAAGAGTGAAAGCTTACTAAAAATTGATTTTTTTGCTAATTATTTTACTAATCCTAATTAATTCACTAATGGGCTCATAAATCTGGTTGATTCTAGGCATGGCTCTGATACCATGTTGAAATTTGAGCATAATGATGAGCTAGGGTGGATCATACACTAGAATCAACATGATTAACAAAGTGATTAAGAAATGATTAAGACGTAATTAGTGAATAATTAGCAGATAGATTAATGTAGGCATGGATACTCAAAAACCAGCAAATTCTCATTAGGGCTATGCCTCAATTTATAGAGTTTACATCAAGCATCAAATCCCATTGATTTCTCCATGATTCACTCCCTGAATATCTCCACCTTTTGCCTGATTCTCTCCACCTCTTCTCTTTTCCCTGAATATCTCCCAGAATATCTCCACACTCCTAAATTCCCTCATGCTACCCATTATTCTCTCCCAGTAGATTCTCCTAACCTTTTCACAGGTTCTTTCACAATTACATCTCCTCTTTTACAGCCTCTATCCAAGAGCTTGTTCCCACACACACCCTATTCACTTGTATATTTCAACACATAGTGGCATCAATGCAAGGGATTTAAGACATGGGTGGGGCAAACCATGGAAAGTTGTAGTGAAGCTTGGGGTTTGCCATATGCTCCTTCTTGAAGAGGTCCCAAGCCCAACGTTAGCGGATGGGCAAGTAGGTGGGGTTGATCCTTAGGTGGCGGGGTGCCTTGCAATACTGCTCCCAAATGTATGGCTTGAGAAGAAAAGGCCGACATTACACCAGGCAGGCTACTTGCCAGGCCGACGCCTCCAAGCAAGCTATTTGCCCATGAATTCAAATGTGATGGGGTGATGGGGTGGAAGAAGTCGCTACTAGTAATTGCCTCATTTGCCGATGGGGGTGTTGGTGCTTCCATATGTTGTGCTTGGCATCCAAATAAGGCCGAAGGACATGGATGTCCATGCGGTGTGTGTAACCGTGCTAATGGGGGCTTCTTGGAGTTGTCGAAACCAAGCAAGATGTTGATGGTCTACTCGAACTCCATGTGATCTAGAGGGTCACGCTAGTGGAGGGGGTTAAGGGGTGGGACGATTTCTTCATTCTCCTGTGGTGGCAAGGGGATGCCCTGGGTCAATGCCTCCGTCGTCGCCATCGTCATTGTTATCAATCATCGCAGGAGTTGTTGTCTGGGCACTTCAAGAATAGAACAAGCGGTGAGCATCTTCAGTTTCCTAAGGGGAGTAGTCAAGGGGGATGGCCACATGGGAGTCATCGAATTGGATGATCCCAGTGGCATGGATTACTTGGAGTTGGAGGTGGCATCTGTGGTAGAGGAAAAGGAGGCCCTGGTGGGTGTAAGGGAGGAGATCATACCGGCGGAGGGACTTGTAGATGATCTCCCATCCCCAGTGATGGAGAAAGTGAAGGGATTTGGCAGTGCAGGAGGGAGAGTATGGGTAGGGGTAGGGGTAGAGCCTGTCAGGGGGGGGACGATGAGGTTGATAGTATCATCAGTGGTAGGGTGCCCCCATCAGAGAAGGTGGGCCAGTTGAGGAGGTTGGCCTAAGGGGTGTGGATAGGGAAGTCAAAGAGGGTGGTTGGTTCAGAAAAAGAGATTTGGGCCTGGAAGAAGAGGGTGACAAGGAGATGGAGGTGGATGGGAGCTTGGTGAGGATGTAGGAAAAGGTGGCCAAGGAAATGGAACCGTCTCAGAAGATGTTGTGCTGAAGGAGGTTGAGGCAGATGGCGCGATAGTTGAGGTTGAGGAGTTGGGCGGGGGTTTTGGGGAGGGGTGGCAAGGATGGGGAGCTCGATGGCTGTGTCCATCAGTGCATCAACTTTTCATTCGACGGTGCTGGGTACTAGGCCAAAAGGGGTGGGTGGAGGTTGAAGAGCCCGGGCCCCCACGGCTTGGAGTTGTAAATCCTTTTGGCGTAGAGCACCCTCAACACCTTCCTTGTACTGATCGAGGGAGAGGTGGAGATTGTGACCTTCCTCTAAGCCCGGGCCTCCGCGACTTGGAGTTGTAAATCCTTTTGTAGCAGAGCGCCCTCAACAACTTCCCTGTATACTGATTGAAGGATAGGTAGATAGTGTGGCCTTCCTCCTCTCGGCACATGTCGCTCGGCTGTTGGAGGTGATGGGCTTCTATTTGGGCGAGGGCAAGGGTGTGCTGCTTTGCTTCTTGGGTAACCTAAAGTTTGTGTTGAAGCTCAATGTGAGGGAGGCGAGGGTGGCATCTATTGTCGTGACCTGCCCCCCCTGCTAGCGGTTCATGAGCTCTCAAGCGAGATTGGAAAAGCCTTGGGCAAAATTAGGCACCACACCGTGGGTGGAGTGGACACCCTCTGAGTAAGCTTATTGGGAGCAGAAATTGCCTATGTGGGCCCATTGCAGAGTGTCCATGGTGTTCCTTATGTGGGCCCATTACAGATTGTCCATGGTGTTCCACTGGGAAGAAGTGAGGTAGAAAGTGCCTACTTTGGAAGGGAGAGGGGACAGAGAGGACACAAGAGGAGGGGGGGTTTCCTAGAGATTTTGCTCAAAGAATGGGTTGTGCACCATAGCTCCTCCTCTTCTGCAGCTCTTCGGCTCTTCAGCATCCTGGGCCTCCGTGTCTATGCCAGCAGTGGCTTGGTGCTGGGCAGGCTCATGTCTAGGTAGTATCAAGGTGATGGCATTTGGGGGGTGGAGAGGTTGGAGAGGGGCGGGGTGGAGGTAGATGTGTGGGAATAGAGGTGGCACCCTCAAGTTGGAGGTCTATCCAGCCTACAGCCTGGTATAAAACTTTGGTGAGGAGCGAGGCTGTCGGAGAGCTTTCCCTATGGATTTGCATAGACTAAGGGGATCTCCTTGTGTAAATACTCGGCCCATTTCACTTGTACTCCTTGGTGGACACGTGCGAGGGTAGAGAGGTGGCACCGATTGAAGCGATCGGTTCAACACGGGTAGAGAGGTGGCACCGATTGAAGCGATCGGTTCAACACGGGTGGTGAGGAGGAAGGAGAAGGTGTGCGCTAGCATGACAAGCTCCTACTGAGAAATATTATGTCACTTGACCCCATCCTTGGTGGTGGATCCCTAGTAGATCCCTAGTAGGTGCCGCGGACATGGCACATTACATTAGCCAGGCAAACGTATGGTTGCTCCACACACGGGAGATGGAGTGCCTCCTGAGCAAGGTCTAGACTAAGGTGGATCATTTGGGGGTGGCCCTCGTTGTCAAGCACCTACCCTTGTAGCCTCACTGGCATCATAGGTTTCTAGAAGTATAAGCAATTGAGGAGGTTCGGGCCCTAGGGTTCCAAGGTGGGCAGGCCATCAAGCCCTATCTGCGCACCAGGCGGGCCACTATTGCAGGATCGGTGATTGCCCTGTAGCACAGCCCTGTGGTTTATAGGAGTTTGTGCTCCACCTTATGGTTGTTCTTCATGAGGCTATGGATGGCATGGGCACTAACCTCGCGCATTAGGTTCTCGCCTAGGTGAGATAGATGGGTGGGGTGCTTGCCGTACTCCTCCTCAAAATGGCCCCTAGCTGGGCACTTCTTATGGGGTGTATGAGGGAGGACCTCATAGGATGAGTCAGAGTGTGCAGCCATACTATTGAGAGTAGAAGGATGGTAGGCAAGGGTGAAACTCGGTATAAAAAACTACAATAGAGTTTGCCTGGGGGAGAGAGAGAAAACTGAGTAAGTGAGTGCAATAGTTTGGCTACGGGAGAGATAGAAAAGTGAGTGGAGTAGAAGTGGTGGGCCCCTTTTATAGATTTCTAAGAAGAGGTATAGCCATGGCTTTAGGAAGGTATGGGCATGGCTTCGTGAAGGTACGAGTGTGGCTTAGGAAAGGTACAGCCGTGGCTTAGGAAAGGTACGACCGTGGCTTAGTCTGTTGAGAAGGGTACAGTCGTGGTGGCTAAACACAATGATGAAGGTACGACCTTGGCTAAACGACCGTGGGCTAAGTGATTGACAGGGGAACGACCGTGTCTTAGCAAGGGAGAAGGTACGGTTGTGGCTTGGGAGAGGTACGATCATGTCTTCAGAAGTGAATGGACGTGGCTTTGTGAAGGGGTACGGCCATGTCTTCATCATCACTTTTCTTTTTTTTTCTTTCTATAAACAGGTTTTGTACCATAAGGCTATGTAGGCAGCACCCCATTGTGGGTTTTGTAATTGACTCCCTACCCAGCTTGCTAGAGTGAGAAGGCAGCTCCAATTTGGTTTTAGCAAGGTTGGTAGCTTCATCGGGAGTTTGGAGGCTGCCATGGAGGGAGCAGTTGGGGTTGGAGAAGCAAGGGGTTGATTGGGGGTTCACCGAGGGAGTCAGATTATAAGGGGTCAGATTGGGGGTTCACCGAGGGAGTCAGATTATAAGGGGTCGGGGAGTAGCCAAAGTCAAAAGTACATCACTATTAGTATAGGGACAGTGGACGGGGGTTGGATGGTTAAGGAATCCTCCTGTAGTTTTTCTTTTCCCTTGCTCCTTGCAGTAGTGGTGGTGGTAGAAATGGATGCTATCTTGGGCTTCCATTGAAATTTTGGTGATTCCGAAAGAATGGGGGTAGGAATGGTGTACCTTGGGTGTCGCGGGACCCAAATTTTTTGATTTCCTTCATAGAAGTGTTGAGCTTGGAGGGGGAGGCTTGGGAATCGACCTGTAAGTAGTCGCAGGGCGATGCCGAGGTTTTTGGTGATGATGGTTTTGTCTTGTGGAAGGCTTGTGCCAGAGGTTCTCTTGTACCTTGTGCACTTGGGGTTGTCGAATTCGGGGCCATCGAGAGGTACGTGGAGCTGGTTTTGTTGGGGTGTGAGTTGGGAAAGTGGATCTTTGGGGAATCCCACAGAGTTGTAGCACCTTCATAATATCGTTGGGCTACATGGAGTTTCTTGGGCACCCAGGTGCAAGGGTTCTTGCATCGTGTGCCTCGGGGCCAAAGTTGTACCTGGGGTGGGTTAGGCTTGTTAGTGGGAATAGTCTTGTTAGTGGGCTTAGCAACAGTGGTGGCTTCTTTGATGCGGGTTTGGGTAACTACAGAGTTGGGTGTTGATGAGGATTCATAGTGGGGCGAGGCCTCTTTTTGTGCGGCATGGTTCTATATTGGTTAGAGAGTAGAGTGATGGTGGTTAGTGGAGGGGAGTTGGGGTGGGTGATTGCAGGGGAGTGATTGACTTGGGCTGGGTGATTGGAGGACAATGGTTCTTCATCTATCATCAAGACTGTAACTTGGCCGAAGGCCAGTTTGCAAGGTGGCCGTCCTTGCATCCCAATCAATTTGGCACCAGTTGTGTCCCATCCATCCATGCCCTAGAAGGATTTCTTTGCTCATGGCTCCTATAGGCATCACAAAACTTCCCTTGCAAGGGGTTATTGCCAATGTGGAACAAAGTTGTGATTGTGCCTAGACATTAAACCAATTGTTGTTGTGAGACAATTGTAGTGATTGTGTGGCTGGGGTGTTCATTAATGGGGGCCTCCTGAGGGAGAGTTGTGTGTCATAGGACATCAAATCTTGATTTGCTCTTGTATTAACAAGAGCCAATTTTTGGGTGAAGCTCATCAGGGTGGCCATTCCTAACCACAACCGAGTGGGTTTCACTTCCCAATCCTCTTCTTCAGGTCCCCTACTTGGGCCACCTTAGTTTTTCTACAATCGTACTGTACATAGCAAGGAGGCATGTTTCATCAAGCCTTTCAAGTTCAAAAAGGCGATAGCCCAAGACATTGCCCGTGAGTTTCTCCTGGAGACTGCAATTCTTAAGCTGGGTACCAAGAACTCCATAGGCATGATTGCTTCAGTACCATAGGTTAAACTGAAGGGTGTTGTGTTTGTGATTGTCCTATGGGATGTTGAGTGTGCTAGCACACACAGTCCAAGGACCAACTGTCAACAACACCAAGGAACCTCTATTTTTCTTGGTGAACAAACCCATTCCCCTCATTGTTACTTTATGCTTGCTAACTACCTCTGTTCTGTCTATAACCTCACCTCCTACATATCTTGCTCACTTTCTTCATTCCTCAACACCCCACATGCAAAAATGGTGGAGTTTGAGCACCTCATCTAAACCTCATAGGAAACAGAAAGGCACAAGGAGTGGCTAGAAAAATTCAGCCTCAAGGAGTTTGTGGAGCTACCATGGGGTGAGCTGCAAATCAATATCCATGAAGATGAACAGTTAGAGAGGCTATAAAAAAGGAAAAACTTCAAGCCACCGTCTGATAAAACAATTCCCTTCACACCTAGCTATGTGACGGAATATTTAAACTAACTATAGAGGGCATGAAAAACATACCTCCACAACAAAGAAAAGGGACTCGATGAGGCAGTTTGGGGCTCAAAAAACAATAAAAGAATATAAGACCATAGAAAACACAGATGAAGATAGGCAAAAAGAAGCACATATAATTTATAATAGAGATGATTAACCTAGTATACAAGACTTATTGCATGTCCCAAAGGAATTATAGAATCATCAAACAATGGAGTTAGGGGCCAAGGTCGCATGGGCATAGAGGTTCTCTATAATAACTTGGGGGAAATAGCCAACTTAAAGAAAAGCATCAACAAAACAAAGATAGGGGCTCACCTAAAAGATCTAGTACACAAGCCTTATTACATGTCCCAAAGGAATTATAAAGTCATCTATAGCAATGGAGTTAGGGGCCAAGGTCACATGGGCAAAGGTTCTCTAAAATAACCTAAAGGAGGAAATAGCCAACTTGAATAAAAGCATCAATAAAACAAAGATAAGGGCTCACCTACTAAAAGCTCTCTTCCAAGGGACAACAATGCTAGAGAACCAATAGAATTAGCAGGACAAACAAGATACCCCCACTCTAGACTATAACATTAAGAGGACATTGGAGAAGGAGGCCACATCCAAGTAGAGGAGGAGAAGGATAGGTAGAAGAAGGCCTAACCATAGGAATAGAAAAACTAGTAAAAAATCCAACCAGAACAACCCACAATGGTGATAGCTTCGATTGTCTCGCCACCATTGTGGTGGGAATGTTGAGATTTGTGTGATCTAGCATCCATTAGATTTAGTCCTTAGTGGATAGATATTGTGTGCACCTTAGGAATAGACATCCTAAGGACATTTGGGATATTACCATGTTTTACAGGTGTAGGCATGGTAGGTGGTTCCCTTGATGTAGGAGTTGAGACTTGTGAGATAATTAGGGGACCTAATCTAGGATGATCCCAAATTTTTCCCTTTGCTCTCTATGTAAACAAGGTCCTACACTCCTTGGATGTGTAGAGAGAATCTCTTGTAAGTGCTTTGTGCAAGCTACCATATGTTGGTAATATAACTTGGTGGATCCTTTGTGGGCATGATCTTATCTCCTCATTAAATTAAGGTAATCTTTGTGTATTCATGTTTATCATTTAATTCATGGTATTTCATTTGTTAACCCATCACATGTTAAGTGTATCTAGCATTACTTATTTACATTGCACATGTTAAGTGTATCTAGCATTACTTATTTACATTGATGAGTTTGGTTATGCATCATTATCTTTGTGATTAACCATTCTTGCATTCCACTCTCATCCCTATTTCTTAACATGGTATCAGAGTCCATTTCTATAGGAGTGTTCTCTTTCATGTGTTGAGACCAATGGGCAAAAGAAGGTAGAGCCAAAATAGGAAGGGATAAGGGAGCGTGCACCTATTCCCAAACAAGACATGGTCAATAATATCAAAAAGAGAGAAATGATAAGGTAGAGAGAAAAGCAAGTGATAAAATTGCCAAGGAGGTGTCAGGCTCCTCCATATTTACTAAAAGTTGAGAAAAATTAGCCAAATCAATTAATAAAAGCACTAGAGTTTAGGCATGGGATATAGGGGAAAAAACCTATATAAAGGGGGCCTTGGGAAGCTCAAAGAAAGGTGCCTGCTTCAAGTGTGTGGGGAAGCCTTCTTACTGTACCTTACACTCTCCCAATTGCATAGGAATCAACCCTTCACATGCTTGGTCATATCTTCCTCATCCCGAGAGTGGTATTGCATTTAAGATTGCACTTGAGGGTACTCTTTTGATCTTCCCAAGAGGATCTTCCACTTTCCAAGACTATAGAGCAGCTCAAGTACTTGGAGAGGATGGAGGTACTGGTCGTACTGCTAGACCAAAAATTGGGATTTTCACCTAGTCTTCTCCAATTTTGGCAAGAAGCTCTTCCCAAAGCTAGATTCATCTTTCCACTTTGTTTTTCAATTAATCCCAATGTTAGTGGCTTATTTAAATCAAATTTTAATTAATATTTTATTATAATTTTGCTTATAAATTAAATATTTCACTTCTTAAATAATAATTTGAATGAGAATTTGTATTTGACCATATATTTAGAGTGAAATGTTCATTTAATTAATTTTCATAATTTAATGTATTTTTTTAAAGATATTTATAAATAAATAATATGATTAATAAATTAACTAATATCTTTTTAATTCATTTTAATATAGAAATAATCTTTACGGGTCTAAAAAGTTAGTTTAGGATTATGGAATAGACTAAGAAATATTTTCTAGCATATAGTAGAATTTTAGAAATTTTTAGAAATTAAATTAGGATTAATCTAGAGAGAGGATGTAATAGAAGAAATGACCCAAGATTATACCCGAATCAAGTTTCGTCTTTGCCAATGAGTGCCAGCATGAGTTCTTTAGTCCAAAAATGATAACCTCCAATTTTCAAAAGAAGCAGATGTAGGATATTTCTAGAGAGAGAGAGTGTGTACAAAACTGGCCGAGACAAAGTCAAATTCCAAAACGAATCTTATAGGTAGATTCTATATGATTAGTTTGATTAGAAACCTTAGAAAATAATCAGTAGTTAGAAATTTATAGAGAGAGAATAGGAAATATAGTCCATCATCTAGAGAGAGAATAGGGTTAAATTCACCTTTTGAGAATAAATTCAAGTTAAAGACCTTAGAAATATAGTCTATCTAGAGAGAATAGGGTTAAATTCACCTTTTTGAATAAATTCAAGGGTAAGTGGCATTCTCTCCTTTTGTTGTGGAATAGCAAATCGTTGACATTCCTCGCATCTCTTTACAAATTCTATGGCATCCCCGAATAATGTAGGCCACCACAATCCTGCTTGAAGTACTTTGCGAGCTGTAACTTCTCCCGCACAAGATGTCCTCCAGCTATTCCTGCGTGTGCTTCTTCTAAGATCGTGACAAACTCACCTTCTCGGACACATCTCCTATAAGGATATCATCCTTGACTAGCTTATATAATTCTCCCACATCAATTGATAAGATGCGACCAACTTAATAAGCCGACGCATCTTATCTTTGTTCAAGGGTTGATCTTGTGGGAACCCATGGGCTAGGCTAGATAGTCAGATATTTCCTCACACCACTCAGGCACCATGTCAAGTCTAAATAGAAAAGAATCTGGAAGATCATTGTCAATGCTTGTTTTGTCGGTTCTCCATTAGGAATTCTAGACATATGGTCCACCAAAACATGTTGTGTTCCTTTTCTCACCGTGGCCGCCGTGAAGTTAAATTCTAGGAGTAGAAGCAACCATCGCGTGATTCTTCCTGTAGTGCAAGACTTGTTCACCAGATATAATAGGGCCTTATGGTCCAAAAAGAATACAAATTTGTTGGCCAAAAGGTACTGTCTGTATTTCTTTACAACATAAACCATGGCTAACCCTTCACACTCTATGATGGTGGTGTAGTTTATCTCTACACCACCATTTAGTTACAAACTGGTTAATCCAATTTGAATTCCCCAGGTTGCGCCAATATGCATCCTATAGCAAAGTTTGATGCATTAATGTGCACATGGAATACAAGATCCTAGTTGGGTGATCTCAGGATTGGTGCACGAGCCAATGCATTATTCAACTTGTCATAGGTCTCTTGGCATTCCTTAGTCCATTCAAAGACAATGAGTAGTTTATACAATGGCCTGACAAATTGAGCATAGAATATGATGAAGCATCGATAATACCCAACGTGGCCCATAAACTGCTGTACACCTTTGTAGTTGGTTGGTGGGGGTAATTTCAAGATAAATTTTACCTTACTCTCATCAATGGAAATGCCATTTTTAGACACAATGTGCCCTAAGATTACACCATGCTTGACCCAAAATTGACACTTTAAAGGGTTTAAAGATATACAATATAATCAACATCTTTCAAACACCTTCCTTAAGCAAGCCAAGTGCTCAGTCCAGTGTGAGTGTGCATATAGATCGTCAACAAATACCTCTAGTCACTTTTGTAAGTAGTCCTTGAAGGCCATACACATCAGTCATCGTTGGAAAGTTGCCAGGGCATTAGTGAGGCCAAAAGGCATAACCTTATAAGCATATGTCCCCCACATTGTATTGAAGGCCATCTTGTGCTGGTCTTCAGGTGCTCTGGACACCTGATTATAGCTCGAAAATTTGTCTAAGAAGTTGTAGGCTTCTTCACTTGCTACCCATTCTCATACATGTTTTGTATAAGGTAGTGGTGGGTAGTGGTCCTTCCTGGTGGGCTACATTGACCTTTTTGAGATCAACACAGACCCTCAATTCCCCATTTTTCTTTGGCACAATTACAATTGGTGAAAAGCAATCTATGTGCTCGATTTCATAGATGAAATCTGCAGCAATGAGTTCATCAAATTCCTCCTTTACAATTGCCATATATTTCAGATTCATCTAATATGGTTTTTGCTTGGATGACCTTGATCCTTCCATGATCGGGGGATAGTGTGTTGGACCACCTCAAGTGGTACACCCTTCATTTTAGTTTATTTCCAAGCAAAACAATCCTTGAATTCTTTTAAGAGAGCTATGAGCTCTTCTTCCTCAGCCCGCAGTTAAGTCTTTAGCAATGTATATAGGTGTCCTCCCCTAGCTCTGCAATATCAACCTCCTTAACTTCAACTGGGCCATTGTAAGACCCGGATTGGCCATCTTCCTTTACTCTTTTCGTCATCAATTGGACCACCTTTCATTCATCAATGGCATACATTTTGAAATCATCCGGCACTGAGCAGGTCTGGCTTGTCGTCATCCTCATCCTTTGTTCAAGCCATCACCTTCTTTGCCTCGTGCTTGGCTTCAGCCAGAGCTTTATTTTGTTTTCTATGTCCTACCTTAGTGAGTTTAGGCATTTTCGGCTCTTGTGGCATAGCCTTTTTCTCTCATTTTCCTTCCAAGGTTATCTTACTCAACTCCTTACCCCAATTCTTTGAAAACTACTCGTGCACCTTAGTGACCTCAAGATATCTTAGCCACTAGGCATCCGTAGGTTTTTTTTGTAGTAGAGAATTTCATCGAGCAATATACCTCTTTTGTTTATACCATCTCTTGAGGTGTTGGGTGTTGTTGTGGCCTTGCAACCCAGACCCCTCTATGTTGGAGGTTTCATCCTCTGTTTCCTCTTCTATTGGTTGCACATCTACCATGCACACTGAGGTGGTAGGAATGTTTCCCGATTCAACGTATTGGGTTCCTTTGGGGGGAAACACATCTATAGTGACAAACACATCTATAGTGACAAGCACGTGCATCCAGTTTTCGCTAAACTTCGGAGGTGTGAAGAACGATGCATACATTGCGACCTCTTCCTCTTCTCGTGAATTGTTCTCAACTGGTTGGCAGACTTGTAAGGATGTGGTTTGCTTTGTGGTGAACCAATCATTTTTAAAAAAATTCCATGCCATGGGGTGTGACTTCCATGTATGTAGATTGATTTTCAGAATCTGCGAATCCTTTTTAACATACACCTGATCTAATGCCCAATCATGCACCAATTTAGCTTCCCTCATGAAGGGTCTACACAAGATAATGTTATATGAATCCAGCTGGCGTAGAAAGTCCATTACAACAAATGTATGATGGTAGGAGAATGAAAAGACTTTAAGCTTAACGTTTTTTAATAGCCCCATTGGTCTTAAGGATGCCATCTTGAGGATTAGATCTGCTCTTTCCAATTCTGGTTTTTTCCAATTTTTCCAACATTTTTTATTAATAATTCTTACACCTGCGCCTCCATCTAGGATAGCCAGTGCTACCTGTTGTGGTGGATTACAATTATGGCATTCGTATCATCACTCTCATATACTGGCCCAATTGGTTGTGATAGGTATTTTGACGAATCTGGGTGTTCCTTCTTCCTCGTGCATTAGGTTTTTCTGTGCCAGAGGTGACTGGCTCCCCTTTATAGTGGACATTGGGTTCAATCTTCCTTCTACCCAATCCTTGGCATTTGCCCACAATGTTGGCGTGTTGCTTAGCAATGGTCCAAGCGGCATTTTGATAGTTGTGGACAGTACGGATGGGAGACTACTACCTATATCTCTAGTTACACATGTTAGTTGTGTATTCAATCCTAGGGAATGATGGATTGATAAATCTTAATCTGCTTCCTCAAACATTCTCGCCATGAGGTCACTTTGAGTCCCTTCCTCAAACTCTTCTGGGATTGGAGTAGGCACGTCTAATCTCCTTTCCTTTAATAGCTCAGTTCTTGGATACATACACTATATCCGTAGCCCGATTAGCTCTTAGCTTGGCTTTGTGATTTCGTTGACACTCCTCAATCAGGGCCTTAGCTTCTTCAAGATTTCTTATTTCTTCTTCCGCATTTGGATATTCTCCAATCCCTTTAGGGGTTGCTGATCTCTCACTTATGCAGATTTTTGGCCATGCCCATCCTGTTTTGGTACTTTTTATGACTCACCTTAACCCCCCTTCAAACTCATTGTAGTAGTCATTATTGACTTATACCTCTTACATGATTTCTCCCTCATCCAAGGGCTCCTCAATCAAAACTTGATTGATTTTGTCCTATGGTGGCTATTGGGGTAGAATAGGTGGTGGCAAAGGTGACATGTCCTGCATTCGAAACATCCCTCTTGGTAGGTAGGTATTTGGCTGCCCTGTAGCTACATTGGTTTGCACTGGTGGTGCTGGTAAGGCTAGCAGCACTCTGGGTGCTAGCAGTTGTGCCACAACAAGGGCTGAACCCTCGAATATCTGCACATGGTAGTGTCATGGTTTCCCAATCTCTAACAGTGAGCACAATAGAGTAATTGCCTTGGTGTCTTAAGTGAGGGCATTTGATGCTCATCTGATTTTGTCTGCAAATTGAGCACCAAATCAGTTCTCTCCGAGGGTAGATATTAGCATTTCCTGATACTTCTCTCCCATACCTAACTTTTAATTTCTCCAAGATGGCATTACTGAGTTTTTCCATTGTTATATTTCCAACTTGCTTGCTCTTGGTCCCTGGGTCTTTATAACTAGAGACTCGCAATGTTGCCACCACTGAAGCCGCCTTGGAGTCTTCTGGCTATGGAAACTCAAGCATGTTGTCCTCATATTCAATTGCCAACTTAGCAGCAAGTATCTAGAGTAGCTAGTCAGAGGCTAACACTAGATGATCATGCATCTTATGATCTGTGACTCCTCTTTGAAAACAAGTCAGTACTTGATCAGTTAGCGTTTCCCTCAACTTGCATCTTGAATTCAAGTGCTTGAGCCGAGAAACATAATCCCGCATGGACTCATTTTCCTTTTGCTTGATATTGTGGAGTTGAGCCCGAGGACTCCATCTACACCACTTCGAGCAAAGCTCAGTATGAATACATTTTTAAGTCCAGTGAAATTGACTTTATCCTCAGGTTTTAGTGTTTGATAACAAATTTTGAACCTTCCCTTCTAGGGTCAGAGAAAAAGCATGTATCATGGTTGCATTGCTCTCACTGGCCTACATGTTTCATTGGTAGACTCAAAGACCTCTACATGCTAGATCAGGTCCCCATCTCCCAAGACTTTTTGCATAAGCTTTGAAATAGTATGTGGCTTCATCTAGGATGGTTTGGATTCTAGGGCAAGGCCTAGTTCCCTAACCATACCTCGCTTGGTCTATCTCCGTGGCCATATTCAGCAGATCCGCCCTTGTGACTGCATTTAAGTCTATCTTAGGATCTACAATTGGCCTCCGAGGACCTACCCCCTACCTAGACCATGTCCTCTTCTTGGATAGGTTCTTCTATTCACTTCAGGCCTATGACTGGGTCTAGGTAATTCCTCATTGCCTAGCTCATTATTAGCCTCAGCTCGCCTTTGTTTGATTAGAAGTTCCATGCTCTACAAGGACGTGGGATCATTGATCATTTCTTGTATATCGTCTCTTGTACCTCCTGTAGGTGCCCTAGGTAGATTGTCCTCTTCTTGTGTTTCAAGGCTTTCGTCAGCCCTTGGTTCCTCATTGATGGGTTCTAGAGTAGGTATCACTCCTTCTGTTATTCCCATCCACATGCTATCAATGGCATTTCTAGATGTTTTTGGTTCTTTGCCATGTGGTCTAAATGGATTCACTTCCTCTATTCCCATTGTTCCACCCTTGTTCTTTGTGTATTGAGCTCTTGTTTTCTTAAACTCAATAGCTGTAATTGTTGCTCTGCCTCGGCCCTTTTCAAGTTATCCCATCCTAGTGGCGCTTTCCTTATCCCTTTTAACCATGGGGTGTTAGTATTCCTAGGTCTAGAAGGTTGGGTTGGTAATTCTGGTCTTAGACTGTGTCCTACGCTTGTTTAAGGGCCCGTGCCCACAGATTGCGCTTTATCTTCTATGCCGTGCTAGAGAGACCATAAAATCTCCTGGCCATATCAAAGATTCCACTGGATTTCACAGGAGAAGAGGGTTTTTCTTCCTCTCCAAGGCCAGAGAACCTTTAGCCCTTCTTCCATGGATTCCTCACTACTTGTTTCTATGGTGGTGAACTCCTCCAAGCTGAAACACTCAATTGAGTGCTCGTTAAGTAGCCTGAACCAATACTCCTTTGGTAGGAAGAACCTGGGTGATTTGATGCAGTGTCGTCGAGTAAGGTCGTCTCCAATGAGTTTACTGGATTCAAGTGCATGAGAATGTATTTCGACAGGCGAAATCACTACTCCAACCGTTTCACCTGATTTTTGTCAAACTATCTTTTTTGGCCATGAAATAGCAGATATCCATGAAACTGCAGAGAATGCATTGTTCACATCATGAAGTAGTAGGTAGAAATTCACGTCGTGAAATAGAATGTTGTTCACGTCGTGAATTGTTTTTCATGCTGCGCGGCATTCTGATGTTTCACGTTTCCAATTTTTAGCTCAAAATTAATTCAATTTGAGTCAGATAGACTCCAATGGTGCAATTAGGGTACGTATGTTACTACTGGTCTGACAACCCTTAATTCCTGAATTATAGCAGTCCATGAAAGCTTAACTAGTGAACTACCAACATGTGAAGCACTAAGGCATGAAGGGTTAACTCGTGAATTAATAACCTGTGAAGTAGCAAGTTATGATTCATATCGTGAAGTATCAAATGCTTTACGTCGTGAAATAAAATATGGTTCATGCTATGAAACAGAGTGTGGTTGACGTCATGAAATGCTTTGTTGCTATTTCACGTGATAAGATTTTTTGATTTTGTTATGTCAGATGTCTCAAAATAAGATGACCTAATTTTAGTAAGGTAATCCCGAGATTTGCAGTGCTGATTGCAAAAGGTGTTTCACACCGTGAAGTAGCAGGTTATGTTTCATGTCGTGAAACATTTCTTGCACTTTCACATGTTAACAACCACATCGATAGAATGATGGTTTAGAGGGTGATTTCCCTACCCAAATGATCCAAACAGTTTGTACCAAGGATTAGGAATGCAAAATGCAGGTCATGAACACAACCAATGGGTCTTTATTTTTGTAGTTTTTGTGATTTTTTTAAAAACAGAACAAAACGTGTCACCTCTTGCTTGCTCACGCTGTTGGAATTAGTGATAAAAATAGCAAAATTGAAGATAAAACTAGGTGTAGCTTTCCTCTAATAAGTACTCACCCACACTTCCAACAAATGACTTTCTGTATTTTTTTTCTCTACCACTCAAACCTTATCTACACAGTTTCTTCACATTGCACCTTCCAAATGCAAAGACAATGGTGAATCTTGCATAGTGGGAGCTGAAGTTAAGAGGATGGAAGAAACAAAGGTGTTTCCCCAACAACGGCACCAATAATGTTATGGGCTACCACACCTCCCAAGAGGATGGAAGAAACAAAGGTGTTTCCCCAACAACGGCACCAAAAATGTTATGGGCTACCACACCTCCCAAGAGGGAACTCCACACAACTCTTAAATGGGAAAAGCAATAGACACAACAATCATTGGTTACTTACCAATGCGTTGAGTTCACGTCCCTTGAGGCTTCCCAAACTCGCTCTAGAAGCTCCACTCCTCCGATCTCCACCTTCGCGCTATCATTACGGAGTCATTTTTGCACCATAATGCAAGGCAATCTACCTCTCACTCTCTCTCACACATGCATAAAAGAGGAACATGCACTAGCACAAAAGGGGGATTGTGTCATTTCATTATAGGAATTTACCTTTTATATAATTGGCCTTATTCACACTTGGGCGCCCAAAACTTACTAACTAAGGCCTTGGGTGGCTAGTATCTCAAAATGTACAACTTTCATAGTGCCTTTACATGACACTTATTAATGTCCTCAATTGGAGGAGCATCTTTGTTAATCCAAAATGAGATTATAACAATATCTTGTAAACAATTGTGTTTCTTTAAGAGAAATTGTTAAAAACTTCCGGAAACTATGAATATTGTTGAAAATATAAGCAAAAAAAAAATGTCATATTCTTGCTAAAATTAATGTAATAAAAGCAAGGTTAGTGAATCTTGTGGAAGGGATGTAAGATTAATCAAGTTCTTGCAATCTTTTGTGGCACATTTTGCATCACTTAATGCCATCTAAGAATTTATTAATCAAGAAAGTGATTATAATATTAAGAAGAAGAAGAATGCTTTGAGGACGTATGTAGAGAGATTAAGCATGCTTGAAGCTTAATCAAGGTTGAGAGAAGATTTTAGTAAATCCTGGTACATATTAATGTACCAAAATTGTACGAAATCTTGATACATATTAATGTTAAAAGTGGTGACACCTTGACTTATGCAAAGACTACAACAAATGGATTGACATAGTTAATCATTATATGCCTTAACAACTTGAGTTGTGATTGTATAACCCCATTAACAACATAACAACTTGAGTTGTGATTGTATAACCCCATTAGGTGTCGAACCCAACACTTCTGGTGCAAGCACTAGTGCACAACCAATGCTTGGGGCTCCATACTTACACATAAGAGTTAGTAAAAATAGTTTGGAGAAGAAAAAAGGCAAAGCATGAAATAAAGCTAACTTACAAACTGATCTACTTACTTTACAATGGTACATTTGAAGAGATCAATGGGAGATTAAAGCATTGTAATACTTACCAATAATTATAGATTAATGTCATGTAATAAGTTTGGAGAATATTGTTACATATTCATGAAGCTTCTCTGATTAGTGAGGTGAGCATCATCAACACAGACCTTTTAAAGTCTTCATAGACTACACATAGACTTTTAGCCAAAGGCATGCCATTTTTGGTGAGGTCATAGGTGGTGTAGACAGGTGAATATAACCAATCAGCCAACCTTCTCTGGAAGGAGATTGTGGAGGATCACAAATAGAGAAGTTATTAGTGCCCTCAATGTGATTCTAGAAGGGCTAGGGTTGCATGGGGAGACCATGCTCATAAAGGGAAAACAACAGAAGATGATGGCAAGGGGACAACAAGGGGACTTCCATCAACAAAAGGCAGAGACATCAATGAAAGGTGTCAAACAACAAGGAAACTTCCATCAACAGAAGGTAGAGTGTTAATGGGGAAGACATCAATGACAAGGTTTCTTTGAAAGTTGTTCAAAGCTTAGAGAGAAAGACTTAGTCAACAATCATCTTATTATAGACTAGTAAGCTCAGAGAAAAAGACTTAGTCAACAATCATCTTACTATAGACTTGTAAGCTCAATAGAGTACCGGACATTGCTGGCTCCCAACATGGAGGATTACAGTAGCAGTGTAGCAAGGGCCATTGCATCAATGGTAGATCACCATCGTTTGTTTCAAGATCATTAGGTGTAGGGTAGTTCAATTATGGCCTTGAGCTTCCCTTGGTCTTTGCGAGAATTGCCATAGCATAACTTTTCCAGATGGCCAGATCCAAGCCTAGCAATGGACTACAACAAAAGGATGTGCACCACATGTGCATTATTTTGTGTTGGGGTAGCTTTATGAGATAATGTACCATAGTAAGAAGAAAACAAACAAAATAACTAGAACAAGCTTCACACATACTCGCAAACAATGGCATAGTTTTAAATGAGCATAGAGTTAGCACAGAGTTTCTAATAATTAGCATAGAGTTTCTAACAATTAGCACATGGTTTCTAACAATTAGCACATAGTCTTAAATGAGCATAGAGTTACCAAAACAATTAGCACAAAGTTTTTCCTAACGATTAGCACAGAGTTCCTAATGATTAGCACAAGCATATGAGCAACATCATAAAGCATCATTGAGATCAAGGAGCTCTCAATTAAGTTGAGGCCACCATAGTAGGCTAGGGCACAAACATGAGAGAAGGGAAAGTTAGGAAGAAGGGGTAGCACATAGTTTCTAACAATTAGCACAGACTTTTTAACAATTAGCAGCACAAAGTTTCTAACGATTAGCACAGACTTCCTAATGATTAGCAGTAAAAGTAGCATAACGAGCAACATCATAGAGCATCATTGAGCTCAAGATCTCTCAGTTGAGTTGAGGCCACCATAGCAGCTGGGGCACAAACATGAGAGAAGGAAAAGTTAGGAAGAAGGGGTTTTCATATAACCTTAGGGGTTTTCATATAACCTTAGGGTTTTTCTTTTTGGGCATTACACACCCTATCCATTCACACTGACTTGCCCATCCATATCTTTTCACCTTTACGCACACATCCTCACTTATACAAGAGATGGTTCACATGCAAGGGTGTTTTATTTGTGTATTATGGGCTTTGTTCACATGTTTTGGTGACTGTTTGGGCTTGTTTGCATCATGTAGTGTGAGATTTCATGTATATTAGGCATTTGTGAGCATTCTTGGTGGTTTTTCACATGTGACCATGGGTTATTATTTCTATCCTTCTTATGATCGCCATGGCACTAGCTTTTTTTATCAATTGCGACATCACTTTGTTACAATCTAAGATCCCGATCATATGATATTTGCTCATGCTTTGTCATCATGGCTCTACGCTTGTTATCACACAAGTTGCAATTTCATATCATAAATCACATATCTTTTGCCAAGTTCACACATACCTTTGGTACTTTGAGGCTTAGACCTCTTGATCCTCATCTGTCGACTTCATGCTATGATCAGGTGGCATACTCATGCCATGGTTGGACATTTTAAGCTTGAGGTTTTGATGGCTAGCCATTCATGGCACTTGTTTGATGAGAGGGATGTATGTACCAGATGGTCCAGATGGTCTATCTATACATGGTGACTTTATTGATTCATTACTTGGCTACCTAGACATGGATGGTTGTGTAATGTTCACATGGGATGATTCTTCTTTTGGCAATTTTCATGAGTGTCCTACACTCTTGAGCCATCATGATTATGTTCCTAAGGATGCAAAGACTACCACACTAACACAAATTCAGATGATCATGTGATGATGTATTGCACACACATACAAATGATGTTGTATCGTGCACATATACTCATGATGATATGATACACATGCACATGATGATATTACATAGGAATATGATGATATTGATACACGTGCATGTGATGATGATGTATGTGATAGTGATATGTGTAAGATCATGTGGGCATGATCTTAAGGGGGGCTGGGATGGCACCAAGCATTGTGGGTGATGATACGCTTATGCCTACCTACCTTCCTAAGTAGCCATCATTTTGATGCATTAAATGATCATGATGATTAGGGGTAGTTGATTAGTTATGCATGAGGTTAGTGATACTTCATATGTGGGTTTATAGGATACCTCTATGAGCATAGGCATAAGCTTCTAGTGTTAGATATGTCAGGCTATTCTTCTAAGACTTACACATGTGGAGACAGTTCTAATTTGACCACTACACCTAGATCTAATGGCTTACCTAGTAGTGTTTATATGGATATAGTTCATGTATTTGAGCAGTCAAGCATAATACATGAGAGTAATGATGATTTTATTGAGGTGAGGCCTCGTTGGAGAGGTAAGATTATGCACATGGATTATATTCTTATTAGATCATAAGATGTTGAGATCTTGAGAGATTTATATTTGAGATAGCCATCTTCTTAGATATAGTGTTGATGGAGATTGATCTATCATGGGATATAGGTCATATAGAGGCACCCTTGATGGAGATAGACTATGTCTATGGGGACAACCTTAGAGACCTTAAGGATGGCATGGATAGGTACTTGGTGGATGATACCACTTATCTCTCATGTGTGGATTCGTTTTATCAATATTTAGTGATGATCATGTTTCTACTTTAGATCATGAAACACATGTAGATGGTCTTGCACATGAGGATATGTTACATGGTATGGATCATGCCTATATACATATTAATGCAAAGGATCATGCCTATGATTGTTTGAGAGGTGCTACATGGAATGATGGCATTGATTCAAATTTTATCTCGCATAATGTCAACCTCGAGTTATGTTTATTTAACTTCCACAATTTATCGACATGATCCTATGTTCTTTAAAGCCGAGACATTTCTCTTTGGATGCATTCTATGCCACTTGGGGTGTATGGTATTTTGATTATGTGGCATGTTACTTGGTTTTGGCCTACACGGTGATTCATTTGTGCTATTTGGCATTTTGGCCATGAGTTAGCTTCATGATGGATATCTTAGATGTTGGATTCACACCATGATCAAGTGGGTAGATTTGTGAATTTTCCCTTCAACCCCCAAGAGTTATTACTACATCAATTTTAGGGATTCTTGATGTATGTTGTAGCTATTTATTTGACCCAAGAGGATATTTAGCTAGCTTCATCATCAATGATGGTTCCTTACACTTCATATTTGATTTAGGATTACTTATCACTTCAATGTATCAAATGAGAAGTTGAGATTCGCTCACTTATTCTAATGATTGTATTTAACATTCCTCCGAACCCCCTACCATCCTTTCTTCTCATTGCTAACAAGACTTAAAATCACTCCTAACTTGAAATAATCAATGTAAACATGCATGTGACTGTTACAAAATAATAATAATAATAATAAATAAAGCAATTACTCTTGCAAAAGTTCGCACCGTGTTTACTAACTTCATCATGTACTAACTAGCCTTTCCCATTCCTTTTAGAGAAACTGACCATTGAATATTTATGCAACATCATAAGCACAGCCAAACAACTTTTCAATTCTCCCCACCACACATTCTTCTATCCGATCATGAGGATGCAATTTACAATAAGAAGGGGGGGAATGTTAATCCATTTTCAGGGTTAACAGGAGTTGCCACTATAATTCTACATCAAATAGCAAAGATGGAGACACCACAAGCATGTATGATCGATTTATTTCCAAATCCCTAACTTGAACAAGTGCCCAAAAATGGTGCCCATAACGGGATACTTACGGTGATTCCTGCTCCAAGAGCGTGTGTCAACGAGATGAGCTAGAATTCCCTATGAATGTACTTCATGCAAGTATTATGAGATTAAGCATTGTATAAGTAATAGTCCATTTATTAGCAATAGGAATTCAACCGGATATTTTGGAGGATTATGATCAGTGATACTATGGTTTCATTAAAAGATTGTTTTAAAGGCAGCTGAATTTGTGAAAAAGGCAATTTCATATTAGGTGTGTAAGTGGTGTGACTATCTTGAAGTTTGCATGCATGAAGCGCTGGCTAGGGGGCCTAGGAACTCTTTTCCCTAGTACCCAGGACAAAACATAACCAAATTCCTAAATGGATCCTATCACTACAGTGGTTGGGCGGTTGGCTAACCCATGGGACTGGATGGGGTTAGGCTGGACTAATGGATCCCTAAAATGAGACTCAATTCTGTTATGGTACGATAGATAAAGTAAATCCCAGACAGTCCTTGTTCTATGGAAAAGAATCAACCGTTGTGCCTCTCAATGCAGAAAAAAATGTTGGTCTCTATGATCCAAGTGAAAGTCTTTTCCTTAATCTGACCATGTGGCTTACGGGTTCGATCAGATCAGTTCGGTTAGTTAAGGCTCTTGACTACATTAGAATAAAAAGATCCTGAAGGAATCCCCCGTGCTTTTTGGGCGCGAGGGAAGTTTTTTTCGGGTTCTGAACTGAGGGATTAGTCTCTTGTCCGGATATCTGTGGGGCGAGGCCTCGAGTGAGAGGCTTTGCCTTGCACAAGAAGTGCTACTTCCGCTACTAGCACCCCTAAATTCATTGCACGGAGGGGGCAGGGATCTTTCAAGATTTATAACCTGCTATATTATCATAAGAGCTTTTACACTCAAAGACTCAAAAGAAATTGTGCTTTATTTTTTGAGTTATCTTTTTGAAAAGTAAGCTTTCTAATACATATAAATATGGGTGAGTGGTACAAGGACCACACTTATCTAACAGGAGATTCAACCCAATCTTGTGTTGATGGTGATCTCTTTCTTATTCTGTAGCTCTCTTGTTTATTTAATTTTACTTATTAAGGTTTATGCTTTTAATATGTGCAAGTCTATGTTATGCTCTAATTTTGTGCTTCAGAAATTAGAATTTCTTCTCCAAGTATCATAAAGGTCATGACAGCTCAAGTCAGCACGGCGGGGCAGGCAAAAAAGCGCATAAGCCCATCCTTACAACCATAATGTGAAGCCAACATCTAGATATCCACCAAATAAAACCATAACTCATGGCTAAAATGTCAAATGGTCTTGGTATGAATGAATCACTGTGTAGACTAAGACCAAGATGTGTCACAAGTGCATCTAAATGACATGTCATATAATCCTCAACCATACATCTCAAGTGCCATATTATATATCCAAAAATGAATGTCATGGCTCCAAAGAACATAGGATTGTGTCGACAACCATGCAAGCAAAAGGATTAGATGTGAACCAATGTTGTCGTCCCATGTAACATCATTCGAAAAATCGAAGGCATGATCGACTATATCACTATGTGTACAATCCTCCAAGGCAAAAGCATGATCGATCGGATCATCTTGATCGGATCATCTTGATCGGATCATCTTGATCGGATGTGGATGCACTCCCAAACTAATAAGTGTGATGTGGATGCACTCCCAAACTGATGAGTGTGATGGACAAGAGGCATCTCTAGCTATACTCGATTATACTGGATGTACATGTTTGGTTAGAGCGTTCTTACCCTAGGAGTGGCATGGCTATCAGGAACGGTTTCCCTAGGTTTCGACTCTACTATTGGATTGAGATGTGAGATGTGTGGGCCCCTCTAGTCAACATAGTGGTCTAAGAGTGTTTGGGCTCAATAATGCACACCTTCTTAGTATGAGGATTACGATCATGTGGTGTGTAAAGATATTACTGCAATGATATTATGATGATGCATTCATACATATTTTTAGATTATGTATTGACCTTTGAGTCATTTCATTTTGAAAAGAATTGTATGTTATGGAGTGCATATGTAAACTCTGTTTTTCATTGGGTGCATGTATAACAAAAAAGAAAATTTTAATTATGGGTGTGTAAGTTCACACTAGATCCATAGGCCCAGTGTGGAGGGAAACAAGCTAACCCACTGGATTGGATGGGGTAGGCTGTCTATGAAACTCGGCAAAGTTTATAAAAAATTTAAATACTCGAAAGGCGAGCGGTCGAGTGGACCCATGTTATGTTAACAATCCTGAAATGGGATTAATCATGGTGTTAGACATAGATTAAGCAACATAATTAAGGTGGATTAAACCACACTAAGAACTCCATAACTAGAGAGAGAGAGATTGAACCATACAATGATATAGGCCTTCTAGCCTTATCCCACTTTACACATCATCATCCATGTGGCACTCCCCTTTTCCACTTTTTTTGTCAACACGCACACCATACAATATCACATGTGGCATTCTTATCTTACCACAATATCTTGCACCTCTAGGGTGTGTGCATACAATCTCTCGAATCCATGAAGTGCAACACCTATGCGTGTACAACTCAACGCACACCACATTTAAAACCATTTTGAGCACCCCATGGGCTCGGGCAGGGGACCCTCATAAAACCTGGGTGAGAGAGTACAATCCTTTTTACGCATACAAGCAAGGGCAGGGTACCCTTCCGCTATGGTCAAGAACACCATGGCTTTTGCAAAGCCAATACTTACCTGTTATTTCAGGGTTATGGAGGAGAAAAAAATGTACAACTCCATGTGTCTTTCATGGACACAATTTGTGACTCTTTATTAAGTTGTTGCGGCTTTCTCAGCCACTATGTGCCTCTCCTTGGACACCTTCACACCAATATGACTTTGCATGTATGCTTCCATAAAATACATCATGTAAACTAGCCACATATAACCATGAGAACAACCCTTAGAGAAGCCCTTTTATTTTTTTAGAAAACCTTACCCTAATATCCATAGGGTTTTTTTAATAGCCACAAAAAACTTATCGTTTTGGCTATCTCCTCTTCTCTACGTTGAATGCACTCTAGAGGCTGCTGATTGTGCCTGTCTTCTCTTTGTCTTCTCTCTGCTGCTGGTTCTCTCCCATCTTGAATTCACCATGGCAATCATTCCTCTACTACAGGTTGCCTCCAACATGCTGCTACGGGTTTGCTCTCCTTTCAGCTCTGCTACTTCGAGTTTGCCATTGCCAAGGCTGATTGCTAACTAACTGTTCACTGACTTGGCTGCTACTGTTGCACCCGTGTGAGGATACTAGTTGTGCCTTTTTTTTTCTTGCAGACATCTACTATCTTTCTCAACCTCCTTCTGCTGCTGCAGTCATGTCTGTAAACCGCTTCCCTCCACCGAATGCAAGCGTCTTCAGCGTTTTTTTTTACCTGATTCCTTTTTGTTTCAAGCATCTCGCTTGCACCTACAAGCCTTCCTCATGCTTACAAGTTTTTTCTCCTCTTCTTTTTCTTATCTTAAATGTGATGCATGTGTGCTGTAATCTTTCTCAAACTACTACTTCGACTATAAGCTTAGGCTACCTTACAATGGCGGCTGCCGTGCTTCCTCAACGAGCTACTTTGCTGCTTCACTGCAACATTGATGACCGCAACCTTTTGCCATTATTATTGCTATCAAAACCCTTCTCGTGGGTGGCCTCGATGACTCTCATCTATTTCTACTGTTGGATCCCCACTTATTGTGATATTTTGGCACCTGGACACATCTTTACAGTCTTGTCTCTATAATCCACTATTGCTCATAGCCTCCGACTCTTTGTTATCGGAAGCTCCTCCTCTTCTTATGTGGATGGACTGTCTCCATGCCAGATCCTCTTACTTGCATGCTCTACCCAGTTGCATCCTCTTGAAGCTCCATCATTGAGCTTGTAAAAACCCTCTCTCAGTTGCATCCTCATTTTTCCTTTCATGGACAACTTCACAAGTCTTCCTCTTTACTGCAATTTCCTGCATTGATGTAATTGGCATCACACACCAACTACCTCTTCTTTGCCTCAACCAACAAATCTTCTCCTTGGGGATTTTCATTACCATTGACATGGCTACGATGAGCTCCCATTGAGCTCCAAAAACTTCATGCTTCCCCCTTGCATACACCACTCAAGGGTGCTTCTACATTTTGGTTTCTCTCAAGAAACCAAAACCAACTACCTCTTCTTTGCCTCAACCAACAAATCTTCTCCTTGGGGATTTTCATTACCATTGACATGGCTACGATGAGCTCCCATTGAGCTCCAAAAACTTCATGCTTCCCCCTTGCATACACCACTCAAGGGTGCTTCTACATTTTGGTTTCTCTCAAGAAACCAAAGTGCAAACCAAAGTGCAAACCAATGTGAAAGCTCCAAAGGCTTCCACCAAACATTTTCGATCTTCCATGAGCAAAACCATGAGCATCACTCTTTCTAATGTGCTCAACCATGTACTTCTTCCAAGCCCATGACCGCTTAGAAAAGCATTGCACCTCTTACACTCTTTGCCCAAATGCAAAGAACCATGGGATCTTCTCATCCCACAAATCAGCAACCCCTCTTCAAAATTTCATAAGGCAAAACTCACAAAACCAACCTTCTTGAGACTCCTTTGTCTCTTTGGCAGCTTCCTTGTTGACACTGAAGACTCCATAGCCTTCATACTTGTTGAAATCTTCATTTTCAGCTTCTTTGGATAGCACCATAATCTCCAAATATCCATGAGTATAATCTCTCTCCAAATGCAATACATTAACAACAATGAGTGTGCTTTTTTTTTCATAAAAAAAGAAAAATAATGTTTAATCAATGAACACATAACCAAGAAAACTATACATAAATATTCACCATGACCAAGAGCCCACCCAAGCTATGATACCATGTTAACAATCCTAAAATGGGATTGATTATGATGTTAGACATAGATTAAGCAACATAATTAAGGTGGGTTAAACCACACTAAGAACTCCAGAACGAGAGAGAGAGAGAGAGAGAGAGAGAGAGAGAGAGAGAGAGAGAGAGAGAGAGAGAGAGATTGCACACTCAACACCACTCAATTCTATTTTATTCATAATGAACCATACAATGATATAGGCCTTTCTAGCCTTATCCCACTTTACACAATGTCATCATCCATGTGACACTCCCCTTTTCCACTCTTTTAGTCAACGCTCACGCACCATACAATATCACATGTGGCATTCTTATCTTACCACAATATCTTGCACCTCTAGGGTGCATTCACATACTCAAGCAAATACCCATTCATTTTACATTGCACATTTCAACACCCCTCCTCAATGTAAACTTGGGTGTGTGCATACAATCTCTCCAATCAATTTAGCCAACTCACTTCACTGCATTAATTTGGCATTGCCAATCTCAACATGTTATGGGTGATTTCCAAACCTAAAGACCAAATGTGTTTATAAAGTTAGAAGCTTTGGGAAATATGGGAATCAACTTTAGATTGTAGAAGTCTTTAGTGGAGTTAAGGTAGTACAGTTCCCTTTATAATCAAGTAATAAAACATCATGTTGAGCCCAAGGGATCCATCGATGTCTCTTATTTATGAGAATTATGAAGTGGACATTTACTTGGAGAAATTGTACTCAATTCCTATTTATTCCAATCTAGCTACGTAGAGAAAGTTATTGCAGTATCGAGCAATGGGATATTAACAAATGGAGGCCTCAAGTGAGCCTCTCTATCCTTAGGCTAGTCTTCTATTATGATTATTTCCTATTATAAGGGGGTATGAGTTTCACATTTGGTATCAAATGCTCTAGCCTAGTATTTTAAGGACCTATACTTTTCGACCTATGTTGAGCGACGATATTGTTAGTTTACACAACACAACACCACCACTGCTTATACTGCAATCAAAACATGATTATCTGCCAAGAGAACATTTCCTTGGCTACTATGATCTATTTTACGACGATGAGGGGACCATAGCCCAAACTTAGGTTATATGGGCATATGCCTAGAAACTTTAGGAACTTTAGGAGCTTTAAATGAGTTTATTATGTTCTTAGTTTCTTTATTCCTTGACCTAAGATTTTTTCCCCTCCCCAAGTCAACCGTGTCTATTGCAGTGAGACGAGAAGAGTATTGCAGGGCCACTTGGGTGAGGATTAAGGAGGGATCTTGTGAGAGAGTAAGGAGCAAGATTGATGAGATTTATGAATCTCTTTGTACATAAGTAAACTTGATATAATAAAATGTATGATATTTTGTTTTTCAAATTTTAAGTGTGAAGTTGAAAAGTGCAATAATGGCTCAAAGTTTGACTTCCACGTAAGAACCAAAAATCTTTGAGATTTTAGCAATTAGCCAATAATAGACCTCTGGTAGGTGCCTTCTATCAAAGCTATAGAGAGTATTATTTTTGCTAGCCTTATCAACCTCGTTTCATGTGGAGGCATATTTTGAATCAAAGAGAAGCAAAGTTTAGTATAGAAATTGATATTGATTACTTACCTTATGCTTAACCATGATCATGGAAAGAATAAATCTAACAAAGAAATATAAGATTCGTGGGGTAGAAGCCAATATACCTTAGACAAATAGTTGTCTAGATTAAATCATCTAAGTATGTACCTCCCTCACCAAAATCTTGTAATAGTGGGACGACAGAATAGATAATTTCATTTGTTTAATTCAAGGGGTTGAGAAAATCCCCAATGATGTAATGAAGTTGTTGATGAAATAAATATATTATCTTCTTATCCTTATTAAGTTATCGGATTTTCAAATATTCAAATGGTTGTATAAATTCTGAGAAAATTTAATTTTTATTCAAAAGCAACCATGAGCCAATCAAGGAAATATACCCAAAATGTGATGTTCGTTTTATTGAAGAGCTAGATAACATCTGAGAGTTAGAACCAATCATGAGCTAATCAAGGAAATCTACCCAAAATAAGGCGTTTGTTATTAAAGAGTTAGACGATGACATCCGAGAAGCCTTGCATAAATCGCAACCTACCATATTCCATGGTGAAGAGAACAATCTTTCTAAGGTTGTATGAAATTGGATAGATGTTATGGATGAGCATTTTTTACATTGAGGGCTATAATGAGCATAGTAAGAAGGCCTTAGCACATTTAAAGGTTATTCAAAACAACTCAATCTAGTTGGAAGAAAATCATCTCAACCAAGAATAGCTTAGGTGAATGATATGAAAAACTTACTCTATAGGATATTTTCTCCCCTAAGGTATGAGGAGGATAAAATGAATGAGTTTTTAGAGAAGCATATTCTCACTTAGTTTTGGAGATCCTGAGAAAGCATAAACTCTTTGCTAAGAAGAGTAAGTGTGCATTCTTCATTGATCGTATTATTGAATATTTGAGCTTCATTATCCTAAAAGATGGGATCTCGATTGATCCAGCCAAAGTTAAAGCTATCGTGGATTGGCCATAGCCTAAGAATGTGAAAGAAGCTTGAGGATTTATTGGCTTCGCATGCTGGTACCATATATTTATTCAAAGATACACCAAGATTGCGTCCCTCTTGACAACACTTCTTAAGAAGGATGCATCTTTCAAATGGACTCCAAAGTGTCATAGTACCTTTGACAATAAACTCAAAGTTGCCTTGGTAACGAACCTAGTGCTAAAGTTTCCAGAGTTTAGAAAACCCTTTGAGGTTATTACTGATGTAAGTGGCTTTCCAATTGGAGGGATTCTTATGTAGGAAGACCGACTTGTGGTTTATAAGTCTCAAAATTTAAAGCCTCTTGAGAGGAATTATGTAGTTCATGACCTAGAACTCTTAGCCATTGTCCATGCTTTGAAACTATGGAGACACTATCTTCTTAGGGAGAGGTTCACTCTGGTAATGGACCATAAGTGTTTAAAATGGATATTTACCCAGAATGACCTTAACATGCGTCAAAGAAGATGGACATAGACTCTACATAAGAATTCAATTTTGTGGCTTATGAGTTTCTTTGAGGTTATCACCGATGTAAGTGGGTTTCCAGTTGGAGGGATTCTTATGCATAAAGACCGACTTCTAGCTTATGAATCCCAAAAGTTAAAGCCTCATGAGAGGAATTATACAGTTCACTCTTAACCATTATCCATGCTTTGAAATTGTGGAGGCACTATCTTCTTGGGCATAGGTTCACTCTGGTGATGGAAAGGATATTCACCCAAAATAACTTTAACATACATCAAAGAAGATGGATGTAAACTCTGCGCAAGAATTCAATTTTGAGATTAAGTACAATTTTAAGAAAGAGAATGTGGTTGTTTATGCTGATGCTCTTAGTCAAAGGCTTCATTATTGGCAATAACCATGATCTCTAAACCCTTGATTATAGAGATAAGGTAGAGGATTTGGATGTATGGGTTTCCCCCCCCAATTTCAGCCTTGCTAAATTAGGAAAGCAAAACTCCCCTAGAGTTAAGGAAAGTACAAGGATCCAAGTTTGAGGATGATTGTTTACATTTCAAAAATCGCACGTGTGTCCCTTAGGAGAGAGATTAGAAAGTAAATATTGGTTGAGGCTCATGAAAGCCTTATTGCTAAACATCCTAGATATGTAAAGACTTTCATAGCAGTCAAGAGGAGTTACTTCTAGCCAGGATTGAAGAGGGATGTACTTAATCATGTCTAGCAATGCCTTACTTGTCATAAGATTAAGGTCGAAAGAGTAAAAATGCCTGGAAATCTACATCCCAAAGCTCAATCCCTTAGACGTTCCATGAATGAATTGGGAATACATCAATGTATAGATTTTATAACAAGTTTACCATTGGTAAGCTCAGGTTGCGACTCTATAATAGTAGTGGTATAGATAAGTCGACTAAAGCCACTCATCTAATTATAGTGAAGAAAACCTTTACTACTAAATAGATATTGCTAGGGTGTTTTTATGTGAAATATTTTGACTTCATGGAATTCCCTGTAAAATCATCGAGTGACAAAGATGCCGAATTCAGTTCTCAATTTGGCCAATCACCTAAAATAGATGGTCAGACAGAGAGAGTCAATCAAGTCATTGAAGACACCCTTAGAGCTCCCTATGGCCATGAGCAAAGAGATGGTTAGACAGAGAGAGTCAATCAAGTCATTGAAGACACCCTTAGAGCTCCCTATGGCCATGAGCAAAGAGATAGTTAAACTATTGTCATCTAGTGGAATTTACCTATAATACCTCTCACCATTGTAGTATTGGTATGAGCCCACTAAAGGCATTTTACAGACAAGAATTCCTCTCACCATTATAGTATTAGTATGAGCCCACATAAGGCATTGTACAGACAAGAATGCCTGTCTCACTATCATAGTATTAGTATAAGTCTGCTTAAGGCATTGTACAGACAAGAATGTCTTACACCCTTAAATTGGTCAGATCCATTAATTAGAGTGGAGGTCCCAAAACAAATGCTAGATGAGATGGATATTAAGAGAAATATTGAGGCTGCCTACTAAGACAAGAAGAAGCAATATGCCAATCTGAAGAGATCTACTAGAGAGTTTGAAGGAGACAAGGTGTTCCTTCATGTACGACGACCCAAGATAATTTCCCTCTCCCTGGGAAAGTATAAGAAGTTTTCACCAAGGTGTTGTGGACCGTATGTCATTACTTGAAGGATTGGGGAGCAAGCTTATGAACTGCTTCTTTCTTCGCATCTTCAAATACACAATGGCTTTCATGTGATCTTGTTAAAGAAATATGTCCTAGATCCTAGTCACATCTTAGAAGATGATTAGATAGCTATGCTAGTTCAAGGACAAATAGATTTAGAACCTGAGAAAGTCCTTGATGCCAAAGAAAAACCTCTAAGGAATAGGATATTATGAGAGTATATAATCAAGTGGAAATTCTTCCCAATAATATAAGATTCTACCACATGGGAGAAGGAAAATGATTTAGCACAAGATTATCCTTAGTTTGCAATATGATAATATCTTAATTCTTTAAGTGGGGGAGAACGTAAGGTCCCTCCTTCCTTGTATTCTATTAATGCAAAAAATTATTAAACTATGTGTTATTGGGGAGAGAGAGAGAGAGAGAGAGAGAGAGAGAGAGAGAGAGAGAGTGGAAAAATTTATGTGTTTTACGATAATAGAGATGTGAATTCTTATCAAAGCTTTGCAAGTAAAATATTTAGCATATAAAAATTAATTGTAAGTCGGTGCACCAAGATTTGTAATCTCGAAAAATTTAAATGCGGCCTTGCGTGCAACCCAACAATATTAGGTAATAAATTAAAGATGAGGAAAATTTTAGAAATAGATCCCAAAAATGAGTGATACATATTACCCCATAACAAGTGTCCAGCTAATAATGATATGGATATCCCCCCTTAAAAAATAATTGCAATCACCTAGAGTAAGGTGTAGTGCACATAAATAAATTAAATAGGGCAAAGGTTAAATTGATTACGGTAAAACCATGGTATTAGTAAAGCCAAGGTAGAAAATGGGAAGTGGTAAATGCAAAACCTTGGGTTGGAAACAAGGGTGGTAAATAGTAAGTGGTTTATCCAAAGATGGGATGTCATGCATACATGCATTAGTTCACTTTAATGCATGGGGGACTCATGTAATTGTTAAGCTTTAGTCTAGCCCACCATAGCCCAAAATTATCTCATGAGTGAACTCCAACCATGAGGTTAGCCTACTTGAGTTAGCCACCATCAATTACTTAAGTGCATGGTAAGCCATGCCATCCAAGAGCATATCCATACATGTAAAGGGGGGTGACATTCTATAAAAGGACCCCATTAGTTCTCATTTTTCTCATGCCTCCTTCATGTGGGTGTAGATGCTAGTGAATTTCCATTAATACTTCTTATAGTGTGGTAATATAGTCTCTTACATTATCATAATACCCTCCTGTAGTAGCAGTAGAGTGGTGTCATATATGTCATAGGACTTCACCTTGGGTATATTTAGACACGTCTCCCAAGCTAAAAAAATTTGTGGACTTCAAGTGCAAGTGCGAGAGTCCATATCAATCCTATAATACCTCTATACATCAACATCAAGCCCCTACACATTAAACGGAGAAAAAGGACAAAGGGATGTATACCTTAGTCTAATTCTATTAATGTAGCTAGACCAATACCTTTCCATGTTATAATAAATTAAATTACAACAGCCTTAGGATTTTACGATACTGAAGAGCTCATCTATAGTGGTTATGGTTCTATAGCTGTGGTGGCTATGTTGCTAGAGATGATGTGATGAAGTTCATGTAATAGTCAAGATTATAACCAAATTTCATTGTGATTTAAGGGTGGACCTATTTTTGGCTATGATGCTAGAGATGATAATGAAGTTCATGTAATAGTCAGGATTATAGCCCATTCTAGAAAGAAATCTCATTGTGATTTAAGGGTGGACCAGGTTTGTTGGTGTATAACTGTTGTCATCAATAAAGAGGATCACCATTAAAGAAACTGAAATCCATGGTCACTTAAGAGGTTAATTTGGCTTGATTGATGTAGCTCATCTATTTGTGATCGGACTTAACAAGCTTCCAGGGTGACTCTGTTGATGTTTTGAACAAATTTGACTAGTTTTAAAGATTAATCAGGTGCTTTGGAAGCTTCCTTCACCACCTTAGTTAGTCTTCTTTAATTCTCCCAAGTTCTTATAAGAGGCATTGTACTTGGCCCGCAATGGTGTATTAGCTTGATATGGTCATCTTCTTAAGTGCATTAATGCCCCTAACTAGAGTTCCTATACCTCCCTTAATTCTCCCAAGTTCTTATAAGAGGCATTGTACTTGGCCCGCAATGGTGTATTAGCTTGATATGGTCATCTTCTTAAGCGCATTAATGCCCCTAACTAGAGTCCCTATACCTCCCTTAATTCTCCCAAGTTCTTATAAGAGGCATTGTACTTGGCCCGCAATGGTGTATTAGCTTGATATGGTCATCTTCTTAAGCGCATTAATGCCCCTAACTAGAGTCCCTATACCTCCCTTAACTTCTGAAACCCATAGAAGATGATATCTCTAGATGTGTAGATTTGGAATTCTCTTTCTTTGGTAAGATGAACTCTCTCTCTCTCTCTCTCTCTCTCTCTCTCTCTCTCTCTCTCTCTCTCTCTCTCTATATATATATATATATATATATATATATATATATATATATATATATGAAAGGAATCTCTTACTCATAAGAGGTGAATCTCTCTCTCTCAAAATAAACTTTTTTAAAAGTAAAATATTTAAAAAAAATCATGTTGTCTCTAGTCAATGATACTTAATAAAGCAAGATGTGTAAACTTTCGATGAAGATTTTCCAAAATTAGGTGATGTTGTTGAAGAGACTGCCAAGTTTTTGACAAACGTTTGAAGTTCAAATGTTGACGAGGATCTTTGAGGATTCAATGTTGAGCTTTGTGTGGAGGAGTCTCAACGAGGACTCTATTACGCCCATTCAAAATTTCATGTCTCTTCTATCTTAGGAGAGTATCTTGAGCAAGGGATTTACAAGCCGAAAGAGGATAGTTCTAATACATAAAATGAAATATAATGGACATGATAGGTAGATTGCCTATCACTCACAAGGACTTTATTACTCCCATTCAAAATGGTGTCATTACTCAAGTTTAAATAGAATTTGAAGATAAATAAGCAATTGAGAGTCTAGTTTAATCCCAGTTCTACTTTTCTTTCTTTCTCTTCCTTCAATGCTTCACTAGTCACTAGACTTACATAACCACTACTACTACCACGTTCTCATGCTAAATCACTAAATGAAAATCTAATCTACTCAATTAGATTGTGTGAATAAGAAAACTCAACTTCCCACCCCCATGGACACTATTAAGAATGCACACTCTCCAACCAAACTAATGACTTTCTATCAAACGTAACATCACCCCACATATTCGTTGAGCTAAAATAGCAAAACAGGCTTGGGATATTCTAGCTGGTTTGTATGCAGGTCGTAACGAGGCAAAAATCGCTTACCTGCGTAAAGAGCTAGAATTGAAGATTATGCAGGAAGATGATGACATGAATGTTTTTCTTGCTGAGATTAAAGATCTCAAAGAACAGTTGATTTCTGCAGGTGAGATTATTCCTGATCATTCTCTTGTGCAGACTGTTCTTGATGCTTTACTTGAGACATATCAGACTTTTGCTTCCACGTGGAGACTTCTTGCTAAGGACAGACCTGATGCTGTCAAGTATGATACTTTGGTCAACAAGCTCTTGCAAGAAGTGCAATCCATGCAAAACAGGGCTAGGCAGTGTGCAGTTGATCAAGCATTTATTGCTGCCCAACAGAGCAGAGAAGAAGTGGTAAGGCAGCCCCTTCCACTGTTTCTTCTCCTATTAGTAGGTCTGCAACTTCTTCTCCTTCCACAGGTAGCAACAATAAGTCTGAGAAGGCTCTTGATAAAGGCAAGAAAAAGACCAGGTGCAACTATTGTAAGGCAAATGATCATGTCATTAAGAATTGCCCTAAGCTAAAGGCTAAAGAGGCAAAGAAGAAAGAGTCAAATGCAGCCACAATAGCGGATGCTTCTACAAATGCAGATTCTGCAAATGTTGTGCAGGATACAGAATGAGCGTTTAGCGTGCATTTCCAGTATGACCCATCTGTACATGATGCATGTTTGGCAGTTTCTGTTGACTCTCATGTTTGGTATTTTGACAGTGGTGCTACAAAGCACATTACCTCGCATCGTGATATGTTCACTTCTCTTGAGGCTGTCCCTAATGGGAATACTGTCACATGTGCCAATAATGCTTCTTACCCAGTGAAGGGCATTGGTAAAATTATGCTTACTGCTGCAAATGGCAGCACTTTCACACTTTCACATGCTTTGTATGTGCCAGGGATAAAGAAGAATCTATTGTCTGTCTCTGCGCTTTCTAGACTTGGACTTGTAGTCAAATTTGTGGTTGGATGACAGATGTACTGTTCATGATTTTACTTCTGGTGATACGATTGTTGTATCTGGCACCTTGTTTCGTGGGCTGTATAGGCTTAATTCTTATGACAAGTGTGTGGAAGATTCAGCAAATGCAGTTTCTGATGAAAAGGCAGTTTCAGATGCAAAACTATGGCATGCTCGTTTTGGTCATCTGAACTTTGCTAGTTTGCTGCGTTTGCAGAAATTTGATATGGTTGCTTCATTGCCTCCTCTTGAGGCACCATTGAAACATGTTTGTGAAGGCTGTATTTTGGGCAAAATGCAGCGTTCTGCGTTTCCAAAGGATGGTTCTGTGCGGGCCAATCGCAAATTGCAACTTGTACATAGTGATTTATGTGGGCCTATGCAAACTCCGTCATTTGGTAAACACTTGTACTTCGTGACTTTCATTGATGATTACTCAAGGCATGCATGGGTATATCCACTGAAGGCAAAGTCCGAAGTGTTTTTGTGCTTCAAACAGTTTTTGCTTAGGTTGAAAATGTATCCAATTGTAATGTGGGCACCCTCCGTTCTGATCGAGGGGGGGAGTACATGTCTAAAGAGTTTGATGCATTTCTGGCTAGTCGTGGGATAAAAAACCAATGTACAGTGCCATATACCCCTCAGCAAAATGGTGTTGATGAGAGGAAAAACAGGTCACTTATGGAGATGGCACGATGTATGGTCAAGAGCCAAGCTTTGCCACATGTGTTTTGGCTTGAGGCTGTCATGTGTGCTGCATATGTACTCAACAGGTGTCCCACTAAGGCCTTGCAGTCTATTACTCCATATGAAGCTTGGCATGGCAGGAAGCCTTCTATTGGTCACTTGCGTGTCTTTGGTTGCTTGGCCTATGCTTTAGTGCCTATGCAACAACATAGAAAATTGGATGATAAGGCTATCAAATGCATTTTTTTTTGTTACAGTGCTGAGAGCAAGGGTTACAGATTGTATCATCCGCAGGCAAAGCGTATCTTGATTAGTCGAGATGTTGTTTTTGTGGAAGATGCTGTGCAGTCTTTGTTATCATGTACCAAAGAGACAGGTGCTCACGGGATGTATTTGATATGTTGTTGCCTCTATTTACAGGTGGGAATTTAAATGTAAGTCCTAATAAGGCAAATATTCAGCCTATGCAAATTTCAAACGATATCATAGATCAGCCTATTTCTGATGCAGATTTACAGGATATAATTCATGAGGATAGGGCTGAAAATGAGCAGGCTAGAGGTATGCCTAAATGGCTGGTGCAAACCTTGCGTGATAGTAAAATTGATGCACCTATATCTAGTCGTACTCGTTCAGGTTTTCAGCATGCCTCTTATGCATCAGATTGTTATGCTTTGGCTATGTCTAGTATGTGTGAAGAGGAAGAACCTCTTTCATTTGATGAGGCACAAAAATCAAAAAATTGGTTGGCTGCAATGCAAAGTGAATATGATGCTATAATGAAGAATGGTACATGGTCTTTGTGTGATTTGCCTATTGGTAAAAAGGCCATTGGATGTAAGTGGGGTTTTAAGTTGAAACGAAAGCCAGATGGCAGTGTTGATCGCTATAAGGCTAGACTTGTTGCAAAGGGTTATGCTCAAGAAAAGGGCATTGATTTTGATGAGACCTTTGCTCCCACTTGTCGTATGACTACCATTCGTAGCATTTGTGCATTGGCAGCTCATAATGGTTGGAATGTACATCAGTTGGACATAAAGACTGCGTTCTTGAATGGAGATTTGCATGAGGAGGTGTATGTATCGCAGCCTCGTGGTTTTGTTCAAAAAGGGCAGGAAAACAAAGTGTGCAGGTTGAAAAAGGCTTTATATGGTTTAAAGCAAGCTCCACGAGCTTGGTATGAAAAGATACATGCATATTTGACTGCACATGATTTTCAGAATAGTCCAACAGAAAGCACTTTATATGTTAAATGTGTGGATGATGTACATCTAATCATTGCTCTCTATGTCGATGACATGCTGCTCACAGGACCAAATAAGAGTCATATTGCTGATTTTAAGGCTGATTTGAATGCCTCTTTTGAAATGTCAGATTTGAGGCATTTGCATCATTATTTGGGGATACAATTTAAGCAGTGTGATGGAGGTATTGCTTTGTGTCAGACACAGTATATTGAGACATTGTTGCGGAGATTTGGCCTTGAAGACTGCAAGCCTATTGCTACTCCAATGGAGACAGGTTTGAAGTTGAGTCTTCATGATGCTGGAGATCACTTTGATGTCACACTTTATCAGACAGCTGTTGGTTGCCTCATTTATGTATGCATTACGAGGCCGGACATTCAGTTTGCAGTCTCACAGGTGAGTAGGTTTATGCATAGCCCAGGGTCTCAACATTGGAAGGCAGTTAAACGCATCTTTCGCTACTTGAGTGGCACCATACATCTTGGGTTGTTTTATCCCAAGGGGGGATCGTTGCCGCCAGATTTACATGCCTTTTCGGACTCAAATTGGGCTGGTTGCTATGACACAAGAGTGTCCACAAGTGGTTTTTGTTTCATGCTCGGTAGCTCATGCATATCTTGGTTGAGCAAGAAGCAACCTACTGTGGCCACTTCTAGTTGTGAAGCTGAGTACAGGGCAGCTTTCACAGCTACGGTTGAGTGTGTGTGGCTCAGACGGCTTATGGCTGATTTGGGTGTTGGACAGGAGTCTGCCACCTCTATCTACACTGACAGTCAGAGCGCATTGGCAGTTGCGAGAAACCCAGTTTTTCATGCTCGCACAAAGCACATTGAGGTGCATTATCACTATGTCAGGGAGAGACTCTCAGAGCAGGAGAGATCAGCTTGGCCTATGTGCCAACACAGGACAACCTCGCCGATCTTTTCACAAAGGCGCTTCCTCGTGAGAAGTTCGAAGCTTTCTGCAAAGCTTTGGGCTTGCTCCCCTTTGTGGATTGATCTACTTCGGGCATGGCACTCCCCTATACATGAGTGCCAGCTCTCGTTCACACCATCACTCCTAGGGGGGATTTGTTGCCATATACATAGGCAGTGATGTGTGTGAACACACTTAGGACCGCCGGGGCACTTTTTCCCTCTTTAGGAGGTTTTTTCCCCCGGCTTGTATAAACGCCCATCATTCTAGGGCTAACTTATCTTTTGTACATTGACACAATCTAATACACTTTGTGTTGTGTGCATTCTTGCTTCTTCTTCTCCAAGCTTTGTGTGCTTTCCTGCAACCCTAATTCCAACACATTCTTACTAGGTCAAAATTTACAGCGTAGTTTTGAATCAATATGGAGAAATTGCCCAAAAAAGCCACTTCATACCTAATATCACATCAATTCTACCTCAACCCATAATATGAAAACAAACTTTTGTACACAAAGCTTGGCTGCTCGCACAAATCTTTCCCAAATCTCCATATCGGTTCCCTTTGTTGCTAGAACCACTATCAAGTTGAGCTGACCCTTCTTGGCCAATGTCGAATACATCATTTAAACCAAAATTTCATACAAGAGAAGCTCACACACACAACGATAATCCAAAGAGATAGTGCTTATTTTATATTTATTGTAGTGGATCACTACAAACTTTGAGGAGGTGACTATCTTCATTGATTTATTCATTTGCATTTTAAACAATTTGCATACTTGCACATGCCCTAGTTCATGGCACCCAAAGCAAAAACCATCACTTGTTGAGGTTTTCCCAAGTGATGATCTCTTCCTTCTTCTTTACTATTTAAATGGTATGAGTTGTATTGCTTGTGGTAGTCAATAATGCCTTAGCTTGCTTGTGGCACAAATTTTTTGTGAGGCTAGGTGCACTTTTTTTGTTGGCGTAATGGAGTAGCAACTTTAATAGTTAGCTTAGGTTTATGGTCATAGGGCTCAAGTATAAAAGGGGCTCATGGACCCTCATTTGTATCTTTTGATCATATGACTTTTGAATGAACCTTGGAGCCTTGAGCTACCATACTTTGGCTTATGGAAGGCTATTTCCATCCTTTGGTGAAAGGTTACATCATTTAGGCATTATTTGTGATTCTTTTGCTACTTGCATGTTAATCAACATAATGATTTGTCTCGATCTCAGCTTATGGTTTCAATTGGTATCAAAGCCTTGATTTTGATTTTCAAGAGCTTTCTTACGCATTTGGGCAAGACATTTACAAGAAAATTTATTGATTTCAGCAAACTTTATTTTTTGTTTTTTCTTGACGTTGATGAGGGAGATGGTGGGACTGTAATTTTTAGCTTCATTTGACCATTTCTTTAAGGTTTTTGAGAAAATTTTGAGTATGGACATCAAATTTGGTCCAACTTTGAGTTGTGGACCAAATTTCAGACCAATTTTGGGGCAGTTTCGGGCAAAAATGTGCAGCTCACAAATCAGGCTTTTCCCTCTTCTCAGAGAAGCTTTCCATACTCATAGCTCACTCTATACACCTCATATGTTTGCCCAAGCTTAGGGTTTTGATCCCCAAGCTCCATGGCTTCAGGAAGAATAGCTATTTCCATGAAGAAATGGTGAAAACTATACTTACAACCTGCCTGGGCCTTCATGGCGACCTTCCATGGCTTTAGAGAGAGAAAGAAAGAGAGGGTTGTATATTAAGGCTAATGCAAACATGGAGCAAGTGTTTTCCTTCAACAAGGATGCCATTCAAGCTTCTAATGGTGAGATTTAGGCCTCTTTCTTGAGATTTCATCCATAGCAAAATGTTTGAAAATTTTTACAATTTCTTGAAGAATCATGCTCTTCTCACTTCCCTCTACCCATTCATACCTTCAATGCTTGTTCTAACCAAGATTTAGGGTTTCTTGGCCCTCTTGAATGATTCAGGGGTTCTTTTGAAAATTAGGGTTTTCACTTAAACGTTTTGGATCCAGTCATTCTCTTCATCAAGCCTTCCTCTATCCATTCATACCACTCTTGCATCATAATGAATACGGGATTACGGTTTCTTGAATGGATTAGGGTTTTGGGGCTTTCTTGCTCAAATTAGGGATTTCTATGGGCATTTTACAAAATTTTGAAGCTTAGTTGAACCCCGTATTCTCCTTTTTGATATGCATAATGATCCTTTCAACTTTAAATATCATTTGGAGGGATTTTTATTATCAATAATTTCATCAACACATGTATTCTTGGAGAAAGTTAACCTTGCTTGAGATTCCACCATGCATACTCTTGATAAGTATCGATCCTTGCATTGGCTTGTCAAGATTAGGAATAAACTTTATGGATCCTTTATCCTCTACAAGCCTCTGCACATGCTTCTTCAAGAAAAAGAGGTGTTGTGAAAATTGGAAGAGGATTAAAGTCACTCTTGAAGCAATTGATTGGAGAGCTAAAGCTTAACCATTTGAAGCCATGGAATCAACATTCCCTTATCTCTTTATCAACATGAATTCTTAAGTTGAGATACCTCTTCATCAAAATTAAACTCTTGTGTTGAGCTTGGATGAGAATTGTAATTGGTATGAGTCATGCATAGTGGTGAGTTCTCTATCTTTCTCTTTGATTCCCAAGCCAACTAGAATCTAGTTGAATATGTAAGAGGTACCTTGGCACTTTTGAGGAGAGGCTGAGGGGAGAGCTTACTTGAACCTTCCTTGCCATGAGTGCTATGGTAAAGTGGTAAGGAAGGAGATTAGGTACATGATGGTGTGAAGACATGGCCCCAACCCTTGCCATCAAAAATTAAACCTTCGTAAGGGGGTGGGAAGGCTTGGCCGGGAGATCAGCAAAATGTCTACACTGACTTCCCTCAATCCAATCAAGTGGCTGTGATTCCTCCTAAATACAAGTGGCAATGAGTTCAAGGGCACTTGGCAATCAATGGTTCACAATGTGGTTATGTAAGGATGCATAGTTGATCTTATTGGTTGTACTGGTTTGGGTTTGCATTTGGTTAAGATCCGCTTGCAAATGCAACAAAGTTATGAAAATATTTTGTCAAAAGTGAGTCAACATGCATTGAAAGGATGCTAATTGGATGCCACGTGATACTTTGGGTATGCCGGAATGCATTTATGCAAGGGTGTGCAACAGGGATGATTGCGGTTGACATTTGGGCATAGTCTACAGATTTTTCAAAAGTTCAATTTAGTCCGAGGGGTTTTGGGCTGACCCAAATTGGACACCTACACTTCATTCCCCATCCCAACACCTTCTAAAAACAAGCTAAATGGCATACCATTTGGAGCTATTACTGAGTGGTTACACCCGTTTTCATGGGATAGCCCTGTTTTGGTAGTTTGTATACCAAAATTGATTTTATGGATTGAACTTGATGGGTACATAATACTCCTCAAAAGGATTCTAACAAGCTAAATATTACCCGAATTGGACTCTTAAAAAGGGTGTGCGGCTCATTTTTGGTGAAGCCCGTTTTATAAAAGCCCAAAACAAAGAGTATTAGGGCCCGAATTGAGCTTAAACTAATCACATAGGCTTATTCCTCATCTCATTACCTTTACATAGAGCCTTAGTTTGTTTAAATCAGATAACCCTAGCTCCACTTATTGGTAATTTTCTCAAAATAGTCCATTATGGTGGCCGGCAAGCCGAAAGTCAGCCCCCCGGAAGCTATCATTGGTCACATAAGACATTAAAAGGGAGGAGTTAACGGAGCATGGTAACATGGATACAATGAAGGAGTTGGAAGAGCAATTGATTGTGACAAGCACTCACAAAAGCACTTCTCCATCAATTGGGAAAGCTTCAAGGGAAGTTGAAGACGAGCAAGTATGGGAAGTGGTCATAAGCACACGTCTCAAGGTGCACAAGCCATTTCAAACAATACCCTCTTACAATTGCTTGTGGAAAGACTCGATTTAGAGCCACTTATGGAGAGATTGGATGTGATCAACCATACCTTGAATACGAGGTTTGAATTCATGACTACCAAGATTGGGGCTATTGAAGACCAATTGGAGCAACACCATGAAGATGTTGTTGATGGTAGAATTGGTGGTATGCATGGGAGCAAGCAACCTTTGCATGAAGCTTCTCATGGCGATCATAAGGAAGGTAAGCAAACTATGCAAGAGGCTTCATTGAAAACCTCTTCATTTGGATTTATGAGTGATGCTAGGAGAACCCTCGTCAAGTACTTGAGCCCTCTTCATTTCAACCCGGTACCTCTCAATTGTATGCATTCAAGCCTATGGATACATATCATGGAGAGGCCAAGAAGGTACCATTATACCCAAAAGCAAATCAGCCCATGGAGGTGGAACAGGAGATGCATTGGGATGAGCAAGGGGTCAAGGATGATTGGGAGCACACATCTTTTGCACAAAGACAAGTGGTGGCTCATGATAGTTAAATGGAGTTAGCCTCTTTTATAAAAAAGGAGTACAAGTACTTCGCCCAATTTGCCAACTTTTATACACAATCAAGGACAAAGTGTCCCTCTCCAAGTTCAAGGGTGATGGTTCTGCTTTACAAATATATCAAGGACAAAGTGTCCCTCTCCAAGTTCAAGGGTGATGGTTCTGCTTTGCATGAGTTGGAGGAGTGGATCACCAAGCTAGACACTTATTTTTAGCTCTACCTCAAGAGTGAGCAAGGTAAAGTGTAATTTGCTTCCCTACACTTGGAAAATTATATAAGCTCACCAATGGTGGAGACACATGGTTAGACTTGGGAATATACCACACTCATGGAAGGATTTGAAAAGGGAGATGAACTTGACTTTCATCTCACCCTTGGTGCTTGGTAGATAACATCAGCAATGGTATGAGCTCACTCAAAAGGGCATGGCAATTCAGAAGTACATAAAGAGTTTCATGAAGTTATCCATGTATGTGGAAGGGCTAAGTGAGGAAATGAAGGTGAAGAAGTTTGTGCAATGGTTGGATTCTTCCATTAAGGCGGATGTGTTGGCTCAAAGACCACCTACCCTTAAAGAGGCTATGAGGTTGGTGGAGCTTTATGAGCCCAAGTATAGAAAATCACAGCCCACTTTACTCATGAGAATGACTCATCTAAGCCACCCATTATTTCTCCTAATATTGGTATGTGCTCTCTTCCTGTGCCGACCCCTTCCATTCCTAGATTTCCTACCATTTGTGGGGGTGGACAGCCCAAGAGTGAAGCTCATTTTTGATGCAAAGAAAGGGAATACTTTCACCAAGAAGTCTCCTCAAACCTTCAACAAGACTCAAAGGATGGATGACCCAAAGATTGATGAGTTAAGAAGCAAAGGTTTATGCTTCAAGTGCAAAGAGACATGGTCACCCGAGCATGTATGTAAAGCTAAGACGGTTGTAGCCACCATGATTCTCATGGATGGAGGAGAGGATGCCAAGGAGTCTCACGAAGTTGAAGAGTTTAAGGAGTGCCATGAAGGAACACAAGTTGAAGAGACACATGAGGATCACTCTTTCATAAAAGAGTGATGCATTTCCATTTGACCCGGATGGTTGGAATAATGGACACATTGTGGATGACACGACATTTCAAAAGGATACATTTCCATTTGACCCGGTGGTGGGATTCAGCTATGGGAGAGTTGTTCACGTTTTAGTGGATTTACCTATGGATATGGCAACCACTTTCTTATGTGCAACAACAAGGTCTATTATTCGAGGATGTAGTTTGACCATTTGGCATGCATTGTACGGGCTTTTATGACTCCTACAATGGAAGATGTGCATTTAAGAAATTTCTGGATAGATTTGATAGAGGCACTTTTGAGAGTTTTTTGGTAGAGGCACTTTTGGGAGTTTTTTGGTGATTTTAATGAGCTCTAATGGTTACTATGATGGTAGTTTATGATATGTAGATGCTTTGGCATCATGCACATGTCATTTGGGGCTCATTTTGAAGTGTTTTCATGAGAGATTTGCAAGTGGTTTCGACATCGACATGGCCTATCATAACATTCCACTATGCTTTAAGAGCACTTCTTTCACGATTGGAGGGTCTAGTTCTACATTGCTCATGTTATGGATTCATGGAATCTATTTAGGGTTCATACTACTTTGACATGGCTACTTTTGAAGACCCTACCATTGTCTTGTACATATGATGGGACCCTCTCTTCTCATTGATGTATATGGGAGATATGACAATGGTACACATGATAGATTTTGAGGACAAAATCTTTGGGGAAGGGATGGTTTGTAATGGAGTAGCAACTTTAACAATTAGCTTAGGTTTATGGTTATATAGCTTAGGGCTTAAGTATAAAACTCATGGACCCTCATTTGTATCTTTTGATCATATAACTCTTGAATGAACCTTGGAGCCTTGAGCTACCATACTTTAGCTTATGGAAGGCTATTTCCATCCTTTGGTGAAACGTTAAATCACTTAGGCATTATGTGTGATTCTTGCTAATTACATGTTAATCAACATAACGATTTGTCCTAAATCTCAGCTTATGGTTACTTCATTTCAGTTGGACCAATTGTGGAATCATAGCTCTTGGTATATTTGATTACGCCCTTTAGAGTTCTCATAACTTTTATGACCCTTGTTTTAACAATCCACACATAAACCAAGGATTTTAGAAGTACATTACAAGCAATTTCATGCAACATGCCAATTGACTTTTTTATAATTGGTCAAAGTAAGTGGGTGTAATCATCGAGTGGCCATATTTCTTCCATCTTGCACTCAAGGAATTGTTTGTAGTTCACATTTGCTTTAATGAAGTTTTTGTAAAGAGAACTTGGAACCTCATTCCAAGTAACCGTTTTGACACTTGACTTCTTTGCCATGTATGCGTGGTTGTGACAAATAAGTTAGCAAGTTCAATCTTGTGCAATACACTCATGTTTGTGTGAGAGAGAGGTAATCTTCCCACAAAGATCCAATCATCAAGTATGGTCACCATCAAATGTGAAGAATTTGAGTTGAAACTACTTGTTTTTTTTAGATACTATCCTTTGCTTGAAGCTTGAGCTTGTGATTGGCAATTTTATTATTTTGGTGTGGTCAATCTTTTTTTAAAGTAAAGTTTGGTAATGTTATGATGTGAGGATTGTGATTGTTTATCCCCTTGAGCCATTCTTGGACATATGTGAGAGAGAGAGAGAGGAGTTTGGGAGTTTGGCAAATTAAGAGAGGTAGATAACGGTGGAAGGTGGAGGTAGAGATTGTTATGAGGAGCTAATTAAAAAGGTTTTGTGCGAATAGTCAATATAGAAATTATTACAGTTAATTATAGAAGGAGGCTATGGAGGAGTGGACCCCCAAGGGCTTTACCACTGAGCTTGTGTTGGTAGCTAGTTTGTAGCTGGGATACCATATTAGATGGGATGAGTCATCTTTTATGTGGGAGGATGAGAGGCAGGACCAGATTTGTGGGCTGCTAAATAATGAAGAGCTCTACTAGTGCTGTGGGTTGGGGGGAATATGGATGAAGAGTATGGGAGGTTCCCCCTTTTTTTTGTTGAGAACTTAACTATTCCTTTAAAAGGATGACTCTCGTACACGTGGATAGATAGCATACTAATATAAATAAATAAATATATATTAAAAAAGAGAGAAATTATTGCAGTTAAAAAAGAGAGAGAGAAGAGAAAAGCTATCCACCTAAACAAGTATAGACAAATATAGATAGTGGCCAAAACTCCTTACCTTAGGAAAGAAATCTCTTAAAAATATGATAGTTGAGAGTACTCAAAAGCATAGTCTAATTCCAATGACCATTAATAATAATAATAATAATAAATAATAGTACTCAAATCTCTTTAACCTAGCTGGCTGGTGCGGCTTTTTCACCTTTGCCTTTCCTCCTTTTGCTCAGAGAGAGTAGAGTGGCTCCCACTATGCCCCATCACCACCCCCACCACCACCACCACCACCCCCACCACCCACGCCAGCTTTTTCTCACCTAACAAGTTTGCTGCGCCCTTCTCCCTCTTGCTGCTGTTCTCTCTCTCTCTCTCTCTCCCCCTGCCCCCTTTTCTCTCTCGCCTTACTGACCTGCCGTTGCGGGAGGGGGAGGAACCTGACCTGCCCTTGCGGCCATCGCCAGCCCGTCTTGTGCCGTTTTCAGCATCAGCCCAGCCTGGCGATCCCACACTCCCGGCGTAAGAATCTTTCTCCTCACCGAATTCGCAGAGAAGGTCAATCGGCAGTGGAAGAGCCCCTCCCTTCTGTAGGAGGCTCTGATCAAGGGACAGAAAGATCCTATAGTACATATTCTGGAGACTACTCTCAACGTAGTGGATCCTTTTTAACAAACAGCGACTTGGGCTCCGGAGAAAAGTTGAAATGCAAATGCAAGTGCGGATAGGACGAGGAGATACCTTATTCGGGGCAGATCTGAGCACGTGGCCGCTGCGCTGCGCTTTGCAGATTAGAGCTTGTGGCTCTGCATAAAGAAAGGTAGGGAGCACCAACATATTTTGCCTCTCTTGTTTTTCTTGTCTGTCTGCGCAAGGTTGTTCTTCTGATTTAGGCGTTGCGTTATTTCTGTGAAGGCATTTTGGCCTTCTCTTGAACGACGTCCCCGCCTCATTAATAGACGAGGCGGCGGGTCTCACAGCGTGTGTTCCTTACATTGTTATGGCAAGCAGTCCTTCCGGCGGGCGGACCCTGTACGCGAACAGAGACTATCCGGGCTGCATGGGGGGGCTTATGCATTTGTTCGACTTCAACCAGGCGTTGGCTGGGAGGAAATTGCTCACCGACAAGAAATTGGGAGCAGGTAAGGCTCTTTACTTCTTTTGGCTTGGAGCGTTTCATTTCAAAGACGCTGAAATGAGTGGAGACAAGAATTGGGTGAGGCGGGAGAGTTGAGGTAAATATTGCACTATCGTACCTAAAGGAGAGAGAGCTCGACCTGAGGCAACCTCACATTACCACTTAAGTACATGTGATACACCTCATTGAGTTAAACTTTGGGCACTGCTGGTGAGCTTTGGTTTAAAAGCAAAGGCAACAGCTACCTTCCTCTTTTTTCTGTGCACGGTGCCTGGGATATATGCCTGGCATTCACACTAGTCATTAAACTATGGTGTGAATAGACAACAAGAAAAGCAATCTGCCGGTCTTGTCTATGTTTGGTAGCTTCTTTCAATTCTCATACTTCTGCTACATACCGGCTGGGCCCATTCAAACTGCTCACACACATCAATTATTGTTACTACACTTTTTGAAGTTTGAATGCATAGATTGTGCTCTTGATTACCTACATAAGTTTGATTTACACATTTTCCTCCATTGGTGTATGTTAAGTGCAATTGCACATTTTTACTCATTATTTTGGTTTGAGTATTTTTCAGGACTTGAAGCCCCGAGAAACAGTCTTGATGTTGGAGGTAGCATCCCAGAAGTACCTAAATCAAATGCGGGAAGGAATGACGAAGTTCCGGTGGGTTCAGGCTCTTCGGAATTTCATGCTTCTGTTGAGCATGTGATAAAATGGATTTTGCTAACAAGGTTGCCTTGCCACTTGCGCAGTATGGATTTGAATTGCACAAGGCATTGGCTCCAAAAAAGTCAAATGGAATGCCCATCAAAGCTTTAATTGCCCAAGAGCTGTCAAAGGACTCCGATCCCAAGAATCGAGCTCCTAGTGTGGTAGCAAGGTTGATGGGACTAGATGCACTGCCTACAGATTCTAAGATTTTTCAGAAACCCCCAGCAGGAAGCATAGTAGGCAATGTAGATGAGAAGTGCACACACAAGTCCTTACTAGAAAGGCGGCGGCGTGAGGATAAATTGTCTCACAATGTCAGGCTGTACGCTAAAAAGGGTAAGGCATCTGTTGCTTCAGGTCCATCCACTTGCAAGAGCTTTCATCCTCAACGAAGGGATTGTGAAGACGACAAACCAGGCTTGCAATCTCTGCCCTTGCGAAATCATCCACAAGAGCAGCAGCTTCAAGATTTCAAAAAGGAGTTCGAGGCATGGCAAAGTCAAAAGTTACGGGGTCATCCAAAAAGATCAGCTGGACCTGATGATTTAGATTTACAACTGTCTGGTAAACAGACACTTTATTGTGACAAACTGCATGAAGAAAAGCTAGCTCTGTTTCAGGAAAAATGTTCCAGTTCAAAGATGAATGCTCCACAGGAAAGGCTTCACGAATCAAAAGAGTTTCTAGATGCTATGGACTTTTTGCAGTCCAATAAAGAATTCTTCATGAGATTCCTTCAAGAACCAAACTCTCTCTTTGCAAGACAGCTACATGACAATGAACTTGGCAGCTTTTTGCCACCACAGCTACCACAAGCTGTGAAACACAGTCGATCACATCAAGCACTGGATGCAAGTGAAGAGTACAGACCTCAATCTTGGACAAAGGAATCTTTTGTTCCAAGGCGAAACCATAAAAGTGATAATGCAAAGAACTCTGGAGCAGATGAAATGGTAGAAAGAAATGTTTTGAGCGCATCAAAATCACCATCCTCATCCTTTGGCAATGAAGAATCTTTTGGACTACAAGACCAGCACAGGCATGCATTTTCTCCTATGACATCCGAGAACAGGCTGCACAATGCTGACTGTCATATCCCCACTAGGATAGTGGTTTTGAAGCCAAGCCCTGGGAGAGTGCGAAAGTTGAAATCGTTATCCCCTATTTACTCTAGGTCTCCAAAAGATCGTGTTGTTGCAAAGGAGGTTATCAGGGAGGAAAGTACAGATGGTGCTCTTGAAAAGCTTCGGGAAAAGCTTAGGAAAGACAACAATGGAGAGTACAAACTTGATAGGAGAAATATGCGACCTAATGCCAGTGATTATTACAGAGATCCCTCAAAAGATCCCAGAGAGATTGCTCGAGAAATTGCAAGGCAGGTAAGGGAAAACGTCACTAGAGATCTGATGGTTGACCCTAACTGTTTCAGAAACGTGCACTCTACTGCCAGAGACATGAACTTAGGGAGAAGGACCAGGCAAGCAAGTGAATCAGGAGACACCGCCGGCAGCAGTGATGGAGAAGCTTGTGCACCCACCAGTGGGCTTTATTGGGACAGCTACCATGGATCAGGTTCTGTGTCCTTGCATCAAGACAAGAACTTTGACATGAAAGTCGTGCATGGAAGCAAGGAAGGAAAGAAAAAGGTTTCCGAGCACTTCAGAACAAAGAGTACAAGAGGGTCAGAGGACTTGCTGTCACAGGTGCATGATGTGGTAATGAGAAAGGGGGGTTACTTTGAAGACAACAGCCACCAAACTTCTCCAGGCCCCAAAACTTCAGAAAGTCCAAGAGGGTCTGGGAGGTACAGTGTGGATGGTTCTCAAAATTATCGGCGTTCTCTCTTTTACACACACACAGATAAGGTTGAGGACCATATGAGAACTGATCCTGATCTTGAGTTGGAGATTTCTCATGATAAGTGTGGAGAGGAAAGCAAAGCTAGATCCCCGAGAACATTACTTAGATCACGATCTGTTCCCATGGCTTCCACTTCTGTTGATCGAAGTCAGGACAAGCTTCAAATGTATGAAGGAGGAGCTCATCTGAGAGAACTTCCCGAATTATGTTTGAAAAAGGTTGCTCACACGACAGTTGTGGAGTTGATCAGGCCAATCGATGTGGTTATACATCCAATTGATTCAGCCACAAAATCTGGTTTCAGTATAAAAGATTTGAAAGGGAGTTTAGCTCTTGGCTGGAAACGAGCTGCCAGTGCAGAAGAAGTGAAGCAGACATTTTTTGCAAGTGAAGAGTCTACTGAACAGGAGGCAAGTAAAGGCATGCCTGTTGCAGGTCAAAAAGAACCGTGCCATATTGAAGACAATGGACCAGTTCCAGACAATGATTCTTCTGTGTCTTCCTTCGACACTTGTGTCTCTCTTGGAGCTGTTCTAACTGTGGAATGCCCTACAGATGCTGATGATCTAACAACCCATCAGCTTGGAACAGTATTACCGGCAGCTGATACTAGTTTGGAAGTTATATTGGAACCTGAAGGTCTAGAGACTGAATTCAATCGTGAGTCCAAATCCATTGAGGTTGTCAGTTCCCACAATGACTCCCATGTAAGTGTCGCGACTATGTGAATAGGATCTGTGATGCAATATTATTATCACACGTGTGATGAAATGGTGGCTTGGTGGTAGCTTTTTGCTTGTATTGCGCATGAAATAGAAAGAACCTGAAGCTCGTGTCTTTTGGGTTGATATTTAAATCCCAAAGTCACAAGCTTGTGTCTTTTGACATTTTTGTTATTGTCTTTTGAGCTTCAGGAACTTTGTCTTTTGTGCATCTATTTTAAGCTGCATGTTCTACCAGTTTAAAGAGCCAGCCAATAACGAAAATGTGACGTGCATCATTGTTTGTTGCAGATTTCCCCATGTAATATATCAGCAAGTTCTCAATCATTGTCATGCCCTGCAAACGATGTGTCTACAAGTGCCAACCCTGAGCCTGTCAAAGAACAGTCTGAACAACCCAGTCCTGTCTCTGTCTTGGACCTGCCCTTTCAAGAGGAGACATCAATTTCCATGGGATTCAAGGAGATTAACTCTGACCTACAAGGTGATATATGCTTTGACAATTCTATAAGGGGTTTTATAGTGCTTTACTATGTTGTTGATGTCAAGCTTGCAGCTAGGTGCTCTTAAACAGACTCTCTCACCTAACCTAAGGTAGCTGAAAATTAGCAAACCAACAAGTTGTGAACTGCTGCTACCCTGCAAGTGGCCCCTCCCTTCCTTGCTTCTGTGCACTAGCCCCCTTGGCCTCCTTCCCTTGCCAGCATCCCCCGGCTCCTGCACCTTTACTTCAACCCCCCCCTCCTGAAAGATATGAAAGTGTAAAAAACAAATTGATGGAATGTATTGAATGAAATAAGCACATGGATTGATTAGGTTGAGCAAGACTCACTAACAAAAGTGGACAAAATAGTACTATGAGCTGAGTACAACAAAATATGACTAGCCAACTAATCAGCCTACGTAATTTGCCTAGATATAATGCTAAGACAAGGCTTGGTACCAACCTATGAGGTGAGTTGGTACGAGAATATCTCCTACTTGATTACCTGCTAACTAAGGTGGTCACTAATCATGGAGTTGATTATAGTCCACACAACCACATTTATGTAGGAGACAAAGGTAGCAAGTAAGCAGAGATTCAGAGAAGCACAACACTCAAAATAGAATGAGTGAAGTACAAGTGAAGTGACATGATAAGGTCACTTGCACACTCACTCATAAGAGTGTACACAGGCTTAGGAAAAAAACCTCCTAAGGAGGAAAAAGGTGTCCTGGCATTTATTAGCCTACATCCACACATCACTTCCATATAAATGGCTACAAATCCCTCCTGTAGTGATGATGTGAATGTGTATAGGGATCATGTGGTTGATCAATCTCCGAATGGCAATAAGCCCAAAGCTCTGCAAAAAGCTTCTAACTTCTCTGGTGTGAGAGAGCTTTGTGAACATATCTGTCACATTATCGTGTGTAAAGACATAAGCCAAGCTAATATCTCCTGCAATGAGCCTCTCCTTGACATAATGATAATGCATCTCAATGTGCTTTGTACGCTTGGTTCCTTGCAATTGCCAATGCACTCTGGTTGTCAGTGAAGATGGAGGTGGGGAACCACTGTTCAACACCAAGATTTGCCAAAAAGCGTTTAAGCCATACGTACTCGACAGTTGCTGTGAAAGCTATATTGTACTCAACTTCATAGCTCGAAGTGGCCACTGTCGAACTGCTTTTGCTGAGCCATGATACACATGAAACACTTAGATGAAAGCAAAAGCCACTAGTGGACACTTGTGTGTCATATTATCCGGCCCAATTAGTCACTGAAAGCATGCAGCTGAATATCAGTCTCCTAAGCATAGAATAGCCTAAGGGACTGAGTGGCTTGTAAGTATCGGAATATTCGCTTGGCAATGTGTCAATGCTTAACCATAGATTTGGCATTTTCGTCTTCTGCCATTGGGATTGTTGTTTTAGGTGCAACTTGAGGTGTCTCCACTCTCGGGATTGTGCATAAACTTGCTTAACAGGGAGACCCCAAACTAAATGTTTGGCCTCGTATGGCATAGATAAGTGAGGCACCCAATAGCGTGCTAATAAAGTGATGCATCAAATGGTTCACTTGCATCCTGGAGAGTGAGCCTAGCACGTGTCTTTATTGGTGTAGCAACATGCTTATAGTCTTTAAGACTAACCGTGTAAGTAATCTTTGTATGTACTTTGATTGCATCATCACAATATCATCATCACACTGGACAAATTGCGTGCCCAAATAATAATGCAATGAGTCCAAGTCTGTGTTGTCGGCAGCAAGAGTAAAAAGAATGTTCCTCAGAAGCAAAAGAGCTCATGCAACTTTGAACCAAATTTCAAGCGTAAGCGAAAGTTTAGGTTTGTGGAGGCTTCCACGACTCAGAATTTACGGAGACTTTGGGTCAACCCAATTCCAAGAAGACTCAGAAGACCTAGCAGAGGCTAGAACCTCCAGATCATTTGGAAGGGTTGGTGCTTTAGTTGGGCCATTGGAAAGAGAGCTGTCCTCAAGCGTTGAAAAAGTAGAAGCCTAAGGGACCTCACTTGATCGAGATTACAGATAACCCTAAGATTTATACCATAGTTCTTGATCATAGTTCTTGCATGGATTGTAACTTTAGCATGGCAGTTTTCAGATCCAGTGATCTAATATGTATGGATCATTGTTGTGGAAAATTGTATGCATCCTAGTTGATCCAGGTAGCACTCACACTTTTATTAATGCCAAATTGGTGGAGAAATTGGGAGTGGAGACTCGGCCAAGTGATCATGGCTACTGTGTGAACCTGGCAGCGGGACATGGATGGATCTGGATAGATGTGTGACCCAGTTGCCTATATCTATCCAGAGTTATTCAGATAGTCTAGATTTTTGTTGTTGATGAATCTAGATGGGGTATACATTATTGTAGGTAAAGAATGGTTTCATAATCATGATGTTCGTGTAAACTTGAAGGATCATACATTGTTCTGTTATAGGGAGATGCTCCAGTTTGTCTCAAGGGTGATTTTGGAGTCCCACCCTCTACTCTTGTAAACTTTGCAAAACTTCATAATATAATATAGAGTTCGTGTTTAGATTATGAAGTGTTTCAATGTTTTCTTGATCCTCTTTCATCTGATGTTACTTGTGATTTTAAATCTAGTAAGTTAGATTTTTGGGAGACACATTAGTTAGAAAACATCAAGGTAGAGCTCGTTGATGTTTTCCTCGCAGAGTTACCTCATGGTTTATTGCCCAGTCGATCGGTTGACCATAGGTTTAATTTGATTCTAGGGTCTTAGCCTGTGAGTATTACACCTTACAGGATGAGCTAGCTCGAAGAGGATGAGATTACCCGACAATTGTCGGATATCTTAGGATGGAACAGATTTGAGAGAGTAAATCTCCTTGGGGAGTGGCAGTGCTTTTGAATCATAAAAAATACGAAACTTGGAGGGATGTGTGCCAACTATAAAAAGTTGAATAAAGCTACAATCAAGAATAGATATTCCCTTCCTAGAGTGGACGATCTGATAGATAGACTCCATTGCCAAGTATTTTATGAAGATTGATCTTTGTAATGGTTATCATCAGTTCAGGATAGATGAGGAAGATGTCTTTCAGACGAGTTTCTCATATTACCTTCTGGGCCCATGAATTGAAACACACCTAAGCAAGAATCCACTTACTTGTGTGCTTGCACATGATTGACACTCACTAATTAATATCCAAGAAGTTCGTCCATAACTCTGCAACACTGCATGCCATTATATTCACAAAATAACAAAGGGAATATGTAAGGGTTTGCTAGTACTTGCCATCCAACCATAGACTCCAAACCACATGTAGTGGTAAGCCACCCACCGAGCTAGATACCCACACAACCCTAGCAAGCACATGTCCACTAAGCATGCACGTCCCATACCACGCACCCCTAGCCATCACGGCTGTCATTGGCACTGCTCACCAATAGGCTAACCACTAGTTGGTACCCTTGGGATCCCCCTATCCCAAGGTTGAGCTTTACAACTGGAACTACCCACAAATGAGCCATGATTCCAACTATATAGCCACTTGATGAGTTTACTCTGCTATAAGAGCTGTTCGGTCGGTCTCTTAATACTAGCCACGTTATTTCCACACAACACGTATCATTCTCCCCCTTCTAACGAGAGAAAGACTGAGAGACAAAGTCTAGGTATCGATGCCGACGTGAAGCACCATTCTCCCAAGTGTTGTCTTCATCAGTAAGATCCCTCCATTTGGTTGATCCTTAAGCTATCTCTCTCTTTGCCTTGGAAAAAGGGTTTGGCCTTGTTGATCGACTCAACTTGAGTTTCAACTGCTCGGTGGTAGTGGCGGCTGCGATTAGTTGTTGTAAGGTGTGACCAAGATACATTTGTAGTCCCGCTTTGTACACGGTTTGTAATCTTGATTGAAACCTTCTCTTCCTTTCCGCCTCTGGAACATGCATAAATGGAGACACCTTCAAAAGCACTTTCCAAAACTTGTGCACATATGCATTCACCGTTTCCCCTTTATTTTGCTTCATTCAATCCCACTTCATTGTTATTTCATTTAATGCATTGGGAGGTAAGAACTCGGCATAAAACCTTTGCTTGAATTCATAGTTGTCAGGTACGATACCGTACGATTCATAGGATATGATACCGTACGGCGTACGGGAAAATACGGTATGATATAATTTTATTTCTTATCGTAAAATAAAATATGATGTTTAAAAAATTACTTATAAACTTAGATACTTTCAATTTCGAGATATGGAGTATTTTAAAAAGGAGGGAAGCATCATAGTACAGAGGAAGCTTAAACAGCCATAGACAAGCAAAAACAAGACCATTACTTCCAAAAAAAATTATATTTTCAAATTTTTTTTCCTCGAAAAAACTCGTATGAGTCTGTACGGTATCGTACCATACGATATTCCGTACGATATGACGTCGTAGATCGTACGGAAACAACTATGCTTGAACACTTTCCATGATCTAACAGGATTTCGAAAGCTCTCAGTTTGCCACCAACGACGAGCAGTACATATGCTTACATGCTGGATCATGGGTTTCTGAGTGAAATCCTCATTCCTAAAAGCAATATCAAACTGGGCAATAAAAGCAAGTGCCTTTGACGCATCATATTCCTCATGATATGTATCAAACTTCACAGATTTGTCTTCGGCTTTGAAGTCACGAGACTTTGATGCATTAGCTTGCATCTCAATATGTTTTACTGTATGCATGTCCATTGGGACAGTCCTTGTGAACTGGCATCATTTTTGGAACAAAAGGTGATGCATTGGGCATAGAAAGTGCCCTGCAAGCATGAGGCATGGCTGGCCCCTCAACATACATTGGTGCATTCTCATCCATAACTTCTCCCTCATATGAGCACACTCAAGGATACGTGTAGCGTGAGAGATACGCCGAATACTTGCACCAACATAAAATTGCAGCCCGTGTTGCATGTGTTGTGCATGCACATTTTCCGTCGGCAATGGCATTTGACATACATTTTGATCACTTTCATAAACATTTCATCCTTTATGGGTTACATAAGGTACACCTCCATGGCGTGAAGTCGTCGATAGTTCCTTTCGAATTGCATGAGGGTTCATCCTCTTAGACATGTGCTCTTGTTCAATCACCTATGGGGATACCAAGACATGTGGGATGGTTGCCTTTTCTCCATAGGCATCCTCGGAACGAGCCAAGTATGCATGTGCTGCATCCCTTGGTTGCATGTGCAACTCTTGAGCTATCACTGCCATGGCATGATCCATAAATAATTCAGCTTTCTTGGCCTTCAAATGATCATGTACCAATGGATCCTGGCGGTAGAGCTTCAATTCTTCTTCTTGTGCATAAAGAAGAGCCTGCATACAGTAAGTTTAGCTCTTAAGGCTATGGACTCTCTTTAGCGGTGCATTTTTCCTATCAACTACTTATTTGCGGTACTAATTCTTTCTATTTGCTACTTCGCTTAGTGCTAGGCTTTATTATTACTGAGTTTGCCTTGCATCTCCGGAGGTTTGTCAGAAACTCAGTACAAAGGGCTTTGTGTGAATATATGCTCTTATGTGTGTGTGTGTGTGTGTGGAGTGCGTGCGTGAGAGCATATGTTGATACAGAGTTCTACACCCACTATTGGGCAGTGATGACGTTAGTGGAGATGTCGTAGTATCTAGTCCATACTATGCATAATGGAGTTGATAGTTATATAGTCTTGTGGGTTGAATATCTTGAGTATATAACATGCACGTTCCTAAAAGGTGAATTTGGGCATGTTCTTGGATTCATCTAGGTATATATGTATGGACTCTCCTTCTTGAATTTTCTCTTTACCACGGGACGACTGCCCACATGTTCTTGTTCCTTGGTATGCACCACATGAGTTTGTTCTTCTTGTAAAGCTTAAGAAGCATGCATCATTGTCCCGGCCTCTTGTGCAGGCATCTTCGGTCTCACCATTTGGTCCCTTCACTAGTCTTGATTAGTGTTTTGGGGCAAGTCCATATAGCAGAGCCAAGGCGTGACGAGGAATTTTCCACAAAAGAAAGCTATAGCATTTACCGGCAAAATTTGGCCTGAAAGATGGCCACAGAGCATGAGCAACATGGGATTTTATTCATCAAAGTGACTTATAATGTTTATAAGTCAGTGTGTTCACGCATCATTAATGACGGGCTGGACATATTATTATTTTGGGCATGAACAGGTGGACAGGAGGCGCCTAGAGCAAACTTGGGCTACAAGGTGAGAAAGCATAAAAGCTGATATTTTGGGTTAACCCAGCTACTTTTGGCAGAAAGGAAAAAGCACAAGCCAGGCATCAATCCTCGGCTGCATGCCAATCCTTGGCATATGCAGCTGGCATGGGTGCCTGAAACCGGCCTTCAGAAATTTGACGGGTGGTGAAACAAACACTCGCACACAAAACACTTCATCACCCATGGGGACCTGGAAAAGGAAACAAATAGGGGGGAGGTAGAGTGCTCTTGCAAATAGTACAAGGATACCGATTGGCCCCAAAACGCAGTGGCGCCCCTTGCGGTATTTCTTTACTTGATCAAAATTTGAGTACAAAGTACAACTCGTAGAATCCTCTACCAATAGGATCCCTCGAAGCTTTCACCCAAGACTTCCAAATAAGAACTCTCGTTATCACAGCAAAGCATTCCATAGAGAAGGCACACCTGTACAACACCTCCCTGCTTGAAAAGGTCTTCTCCATCGCTACCATGGATCCCTCAAACCCTTTTCCAAACAGCAGTAGGGCTATACCAAACCATATGTCCTTCCCTATAGTCACAGCTTGCATGTAACCCCGAGAAAATTAGAACTTGTTCACATGAATCCAAAGACATGCTTTCCACATGAAACCAAAGACCTGTATCCGATAAACCATAGACCTGTATCCATAAACCATAGGCCTGTTTCCTCAATACCAAAGTCCTTTTTCCTCTCGAAAAAACCAATGTGCTGTTTTCCATGACAGATATACCATCAAATCACGGTTGCCAAATCCTAGAGAGAGAAAGATAGAGGATGTGTCAAGCAATCCTTGAATACACATAAGTTCAAGACGAAGAGTAACAACACATCTCTTCCAAGAACATCATCTGTGCATCTTAGCTTGATCCTGTGTATCCCAATCAGAGCCTGCAATTCATGATGAGAGAGAGAGAGAGAGAGAGAGAGAGAGAGAGAAAGCCTATCTCTATTCTCCTGTACCAAAAAGGTTTGGGGAATAAGGCCACCACCACTGCCGCCCCCCCCCCCCCCCCCCCCCCCCCCCCCCCCCCCCGGTTTGAAACAATAGCACTGTCGAACAGCACAACAGGAGCATCAATACTCCACACAGCCTCTCCACAACAGCTGTCGAGAGCAGCAGCGCCTCCTCCAACAGCCCACGCGAATGTGAAAAGGGGGAGCGAAGGTGATGATGACGATGCTGGCTTGTTCCACACTGCAGAAAAACTGCCCGCCTGGCTGCTTCCACACATGCAGCCGCCACCAACACGTGGCTTGCTCCATGCCGGCTAGCACCCGGCTGGTTTTCAGCTGTGCGCCCATCCCCTTCACCGCCTACACCAAACCTGTGGGCATCGCCCCGCCTGGCTGCTTCCACACATGTAGCCTGCCTGGTGCCCGCACGTGGCCTGCTCCATGTTGTAGAGAGTCTCCCGCTTGACTGCTTCCACACACGTAGCGCGCCTGGCTGTTGCGCTTCTTAACATGTAGTCCTGCAAGTCGCCTGAGAGGGAGATCGCCAAGATGATGCGCCACCGCACGACACCACCATGCTTCTGTAGCCAGCCCACGTGAGAGAGTACAGTCAAGCCGCGATCGCCAAGATGATGCACTACCACACGACACTACGCTTTAGAATCCTCCACCCTTTCCTTTATAAAGAGGCGCCTCCACTTGCTTTTCTCCAAAAAGGGTTTCCTTTTCATATCCAAACTGATGCCGATCACACTGTCCATCCCGTGCCTATAGGCTATGCCCATGCCCACTTGCTTGTTTATCCTGAGAAAAACACAGGGTCGTAACATATCCCCCTCTTGAAAAATAGCAAGCGTCCTCGATTGCACTCAATAATACAACAAGGCATCGAATGAGCAAAGACTCTCCATATGACAAAAGCAATGCCCCTCCAGTGTATCTAGGTGATGAAACAATCATCCTGGACAATAAGGCCACACCGTCACGTCAAAGCGACAAACAACTCTTGCTTGTTCCTTCGGATGCTGCAGCAAAAGTCTAAAACCAAGTGGAAACACGTAATCTGTGTCAGCCAAAAACAAAACCATGCATCATTCTACGTATGACAAACATATGCATGACACATATATGCATTCACAAACAATATGCTCCTCAAGATGCTCTACCTACTCCAAAATAATAGTCTAAGGGTTGCTCGCAAGCCTTACACCCATGAATATCCCGCAGGACCCACGATTGATGGTACATCATGAGCATATGAAAGCACTCAATGCATCTAACCTATACATCCACGAAGTACTTCCCACATATGTCGCATGGCTATCCCGCAGGAGTCACACTCAATGATGCATCCATGAACATAATAAAGTACTTGATGTATCATACCAATATACATGCATCACACGACACAATTGTATTACCCATGTATTCTCAAGGGTACCAGGATCCAATGGCACCATAATACAATAATACCGCAGAAAGTGTATGCATACATGCACAAATAGAGTTCGATCCATATATCCATGAACCAAACCAACTCTAGGACTGCTCGCAAGACTTATGCCCTTCATAGAGTCTCGAAGTGTTAGCTCAGGTTGCTGTAGACTTTGAGCTCAACCAAACCATGCGATTCCAAAGGAGACCAACTCCACAAATAGCATCATCTCAATTTCCAATTGACCAATTCTGTGGTCAAGAACAGCCAGAACCATATGACAAAGATCGATGTCCCAATCTTCCTCAGTCATACCTTAGTTCCAAAGGCAAAAACCATCCATAGTTGCAGTTATAGTTCAAGGTGCGGCCGATTGTGAACCATACCCAACTTTACCATCTCATGTGACTAGTACACAATATCATAGAAGTCCCATAAGAAGATGTACTGTCAGCCTCAGTACCTTCGGATGAATACAAAGATGTCACCAAGCGACTCCTAGATGAAAACTGAGCCTGTCTATAACAAGGGAGCGGAGGTGCTACCCCCCTCTTGAGCATCAGGCAATACTCCAGACCCATGCTCTGCTAAACTTGAATGAGCCATAACGAGAGTTTGCCCCAACTCAAAAGCATCAAGATAAAGCTGCAATACCTAAGGTGAATCTGCTAAGTCACCCTCATCCATCCACTTCGCATCCATCGGTGAACAGTTCTTAAACTTCACAAGATAGCGACGGGAAACTTTACCTTGTATCTTTCTTTCCTTATGTGCCAGTATATACTCGGGAATAAGAACCTCATCAAGTTCATCCGCTTCCGTCTGAGCTTCATCTGATACATCCTCAGGCACCCAAAACCTGCTGGCACTTCACCCAAGTGGTAACAAGTCCCTGATGAAGCATAGTAGACCACCACTACTAAACATAGAAAGAAGTTGCCTTCCGAACCCCATGAAGCCTCCGTGAAGATACCACTGGTGACAAAATGTCGAAAGCCATAGCCTTTAACCCATCTTTTGCACCATAACACTTCAATTGCTTTTTGTTCTTGGCCACTATTTCCTATCCTTGGTGTCTTTTCTCCTCAGCTTCATCTTTAGCTTTTTCTCTTCACCTCATATAGGCAAAGACATATAATCCTGCACTGTCTCTTGTAATTCCTTTTCACTTTCCACAAGTTGAAGCTTTTGATGTGACAAACACAGGCTTGCCTCCTTGAGAAAGTCGACGATATCCTGGCAATGGAACCATGAAACTGGCCTTCAGAAATCTGACGGGCGGTGAAACAAACACTCGCACACAAAACACTTCATCACCCATGGGGACCTGGAAAAGGAAACAAACAGGGGGGAGCTAGAGTGCTCTTGCAAATAGTACAAGGACACCGATTGGCCCCAAAACGCAATGGCGCTGTAATATGCGGAAGCTTCGGAGAAGAATCGGTAACTTCAATACTCAGAATTCAGCACTCTTTTTGCGACGGAAATTAACGCACAAACTGAAAGTATATGTGCAAAAAATAGAGAGAGAGAGGGAGAGATGGAGAGGACACAGTATTGGGTCCCAATTACCCTCTGTAGGGCCCCCACCACGGATGGTGTATTTGCTTTATTAGAATGATGAGAAATCTGAAAGAAAAATATAGCAATCTTGGACCTTTTCTTGGTTGGGAATACCCTGCCCTTGACCTGAATCCTTCACCCCTTTGCTTAGCACCCTCTTGGCTTTGTCTAGCCTCTTATGCTTGAGCTCTTGGTGGAGAATCAGATGAATGAATGGGATTGTGGGCTCTCCCTTATATAGTACTCCTACAGCAGCAGTCGGCCAGCACAAAGCCAAGCGGCCAGCATTTAATGTTCCACGATTGTGAATATTCAGCAATAAATGCTGAATAAAATCCCATAAAATGCTGCATTTTTCCCTATCAAGTTGAAAGGTGATGCGCCTGCTTCCAGAGGGCTGGGCACAGCTTTTGCCCACAATCCAAGGGCTGGGCAGCCTGTATGGGCTGCCCCATACTTGCCCTACAGCCATGTAAAGGCTGTAATCTCCTGGAATCTGCCTTATTCTTGCCCTAGGGCTGTCCTACAGTCCCTCCATGGCTGGTGGGTTCAGCTTGGGCCTTCTTGGCCCTCATGGGGGTGGTTCTACACCATTCCCATGCCCACACTAAGATCCGGGGTAGCCCTATGGGCTGGCCCCTTGTCCTAAACACTAAGTACTCAGTGATCTGGCATCCGGTACCATACCAGATACACAGAATCACTGACATCAATCTAGAGGGAGACTCACAGCGCGGACTGGCACTGTTTCATGTGCAGGACAGTGCACACTTGACCTTAGACTCATGTGCAGGACAATGCACACCTGACCTCGGACGACTGAGATGGATCCCTGGGGCTGACTCGTCCCGGACTGGGCTCACATGGGACCAGTTCACCATCCCAGGTCCTGTACCTTCTGTACATAAATGTCTACGTGGCATCCAAGTGCGGGATGCATGTGACATCCCCTTCTGCTTAACTTGACGGAAGCTGCATAGCCTCCAAATAATCCGTCAATAACGCCGGATGGTCTTCGAGAAACTCTTGTCGAGCCATACCGCTTCATGAGTTCCTTTGTCTTGAAACTTCGTGAGGAACTGTCGTAGTCTTCGGCCTGAGCCATGCTTGAAACGGTGCAGAAGGATCTGCTCTGGAACCATAACTTCTACTTTATCAACAATGTCTGGTTCCGCTTCATCTTTGACCTCTGAAGGGGTTGGACTTGCATATGGCTTTAACCAACTGACATGAAATACATCGTGCATAGTCCAACTCGGAGGTAGCTTTAACTGCATAGACACCTCATTAATCTTTTTCCGGATGTGGGAAAAGGTCCGAAGCTCCTGAAAGACAACTTTGGGCATCGCTTGTCCACCTGTTTCAGTCTTTGCTTCATAATCCGAAGATTAACCCAATCTCCTTTCGAAAACTTCAGATCCCTTTAGTCTTTATTGGCCTGTCGAGTGTAGGCCTCTTGCACATGGGACCAGTTCACCATCCTAGGTCCTGCACCTTCTGTACAGAAATGTCTACGTAGCATCCAAGTGCGGGATGCATGTGACATCCCCTTCTGCTTAACTTGACGGAAGTTGCATAGCCTCCAAATAATCCGTCAATAACGCCGGATAGTCTTCGAAAAACTCTTTGTCGAGCCATACCGCTTCATGAGTTCCCTGAAACTTCGTGAGGAACTGTCGTAGTCTTCAGCCTGAGCCATGCTTGAAACGGTGCAGAAGGATCTACTCTGGAACCATAACTTCTGCTTCATCAACAATGTCTAGTTCTGCTTCATCTTTGACCTCTGAAGGGGTTGGACCTGCATAGTTGTGGTATTCTTGGATGATATTTTGAAATATAGCCGTTCTTTCGAGGAGCACGCAAAGCACCTCCGATATGCGATTTATTTACAAAAGAATTTACACTTAGAGATTTTTGCATAGAGCTTGACCAAATCCAGAAGGTTTTAGATTGGCTGGTACCTTGGACTGTGAGCCAAGTTCGTTTGTTTTTAGGATTCACTGTCTTTCTTAAGAAGCCAGCAAGGAGTATTCTAATGCAACCGTTTTCCTTTCTAACCTTCTCAAAGGACGTGGACAAAAGTCCAACGCTCCTATTACCTAGAATGAGAGGCTTGATTAGGCTTTTTAATAGGGTCAAGTTTATGGTGAGAGGTGCACCAACTTTGGCCATATTGTATCTTGGCAAACCATTCATGGTTGAGACTGATGATGCGAGTGATTTTGTGATAGGGACTACCTTGTTCCAGGAGGGCCGACCTGTGGCTTTTGAAAGCAAGAGCTTGATGATACGCAGGTCAGATGGCATACTCAAGAGAAAAAAGAGTTATATGTGGTTATCCACGCATTGGAAATTTGGATACATTACTTATATGGATCCAAATTTGTTGTTTTGACCAACCATGAGTCGATTAAGTATTTTTGCAGAAAACCTGAGTAGAGGGGGAAGAAAGCGTGGTGGACAGAGTTGATGCAAGATCTTGACATGGAGATTTGGTATCGGAAGGGTTGCTTGAATAGGATTGCAGATGCATTGAGTTGGATTGGGGAGGTGAATCTTTTAAGTTTCATTGAGATTGAGGTTGGCTTTTATGATTCCCTAAGAGGGCTATGTGAGACTGATAGATATTTTGTTCCGTTTTGGCAACATATCTAGATAGGGAGCTCCGTTATTAACCAGAGCTCAGGGATCATTCCACCATCAAGGTGGTTGGAGGTCAATATCTTATTCAGAATGGATTGTTGCTCGGAAATGATAGGGTTTGCATGGGGTACAACAAACCTATGATTTGGTAAAATGTATGTTTTACTAGACCAAAATGAGGGCAAAAATCTAGGACTATGTGGTTAAGTGTCGTCAGTGTCAAGTGAATAACGCTGAGTGTCTTACCGTTGGAGGACTGTTACATCGTCTGGAGATCCCTTATATTAAATGGGAGAGTATTTCCATGGACTTTATCACCGGTTTATCATGCACTCGCAAAGGGCATGATGCCATTTGGGTGGTGGTAGACATGTTGACAAAGATGGCAAGATTTTTACCTACAAGGAAAACAGTAATGGCTCCTAAATTGGCACGACAATTTGTTGAGTAGCTTTTTAGGTTACATGGTTTACCTTGTGACATAGTGAGTGATGGGGACTTGAAGTTTGTTGGACACTTCTTGCTGCTAGTTTTCTAGAAATTGGAGACCAAGCTGAGTTTGAGTTGATCACCCTCAGTCCAACAATTAGATGGAGAGGGTGAATCAGGTTTTGGAGGATATTCTTCATGCATACGTTAGACCATCAAACTGGGGGAGGTACATTCTGATGGTTGAGTTTGCCCATAATAGTGCTAAGCATGTAGCCATTGGTTACATCTTGTTTATGCTGATGTATGGATACCAACCTAGATCTCAGTAGCTATGGGACTTATGGGTATCTGCTTTGACTTGGTGCCTAGTTGAGGCTTTTAAGTGGGTTCCCTAGGCACTTCCATAGGTGGGCATTGACATCTCTCTGGTTTACTTTTCGAAGATAAGGGTTTAGTCAAAGTTGGAGAAATACTCCTCCTGATTGTTGAATACAAGCACATAATCTTCATAGGCTGTTTTAGATTATATATTTTAGGATTCATGTTGTGATAAAACTGTTGGTTTTTAAAGCTTAGATGTGATAAATTTAGATCAAGGCTTATTGGAAGATGTAATGGAGGTAGTTTTCAATGCCCATTGGAGGCACACTAGTAGACAAATTTTCTCATTTCTAAACAGTGAAACAAGTCTACTATAAATGAAGGTTGAAGGTTTTTTAATGAACTTTAGTTAAGTGGGCACCTCCAACTTGTTGTAAATCCTGAGTCTTTCCTAATTTTGTGATTATTGATCTGGTTCTGTGCAGAGTTGCGAACACGTCTTCGCCTCCTTAAATTTGATGACCATGATCAAGAAGTAGACACACATCAAGAGGAAGCTTGCCTTGCTGGAGAGGAAATCAAGTGTGAAGATTATGACGTTCATCCACAGACTGATGACGACGATGATGCTTTGATTGGCTCCTTGAATGATCTTGAACATTTCGCTTGTGTAATGGAGGAAATGAGTTGTCCAAGTGGAAAGGAGTGGGAAATGTTTTATGTTAAGGATGTACTTGTTGCATCTGGGTTCATTGGGGACAGTGCTGCTATTTTGACTCAGTGGTATGCACCAAGTAAGCCTCTCAATCCTTGTCTGTTTCAGAAAATAGAAAGCAGCTACTTTGGCAAGGAAAGTGAGATCCAGGAGCACAGTCGAGTTGTCTTGGAAATCTGCAAACAGGGAGGAGGAATCTTAAATTCTTCACTAAGACACCTTCTTTTTGATACTGTCAATGAAGTTCTTTTTGATGTCTTTGGGCCTCATCTCAACCGCCGTCTATGGTTACGCTCATCTAAACTGACAGTTTTTCCCATGCCCTCTGGGAAGGACCTTGTAAAGCACATCTGGTCACAAGTTTGTTGCCTTTCACACTCCCAATCTGAAGCTCAGGATACCCTAGAGAATCTGGTCACAAAGGATCTGGCCAAAAGAGGCCGATGGCTTGATGTTGGCATTGAAATTGAAGCAGTTGGGCTTGATGTGGAAAGAGCCATCCTTGATGATTTGATTGAGGAGACATTGCTGGTCTTTTAGGCTGCAACCAGTTAGAGTTACTGTGAGTTTCTGCGTGCAGGCATTGTTATGATTTGTGAGATGTTTTGTTGGAATATGGCCTTCATTCAAAACATCTGAAGCTCATGCACATCTCTGAGCATCACCAACATATCTGGGGGCATTGAGTTCTTCATGTTTTGTATAATTTTGGTGATGTGTGGTGGGGATTGTAACATAGCTTGTTGCTCTTCTTGTAAAGGTGATACTAAGATTCTCCCGCTTCAACAGTTTTGTACTCTTTACAGGTAAAATTACAAAGAGAATGTTGTCAAGATAAACCACAACCTGCAACGAGTGAAATAACTGTACTTCCCTCATTTCAAGAAAATATGTTTCACGAAATAAAAAGAGCAATGTTTTGTTAAAACAGGGGTTCTTATTCTTATGACTGTACTTAGCGGTTGCCTTTCCAGGGTGGCTTTGTTGTACAGGTCTTGTATCTGCTCCCTAAAGGTATATATACCTTCAAAGTACTGTACCCTTTGGCTCGCACTTGTAAGTTGTTCTATGTGACAGGTGTGGGTGGACATGTCTTCGGATAAATTATGACTTGATGATAATCGATGCAGAAGGTTTTTCAGATGCATTCTCTTATTCCTTATCCATGCTCCTTATCCATGCAGTGATACTACTTGCAGAGACATCCTCTTGTTAAGAAAACGGCAGTGTCACCTTCTCCCATTAAACTGTAGTACTATCTGAGATGGGTCAGCCTTTAGCATACTTGGAGGTGTGGCAGAGCACTGCCAATGAATTCTCAACTCCCAACTTGGTGTTCAGAGAATTGGTGTAGAGATTGCTGTCAGCTTGAAAAAACTTAAAGCCTACTCATGCTTCTCCTCTAGGTGAACTTGACATCCAACTTCCCAAAGGGCACTACATGCCAAGTAGCAGTCCTTTGTTGACACAGCCACACTTATAGGGGTTATGGCAAACCTTGGATCTCTATACCTTTGGAGATTTTGTAGAATGACTATGTTAAATGCTTCATTTAATCCAGGAAAATGGAGAAAACATCAGTGTAGAAATTCAATGATCATGAACATTTGGAAGGTGTGCTTGGTGCTTCACAGACCCAAAGGCATAACGCTGTTTTCCCCTTTGGTGGTAAGGTAATTATTTCCCTTTGATCTTTAAAAATGGCTCTCATTGTCATTTGGTGATAAGGTAAATATTTCCCTTCAATCTTAAGAAATGGCTATAGCTCTCATTTTACCTTCATACCTATCCACGAAAGAGTATATACTTTTATGCTTTGGCTATTTCAATCTACATGGTGGCAATGAAAATGGGTCTTTGATTATTTATGTGTATAGCTTCTTGTATTTCACCCACAAACAAAGAAATTTGGATGATAATGAGTGCCTTTCTTGTTTAATACTAGTCAATTATTATAAGCAAGTTAATCATTAAAATTCTAGAAAATGTAATACTTAAAGAAGACATAGAAATACTCATGATAGGAAATACGTGAACTCCATAGCTATGACATAAGCATTCAATCAACATGAATATGATGGAAACAAGTGAAATGAGTCAAAGCCATACTCAAAGAAGCCATGTGATATTCCACACATGAAAGATCATGAGCTAGCTCCCATGAAAGAAAGCCCAAATGGTAGTGTACCAATGTACTCCAAGTAGTGACTGTAGTTCATTCAAAATACAAATGATCCAAAGGTTCTCTTAGGTGAGCTCCTAATTATCTATTATCTATTCAATAAACATGAATATGATGGAAACAAGTGAAATGAGTCAAAGCCATACTCAAAGAAGCCATGTGATATTCCACACATGAAAGATCACGAGCTAGCTCCCATGAAAGAAAGCCCAAATGGTAGTGTACCAATGTACTCCAAGTAGTGACCGTAGTTCAGTCAAAATACAAATGATCCAAAGGTTCTCTTAGGTGAGCTCCTAATTATCTATTAATTTAATTTTTACAACATTTGTGTTAAAATAACCCTTCATTTTAAACCATCTCTTTCCACAAAGATTTTGTCTCCAAAATCACCATATATGCTATCACTGAAGTACTATAATCATATTCCAAGTGCCATGATAGTTAGTAGAAGTTAACCACTTTACTTCAAAATTCATGATCATACCTTTCCAAGCTTCGTATGTAACCGTATGAACATATAGAACATCCCACCATGATAAGCATCCCAAATATGAGGGAGAGCCACTAAAAAGTGGAATTTCAAAAAATCCACACCTTAGTAAATGCCCAAAAATTATCCAATGTCATCAAGAATAAGCCCATACTCTTGTAAATAAGTTAAAGACTTTCATGTAGACTTGTCTTCTCTTTCCACTTAATGAGGAATTTCTCAATTGTGCGGTTCCTCAAAACCTTATGTCTGCTTCCCACTACTTTTTTTGTGTGTATTCGATCTCTCCCTCCTCATCAATGTGAAGCAACTTGGCCACCACTTCAAGATCTTGTTCCACATATCTTTTGAGATTACATATAAGAAACAGATTATGTATTCTTATCTGAGTGTTGGGCAATTACATCAATAGCTTTGGCAACATCGTTATCATTGACATTGATTTCTACATTCTTCCTAGTGACATTTCTACACTCTACACTGCCATTTCTCATACACTTTGCAAGTTTCCTTTGTCATCATCAATGATCTATTGGTAGCAGCCATCTCGGTTGCATTCAAAGAGGCATTGATAGAGCCTACAGGTAGTCGGGATATTTGCATTCTTTGCCAGAAATAAGTTATCTGCTAACTGAAATGGTAGGCAGTGATGTATTTGGGATGCTTTTCACTGAGGATAAGCTTAACGAGACCAAATGCACCATGTACTAGCTGCCAAAGGGCTTTGGAATGTTGTTATTGGCATTAAGGCACGCCCTATCTAGCCAGCTCAGCGGCATAATACATGTACTTTGGATGGTGATACGAGTTTTGATGTAACTGTGACATCTGCCTCCGCACATCCCAAGCTAAGTGGGATGGTAGGGATGCACATGCATATATGCATTAGTGGTACTTTTAGTGAAAAGGAGCATTATTTCTTCTATTCGCTTATATAAAACTGTGAAGCATATTTGGGATACTCTTGTTGCGCATTACCAGGTGCATAACCAGGCATGAGTGGCCTACTTGCACAAGCAGTTAGAGTCTGAGCATATGAATGAGGGAGATTTAATGGATGAGTTTCTCATAAGGATTAAAGATCTAAGGGAGCAGCTTGTATTTATAGCTTGTATGTATTGATGAGGCCTATTTAGACAGTTCTTTGCTGTCTTACAACTCTATTGGATTCATACCAGGGTTTTGCATCTACACTTCGGCTCATGAGATGAAGGGTAACCCCAATGCCCTTACTTTTGATAAGTTGGTGCGGTGCTCTTGTAAGAAGAGTGATCTTGACAAAACCAAACTAAAATACATGTGGGAGATCAAGTGTTTGGTTCTAGTTAAAAAGATAAAGGCAAAGTCTTTTCTCAGGGTAGTTATAAGATAAAGGAAGAATCAGCCCAGTCTTCTAGAAAGGATGCCTACTAGAAGGGGGGTGATAAGCCTAAGAAGAAAGGAAAATGCAGCTACTCTCAGAAGCTAGGCCATTGTATCAATGAATATAGAAAATGCTAGAGAAGGAGAATAAGAAAGAGCCAGGCATGGCTGTGGGTGGCTGATGCATCATCACCAAGTGCACGAGTCAACGAACTATGCATAAGATGATTGGTCATTCATTGCATACTGTAGTTATGATCCTTTTATCCATGGTGTATGCATGTCAGTGAACAGATCAACATGTTTGGTACTTTGATAGTGGTGCTAGCAAGCACATTGCTACTCAGTGTGATTTTCTTGAGTTTGTTCCTTAAGGAGGCATAGTGGTGCTAGCAAGCACATTGGTACTTTGATAGTGGTGCTAGCAAGCACATTGCTACTGAGCGTGATTTATTTTCCTCCCTTGAGTTTGCTCGAGGCATAGTCTCACAGGTGCAAACATCTTCTCATATCCAATGAAAGTAGTTGGTAAGGTTGTGCTCACTGTGTTGCAAATGGTGGAACAACAACTCTCTTTGAAGTCTTGTTTGTTCCAGGCATACAAAAGAACTTGCTGTTAGTTTTTGACATTACTAGGGAGGCGTATTGTGGTTAGATTTGTTGATAAAAGATGTACAGTTCATGATGGAAACATCACAATGGTATTTAATACTCTAAGCCATGGGCTTTACATGTTGGACATGTATCAGATATTGACACATAATATGAATGATGCGGAACTATGGCATGCAAGCTTTAGTCACTTGAATTTTGGCAATTGTTGCACCTTAAAGGGAAAGAGATAGTGTTATAGTTGCCAAATCTTGAGGCCACATGTATATGAGGGGTGCATTTTGGGCAAGATACAATGTGTCTGAAAGATGGATCAGTAAGGGTTGTCCAAAAATTACATCTTATACATAGTGATGTATGTTATCCTATTAGAACACCATCGATCGGGGGATATCTCTACTTTGTGACCTTTATTGATGACTACTCTAGGCACACCTGGGTATATTCGTTGAAGGCAAAGTCAGAGGTTTTTATATGCTTTAGACACTTTGTTTCTATGGCTAAAAATGTGTCTACATGTAAAGTCAGTACCCTTCATATAGATCGAGAGGGGGAGTACATGTCAAAGGAATTTCATGTATATATGGTTGAAAGAGGTATAACCTCTATGGCTCATTTTTGTGTTTTTGCTTGTCTTGCTAATGCTCTTTTACTTGAGCAACAATGCATTAAATTGGATAATAAGGTAGTAAAATGCATTTTTATGGGATACAACTTAGAAAGTAAGCTCAAAGAAAGCAAAGGGTATTTACTCTACCATGTGGCCACAAAGTAGAATTTTGTATAATGGTATAAAACCATATGTGGAGCAAATGAATGCTCAAAAAGGTGATGCAAATCATCCCATACTAGTTGAAAATCCCACATATTAGCCTATTGATGAGGCAATTGTGGATGAGGAAAGAGCAGCTATACACGTGTCTCCAAGAGTATGCCAAAATGGCTGGTGTAGACATTGCGGGACATCAAATTATCTACTCATTTACCTAACAGGACACACGCAAGTTCTCTTTGCATCTTATTCTTTTGTGGATTATGATGTAGTATAGCAATGAAGAGGAATCTATTTCCTTTGAGGAAGTATATGAAAATGATCATTGGATGCATGCCATGCAGGATGAATACGACTCAATCCTAAAAAATGGAACTTGGTATTTAGCAGATTTGCCTTATGGTAAAAAGGCCATTAGTAAGAAATGGGTTTATAAGCTTAATTAAGCATAAAGCTCACGGTAGCATTGAGCACTACAAGGCAAGGCTTGTTGCAAAGGGTTATGCTCAAGAGAAGGGCATAGATTATGATGAGACCTTTGCACCCACATCTCGTATGACTACAATTACGTGTGTTATTGCAATGGCAACAGTGCTGCATCATGGTTGGAATGTACATCCGTTGGATATCAAGACTGCCTTCTTGAATGGTGATTTGCATGAGGAGGTCTTTGTATCTCAGCGTCGTGGTTTTGTTGAGAAGGGACATGAATCTAAAGTATGTAGGTTAAGATAAGCTTTATATGGCCTTAAGTAGGCTCTCATCATACATCGTATGACTACAATTACGTGTGTTATTGCAATGGCAACAGTGCATCATGGTTGGAATGTACATCCGTTGGATATCAAGACTGCCTTCTTGAATGGTGATTTACATGAGGAGGTCTTTGTATCTTAGCGTCGTGGTTTTGTTGAGAAGGGACATGAATCTAAAGTATGTAGGTTAAGATAAGATTTATATGGCCTTAAGTAGGCTCTCATCATACATGGTATGAGAAGATAAATGCATACTTGGTGCAGATGGTTTTCGGTGAACCATTTGATGCATCCCTTCATCAATGAGTGTCTCATCTTTCTATTATGTAGCATGAAGCCACACATTTAGTTTTGGGTATCCTAGTGGAGAAAGTTTATGCATAGTCCCGAAAGTAAGCATTGCCAAGGGCACTCATTCCCTTGGCTTATTCTATGCTAAAGGGGGGTGATATTCAATTGCATGCTTTTAGTGGTTCCGATTGGGTTGGATGTTATGACATGCAAGTGTCCACCTTGGTGATTTATGTATATTGTGGCTTAACAAGAAGCAGACATGGGCCACTTCAAACTATGAAGTTGAGTATAGGATAGCTTTTACATTGACTGTGAAGTGTATATGGCTCAGACGCCTATTGGAAGATCTTGAACGAGCATCACAAAAGAATGCCTTGTAATCCAAATCAATGCCTGAATAAAAAACTGATGTATCACCATGGCATGCCTTATCATGTAGCCCAAACTGATCTACATAACATCCATGCCATGATCAACATCATAATGAGAACATCTATGGGCAACATCAAAGAAGAATGCCTCATAACAATCTGAATCATGCCAACCCATGGGTAAATCCATGCCATCAACACATGAACCATCCTGCAACTCAATCAAAGCATGGTCCACATAAACATGATCCATAGCATGCATATCCATAAAAGAATAATTTATAACATTAATCACATGCATACTAACATCACTAATGTCATCTCCAATATAAGCAGCATGTGTGTTGTCCTCAACATGTATACGATCATAGACCACATCATCAAATACATCCCTGATAAATCACTATGGACATAGGTAGATGTGATATCATCCTCATGAGATGAGTACACTTGCCTCTCGAATGACAAGTTCTGACCTTTATGAAATCATCTCTATCCTCCCGCAAGATACCTAGCTACCCGAATACTGTTAAGCTCACCCTAACGTGTCAAGGGAAGTTGCCGATCTGCCAAAATCAAGCTATGCTCAAGAGCTCCACCGTAGCCGCTCGTCACCACCCTCCTCCTGCACTCTTTGTCACATTGAGGCAGTTGCACGGGTGGTGTAATCTCTCTCGCGAAGATCGTGTGGGATCTTCACGGAAGACGATTGCATTGGTAGCCTAATCACTCAAGCAAGAGGGAGAGAAGAAGCAAGAGAGAACAAGTGATTAACACTAATCACTCCCAAACCCTAACCCTAAGCACTCCACACATGTTAGATCAGAGTTACAAGAGAGAGGGAGAGAGAACACTCCACTTCTATTGCACAAATGGGAGAATGAGTTATAAACAAGAGAAATTGAATTTTATAGTTCCAAGCCTTTTCCTACTAGGCCGCCCGGGAGTAAGTGACCCGAGGCACCCAAAACATAGTTATACGGCTTTTCTCTATGGTTTGGCCAACTGACCAAGATCCTAAACCATCTTCGTCGATTGGACTGGTACTGGCTCGGTTGGTGTGGTTTGGGCAAACTGCTGAGGGGTATGCCGTGGTGGGAGCCAAATGATGGAGTTGCCATCATTGAAGCCTTTGGCATCTAAGAGACGTTTGGGCACCCATCATTGCCATTGGCTGATGAAAGCCCATGGTTGATGAGGCTTGTGGGGTTTTTGTTGACGAGGCTTTGAGCAAGGAGTAGGTGGTTATAGTGAGGACAAGCTCTTGATTGGGGCTTTGGGAGCCACATGTGTGTGTTGTCTTCATGGAAGTCTTGAGCTTTAAGCACATTGGCAGGCACCCAGCATTGTTGTTTGTGCTGTGCTTGGGGTTTCTTACCTTTCGGCCATGGGGCCTTTCATCACAGCTTCTCGAGGAGTTTTTGCGGCGGGGATGAGCACAGGCGGCATGCTTGGGTAGCTAGAGGTGAGTGTTGCCTTCATAGTAGCCTTGTGCTCGTAATAATAGGCAGTCGACGCGACTAGCCAATGTTGGAGCTTTGGCTTGGGGTTGGTTTTTGTTGGCTTAGTTGGCTTCTTGCACTTGGGTGGCAGAGATGGCCGTTTGGGGATCCATAGTTATGTGTAGCCATGGTAGAAACCTTGAGCTGAAGAAGATTCTTGGGCACCCACCATTGATTGTCATGATAAAGGTAAGAGGTCAGGGTGCTTGCGGTGTGGGTGGTCGAGGATGTAGAGTTGAGGGGGATTATTGATGATGAGGCATGATTGTCATTGGTGGAGGGTGTCAACAGTGCCTTGACCGGCTTTGGTGAGGCATGAGGTGTGGTAAAAGGGGAGACTTCCGGTGATGAGGATGGGACATTGAAGGGGAAGGGCAGTCGAGGGTGAGGGTGTGTATAGGATTTCCTCTTGAGGACACAAGAGGACCGTGGCATTTTTTCCATGGTGGCTGTTTCTTCTCGAGAATTGATTTGGCAATGAGTGGCATCAATCCACTCTTTTCCAATGATAATTCGGCCTTGGAGTGCTCCTGCATCTATGACTGAAATCTGCACTCCAACTGGTTATTTCCAATAGAAAGTTTAGGAATGAAATACCCAACACTCATTAAATGTATTTCATGTGAAATTTTAATGTGAGTGTTTTCTTGTGTAAGTGGTGTGGGTTTTCTAAGGGTTTAACATGCCTCCAAGAATATGAGATTGGTGTGGACCATAGGGTAGATGTGGGCTAGCCACCGTTGTAGAAGATCATTCTCAGCGGGAGTCCAATCCATATTCTTGGTGGGTTTAGTTTTGGTGTAAGTCCAGGGGCAGTGGAAGACTTACCGGTTATTGTTGGGGGTGAGAGAGTACCCTTTGTGGAAGTAGTCAGTGTGGGCAGAGGATCAGATTCGATGCACTCCCTGTCCTAGAGGATCATCGTTACTTTGCCCTGGGGTGGGGAAGCTTGAGGGTAGCCGTGCTGTTAGTGGAGTTGATTGTACTTGTAGTGTTCTGGACCTAGCTTCTCCAAGGATGACTGCTTCATGTGTCGCACCTGTGGGAACCACATAAAACTTACAAGCCAATGGGATAGAGACAGCATGTGCAGTTTGTGTAAAAGATCCAAGGCTTTGTATATGTTGTCCACTAGGCAATTGAATTTTGGCATGGGCAGTGTTAAGAGATGGTTTGTCTAGGAGACCCATGTTTCCCATGGAAAAAGATCATGGTGGCTGGCTGTTGGTGACAACAAGGCACATTTTCTTTGCATATTTTTGCCAAAGGGGAAATCTAGCCATACTGAAAGAGTGGTCGTTTTGTGTTAGGGAGCTACGCTTACACTCATAGTGTTAAGCGAGGCAAGGGCCTTGTAGGGTTCATGAAAGGACTAGCCATTGGGGAGGGGAGCACAAACTATGTGCTGAGTTTGTGATATGGGAGGGTATTAAGTGTAGCAAGGATTTTAAGTGAGTCGTGGGTCGTCGACTTCGTCTCACTATTGATAGAAGCGATTGTGTATGGCACCCGTGCGTCATCAAGGGCTTGATGAAAAGCATCGCAAACAAAGAGATCGTTGATACTGGTGGTGGTCATAGAGTCTTTGACAAAGGGACCTCTGGCCATGGGATGTGAGTGCCAGGTATATAAATTTACTTTGAGCATTTGAGTCTCTTTGTAGCGGTAGACATGATGTGTGTCCTAATCATGGATCAGTTGTGTTTGTCACATGAAGGGTTTGCCCAAGATGTTGTCATAGGTGACGTTACGAAAGTTCATGACTACAAATGTGAAGTTGAAGGTTATGTCACAGACTTTTACCTTGAGGTCATGCGATAGGCTCAGGGGTTGTGCAGATTTCCTGTCCGTAAGCTTTATCACCAATGTGGTGGGATCAAGGCTTGTTTGGTCCCATTTTTCCTAGCATGTTCGTGTGAGGACGCTTATGCCAACACCGCCATCTAGGATGCCTTTGACCACATGTCCGTAATAGGAAATGGGCAGGGCTGCATTTGTGTCATCACCTTCAAAGTAGTGGCCCAACACATTTACTTGAATTGTTGGTGCACCTTTGTGTTGTGGGTGGTGGTGTTGGAGTAGTTCAAGATGATGGGGCTTCTTCCGAGGAATCTGAGTTAGCTCTCTCCCTCCATTAAGCCTGTAGTTTTCGTTCCATCCAATCGCTAAGGTCATTCCATGAATTTGGATTACCTTGTAACAAGGTTCCAATGGGCATTTGGATATGGGAGGAAAGGAAGGCTAGGAGGCCAGCCAAGTTGTGTTGATGTGAGGAGCTTCTGCAGGTGCAGGTCCTTGATCATAAGGTGGATCGATAATGGTATATGGAAGTTCAATGTGGTCCTTATTTGAGACGGGGGTGGAGGTCGAGATTTGGGTGCCGTAGGAGGGTAAAATACCTCTGAAAATTTTGTGTGGGCACCTTGTGAGTCACTGTCGGACTTTGTGTCATTGTTCACATCAAGCTGTTCGATGTGAATGTGGGAGTTAGGCTTAGCCGCCTGTGGAATAGGCACTGTAAGATTAGGAGGCGCATGTGGGGAAAGATCTTCATTTGTTAATGTCATGCTGGTGAACGGATCTTCCTTGGCCTCTTGAGTGTAAGCGGGGCTCCTGCCTGACCTAGTGTGGAAGTTCAAGTTCTTGACCTAGACATTGAGTAGGTATAGGGGGCGGCGCGCACTCAGGTATTGGGTAAAGGTCACAAAAACGGGCAGTGGTTCAAGTTGAGCCTGGTAGTGCTCTACCAGTGCTTGGGCCTCCTGAAGACGTTGCTTCTTGAGGATGGCATTGGGATATGTGGCCAGCCGTTTTTGTCATTTGGTAAGTTTTTGGGGGATTGCATAGGGGAGTGGCATTTTGGCATGATCATTGCTCTCGGCGGAGGAGGAGGATGTGGTCTTTGTGGAGTCAGGTGCGGATGCTAACCCGATCGTCACCTTGGCCAATGTGCTTAGAGCATTGTTTCTTTTTAGATGTGGCCTTCTTGAGTTTGGCTTGCAACCGTGTGATGACATTCAATGGCATGCCTTCAATTGTGGAGTGAGAAACTAATTGCAAAGGGAAATCCTTGAAGTAATGGTCGATTTCACAGCCATGACATTGTGGTGTCACTGGCAGGCTTTTCTTTTAAGGGCATTCAACCACTCTATGGGGTCCTTGTGGGTGACAGAGGAAACACAGAAGAGGTGGTTTCCCTGTGGATGCACCGATGCTATGCACAATTGGTTTAGGGTCCATGGGAGGCATCGACAAAGGGAGATAATGTATTATGGACATCGGGGTGGCGAAGTAGATGGGCTCCAAGGGTCTAACAATGGACCTGGTGTAAATCTATCCATGATCAATGGGTTTAACTGGAGAGGCAATGGTTGGAATGGAAAGATGGGCACTGGAGAAGGTCGCGGTGGCGTTATGTGTGAGTAGTTAGTTGGGGGTGGTACCACAAGTAAGGCTTGATGCTCGGGAGGAGAGGAAGGTAATATTACAAATGAGCTTTGGGTGGTACCACAAGTAAGGCTTGATGCTCGGGAGGAGAGGAAGGTAATGTTACAAATGAGCTTTGGGTGGTACCACAACTAAGGCTTGATGCTCGGAGGAGGAGAGGAAGGTAATGTTACAAATGAGCTTTGGGTTGGCATTGGCATGGTGGCGAATTGCGTGGAATAGCTTTCTCGCATGTTATCATGGAGAAAGATTGCCCATTTGCAGGCTTGATCAAAGGTGGAGGGGCGCGTGATGCACCCACCCTTAAGGTGAAAAATGGTCTTTTGAGGGGTTTTGTGTGTGTAAAAATGACTTTAGTGGGTCAGGTAGGTAGAGCATAAGCACCTTTAAAGATATAGAAATTTTAAATTTTTTGATTTTTTTCGGGTTTTTTTTTGGGGGAAGGTACGTATGACGCTTATGAGTGTACGCCCGTGGCTTTATGAAGGTATGGCCGTGGCATTAGGATGGTACGGTTGTGGCAAGTTTTCTTTTGAATTTTTTTTTGAAGGTATGTCCGTACGCTTTATGAGCGTGCACCCGTGGGGTGGCTTTATGAACGTACGACCGTGGCTTTAGAATTGTACGGCCGTGGCATGTTTTTTTTGAAAAAATGTTTTTTTTGGGAAGGTACTTTTTTTTGTTTATAAGCGTATGCTCATGGCTTTATGAAGGTACAGCCGTGGCTTTAGTATGGTATGAGCGTGGTTTTTTTTAGATTTTTTTAAGAAATTTTTTTTGGGGGATGGTATGTTCGTAGGCTTATGAGCGTACACCCGTTGCTTTATGAAGCTACAGCCGTGGCTTTAGGATGGTACGATTGGCAAGTTTTTTTTTGAAATTTAACGAAAAAAAGTTTTTTTTTGGGGGGGGGGGACGATACGTTAGTATGCTTATGAGCGTACGTTTGTGGCTTTATGAAGGTACGATCGTGGCTTTAGGACGGTACGACTGTGGTAAAGTTTTTTTTGGGAGGACGGTACATTTGTATGCTACTTGAATTTGAATTTGGGGGAAAGGTGGTTGTTGAGTGGGAGACAACAACAAAGATCCCCTCATTAATGCAAGGTAGGTGGAAAAATGCTAAAGTTAGAGACAAACTCTGAATTTGTGGTTTTCAACTAATTTAGAGGCGAGTACCCTAACTTAACTAAAGATTAATCCTTCTTAATTCCACTCGTAATCACTTTTTAACCCTCTTCTTTGCTCTCTAATTACTCCCTAATGGTGAGGAGTTTAGGAATGGGGATTTGATAAGTGGATTAGCAATTTTCAGGCTAACCCAATGATGTTATCACCCCTAATTAATCTCTCTAATTAGGTCTCTAATTAACCCACTCAAAAGAGAGAAAATTAGACAAATGAGACCTTATTAATGCTAATTCTCACTAATTTTGAGCTAATGGGAGTGGACTAAGCATGGAATTAGGTCAAGGCAAGTGTTTAGAACAGGCACTCCAATTACTCCAATTGCAAGCAATTAGGCTCAACTTTTGCTCTCTTTAAGTTCACTAGTCACACTAACCAGTAGATTAGTGATAATTAGTGAAAATTAGGAGATTGTTTATGATTTTTTTGGGGGATTTTTTGGTGGATTATTAGGGTTCTATTTTACATTCCTAAGCGACCTGTGTGAACTAGTCTAAACATAAAACATGTTTAGAAGCAAAAAAATTAGCAAAAGACACTCTAAGTTTAAACAAAAACCGTCTTCTTTGAGCTTTGTAATCACTCAAATCTCTAGTTTTTTTTCCTAAACACTTGCTAATCCTACTCCCAAAAACAAGCTATGCACAAAATCAAAACAAAAACAACAAGAAAATTAAAAAAACAAATCCAACAACCAAAAATCGAATGCCATAGCTACTTTGGCACTAGGCTATGGAGACTCTGTCGGATTCGAATCAAAGAAGGCTTTGACAAGTAGTGGATTGGCTCTCCCCGACAACAACACCAAAGATGTTAAGCTCACCCTAAAGTATCGTGGGAATTTGCGATCCGCCCGAGCTACACTCAAGAGCTCCACCGTAGCCGCTCGTCATTACCCTCCTCCCGCACTTGTCACACCAAGGTGGTTGCTCTAATCCAAAGGGTGGTGTAACCTCTCTCGCGAAGATCATGTGGGATCGACCTCCCAGAAGACAATCGTGTTGGTAGCCTAATCACTCAAGCAAGAGGGAGAGAAGAAGCAAGAGAGAACAAGTGATTAGCACTAATCACTTCCAAACCCTAACCCTAAGCACTCCACACATGTTAGATTAGAGTTAAAAGGGAGAGGGAGAGAGAACACTCCACTTCTATTGCACAAATGGGAGAATGAGTTACAAACAAGAGAAATTGGCTTTTATAGCTCCAACAAGCCTTTTCCCACTAGGTCGCTCGAGAGTAAGTGACCCAAGGCGCCTAAAACATAATTATAAGGCTTTTCTCTATGGTTTGGCCAACTGAACAGATTCTCTTGCCTATTGCTCGAAGCTCAATACTTGGGAGAATCTTTAGGGCATTTCCCTCATCAAATGATGGGATTTACAATATAATGCGAGCGCCCATCATTACATAAGTGTGCAGACATAATTGTAGTAGGAATGTGTTAACTGATATGTGGTTAACAAATACATTAGTGACACCATGGTGAATACTACCAGGAAACCTGTGATCCCTAGAAGAGTAGCCTAGTATATACAGCATAAGCAACTCTAGCATGTGCTCCTCGTGTGGCTCATATCATCTGGTCAAATACCCATGTGGGCATCTACTAATGCATCCACATAACCCTAGAAAGGTAGGTAGGCATAGGAATATCATCACCCACAATGCTTGGTGTCATCCTTTCCCTCGAGATCATGTCCATATGATCTAACTCACAGACAAATCAATACCACATACATCATCATCCATCATGTGTATGTGTCAATATCAGTCAATATCATTGTGTGCATGTGTATCAATATTAAGCTTTGATACCAATGCAAGATCTAGACCATAAGCATCTTCTTCCACTTGTATGGGCTGATTTGAGCTGACATGCATTGCAACCCTCTTGGCTTTTCACCCAAACCAATGCCCATTGATTCATTAGACGCATTATGTGGGCTCCCCCATACATATGTGAAGGACTAGGTTGAATTGAAACACTCTTTTAAATATCCCCCATAAGACTTTCTTACATCCTCCATAAAGCTTACATGTGGAGTAGCCTTTATGGTATCCTCATGATAAGGCTCTTTCTTGCGTCATCCATAAAGCTTACATGTGGAGTAGCCTTCATGGTAGCCTCATGATAAGGCTCTTTTGTTGGTTACTTTCCATCCCCATGAGTTGATTGGATCCCATTATGTTGAATCATTTTTCTTTCCATAGCATCAAGCTTAGTAGCAATATTAGCACTCATGTCTTGAATGCTTTGATTAAGAGAATCAAACTTATTTCACAAGCATGCGAATAAGCATCTCATAAAAAATGGTTGGAATAGGATTGGCCTCATGAGAAGTAGATTTTTGAGCACTTTCCATATAAGTTTCTTGTTCAAGCTCTCTTGATGCAAGCTTGTCCCAAAGCACCATGCTCTTTGAATGCATACATAGTATCTTCCATAGTGTGATTGGATCTTAAGAGTTCATGCATTCCCTCACCTTCCATATTGTAAGATTCCACCCTAGACTCTCAAGATGTCCAGCATCTTCCCCTGTAATCAAATCCCTCTTTAGAAATATAAAAGATCTTGTTTCTACCGTTTTGGCCTAGAGAGAGAAAATATTTTAGAGAGAGGTTATTCAGATTTTGAATATTTTTGGATGGAAAAATATCTCTTCTTATTAAAATAAGCTCCCCCGAAACAAAAGTTCAAAAAGATTTTCAGAAGGTGCATTAGAAATCAAGTATAATCTGTTCAAGAGAATCTGTTCAAGAGGCCTTATCCTAGGGGTCCAGATTTTTTAAAAATTTTAAATAAAGGTTTTGAGGGACCAATTAGATTCATCCAAATGTGTGGAGAAGATAAATAGAAGAAATAAAGAAAATCCCCCCCAAAAATGAGTCAATACTCACATAAGATGAAGAGTGGAGGACCAAAGGAAATACTAAAAAAATGGAATTTTGACACCTCACAATGGGAATTCCGCCCTCATGAAGGATTTTTGACACCTCACAATGGGAATTCCCCCCTCATGAAGGAGGCACCTATTTCACATGTGTGGTGGAGTTTTAAATTATAAAAAATTGAGATATTTCATCTCTCCTCTCTCCTAGTTCCAAAAAGTAACCTAAACTGACCTAAAATGGTCCAAAAATTGACCAAACTGATCTGGAAAATTCTAGAATCAATTTGCTTGGTTAGGAGCTCACTTTTTTCTATAAATAGAAGCCTCCCTCTTTGTTGAAGCTTAATAGTGTTTTATGCACTGTTACTCTACTCCTCCCAAGAGCCAAGAACTGTGAATTTCTTGATAATTCACTAGTTTTTGACCATTCCCTCTTCTAAAGATTTGGTGGCCACTCTTGTTGCAAACAAGAGTAGATCCCTCAAACCATCAAGCCAAAGGAAAGTTCCCAGAAATCATGTAAGTTAGAAATCTTATATTTTTCTTTACTCTTTTAATGGCTTTCTAATTTTTGTTTTGTTGAAATGATAAATCGATGCTATGCCTTGTTGGAAAGACTTTCCCCATCTCTCATTCTTAAAATCAGCCCCTCTTTATCCTAGTTAAGTGATCTAATAGTTGGAATTAAACTTTTCATATTGTTTCTCTTTTAAAAGTGAAAATTGATTAGTTTAGAGTGCTTAAAACCAATTGGGGTTAATTTTTAAGTAAATTAAAGTAGAAAAAATTAAAAAATGGTCAGCCATACAAAGGAGGTTATGGCAAAATTTTCTAAAATTTTGTGAAATAAATTTCATCTTTTATTATTCTAAAAGAATAATCCTTATCGTTTGTGTATTCTAAAAGTGTCATTTTCATTCTATGCATAGAAAAATGCATAGTAGATATATTTATTCTAAAAGTGTTATTTTCATTAGATTTAAATTTTATGCATAGAAAGATGCATATTGGTTATTTATTTTATTATAAAAGAGTGATTTTCATTAGATATAAATTCTATGCATAGAAAGATGTATATTGGTTATTTTTATTATTATTATAAAAGAGTGATTTTCATTAGATATAAATTCTATGCATAGAAAGATGCATATTGGTTATTTTTTATTATTATAAAAGAGTGATTTTCATTAGATATAAATTCTATGCATAGAAAGATGCATATTGGTTATTTTAAAAGTGTTATTTTTTATTATAAAAGTGTTACTTTCATCAATATTGATTTTTATGCATAAATAGATGCATAAAAGAATATTTTTATTTTATAAAAGTGTTACTTTCATCAATATTGATTTTAATGCATAAATAGATGCATAAAAGAATATTTTTTTACTATAAAAGTGTTACTTTCATCAAAATGGATTTTTATGCATAAATAGATGCATAAAAGAATATTTTTTATTATAAAAGTGTTACTTTCATCAATATTGATTTTTATGCATAAATAGATGCATAAAAGAATATTTTTATTATAAAAGTGTTACTTTCATCAAAATGGATTTTTTTATGCATAAATAGATGCATAAAAGAATATTTTTATTATAAAAGTGTTACTTTCATCAATATTGATTTTTATGCATAAATAGATGCATAAAAGAATATTTTTTATTATAAAAGTGTTACTTTCATCAAAATGAATTTTAATGCATAAATAGATGCATAAAAGAATATTTTTATTATAAAAGTGTTACTTTCATCAATATTGATTTTTATGCATAAATAGATGCATAAAAGAATATTTTTATTATAAAAGTGTTACTTTCATCAATATTAATTTTTATGCATAAATAGATGCATAAAAGAATATTTTTATTTTATAAAAGTGTTACTTTCATCAATATTGATTTTTATGCCCATTATGCATAAAAGAATATTTTTTATTATAAAAGTGTTACTATCATCAAAATGGATTTTTATGTATAAATAGATGCATAAAAGAATATTTTTTATTATAAAAGTGTTACTTTCATGAAAATAGATTTTTATGCATAAATAGATGCATAAAAGAATATTTTTATTATAAAAGTGTTACTTTCATCAATATTGATATTTATGCATAAATAGATGCACAAAAGAATATTTTTTTTATTATAAAAGTGTTACTTTCATCAAAATGGATTTTTAAGCATACATAGATGCATAAAAGAATATTTTTTTAATTATAAAAGTGTTACTTTCATCAATATTGATTTTTATGCATAAATAGATGCATAAAAGAATATTTTTATTATAAAAGTGTTACTTTCATCAAGATTGATTTTTATGCATAAATAGATGCATAAAAGAATATTTTTTTATTAAAAAAGTGTTACTTTCATCAAAATAGATTTTTATGCATAAATAGATGAATAAAAGAATATTTTTCTATTATAAAAGTGTTACTTTCATCAAAATGGAATTTTATGCATAAAATGATGGATAAAAGAAAATTTTTATTGTAAAAGTGTTACTTTCACTAATATTGATTTTTATGCATAAATAGATGCATAAAAGGATTTTTCCATAGAAGTTAGATTTTATGCATAAATAGATTCATAAAGAATTCTTTTTATCAAAACAAGAGTTATCTTTAATCCTTGTTTAAATCCCATGAATATGGGTAAATAAATTAAGTAAATACTCTGTGAAAGAAAATTTTACCGTTTCATATTCTCTAGGATGATAATGAGAAAATTGAAAAAATCTATCGAAGTCGAAATTTTAGTTAAATGATTAATTCATCCCTCATAAGAATTCGTGTGATTAGTTTTGAATTCAGTTAAGCAAATACTCAATGAATGAAATTCAGTAAAGTAGTAATTGAAATATTACCCTTCGATAAAGAGAGTTTAGAGAGAACCTTTCCAGTCTAAAAACCTGAATCAGACTATGACCAAGACATAACTCCTTCGTCAGTTTCAAGAATAGACGATGTGACCAGTTCAGTAATCTACACTCAAATCACCCACCGAATCTGAAACTAAGTTGAGACCTTTGATTTTGATCTGAGGATCAAGATTACAGAAATCGAGGAATTCTGCTTGGGAATCCAGACCTGTGATCTAGAAGTCTTGGGATACGAAATTAAGATATATCCATTGTATTCAAAAGAAAATCAAAACTAAAAACTTGCATAGAAACCTTGTTTTCTTAAAGGACTGTCTTACGCCAAAATGTTTGGAGGGAGCATTTGGTATATGTGTTTTTCTAAGGGAAGTTTGGTTGCAACAGTTGGCGGGGAGTGTTCAAAGGATAGCTCACGCAGCAAAAACCTGCCCAGGTCTTGACCAGCGTGCATATGGTGTAAAATGGTGTGCTTCTGGTACGATGGGCGAGGGCCGAAGCGGTCCCTGAGTGAAGTGCCAGGACACCTAAGGTGGATCCTGGAGGGTTCTGACCAGGCGATGCACGGGCTCGCGGTACTTAGGACACCCATGCGTATGTCGTGGAAGATGTATATATGAATGATGACGATAAAATTATTATAATCTGTTACTGGATACTGTTTTGTGAGAATCAAGGATTGAATGGAAATTTTGAGTTATGACATCTGTAACCTGTAATTGTTTGTCAATGGATTGTTTTTTTAAATTAAAGTTTAAAGAGGAGTGTGTGAGTATCTGTATTCTAAAGCAAAAGTTAAGAAAGGCTTCAATTATGGGTGGGTGAGTACTTGTCTGGTTCTACTATTCCAGTGGTTGGGCGGTTGGGCCGGATGGGGTTAGGCTAGAATCAGTAGAGTTTTAATAATAAAATTGATTAATAGGATTACGCTTAGAACTCGAGTAGTTAATTAAAAGCCTGAAGACTTCTCAAATGAATAGATCAACGGCTGTGACTGATTCAATTAGGAAAGAAGCGTTGATCCCTTCAAGTTAAGTCTGTAATACTTTCCCTTATATCTGGTTTATTCAAATAAAGGTTAGTTCAGTGTCTTGACCTCTTTAAAAGAATTCGTTAAGATAATAAAAATTATGGAATCGTCCCCGCTTTCCTGGCATGGAAAATTTTCCCGGTTTCGGTATTCAGAATGACCACCAGCTTAGTCTCATGCCCGGACATTTGAGGGCGAGACCCCGAGTGAGAAACCCCGCCCCGCGCAAGAGGAAGCTACTTTCGCTGCTGCTACCATCCGAGAATCCACCACCGAGAATCCACCAGTGCGCAGAGGGGGCAGTGGGATCTCACAGTTGGTAATTAGAGCCTTGTTGTAAGTTTACGTAACAGCAATAGAAATTGCTTAAAGATTTTAAAATAAATCTAGGAAATAATGTTTTCGCTTGTTAATATTATGATGAAGGAACTTCAAAAATTAAAAACTCATAAATTGAATTGGAATTTATAGATGGATACCCCGAATCTATCTGGCATTCCTGAACTCTCCTAGAGTTAGGATATGATAGCCTTTGCATTTGAGCACCTCATCAACTCTGCTACGAGACCCGAGTGAGCAGAGTGAGACTTGCGCGTCATTTTGAGAGTCTTTACTTTCTTGATCCTCTTGAGAGCGACGTCGGTATATGTGGTTCTGTGGAGGACGATGTATTAATGTCAGTACTAGTCAGTGTCAGAGGCTTAGGCAAAATATTTCCTTGAGAGCGACGTCGGTATATGTGGTTCTGTGGAGGACGATGTATTAATGTCAGTACTAGTCAGTGTCAGAGGCTTAGGCAAAATATTTCCTTAGCCATGATTCTGATAAGGCTAGGACTTGTTCAGCATGTACAACTCTTTAATCATTCACCCAGGAACTTCAGAACTTCATGCCGAGTTTTTAGGCTTCTTAGCCGCTTTATCCCTAGAGATAGAATTATAGCACCTCTTTTTGTAATGAATCGTGTGTACCATGGCATGTCTCCTTCGCAATTTTGCTTCTTTATGTGTATACGATTGAGACAGTGATTTTGGGGAGCCGTGATGCTCTATGTATATATCAAAAACTTTTGATAATAAATGATGTTTTGCAAAACAATCCAAATTGTTTTGCAAAAAAATCCAAATTGTTTTCATGATTGTGAATATGGTTAATCTTGTTTCATGAAGTATGATAAAATAATTATCTGTTTAAAGAATAAATCGTAAAAATTAAATAATCATAAATCTGTTGTCAAAGTTAAGTTGACAAAAATCTCGTTTTGTCAGAATCATGAGGCGTGCGGCCCGTGCAAGGCAACCGGATCCTCTAACCGATGACAAAGAGTTAGATTCGGATGTTCAAAAAGCCCTGCACAGATCTCCAACCTGGTCCCTTCAAGGGTGAAAAGTAGTGGAAAAGTGGATTGAGGCAATGGAGGAATACTTTGATGTAACTGGCTACAATGAGAGAAGCAAGATGGCTCTTGCCAGGTTAAAGATTGTGGAAACGGCCAGGGTCGCTTGGAGGAACCACAAACTGATCTGGAAAATTCTAGAATCAGTTTTCTTGGTTAGGAGCTCACTTTTTCCTATAAATAGAAAATAGTGTTTTATGCACTGTTACTCTACTCTTCCCAAGAGCCAAGAACTATGAATTTCTTAATAATTCACTAGTTTTTGACAATTCCCTCTTCTAAAGATTTGGTGGCCACTCTTGTTGCAAACAAGAGTAGATCCCTCAAACCATCAAGCCAAAGGAAAGATCTCAGAATTCATGTAAGTTAGAAATCTTATATTTTTCTTTACTCTTTTAATGGTTTTCTAATTTTTGTTTTGTTGAAATGATAAATCGATGCTATGCCTTGTTGTTGGAAAGGCTTTCCCCCTCTCTCATTCTTAAAATCAACCCTTCTTTATCCTAGTAAATTGATCTAATAGTTGGAATTAAACTTTTCATATTGTTTCTCTTTTAAAAGTGAAAATTGATTAGTTTAGAGTGCTTTAAACCAATTGGGGTTAATTATTAAGTAAATTAAAGTAGGAAAAATTAAAAAATGGTCAGCCATACAAAGGAGGTTATGGCAAAATTTTCTAAAATTTTGTGAAATAAGTTTCATCTTTTATTATTCTAAAAGAATAATCCCTATCGTTTGTGTATTCTAAAAGTGTCATTTTCATTCTATGCATAGAAAAATGCATAGTAGATATATTTATTCTAAAAGTGTTATTTCCATTAGATTTAAATTCTATGCATAGAAAGATGCATATTGGTTATTTATTTTATTATAAAAGAGTGATTTTCATTAGATATAAATTCTATGCATAGAAAGATGCATATTGGTTATTTTTATTATTATTATAAAAGAGTGATTTTCATTAGATATAAATTCTATGCATAGAAAGACTGCCCGGCGACTCCTGCCATGTCAAGGGGACAGGGAAGTCAAGGACCGAGAGTGCAGAGACCAGCCCCTTCCTATCAGTCAAATCAAGGTCCATCTCACCCAAATCAGGGAAATCCCAGGAGAACTCTAGCTCAGCCGTCTGCCTCTGTCCAGAGTAGCCTCAGAACTCTTTCCCAGAACTGGGGCAACCAAAGAGAAAGAGTTCCGTCTCAGACTGCAGCAGCCAGAGCAGTCACAATTGCAGAAGTAGTGGAAGAGGAAAGAGGACAGATGTATGATGCAATTGAAAACCAAGGGCCAAATCGCCAATTCTCCATCACTCATACTCCAGCTGAGTATCAGGGTAAGCCTTTTAAGCTTTTGATTGATTCAGGCAGTACTCATTCTATCATTTCCCTTGGATGCTTGCGGAAGCTAGTCTTGCGTAAGCGAGTCTTAGATCAGAAATCAGGGAAACCTATGCAAGTTGAATTGGCAAGTGGAAAGATTCTTTTCACTCACCTTGAGACAGATCGTATTCAGTTCAATCTAGATGGAAATTTAACTGATTGCCAGTTCAGAGTTATACCTTTGGGAGTTTTTGACGGGATCCTTGGAATGGATTGGCTCCATAAAAATCAAGCTGACATTCACTGTCATAATGGAACCATTTCCTTCCATGACCTTCATGGAAATAAAGTTCAAGGAACCGAAATTTCAGGATCCCCAAGTCTGCAGTTAGTAAAAGCTTCTAAGTTACTAAAAGGACTTAGAAAGAAGCAACGCATTTATGTTGTCAAAATGAATCCAGTAGACTCAAAGTTAAAAGCTAAAGAACCCGAATGGTTAAGTGATTATGATGATTTATTCCCTGCAGAGCTAACAGAGATGCCTCCAATTCGGGAAGTAGATCATGTGATAGAATTGACCCCCGGAGCTCAGCCACTAGTAGCCTTGCGCACGTAGTACAAAATGCTAGTTCCTAAAGCTATTAAACTCAAGGAACAGCTTAGACAGATGCTGGAACAAGGGTTTGTAAGACCTAGTGTTTCACCTTGGGGTGCGCTAGTTCTCTTTCATAAAAAGAAAGACGGAACGCTAAGACTCTGTGTGGACTACAGAGGTCTCAATCAGCTGGACAGTTAAGAATAAGTATCCTATCCCCAGAATTGATGAGCTTCTGGACAGGCTAAGTGGAGCCCAGATCTTCATAAAGATAGATCTCAAATCAGGGTATTATCAGATCAGGATTGATGAGCAAAATATCCCGAAGACTGCCATTAATACTCGGTATGGGCGTTATGAATTCACTGTCATGCCGTTTGGATTGACAAATGCCCCAGCTACATTCAATCGCTTAATGCAGGACATTCTCAGAGAATACTTGGATGATTTTGTTCTTGTTTTCTTTGATGATATTCTGATTTACTCAAAGAATGTAGCTGACCATGAAGCTCATGTCAGAAAAGTTCTTGAGATTCTAAGGAAGCACCAACTCTTTGCAAAAAAGAGCAAATGCACTTTCTTTGCCGACCATGTTGAATACTTGGGCTTTTTGGTATCCAAAGATGAAATTTCTCTAGATTCCGCAAAAGTCCAAGCACAGATTGGCTGAACCAAAGACAGTGAAAGAAGTCAGAGGATTCTTGTTGGGTTGACTGGTTGGTATAGAATTTTTATACCAAAGTATGCTCTCATAGCTTCCTCTTTGAGTAATCTACTCATCAAGAAGAATATTCTGTTTCAATGGTTTGCCAGGTGCTAGAGTGCTTTTGATAAGCTGAAGATCCCGCCTTGGTAACCAATCCCGTTTTAAAGCTGCCAGATTTCTCTCTACCCTTTGAGGTAGTAAACTGATGCGAATGGTTTTGCCTTGGGAGGTGCACTTATGCAGGTAGGTCATGCAGTGGCCTATGAATCTCGAAAACTCAGAATGCATGAGAGGAACTGTCCACGACATAGAACTACTTTCAGTAGTATATGCCTTGAAGTTGTGGAGACATTACCTACTAGGTCAAAGATTCACTTTGATTTGATAGATCATTAGAGCTTAAAGTGGATCTTCACTCAGAAAGGATCTCAACATGCACCAAAGAAGGTGGATGCAGACCTTGCAAGAATTTAATTTTGAAATCAAGTACCGCCCAGGCAAAGAAAATGTGGTAGCAGATGCCCTCAGCAGAAAAGCCTCCTTGCTTGCAATTACTGTAGTGTCAAATCCTTTGATTATTGAAGCAAGAGAGAAGATCATGCAAGATAGATTCTTTGGCCCTATTGCTACCCTACTCATGCAAAACTCCACAAGAAAGCAAAACTCCACAGGAGTTGAACCGAGTTCAAGGGTACAGCCTGGATGATGGAATTATGTATTATAATCGTAGGCTATGCATTCCCAATGATGAGAGAACTAAGGGTCAAATTTAGAATGAAGCCCATGACAGTCTTATTGCAGGACATCCAGGTTTCATCAAAACCTACATGTCTGTGAAGAAAAGCCTCTTTTGGCGGCCTAGTCTAAAAAAGGATGTGCTTAATCATCTACGTCAATGTCTGACATGTCAGAAAGTCAAGGCCGAGAGAGTAAAAATGCCTGGGAAGTTACATCCATTAGACATCCATGAAGTGGGAATGCATCAGTATGGATTTTATTACTGGATTACCTTCAGTGCAATCAGGTTACAACTCCATCTTTGTGGTAGTTGTTGATAGACTAACCAAAGTTGCCCATCTGATTCCAGTAAAAGAAACCTACACTGCAGTGGATGTGGCCAGAGTGTTCCTCAAAGAAGTCTTCAGATTGCATGGCCTACCCAGAAGAATAGTAAGTGATCGAGATCCCAAATTCACGTCAAGATTCTGGACTGCAATTTTTGAAGCAGTAGCACAGCTTACCACCCTGAGATCGATGGTGGTCAAAAGGGTAAACCAAGTAATTAAAGGCAGGGAACCCAAGAAGTGGCTAAGCTATCTGCACCTAGTCGAGTTCGCCTCCTACAATGCTTCTTATCCCTGAAGTATTGGGATGAGCCCTTTCAAAGCTCTGTATGGACAAGATTGCTTAACTCCATTAACTTCGTCCGACCCATTGATTAGGGTCGAGATGTTCAGATAGATCCTTGACGACATGGAGGAGCAGCAGATGCAGTCAATTCGCAAAGATATAAAAGCTGCCTAGGATAGACAGAAGCTGTATGCAGATAAGAAGAGGATAGACAGAGAATTCGAAGAAGCAGATATGGTCTTCATTCGAGTACACCCCAAAAGAAGTTCTCTATCTCTTGGGAAGTACAAGAAGTTATCCCCCAGATATTGTGGACCATATCTGATCACAAAGAAAGTAGGTGACTTAGCCTACGAGCTTCTTCTGCCTCCTCATCTCAAAGTACATAATGTATTTCATGTTAGCCTTTTTAAAAAGTATGTACCAACTCAAGCTCGAATCATGTGCTTGATGATGAAATCTTAACTTCTTCAACCCAAGGGCAGATGGAACTCCAACCTGAAGAAATTCTTGATGTTCGAGAAAAGGTTCTCAAGAATAGAATTCTGAGAGAATTATTGGTCAAATGGAAGTTCTATCCTTTTGAAGATGCCACCTGGGAGAAAGAAGCCGAACTGTGCGGGATTACCCTGCCAGTTTGCGAGATGAGGACATCTCGCGTTTTTCAAGTGGGAGAGAATGTAAGATTCCTCCCCAGCCTCTCAAGATGTCCAGCATCTTCCCCTATAATCAAATCCCTCTTCAGAAATATAAAAGATCTTGTTTCCCAGAGAGAGAAAATATTTTAGAGAGAGGTTATTCATATTTTGAATATTTTTGGATGGAAAAATATCTCTTCTTATTAAAATACGTTTCCTCGAAAGAAAAGTTCAAAAAGATTTTCAGAAGGTGCATTAGAAATCAAGTATAATCTGTTCACGAGGCCTTATCGTAGGGGTCCAGATTTTTTGAAAATTTTAAATTAAGGTTTTGAGGGGCCAATCAGATTCATCCAAATGTGTGGAGAAGATAAATAGAAGAAATAAAGAAACCCCCCTCCAAAAAAATGAGTAAATACTCACATAAGATGAAGGGTGGACTAAGGACCAAAGGAAAAACTAAAAAATGGATTTTTGACACCTCACAATGGGAATTCCCCCCTCATGAAGGAGGCGCCTATTTCACATGTGTGGTGGAGTTTTAAATTATCAAAAATTAAGATATTTCATCTCTCCTCTCTCCTAGTTCATGTCTAGTTCCAAAAAGTAAGCTAAACTGACCTAAAAATGGTCAAAAATTGACCAAACTAATCAGGAAAATTCTAAAATCAGTTTGCTTGGTTAGGAGCTCACTTTTTCCTATAAATAGAAGCCTCCCCCTTTGTTGAAGCTTAATAGTGTTTTATGCACTGTTACTCTACTCCTCCCAAGAGCCAAGAACTGTGAATTTCTTAATAATTCACTAGTTTTTGACCATTCCCTCTTCTAAAGATTTGGTGGCCACTCTTATTGCAAACAAGAGTAGATCCCTCAAACCATCAAAAATTGACCAAACTGATCAGGAAAATTCTAAAATCAGTTTGCTTGGTTAGGAGCTCACTTTTTTACTATAAATAGAAGCCTCCCCCTTTGTTGAAGCTTAATAGTGTTTTATGCACTGTTACTCTACTCCTCCCAAGAGCCAAGAACTGTGAATTTCTTAATAATTCACTAGTTTTTGACCATTCCCTCTTCTAAAGATTTGGTGGCCACTCTTATTGCAAACAAGAGTAGATCCCTCAAACCATCAAGCCAAAGGAAAGCTCCCAGAATTCATGTAAGTTAGAAATCTTATATTTTTCTTTACTCTTTTAATGGTTTTCTAATTTTTATTTTGTTGAAATGATAAATTGATGCTATGCCTTGTTGGAAAGGCTTTCCACCTCTCTCATTCTTAAAATCAACCCTTCTTTATCCTAGTTAAGTGATCTAATAGTTGGAATTAAACTTTTCATATTGCTTCTCTTTTAAAAGTGAAAATTGATTAGTTTAGAGTGCTTAAAACCAATTGTGGTTAATTTTTAAGTAAATTGGGGTTAAATTTTAAGTAAATTAAAGTAGGAAAAATTGAAAAATGGTCAGCCATACAAAGGAGGTTATGGCGAAATTTTCTAAAATTTTGTGAAATAAGTTTCATCTTTTATTATTCTAAAAGAATAATCGCTATCGTTTGTGTATTCTAAAAGTGTCATTTTCATTCTATGCATAGTAGAAATATATTTATTCTAAAAGTGTTACTTTCCATTAGATTTAAATTCTATGCATAGAAAGATACATATTGGTTATTTTTTTAATTATAAAAGGGTGATTTTCATTAGATATAAAATCTATGCATAGAAAGATGCATATTGGTTATTTTTATTATTATTATAAAAGAGTGATTTTCATTAGATATAAATTCTATGCATAGAAAGATGCATATTGGTTATTTTTTATTGTTATAAAAGAGTGATTTTCATTAGATATCAATTCTATGCATAGAAAGATGCATATTGGTTATTTTTTATTATTATAAAAGAGTGATTTTCATTAGATATAAATTCTATGCATATAGAAAGATGCATATTGGTTATTTTTATTATTATAAAAGAGTGATTTTCATTAGATATAAATTATTTTCATATAAAGATGCATAGAAAGATGCATCTTGGTTAAATTTTTTTATTTACAAAAGTGTTACTTTGATCAATATTGATTTTAATGCATAAATAGATGCATAAAAGAATATTTTTTATTATAAAAGTGTTACTTTCATTAAAATGGATTTTTCATGCATAAATAGATGCATAAAAGAATATTTTTTATTATAAAAGTGTCACTTTCATCAAAATGGATTTTTATGCATAAATTGATGCATAAAAGAATATTTTTTAATTATAAAAGTGTTACTTCCATCAATATTAAATTTTATGCATAAATAGATGCATAAAAAAGTATTTTTATTATAAAAGTGTTTTTTTCATCGATATTGATTTTCATGCATAAATAGATGCATAAAAGAATATTTTTATTATAAAAGTGTTACTTTCATCAATATTGATTTTTATGCATAAATAGATGCATAAAAGAATATTTTTTTTACTACAAAAGTGTTACTTTCATCAAAACGGATTTTTATGCATAAATAGATGCATAAAAGAAGTTTTATTATAAAAGTGTTACTTTCATCAATATTGATTTTTATGCATAAATAGATGCATAAAAGAATATTTTTTATTATAAAAGTGTTACTTTCATCAATATTGATTTTTATGCATAAATAGATGCATAAAAGAATATTTTTTTATTATTAAAGTGTTACTTTCATCAAAATGGATTTTTTATGCATAAATAGATGCATAAAAGAATATTTTTATTATAAAAGTGTTACTTTCATCAATATTGATTTTTATGCATAATAGATGCATAAAAGAATATTTTTTATTATAAAAGTGTTACTTTCATCAAAATGGATTTTTATGCATAAATAGATGCATAGAAGAATATTTTTTAAAGAAAAGTGTTACTTTCATCAATATTGATTTTTATGTATAAATAGATGCATAAAAGAATATTTTTATTATAAAAGTGTTACTTTCATCAATATTGATTTTTATGCATAAATAGATGCATAAAAGAATATTTTTTTTAAATAAAAGTGTCACTTTCATCAATATTGATTTTTATGCATAAACAGATGCATAAAAGAATATTTTTATTATAAAAGTGTGCATCAAAATGGATTTTTATGCATAAACATATGCATAAAAGAATATGTTTTAGTATAATAGTGTTACTATCATCAAAATGGATTTTTATGCATAAATAGATGCATAAAAGAATATTTTTATTATAAAAGTGTTACTTTCATCAATATTGATTTTTATGTATAAATAGATGCATAAAATAATATTTTTTTATTATAAAAGTGTTACTTTCATCAAAATGGATTTTTATGCATAAAAGAATATTTTTTAATTATAAAAGTGATACTTTCATCAATATTGAATTTATGCGTAAATAGATGCATAAAAGAATATTTTTATTATAAAAGTGTTACTTTCATCAATATTGATTTTTATGCATAAATAGATGCATAAAAGAATATTTTTATTATAAAAGTGTTACTTTCATCAATATTGATTTTTATGCATAAATAGATGCATAAAAGAATATTTTTTTATTATAAAAGTGTTACTTTCATAAAAAATGGATTTTTATGCATAAATAGATGCATAAAAGAATATTTTTTTAATTATAAAAGTGTTACTTTCATCAAAATGGATTTTTATGCATAAAAGAAAAATTTTATTGTAAAAGTGTTACTTTCACTAATATTATTTTTTATGCATAAATAGATGCATAAAAGGATTTTTCTTTTTTATAAAAGTGTTATTTTCATAGAAGTTGGTCTTTATGCATAAATAGATGCATACATAATTTTTATATCAAAACAAGAGTTCTCTTTAATCCTTGTTTAAATCCCATGAATATGGGTAAATGAATTAAGTAAATACTTTAGTGAAAGAAAATTTTACCGTTTCATATTCTCTAGGATGATAATGAGAAAATTCAAAAAATCTATCGAAGTCAGAATTTTAGTTAAATGATTAATTTATCCCTCATAGCAGTTCGTGATTAGTTTTGAATTCAGTTAAGCAAATACTCAATGAATGAAATTCAGTAAAGTAGTAATTGAAATATTACCCTTCGATAAAGAGAGTTCAGAGAGAACCTTTCCAGTCTAAAAACCTGAATCAGACTATGACCAAGACATAACTCCTTCGTCAGTTTCAAGAATAGACAATGTGACCAGTTTAGTAATCTACACTCAAATCACCCACCGAATGTGAAACTAAGTTGAGACCTTTGATCTTGATCTGAGGATCAAGATTACAGAATTCGAGGAATTTTACTTGGGAATCTAGACCTGTGATCTAGAAGTCTTGGGATACGAAATTAAGATATATCCATTGTATTCAAAAGAAAATCAAAACTAAAAACTTGCATAGAAACCCTGTTTTCTTAAAGGACTGTCTTACGCCAGAATGTTGGAGGGAGCATTTGGTATATGTGTTTTTCTAAGGGAAGTTCGGTTGGAAGAGCTGGTGGGGAGTGTTCAAAGGACAGCTCACGGGGCAAAAACCTGCCCAGGTCTTGACCAGCCTGGGTATGGTGTAAAATGGTGTGCTTACAGTACGATGGGCGAGGGCCGACGAAGCGGCCCCTGAGTGAAGTGCCAGGACACCTAAGGAGGATCCTGGAGGGTCGTGGAGGGTTCTGACCAGGCGATGCACGGGCTCGTGGTACTTAGGACACCCATGCGTATGTCGTGGAAGATGTATATATGAATGATGACGAGAAAATTATTGTAATCTATTACTGGATCTCGTTGCTGACCCGCTGGTCTCAACGGAGAGTCCAGAGTGATACTGTTTTGTGAGAATCAAGGATTGAATGGAAATTTTGAGTTATGACATCTGTAACCAGTAATTGTTTGTTAATGGATTGTTTTTTTAAATTAAAGTTTAAAGAGGAGTGTGTGAGTATCTGTATTCTAACGCAAAAGTTAAGAAAGACTTCAATTATGGGTAGGTGAGTACTTGTCTGGTTCTACTATTCCAGTGGTTGGGCGGTGGGTAATCCATGGGCCGTATTGGGTTAGAGGCTAGAATCAGTAGAGTTTTAATAATAAAATTAATTAATAGGATTACACTTAGAACTCGAGTAGTTAATTAAAAGCCTGAAGACTTCTCAAATGAATAGATCAATGGGTGTGCCTGATTCAATTAGGAAAAAAACGTTGATCCCTTCAAGTTAAGTCTGTAATAGTTTCCCTTCTATCTGGTTTATTCAGATAAAGGTTAGTTCAGTATCTTGACCTCGTTAAAAGAATTCGTTAAGAAAATAAAAATGGTGGAATCGTCTCCGCTTTCCGGGCATGGAAAATTTTCTCGAAGACCTAGTGTTTCACCTTGGGGTGCGCCAGTTCTCTTTCAGAAAAAGAAAGATGGAACACTAAGACTCTGTGTGGACTACAGAGGTCTCAATCAGCTAACAGTTAAGAATAAGTATCCTATCCCCAAAATTGATGAGCTTTTGGACAGGCTAAGTGGAGCCCAGATCTTCACAAAGATTGATCTCAAATGAGGGTATTATCAGATCAGGATTAATGAGCAAAATATCCCGAAGACTACCATCAATACTCGGTATGGGCATTATGAATTCACTGTCATGCCGTTTGGATTGACAAATGCCCCAACTACATTCAATCGCTTAATGCAGGACATTCTCAGAGAATACTTGGATGATTTTGTTCTTGTTTTCTTTGATGATATTCTGATTTACTCAAAGAATGCAACTGACCATGAAGCTCATGTCAGAAAAGTTCTTGAGATTCTAAGGAAGCACCAACTCTTTGCAAAAAAGAGCAAATGCACTTTCTCTGCCGACCATGTTGAATACTTGGGCTTTCCAGATTCCGCAAAAGTCCAAGCAGTCATAGATTGGCCTGAACCAAAGACAGTGAAAGAAGTCAGAGGATTCTTGGGATTGACTGGTTGGTATAGAATTTTTATACCAAAGTATGCTCTCATAGCTTCCCCCCTTGACTAATCTTCTCATCAAGAAGAATATTCCATTTCAATGGTCTACTAGGTGCTAGAGTGCTTTTGATAAGCTGAAGACCGCCTTGGTAACCAATCCCGTTCTGAAGCTGCCAGATTTCTCTCTACCCTTTGAGGTAGTAAAAACTGATACCAGTGGTTTTGCCTTGGGAGGTGCACTTTTGCAGGAAGGTCATGCAGTGGCCTATGAATCCCGAAAACTTAAAACGCATGAGAGGAATTATGCTATCCATGACCTGGAACTACTTTCAGTAGTATATTTAGACTGTCACACTTGGCTCACAAACATTTCTCACCCACTTAAACAAGCTAGGACAAGATCTCTATACTTTCAGCTGATGATACTGAAGTTCAGTTGACTCTCAACAACTCCAACCTGAAGAAATCCTTGATGTTCGAGAAAAGGTTCTCAAGAATAGAATTCTGAGAGAATTATTGGTCAAATGGAAGTTCTATCCTTTTGAAGATGCCACCTGGGAGAAAGAAGCCGAACTGTTGTTGCGGGATTACCCCCCCAGTTTATGAGATAAGGACATCTCGCGTTTTTCAAGTGGGAGAGGATGTAAGATTCCTCCCCAGCCTCTCAAGATGTCCAGCATCTTCCCCTGTAATCAAATCCCTCTTCAAAAATATAAAAGATCTTGTTTCTACCTGTGGTCTAGAGAGAGAAAATATTTTAGAGAGAGGTTATTAAAATTTTGAATATTTTTGAATGGAAAAATATCTCTTCTTATTAAAATAAGTTCCCTCGAAACAAAAGTTCAAAAAGATTTTCAGAAGGTGCATTAGAAATCAAGTATAATCTGTTCAAGAGGCATTATCCTAGGGGTCCAGATTTTTTAAAAATTTCAAATTAAGGTTTTGAGGGGCCAATCAGATTCATCCAAATGTGTGGAGAAGATAAATAGAAGAAATAAAGAAAGTCCCCCCAAAAATGAGTAAATACTCACATAAGATGAAGAGTGGACTAAGGACCAAAGGAAAAACTAAAAAATGGATTTTTGACACCTCACAATGGGAATTCCCCCCTCATGAAGGAGGTGCCTATTTCACATGTGTGGTGGAGTTTTAAATTATAAAAAATTGAGATATTTCATCTCTCCTCTCTCCTAATTCATGTCTAGTTCCAAAAAGTAAGCTAAACTGACCTAAAAATGGTCAAAAATTGACCAAACTGATTAAGAAAATTCTAGAATTAGTTTGCTTGGTTAGGAGCTCACTTTTTCCTATAAATAGAAGCCTCCCCCTTTGTTAAAGCATAATAGTGTTTTATGCACTGTTACTCTACTCCTCCCAAGAGCCAAGAACTGTGAATTTCTTAATAATTAACTAGTTTTTGACAATTCCCTCTTCTAAAGATTTGGTGGCCACTCTTGTTGCAAACAAGAGTAGATCCCTCAAACCATCAAGCCAAAGGAAAGCTCCCAGAATTCATGTAAGTTAGAAATCTTATATTTTTCTTTACTCTTTTAATGGTTTTCTAATTTTTATTTTGTTGAAATGATAAATTGATGCTATGCCTTGTTGGAAAGGCTTTCCCCCTCTCTCATTCTTAAAATCAGCCCTTCTTTATCCTAGTTAAGTGATCTAATAGTTGGAATTAAACTTTTCATATTGTTTCTCTTTTAAAAGTAAAAACTGATTAGTTTAGAGTGCCTAAAACCAATTGGAGTTAATTGCTTAAAACCAATTGGAGTTAATTGCTTAAAACCAATTGGAGTTAATTGCTTAAAACCAATTGGAGTTAATTGCTTAAAACCAATTAAGGTTAATTTCTTAAAACCAATTGGGGTTAATTGCTTAAAACCAATTGGGGTTAATTGCTTAAATCAATGCTATGCCTTGCTGGAAAAGGCTTTCCCCCTCTCTCATTCTTAAAATCAGCCCTTCTTTATCCTAGTTAAGTGATCTAATAGTTGGAATTAAACTTTTCATATTATTTCTCTTTTAAAAGTGAAAATCGATTAGTTTAGAGTGCTTAAAACCAATTGGGCCCAATTGGGCTTAAAACCAATTGGGGTTAATTTTTAAGTAAATTAAAGTAGAAAAAAATTAAAAAATGGTCAGCCATACAAAGGAGGTTATGGCAAAATTTTCTAAAATTTTGTGGAATAAGTTTCATCTTTTATTATTCTAAAAGAATAATCCCTATCGTTTCTGTATTCTAAAAGTGTCATTTTCATTCTATGCATAGAAAAATGCATAGTAGAAATATATTTATTCTAAAAGTGTTATTTCCATTAGATTTAAATTCTATGCATAGAAAGATGCATATTGGTTATTTTTTATTATTATAAAAGAGTGATTTTCATTAGATATAAATTCTATGCATAGAAAGATGCATATTGGTTATTTTTATTATTATTATAAAAGAGTAATTTTCATTAGATATAAATTCTATGCATAGAAAGATGCATATTGGTTATTTTTTATTATTATAAAAGAGTGATTTTCATTAGATATAAATTCTATGCATAGAAAGATGCATATTGGTTATTTTTTTTATTATAAAAGATTGATTTTCATTAGATATAAATTCTATGCATAGAAAGATGCATATTGGTTATTTTTATTATTATAAAAGAGTGATTTTCATTAGATATAAATTCTATGCATAGAAAGATGCATATTGGTTAATTTTTTTATTACAAAAAAGTTACTTTGATCAATTTTGATTTTTCTGCATAAATAGATGCATAAAAGAATATTTTTTATTATAAAAGTGTTACTTTCATCAAAATGGATTTTTAAGGCATAAATATATGCATAAAAGAATATTTTTTATTATAAAAGTGTTACTTTTATCAAAATGGATTTTTATGCATAAATAGATGCATAAAAGAATATTTTTTATAATAAAAATATTAATTTTATCAATATTGATTTTTATGCATGAATAGATGCATTAAAGAGTATTTTTATTATAAAAGTGTTACTTTCATCAATATTGATTTTCATGCATAAATAGATGCATAAAAGAATATTTTTATTATAAAAGTGTTACTTTCATCAATATTGATTTTTATGCATAAATAGATGCATAAAAGAATATTGTTTTACTATAAAAGTGTTACTTTCATCAAAATGGATTTTTATGCATAAATAGATGCATAAAAGAATATGTTTTTATTATAAAAGTGTTACTTTCATCAATATTGATTTTTATGCATAAATAGATGCATAAAAGAATATTTTTTGTTATAAAAGTGTTACTTTCATCAAAATGAATTTTTTATGCATAAATAGATGCATAAAAGAATATTTTTATTATAAAAGTGTTACTTTCATCAATATTGATTTTTATGCATAATAGATGCATAAAAGAATATTTTTTATTATAAAAGTGTTACCTTCATCAAAATGGATTTTTATGCATAAATAGATGCATAAAAGAATATTTTTTTAAATAAAAGTGTTACTTTCATCAATATTGATTTTTATGCATAAATAGATGCATACAAGAATATTTTTATTATAAAAGTGTCACTTTCATCAATATTGATTTTTATGCATAAATAGATGCATAAAAGAATATTTTTATTATAAAAGTGCTACTTTCATCAAAATGGATTTTTATGCATAAACAGATGCATAAATGAATATTTTTAATTATAAAAGTGTTACTTTCATCAAAATGGATTTTTATGCATAAATAGATGCATAAAAGAATATTTTTATTATAAAAGTGTTTCTTTCATCAATATTGATTTTTATGCATAAATAGATGCATAAAAGAATATTTTTCTATTATAAAAGTGTTACTTTCATTTAAATGGATTTTTATGCATAAATAGATGCATAAAAGAATATTTTTTAAATTATAAAAGTGTTACTTTCATCAATATTGAATTTTATGCATAAATAGATGCATAAAAGAATATTTTTATTATAAAAGTGTTACTTTCATCAATATTGATTTTTATGCATAAATAGATGCATAAAAGAATATTTTTTATTGTAAAAGTGTTACTTTCATCAAAATGGATTTTTATGCATAAATAGATGCATAAAAGAATATTTTTTTATTATAAAAGTGTTACTCTCATCAAAATGGAGTTTTATGCATAAAATGATGCATAAAAGAAAATTTTTATTGTAAAAGTGTTACTTTCACTAATATTGATTTTTATGCATAAATAGATGCATAAAAGGATTTTTCTTTTATATGAAAGTGTTATTTCCATAGAAGTTGGATTTTATGCATAAATAGATGCATATAGAATTTTTATATCAAAACAAGAGTTCTCTTTAATCCTTGTTTAAATCCCATGAATATGGGTAAATGAATTAAGTAACTCTGTGAAAGAAAATTTTACCGTTTCATATTCTCTAGGATGATAATGAGAAAATTCAGAAAATCTATCGAAGTCGGAATTTTAGTTAAATGATTAATTTATCCCTCATAGGAATTCGTGATTAGTATTGAATTCAGTTAAGCAAATACTCAATGAATGAAATTTAGTAAAGTAGTAATTGAAATATTACCCTTCGATAAAGAGAGTTCAGAGAGAACCTTTCCAGTCTAAAAACCTGAATCAGACTATGACTAAGACAAAACTCCTTCGTTAGTTTTTCAAGAATAGACGATGTGACCAGTTCTGTAATCTACACTCAAATCACCCACCGAATCTGAAACTAAGTTGAGACCTTTGATTTTGATCTGAGGATCAAGATTACAGAATTCGAGGAATTCTGCTTGGGAATCCAGACCTGTGATCTAGAAGTCTTGGGATACGGAATTAAGACATATCCATTGTATTAAAAAGAAAATCAAAACTAAAAACTTACATAGAAACCCTGTTTTCTTAAAGGACTGTCTTACGCCAGAATGCTGGAGGGAACATTTGGTATATGTGTTTTTCTAAGGGAAGTTCGGTTGCAACAGCTGGCGGGGAGTGTTCAAAGGACAGCTCACGCGGCAAAAACTTGCCCAGGTCTTGACCAGCCTGGGTATGGTGTAAAATGGTGTGCTTCCGGTACGATGGGCGAGGGTCGACGAAGCGGTCCCTGAGTGAAGCGCCAAGACACCTAAGGAGGATGCTGGAGGGTTCTGACCAGGCTTTACACGGGCTCGCGGTACTTAGGACACCCATGTGTATGTCGTGGAAGATGTATATATGAATGATGACGAGAAAATTATTGTAATCTGTTATACTGGATCTCGTTGCTAACCCACTGGTCTAGAGTGATACTGTTTTGTGAGAATCAAGGATTGAATGGAAATTTTGAGTTATGACATCTGTAACCAGTAAATGTTTGTTTATGGATTGTTTTTTTAAATTAAAGTTTAAAGAGGAGTGTGTGAGTATCTGTATTCTAAAGCAAAAGTTAAGAAAGGCTTCAATTATGGGTGGGTGAGTACTTGAAAACTTTTAATAATAAATGATGTTTTGCAAAAAAATTCCAAATTGTTTTCATGATTGTGAATATGGTTAATCTTGTTTCATGAAGTATGATGAAATAATTATCTGTTTAAAGAATAAATTGTAAAAATTAAATAATCATAAATCTGTTGTCAAAGTTAAGTTGACAAAAATCTCATTTTGTCAGAATCATGAGGCACGTGGCCCGTGCAAGGCAACCGGATCCTCTAACCGATGAGACAAAGAGTTAGATCCGGATGTTCGAAAAGCCCTGCATAGATCCCCAACCTGGTCCCTTCAAGGGTGAAGGGGAACAGTTAGGTGAAGTAGTGGAAAAGTGGATTGAGGCAATGGAGGAATATTTTGATGTAACTGGCTATAAAGAGAGAAGCAAGATGGCTCTCGCCAGGTTAAAGATTGTGGAAACGGCCAGGGTCACGGCCAAGGTCGCTTGGAGGAACCACTGCGAGACTAACCATCTCGACCGGAATACCCAAACCTGGACTGATCTTAAAGCTTACCTCAAAAAGAGGTCTTGTCCTCCGGGCTTCCTTGAAACTAAAATGAATGAGTTCTTGGAACTAAAGCAGGATAGGCGGACAATTGAAGAGTACCATCAAGATTTTGGCCTTCTCCTCAAATATTTCCCGCAATTGGATGAAGAGCAGCTGATGGGGCCAGGTTCATTCGAGGAATGAACGAGCCATTGGACACCTTAGTGAAGAATGCCAAGCAGTAAGAATGGCAAAGGACTTTGCTAAAGCCTTTGTTGTTAAGGTCCCACCAAAGCCTGCACCACCCTCTAATTTTAAAAGATTCCAAACCCCGGGAAGTACTTCAAACTTTCCTCCCCCAAAGAGGCAGCAAGGCCCAAATCAGAATCAGGATATTGGAAAATTCAGAAGTGAAGGAAGACCCTTCCCACAGAACACTTTCTCAAGAGCCCCACCTCTTTCAAGGATTCTGAGGGATGAGCTCAGAAGCGAGAACCGGTGTTTTGGATGCCAGGGTTTTGGTCACCAGCTAAAAGACTGCCCGCCGGTGACTCCTACCATGTCAAGGGGACAAGGAAGTCAAGGACCGAGAGTGCAGAGACCAGCCCCTTCCTATCAGTCAAATCAAGGTCCATCTCGCCCAAATCATGGAAATCCTAAGAGAACTCTAGCTCAGCCGTCTGCCTTTGTCCAGAGTAGCCTCAGAACTCCTTCCCCCCAGAACTGGGGTAACCAAAGAGAAAGAGTTCTGCCTCAGACTGCAGTAGCCAGAGCAGTCACAATTGCAGAAGTAGTGGAAGAGGAAAGAGGACAGATTTATGATGCAATTGAAAACCAAGGGCCAAATTGCCAATTCTCCATCATTCATACTCTAGCTAAGTATCAGGGTAAGCCTTTTAAGCTTTTGATTGATTCAGGCAGTACTCATTCTTTCATTTCCCCTGGATGCTTGCGTAAGCTAGTCTTAGATCAGAAATCAGGGAAACCTATGCAAGTTGAATTGGCAAGTGGGAAGATTCTTTTCACTCACCTTGAGACAGATCGTATTGAGTTCAATCTAGATGGGAATTTAACTGACTGCCAGTTCAGAGTTATACCTTTGGGAGTTTTTAACAGGATCCTTGGAATGGATTGGCTCCATAAAAATCAAGCTGACATTCACTCTCATAATGGAACCATTTCCTTCCGTGACCTTCACGGAAATAAAGTTCAAGGAACCGGAATTTCAGGATCCCCAAGTCTGCAGTTAGTAAAAGCTTTTAAGTTACTAAAAGGACTTAGAAAGAAGCAACGCATTTATGTTGTCAAAATGAATCAAGTAGACTCAAAGTTAAAAGCTAAAGAACCTGAATGGTTAAGTGATTATGATGATTTATTCCCAGCAGAGCTAACAGAGATGCCTCCAATTTGGGAAGTAGATCATGTGATAGAATTGACCCCCGAAGCTCAGCTAGTAGCCTTGCGCATGTACAAAATGCCAGTTCATGAAGCCATCAAACTCAAGGAACAGCTTAGACAGCTACTGGAACAAGGATTTGTAAGACCTAGTGTTTCACCTTGGGATACGCCAGTTCTCTTTCAGAAAAAGAAAGATGGAACGCTAAGACTCTGTGTGGACTACAGAGGTCTCAATCAGCTGACAGTTAAGAATAAGTATTTTATCCTTAGAATCGATGAGCTTCTGGACAGGCTAAGTGGAGCCCAGATCTTCATAAAGATAGATCTCAAATCAGGGTATTATCAGATCAGGATTGATGAGCAAAATATCCCGAAGACTGCCATTAATACTCGGTATGGGCGTTATGAATTCACTGTCATGCCGTTTGGATTGACAAATGCCCCAGCTACATTCAATCGCTTAATGCAGGACATTCTCAGAGAATACTTGGATGATTTTGTTCTTGTTTTCTTTGATGATATTCTGATTTACTCAAAGAATGTAGCTGACCATGAAGCTCATGTCAGAAAAGTTCTTGAGATTCTAAGGAAGCACCAACTCTTTGCAAAAAAGAGCAAATGCACTTTCTTTGCCGACCATGTTGAATACTTGGGCTTTTTGGTATCCAAAGATGAAATTTCTCTAGATTCCGCAAAAGTCCAAGTAGAGATTGGCTGAACCAAAGACAGTGAAAGAAGTCAGAGGATTCTTGTTGGGTTGACTGGTTGGTATAGAATTTTTATACCAAAGTATGCTCTCATAGCTTCCTCTTTGAGTAATCTACTCATCAAGAAGAATATTCCGTTTCAATGGTTTGCCAGGTGCTAGAGTGCTTTTGATAAGCTGAAGATCCCGCCTTGGTAACCAATCCCGTTTTAAAGCTGCCAGATTTCTCTCTACCCTTTGAGGTAGTAAACTGATGCGAATGGTTTTGCCTTGGGAGGTGCACTTATGCAGGTAGGTCATGCAGTGGCCTATGAATCTCGAAAACTCAGAACGCATGAGAGGAACTGTCCACGACATAGAACTACTTTCAGTAGTATATGCCTTGAAGTTGTGGAGAATTGACCCCCGAAGCTCAGCTAGTAGCCTTGCGCATGTACAAAATGCCAGTTCATGAAGCCATCAAACTCAAGGAACAGCTTAGACAGCTACTGGAACAAGGATTTGTAAGACCTAGTGTTTCACCTTGGGATACGCCAGTTCTCTTTCAGAAAAAGAAAGATGGAACGCTAAGACTCTGTGTGGACTACAGAGGTCTCAATCAGCTGACAGTTAAGAATAAGTATTTTATCCTTAGAATCGATGAGCTTCTGGACAGGCTAAGTGGAGCCCAGATCTTCATAAAGATAGATCTCAAATCAGGGTATTATCAGATCAGGATTGATGAGCAAAATATCCCGAAGGCTACTTGGATGATTTTGTTCTTGTTTTCTTTGATAATATTCTGATTTACTCAAAGAATACAGCTGACCATGAAGCTCATGTCAGAAAAGTTCTTGAGATTCTAAGGAAGCACCAACTCAAAGAATGCAACTGACCATGAAGCTCATGTCAGAAAAGTTCTTGAGATTCTAAGGAAGCACCAACTCTTTGCAAAAAAGAGCAAATGCACTTTCTCTGTCGACCATGTTGAATACTTGGGCTTTTTGGTATCCAAAGATGGAAGCCAACCATGTTGAATACTTGGGCTTTCTGGTATCCAAAGATGAAAGCCAACCATGTTGAATACTTGGGATTTCTGGTATCCAAAGATGGAATTTCTCCAGATTTCGCAAAAGTCCAAGCAGTTATAGATTGGCCTGAACCAAAGACAGTGAAAGAAGTCAGAGGATTCTTGTTGGGAGTGACTGGTTGGTAAAGAATTTTTATACCAAAGTATGCTCTCATAGCTTCCCCCCTGACTAATCTTCTCATCAAGAAGAATATTTCGTTTCAATGGTCTGCTAGGTGCAAGAGTGCTTTTGATAAGCTGAAGACCGCCTTAGTAACCAATCCCATTCTGAAGCTGCCAGATTTCTCTCTACCCTTTGAGGTAGTAAAACTGATGCCAGTGGTCTTTCCCTGGGAGGTGCACTTATGCAGGAAGGTCATGCAGTGGCCTATGAATCCCGAAAACTCCAGAACGCATGAGAGGAATTATGCTGTCCATGACCTGGAACTACTTTCAGTAGTATATGCCCTCCTGAAGTTGTGGAGACATTACCTACTAGGTCAAAGATTCACTTTGATGATGATAGATCATCAGAGCTTAAAGTGGATCTTCACTTAGAAGGATCTCAACATGCGCCAAAGAAGGTGGATGCAGACCCTGTAGGAATTTGATTTTGAAATCAAGTATCGCCCAGGCAAAGAAAATGTGGTAGCAGATGCCCTCAGCAGAAAAGTCTCCTTGCTTGCAATTACTGTAGTGTCAAATCCTTTGATTATTGAAGCAAGAGAGAAGATCATGCAGGATAGATTCTTTGGCCCTATTGCTACCCTACTTATGCAAAACTCCATAGGAAAGCAAGAGAGAAGATCATCCTACTTATGCAAAACTCCACAAGAAAGAAAAACTCCATACCTTCAATGCTTACATTTTCCCATTCCCCTCATAAAAGTCATCTAATATATGTAAAAATCCCCATAAAGAAGTGCTTCTACAAGCTCAATTGAAGGCTCCAAGCTCACGACTTGCTAATCACAATTCTTTTGGGCACTAATCTTATCATTAAGAAATACCATTGGGATTAATTGAAGGTAGATTAGAAAATGGGAATTGGGTTTAGTGTCAAGAAGTCGTCACTTGCATTAAAATCTCTCTTGTGTTGAGATTAGATACTAACCTTAAGTACTACTCGAGTGTTAAAACCTTCTCAGCCCTAAAACCTTAAGTACTACTCGAGTGTTAAAACCTTCTCAGCCCTAAAATGACTTCATTTTGTGCTTGAGATGTTGGAAGGGGAATCCTTCCACACATGGCAAGTTAAAATCAATATTAACTTAATCTTATTTTGTGTTTTATCTTAATCGATATGCTTAATCATGTTCTCATATGGTTCTGATCCACCTTATCATGCTTGATTTCTCAACAGAGTATTTATAATGTACAACCATAAGTTCACTCATCAAGAACTTGATTACATTATTGATGAAGTGGGTTCCCCTATCGCTTACTAGTTCAAGTGGATATCCAAATCTAGTAACTATATTCTCATAAAGGAATTTGGTTGTTGCCTATGTAGCATCACCCTTTTGGGTCACATGGGCCTCTACCCGCTTGATACAATAGTATGTGAGGTAGAGACCATGATAAATCACGCTTGAGTACTGTGGGCCATTGGACTAATGGTCTAATAAAGTCAATTCCAACCTTTTCAAATGGTTGAAGAGACACTACAAGGTGGGGTATTTTATCACGGCGGTTATGAATACAAGCAAATCACTGACATTCATCGTAGCCTTTTATAAATTCAGCCACCTCTCAAACAATGTGGACCACCACAAGCCTACCAAAGTAGAACTGTTTTAGCGTGTAGTGTTTGCGGAGAATTATCCTCTAGCTACCCCGGAGTGGGCTTGATCAAGGATGTTGACATATTTAAATTCTTGAGTGCCTCGTGATTTTATCTTAGCCCAACTTGTAATGTTGTCCTACAATCAAGTACAACTTTCTTGGCGGTGGTACCAGTCTGTAGAGAAATATCCTCCAACAACCCCCCAAAGTGGGCTTCGCTTGCTCAAGGATGTCAACATATTTAAATTCTTGAGGACAGTGCCTCATGATTCCGCCTTAGCCCAATTGTACGATTGCCCTACAATCAATTGGTATTGGGGATAGGTTGAAAAGTATTCCTACCCTATATGTATAAGTGCCCCATTTTGTGGTAGATGAAGTTTCATATTGTTCATTTGGGTCTATTTTTACTTGGGTATAACCGGAGATCCCATGAAGAAAACTATATGCCTCCTTACCTGCTAACTCGTTCTTCCAGCACATGCTCTATAAATGGCAAATTGGTAATGTTCTTTGATCATGGTTGCATTAAACTTTTAAGATTAACACAAAATCGGATCTTCGTGATTTTCCTACGTACTATGACTATTAGGGATGAATCCAGCTTCAATGAGTTTGTCAATCTCGTCCTTGACCATTCTAGAATACTTTGGATTCATTTGGTAGGCTCTATGCCTCCTGGCCACACTCCTTCCACAATGGGAATGGTGTGATTTAACCACCTCTAGGGGCATGCTCTTCATATTTATATATTTCCAAGCAAAGCAACCATGGAATTCTGTGAGTAGGTCAATGAGGTCTTTTACTTCTTCAAGAGATAGGCCTACCCTTCCCAATGTATATAGGTTTGGGATCCTCATCAGGTCTTTCTAGGTTAACCTCTTTAAGGTTAGTCACCCATTTCAATTGGTCTTAGAGCTCTGATCTTGATCGTGGGAATTTTGCTGTGGTAATATGGCAAGAGATTTCCAAGAGAATGGACTCTTGTGTGTGATTTTGCTATTTTCTTGATTTCTTGCATACTTTCTTCCTGTATTTTCTTGATTTTGATGGGGAAGATGGTGGAAATACAAGATTTATATTCATTTAGCCATGTTTCAAAAGTTTTTGTGTGAGATTTGGACCAATTTTTGAATTTATGGACCAAATTTTTGGGTTTGGGGGAAATGTTGTGTCTACATTTTTGCTTCTTCCCTCTTCTTCTTTGAGACTTTGCATGGCTATGGAGCATGTTTAGGGTTATTGAGCTTCACCTTCTATAACAATCATGGGGGCAAGCATGGAGCAGATTGTAAGCTTCACATGGAGCACCAACAAGCAAACAGATTGTAAGCTTCACATGGAGCACCAACAAGCAAGCTTCAGATTGCAAGCAAGCAGATTGTAAGCAAGCTTCAGATTGTAAGCAAGTAGATTGTAAGCTTCACATGGAGCACCAACAAGCAAGCAAAAATTACCATTTTTCAGTCGTGGGACGAATTTGGGTCTACTTCCTTTAAGATTTTGGTGGTGATGAAGAGGGTGTTTCAAGCATGGCAAATGATTATACAAGGTGTAAGATTCTCAATGATACCTTCCATGCTTCCCAATGATACCTTCAATGCTTACGTTTTTCCCATTCCCCTCATAAAAGTCATCTAATATAGGTAAAAATCCCCATAAAGAAGTGCTCCTACAAGCTCAATTGAAGGCTTCAAGCTCACGGCTTACTAATCACAATTTTTTTGGGAACTAATCTTATCATTAAGATATGCGATTGGGATTAATTGAAGGTAGATTAGAAAATGGGAACTGGGTTTAGTGTCAAGAAGTCGTCACTTGCATTAAAATCTCTCTTGTGTTGAGATTAGATACTGACCTTAAGTACTACTCGAGTGTTAAGACTTTCTCAGTGCCCTAAAATGACTACTTCATTTGTGCTTGAGAAGTTTAAAGAGGAATCCTTCCACACATGGCAAGTTGAAATAAAATTTATGTTAGTGAAGGCTATGGATAATTGTAAATGGAACGGGAAAATGTCCGAAGGATGAAGGGGATGAAAAGAACAGATTCACTTTTAGCACACCTTAACAAAATGAAGAGCATGACACAACAACAATTGGTTGGCATTAGGGCACCAGGAGAGGAAGAGGATGCCATAGCCATACTGTTAAAAAGCACGACACTTGAGGAGTATGACACAATAACAATTGGTTGGCATTGGGGCACCAGGAGAGGAAGAGGATGCCATAGCCATACTGTTAAAAAGCATGACAGTGGAAGAGCATGACACAACAACAATTGGTTGGCATTGGGGCACCATGAGAGGAAGAGGATGCCATAGCCATACTATTAAAAAGCATGACACTGGAAGAGCATGACACAACAACAATTGGTTGGCATTGGGGCACCAAGAGAGGAAGAGGATGCCATAGCCTTACTGTTAAAAAGCATGACACTTGAGGAGTATGAGCCCTTAGTGGCTACTTTGAAGAACCTCTCAAATCCGACCATTGTAGGAGTGGAAGCAACACTCTCGCAGAAGAGGAGAAGCGGACTCTCAAGGGAGGGCAAATCAAGCTATATCAAGTGAGGAGAAAGCACTCTTCTCAAGAGGGCTAGGATCGAGGACAAGAGGAGCAAGGACAAAGACCTACCATCATAGTGGTGAAATTGATCACATAGAAAAGGATTGCTCGAATAAAAAGGGAGGCGAAGAAGCTAATGTAATGACAAAGAAGGAAGACAATGTGATGAGGCCTCCCAGGATGGAGGCAACACCGAGCATCTCTTCTAGATGATATGAGGAGCATGGCTCCTTACACCTAAATGAATCAAGCTTCAATGAGTTTATCATTCTCCGAGTCCTTGACCATTCTAGAATACTTTGGATTCCTTTGGTAGGCTCTATGCCTTGATGGCCACACTCCTTCCACAATGGGAATGGCGTGATTTAACCACCTCTAGGGGCATGCTCTTCATATTCATATATTTCCAAGCAAAGCAAGCATGGAAATCTGTGATGAGTAGGTCAATGAGGTCTTTTTCTTCTTCAAGAGATAGGCCTACCCTTCCCAATGTATACAGGTTTGGGATCCTCATTAGGTCCTGCTAGCTTGACCTCTTTAACGTTAGTCGCCCATTTCCATTGGTCTCAGAGCTCTGATCTTGATCATGGGAATTTTGTTGGTAACATGGCAAGAGATTTGCAAGAGAATGGACTCTTATGTGTGATTGTGCTATTTTCTTGATTTCTTGCATACTTTCTTCCAGTATTTTCTTGATATTGATGGTGGGGAAGATGGTGGAAATACAAGATTTATCTTCAATTAGCCATGTTTCGGAGGTTTTTGTGTGAGATTTGGGCCAATGTTTTAATTTAGGGACCAAATTTCTGGATCGGGACCAAATTATTAAAAAAATTAGACCAAAATTGTGGGAAATGTTGTGTCTACATTTTTGCTTCTTCCCTCTTCTTCTTTGAGACTTTGCATGGCTATGGAGCATGTTTAGGGGTTAGTTAGCTTCACCTTCTACAACAACCATGGGGCAAGCATGGAGCAGATTGTAAGCTTCTCATGGAGCACCAACAAGCAAGCAAGAATCACCATTTTTCAGCCTTGGGACGAATGTGGGTCGACTTTCTTTTAAGATTTTGGTGGTGATGAAGGGGGTGTTTCAAGCATGGAAAATGATTATACAAGGTGTAAGCTTCTCAATGATACCTTCCATGCTTACTTTCACACAAGGTGTAAGCTTCTCAATGATACCTTCAATGCTTACATTTTCCCATTCCCCTCATATAAGTCATCTAATATAGGTAAAAATCCCCATAAAGAAGTGCTCCTACAAGCTCATTTGAAGGCTCCAAGCTCACGGCTTACTAATCACAATTCTTTTGGGCACTAATCTTATCATTAAGATATGCGATTGGGATTAATTGAAGGTAGATTAGAAAATGGAAACTGGGTTTAGTGTCAAGAAGTCGTCACTTGCATTAAAATCTCTCTTGTGTTGAGATTAGATACTGACCTTAAGTACTACTCGAGTGTTAAGACCTTCTCAGCCCTAAAATGACTACTTCATTTGTGCTTGAGAAGTTTAAAGGGGAATCCTTCCACACACAGCAAGTTAAAATCAAATTTATGTCGGTGAAGGCTATGGAGCATTGTAAATGGAAGGGGAAAATGTCCGGAGGATGAAGGGGATGAAAAGAACAGATGGTTAAGCCAAAATGAAAAAAGGATTAGCCATCATTGCATTAGGATTGGGAGATGAATTTTTTCATCATATTGCATCATAAGATACATCGAAGGGTGCTTGGGATAAGCTAGATAAATTTTTTTGGGGAAAAATAAAAGAATTCAAAAATAAGCTTAAAAATATAATTCTTTGGCTTGGACATTAAAGAGCATGGCACAACAACAATTGGTTGACATTGGGGCACCTGCTGAGAGGAAGAGGATGCTATAGCCATACTGTTAAAAAACATGACACTTGAGGAGTATGAGCCCTTAGTGGCTACTTTGAAGAACCTCCCAAATCCGACCATTGTAGGAGTGGAAGCAACACTCGCGCGCACAAGAGGAGAAGCGAGCTCAAGGGAGGACAACTCAAGCTATATCAAGTGAGCAAAAAGCACTCTTCTCAAGAGGACTAGGATCGAGGACTAGAAAATGAGCAAGGACAAAGACCTACCATCACAGTGGCAAGATCTATCACATAGAAAAGGATTGCTGGCATAAAAAGGGAGCCGAAGGAAGCCAATGTAATGACAAAGAAGGAAGACAATGTGATGAGGCCTCCCAGGATGGAGGCAACACCGAGCATCTCTTCTAGATGATATGAGGAGCATGGCTCCTTACACCTAGTTATAACCCCACTCTCCCGATGTGTAAAATGTCAAGACCAAGCCAACATTGTAGCGCATAGAAACCTAGACGGACCGCGCCAACCATATGAGTATGGAGTGTAGGCCAGGTCAAAGTTAGGTGTTAAGACTCTCATCACATTGAGGGGAGGTGTTGAGAAATACAATGTGTCAGGGTGAAACATATGTAGAGCAAGGGGATACATATTATAAAAGGAAAAGACTTAGGGGACATTGGCAAAGGTTGATTTGTATGATCATTCATAATAAAAGGTGAAGTCAAAGGTCAAGAAGGTAGCACATGGAAATTCCAAGGAGGCACATGGCACAAGGGTGCACATATGTATCTTGTGAGTAGGGAGCTCCATGAGAGCTATAAAAGGATGTACTTGCATCAACTTTAGTGGAATGCGGCTATAATGGTGTACTTCTTAATTATTGTCATTATCTTAGTATTAGCTTAATCTTATTTTGTGTATTATCTTAATTGATATGCTTAATCATGTTCTCATATAGTTTTGATCCACCTTGAGCTTAACCATGCATGATTTCTCAACAGAGTATTATCTTAATTGATATGCTTAATCATGTTCTCATATAGTTTTGATCCACCTTGAGCTTAACCATGCATGATTTCTCAACAGAGTATTTGTAATGTATGACCATAGGTTCACTCAACAAGAACTTGATTACGTTATTGAGATGAAGTGGGTTCCCCTATCGCTTACTAGTTCAAGTGGATATCCAAATCTAGTAACTATATTCTCATAAAGGAATTTGGTTGTTGCCCACGTAGCATCACCCTTTTGGGTCACATGGGCCTCTACCCGCTTGATACAATAGTATGTGAGGTAGAGACCATGATGAATCACACTTGAGTACCATGGGCGATTGGACTAATGGTCTAATACAGTCGATTCCCCCCTTTTCAAATGGTTGAAGAGACACTACAAGGTGGGGCATTTTATCACGGGCGGTTATGAATACCAGCAAATCACTGACATTCATCATAGCCTTTTATAACTGACATTCATCGTAGCCTTTTATAAATTCAGCCACCTTTCCAAACAGTGTGGACCACCACAAGCCTACCAAGTAGAACTGTTATGAATACCAGCAAATCACTGACATTCATCGTAGCCTTTTATAAATTTAGCCACCTTTCCAAACAGTGTGGACCACCACAAGCCTACCAAGTAGAACTGTTTACCAAGTAGAACTGTTTACCAAGTAGAACTGTTTTAGCGTGTAGTGTTTGCGGAGAATTATCCTCTAGCTACCCCGGAGTGGGCTTGATCAAGGATGTTGACATATTTAAATTCTTGAGTGCCTCGTGATTTTATCTTAGCCCAACTTGTAATGTTGTCCTATAATCAAGTACAACTTTCTTGGCAGTGTGGTACCAGTCTCTGCAACCCCCCCAAAGTGGGCTTGGCTTGCTCAAGGATGTTGATATATTTAAATTCTTAAGGATAGTGCCTCCATATTCTCTCTTAGCACAACCAATCGTACAGTTGCCCTACAATCAATTGGTATTGGATAGGTCGAAAAGCATACCTACCCTATATGTATAAGTGCCCCATTTTGTGGCAGATGGAGTTTTATGTTGTTCATTCGGGTCTATTTTTACTTGGGTATAACCGGAGATCCCATGAAAGAAGCTGTATGCCTCCTTACCTGCTACTCGTTCTTCCGGCACATTCTCTATAAATGGCAATAGTGTCAAGAAGTCATCACTTGCATTAAAATCTCTCTTTTGTTGAGATTAGATACTGACCTTACGTAGCACTCGAGTGTTAAGACCTTCTGAGCCCTAAAATGACTACTTCATTTGTGCTTGAGAAGTTTAAAGGGGAATCCTTCCACACATGGCAAGTTAAAATCAAATTTATGTTAGTGAAGGCTATGGAGCATTGTAAATGGAAGAGGAAAATGTCCGGAGGATGAAGGGGATGAAAAGAATTGATGGTTAAGCCAGAATGAAAAAAGGATTAGCCATCATTGCATTAGGATTGGGAGATGGATTTTTTCATCATATTGCATCGTAAGATACATCGAAGGTTGCTTGGGATGATCTAGATAAACTTTTTGGGGCAAAATAAAAGAATTCAAAAATAAGCTTAAAAATATAATTCTTTGGCTTGGACATTAAAGGTAGTGAATCACTTTCAGCACAGCTTAACAAAATGAAAAGCATGACACAACATCAATTGGTTGGCACCAGTAGAGGAAGAGGATGCCATAGCCATACTGTTAAAAAGCATGAAACTTGAGGAGTATGAGCCCTTAGTGGCTACTTTGAAGAACCTCCCAAATCTGGCCATTATAAGAGTGGAAGCAACACTCACAGAAGAGGAGAAGCGAACTTGATGGAGGACAACTCAAGCTATATCAAAAGTGAGGAGAAAGCACTTTTCTCAAAGAGGACTAGGATCTCGAGGACTAGAGAAGGAGCAACAAGGACAAAGACCTACCATCATAGTGGCAAAATGGATCACATAGAAAAGGATTTCTGGCATAAAAAGGGAGCCGAAGAAGCCAATGTAATGACAAAGAAGGAGGACAATGTGATGAGGCCTCCTAGGATGGAGGCAACACCGAGCATCTCTTCTAGATGATATGAGGAGCATGGCTCCTTACACCTCTCCTGATGTAAAATGTCAAGACCAAGCCAACATTGTAGCTCGTAGAGCAACCTAGATGGACCGTGCCAACCATATGAGTATGGAGTGTAGGCCAGGTCAAAGTTAGGTATTAAGACTCTCATCACATTGAGGGGAGGTGTTGAGAAATGCAATGTGTCAGGGTGGTGAAACATGCATAGAGCAAGGGGAGAATCATGCATATTATAAAAGGAATAGACTTAGGGAACATTAGCAAAGGTTGATTTGTATGATCATTCGTAAAAGGTGAAGTCGAAGGTCAAAACGGTAGCACATGGAAAGTCCAAGGAGAAACGTGGCACAAGGGTGCACATATGTATCTTGTGAGTAGGGAGCTCCATGAGATCTATAAAAGGATGCACTTGCATCAACTCTAATGAAATGCGGCTATGATGAATTACTTCTTAATTGTTGTCATTGTCTTAGTATTAGCTTAATATTATTTTGTGTATTATCTTAATTGATATGCTTAATCATGTTCTCATATAGTTTTGATCCACCTTGAGCTTAATCATGCTTAATTTCTCAATAGAGTATTTGTAATGTACGACCATAAGTTCACTCAACAAGAACTTGATTATGTTATTGATGATGAAGTGGGTTCCCCTATCGCTTACCAGTTCAAGTGGATATCCAAATCTAGTAACTATATTATCGTAAAGAAATTTGGCTGTTGCCTGTGTGGCATCACCCTTTTGTGTCACATGGGCCTCTCTACCCACCTGATACAACATTATGTGAGGTAGAGACCATGATGAATCACGCTTGAGTACCATAAGCCATTGGACTAATGGTCTAATAAAGTCAATTCCCCCCTTTTCAAATGGTTGAAGAGACACTACAAGGTGGGGCATTTTATCACGGCGGTTATGAATACCAGTAAATTGTTGACACTCACCGTATCCTTTTACAAATTCAGCCACCTCTCCAAACAGTGTGGACCACCACAAGCCTACCAAGTAGAACTTTTTAAGCATTTAGTGTCTGCGGAGAAATATCCTCTAGCAACCCCGAAGTGAGCTTGTTCAAGGATGTCGACATATTTAAATTCTTGAGTGCCTCATGATTTTATCTTAGCCCAACTTGTACAGTTGTCCTACAGTCAAGTAGAACTTTCTTGGCGGTGGTACCAGTCTACAGAGAAATATCCTCCAACAACCCCCCCAAAGTAGGCTTGGTTGGCTTGCTCAAGGATGTCGACATATTTAAATTCTTGATGACAGTGCCTCATGATTCTGTCTTAGCCCAATCGCACGGTTGCCCTACAATCAATTGGTATTGGATAGGTCAAAAAGCATACCTACCCTATATGTATAAGTGCCCCATTTTGTGGCAGATGGAGTTTTATGTTGTTCATTTGGGTCTATTTGGGTATAACCGGAGATCCCATAAAAAGGAAGCTATATGCCTCCTTACCTGGTACTCCTTCTTCCAGCACATGCTCTATAAATGGTTATAGGTAATGTTCTTTCACACCATGGTTGCATTAAACTTTTAAGATTATCACAAAATCGGATCTTCCCGATTATCTTAGGTACTATGACTATTAGGGATAGCCATTCCGTGTGCTCTCTATCATAAATGAATCCAGCTTCAATGAGTTTGTCAATCTCCAAGTCCTTGACCATTTTAGAATACTCTGGATTTATTTGGTAGGCTCTATGCGTTGATGGCCGACCGCCACACTCCTTCCACAATGGGAATGGTGTGATTTAACCTCCTCCTCTAGGGGCATGCTCTTCATATTCATATATTTCCAAGCAAAGAAACCATGGAATTCTGTGAGTAGCTACGTCAATGATGTCTTTTTCTTCTTTAAGATATAGGCCTACCCTTCCCAATGTATACAGGTCATCAGGTCTCTTTAACATTAGTCGCCCATTTCAATTGGTCTCAGAGGTCTGATCTTCTTGATCGTGGAAATTTTGCTGGTAATATGGCAAGAGATTTGCAAGAGAATGGACTCCTATGTATGATTTTGCTATTTTCTTGATTTTTGCATATTCCTGTATTTTCTTGATATTTATGGCAAAGATGGTGGAAATACAAGATTTATCTTCATTTAGACATGTTTCATAGGTTTTTGTGTGAGATTTGGGCCAGTTTTTGAATTTAGGGACCAAATTTCTCGGTTGGGACCAAATTATTAAAAACATTGGTGACCAAAATTGGGGGAAATGTTGTGTCTACATTTTTGCTTCTTCCCTCTTCTTCTTTGAGACTTTGCATGGCTATGGAGCATGTTTAGGGTTAGTTATCTTCACCTTCTACAACAACCATGGGGCAAGCATGGAGCAGATTTTAAGCTTCACATGGAGCACCAACAAGCAAAAAAATTGTCATGGAGCAGATTTTAAGCTTCACATGGAGCACCAACAAGCAAGCAAAAATTGTCATTTTTCAGTTGGGACGAATTTGGGTTGACTTCCTTTAAGATTTCAGTGGTGATGAAGAGGGTGTTTCAAGCATGACAAATGATTATAAAAGGTGTAAGGTTCTCAATGATACCTTCCATGCTTACTTTCATACAAGGTGTAAGCTTCCCAATGATACCTTCAATGCTTTTATTTTCCCATTCCCCTCATAAAAGTCATCTAATATAGGTAAAAATCCCCATAAAGAAGTGCTCCTACAAGCTCATTTGAAGGCTCCAAGCTCACGGCTTACTAATCACAATTCTTTTGGGCACTAATCTTATCATTAAGATATGCGATTGGGATTAATTGAAGGTAGATTAGAAAATGGAAACTGGGTTTAGTGTCAAGAAGTCGTCACTTGCATTAAAATCTCTCTTGTGTTGAGATTGGATACTGACCTTAAGTAGCACTCGAGTGTTAAGACCTTCTCAGCCCTAAAATGACTACTTCATTTGTGCTTGAGAAGTTTAAAGGGGAATCCTTCCACACATGGCAAGTTAAAATCAAATTTATGTTAGTGAAGGCTATGGAGCATTGTAAATGGAAGGGGAAAAATTCCAGAGGATGAAGGGGATGAAAAGAACAGATGGTTAAGCTAGAATGAAAAAAGGATTAGCCATCATTGCATTAGGATTGGGATGAGCTAGATAAATTTTTTGGGACAAAATAAAAGAATTCAAAAACAAGTTTAAAAATATAATTCTTTGGCTTGGACATTAAAGCTAGTGAATGAATTTCAGCACACCTTAACAAAATGAAGAGCAGACACAACAATAATTGGTTGGCATTGGGGAACCAGCAGAGGAAGAGGATGCCATAGCCATACTGTTCAAAAGCATGACACTTGAGGAGTATGAGCCCTAAGTGGCTACTTTGAACAACCTCCCAAATCCGACCATTGTAGGAGTGGAAGCAAGACTCGCAGAAGAGGAGAAGCGGACTCGAGAGGTAGGACAACCCAAGCTATATCAAGTGAGGAGAAAGCACTCTTCTCAGGAGGACTAGGATGGAGGACTAGAGATGGAGGACTAGAGAAGGAGCAAGGATAAAGACCTACCATCATAGTGGAAAAATTGATCACATAGAAAAGGATTGCTGGCATAAAAAAGGGAGCCGAAGAAGCCAATGTAACAAAGAAGGAAGACAATGTGATGAGACCTCCCAGGATGGAGGCAACATCAAGCATCTCTTCTAGATGATATGAGGAGCATGGCTCCTTACACCTAGTTATAACCCCACTCTCCCAATGTGTAAAATGTCAATACCAAGCCAACATTGTAGCTCATAGAGCAACCTAGATGGACCGCGCCAACCATATGAGTATGGAATGTAGGCCAGGTCAAAGTTAGGTGTTAAGACTCTCATCACATTGAGGGGAGGTGTTGAGAAATGCAATGTGTCAAGGTGAAACATGCGTAGAGCAAGGGGAGAATCATGCATATTATAAAAGGAATAGACTTAGGGAACATTGGCAAAGGTTGATTTATATGATCATTCATAAAAGGTGAAGTCAAAGGTCAAAAAGGTAGCACATGGAAAGTCCAAGGAGGCATGTGGCACAAGGGTGCACATATGTATCTTGTGAGTAGGGAGCTCCATGAGAGCTATAAAAGGATGTACTTGCATCAACTCTAATGGAATGTGGCTATGATGGTGTACTTCTTAATTGTTGTCATTATCTTAGTATTAGATTAATATTATCTTAATCAATATGCTTAATCATGTTCTCATATAGTTTTGATCCACCTTGAGCTTAATCATGCTTGATTTCTCAACAGAGTATTTGTAATGTACGACCATAAGTTCACTCAACAAGAACTTGATTACGTTATTTTGATAAAGTGGGTTCCCCTATTGCTTACTAGTTCAAGTGGATATCCAAATCTAGTAACTATATTCTTGTAAAGGAATTTGGTTGTTGCCTATGTAGCATCACCCTTTTATAACACATGGGCCTCTACCCGCTTGATACAATAGTATGTGAGGTAGAGACCATGATGAATCACGCTTGAGTACCGTGGGCCATTCGACTAATGGTCTAATAAAGTCAATTACCCCCTTTTCAAATGGTTGAAGAGACACTACAAGGTGGGGCATTTTATCACGGCAGTTATGAATATACCAATAAATCACTGACATTCATCGTAGCCTTTTACAAATGCAGCCACCTCTCCAAACAGTGTGGACCACCATAAGCCTACCAAGTAGAACTTTTTAGCTTGTAGTGTTTGCGGAGAAATATCCTCTAGCTACCCCCAAGTGGGCTTGCTCAAGGATGTTGACATATTTAAATTCTTGAGTGTCTCGTGTATTTATCTTAGCCCAACTTGTACAATTGTCGTACAGTCAAGTAGAACTTTCTTGGCAGTGGTACCAGTCTGCAGAGAAATATCCTCCAACAACCCCCCAAAGTTAGCTTGGCTTGCTCAAGGATGTCAACATATTTAAATTCTTGAGGACAGTGCCTCATGATTCTGTACGGTTGCCCTACAACCAATTGGTATTGGATAGGTCAAAAAGCATACCTACCCTATATGTGGGGCACTTATACATATAGGGTAGGTATGTTTTTCGACCTATCCAATACCAATTGAATGTAGGGAAACCGTACGATTGGGCTAAGATAGAATCATGAGGAACTGTCCTCAAGAATTTAAATATGTCGACATCCTTGAGCAAGCCAAGCTAACTTTGGGGGGTTGTTGGAGAATATATTTCTGCAGACTGGTACCACTGCCAAGAAAGTTCTACTTGATTGTACGACAATTGTACAAGTTGGCCTAAGATAAAATCACGAGGCACTCAAGAATTTAACTATGTCGACATCCTTGAGCAAGCCCACTTGGGGGTAGCTAGAGGATATTTCTCCGCAAACACTCCATGCTAAAAAAGTTCTACTTGGTAGGCTTGTGGTGGTCCACACTGTTTGGAGAGGTGGCTGCATTTGTAAAAGGCTACCATGAATGTCACTGATTTGCTAGTATTCATAACTACCGTGATAAAATGCCCCACCTTGTAGTGTCTCTTCAACCATTTGAAAAGGGGGGAATTGACTTTATTAGACCATTAGTCCAATGGCCCACGGTACTCAAGTGTGATTCATCATGGTCTCTACCTCACATACTATTGTATCAAGTGGGTAGAGACCCATATGACATAAAAGGGTGATGCTACATAGGAAACAACCAAATTCCTTTACAATAATATAGTTACTAGATTTGGATATCCACTTGAACTACTAAGCAATAGGGGAGCCCACTTTATCAATAACGTAATCAAGTTCTTGTTGAGTGAACTTATGGTCGTACATTACAAATACTCTGTTGAGAAATCAAGCATGATTAAGCTCAAGGTGGATCAAAACTATATGAGAACATGATTAAGCATATTGATTAAGATAATACACAAAATAATATTAATCTAATACTAAGATAATGACAACAAAATAATATTAATCTAATACTAAGATAATGATTAAGATAATACACAAAATAATATTAATCTAATACTAAGATAATGACATTAATTAAGAAGTACACCATCATAGCCACATTCCATTAGAGTTGATGCAAGTACATCCTTTTATAGCTCTCATGGAGCTCCCTACTCACAAGATACATATGTGCACCCTTGTGCCACGTGCCTCCTTGGACTTTCCATGTGCTACCTTTTTGAACTTTGACTTCACCTTTTATGAATGATCATACAAATCAACCTTTGCCAATGTTCCCTAAGTCTATTCCTTTTATAATATGCATGATTCTCCCCTTGCTCTACGCATGTTTCACCTTGACACATTGCATTTCTCAACACCTCCCCTCAATGTGGTTGGCACGGTCCGTCTAGGTTGCTCTATGAGCTACAATGTTGGCTTGGTCTTGACATTTTACACATTGGGAGAGTGGGGTTATAACTAGGTGTAAGGAGCCATGCTCCTCATATCATCTAAAAGAGATCCTCACTGTTGCCTCCATCCTGGGAGGCCTCATCACGTTGTCTTTCTTCTTTGTCATTACATTGGCTTCTTCGGCTCCCTTTTTATTCCAGCAATCCTTTTCTATGTGATCAATTTTGCCACTATGATGGTAGGTCTTTGTCCTTGCTCCTTCTCTAGTCCTCGATCCTAGTCCTCTTGAGAAGAAGAGTGCTCTCTCCTCACTTGATATAGCTTGAGTTATCCTCCCTTGAGTCTCCTTCTCCTCTTCTGCGATTGTTGCTTCCACTCCTGCAATGCTCATACTCCTCAAGTGTCATGCTTTTTAGGAGTATGGCTATGGCATCCTCTTCCTCTGCTGGTGTGCCAACCAATTGTTGTTGTGTCATGCTCTTCATTTTGTTAAGGTGTGCTGAAAGCGATTCACTATCTTCAATGTCCAAGCCAAAGAATTACATTTTTAAGCTTATTTTTGAATTCTTTTATTTGCCTGAAAATTTTTATTTAGCTCATCCCAAGCACCTTCGATGTATCTTATGATGCAATATGATGAAGAAATCCATCTCCCAATCCTAATGCAATGATGGCTAATCCTTTTTTCATTTTGGCTTAACCATCTATTCTTTTCATTTTGGCTTAACCATCTATTCTTTTCATCCCCTTCATCCTCCGGACATTTTCCCCTTCCATTTACAATGCTCCATAGCCTTCACTAACATAAATTTGATTTTAACTTGCCATGTGTGGAAGGATTCCCCTTTAAACTTCTCAAGCACAAATGCAGTAGTCATTTTAGGGCTGAGAAGGTCTGAACACTCGAGTGCTACTTAAGGTTAGTATCTAATCTCAACACAAGAGAGATTTTAATGCAAGTGACGACTTCTTGACACTAAACCCAGTTCCCATTTTCTAATCTACCTTCAATTAGTCCCAATGGCATATCTTAATAATAAGATTAGTGCCCAAAAGAATTGTAATTAGCAAGCTGTGAGCTTGGAGCCTTCAATTGAGCTTGTAGGAGCACTTCTTTATGGGAATTTTTAACTTTATTAGATGACTTTTGTGAGGGGAATGGGAAAATGTAAGCATTGAAGGTATCATTGGGAAGCTTACACCTTGTATGAAAGTAAGCATGGAAGGTATCATTGAGAAGCTTACACCTTGTATAATCATTTGCCATGCTTGAAACACCCTCTTCATCCACTAGAGAAATCTTAAAGGAAGTTGACCCCACCCTCTTCATCACCATGGAAATCTTAAAGGAACTCGACCCAAATTCGTCCCACGGCTGAAAAATGGCAACTTTTTCTTGTTTGTTGGTGCTCCATGTGAAGCTTACAACCTGCTCCATGCTTGCCCCGTGGTTGTTGTAGAAGTTGTAGAAGGTGAAGCTAACTAACCCTAAACATGCTCCATAGCCATGCAAAGTCTCAAACAAGAAGAGGGAAGAAGCAAAAATGTAGACACAACATTTTCCCCAATTTTGATCCAATGTTTTTAATAATCTGGTCCCGACCCAAAAATTTGGTCCCTAAACTCAAAAATTGGCCCAAATCTCACACAAAAACCTCTGAAACATGGCTAAACGAAGATAAATCTTGTATTTCCACCATCTTCTCCATCAATATCAAGAAAATAGCAAAATCACACATAAGAGGTCATTCTCTTGCAAATCTCTTGCCATATTACCAGCAAAATTCCCACGATCAAGATCAGAGCTCTGAGACCAATTGAAATGGGTGACTAACGTTAAAGAGGTCAACCTAGCAGGACCTGATGAGGATCCCAAACCTGTATACATTGGGAAGGGTAGGCCTATCTCTTGAAGAAGAAAAAGACCTCATTGACGTAGCTACTCACAGAATCCCATGGTTCCTTTGCTTGGAAATATATGAATATGAGGAGCATGCCCCTAGAGGTGGTTAAATCACACCATTCCCATTGTGGAAGGAGTGTGGCCATCGAGGCATAGAGCCTACCAAATGAATCCAAGGTATTCTAGAATTGTCAAGGACTTAGAGATTGACAAACTCATTGAAGCTGGATTCATTCATGATATAGAGCACACGGAATGGCTATCCCTAGTAGTCATAGTACCTAAGAAAATCAGGAAGATCCGATTTTGTGTTAATCTTTAAAGTTTAATGCAACCATGATGAAAGAACATTACCTATTACCATTTATAGAGCATGTGCTGGAAGAACTAGTATAGCAGGTAAGGAGGCATACAGCTTCCTTCATGGGATCTTCAGTTATACCCAAGTAAAAATAGACCTGAATGAACAACATAAAACTCCATCTACCATAAAATGGGGCACTTTTTATGTTGTTCATTCGGGTCTTTTTTTACTTGGGTATAACCGGAGATCCCATGAAGGAAGCTGTACGCCTCCTTACCTGCTATTGGTTCTTCCAGCTTATGCTCTATAAATGGCAATAGGTAATGTTCTTTCACCATGGTTGCATTAAACTCTTAAGATTAACACAAAATCGGATCTTCCTGATTTTCTTAGGTACTATGACTTTGAGGGATAGCCATTCCGTGTGCTCTATATCCTAAATGAATCCAGCTTCAATTAGTTTGTCAATCTCGGAGTCCTTGACCATTCTAGAATACTTTGGATTCATTTGGTAGGCTCTATGTCTTGATGGCCACACTACTTCCACAATGGGAATGGTGTGATTTAACCACCTCTAGGGGCATGCTCTTCATATTCATACTTTTCCAAGCAAAGCAACCCTAGAATTCTGTGAGTAGCTATGTCAATGAGGTCTTTTTCTTCTTCAAGAGATAGTCCTACCCTTCCCACAATGTATAGAGGTTTGGGATCCTCATCAAGTCCTGCTAGGTTGACCTGTTTAACGTTAGTCACCCATTTCAATTGGTCTCAGAGCTTTGATCTTGATCGTGGGAATTTTGCTGGTAATATGGCAAGAGATTTGCAAGAGAATGACCTCTTATGTGTGATTTTGCTATTTTCTTTATTTCTTGCATACTTTCTTCTTGTATTTTCTTGATATTGATGGGGAAGATGGTGGAAATACAAGATTTATCTTCATTTAGCCATGTTTTAGAGGTTTTTGTGTGAGATTTGGGCCAATTTTTGAATTTAGGGACCAAATTTCTGGGTCAAGACCAAATTATTAAAAACATTGGACCAAAATTGGGAGAAATGTTGTGTCTACATTTTTGCTTCTTCCCTCTTCTTCTTTGAGACTTTGCATGGCTATGGAGCATGTTTAGGGTTGTTTAGCTTCACCTTCTACAACAACCACGGGGCAAGCATGGAGCATATTGTAAGCTTCACATGGAGCACCAACAAGCAAGTATCGCCATTTTTCAACCGTGGGACGAATTTGGGTCGAGTTCCTTTAAGATTTTGGTGGTGATGAAGAGGGTGGGGTCGACTTTCTTTAAGATTTCGGTGGTGAGATGAAGAGGGTGTTTCAAGCATGGCAAATGATTATACAAGGTACATAAGCTTCTCAATGATACCTTCCATGCTTACTTTCATACAAGGTGTAAGCTTCCCAATGATACCTTCCATGCTTACTTTCATACAAGGTGTAAGCTTCCCAATGATACCTTCAATGCTTACATTTTCCCATTCCCCTCATAAAATTCATCTAATATAGGTAAAAATTGAAAAGATGCAGGGGAGAAGAGAGCTTGAGCTCTTGCAAGCACACACACACTCACAAAACCCTAAAAGAGAACACACAAGGTGAGAGACTAAAAATTTTCTTCTTCTTCACACAACACTCAACACACCATATACAAAGATAAGAGTACACATAATATGAAAAGGTACTCAACCAAATACATACTAGGGTTCTCTATAGTGTGAACCCAACTAAATGAGCTGGCGCTATAACTATGCCAGTCTCTAGAATGGGTGTCACATAGCCTGTCATCCCACTGGCCGCATATCACCCATGATCTCACCAACCATGCCAGTGGTGTAAGTGTGGGGCCTATCCCCCAGGTGGGTCATCAGTGTCCACCGCCTCACTAGATGAGCTCGATATCTCAACACTCCCCCTTGAGCTTAACTCTATCTCATGTACACCAAGTGAAGCCCTGAATCTGCGGAGCTTCTCTGTACCCAATGCTTTGGTGAAGATGTCAGTGACCTGATCCTGTGTGCTAACATAAACAAGGTCAACGTCTCCTGCCAAAACCTTTTCTCTGACAAAATGGTAGTGGACCTCTATATGCTTCGTGCGAGCATGAAAAACTAGGTTCTTGGCTAACTGTATACTACTAATGTTGTCATAGAAAATGACAACTTGTCTATCCACTGATAGACCCAAATCTGCAAGTAGCTTTCTCAACCAAGCTACCTCACATGCTGCCATAGCAACACCTCTGTACTCGGCCTCTGTAGTACTGGATAGAGGAATCGTAGGCTGCTTCTTGCTACTCCAAGTTACAGCAGCACTCCCCAAAGAAAACATGAAGCCACTAGTAGATCTTCTATCTGAGATACTACCAACCCAATCAGCATCTGTGTACCCATGTACACATATCTCTGTCCCAGTTTCATAAAATAGTCCACAATGCAAAGTAAACCTCACATACCTCAGTATGTGTCTCAATGCATCCAAATGCGTCTCAATGCATCCAAATGCGGCTTTCAAGGAACCTGCATAAACTGACTCACCAACCCAACAACATAGCTCAAATCTAGCCTGGTGATCGTCATGTAGATCAAGCTTCCTATTATTCTCCTATACATAGTAGGATTCTCCAAAATCTCTCTTGAATCTGCACTCAACTTGCCATTCTAATCCAATGGCACTGAGATAGGCTTACAGCCTATCATACCATACTTGGACAACATGTCCAAGCCATACTATCTTTGCAGTAATCCAATACCATGTGGTGACCTAATCACCTCAATGCCCAAGAAATATCTGAGCTCCCCCAGATCCTTCATCTCAAACTTCTGTCTAAGCAAGATCTTTACATCAAAGATCTCTGCATCATGGTCCCCCGTAATGATCAGGTCATCTACATAGATGACAACAAGCACAACCCCTCTATCACTATGTCTCACATACAACGAGAAATCTACATTGGCTACATGAAAGCCAATAGTGACAAGATATTCAGAAATCTTGTCAGACCATGCTCTTGGTGCTTGTTTTAAGCCATACAAGGCTTTCTTCAACCTGCAAACATGCTCGCGGTGACTCACATCCTCATAACCAGGTGGTTGCAACATATACACCTCTTCCTGCAAATCCCCATGCAAGAATGCATTCTTTACATCCATTTGATGAAAAGACCATTGCTTTGACACACCCATTGCTATCACAACTCTCACTGTTGCCATCTTGGCAACTAGGCTAAAAGTTTCCTTATAATCAATGCCATATGTCTGCGCATATCCTTTGGCTACCAATCTAGCCTTGTACCTGCTTATGCTTCCATCACTGCTATGTTTTACTTTGTACACCCACTTGCATCCAATGTCTTTCTTGCCTTCAGGCAACTGCACTAAATCCAAGTCTCATTTCCATATAGTGCATCTATCTTCTCATCCATAGCTTTCTCCCAACACACATTTCCAACAGCCTCATCAATGCATGTGGGCTCTAAAACCTGCACAACTTTTGCCATGTATGCATAGTGATGTGCCACATAACCATCATAGGTAAATCTCTGCACATGATTCTTCACTCTCCCAGATCTTCGCAGCTTTGCATTCATGGCTTCCATAGCCTTCTTTACACCAGGTGTTCTCATAGCTAGTATCCCAAGATCCTCATCAAGGCTCATCTCTGAGCCACTAGACTCTCCATCAACATGAGAATGCCCTGCAGAAATGGCAGGCATACTAAGGGGCTCAACCACTTTCTCTTTGCCTTTATGTGATGTACTAATCACATATGCAGGACTGGTATTATGACGCAGCCTGTCACTCCATGGTCTATCAACAACAACTGAACCACTAGATGAGGACTCTCCTGGTCCACTCAAAGACTACGATTGTTGACTTGCATTTTGTGCAACCACATTTCCACTCACATCAGCCCCAACAGCTTCTTTTTCAGTAGCATACCAGCTGCTCATCTCATCAAAAACAACATCCCTGCTTACCCTCAACTCATATGTCGCAGGGTTATAACACCTGTATTCCTTTTGCTCAAGGGAATACCCAATAAACACACATTTTTTAGCTTTTGGTTCCAGCTTAGTTCTCAGCTCATCTGGCTCATGCACATATGCAATGCATCTAAAGACTTTCAGATGAGACAAATCAGGTTTTCTGCCAGTAAACCTCTCCTCTAGAGTTACATCATGTATGGCTGCAGTTGGAGTCCTGTTCATGATGTAATCAATGCTCGCGCAATCTCAACAATGTGCCTATTTTTTTGCTCAGCAACTCCATTTTGCTGCAGAGTGTATCTGCATATGTAAACTGTCTATGAATACCATTCTTCTTCAAAAATTCAGAGAACTCATTGGAGAAGTACTCTCCCCCTCCATCTGACCTTAGGCACTTTACATGTTTCCTTGTGCATCATAAGATACATCAAACGGTGCTTGGGATGAGCTAGATAAATTTTTTGGGGCAAAATAAAAGAATTCAAAAATAAGCTTAAAAATATAATTCTTTGGCTTGGACGTTAAAGATAGTGAATCACTTTCAGCACACCTTAACAAAATGAAGAGCATGACATAGCAACAATTGGTTGGCATTGGGACACCAACAGAGAAAGAGGATGCCATAGGCATACTGTTAAAAAGCATGACACTTGAGGAGTATGAGCCCTTAGCGGCTACTTTGAAGAACCTCCCAAATCTGACCATTGTAGGAGTTGAAGCAACACTCGCAAAAGAGGAGAAGCGCACTCGAGGGAGGACAACTCAAGCTATATCAAGTGAGGAGAAAGCACTCTTCTCAAGAGGACTAGGATCGAGGACTAGAGAAGGAGCAAGGACAAAGACCTACCATCATAGTGGCAAAATTGATCACATAGAAAAGGATTGCTGGCATAAAAAGGGAGCCGAAGAAGCCAATGTAATGACAAAGAAGGAAGACAATGTGATGAGGCCTCCTAGGATGGAGGCAACACCGAACATCTGTGGTGAAACATGCATAGAGCAAGGGGAGAATCATGCTTATTATAAAAGGAATAGACTTAGGGAACATTGGCAAAGGTTGATTTGTATGATCATTCATAAAAGGTGAAGTCAAAGGTCAAAAAGGTAGCACATGGAAAGTCCAAGGAGGCATGTGGCACAAGGGTGCACATATATATCTTGTGAGTGGGGAGCTCCATGAGAGCTATAAAAGGATGTACTTGCATCAACTCTAATGGAATGCGGCTATGATGGTGTACTTCTTAATTGTTGTCATTATCTTAGTATTAGCTTAATCTTATTTTGTGTATTATCTTAATCAATATGCTTAATCATGTTCTCATATAGTTATGATCCACCTTGAGCTTAATCATGCTTGATTTCTCAATAGAGTATTTGTAATGTTGAACGACCATAGGTTCACTCAACAAGAACTTGATTATGTTATTGATGAAGTGGGTTCCCCTATCGCTTAGTTCAAATGGATATCCAAATCTAGTAACTATATTCTCGTAACTAAAGGAATTTGGTTGTTGCCTGTGTAGCATCACCCTTTTGTGTTACATGGGCCTCTATGCACTTGATACAACAGTATGTGAGGTAGATACCATGATGAATCACGCTTGAGTACCATGGGCCATTGGACTAATGGTCTAATAAAGTCAATTCCCCCCTTTTCAAATGGTTGAAGAGACACTATAAGGTGGGGCATTTTATCACGGTGGTTATGAATACTAGCAAATCACTGACATTCATCGTAGCCTTTTACAATTTTTGCTGCCTCTCCAAACAATGTGGACCACCACAAGCCTACCAAGTAGAACTTTTTTAGCATGTAGTGTCTGTGGAGAAATAACCTCTAGCTACCCCGGAGTGGGCTTGCTCAAGGATGTTGACATATTTAAATTCTTGAATGCCTCATGATTTTATCTTAGCCCAACTTGTAAAGTTGTCCTACAGTCAAGTAGAGCTTTCTTGGCGGTGGTACCAGTCTGTAGAGAAATATCCTCCAACAACCCCCCCAAAGTGGGCTTGTTGGCTTGCTCAAGGATTCTGTCTTAACCCAATCGTACGGTTGCCCTAGAATCAATTGGTATTGGATAGGTCAAAAAGTATACCTACCCTATATGTATAAGTGCCCCATTTTGTGGAAGATGGAGTTTTATGTTGTTCATTCGGGCCTATTTTTACGTGGGTATAACCTGAAAGATCACTGTCCCCTCCGCGCAATGAATTCGGGGGTGCTAGCAGCGAAAGTAGCACTTCTTGCGCAGGGCAGAGACTATCACTTGGGGCCTTGCCCACGGATATCTAGACAAGAGACTAATCCCTCGGTTCTTCTAAAACTGAACCTGAAAATACTTCCCTTGCCCTGAAAGGACGGGCAATTCCTCCAGAATTTTTTTATTCTAATGTAGTCAAGAGCCTTAACTAACCAGACTGATCCGACCAAACCCGTAAGTCACATGGTCAGATCAAGGAAGAAAATTGCACTTGGATCATAGAGACCAATGCTTTTTTCCTCATCGAGAGGCACAGCCATTGATTCTTTTCCATAGAACAAGACTATCCGGGATTTGCTTCATCTATCGTACCCATAACAGGATTGAGTCTCATTTTAGGGATCCATCAGTCCATCCTAACCCCATCTAGTGATAGGATCCATTTAAGAATTTGGTTATGTTTTCATCCGGGTACCAGGGAAAAGAGTTCCCAAGCCCCCTAACCGGCGCTTCATGCAAGCTTCAAGATAGTCACATCACTTACACACCCAATATGAAATTGCCTATTTCACAGATTCGGCTATCTTTAAAACAATCTTTTAATGAAACCATAGTATCACTCATCATAATCCTCCAAAATATCCGATTGATTTCTAATTTCTAATCATTCTTTCATCGGTGTACCTATGGCATCATTGGCAACCAGAACGCTCACCACATGTCCACTCTCGGGGGCCTTTTCAATAGTTCCTAGCTCATAGTACCCGAAAATATATTCACTTATAAAAATCCAGATGGACTCTCTGTTGAAGATCAGCAGGATCAACCAACAGATCCATATAAAAGAGACATGGACTCATCTGTTGAGGACCAGCAAAGTCAATCAACCAGATCCATGCCCGAGTTCAGAAAACAACTCTAACACCTTGTTCTATTTTCTTCCTTGACGCACGCATGGGTATCTTCGGCGACTCAGAGCCCGAGCACCGTATGGTCAGGACCCTCTAGGATCCTTGCAAGTCACCTAGAGCTTCACTCATAGGCCGCTTCCTTGGTCCCTCATCCACCCTATCGAAAGCTCACTATTTAAATTGAACCGAGGCTGGTCAAGACCTCGGCGGACCTTGCTATGCCAGACATCCTCCATTGACTCTTTGTTAGCTATTGCAACTTTATCAGTTAGGTCTCCAGGACCTCATTTTGAAATGGTCAAAATGCTTCCCCAGCATTCTTGACATAAAACAATCATTTAAAAACAGGTCATAAATATAGTTTCTAACAAACTCTCATCTTTTCACATCGTTCCACATCATTTCTCGTTATTCCACATTCTTCTAAATCAATTTACTTTACTCAATCCACATCTAATCAAATGTATTCTCATTGTCCTTCATCCATTCTCATCCAATCACATCATATTACATCTCATCATATCTATCCACATCTATTCTCATCACATCTCATCCATTCTCATCCACCCATATCCACATCACATCACAAGAGCCCTCAGGCTACAGAGAAGAGCCCTAGCCCTCCTGCTAAAGAGAAGAGCCCTAGCCCTAGCCCTCCTGCTAAAGAGAAGAGCCCTAGCCCTCCTGCTAAAGAGAAGATCCCTAGCCCTCCTGCTAAAGAGAAGAGCCCTAGCCCTCCTGCTAAAGAGAAGAGCTCTTCACCAGCTCAAGAGAAGACTCCTATCAAAGAGAAGACCCCTGTCAAAGAGAAAACCCCAATCAAAGAGAAGACCCCTGTCAAAGAGAAGAGTGCTACTAAAGGTCTTCCGTTTCACTCACCAGTGAAATTTAAAATTCAGAAGCGTCGTTCATCCAACAAAGAAAGTAAGAGGGCAAATGTTGGCTCTCCATTCAATTTCTTTTTCATGTTCCCCAAGAAGACTGCCAAGTCTCCAAAGCCAACCTCCAAAGAACCTTCTCCAAAACCAGACCCCACTGCCAAATCTCCCTCGCCAACACCTAAAGATCTCAGAGAAGAGCCCAACTTACCACCAGTTGTGAGGAATCCACTGCAAAGTCTTCCTTTCCAACACCTCAAGAGCTCAAAACACCGGAACTTGAACCTCAATCAGCCAAATTTGATCGAAGCAAACAGAAGAGAGAAAGATTCTCTAAAGATCCAGGGTTATCCCATGCCAAAAGAAAAGTTGATTTTGTTGAGTGATTCCACTAATTGGCTTTTGTTTTGTTCATTTTGCCCATATGAACACACCCTTTTTGGGACTATATTCTGTATTTAAATTTAGTATCAACAATTTGATATTCAACTGTTAAACCTTGTTTTGCGTTGCGAACAATATGTTGACCATTTTTGTGAAGAAGTCAAGATGAAATTTAGCAGAATATATTGATTACATTATTGGAGAAATCCTTTTCAGCTTAACAAACTTGCCCTTGCAAGTGGCTCAAATACAACTTTTTTTGGGGGAAGACATGTGATGCATGAGGTTACACTCTCCATCCTTGTACTGACAACAATATCATCTACTTTGAATCTATATTCAGGTGATATTTCATCCAGAAACTCAAGCGACTCTCTTACATGTAGTCTCCAGTTTGATTTTACTATAAGGTTCCTAGGATCTATGAATGGATGGACTATGATGTTAAATTCAAACTCTGGACAATTTTCTTCAGAATCCAAAGGGACCCAACTACCAAGCTTGCTTTTCCATCTCCTATGGTCATAGCCCAAAACTAGGGATTGACGACATAGTTGGTATGAGATAGACATAGAATTTGGGCTTACTCTACAACTGATATTGTCGCCAATATGAAAAGTTTCCTTGGTACTCCATCCTTCTCCAAGTACAGTGTCCAGATCAGTCACATAGATAGTCTTCTATTAAGCCACATCGTTCTTGTCCTCTCCAATTCCATTGTATTGAAACATGCCACAAAGACAGGTATAGGCAAGAACCATTGAATTTTTATCCTTCTTGAAATCCTTCCAGGAGACATAGCTTTAAGAATATCATCTTTGATTTTGGATTTGAAGCTTGTTATGGTATTTGGATCAGGAACTTCCCATTCGAGTGACATTAATGTGGGAATAGGTATGTCATATAATTCTCCATGAACACCTTCTCTTGATGGAACCCTGTATTCTGCAAAATACACAAATATATCCACTGATTTGTAAAATGAAGGTGGTTTGTCTGCATACATTACATCTGCAATCCCCTTGTGAATTGCTTTGAATGTGCCACTTAAGCTCTCAACAGGCTGCCACTCCACAGCTGTTGATGGAAAGATAACTGAAATTAAACAAACAACAAATATATCAGAAGGAGAAATATTGTGTTGTATCAAATAGATAAAGTTTTGTTAAATTACAATAATAATGGAGAATTGTATGTTCATCCAAGTTCAACACCATGTCTTTGGCCATGTAGACATGTTGAACTTTTGCAAGCCAGCCATTGTCGGTCACTTTGAAAGGCAAGAACACGACCTTTCCAATGGGATTTCACTTCATTTCGCTTGGTTCTTTTCACCCTGTGGGCACCTTTGCAAGAGGGAAGAATTGTTACCCAATCATTCACACGAAAAGACATGGGTTTCCAAACACCATCCTCTCTGGTGTTATGAAAATCACAAGAAGTTATATTATGAGAAGGACGACGTGAGGACGCCATAGAAGCTCACAGATGAGAGAAAAATAGTGAGTCTTTTGAAAATGTAAAGAAAGGAGAATAAGCCATATGCCAAAATGGAGGGAAGGTGGAAAAGGGAATGAGCCATACCAAAATGGAGGGAGGATGGAAAGTAGACGTTTGAAAAAATTTGGTGATTTGTCATTAATAGCGTTGTTTTCAGAGCCTGAAAAGAGAAGATTTCGTATCTTCCTGCTTGATTTTTTGAAATATAAAATGGAACAAGATGTCACTATTTTGGACCCAAACTTTAATGTTAGCCATCGTAAACGTCTAAATTAAGCCGTTTTAGCCGTTCGCCACTAAAATAGAACCGTTAAGAAGACATTTAGAGGAGACAAGAATGCCATACTTTTGTATATGTGTCAATTCACAATTGGACAATTTCTTAATCCTTAGATTAACAAACAGCCCTTTTCTAGCCATTTTTGGCCCTAATGTCTAGATTTTTATAAGTGAATATATTTCCAGGTACTATGAGCTAGGAACTATTGAAAAGGCCCTTGAGTGGACAGGTGGTGAGCGTTCTGGTTGTTGCCAATGATGCCATAGGTACACCGATGAAAGAATGATTGGAAATTAGAATTCAACCAAATATTTTGGAGGATTATGATCAGTGATACTATGGTTTCATTAAAAGATTATTTTAAAGATAGCGAAATCTATGAAACAAGCAATTTCATATTGGGTGTATAAGTGGTGTGACTAAGCGCCAGCTAGGGGACTTGGGAACTCTTTTCCCTGGTACCCGGGACAAAACATAATTAAATTCTTAAATGAATACTATCACTACAGTGGTTGGTGGGTGGTTGGCTAACCCATGGGACTGGATGGGGTTAGTTGGATGGGGTTAGGCTAGACTGATGGATCCCTAAAATGATACTCAATTCTGTTATGGTACGATAGATGAAGCAAATCCCGGATAGTCTTGTTCTATGGAAAAGAATCAACGGCTGTGCCTCTCGATGAGGAAAAACGCGTTCGTCTCTATGACCCAAGTGCAAGTTTCTTCCTTGATCTCACAATATGACTTACGGGTTTGGTCGGATCAGTCAGGTTAGTTAAGGCTCTTGAGTACGTTAGAATAAAAATATCCTGGTGGAGGAATCGCCCGTGCTTTCTGGGCGAGGGAAGTTTTTCCGGGTTCGGTATTGGAAGAATCGAGGAATTAGTCTCTTGTCTGGATATTCGTGGGGCGAGGCCCCGAGTGTGAGAGGCTCTGCCTGTGCAAGTGCTACTTCCGTTTTGCGAGCAGCAGTGAGCACCCCCGAATTTGTTGAGGTGTAAAGGTGTAAGAACCTCCCCTTCTGTTCTTGTAATTACTCCCCTCTCTAAAATAGAAGAAAGATCTTGTTTTACCTTGTTTTGGCCTAGAGAGAGATAATCCAAAATTGAGATATCTTTGGATATAAAAATCCTCCTAGTGTCTAAAATGGTTTCTCCTAAATAGAAGTTCAAAATAAATTCTCCAAAGTGCATTAGGAATCAATTAAAAATGATTTAAAAGACCTTAGCTGCCTAAGGGTCAAGATTTTCAGAAAATTTTGGATTATGGTCCAATTAAGGTTCCTATGGACCCAATAGGAATAATCCAAGTGTGGGGATGAGATAAATCTAAAGAATAAAAGAAAATACCCAAAAATGAGAACATGCTCACATAAGATGAAGAGTTGATTGAGTACAAGGTTTATTAGTTAAAAACTATGAGATATTACTAAAAAATGAGATATTTTGGAATAATGATACATTTTTGACACCTTGGTAAGGAGGGGGGCGATTTTGAGGTAGGCGCCTATTTCACACATGTGAATGAGTTTTTAACTTAAAAAAATTGTGATATTTTAATCTCTCCTCCCTCTTGGATCAAACCAAATCAAAAAGGGAGCCAAACTGGTCAAAATCTTATCCAAATTCAGCCAAAATGAAGTTGGAAAATTCTAGAACTTAGTTGGACTCAGTTAGTGGCCTCCCTCACCTATAAATAGACCCTCATTCTTTTGTATTCCCATATTTGAGCTATACCATGCTAGTATTATATTAAAATACTCATATTTTATATTATCCCTTAAAAATCCTCAACTTTTGGAGAGAGTGGAGCTTCTCTCTCTCTCTTCAACCATCCTTGGAGCTTTCCTCTCGACGACACACTAACCAATTGATTGGTTGGGGGCTTCTTGTAAGATAGAGAAGCAAGTAAAATCAAGAGGTAAGATATAATTTCATGGTTTTTCTCTACTATTCTCAATGTTTTTACTTCTCAATCCCTCTCAAGCTTGAGAAGCTTCTAATTAAGTGTTTATAATGCAAATCAAGCTTTTCTTAAGAGTTGTAATGAATAATTAAGAACATCTTTATGCTTAATTTAGGATGGTTTTTTAATGTATATCTCTCTCTCCCCAAAAGAATGGTCATTCCTATGACCAATTCTCTTTTCAAATAATGCTTCTTATTGATAAATTCTCAATTCAAAAATCAAACTCTATGCTAGTTAAGCTAGAGGTTGAAGAAATGGTTTTTTAATGCTTATATGTTAATAAAATTATAGTAAACTTATGATTTCAATCTATAAATTGGATTTAGGTCTTATGATAGTTATTCTATCATAATGGTACCACAAAGCCTTATTCTTTTCAAAAATATTGAAAATTATCAGTAATAGTAGTAGCGGAGCTATGGCAAAATTGTTAGAAATTAATACATGAATCATTTTTATGCATAATGTGAAAAGAGGACTTCCTACCACATTCTAGGATGGGACATCCTATGCTAAAAGAGGGATTTTCATCAAATTCATGGGAAATTAAATTTTAGTGTTTATGTATAAATAAGTAATTAAGAAAAGAGGTAATTTTGGTAATTTTATTTTTATGCAAAAAGAGTAATTTCCATGATAATGGAGATCCATGTAATCAAATGGAAGAAGGGAAATTTTGGTATATTCAAATAATGAGTCTTCCTTGATCTCACCATATGACTTACGGGTTCGGTCGGATCAGTCAGGTTAGTTAAGGCTCTTGACTACGTTAGAATAAAAATATCCTGGAAGAATCGCCCGTGCTTTCTGGGCGAGGGAAGTTTTTTCGGGTTCGGTTTTGGAAGAATCGAGGAATTAGTCTCTTGTCTGGATATTCGTGGGGCGAGGCCCCGAGTGAGAGGCTCGCCCTGTGCAAGAAGTGCGACTTCCGCTGCTAGCACCCCTGAATTTGTTGCGCGGAGGGGGCAGGGATCTTTCAGCTGGTATCAGAGCAAATTGGCTAAAATGGAACAACCGAGAAGCCAAAAATGTCAAAAATTTATGAAGTACCAGTAAAAGATTGTAATTGTGTGATAAAATTCATACAAATTGATATTCAAAATAAAAATTCATAAATTGGTAATTAGGTCTTCAGATGGAAGTACCGCAATTGTATGGAGTCCCTGACTTGCTTGAGGCCTAGATATGATGGTATTTACCTCATAATTCCAAGGATCGTGACTACCCGTATATACCATGGGGATAACTGCAGCTCTTTACTGAGAATATATACGAGTAAATCTAAGACCTTGAAATTATAAGCAAAAATGCTATCTAGATGATGAATTCGAATGTTGGTTGATATGATTTTAGGATTCTGGTTGAGAATTGATGAGTTGATTTGGATTCTCATTGAAAGGTAATGATTTCTAAATTCTAGTTGAAAGAAGATAAGTTTAACAAAGCCACAATGAGGATGAATGGGACAAATCCTAGTGATGATGATAGTAACTAGAATGATGATTGTGACTTCAGCAAATCACTATGAGATTAGTGGATTGTGCCGACAGATTGCTACTGTTGACCTTGATCCAGTGACTCTAATTAAGGGATGACAAATGAGAACCTGCATAACTGAATATCGCGTGGAGGGATGTTCAGATGGAATTTTTGGTCTGATGATGGACCATTACTCTGTTAAGAATATGAATGAATTATTCTCTGATAATGAGTTCTGTATGTTCTTCTGTTAGAAGGGATCTTTATCCCATGATTCTATGGGAAGTTGACCAATCTAAAGAACCCTAGAATCAGTTGGATCTAAAGTCGGATTTGAAGTATAAATAAAGGGACTTAACAAGAATTTTCGTATTGATAGGATCATGGATCGAGGTCATCATGGTAGGAATGATAACCCCAAACTCGATGAGGAAGAGCTCGACTTGGATGTTTGTAAAACTCTTCACCTTTCAAGGGTGAAGGGGAAAACTTGGGCGAGGCTGTGGAGAAGTGGATCGAATCAATGGAAGGATACTTCGATGTCACCACGTACAACGAGAAAAGTAAAATGGCTCTTGCAAGGCTAAAGATAGTAGAAACAGCCAGAGAGTGGCATGGAGAAACCACTGCGAGACAAATGGTCTAGATCGGAACACCCAGACATGGAATGATCTCAAAATTTACCTAAGGAAGAGATTCTATCCTTCGGCTTTTTGGAAACCAAGATGAACGAATTCTTAGAGTTAACCCAGGGGAGGAGAACTATTGAAGTGTATTACCAAGCGTTCGCTCTCCTCCTGAAATACTCGCCACCGCTGGATGAAGAACAGTTGATGGCCAACAAACCTTTGAATATCCTAGTGAAGAATGCCAAGCTAGTTTCCATGGCCGAAGCAGTGTGGATGGTGAAGGATTTTGCCAAGGCCTTTGATGTCAAGGTCCCGTCGAAGCCAGCACCATCATCTTTCAAAAAAGATTTCTAGCTCTAGAAGGTGATTCCAACCTTCCACCGCCTAAGAGACAACAAGGTTAAGCTCAGAATATGGAAAGGTCCAGAATGGAAGAATGGTCCTTTTCCCGGAACTCAATCCCCTGGAATTCAACTTCAAAAGTTCTACCCTTGAACAATGAAGTGAAATGCTATAACTATTAAGGATTTGGACATCGCAGTATGGATTGTCCAACTCCTTTTGGATCAAGGTTTTCGGGGTGAGAAAATCAGGGACCAAGATTCCAGCCTCTAGCTCCTTCCTTTTAGATTAATTAGGTTCCTTTCTCTCAAAATCAGGGAAATCCCAGAGGGAGACCCTCTAACCCACCCTCAGTTTTCAATCCAAAGTAATGCAAGACCTCCACATTAGAATAGGGAAAGTCAAAGAGAGATGTTCCCAAATCGGCCGTCCACTTCCAAAGTAGTAATGCTGGAAGTGATTGAAGAAGAAGAAGATGAAAGAGATTATACTCCACTTGCGAGATGAGGACATCTCACGTTTTTTAAGTGGGGTAGGATGTAATATTCCTCCCTCAAGCTTTTGAGGTGTAAAGGTGTAAGAACCTCCCCTTCTGTTCTTGTAATTATTCCCCTCTCTAAAATAGTAGAAAGATCTTGTTTTACCTTGTTTTGGCCTTGAGAGAGAAAATATCTAGAGAGAGGTAATCCAAAATTGAGATATCTTTGGATATAAAAATCCTCCTAGTGTCTAAAATGGTTTCTCCTAAAACAGAAGTTCAAAATAAATTCTCCAAAGTGCATTAGGAATCAATTAAAAATGATTTAAAAGACCTTAGCTTAAGGGTCAAGATTTTTAAAAAAATTTAGATTATGGTCCAATTAAGGTTTCTATGGACCAATAGGATTAATCCAAGTGTGGGGATGAGATAAATCCAAAGAATAAAAGAAAATACCTAAAAATGAGTAAATGCTCACATAAGATGAAGAGTTGACTGAGTACAAGGTTTATTAGTTAAAAACTATGATATATTACTAAAAAAATGAGATATTTTGGAATAATGATACATTTTTGACACCTTGGTAAGGAGGGGGGTGATTTTGAGGTAGGCGCCTATTTCACACATGTGAATGAGTTTTTAACTCAAAAAAATTGTGATATTTTTATCTCTCCTCTCTCTTGGATCAAACCAAATAAAAAAGGGAGCCAAACTGGTCCAAATCTTGTCCAAATTCAGCCAAAATGAAGCTGGAAAATTCTAGAACTTAGTTGGACTCAGTTAGTGGCCTCCCTCACCTATAAATAGACCCTCATTCTTTGGTATTTCCATCTTTGAGCTATACCATGCTAGTATTACATTAAAATACTCGTATTTTCTATTATCCCTTAAAAATCCTCTACTTTTGGAGAGAGTGGAGCTTCTCTCTCTCTTCAACCATCCTTGGAGCTTTCATCTCGACACACTAACCAATCGATTGGTTGGGGGCTTCTTCTAAGATAGAGAAGCAAGTAAAATCAAGAGGTAAGATGTAATTTCATGGTTTTTCTCTACTATTCTTAATGTTTTCACTTCTCAACCCCTCTCAAGCTTGAGAAGTTTCTAATTAAGTGTTTATAATGCAAATCAAGCTTTTCTTAAGAGTTGTAATGAATAATTAAGAAACGTTCATCTTTATGCTTAATTTAGGATGTTTTTTTAATGTATATCTCTCTCTCCCCAAAAGAATGGTCATTCCTATGACCAATTCTCTATTCAAATAATGCTTCTCATTGATAAATTCTCAATTCAAAAATCAAACTCTATGCTATGATTTCAATCTATAAATTGGATTTAGGTCTTATGATAGTTATTCTATCATAATGGTACCACAAAGTCTTATTGTTTTCAAAAATATTGAAAATTATCAGTAATAGTAGTAGTGGAGCTATGACAAAATTTTTAGAAATTAATACATAAATCATTTTTATGCATAATGTGAAAAGAGGACTTCCTACCACATTCTAGGATGGGACATCCTATGCTAAAAGAGTGATTTTCATCAAATTCATGGGAAATTAAATTTTAGTGTTTATGCATAAATAAGTAATTAAGAAAAGAGATAATTTTGGTAATTTTATTTTTATGCAAAAAGAGTAATTCCCATGATAATGGAGATCCATGTAATCAAATGGAAAAAGAGAAATTTTGTTATATTAAAATAATGAGTATTTTATTTAAAGTGTAATTTTAGATAAATTTATTTTATGCATGAAAAAGTTTAAATGAAAAAAGAGGAGTTCCCATGATAATTGGAATTCAATCATTTAAATGGTAAAAGTGGAATTCTTGGCATAATTGGAATAATGGATATTTTTATTAAAGAAAAGAGGAATTTTAGATAAAAAAATTTATGATAAAAGAGGAATTCCCACATGACATTTTAATTAAATGCAAAAAGAGGAATTCCCATGATATTTGAGATCCAAGAAATTAAATAGAAAAAGAGAAATTTTTAGCATAATTTAAATTATGAGTATCAAAAGTGGGATTTTTAGCATTATTGGAAAATATGGGTAGAATTGATATTTGTAAATCCCATGAATCTTTTACTCAAAAATAAGAATATTGAATATATTTCACTTGAGAAAATTGAGAAAGAATATGAAAATATTCGTTGAGAAAAAGAACCTTTACCTAGACCAAGCAATTAGCAGAAATATTAGAAAAGTCCCATCGGTATATCAAAAATAGAAAATATTACTAAATGTGAAATGGATGTGGATGTGAATGAGATGTGAGGATATGTGAAAGGATGTGATATAAATGAATGTGGATGTGAATGAAGAGATGAGAATGAGATGTGAGGATATGTGAAAGGATGTGATATAAATGGATGTGGATGTGAATGAAGAGATGAGAATGAGATGTGAGGATATGTGAAAGGATGTGATATAAATGGATGTGGATGCGAATGAAGAGATGAGAATGAGATGTGAGGATATGTGAAAGGATGTGATGTGATGTAAATGGATGTGGATGTGATAGGATGTAAATGGATGTGGATGTGGATGTGAAAGGATGTGATGTGATGTAAATGAATGTGGATGTGGATGTGATAGGATTAGATGTGATGTAAATGGATGTGGATGTGGATGTGAAAGGATGTGATGTGATGTAAATGAATGTGGATGTGGATGTGATAGGATGTGATGTGATGTGATGTAAATGGATGTGGATGTGGATGTGAAAGGATGTGATGAGATATAAATGGATGTGGATGTGGATGTGGATGAGATGTTATGTGATGAGATATAAATGGATGTGGATGTGGATGTGGATGAGATGTTATGTGATGAGATATAAATGGATGTGGATGTGGATGTGAAAGGATGTGATGAGATATAAATGGATGTGGATGTGGATGTGGATGAGATGTTATGTGATGTAAAGCGATGTGGATGTGAATGTGAATGTATGGATGGATGTGGATAGACGTGCATGTGGATGACTGAATGGATGTGGATGAATGAGATGGAATGTGTATAAATGTGATGAGATATGGATGGATATAGATGCGATGTAATGTGGATAGAATGTATGTGATGGGATGGGAATGCAATGAAGAATGGGATAGATGTGAATGGATGAGATGTGATGTGAATATGATGTGGATGTGATGTAATGTGATGTGAGTCGGGATAGATATGAATAGATGAGATGTGATGAGAATGGATGTGATGAGAATCGGGATAGATATGAATGGATGAGATGTGATGTGATGTGATGTGCATTGGGGTAGACGTGAATGGATGGGATGAGATGTGAATGGATATAATGTGATGTGATGTGGATATGGGTAGATGAGAATGGATGAGATGTGATGAGGATAGATGTGGATAGATATGATGAGATGTAATATGATGTGATTGGATGACAATGGATGTAATATGATGTGATTGGATGACAATGGATGAAGGACGATGAGAATACATTTGATTGGATGTGGATTGAGTAAAGTATATTGATTTAGAAGAATGTGGAATAACGGGAAATGATGTGGAACGATGTGAAAAGATGAGAGTTCGTTAAAAACTGTATTTTATGACCTGTTTTCAAATGACTGTTTTATGTTAAGAATGCTGGGGAAACATTTTGACCATTTTGTGAATGAGGTCGTGGATACCTAAGTGATAAAGTTGCAACAGTTGTGGACGGAGAGTCAACGGAGGACGTCTCGCATAGCAAGGTCCGCCGAGGACTTGACCAGCCTCGGTTCGATTTAAATGGTGAGCTTCCGGTACGGTGGATGAGGGACCAAGGAAGCGGCCTTTGAGTGAAGCGCTAGGTGACCTGTTGTTGCGAGGAATCATATGGTGCTCGGGCTCTGGGTTGTCGAAGATACCCACGTGTGCGTCGAGGAAGAAAATGGAACAAGGTGTTAGAGTTGTTCTCTGAACTCGGGCATGGATCTGGTCGATTGACCTTGCTGGTCCTCAATGGATGAGTCCATGTCTCTTTTATATGGATCTGTTGGTTGATCTTGCTGATCTTCAACGGAAAGTCCATCTGGATTTTTATAAGTGAATATATTTTCGGGTACTATGAGCTAGGAACTATTGAAAAGGCCCTTGAGTGGACAGGTGGTGAGCGTTCTGGTTGCCAATGATGCCATAGGTACACCGATGAAAGAATGATTGGAAATTAGAATTCAACCGGATATTTTGGAGGATTATGATCAGTGATACTATGGTTTCATTAAAAGATTATTTTAAAGATAGCGGAATATATGAAACAGGCCATTTCATATTGGGTGTATAAGTGGTGTGACTATCTTGAAGTTTGCATGAAGCGCCAGCTAGGGGACTTGGGAATTCTTTTCCCTGGTACCCGGGACAAAACATAAATAAATTCTTAAATGAATCCTATCACTACAATGGTTGGTGGGTGGTTGGCTAACCCATGGGACTGGATGGGGTTAGGCTAGACTGATGGATCCCTAAAATGATACTCAATTCTGTTATGGTACGATAGATGAAGCAAATCCTGGATAGTCTTGTTCTATGGAAAAGAATCAACAGCTGTGCCTCTCGATGAGGAAAAAAGCGTTGGTCTCTATGACCCAAGTGCAAGTTTCTTCCTTGATCTCACCATATGACTTACGGGTTCGGTCGGATCAGTCAGGTTAGTTAAGGCTCTTGACTACGTTAGAATACTACGTTAGAATAAAAATATCCTAGAGGAATCGCCCGTGCTTTTTGGGCGAGGGAAGTTTTTCCAGATTCGGTTTTGGAAGAATCGAGGAAATAGTCTCTTGTCTGGATATTCATGGGTGGGTGAGGCCCCGAGTGAGAAGCTCTTGTCTGGATATTCATGGGTGAGGCCCCGAGTGAGAAGCTCTGCTACGCAAGCACTGCTACTTCCGCTACTAGCACCCCCGAATTTGTTGCGCGGAGGGGGCAGGGATCTTTCAGCTAGTATCAGAGCAAACTGGCTAAAATGGAACAACCGAGAAGCCAGAAATGTCAAAAATTTATGAAGTACCAGTAAAAGATTATAATTGTGTGATGAAATTCATACAAATTGATATTCAAAATAAAAATTCATAAATTGGTAATTGGGTCTTCAGATGGAAGTACCGCAATTGTATGGAGTCCCTAACTTGCTTGAGGCCTAGATATGATGGTATTTACCTTAAAAATACAAGGACCGTGACTACTCGTATATACCATGGGGATAACTGCAGCTCTTTACTGAGAATATATACGAGTAAATCTAAGACCTTAAAATTATAAGCAAAAATGCTATCTAGATGATGAATTCGAATGCTGGTTGATATGATTTTAGGATTTTGGTTGAGAATTGATGAGTTGATTTGGATTCTGAAGGGATGACAAATGAGAACCTGCATAACTGAATATCGCGTGGAGGGATGTTCAGATGGAATTTTCGGTGTGATGGACCATTACTCTATTAAGAATATGAATGAATTATTCTCTGATAATGCGTTTTGTATGTTCTTCTGTTAGAAGGGATCTTTATTCCATGATTCTATGGGAAGTTGACCAATCTAAAGAACCCCAGAATCAATTGGATCTAAAGTCGAATTTGAAGTATAAATAAAGGGACTTAACAAAAATTTTCGTATTGATAGGATCATGGATTGAGGTTGTCATGGCGTTCGCTCTCCTCCTGAAATACTCACCACCGCTGGATGAAGAACAGTTGATGGCCAAGTTCTGACCGACGAACCTTTGAATATCCTAGTGAAGAATGCCAAGCCAGTTTCCATGGCCGAAGCAGTGTGGATGGTGAAGGATTTTGCCAAGGCCTTTGATGTCAAGGTCCCAACGAAGCCAGCACCATTATCTTTCAAAAGATTTCTAGCTCTAGAAGGTGATTCCAACCTTCCACTGCCTAAGAGACAACAAGGTCAAGCTCAGAATATGGAAAGTTCCAGAATGGAAGAAAGGTCCTTTTCCTGGAACTCAATCCCCTGGAATTCAACTTCAAAAGTTCTACCCTTGAACAAGGAAGTGAAATGCTATAACTGTCAAGGATTTGGACATCGCAGTATGGATTGCCCAACTCCTTTTGGATCAAGGTTTTCGGGGGGCGAGGAAATCAGGGACCAAGATTCCAGACTCTAGCTCCTTCCTTTTAGATTAATCAGGTTCCTTTCTGTCAAAATCAGGGAAATCCCAGATGGAGACCCTCTAACCAACCCTCAATTTTCAATCCAAAAAGTAATGCAAGACCTCCACCTCAGAATAGGGAAAGTCAAAGAGAGATGTTCCCAAATCGGCCGTCCACTTCCAAAGTAGTAACGTTGGAAGTGATTGAAGAAGAAGAAGATGAAAGAGATTATACTCCACCTGCGAGATGAGGACATCTCGCGTTTTTTAAGTGGGGTAGGATGTAAGATTCATCCCTCAAGCTTTTGAGGTGTAAAGGTGTAAGAACCTCCCCTTTTCTTCTTGTAATTATTCCCCTCTCTAAAATAGAAGAAAGATCTTGTTTTACCCTGTTTTGGCCTAGAGAGAGAAAATATCTAGAGAGAGGTAATCCAAAATTGAGATATCTTTGGATATAAAAATCCTCCTAGTGTCTAAAATGGTTTCTCCTAAAATAGAAGCTCAAAATAAATTCTCCAAAGTGCATTAGGAATCAATTAAAAATGATTTAAAAGACCTTAGCCTAGTAAACTTATGATTTCAATATATAAATTGGATTTAGGTCTTATGATAGTTATTCTATCATAATGGTACCACAATATATAAATTGGATTTAGGTCTTATGATAGTTATTCTATCATAATGGTACCACAAAGTCTTATTCTTTTCAAAAATATTAAAAATTATCAGTAATAGTAGTAGCGGAGCTATGGCAAAATTTTTAGAAATTAATACATAAATCATTTTTATGCATAATGTGAAAAGAGGACTTCCTACCACATTCTAGGATGGGATATCCTATGCTAAAAGAATGATTTTCATCAAATTCATGGGAATTAAGCGTCTCGGCTCCAAAAGTCATTGCCTCAAAGTTTATGCATAAATAAGTAATTAAGAAAAGAGGTAATTTTGGTAATTTTATTTTTATGCAAAAAGAGTAATTCCCATGATAATGGAGATCCATGTAATCAAATGGAAAAAGAGAAATTTTGGTATATTAAAATAATGAGTATTTTATTTAAAGTGTAATTTTAGATAAATTTATTTTACGCATGAAAAAGTTTAAATGATAAAAGAGGAGTTCCCATGATAATTGGAATTCAATCATTTAAATGGTAAAAGTGGAATTCTTGGCATAATTGGAATAATGGATATTTTTATTTAAGAAAAGAGGAATTTTAGATAAAAAAAATTTTATGATAAAAGAGGAATTCCCATGAGATTAAGAATTCAATCAATTAAATGCAAAAAGAGAAATTCCCATGATATTTGAGATCCAAGAAATTAAATAGAAAAAGAGGAATTTTTAGCATAATTCAAATTATGAGTATTTATCAAAAGTGGAATTTTTAGCATTATTGGGAATATATGGGTAGAATTGATTTTTGTAAATCCCATGAATCTTTTACTGAAAAAGAAGAATATTGAATATATTTTCACTTGAGAAAATTAAGAAAGAAAATGAAAATATCCATTGAGAAAAAGAACCTTTACCTAGGCCAAGCATTTGGCAGAAATATTAGAAAAGTCCCATCGGTATCAAAAATAGAAAATATTACTAAATGTGAAAATGTGGATGTGAATGAGCTGTGAGGATATGTGAAAGGATGTGATGTAAGATTCCTCCCCCTAGATTTTGAGGTGTACAGGTGTAAGAACCTCCCCTTCTGTTCTTGAAATTATTCCCCTCTCTGGAATAAAAGAAAGATCTTGTTTTACCCTATTTTGACCTGGAGAGAGAAAATGTCTAGAGAGAGATAATCCAAATTTGAGATATTTTTGGATATAAAAATCCTCCTAGTGTCTAAAATGGTTTCCTCTAAAATAGAATTTCAAAAAGAACTTTCCAATGTGCATTTGGAATTAATTGAAAATGTGTATAAAGGACCTTAGGGTTTAGATTTTCAGAAATTTTTGGATTATGGTCCAATTATGGTTCCTATGGGCCAATAGGATCAATCCATGTGTGGGGAGGAGATAAATCCAATGAGTAAAAGAAAATACCCAAAAATGAGTAAATGCCCACATAAGATGAAGAGTTGACTGAGTACAAGGTTTATTAGTTTAAAACTATGAGATATTACTAAAGAAATGAGATATTTTGGTATAATGATACATTTTTGACACCTTGGTAAGGAGGGGGGAGACTTCAAGGAGGCGCCTATTTCACACATGTGGTGGAGTTTTTAACTCAAAAAAATTGTGATATTTTTATCTCTCCTCTCTTGTGGATCAAACCAAATCAAAAGGGAGCCAAACTAGGTACAAATCTTGTCCAAATTCAGCCAAACTGAACCTGGAAAATTCTAGAACCTAGTTGGACTTGGTTAGAGGCCTCCTTCACCTATAAATAGATCCTTAGTCTTTTGTAAAAAAAATCTATGAACTATAACATGCCAGTATTACATTAAAATAATGATATTTCTTATTATCCCTTAAAAATCCTCTACTTTTGGAGAGAGTGGAGCCTCTCTCTCTCTTCAACCATCCTTGGAGCTTTCCTTTCAACACACTAACCAATTGATTGGTTGGGGGCTTCTTCTAAGATAGAGAAGCAAGCAAAAATAAGAGGTAAAGTGTAATTTTATGGTTTTTTCTCTACTAATCTCAATGTTTTCACTTCTCAACCCCTCTCAAGCTTGAGAAGTTTCTAAATTAAGTGTTTATAATGCAAATCAAGCTTTTCTTAAGAGTTGTAATGAATAATTAAGAAAGGTTTACATTTATGCTTAATTAGGATGCTTTTTATGTTTATCTCTCTCTCCCCCAAAGAATGGTCATTCCTATGACCAATTCTCTATTCAATTGATGCTTCTCATGGAGAAAATCTTAATTCACAAATCAAACTCTAGATGGGAAGTAAATGGATGTGGATGTATATGTGAGAATGTGATGTAAATGGATGTGGATGTGGATGTGTATGTGAAAGAATGTGATGTAAATGGATGTGGATGTGGATGTGGATGTGGATGTGAAAGAATGTGATGTAAATGGATGTGGATGTGTATGTGAAAGAATGTGATGTAAATGGATGTGTATGTGTATGTGAAAGAATGTGATGTAAATGGATGTGGATGGGTATCTTCGGTGACCCAAAGCGCGAGCACCGTATGGTCAGCACCCTCTAGGATCCTTTGCAGGTCACCTAGTGTTTCACTCATAGGCCGCTTCATCCACCATACCGGAAGCTCCCCATTTAAATCAAACCGAGGCTGGTCAAGACCTCGACCGACCATGCTACGCGAGACGTCCTCCGTTGACTCTCCGTCAACTGTTGCAACTTTATCACTTAGGTCTCCACACGACCTCATTTACAAGATTGTCAAAATGCTTCCCCAGCATTCTTGACATAAAGTTCAGCCATTTAAAAACAGGTCATAAATACAATTTCTATAACAAACTCTCGTCTTTCCACATTATTCCACATCAATCCACATTACTTAATCCAAGTCTAATCATATGTATTCCCATCGTCCTTCATCCATTCTCATCCAATCACATCATTTTCCATCTCATCACATCTTTCCACATTTATACTCATCACATCTCATCCACTCGCATCTACCCAAATCCACATCTCATCACATCACATTCATTCACATCTCATCCATTCATATCTACCCCGATCCTCCACATCACATGACATCACATCCATTTCACCTCACATCTCAGTCATTCACATCTATCTCGATTCACATCCCATCACATCTCATCCATTCACATCCCATTCACATCACATTCACATCCACATCTCTTTTTAGCACATCACATCACATCTCATCCACATCACATCACATCTCATCCACATCCACATCCCTTTACATTACATTATTTCACATACACATCCACATCCATTTACCTCACATTCTTTCACATCCACATCCATATCCATTTACATCACATTATTTCACATACATGATGGTGTACTTCTTAATTGTTGTCATTATGCTTAATCTTATTTTGTGTATTATATTAGTAGATATGCTTAATCATGTTGTCATATAGTTCTGATCCACCTTGAGTTTAATCATGCTTGATTTCTCAACAGAGTATTTGTAATGTACGACCATAAGTTCACTCAACAAGAACTTGATTACGTTATATTGAGATGAAGTGGGTTCCCCTATTGCTTACTAGTTCAAGTGGATATCCAATCTAGTGACTATATTCTCGTAAAGGAATTTGGTTGTTGCCTGTGTAGCATCACCCTTTTGGGTCACATGGGCCTCTACCCGCTTGTTGATACAACAGTATGTGAGGTAGAGACCATGATGAATCATGCTTGAGTACCATGGGCCATTGGACTAATTGTCTAATAAAGTCAACTCCCCCTTTTTCAAATGGTTGAAAAGACACTACAAGGTGGGGCATTTTATCACAGCAGTTATGAATACGAGCAAATCACTGACATTCATCGTAGCCTTTTACAAATTCAGTCGCTTCTCCAAACAATGTGGACCACCACAAGCCTACCAAGTAGAACTTTTTTAGTGTGTAGTGTCTGCGGCGGAGAAATATCCTCTAGCTACCCCGGAGTGGGCTTGCTCAAGGATGTTGACATATTTAAATTCTTGAGTGCCTCGTGTGATTGTATCTTAGCCCAACTTGTACAGTTGTCCTACATTCAAGTAGAACTTTCTTGGCGGTGGTACTAGTTTGCAGAGAAATATCCTCCAACAACCCCCCCAAATTGGCTTGCTCAAGGATGTCGACATATTTAAATTCTTGAGGATAGTGCCTCATGATTCTTTCTTAGCCTAATCGTACGGTTTCCCTACAATAAATTGGTATTGGATAGGTCGAAAAGCATACCTACCCTATATGTATAAGTGCCCCATTTTGTGGCTGCGGATGGAGTTTTATATTGCTCATTCGGGTCTATTTTTACTTGGGTATAACCAAGGATCCCATGAAGGAAGTTGTATGCCTCCTTACCTGCTACTCGTTCTTCTAGCACATGCTGTATAAATGGCAATAGGTAATGTTCTTTCACCATGGTTGCATTAAACTTTTAAGATTAACACAAAATCGAATCTTCCCAATTTTCTTAGGTACTATGACTATTAGGGATAGCCATTCCATGTGCTCTATATCATTAATGAATCTAGCTTCAATGAGTTTGTCAATCTCCGAGTCCTTGACCATTCTACTAGAATACTTTGGATTCATTTGGTAGGCTCTATGCCATGATGGCCACACTCCTTCCACAATGGGAATGGTGTGATTTAACCACCTCTAGGGGCATGCTCTTCATATTCATATATTTCCAAGCAAAGCAACCATGGAGTTCTATGAGTAGCTACGTCAATGAGGTCTTTCTCTTCGAGAGAGATAGGCCTACCCTTCCCCATGTATACAAGTTTGGGATCTTTATCAGGTCCTGCTAGGTTGACCTCTATAACGTTAGTCCGGGCGCCCATTTCAATTGGTCTCGGAGCTCTGATCTTGATCGTTGCAATTTTGCTGGTAATATGGCAAGAGATTTGTAAGAGAATGGACTCTTATGTGTGATTTTGCTATTTTCTTGATTTCTTGCATACTTTCTTCCTGTATTTTCTCGATATTGATGGGGAAGATGGTGGAAATACAAGATTTATCTTTATTTAGCCATGTTTTAAAGGTTTTTGTGTGAGATTTGGGCCAATTTTTGAATTTAGGGACCAGATTTCAGGGTCGGGACCAAATTATTCAAAACATGGGGGAAATGTTGTGTCTACATTTTTGCTTCTTCCCTCTTCTTCTTTGAGACTTTGCATGGCTTTGGCGCATGTTTAGGGTTAGTTAGCTTCACCTTCTATGACAACCATGGGGCAAGCATGGAGCAGATTGTAAGCTTCACATGGAGCACCAACAAGTAAGAAAATATTGCCATTTTTCAACTGTGGGACGAATTTGGGTTGATTTTCTTTAAGATTTCAGTGGTGTGATGAAGAGGGCGTTTCACGCATGGCAAATGATTATACAAGTTGTAAGATTCTCAGTGTGATACCTTCCATGATTAATTTCATACAAGGTGTAAGCTTCCCAATGATACGTTCAATGCTTACATTTTCCCATTCCCCTCATACAAGTCATCTAATATAGGTAAAAATCCTGAAAAAGAAGTGCTCCTACAAGCTTGATTGAAGGCTCCAAGCTCACGGCTTGCTAATCACAATTCTTTTGGGCACTAATCTTATCATTAAGATATGTGATTGAGATTAATTGAAGGTAGATTAGAAAATGGGAACTGGGTTTAGTGTCAAGAAGTTGTCACTTGCATTAAAATCTCTCTTGTGTTGAGATTAGATACTGACCTTAAGTAGTACTCGAGTGTTAAGACCTTCTCAGCCCCCTAAAATGACTGCTTCGTTTGTGCTTGATAAGTTTAAAGGGGAATCCTTCCACACATGGCAAGTTAGAATCAAATCTATGTTAGTGAAGGCTATGGAGCATTGTAGATGGAAGGGAAAATGTCCGGAGGATGAAGGGGATGAAAAGAACAGATGGTTAAGCGAGAATGAAAAAAGGATTAGCCATCATTGCATTAGGATTGGGAGATGGATTTTTTCATCATATTGCATCGTAAGATACATCAAAGGTTGCTTGGGATGAGCTAGATAAAATTTTTGGGGCAAAATAAAATAATTCAAAAATTAGCTTAAAAATTTAATTCTTTGGCTTGGACATTAAAGATAGTGAATCACTTTCAGCACACCCTAATAAAATGAAGAGCATGACACAACAACAATTGATTGGCATTGGGGCACCAGCAGAGGAAGAGGATGCCATAGCCATACTGTTAAAAAGCATGACACTTGAGGAGTATGAGCCCTTTAGTGGCAACTTTGAAGAACCTCCCAACTTCGACCATTGTAGGAGTGGAAGCAACACTCACCGAAGAGGAGAAGCGGACTCGAGGGAGGACAACCCAAGCTATATCAAGTGAGGAGAAAGCACTCTTCTTAAGAGGACCAGGATCAAGGACTAGAGAAGGAGCAAGGACAAAGATCTACCATCATAGTGGCAAAATTCATCACATAGAAAAGGATTGCTTGCATAAAAAGGGAGCCAAAGAAGCCAATAAAATGACAAAGAAGGAAGACAACGTGATGAGGCCTCCTAGGATGGAGGAGGCAACACCGAGCATCTCTTCTAGATGATATGAGGAGCATGGCTCCTTACACCTAGTGAGATAACCTCCCAGGATGGAGGAGGCAACACCGAGCATCTCTTCTAGATGATATGAGGAGCATGGCTCCTTACACCTAGTGAGATAACCCCACTCTCTCGATGTGTAAAATGTCAAGACCAAGCCAACATTGTAGCTTATAGAGCAACCTAGACGGACCGCGCCAACCATATGAGTATGGAGTGTAGGCTAGGTCAAAGTTAGGTGTTAAGACTCTCATCACATTGAGGGGAGGTGTTGAGAAATGCAATGTGTCATCAGAGTGAAACATGCGTAGAGAAAGGGGAGAATCATGCATATTATAAAAGGAATAGACTTAGGGAACATTGGCAAAGGTTGATTTGTATGATCATTTGTAAAATGTGAAGTCAAAGGTTAAAAAGGTAGCACATGGAAAGTCCAAGGAGGCACGTGGCACAAGGGTGCACAAATGTATCTTATGAGTAGGGAGCTCCATGAGAGCTATAAAAGGATGTACTTGCGTCAACTCTAATGGAATGCGGCCATGATGGTGTACTTCTTAATTGTTGTCATGATCTTAGTACTAGCTTAATCTTATTTTGTGCATTATCTTAATTGATATGCTTAATCATGTTCTCATATAGTTCTGATCCACCTTGAGCTTAATCATGCTTGATTTCTCAATAGAGTATTATAAATGTACGACCATAAGTTCACTCAACAAGAACTTGATTATGTTATTGATGAAGTGGGTTCCCCTATCGCTTACTAGTTCAAGTGGATATCCAAATCTAGTAACTATATTCTTGTAAAGGAATTTGGTTGTTGCCTGTGTAGCATCACCCTTTTGAGTCACATGGGCCTCTACCCGCTTGATACAACAGTATGTGAGGTAGAGACCATGATGAATCACGCTTGAGTATCGTGGGCCATTGGACTAATGGTCTAATAAAGTCAGTTCCCCCCTTTTCAAATGGTTGAAGAGACACTACAAGGTGGGGCATTTTATCACGGCAGTTATGAATACCAGCAAATCACTGACATTCATCGTAGCTTTTTACAAATTCAGCCACCTCTCCAAACAGTGTGGACCACCACAAGCCTACCAAGTAGAACTTTTTTAGCGTGTAGTGTGCGGAGAAATATCCTCTAGCCACCCCGGAGTGGGCTTGCTCAAGGATGTCGACATATTTAAATTCTTGAGTGCCTCCTGATTTTATCTTAGCCCCAACTTGTGCATTTGTCCTACAGTCAAGTAGAACTTTCTTGGCGGTGGTACTAGTCTACAGAGAAATATCCTCCAACAACCCCCCAAAGTGGGCTTGGCTTGCTCAAGGATGTCGACATATTTAAATTCTTGAGGACAGTGCCTCATGATTCTATCTTACCCCAATCGTACGGGTAACCTAAAATCAATTGGTATTGGATAGGTTGAAAAGCATACCTACCCTATATGTATAAGTACCCAGTTTTGTGGCGATAGATGGAGTTTTATGTTGTTCATTTGGGTCTATTTTTACTTGGGTATAACTAGAGATCCCATGAAGGAAGTTGTATGCCTCCTTACCTGCTACTCGTTCTTCCAGCACATGCTCTATAAATGGCAATAGGTAATGTTCTTTCACCATGGCAGCAATAAACTTTTAAGATTAACACAAAATTGGATCTTCTCGATTTTCGTAGGTACTATGACTATTAGGGATAGCCATTTCATGTGCTCTATATCATAAGCGTTGATCCCAATGATCCAAGTGCAAGTTTCTTCCTTGATCTGACCAAGTATCTTATAGATGCAATTGGATCAACTCGATTAGAAATGATCTTGAGTACGTTAGAGTAAAAAGTTATCCTGGTGGAATCGCCCGTGCTTTCCGGTAAAGGAAGTTTTTTCGAGTTCGGTTTTGGAACAATCGACGGATTAGTCTCTTATCCGGATATCCGTGGGTGAGGCCCCGAATGTGGAACCCCTGTCCCGCGCGAGAAGTGCTACTTCCGCTGTGCCAGTATCCTAAATCCGTTGCTCGGTGGGAACAGGGATCTTACAGATTGGGAGATGGATTTTTTCATCGTATTCCATCGTAAGATACATCAAAGGGTGCTTGGGATGAGCTAGATAAATTTTTTTGGGGCAAAATAAAAGAATTCAATAAAAGAAGTACTCTTTCAATTGCTAGCACCCCCCAAATTCGCAGAGGGGGCAGGGATCTCTCAAGGTGTAAGCTTCTCAATGATACCTTCCATGCTTACTTTTTCCCATTCCCCTCATAAAAGTCATATAATATAGGTAAGAATCCCCATAAAGAAGTGCTCCTACAAGCTCGATTGAAGGCTCCAAGCTCATGGCTTGCTAATCACAATTCTTTTGGGCACTAATCTTATCATCATTAAGATATGGGATTGGGATTAATTGAAGGTAGATTAGAAAATGGGAATTGGGTTTAGTGTCAAGAAGCCTTCACTTGCATTAAAATCTCTCTTGTGTTGAGATTAGATATTGACCTTAAGTAATACTCGAGTGTTAAGACCTTCTCAGCCCCCTAAAATGACTGCTTCATTTGTGTTTAAAAAGTTTACAGGGGAATCCTTCCACACATGGCAAGTTAAAATCAAATCTATGTTAGTGAAGGCTATGGAGCATTGTAAATGGAAGGGAAAAATGTCCTAAAAAGGATGAAGGGAATGAAAAGAACAGATGGTTAATAAGCGAGAATAAAAAAGGATTAGCCATCATTGCATTAGGATTGGGAGATGGATTTTTTCATCATATTGCATCGTAAGATACATCGAAGGGTGCTTGGCATGAGCTAGATAGAAGTTTTGGGTCAAAATAAAAGAATTCAAAAATTAGCTTAAAAATATAATTCTTTGTCTTGGACATTAAAGATAGTGAATCAATTTCAGCACACCTTAACAAAATGAAGAGCATGACACAACAGCAATTGGTTGGCATTGGGGCACCAGCAGAGGAAGAGGATGCCATAGCCATACTGTTAAAAAGCATGACACTTGAGGAGTATGAGTCCTTAGTGGCAACTTTGAAAAACCTCCCAAATCTGACCATTATAGGACTGGAAGCAACACTCGTAGAAGAGGAGAAGCAGACTCGAGGGAGGAAAACCCAAGCTATATCAAGTGAGGAGAAAGCACTCTTCTCAAGAGGACTAGGATCGAGGACTAGAGAAGGAGCAAGGACAAAAACCTACCATCATAGTGGTGAAATGGATCACATAGAAAAGGATCGCTAGCATAAAAAGGGAGCCGAAGAAGCCAATGTAATGACGAAGAAGGAAGACAATGTGATGAGGCCTCCCAAGATGGAGGCAACATCGAGCATCTCTTCTAGATGATATGAGGAGCATGGCTCCTTACACCTAGTTATAACCCCACTCTCCCGATGTGTAAAATGTCAAGATCAAGCTAACATTGTAGCTCATAGAGCAACCTAGATGGACCGCGCCAACCATATGAGTATGGAGTGTAGGCCACATCAAAGTTAGGTGTTGAGACTCTCATCACATTGAGAGGAGGTGTTGAGAAATGCAATGTGTCAGGGTGAAACATGCGTAGAGCAAGCGGAGAATCATGCATATTATAAAAGGAATAGACTTAGGGAACATTGGTAAAGGTTGATTTGTATGATCATTTGTAAAAGGTGAAGTCAAAGGTCAAAAAGGTAGCACATGTAAATTCCAAGGAGGCACGTGGCACAAGGGTGCACATATATATCTTGTGAGTAGGGAGCTCCATGAGAGAGGATGCACTTGCGTCAACTCTAATGGAATGAGGCTATGATGGTGTACTTCTTAATTGTTGTCATTATCTTAGTACTATCTTAACTTATTTTGTGCATTATCTTAATTGATATGCTTAATCATGTTCTCATATAGTTCTGATCCACCTTGAGCTTAATCATGCTTGATTTCTCAATAGAGTATTTGTAATGTACGACCATAAGTTCACTCAACAAGAACTTGATTACGTTATTGCTGAAGTGGGTTCCCATATCACTTACTAGTTCAAGTGGATATCCAAATCTGTTAACTGTATTCTCGTAAAGGAATTTGGTTGTTGCCTGTGTAGCATCACCCTTTTGGGTCACATGGGCCTCTACTGATTTTGATACAACAATATGTGAGGTAGAGACCATGATGAATCACACTTGAGTACCCTAGGCCATTGGACTAATGGTCTAATAAAGTTAATTCCCCCCTTTTCTCAAATGGTTGAAGAGACACTACAAGGTGGGGCATTTTATCACACGGCGGTTATGAATACCAGCAAATCACTGACATTCATCATAGCCTTTTACAAATTCAACTGCCTCTCCAAACAGTGTGGAGCACCACAAGCCTACCAAGTAGAACTTTTTTAGCGTGTAGTGTCTACAGAGAAATATCCTCTAGCTACCACGGAGTGGGCTTGCACAAGGATGTCGACATAATAAAATTCTTGAGTGCCTCATGGTTTTCTCTTAGCCCAACTTGTACAGTTGTCCTACAGTCAAGTAGAACTTTCTTGGTGGTGGTACCAGTTTGCAGAGAAATATCCTCCAACAACCCCCCACCAAAGGATGTCGACATATTTAAATTCTTGAGGACAGTGCCTCATGATTCTGTCTTAGCCCAATCGTATGGTTGCCCTACAATCAATTGGTATTGGATAGGTCAAAAAGCATACCTACCCTATATGTATAAGTACCCCATTTTGTGGGCAGATGGAGTTTTATGTTGTTCATTCGGGTCTATTTTTACTTGGGTATAACCGGAGATCCCATGAAGGAAGCTGTATGCCTCCTTATTACCTGCTACTTGTTCTTCCAACACATGCTCTATAAATGGCAATAGGTAATGTTCTTTCACCATGGTTGCATTAAACTTTTAAAATTGACACAAAATCAGATCTTCCCAATTTTCTTAGGTACTATGACCATTAGGGATAGCCATTCCGTGTTCCCTATATCATAAATAAATCCAGCTTCAATGAGTTTGTCAATCTCCGAGTCCTTGACCATTCTACTAGAATACTTTGGATTCATTTGGTAGGCTCTATGCATTGATGGCCACACTCCTTCCACAATGGGAATGGTGTGATTTAGCCACCTCTAGGGGCATGCTCTTCATATTCATATATTTCCAAGCAAAGCAACCATGGAATTCTATGAGTAGCTACGTCAATGAGGTCTTTTTCTTTTTCTTCTTCAAGAGATAGGCCTACCCTTCCCAATGTATACAAGTTTGGGATCCTCATCAGGTCCTACTAGGTTGACCTCTTTAACACTAGTCGCCCATTTCAATTGGTCTCAGAGATCTGATCTTGATTGTGGGAATTTCGCTGGTAATATGGCAAGAGATTTGTAAGAGAATGGACTCTTTTGTGTGATTTTGCTATTTTCTTGATTTCTTGCATACTTTCTTCCTGTATTTTCTCGATATTGATGGGGAAGATGGTGGAAATACAAGATTTATATTCAATCAGCCATGTTTCAAAGGTTTTTGTGTGAGATTTGGGCCAATTTTTGAATTTAGGGACCAAATTTCTAGGTCGGGACCAAATAATTTAAAACATTGGGGGAAATGTTATGTCTACATTTTGGCTTCTTCCCTCTTCTTCTTTGAGACTTTGCATGGCTATGGAGATTGTTTAGGGTTAGTTAGCTTCAGCTTCTACAACAACCATGGGGCAAGCATGGAGCAGATTGTAAGCTTCACATGGAGCACCAACAAGCAAACAAAAATCACCATTTTTTCAGTCGTGAGGAATTTGGGTCGACTTTCTTTAAGATTTCAGTGGTGATGATGATGGTGTTTCACGCAGGGCAAATGATTATACAAGGTGTAAGCTTCTGAGTAATACCTTCCTTGCTTACTTTCATACAAGGTGTAAGCTTCCCAATGATACCTTCAATGCTTACATTTTCCCATTCCCCTCATAAAAGTCATCTAATACAGGTAAAAATCCCCATAAAGAAGTGCTCCTACAAGCTCGATTGAAGGCTCCAAGATCACGGCTTGCTAATAACAATTCTTTTGGGCACTAATCTTATCATTAAGATATGTGATTGCGATTAATTGAAGGTAGATTAGAAAATGGGAACTGGGATTATCGTCACTTGAATTAAAATCTCTCTTATGTTGAGATTATATACTGACCTTAAGTAGTACTCGAGCGTTAAGACCTTCTCAACCCTAAAATGACTAATTCATTTGTGCTTGAGAAGTTTAAAGGGGAATCCTTCCACACATGGCAAGTAAAAATCAAATCTATGTTAGTGAAGGCTATGGAGCATTGTTAATGGAAGGGGAAAATGTTCGGAGGATGAAGGGGATGAAAAGAACAGATGGTTAAGCCAGAATGAAAAAAGGATTAGCCATCATTGCATTAGGATTGGGAGATGGATTTTTTCATCATATTGCATTGTAAGATACATCAAAGGGTGCTTGGGATGAGCTAGATAAAATTTTTGGGGCAAAATAAAAGAACTCAAAAATAAACTAAAAAATATAATTCTTTGGCTTATACATTAAAGATACTGAATCACTTTCAGCACACCTTAACAAAATGAAGAGCATGACACAACAAAAAATGGTTGGCATTAGGGCACCAACAGAGGAAGACGATGCCATAGCCATACTGTTAAAAAGCATGACACTTGAGGAGTATGAGCCCTTAGTGGCTACTTTGAAGAACCTCCCAAATCTGACCATTGTAGGAGTGGAAGCAACACTCGCAAAAGAGGAGAAGCGGACTCGAGGGAGAACAACCCAAGCTATATCAAGTGGGAGAACAACCCAAGCTATATCAAGTAAGGAAAAAGCACTCTTCTCAAGAGGACTAGGATCGAGGACTAGAGAAGGAGCAAGAACAAAGACCTACGATCATAGTGGCGAAATTGATCACATAGAAAAGGATTGCTGGCATAAAAAGGGAGCTGAAGAAGCCAATGTAATGACAAAGAAGGAAGACAATGTGATGAGGCCTCCCAGGATGGAGGCAACATCGAGCATCTCTTCTAGATGATATGAGGAGCATGGCTCCTTACACCTAGTTATAACCCCACTCTCCCGATGTGTAAAATGTCAAGACCAAGCCAACATTGTAGCTCATAGAGCAACCTAGACGTGGACCACGCCATCCATATGAGTATGGAGTGTAGGCCAGGTCAAAGCTAGGTGTTGAGACTCTCATCACATTGAGGGGAGGTGTTGAGAAATGCAATGCGTCAGGGTGAAACATGCATAGAGCAAGGGGAGAATCATGCATATTATAAAAGAAAGACTTAGGGAATATTGGCAAAAGTTGATTTGTATGATCATTCGTAAAAGGTGAGGTCAAAAAGGTAGCACATGGAAAGTCCAAGGAGGCACATGGCACAAGGGTGCACATATGTATCTTGTGAGTAGGGAGCTCCATGAGAGCTATAAAAGGATGTATTTGCATCAACTCTAATGGAATGCGGCTATGATGGTGTACTTCTTAATTGTTATCATTATCTTAGTACTAGCTTAATCTTATTTTATGCATTATCGTAATCGATATACTTAATCATGTTCTCATATAGTTCTGATCCAACTTGAGCTTAACATGCTTGATTTCTCAACTGACTATTTGTAATGTACGACCATAACTTCACTCAACAAGAACTTGATTACGTTATTGATGAAGTGGGTTCCCCTATTGCTTACTAGTTCAAGTGAATATCCAAATCTAGTAACTATATTCTCGTAAGGGAATTTGGTTGTTGCCTATGTAGCATCACCCTTTTGGGTCACATGGGCCTCTACCCACTTGATTCAACATTATGTGAGGTAGAGACCATGATGAATCACGCTTGAGTACTGTGGGCCATTGGACTAATGGTCTAATAAAGTCAATTCCCCCCTTTTCAAATGGTTGAAGAGACACTACAAGGTGGGGCATTTTATCACGGTGGTTATGAATACCAGCAAATCACTAACATTCATCGTAGCCTTTTACAAATTCAGCCGCCTCTCCAAACAGTGTGGACCACCACAAGCCTACCAAGTAGAACTTTTTTAGCATGTAGTGTTTGCGGAGAAATATCCTCTAGCTACCCCGGAGTGGGCTTGCTCAAGGATGTCGACATATTTAAATTCTTGAGTGCCTCCTGATTTTATCTTAGCCCCAACTTGTGCAGTTGTCCTACAGTCAAGTAGAACTTTCTTGGCGGTGGTACCAGTCTGCAGTGAAATATCCTCCAACAACCCCCCCAAAGTGGGCTTGGCTTGCTTAAGGATGTCGACATATTTAAATTCTTGAGGATAGTGCCTCATGATTCTGTCTTAGCCCAATCGTACGGTTGACCTAAAATCAATTGGTATTGGATAGGTCGAAAAGCATACCTACCCTATATGTATGCCGCATTTTGTGGTGGCAGATGGAGTTTCATGTTGTTCATTCGGGTCTATTTTTACTTGGGTATAACCAGAGATCCCATGAACGAAGTTGTATGCCTCCTTACATGCTACTCGTTCTTCCAGCACATGCTCTATAAATGGCAATAGGTAATGTTCTTTCACCATGGTTGCATTAAACAAAATCGGATCTTCCCGATTTTGTTAGGTACTATGACTATTAGGGATAGCCATTCCGTGTACTCTATATCATAAATGAATCCAGCTTCAATGAGTTTGTCAATCTCCAAGTCCTTGACCATTCTACTAGAACACTTTGGATTCATTTGTGAAAGATCCTTGCCCCCTCTGTGCAACAAATTTGGGGGTGCTAGCAGTGGAAGTAGCACTTCTTGCGCAAGGCAGTGCCTCTCACTCACCCACCACGGATATCGGGACAAGAGACTAATCCCTCGATTCTTCCGAAACTAAACCCGGAAAAACTTCACCCTCCTAGAAAGCATGGGCCATTCCTTTAGGATATTTTTATTCTAACGTAGTCAATAGCCTTAACTGACTAAACTGATCCAACCGAGCCCGTAAGTCACATGGTCAGATCAAGGAAAAGACTTGCACTTGGATCATAGAGACCAAAGATTTTTTCCTCATCGAGAGGCACAGCCCTTGATTCTTTCGATTCACATCACATCCATTTACATCACATCTCATCTATTCACATCTATCCCGATTCACATCACATCTCATCACATCTCATCAATTCATATCTATCCCGACTCACATCACATCCACTCACATCACATCTCATCCATTCACATCTATCCCAATTCACATCACATCTCATCCACTCACATCACATCTCATCCATTCGCATCACATCACATCACATCCATTTCACATCACATCACATCACATCCATTTCACATCACACCACATCTATCCACATCATATCTCATTCATACACATCCCATCTTATTCATCCACATCCATCGAGTCATTCACATGCACGACTATTCACATCCATCCATTCCTTCACATTCACATTTATCACTTTACATCTCATCACATTCACATCCACATCCCTTTTATATCATATCATACCCACATCCCTTTACATCACATCACATCCACATTCATTTTCATCACACCACATCCTATCACATACATCTTATCACATCTATTCACATTACATCACATCTTATCACATCCACATCCACATCCATTTACATCACATCACATCCTTTCACATAACCTCACATCTCATTCTCATCTCATCATTCACATCCACATTCATTTACATCACATTCTTTCACATAGACATCCACATCCATTTACTTTACATCTCATCCTTTCACATAACCTCACATCTCATTCTCATCTCATCATTCACATCCACATCCACATCCATTTACTTCACATCTCATCCACATTCATTTTTATCACACCACATCCTATCACATCCCATTCACATCTTATCACATCCATTCACATCCCATTTACATCTTATCACATCCATTCACATCCTATCACATCCCATTTATATCTTATTCCCATTTAGTAGCTTTTCCTACTTCGATACCGATAATGGAACTTTTTCTAAATTTCTGCCAATTGCTTGGCCTAGATAAGGGTTCTTTTTCTCAACGGCTATTTCCATATTCTTTCTCAATTTCTCGAGTGAATTATATTCAATATTCTTCTTTTGAATAAAAGAATTCATGGGATTTACAAAATTCAATTCTACCCATATATTCCCAATAATGCTCAAAATTCCACTTTTGATAAATACTCATTATGCTAAAAATTTCTCTTTTTTCCATTTAATTTCTTGGATCTCAATTATCATGGGAATTCCTCTTTTTACATTTAATTGATTGAATTCTAAATGTCACGGAAATTTCTCTTTTATCATCAAATAAATGTATCTAAAATTCCTCTTTTCTTTAATAAAAATATCCATTAATTCAATATGCCAAGAATTCCACTTTTACTATTTAAATGATTGAATTCCAAATGTCATGGGATTTTCTCTTTTATCATTTAAATATTTCTCATCATGCATAAAATAAATTTATCTAAAATTTCTCCTTGAATTTTAATAAAACTATCCATTAACTCAATATGCTAAGAATTCCACTTTTACTATTTAAATGATCGAATACCAAATGTTATGGGAATTCCTCTTTTATCATTTAAATAAAATTACCATAATTTTCTCTTTTCTTAATTATTTAATTATGCATAAACCTTAAAAATTAGTTTTCCATTGAATGTGATGAAAATCATTTTTTTTAGCATAGGATGACCAATCTTAGAATATGGTAGGAAGTCCTCTTTTCACGTTATGCATAAGAATGAATTATGTATCAATTTCTTAAAAATTTTACCATAGCTCCGTTGCTATTATTAATAATTTTTAATATTTTTGAAAAGAATAAACTTAGTAATACAATTATGATAGTATAACTATCTTCTAAACTTAAATCCAATTTATGGATTTAAATCATAAGATTATCATAATTTTAGAAGCATAAAAGTATAAAAAGCCCTTTCTTAACCTCTAGCTTCACAAGCCTAGAGTTTGATTTGTGAATTGAGAATTTATCAATGAGAAGCATCATTTGAATAGAGAATTGGTCATAGGAATGACCATTCTTTTAGGGAGAGAGAGATAAACATAAAAAGCATCCTCAGTACGCATAAATGTAAACTTTTCTTAATTATTCATTACAACTCTTAAGAAAAGCTTGATTTGCTTTATAAACACTTAATTTAGAAACTTCTCAAGCTTGAGAGGGGTTGAGAAGTGAAAACATTGAGAATAGTAGAGAAAAACCATAAAATTACACTTTACCTCTTGTTTTTGCTTGCTTCTCTATCTTAGAAGAAGCCCCCAACCAATCAATTGGTTAGTGTGGAGAGAGAAAAACTCCAAGGATGGTTGAAGAGAGAGAGAAGCTCCACTCTCTCCAAAAGTAGAGGATTATTAAGGGATAATAGAAAATATGAGTATTTTAATGTAATACTAGCATGGTATATCTCAAAGATGAGAATATAAAAGAATTAGGGTCTATTTCTAAGTGAGGGAGGCCACTAACTGAGTCCAACTAAGTTCTAGAATTTTCAAGCTTCAGTTTGGCTGAATTTTAACAAGATTTGGACCAGTTTAGCTACCTTTTTGATTTGGTTTGATCCAGGAGAGAGGAGAGATAAAACTATCATAATTTTTTTGAATTAAAAACTCATCCACATGTGTGAAATATACACCTACCATAAAGGTCTCCCCTTCCTTACCAAGGTGTCAAAAATTCATCATTCCTCCAAAATATCTCATTTTTTTAGTAATATCTCATAGTTTTTAACTAATAAACCTTGTACTTAGTCAACTCTTCATCTTATGTGAGCGTTTACTCATTTTTTGGTATTTTCTTTTATTCTTTGGATTTATCTCATCCAAACACTTGGATTAATCTTATTGGCTCATAGGAACCTTAATTGGACCATAATCTAAAATTTTCAAAAAATCTTGACCCTTAGGCTAAGATCCTTCATACACATTTTCAATTAATTCCAAATTCACATTGGAAATTTGTTTTTGAATTTCTGTTTCAGGGGAAACCATTTTAGATACTTGGAGGATTTTTATATCAAAAAATATCTCAATTTTGGATTACCTCTCTCTAGACATTTTCTCTCTCTAGGCCAAAATAGGGTAAAACATGATCTTTCTTCTATTTCAGAGAGGGGAATAATTACAAGAACAGAAGGGGAGGTTCTTACTCCTTTACACCTCATAAGTTGGAGGGAGGAATCTTACATCCTACCCTACTTAAAAAATGCGAGGACAACTCTTTCTCTTAAGATCCAACTGATTCTAGGGTTCCTTATAGTCTGGTCAACCCAACAAAATCCTGGGAAAAGATCCCTTCTACAAGAAGAACATATAGAACTCATTATCAGATAACAATTCATTCAGAATATATCATTCATATCCTTAACACAATAATGGTCCATTAGACCAAAAATTCCATCTGAACATTCCTCCATGGAAATTTCAGTTATGTAGGTTTTTTATTTGTCATCCCTTAACTTGATCCACTGGATCAAGTGTTAACAGCAGCAATCTGCTGCTGTCAGCACATTCCACTAATCTTATAGTGATTTGCTGAAGTCCTTATCACCATTCCAGTTATTAACATCATTACTGGGATTCGTTCCATTCATCCTCATTGTGGTTTTGTTCAACCTATCTTCTTTCAACTAGAATTCAGGAATCATCATCTTTCAATTAGAATCCAAATCAACTCATCAATTCTCAACCAAAATTTTAAAATCATATCAACTAGCATTTGAATTCATCATCTGGATAGCATTTTTGCTTATAATTTCAAGGTCTTAGATTTACTCGTATATACTGCCAGTAAAGAGCTATAGTTATACCCTCGGTATATACAGGTAGTCACGGTCCTTGGAATTATGAGGTAAATACCATCATGTCTAGGCCTCAAGCAAGTCAAGGATTCCATACAATTGTGATACTTCCATCTAAAGACCCAATTACCTATTTATGAATCTTCATTTTGAATATCAATTTGTATGAATTTCATCACAAAATTTCAATCTTTTACTCGTACTTCATAAATTTTTGACATTTCTAGCTTCTCGGTTGTTCTGCTTTAGCCAATTTGCTCTAGCTGAAAGGTCCCTGCCCCCTCCGTGTGCAACAAATTTGAGGGTGCTAGTAGCAGGAGTAGCACTTCTTGCGCAGCAGGGCCTCTCACTCGGGGCCTCGCCCATGGATATCCAGACAAGAGACTAATCCCTCGGTTCTTCCAAAATGGAACCTAGAAAACTTTCCCTGCCCAGAAAGCATGGGCCATTCCTCCAGGATATTTTTATTCTAACGTAGTCAACAGCCTTAACTAACTGAACTGATCCGACCAAACCCGTAAGTCACATGGTTAGTTCAAGGAAAAGACTTGCACTTGGATCATAGAGACCAATGCTTTTTTTCTCATCAAGAGGCACAGCCGTTGATTCTTTTCCATAGAACAAGAACTATCCAGGATTTACTTCATCTATTGTACCATAATAGAATTAAGTCTCATTTTAGGGATCCATCAGTCCAGCCTACTAACCCCATCCAGTCCGATGGGTTAGCCAACCGCCCAACCACTATAGTGATAAGATCCATTTAAGAAATTGGTTATGTTTTGTCCCGGGTACAGGGAAAAGAGTTCCCAAGCACCCTAGCCGACGCTTCATGCAAACTTGAAGATAGTCACACCACTTACACACCCAATATGAAACTGCCTTTTTCATCACAGATTCAGTTGTCTTTAAAACAATCTTTTAATGAAACCATAGTATCACTGATCATAATCCTCCAAAATATCCGGTTGAATTCTAATTTTCAATCATTCCTTCATCGGTCTATGGCATCATTGGTAACCAGAACGCTCACCACCTATTCACTCATGGGCCTTTTCAATAGTTCCTAGCTCATACTACCTGGCAATATTATCACATAAGAAAATCCAGATGGACTCTCCTTTAAAGATCAACAAGATCAACCAATAGATCCATATAAAAGAGCCATGGACTCATCCGTTGGAGGACCAGCAAGGTCAATCAACTAGATCCATGCCCGAGTTTAGAAAACAACTCTAACACCTTATTCCATTTTCTTCCTCGACACACGCATGGGTATCTTCGACGACCTAGAGCCCGAGCACCGTATGGTCAGCACCCTCTAGGATCCTTTACAAGTAACCTAGCGCTTCACTCATAGACCGCTTCCTTGTCCCTCATCCACCATACCAGAAGCTCACCATTTAAATCGAACCAAGGCTGGTCAAGACCTCGGCCGACCTTGCTTACGCAAGATGTCCTCCATTGACTTTCCGTCAGCTGTTGCAACTTTATCACTTAGGTCTCCACCATGACCTCATTCACAAGACAGTCAAAATGCTTCCCTAGCATTCTTGACATAAAATAGTCATTTAAAAACAGGTCATAAATTTATACAGTTTCTACTCTCATCTTTTCATATCGTTCCACATCATTTCTGGTTATTCCATTCTTGACATAAAATAGTCATTTAAAAACAGGTCATAAATACAGTTTCTAACGAACTCTCATCTTTTCACATCGTTCCACATCATTTTCCGTTATTTCACATTCTTCTACATCAATTCACTTTACTTAATCCACATATATCCTCATTGTCCTTCATCCATTCTCATCCAATCACATCATATTGCATCTCATCACATCTATCCTCATCACATCTCATCCATTTCTCACCTACCCATATCCACATCACATCACATCACATCCATTCACATCTCATCTCATCCATTCACATCACATCACATCACATCACATCCATTCACATCACATCTCATTCATTCACATCTATCCCGATTCACATCACATCACATCCATTCACATCACATCTCATCCATTCACATCACCTCTCATCATCCATTCACATCTATCCTGATTCACATCACATCACATCACATCCATTCACATCACATCTCATCTATTCACATCTATCCCGATTCACATCACATCTCATCACATCCATTCTCATCACATCTCATCTATTCACATCTATCCCGACTCACATCACATCCACTCACATCACATCTCATCCATTCACACCTATCCTGATTCACATCACATCTCATCCATTCACATCACATTACATCACATCCATTTTACATCACATCACATCATCATTAAATTTGATTTTTATGCATAGAAAGATGCATAAAGGATTTATTTTTAATCTTAAAAGTGTTATTCTCATTAAATTTGATTTTTATGCATAGAAAGATGCATAAAGGAATTACTTTATTTCAAAGTGTTATTCTCATTAAATTTGATTTTTATGCATAGAAAGATGCATAAAGGAATTACTTTATTTCAAAGTGTTATTCTCATTAAATTTAATTTTTACGCATAGAAAGATGCATAAAGGATTTATTTTTATTTCAAAAGTGTTATTCTCATTAAATTTGATTTTTATGCATAGAAAGATGCATAAAGGATTTATTTTTATTTCAAAAGTTACTCAAGTGTCATGCTTTTTAACAGTATGGATATGGCATCCTCTTTCTTTGTTGGTGCCCCAATGCCAACCAATTGTTGTTGTGTCATGCTCTTCATTTTGTTAAGGTGTGTTGAAAGTGATTCACTATCTTTAATGTCCAAGCCAAAGAATTATATTTTTAAGCTTATTTTTGAATTCTTTTATTTTGCTCCAAAAATTTTATCTAGCTCATCCCAAGCACCCTTCGATGTATCTTCCGATGCAATATGATGAAAAAATCCATCTCCCAATCCTAATGCAATGATGGCTAATCCTTTTTTCATTCTCGCTTAACCATCTATTCTTTTCATCCCCTTCATCCACTGGACATTTTCCCCTTCCATTTACAACACTCCATAGCCTTCACTAACATAGATTTGATTTTAACTTGCCATGTGTGGAAGGACTCCCCTTTAAACTTCTCAAGCACAAATGAAGTAGTCATTTTAGGGATGAGAAGGTCTTAACACTCGAGTACTACTTAAGGTCAGTATCTAATCTCAACACAAGAGAGATTTTAATGTAATTGACGACTTCTTGACACTAAACCTAGTTCCCATTTTCTAATCTACCTTCAACTAATCCCAATCACATATCTTAATGATAAGATTAGTGCACAAAAGAATTGTGATTAGCAAGCCGTGAGCTTGGAGCCTTCAATCGATCTTGTAGGAGCACTTCTTTATGGGGATTTTTACCTATATTAGATGACTTTTATGAGGGGAATGGAAAAATGTAAGCATTGAAGGTATCATTGGGAAGCTTACACCTTGTATGAAAGTAAGCATGGAAGGTATCACTGAGAAGCTTACACCTTATATAATCATTCACCATGTGGAAATACCCTTCTCATCACCACCGAAATCTTAAAGGAAGTCGACCCAAATTCGTCCCACGGCTAAAAGTGGCAATTTTTGCTTGCTTGTTGGTACTCCATGTGAAGCTTACAATCTGCTCCATGCTTTCCCCATGGTTGTTGTAGAAGGTGAAGCTAAGTAACCCTAAACATGCTCCATATTCATGCAAAGTCTCAAAGAAGAAGAGGGAAGAAGCAAAAATGTAAACACAACAAATGTTTTTAATAATTTGGTCCCGACCCAAAAATCTGGTCCCTAAATTCAAAAATTGGCCCAAATCTCACCCAAAAACCTCTGAAACATGGCTAAATGAATATAAATCTTGTATTTCCACCATCTTCCCCATCAATATCGAGAAAATACAGGAAGAAAGTATGCAAGAAATCAACAAAATAGTAAAATCACACATAAGAGTCCATTCTCTTGCAAATCTCTTGCCATATGACCAACAAAATTCCCATGATCAAGATCAGAGCTCTGAGACCAATTGAAATGGGTGACTAACGTTAAAGAGGTCAACCTAGCAGGACCTCATGAGGATCCCAAGCTTGTATACATTGGGAAGGGTAGGCCTATCTCTCAAAGAAGAAAAAGACCTCATTGACGTAGCTATTCACAGAATTCCATGGTTGCTTTTCTTGGAAATATATGAATATGAAGAGCATGCCCCTAGAGGTGGTTAAATCACACCATTCCCATTGTGGAAGGAGTGTGGTCATCAAGGCATAGAGCCTACCAAATGAATCCAAAGTATTCTAGTAGAATGGTCAAGGACTCGGAGACTGACAAACTCATTGAAGTTGCATTCATTTATGATATAGAGCACACGGAATGGCTATCCCTAATAGTCATAGTACCTAAGAAAATTGGGAAGATCCGATTTTGTGTTAATCTTAAAAGTTTAATGCAACCATGGTGAAAGAACATTACGTATTGCCATTTATAGAGCATGTGCTGGAAGAACGAGTAGCAGGTAAGGAGGCCTACAACTTCCTTCATGGGATCTCCGGTTATACCCAAGTTAAAATAGATCTGAATGAACAACATAAAACTCCATCTGCCACAAAATGGGGCACTTATACATATAGGGTAGGTATGCTTTTTGACCTATCCAATATCAATTTATTGTAGGGAAACCATATGATTGGGCTAAGAGAATCATGAGGCACTGTCCTCAAGAATTTAAATATGTCGACATCCTTGAGCAAGCCAAGCCCACTTTGGGGGGGTTATTGGAGGATATTTGTCTGTAGATTGGTACCACCACCAAGAAAGTTCTACTTGTTTGTAGGACAACTGCACAAGTTGGGCTAAGATAAAATCACGAGGTACTCAAGAATTTAAATATGTCGACATCCTTGAGATAGCCCACTTTGGGGTAGCTAGAGGATATTTCTCCGTAGACACTACATGCTAAAAAAGTTCTACTTGGTAGGCTTGTGGTGGTCCACACTGTTTGGAGAGGCAGCTGAATTTGTAAAAGGCTACGATGAATGTCAATGATTTGTTGGTATTCATAACCGCTGTGATAAAATGCCCCACCTTGTAGTGTCTCTTCAACCATTTGAAAAGGGGGGAATTGTAAGGTTCCCCCCTTCCAAAAATAGGGGAAAACACTTAAGATAGTCCACTTAGTCTTATCTTGGAGAAAATTTCCTACTCATCAATACCTTGACCATGCAAAGATTCAAGGATACGATTCATAGGTAAGACCTAGTTCTATCCCGCATGGGGAGCGTGGTCTTCTAAAAATCAAATCACCCATAGGGTACTTGATCATAATTTGGGCAACTACTAGTCTTGATTCCTAGAGACAATGTGTTTTTTCCTCATCCATGCAAGGCACAGCCCCGCTGGCCTAGTCTTCTAGAAGAATAGAATTTCCCTAGAGCCTATTTATCTAACGTAGGGCTTTCACTTAATATGTTGGAAAGCTACCTGACTAATCGGGTCCACCCGTCCATAGGATGGTGCCGTCGGGGCATTCCATCCTCCCACTTTCCACCCTACTCACGTATCAATTTGTTTTCTAATGAATCCTACCACACTGTTTGACATAAATAAACATGTTCCTTAATTAAGGCCCTTTTCTAGGTTTGTTAAAATAGCACAATACAATAATGCCAAGACAAGATTTATAAAAAAAAGTTTATACATGAATCAAATTTATATAAGCCAAACCGGATCTCTTATTCTTTTCCTTTATACTGCAATGATCTAGAATTCGGCCTTCCAGCCTCTACATGCGGGGCAAAACCCTACAGGACCATACACCTCATCGTTGGGCTGTTCTAGTAGCGAGGACTCAAGCCGGCATGTCGCCCTCTTAGGCTCCATCGCTCGATCCTCCCGCCCCTCAGAGGGATGTTTGCGCACTAGGGCTAATTCACCGCACTAGCCTGGGCCCTCAGAACTAGGCAACATCACAGTCACTCGCCTCAATCGGCGAACCTCATTCTCCCAATAGTATGAGGGATACCATGGGCCAACTCCGGCCCTTACTAACGTCTCCGTCGTCCAGCTACACAAGCACAAGAATGGGGCAGCATCAAGGCAGGGAGAAGTTGTACCTGTATCTTAATTTAACCAAGATAACAATCCATTTACTCAACTAAACCATAGGACTAGAATCCATGTTACCTTTTTAAGAAAACAATCCTTTTCACAAAGATTTTTACATTTCAACTTGAGATTGCGATAAGACATTCTTTATTTAAGGCATATGCTATTGTTTAAAAGAATACAAACTTTAACTAATCAATCAAATAGATCACTATTAACAATTAATAGAGAAGCCGGGGCCATACCTCAACCCCTAAGAATGATATGTAATTGAAAAACAAAATATGTATATACCTTATAGAAATTTGTCGTTTATCGTTACCTTTGCTCGATAACAAGAGCTTTAGAACTTGACATATGAGAATAGAGTCTTCTAATACCTTCTCTTACGATTGAAATCATCCGATCATCTCCCCAAGCTTTATCTCCTCTTACTCGTACTGTGACTTTTCTCTCTTTTGAAGGTCTATGGCAAAATAGCCTTCTCTTGCAGGGCTACGATGGCATACTATTCTTTCTTTAAAAGAAAAGCTATGGAGTTTTGGTCTCTTCCTCCGAAAGACCATAGCAATCTAAGCTTCTTTTCTAAGAATAAAGGGATATATACATCTCAAGCTTCTTTTCTAAGAATAAAGGGATATTAGATAAGAATAAAGGGATATATACATCTCAAGCTCTAGGATTACCTTGAGGCTACTTGCAGTTTTCCCTGTGTAGAGACCCTAACAAAATCAGCAAATTATTTCGGCCATAACTCTCTGATAAAAACTCAGAATATGGTCATATAACCAGTGAAAAGAACCGAAAGCCATCTGTTCTACAAGCCAGTAGAATAGGCAAAAACGTCTGTATATAGTCACAAACACGCCATCTTTAGAAACGCATTGCTTTTCCACATTTTTAGTATGCATGGACTCTAAATATGTAAAAGTACTCTAGATATGACCTCTTATCACCTAAATTCGAATTTCTATTTTTGGAGATACTTATCTCTTAATAGAACTATTCTTATCTTCTTATTTCTTTTAGGATTTTTGGAGCTAATATTTTTATTCTAACACTTTCCTAATGTTTCTAGCCTTATTGTCTCACTCTTCTCTAAGTACACTCTCTTTCCTTATTGAAATCTATATTAAAAGAGACACATACATACATGGCTTGGGAGGGACTTTACAATCTCCCCCACTTAAAAGATTCGAGATGTCCTCATCTCGCGAGCTGGGGTAGTATCTAAGTAAATCCTCCTGTCTCTTTCAAAGTGGTGTCCCCGCCACTAGGTAGAAATCTTCTTTTATCTAAACATTGTTCCGAGTCCCTTATTTCATGTGTTTGGCTTGCTTTGTTGTGCCTCCAAAAGGTCTATTATTCTAAAGTTAATTGGCCTTATTATCCTAAGTTCATGTATCCATATACCTCTCAAATGCTATGAACCTTCGAATTCCTTATTCTATACCCCCATGTAATATGGTACTTAACTTGTCATGGAGAAACATAAGGGAATCAATACTTTACGCAATCTAACCTATGATAGCAATTTCATAATCTTAGTATCGTCTTGTAGAATACCTCTATTCATCATGCACATTACTTCACATGAATCTTGCACCAATCCTCTTCTATTTACTCATAGAAATACTTGTTGAATTTGGTTATCTTTAACCCTACTATCCCTATTTCTTGACCTAATTTTTTGCTCTAGCTCATGATTCCTTGTAGCCAGGGGTGGGCTTGACGTTCCTCTTGAATTAGGAGACCTCTTCTTGATTAACATGGAAGGACTCATGTCCTTCTCGACACTTTCTATATAAAAAAGCTTTATCACAGTCTCTGGCTATAATTATGGCTTCTGAAATAGAGGATAGTTTTACATTCTTGATGAGGTTATTCAAAGGTAGATTAAGCTTCCAAATGAATCAATGGAGAAGAGTTACCTCATCCATCTCTAGAGCAAATCGGAGAAGTTTAACAAAAGTTTGGTGGTATTCTTTTGGGGTCTTCCTTTCTTGGGTTAGCTCTAAAAGTTCATTCATTTTATCCTCTCGAAATCCTGTCTCGAAATCCTGGAGGACAAAACCTTTCACAAAGGTGTAATTTCATGGCATCCCATAACTGATTCTGGTTCTAGTGGTTAGATTGACAACAATGCTTCCAACTAATTTGGCATTTCTTACGATTTTTAGACGCGAGCAAGGGTGAGCTTGCTTCTTTCATTGTATCCATTAAAAGTTCAAAACTATCAAATACTTATCAAAGCACCACATTTGAAGGCAGTCAGGATTAATACATCTGAGATCTTCATTTTTTTAAGAATTACACATCTGGTGCCTTGGGATTGACACATCCAAAGATTATCAGGATTGACACATCTGAGAGATGATTAGTTTTGTGAAAATTACACATCTAGTATCTTGGGATTAACACATCTAAGAGCATGATCCTCTAGGAATTACACATCCGAGACCCATGTTTGTCTGAGATGGGTTCAAGATCTTGGATGATTGTCCTAGTGTAAAGCATCCAATGGATGGCATTCACACGTCAACTATTCAAACCTTAATGGAGTTATAATCTTAATAATTTATAATATGCAAACTAATGAGATATATCCTAAAAATGTCTCTAAACAAAGTTTTGGTCTATCCTTCTATTCAGTCTCTCACTAGTTTCTTAATTTGATCACCCTATGTTTTTCCTCAAAAGGTTTCCTCCCCACTCTTATTTCTCAAATTTAGTGTACAAATATCTTGCATGTGCACCCCCAAGATATAAGCACAATTTCATAGGATGATTGTCTCAACATGTGAGGATATTCAAATCACTTCTAAGGCCAGTAGAGATGATTGTTTCGTCCTCATATGATAAACAATCACTTGTTTTAATCCCTTGACAGTTAACCTTTGAAAAATAAATCCTAGGAACTAAGATCGGCTCTGATACCACTTGTAAGGTTCCCCCCTTCCAAAAATAGGGGGGAAAACACTTAAGATAGTCCACTAAGTCTTATCTTGGAGAACTACTCATCGATACCTTGACCATGCAGAGACTCAAGGATACGATTCATAGGTAAGACCTAGTTCTATCCCGCAGGGGGAGCGTGGTCTTCTAAAAATCAAATCACCCATAGGGTACTTGATCATAATTTGGGCAACTACTAGTCTTGATTCCTAGAGACAACGCTTTTTTTCCGCAGGGGGAGCGTGGTCTTCTAAAAATCAAATCACCCATAGGGTACTTGATCATAATTTGGGCAACTACTAGTCTTGATTCCTAGAGACAACGCTTTTTTTCCTCATCCATGCAAGGCACAGCCACTGGCCTAGTCTTCTAGAATGGAATTGCCCGAGAACCTATTTATCTAACGTAGGGCTTTCACTTAATATGTTGGAAAGCTACCCGACTAATCGGGTCCACCTGTCCGTGTAGGATGGTGCCATCGGGGCATTCCATCCTCCCAATTTCCACCCTACTCATGCATCAATTTGTTTTCTAATTAATCCTACCACACTGTTTGACATAAATTAATATGTTCCTTAATTAAGGCCCTTTTCATAAGGTTTATTAAAATATCCTTTTTACACAATACAATAATGCCAAGACAAGATTTATAATAAAAAAACATTTATATATGAATTAATTTCATATAAGCCAAACCGGCTTATATGAATTAATTTCATACAAGCCAAACCGGCTCTCTTATTCTTTTCCTTTATACCGCCGATGATCTAGAATTCAAGAGGACTCAAGCCGGAATTTGGCCTGTCGCCCTCTCAGGCTCCGCCGTCGCTCTATCCTCCCGCCCCTCAGAGGGATGTCTGCGCACTAGGGTGGGCTAATTCACTGCACTAGCCTGGGCCCTCAGAACTAGGCAGCATCATAGTCACTCGCCTCAATCGGCGAACCTCATTCTCCCAATGGTATGAGGGATACCATGGGCCAACTCTGGGCCTTATTAAGGTCTCCACCATCCGGCTACACAAGCACAAGAACGGGGCAGCATCAAGGCAGGGACAAGTTGTACCTGTATCTTAATTTAACCAAGATAACAATCCATTTACTCAACTAAACCATAGGACTAGAATCCATGTTACCTTCTTAAGAAAACAACCCTTTTCACAAAGATTTTTGCATTTCAACTTGAGATTGCGATAAGACATTCTTTATTTAAGGCATATGCTATTGTTTAAAGAATACAAACTTTAACTAGTAAATCAATCAAATAGATCACTATTAACAATTAATAGAGAAGCCGGGGACATACCTCAACCCCTAAGAATGATATGTAATTGAAAAACAAAATATGTATATACCTTATAGAAATTTATCGTTTATCGTTACCTTTGCTTGATAACAAGAGCTTTAGAACTTGACATATGAGAATAGAGTCTTCTAATACCTTATCTTACGATTGAAATCATCCGATCATCTCCCCAAGTTTTATCTCCTCTTACTCGTACTATGACTTTTCTCTCTTTCGAAGGTCTATGGCAAAATAGCCTTCTCTTGCAGGAGGGCTACGGCGGCATACTATTCTTTCTTTAAAAGAAAAGCTATGGAGTTTTGGTCTCTTCCTCTGAAAGACCATAGAAATCTAAGATTCTTTTCTAAGATATTAGATAAGAATGAAGGGATATATACATCTCAAGCTCTAGGATTACCTTGCTGCCTTCTTACAATTTTCCCTGTGTAGAGACCCTGACAGAATCAGCAAATTGTTTCGGCCATAACTATTTGATAAAAACTCAGAATATGGTCATATAACCAGTCAAAAGAATTGAAAGCCATCTGTTCTACACGCTAACGTGGGTAAAATAGGAAAAAACGTTTGTATATAGCCACAAACGTGCCATCTTTAGAAACGTGTTGCTTTTCTACATTTTTAGTATGAATGGACTCTAAATATGTAAAAGTACTCTAAATATGACCTCTTATCACCTAAATTCGAATTTCTATTTTTGAAGATACTTATCTCTTAATAGAACTATTCTTGTCTTCTTATTTCTTTTAGGATTTTTGGAGCTAATATTTTTATTCTAGCACTTTCCTAATGTTTCTAGCCTTATTGTCTCACTCTTCTCTAAGTACACTCTCTTTCCTTATTGAAATCTATATTAAAAGAGACACATATATACATGGCTTGGGAGGGACCTTACAGGAATTGACTTTACTAGACCATTAGTCCAATGGCCCACGGTACTCAAGTGTGATTCATCATGGTCTCTACCTCACATACTCTTGTATCAAAGCGCGTAGAGGCCCATGTGACCCAAAAGGGTGATGCTGCACACAGGAAAAACCAAATTCCTTTATGAGAATATAGTTACTAGATTTGGATATCCACTTGAACTAGTAAGCAATAGGGGAATCCACTTCATCAATAACGTAATCAAGTTCTTGTCTAGTGAACTTATGGTCGTACATTACAAATACTCTATTGAAAAATCAAGCATGATTAGGCTCAAGGTGGATCAGAACTATATGAGAACATGATTAAGCATATCGATTAAGATAATCCACAAAATAAGATTAAGCTAGTACTAAGATAATGACAACAATTAAGAAGTACACCATCATAGCCGCATTCCATTAGAGTTGATGCAAGTACATCCTTTTATAGCTATCATGGAGCTCCCTTCTCACAAGATACATATGTGCACCCTTGTGCCACCACGTGCCTCCTTGGACTTTCCATGTGCTACCTTTTTGACCTTTGACTTCACCTTTTACGAATGATCAGACAATTCAACCTTTGCCAATGTTCCCTAAGTCTATTCCTTTTATATTATGCATGATTCTCCCCTTGCTCTACGCATGTTTCACCCTGACTTCTAGAAGAGATGCTCGGTGTTGCCTCCATCCTTGGAGGCCTCATCACATTGTCTTCCTTCTTTGTCATTACATTGGTTTCATCGGCTCCCTTTTTATGCTAGAGCGATACTTTTCTATGTTATTAATTTTGCCATTATGATGGTAGGTCTTTGTCCTTGTCCTTCTCTAGTACTCGATCCTAGTCCTCTTGAGAGAAGAGTGCTTTCTCCTCACTTGATATAGCTTGGGTTGTCCTCCCTCGAGTCCGCTTCTCCTCTTCTGTGAGTGTTGCCTTCACTCCTACAATGGTCAGATTTGGGAGGTTCTTCAAAGTAGCCACTAAGGGCTCATACTCCTCAAGTGTCATGCTTTTTGGCTATGGCATCCTCTTCCTCTATTGGTGCCCCAATGCCAACCAATTGTTGTTGTGTCATGCTCTTCATTTTGTTAAGGTTTGCTGAAATTGATTCACTGTCTTTAATGTCCAAGCCAAAGAATTATATTTTTAAGCTAATTTTTGAATTCTTTTATTTTGCCCCAAAAGTTTTATCTAGCTCATCCCAAGCACCCTTCGATGTATCTTACAATGCAATATGATGAAAAAATCCATCTTCGAATCCTAATGCAATGATGGCTAATCCTTTTTTCATTCTGGCTTAACCATCTATTCTTTTCATCCCCTTCATCCTCTTGACATTTTCCCCTTCCATTTACAATGCTCCATAGCCTTCACTAACATAGATTTGATTTAACTTGCCATGTGTGGAAGGACTCCCTGTAAACTTCTCAAGCAAAAATGAAGTAGTCATTTTAGGGGGGCTGAGAAGGTCTTAACACTCGAGTACTACTTAAGGTCAGTATCTAATCTCAACACAAGAGAGATTTTAATGTAAGTGACGACTTCTTGACACTAAACCCAGTTTCCATTTTCTAATCTACCTTCAACTAATCCCAATTGCATATCTTAATGATAAGATTAGTGCCCAAAAGAATTGTGATTAGCAAGCCGTGAGCTTGGAGCCTTCAATCGAGCTTGTAGGAGCACTTCGTTATGGGGATTTTTACCTATATTAGATGACTTTTATGAGGGGAATGGGAAAATGTAAGCATTGAAGGTATCATTGGGCAGCTTACACCTTGTATGAAAGTAAGCATGGAAGGTACTGAGAAGCTTACACCTTATATAATCATTTTCCATGTAGAAATACCCTCTTCATCACCACCGAAATCTTAAAGGAAGTCAACCCAAATTCATCCCACGACTGAAAAGTGGTAATTTTTGCTTGCTTGCTTGTTGGTGCTCCATGTGAAGCTTGTTGGCTTGCTTGCTTGCTTGCTTGCTTGTTGGTGCTCCATGTGAAGCTTGCAATCTGCTCCATGCTTGCCCCATGGTTGTTGTAGAAGGTGAAGCTAACTAACCCTAAACATGCTTCATATTCATGCAAAGTCTCAAAGAAGAAGAAGGAAGAAGCAAAAATGTAGACACAACATTTTTCCCAATTTTGGTCCAATGTTTTTAATAATTTGGTCCCAACCCAGAAATTTGGTCCCTAAATTTAAAAATTGGCCCAAATATCACACAAAAACCTTTGAAACATGGCTAAATGAATATAAATCTTGTATTTCCACCATCTTCCCCATCAATATTGAGAAAATACAGGAAGAAAGTATGCAAGAAATCAAGAAAATAGCAAAATCACACATAAGAATCCATTCTGTTGTAAATCTCTTGCCATATTACCAACAAAATTCCCAGGATCAAGATCACAGCTCTGAGACCAATTTAAATGGGCGACTAACGTTAAAGAGGTCAACCTAGCAGGACCTGATGGATCCCAAGCCTGTATACATTGGGGAAGGATAGGCCTATCTCCTCTTGAAGAAGAAAAAGATCTCATTGACGTAGCTACTCACAGAATTCCATGGTTGCTTTTCTTGGGAATATATGAATATGAAGAGCATGCCCCTAGAGGTGGTTAAAATCACACCATTCCCATTGTGGAAGGAGTGTGGCCATCAAGGCATAGAGCCTACCAAATTGAAAGATTCCTCCCTCCAGCTTTTGAGGTGTAAATGAGTAACAACCTCCCCTTCTTTTCTTGTAATTATTTCCCTCTTTGAAATAGATGAAAGATCTTGTTCTTCCCTATTTTGGCCTAGAGAGAGAAAATGTCTAGAGAGAGGTAATTCAAAATTGAGATTTTTTTGGATATAAAATCCTCCTAGTGTCTAAAATGGTTTCCCCTAAAACGAAAATTCAAAAACAACTTTCCAATTTGCATTTGGAACTAATTAAAAATGTGTATTATAAAGGACCTTAGCCTAAGGGTCAAGATTTTCTGAAAATTTTAGATTATGGTCCAATTAAGGTTCCTATGAGCCAATAAGATTAATCCAAGTGTTTGAATGAGATAAATATAAAGAATAAAAGAAAATACCCAAAAATGAGTAAATGCTCACATAAGATGAAGAGTTGACTAAGTATAAGGTTTATTAGTTAAAAACTATGAGATATTACTAAAAAAATGAGATATTTTGGAGGAATGATGAATTTTTGACACCTTGGTAGGGGAGACCTTTAAGGTAGGTGCATATTTCACACATGTGGATGAGTTTTTAATTCAAAAAAATTGTGATATTTTTATCTCTCCTCTCTCCTGGATCAAACCAAATAAAAAAGATAGCTAAACTAGTCCAAACCTTGTCCAAATTCAGCCAAACTGAAGCTGAAAAATTCTAGAACTTAGTTGGACTCAGTTAGTGGCCTCCCTCACTTATAAATAGACCCTCATTCTTTTGTATTCTCATCTTTGAGCTATACCATGCCTGTATTATATTAAAATACTCATATTTTCTATTATCCCTTAAAAATCCTCTACTTTTGGAGAGAGTGGAACTTCTCTCTCTCTTCAACCATCCTTGGAGCTTTCCTCTTAACACACTAACCAATTGATTGGTTGGGGGCTTCTTCTAAGATAGAGAAGCAAGCAAAAACAAGAGGTAAAGTGTACTTTTATGGTTTTTCTCTACTATTCTCAATGTTTTCACTTTTCAACCCCTCTCAAGCTTGAGAAGTTTCTAAATTAAGTTTTTAAAATGCAAATCAAGCTTTTCTTAAGAGTTGTAATGAATAATTAAGAAAAGTTTACATTTATGCTTAATTAGGATGCTTTTTATGTTTCTCTCTCTCAAAAGAATGGTCATTCCTATGACCAATTCTCTATTCAAATGATGCTTCTCATTGATAAATTCTCAATTCACAAATCAAACTCTAGGCTTGTGAAGCTAGAGGTTAAGAAAGGGCTTTTTATACTTTTATGCTTCTAAAATTATGAGAATCTTATGATTTAAATCCATAAATTGAATTTAAGTTTAGAAGATAGTTATACTATCATAATTGTATTACTAAGTTTATTCTTTTTAAAAATATTAAAAATTATCAGTAATAGCAGCGGAGCTATGGCAAAATTTTTAAGAAATTGATACATAATTCATTCTTATGAATAGCGTGAAAAGAGGACTTCCTACCATATTCTAGGATTGGTTATCCTATGCTAAAAGAATGGTTTTCATCACATTCAATGGAAAATTAATTTTTAAGGTTTATGCATAATTAAATAATTAAGAAAAGAGAAAATTATGGTAATTTTATTTAAATGATAAAAGAGGAATTCCAAATAATTGATATTTTTATTAAAATTCAAGGAGGAATTTTAGACATATTTATTTTATGCATGAGAATTATTTGAATGATAAAAGAGGAATTCCCATGACATTTGAATTCAATCATTTAAATAGTAAAAGTGGAATTCTTGGCATATTGAATTAATGGATATTTTTATTAAAGAAAAGAGAAATTTTAGATAAATATATTTGATGATAAAAGAGGGATTCACATGACATTTAGAATTCAATCAATTAAAAGTAAAAAGAGGAATTTCCATGATAATTGAGATCCAAGAAATTAAATGGAAAAAGAGAAATTTTTAGCATAATGAGTATTTATCAAAAGTGGAATTTTGAGCATTATTGGGAAATATAGGTAGAATTGATTTTTGTAAATCTCATGAATTCTTTTATTCAAAAGAAGAATATTGAATATAATTCACTTGAGAAATTGAGAAAGAATATGGAAATAGCCGTCGAGAAAAAGAACCTTTATCTAGGCCAAGCAATTGGTAGAAATTTAGAAAAAGTCCCATTATCAATATCGAAGTAGGAAAAGCTGCTAAATGGGAATAAGATGTAAATGGGATGTGATAGGATGTGAATGGATGTGATAAGATGTAAATGGGATGTGATAGGATGTGAATGGATGTGATAAGATGTAAATGGGATGTGATAGGATGTGATAAGATGTATATGGGATGCGATAGGATGTGAATGGATATGAGAAGATGTGAATGGGATGTGATAGGATGTGGTGTGATAAAAATGAATGTGGATGAGATATGAAGTAAATGGATGTGGATGTGAATGATGAGATGAGAATGAGATGTGAGGTTATGTGAAAGGATGAGATGTAAAGTAAATGGATGTGGATGTGTATGTGAAAGAATGTGATGTAAATGAAAGAATGTGGATGTGTATGTGAAAGAATGTGGATGTGTATGTGAAAGAATGAGATGTAAAGTAAATGAATGTGGATGTGAATGATGAGATGAGAATGAGATGTGAGGTGAAAGGATGTGATGTGATGTAAATGGATGTGGATGTGGATGCGATAAGATGTGATGTAATGTGAATGGATGTGATAAGATGTGAATGGGATGTGATAGGATGTGGTGTGATGAAATGAATGTGGATGTGATGTGATGTGAAGGGACGTGGGTGTGATGTGATGTAAAGGGATGTGGATGTGAATGTGATGAGATGTGAAGTGATAGATGTGAATGTGAATGAATGGATGGATGTGAATAGTCGTGCATGTGAATAACTGGATGGATGTGGATAAATAAGACGGGATGTGTATGAATGAGATATAATGAGGATAGATGTCGTGTGATGTGAAATGGATGTGATGCGATGTGATGTGAAAAATCCTTTATGCATCTTTCTATGCATAAAAATCAAATTTAATTAGAATAACACTTTTGAGATAAACATAAATCCTTTATGCATCTTTCTATGCATGAAAATCAAACTTAATGAGAGTAACATTTTTAAGATAAAAATAAATCCTTTATGCATCTTTCTATGCATAAAAATCAAATTTAATGAGAATAACACTTTTGAGATAAAAATAATTCCTTTATGCATCTTTCTATGCATAAAAATCAAATTTAATAATTAATATCAGTGATGTCCATGCATATTCATAGATGAATATGTACATGGAGTAATTAGAATATTTCTTTTAAATGCAAAAATGGTGGGAATTACTCTTTTGGAATAACATAAAAATAAACTTTCTTTTCCACAAAATTCTAGAAAATTTTGCCATAACCTCCTTTGTATGGCTGACCATTTCTCATTTTTATCATTCTATTTTTAACTTAAATCAATCCAAATTAGATTCATAGAACTCTAATCTACACAATTTTCTAAATTCAAGAGATAAGAAGTGTTTAATTAATCCCTTAGTTTATCTTTCTAAGATTAAGAAAGGCTGAAATGTAAAGAAGAGAAGGGGGTGGCCTTTTCCTCAAAGGCATAGCATTTGAATTTAATTCAATCAACTGTAAAACATGACAATCAAGAAAACCATAGATTTAAAATTAAACAAGTAAGAAAATTAACTTACATAGAGCTTGTAAGCTCTCCTTTGGCTTGAGGGATTGAGGGTTCTACTCTTGTTTGAAACAAGAGTGGCCACCAATTCACTTTGGAGAGGATTAGGCCAAAAACAATTGAAGAGTAATAGTGCATAAATATCATTAAGCTTTTACAAAGGGGGAGGCTTCTATTTATAGGAAAAAGTGAGCCTCTAACCAAGCAAACTGATTCTAGAATTTTCCAGATCAGTTTGGTCAATTTTTTACCATTTTTGGGTGAGTTCAGCTTACTTTTTGGATCTAGATTTGAAATAGGAGAGAGGAGAGATGAAATATCTCATTTTATTGATTAAAAATTGGGGGTAATGATGAGAAAAAAGGCGCCTCCTTCATGAGGGGAGATCCCCACTCTGAGTTGTCAAAATTTAATTTTTAAATTGTTTTCTTTGGTCCTTAGTCACTTCGAGGCTCTTTCCCCCCTCGAAAGATCACCCAACACGACCGTCGCGCCGTGTGGCCGTAGTGCCCATTTTCCACGAAAGAGACCCACCGCACACGGCCGTAGTGCCGCGTGCTAAGAGAGAGACAAACCCCACGGCCGTAGTGCCGAGTCCTTCGAGAGAGAGCCGTTCTATGGCCGTTGTGCCTAGTGAACACTTCTATGTCCGTAGCGCCTCGAGGGTAGCACATGTGGTGATCACACATTTGGTTCAGAGAGACTAAATTTAAGCTCAGCATAGACTTAGTATTGACCATCAAAGTCACGTAGTTTGGCCATAGTGTAAATCTAAAACTGCGGTGTGTTTTACTTGGGCTAAAGGACCGACAGTGGTGTCAGTTGTGCCCAAATTACACGAAGTGCTTATCACGAGAAATCAAGGTAAGCCTAAATGAGCCGTAGTGCTCATAACCCTTCACAATCTTTTAAAAGTTGCTAGAAGATTGTGATAAACTTTGGCAAATGAGAACCATGTACAAGCGTAGTCTTGATGTGGTTATGCCTTGTGTCCAAACAAGTTGCTTACTGTTTGTAGCAACAAGAGAGCCTCGGCCCGTAGAGGCAAGCTGACCCTTGTTGGTAGTAACAAAATAGTGTCACTACTTGGGCCTAGAGAGTAGTGACTAGTTTGATTTAGTCACGTAGATTGCCTTGTAAAAGTAATCCCTAAGGTGTGTATTACTTGGGATAAAGGGGCTAGCAGTGCTGCTAGTAGTACTCAATTGAATGGTTTATCTAGGAGTACTAATCTGAGGGATTAGCATACGCCTAGATAATAATAGCAAATTTAGGATTGATTTGTAGAAATCAAAGGTAAATCTGAAGGGGTATAGTCTTGAGATGTAATGCTCAATGCCCTTATAGAAGTTGATCGAAGAGAACTGTTCTTAAACTTACTAGCATGGTTTTCTCTTCTTTTTATTGCCATGCGTCGACATTCCACTGCTCGAGAGTTTGTGGTGATCTTTCGAGGGGGGAAAGAGCCTTTTTATATGTCACATCAATTGGTTTGGTGGTAATTTGATGGTATGGGACATCAAATTCTCACGGAATCGATTGTAGTCTTGGTGGAATGGGACGCCAAGGCTTGTGCATGTAACTTGACTCTTTGCCAGGTCTGTATGTACACTTGTTTGTAGTGATAAAGTGTGCAAGATAAAATTTAAACTTTGAAAATTACCAAATATAGCCATAAGTTGGGATAAAACCCAATTACAGAGTTTGGAGAATCTCTAGGTAGCAAGACCATGATGGTGTACTAGTGCTAACAGAGTGATTTAGTTCCGGAGTGATCTAAATCTAGAGGTTAGTAGTAAGACTAGTTTGGTTGGACAGTTTCATGCATGGGGGATGCCCTATAGCATTTTGCAAGCGTAGTCTTGCCTATGTTCAACATAAGTGTGCGATTGTGAGCACATTTTAGTTGCTACCATATGAATTTGGGAAATATATTACTTTCCTACATAAGCAATTGTAATATTGCGTGACAGGCTATTTTGCTAACAAAGTTCATGTGCGTGTAAACCCTATAAGTCGTATGACCCCTGGGGAATGAGTGGAGCATTTCTAGGATTTAATAAGGTTTTACATGGCAATAGTGAGTAGTATCTCACTCCAGACGAGCCTGGTTGTTGTTAGTATCGGATCCGACATATGTAGTGTACATAAACTCGGGTTGAGTTAGGATAGGAGGCTAAGCCGGAGAGCTTGGTGGTAAATCCTATTGTATCTGGTGAGTTTTGACTTAACCGGAGTGTTAAGAAGTAAACTCAAAGTCTGGGGCTGAACTGGAGTGTTCGGAGGCAGACATATCTTTTGTTAAATCGGAGAATTTAGCAACAGATGAGCTTGGGGTGAACCATGGTACCCAGGAAAAAAGCTCTTCACACTAAAATAGTGCACAATAACTTTAGGGTGATAAAAATCCATCGCAGGAATGTTTTACAACTTTCCATAGATGATAGATGAAGACCATGTACTTTACGGAGTTAAAGTACATAGGTGGTGACTTCGGCGCCACATTTTTTGTAGGAAGTCACCAGTGGTGTGGTTAGGTCAGCCGAGACTCCACAAGACCTATGCACTAGTTTTTAAGTTGACCTCTATGATAAGGACGTCCAAAAATTTGTGTTGTAATACTAGAGATTGTATTGCAATGTGCAATGGAGGGGTCAATTTGTGTAGTCACTTCTTAGCAGCAAGTGACTTAAGCATCTTGTTATAGATGGTTGTATATGGTACTCCCACTCGGGAGAGGTACGCCATTGGGTACGGAGTTACTCACAGACTAGTATGGAGCTACTAGTGTGATGATAGTGGGTACGGAGTTACTCACAGACTAGTATGGAGCTACTAGTGTGATGATAGTGGGTACATAGCTTCTCACTACTAATACATAGCTGCTAATAAAATTAAGATCCTCGAGTGAAAGATACTCTAGATCAACATTTTAAATTACCGAACCACAATCCATGAGTATCGAGGTACTCATAAATATGTTGACGTTGCTCAAATCGAGGGACCGATTTGTTCAATGGTATGGAATAAGCAAGGAGAGTGGAGTAACTTAAAAGTTACACATCACTAGTCCTAGTGAGTTGTCAAGGTCATCCGTAGTTTGATGATCCCCTCTACCTATCAGACAACATTCAATTTTGCAAGCCCTGGCATTTAATCCGTAGTGATTATGAGTTTGGTGTGAGATATGGTTATGAAGTTCTTACAAGAGTACTCGTTTATTTGCTTGTCATCGGTAGAGATTGCCACCTATGATGACTAGGTAGCTTTGCCGCTATAATGAGGAGGCAGCAAACAATGTTCTCATAGTTATACTTCATACCAACACCAAACAGGGATAGGATGAAATTCCTAAGTTCATCATCACGAAGTACTGTGATGTTTGCATTTATATTGAATGTATGATGTAATGAGACATTGGGCTTGTGTAATTACCATCAATTATCTAGCAACCTATGGCTTCGCAGCAAGCTCAGTCATTATCTGTGGATTGATAATGTGGTTATTAGTAGTTTGGAATTTTTCTTGATAGATGGTACAACCATGCCACGTATGAACGAGTTGTTTGATCAACTCTATGGGTCGAAATATTTCTCTAAGATAGACCTGAGATCTGGGTATCATCAGGCTAGAATTAAGGTCGAAAATGTTGCGAAGATAGCATTCAGGACACGATTCGGTCACTTTGAGTTTTTGGTTGTGCCGTTTGGGCTAACCAATGCTCCAGCGACTTTTATGACGCTGATGGACAGTCTTTTACGTCCATACTTAGGAAAATTTGTAGTAGTTTCCTAGATGATATTCTTGTGTACAGCAAAACGCGTAAAGAACACTTGGCACATTTGCGATTAGTGTTCCAGTTATTGCGACAACACAAGCTATTTGCGAAGGAGAGAAAATGTAAATTTTTGAAAGAGAAATTCACTATTTGGACCACATTATATCTGCCCATGGTACGTGGATGGAACCTGAGAAAGTGGAAGCTATTCTCAAGTGGCTAACCCCGAAAAATCTCGAAGAACTGCAGATTTTTCTTGGCATGTCGGGGTTTTATCGATAGTATGTAAAGGACTACGCAAAGATCGCACTCCCGTTAAAACGGATCAGTTGCGCACAAAAACAAAGAATATATGTAGGGAGGGACACCAACAAAGAAGCTTCGAAAAACTTAAGGTAGCCATAACAGCTGCACCTGTTTTGACTATAGTTGACCCTATTGAGCCATTTGTCTTGGAGACAGATGCTAGTGGTGAGGCCATTGGAGCCGTGCTTTTGCAAAGGGGACGCCCTGTTGCATTTGAGAGCAAGAAATTAGATAGGGCTCAGCGTAACTACTCGGCTTACGAGCGAGAGTTACTAGCCATCGTACATGTACTTAAAAAGTGGAGACACTATTTATATGGTGCCACTTTTGAAGTACGTACGGATCACGAAAGCCTGACATGGCTTTCAAGTCAAAACGAGTTGAAAGGTTGGAAAGCTCGGTGGGCGGAGCTCCTACAGGAGTTTGACCTTCAGATTCGCTACCAAAGGGGTAAATATAATGTTGTGGCGGATGCGCTTAGCCACATGCCACAAATTAATGAGTTAAACTTTATGGTTTTCAAGAATGAGTTCTTGGAATCACTACGTGGTTTATGTGAGCATGATCCATCTTTTACAGAGGTTTGGCGCGCTGTACGCGTACGCACTTCTTCACAGATGCGACCACCTTCCTCGCCCCGACACGTAATGCTTGTAATGCAATAAGTGTCAGGTCAATAAGCATGAAAGGCTAAAGGTTGGGGGCTTGCTCCATCCTTTAAGCATTCCTCAAAAAATGGGAAAGCATTTCCATGGATTTCATCACCGGTTTACCCCCACGACAAGTCGATGGAATGACTCGGTCTAGGTGGTGGTGGCTTGCCCGCAGATATAGTGTCAGATAGAGATAGAAAGTTCAACAGCCACTTTTGGAGGGAAGTCTTCAAAAAGCTGGATACTACTCTGAGTATGAGTACGGCGGACCATCTGGAGTCTGATGGTCAAACAGAAAGGGTTAACCAAATACTCGAGGATATGTTGCGTTCTTATGTAAGTAAGAAACAATCAAATTGGGAAGAATATTTGCCCATATTGGAGTTTTCTTATAACAGCTCCAAGCATTCAGCGAGACTGGATTTACACCATTCATGTTAATGTATGGATTCCAGCCGAGATCTGTGCAGGTTAATCTTAGTTTATGCATTATCTTAATCGATATGCTTAATCATGTTCTCATATAGTTCTGATCCACCTTGAGCTTAATCATGCTTGATTTCTCAATAGAGTATTTGTAATGTATGACCATAAGCTCACTCAACAAGAACTTGACTATGTTATTGATGAAGTGGGTTCCCCTATTGCTTACTAGTAGAGTAACTATATTCTCGTAAAGGGATTTGGTTGTGTTGCATGTGTAGCACACCCTTTTGGGTCACATGGGCCTCTACCCGTTTGATACAACAGTATGTGAGGTAGAGACCATGATGAATCACGCTTGAGTACCATGGGCCATTGGACTAATAGTCTAATAAAGTCAATTTCCCCCTTTTCAAATGGTTGAAGAGACACTACAAGGTGGGGCATTTTATCACGGCGGTTATGAATACCAGCAAATCACTGACATTCATCAAAAACTTTTATGAATTGAGCCACCTCTCCAAATAGTGTGGACCACCACAAGCCTACCAAGTAGAACTTTTTTACCGTATAGTGTGTGCCGAGAAATATCCTCTAGCTACCCCGGAGTGGGCTTGATCAGGGATGTCGACATATTTAAATTCTTGAGTGCCTCGTGATTTTATCTTAGCCCAACTTGTACAATTGTCCTACAATCAACAAGTAGAACTTTCTTGGCGTGGTACGAGTCTGCAGAGAAATATCCTCAAGGATGTCGACATATTTAAGTTCTTGATGAGGACAACAACTCATGATTCTGTCTTAGCCCAATCATACAGTTGCCCTACAATCAATAGGTGTTGGATAGGTCGAAAAGCATACCTACCCTCCTATATGTCTAAGTGCCCCATTTTGTGGCACACATGGAGTTTTATGTTGTTCATTCGGGTCTATTGTTACTTGGGTATAACCGGAGATCCCATGAAGGAAGTTGTATGCCTCCTTACCTGCTACTCGTTCTTCCAACACATGCTCTATAAATGGCAATAGGTAATGTTCTTTCACCATGGTTGCATTAAGATTAACACAAAATCGGATCTTCCTGATTTTCTTAGGTACTATGACTATTAGGAATAGCCATTCCATGTGCTCTATATCATAAATGAATGCTTCAATGAGTTTGTCAATCCGTGAGTCCTTGACCATTCTACTAGAATACTCTGGATTCATTGGGTAGGCTCTATGACTTGATGGCCACACTCCTTCCACAATGGGAATGGTGTGATTTAACCACCTCTAGGGGCATGCTCTCATATTCATATATTTCCAAGCAAAAAGCAACCATGGAATTCTGTGAGTAGCTATGTTAATGAGGTCTTTTTCTTCTTCAAGAGATAGGCCTACCTCTTTAACATTAGACGGGTCCCTATTTCAATTGGTCTCAGAGCTTTAATCTTGATCGTGGGAATTTTGCTGATATGGCAAGAGATTTGCAAGAGAATGGACCTCTATGTGCGATTTTGCTATTTTCTTGATTTCTTGCATACTTTCTTCCTGTATTTTCTCGATATTGATGGGGAAGATGGTGGAAATACAAGATTTATATTCATTTAGCCATGTTTCAGAGGTGTTTGTGTGAGATTTGGAACAATTTTTGAATTTAGGGACCAAATTTCTGGGTCGAGACCAAATTATTAAAAACATTGGACCAAAATTGGGGAAATGTTATGTCTACATTTTGGCTTCTTCCCTCTTCTTCTTTGAGACTTTGCATGGCTATGGAGATTTTTTAGGGTTAGTTAGCTTCAACTTCTACAACAACCATGGGGCAAGCATGGAGCAGATTGTAAGCTTCACACATGGAGCACCAACAAGCAAACAAAAATCACCATTTTTCAGTCGTGGGATGAATTTGGGTTGACTTCCTTTAAGATTTCAGTGGTGACGAAGATGGTGTTTCACGCAGGGCAAATGATTATACAAGGTGTAAGCTTCTGAGTAATACCTTCCATGCTTACTTCCATACAAGGTGTAAGCTTCCCAATGATACCTTTAATGATTACATTTTCCCATTCCCCTAATAAAAGTCATCTAATATAAGTAAAATTCCCCATAAAGAAGTTCTCCTACAAGCTTGATTGAAGGCTCCAAGCTCAGGTAGATTAGAAAATGGGAACTGGGGTTAGTGTCAAGAAGTCATCACTTGCATTAAAATCTCTCTTATGTTGAGATTAGATACTGACCTTAAGTAGTACTCGAGTGTTAAGACCCTCTCAGCCCTAAAATGACTACTTTATTTGTGCTTGAGAAGTTTAAAGGGGAATCCTTCCACACATGGCAAGTAAAAATCAAATCTATGTTAGTGAAGGCTATGGAGCATTGTAAATGGAAGGAGAAAATGTCTGGAGGATGAAGCGGATGAAACGAACCGATGGTTAAGCCATAATGAAAAAAGGATTAGCCATCATTGCATGAGGATTGGGAGATGGATTTTTTCATCATATTGCATCGTAAGATACATCAAAGGGTGCTTGGGATGAGCTAGATAAAACTTTTGGGGCAAAGTAAAAGAATTCAAAAATAAGCTTAAAAATATAATTCTTTGGCTTGGACATTAAAGATAGTGAATCACTTTCAGCACACCTTAACAAAATGAAGAGCATGACACAACAACAATGGGTTGGCATTGGGGCACCAGCATAGGAAGAGGATGCCATAGCCATACTGTAAAAAAGCATGAGACTTGAGGAGTATGAGCCCTTAGTGGCTACTTTGAAGAACCTCCCAAATCCGACCATTGTAGGAGTGGAAGCAACACTCGCCGCAGAAGAGGAGAAGAGGACTCGAGGGAGGACAACCCAAGCTATATCAAGTGAGGAGAAAGCACTCTTCTCAAGAGGACTAGGATGGAGGACTAGAGAAGGAGCAAGGATAAAGACCTACCATCATAGTGGAAAAATGGATCACATAGAAAAGGATTACAAGCATAAAAAGGGAGCCGAAGAAGCCAATGTAATGACGAGGAAGGAAGACAATGTGATGAGGCCTCCCAGGATGGAGGCAACACCGAGCATCTCTTCTAGATGATATGAGGAGCATCTCTTCTAGATGATATGAGGAGCATGGCTCCTTACACCTAGCTATAACCTCACTCTCCCAATGTGTAAAATGTCAAGACCAAGCCAACATTGTAGCTCATAGAGCAACCTAGACGGACCACGCCAACCATATGAGTATGGAGTGTAGGCCAGGTGTTAAGACTCTCACCACATTGAGGGGAGGTGTTGAGAAATGCAATGTGTCAGGGTGAAACATATGTAGAGCAAGGGGAGAATCATGCATATTATAAAAGGAATAGACTTAGGGAACATTGGCAAAGGTTGATTTGTATGATCATTCATAAAAGGTGAAGTCAAAGGTCAAAAAGGTAGCACATAGAAAGTCCAAAGAGGCACGTGGCACAAGGGTGCACATATGTATCTTGTGCCCATCTTGTGAGTAGGGAGCTCCATGAGAGCTATAAAAGGATGTACTTGCGTCAACTCTAATGGAATGTGGCTATGATGGTGTACTTCCTAATTGTTGTCATTATCTTAGTACTAGCTTAATCTTATTTTGTGTATTATCTTAATCGATATGCTTAATCATGTTCTCATATAGTTTTGATCCACCTTGAGCTTAATCATGCTTGATTTCTCAACAGAGTATTTGTAGTGTACAACCATAAGTTCACTCAACAAGAACTTGATTACATTATGATGAAGTGGGTTCCCCTATCGCTTACTAGTTCAAGTGGATATCCAAATCTAGTGACTATATTCTCGTAAAGGAATTTGGTTGTTGCCTGTGTAGCATCACCCTTTTGGGTCACATGATCCTCTACCCACTTGATACAACAGCGTGTGAGGGGAGGTAGAGACCATGATGAATCACACTTGAGTATCGTGGGCCATTGGACTAATGGAATGGTCTAATAAAGTCAATTTCCCCCTTTTCAAATGGATGGTTGAAGAGGCACTACTAGGTGGGGCATTTTATCACGGCAGTTATGAATATCACCAAATCACTAACATTCATCATAGCCTTTTACAAATTCAGCCGCCTCTCCAAACAGTGTGGAACACCACAAGCCTACAAAGTAGAACTTTTTTAGCATGTAGTGTCTGCGGAGAAATATCCTCTAGCTACCGCGGAGTGGGCCTCCTCAAGGATGTCGACATATTTAAATTCTTGAGTGCCTCGTGATGATTGTATCTTAGCCCAACTTTTACAGTTGTCCTACTGTCAAGTAGAACTTTCTTGGCGGTGGTACCAATCTGGAGAGAAATATCCTCCAACAACCCCTCCCAAAGGATGTCGACATATTTAAACTCTTGAGGACAGTGCCTCATGATTTTGTCTTAGTCCAATCGTACAGTTGCCCTACAATCATTGGTATTGGGGATAGGTCGAAAAGCATACCTACCCTTTATGTATAAGTTCCCCATTTTGTGGCAGATGTAGTTTTATGTTGTTCATTTGGGTCTATTTTTACTTGGGTATAACCGAAGATCCCATGAAGGAAGCTGTATGCCTCCTTACACCTGCTATCGTTCTTCTAGCACATGCTCTATAAATGGCAATAAGTAATGTTCTTTCACCATGGTGCATTAAACTTTTAAGATTAACACAAAATTAGATCTTCTCGATTTTCTTAAGTAGTATGACTATTAGGGATAGCCATTCCGTGTGCTCTATATCATAAATGAATGCAGCTTTAATGAGTTTGTCAATCTCCGACTCCTTGACCATTCTACTAGAATACTTTGAATTCATTTGGTAGGCTCTATGCCTTGATGGTGGCCACACTCCTTCCACAATGAGAATGGTGTGATTTAACCACCTCTAGGGGCATGCTCTTCATATTCATATATTTTCAAGCAAAGCAACCATGGATATCTGTGAGTAGCTACGTCAATGAGGTCTTTTTCTTCTTCGAGAGAGATAGGCCTACCCTTCGCAATGTATACAAGTTTGGGATCCTCATCAGGTCCTGCTAGGTTGACCTCTTTAACGTTAGTCGGGCGCCCATTTCAATTGGTCTCAGAGCTCTGATCTTGATCGTGGGAATTTTGCTGGTAATATGGCAAGAGATTTGTAAGAGAATGGACTCCTATGTGTGATTTTGCTATTTTTTTATTTCTTGCATACTTTCTTCCTGTATTTTCTTGATATTGATTGGGAAGATGGTTTAAATACAAGACTTATATTCATTTAGCCATGTTTTAGAGGTTTTTGTGTGAGATTTGGACCAATTTTTGAATTTAGGGACCAAATTTCTGGGTCGAGACCAAATTATTAAAAACATTGGTTGGGGGAAATATTGTGTCTACATTTTTGCTTCTTTCCTCTTCTTCTTTGAGACTTTGCATGGCTATGGAGCATGTTTAGGGTTAGTTAGCTTCACCTTCTACAACAACCATTGGGCAAGCATGGAGCACATTGTAAGCTTCACATAGAGCACCAACAAGCAAGCAAAAATCGCCATTTTTCAACCGTGGGGCGAATTTGGGTCAACTTCCTTTAAGATTTCGGTGGTGATGAAGAGGGTGTTTCACGCATGGCAAATGATTATACAAGGTGTAAGCTTCTCGTGATACCTTCCATGCTTACTTTCATACAAGGTGTAAGCTTCTCGATCATACCTTCAATGCTTACATTTTCCCATTCCCCTCATAAAAGTCATCTTATATAGGTAAAAATCCCCATAAAGAAGCTCAAGGCTTCTACAAAGGAAACCCCTACATTTGGGTTCCAAGTGTCAGCGGTCAACCGATAGCAAGGTAGGGGCTGATTATGATGGATCTAGCAATGCTTGGATGCCTAGTATGCAGGATCAATGTAGTCCAAATACACACACACACACACACACCAAATGTAGTCCAAATAAACACGCGCGTGCGTGCACACACACACATACATGTAGAGAAGTACACAGAGAGACTACTGTAAGAGACTATGCAAATCCTACTAATGAAAGAAGGTCACATAATTAAAGTAGATATAACATGATTGTATTATTATTCGTAAAACACGACTAGTGCTTTCTCCTCACTTGATATAGCTTGAGTTGTCCTCCCTGAGTCCGCTTCTCCTCTTCTGCGAGTGTTGCTTCCACTCCTACAATGGTCGGATTTGGTAGGTTCTTCAAAGTAGCCACTAAGGGCTCATACTCCTCAAGTGTCATGCTTTTTAATAACAGTATGGCTATGGCATCCTCTTCCTGTGCTGGTGCCCCAATGCCAACCCATTGTTGTTGTGTCATGCTCTTCATTTTGTTAAGGTGTGCTGAAAGTGATTCACTATCTTTAATGTCCAAGCCAAAGAATTATATTTTTAAGCTTATTTTTTAATTTTTTTTCTTTGCCCCAAAAGTTTTATCTAGCTCATCCCAAGCACCCTTTGATGTATCTTATGATGTAATATAATGAAAAAATCCATCTCCCAATCCTCATGCAATAATGGCTAATCCTTTATTCATTATGGCTTAACCATTGGTTCTTTTCATCCCCTTCATCCTCCGGACATTTTCCCCTTCCATTTACAATGCTCCATAGCCTTCACTAACATAGATTTGATTTTTACTTGCCATGTGTGGAAGGATTCCCCTTTAAACTTCTCAAGCACAAATGAAGTAGTCATTTTAGGGCTGAGAAGGTCTTAACGCTCGAGTACTACTTAAGATCAATATCTAATCTCGACGTAAGAGATTTTAATGCAAGTGACGTCTTCTTGACACTAATCCCAGTTTCCATTTTCTAATCTACCTTCAATTAGTCCCAATCACATATCTTAATGATAAGATTAGTGCCCAAAAGAATTGTTATTAGCAAGCCGTGAGCTTGGAGCCTTCAATCAAGCGAGGACTAGAGAGGGAGCAAGGACAAAGACCTACCATCACAGTGGCAAAATTGATCACATAGAAAAGGATTGCTAGCATAAAAAGGGAGAAGAGGAAGAAGCCAATGTAATGACAAAGAAGGAAGACAATGTGATGAGGCCTCCCAGGATGGAGGCAACACCGAGCATCTCTTCTAGATGATATAAGGAGCATGGCTCCTTACACCTAGTTATAACCCCACTCTCCTGATGTGTAAAATGTCAAGACCAAGCCAACATTGTAGCTCATAGAGCAACCTAGATAGACCGCGCCAACCATATGAGTATGGAGTGTAGGCCAGGTCAAAGTTAGGTGTTGAGACTCTCATCACATTGAGGGGAGGTGTTGAGAAATGCAATGTGTCAGGGTGAAACATGCATAGAGCAAGGGGAGAATCATGCATATTAAAAAAGGAATAGACTTAAGGAACATTGGCACAGTTAAGTAGAACTTTCTTGGTGGTGGTACCAGTCTACATAGAAATATCCTCCAACAACCCCGCAAAATGGGCTTGGCTTGCTCAAGGGTGTCGACATATTTAAATTCTTGAGGATAGTGCCTCATGATTCTATCTTAGCCCAATCGTACGGTTTCCCTACAATCAAATGGTATTGGATAGGTCGAAAAGCATACCTACCCTATATGTCTAAGTGCCCCATTTTGTGGCACATGGAGTTTTATGTTGTTTATTCGGGTCTATTGTTACTTGGGTATAACCGGAGATCCCATGAAGGAAGTTGTATGCCTCCTTACCTGCTACTCGTTCTTCCAGCACATGCTCTATAAATGGCAATAGGTAATGTTCTTTCACCATGGTTGCATTAAACTTTTAAGATTAACACAAAATTGGATCTTCCCAATTTTCTTAGGTACTATAAATATTAGGGATAGCCATTCCGTGTGCTCTATATCATAAATGAATCCAACTTCAATGAGTTTTTCAATCTCCGAGTCCTTGACCATTCTACTAGAATACTTTAAATTCATTTGGTAGGCTCTATGCCTTCATGGCCACACTCCTTCCACAATGGGAATGTGTGATTTAACCAGCTCTAGGGGCATGCTCTTCATATTCATATATTTCCAAGCAAAGCAACCATGGATTTTTGTGAGTAGCTACGTCAATGAGGTCTTTTTCTTCTTCAAGAGATAGGCCTACCCTTCCCAATGTAGCTACGTCAATGAGGTCTTTTTCTTCAAGAGATAGGCCTACCCTTCCCAATGTATACAGGTTTGGGATCCTCATGAGGTCCTACTAGGTTGACCTCTTTAACGTTAGTTGCCCATTTCAATTGGTCTCAGAGCTTTGATCTTGATCGTGGGAATTTTGCTGGTAATATGGCAAGAGATTTGCAACAGAATGGACTCTTATGTGTGATTTTGCTATTTTCTTGATTTCTTGCATACTTTTTTCCTGTATTTTCTTGATATTGATGGGGAAGATGGTGGAAATACAAGATTTATATTCATTTAGCCATGTTTTAGAGCTTTTGTGTGAGACTTGGGCTGATTTTTTAATTTAGGGACCAAATTTCTGGGTCGGGACCAAATTATTAAAAACATTGGACCAAAAATTGGGTAAATGTTGTGTATACATTTTTGCTTCTTCCCTCTTCTTCTTTGAGACTTTGCATGGCTATGGAGCATGTTTAGGGTTCGTTAGCTTCACCTTCTACAACAACCATGGGGCAAGCATGGAGCAGATTGTAAGCTTCACATGGAGCACCAACAAGTAAGCAAAAATCGCCATTTTTCAGCCGTGGGATGAATTTGGGTCGACTTCCTTTAAGATTTCGGTGGTGATGAAGAGGGTGTTTCACGTATGGCAAATGATTATACAAGGTGTAAGCTTCTCAGTGATACCATAGCCATACTAATAAAAAGCATGAAACTTGAGGAGTATGAGCCCTTAGTGGCTACTTTGAAGAACCTCCCAAATCCGACCATTGTAGGAGTGGAAGCAACACTCGCAGAAGAGGAGAAGCGAACTCAAGGGAGGACAACCCAAGCTATATCAAGTGAGGAGAAAGCACTCTTCTCAAAGCAGACTAGAGAAGGAGCAAGGACAACCCAAGCTATATCAAGTGAGGAGAAAGCACTCATCTCAAAGCAGACTAGGATAGAGGACTAGAGAAGGAGCAAGGACAAAGACCTACCATCATAGTGGCAAAATTAATCACATAGAAAAGGATTGCTAGCATAAAAAGGGAGCCAAAGAAGCCAATGTAATGACAAAGAAGAAAGACAATGTGATGAGGCCTCCCAGGATGGAGGCAACATGGAGCATCTCTTCTAGATGATATGAGGAGCATGGCTCCTCCAACCTAGTTATAACCCCACTCTCCCAATGTGTCAAATGTCAAGACCAAGACAACATTGTAGCTCATAAAGCAACCTAGATGGACTGCGCCAACCATATGAGTATGGAGTGTAGGCCAGGTCAAAGTTAGTTGTTAAGACTCTCATCACATTGAGGGGAGGTGTTGAGAAATGCAATGTGTCAGGGTGAAACATGCATAGACCAAGGGGAGAATCATGCATATTATAAAAGGAATAGACTTAGGGAACATTGGCAAAGGTTGATTTGTATGATCATTCGTAAAAAGTGAAGTCAGAGGTCAAAAAGGTAGCACATGGAAAGTCCAAGGAGGCATGTGGCACAAGGGTGCACATATGTATCTTGTGAGTAAGGAGCTCCATGAGAGCTATAAAAGGATGTACTTGCGTCAACTCTAATGGAATGCGGCTATGATGGTGTCATCATCTTAGTACTAGCTTAATCTTATTTTGTGCATTATCTTAATCGATATGCTTAATCATGTTCTCATATAGTTCTCGTCCACCTTGAGCTTAATCATGCTTGATTTCTCAACAGAAGACAGTATTTATAATGCACGACCATAAGTTCACTCAACAAGAACTTGATTACGTTATTGATGATGAAGTGGGTTCCCCTATCGCTTACTAGTTCAAGTGGATATCTAAATCTATTAACTATATTATCGTAAAGGAATTTGGTTGTTGCCTATGTAGCATCACTGTTTTGGGTCACATGGGCCTCTACCCGCTTGATACATCAGTATGTGAGGTAGAGACCATGAGGGCCATTGGACTAATGGTCTAATAAAGTCAATTCCCCCTTTTTCAAATGGTTGAAGAGACACTACAAGGTTGGGCATGTTATCACGGCGGTTATGAATACCAGCAAATCACTAACATTCATCGTAGCCTTTTACAAATTCAGCCGCCTCTCCAAACAGTGTAGACCACCACATCCTACCAAGTAGAACTTTTTTAGCGTGTAGTGTCCTACGGAGAAAATTCCTCTAGCTACCCTAGAGTGGGCTTGCTCAAGGATGTCGACATATTTAAATTCTTGAGTGCCTCGTGATTTCATCTTAGCCCAACTTGTAAAGTTGTCCTACAGTCAAGTAGAACTTTCTTGGCGGTGGTACCAGTCTACAGAGAAATATCCTCCAACAACAACCCCAAAGTGGGCTTGGCTTGCTCAAGGATGTCGATATATTTAAATTCTTGAGGACAGTGCCTCATGATTCTATCTTAGCCCAATCTTAGCCCAATCGTACGGTTGCCATACAATCAATTGGTATTGGATAGGTCGAAAAGCATACATACCCTATATGTATAAATGCCCCATTTTGTGGCACATGGAGTTTTATGTTGTTCATTCGGGTCTATTTTTTACTTGGGTATAACTGGAGATCCCATGAAGGAAGCTGTATGCCTTCTTACCTGCTACTCGTTCTTCTAGCACATGCTCTATAAATGGCAATAGGTAATGTTCTTTCACCATGGTTGCATTTAACTTTTAAGATTAACACAAAATCGGATCTTCCCAATTTTCTTAGGTACTATGACTATTAGGGATAGCCATTCCGTGTGCTCTATATCATAAATGAATCCAGCTTCAATGAGTTTGTCAATCTCCAAGTCCTTGACCATTCTACTAGAATACTTTAAATTTATTTGGTAGGATGCCTTGATGGCCACACTCCTTCGACAATGAGAATGGTGTGATTTAACCACCTCTAGGGGCATGCTCTTCATATTCATATATTTCCAAGCAAAGTAACCATGGAATTTTGTGAGTAGCTACATCAATGAGGTCTTTTTTTTCTTCAAGAGATAGGCCTACCCTTCACAATGTATACAGGTTGGGGATCCTCATCAGGTCCTGCTAGGTTGACCTCTTTAATGTTAGTCGCCCATTTCAATTGGTCTTAGAGCTTTGATCTTGATCGTGGGAATTTGCTGGTAATATGGCCTTTAAGATTTCCATGGTGATCAACAGGGTGTTTCACGTATGGCAAATGATTATACAAGGTGTAAGCTTCTCGTGATACCTTCCATGCTTACTTTCCTACAAGGTGTAAGCTTCTCGTGATACCTTCCATGCTTACTTTCCTACAAGGTGTAAGCTTCCTAATGATACCTCCAATGCTTACATTTTCCCATTCCCCTCATAAAAGTCATCGAATATGGGTAAAATTCCCCATAAAGAAGTGCTCCTACAAGCACGATTGAAGGCTCCAAGCGTGACACGGCTTGCTAATCACAATTCTTTTGGGCACTAATCTTATCATTAAGATATGGGATTGGGATTAATTGAAGGTGATTAGAAAATGGAAACTGGGTTTAGTGTCAAGAAGTCGTCACTTGCATTAAAATTTGTCTTGTGTTGAGATTAGATACTGACCTTAAGTAGTACTCGAGCGTCAAGACCTTCTCAGCCCTAAAATGACTACTTCATTTGTGCTTGAGAAGTTTAAAGGGGAATCCTTCCACATATGGCAAGTTGAAATCAAATCTATGTTAGTGAAGGCTATGGAGCATTGTAAATGGAAGGGAAAAATGTCCGGAGGATAAAGGGGATGAAAAGAACAAATGGTTAAGCTAGAATGAAAAAAGGATTAGCATCATTGCATTAGGATTGGGTTATGGATTTTTTCATCATATTGCATCGTAAGATACATCGAAGGTTGCTTGGGATGAGCTAGATAAAATTTTTGGGGCAAAATAAAAGAATTCAAAAATAAGCTTAAAAATATAATTCTTTGGCATGGACATTAAAGATAGTGAATCACTTTCAGCACACTTTAACAAAATGAAGAGCATGACACAACAACAATTGGTTGGCATTGGGGCACCAGCGCAAGAAGAGGATGCCATAGCCATACTGCTAGAAAGCATGACACTTGAGGAGTATGAGCCCTTAGTGGCTACTTTGAAGAACCTCCCAAATTTTACCATTGTAGGAGTGGAAGCAACACTTATCGTCGTCGCGCAGAAGAGGAGAAGCGAACTCGAAGGAGGACAACCCAAGCTTTATCGAGTGAGGAGAAAGCACTCTTCTCTCAAGAGGACTAGGATCGAGGACTAGAGAAGGAGCAAGGACAAAGACCTACCATCACAGTGGCAAAATGGATCACATAAAAAAGGATTACTGGCATAAAAAGGGAGCCAAAGAAGCCAATGTAATGAGACAAAGAAGGAAGACAATGTGATGAGGCCTCCCAAGATGGAGCAACACCGAGCATCTCTTCTAGATGATATGAGGAGCATGGCTCCTTACACCTAGTTATAACCCCACTGTCCTGATATGTAAAATGTGAAACCAAGCCAACATTGTAGCTCATAGAGCAACCTAGACGGATCGCGCCAACCATATGAGTATGGAGTGTAGCCAGGTCAAAGTTAGGTGTTAAGACTCTCATCACATTGAGGGGAGGTGTTGAGAAATGCAATGTGTCAGGGTGAACCATGCGTAGAGAAAGGGGAAAATCATGCATATTATAAAAGGAATAGACTTAGGGAACATTGGCAAAGCAAGTAGCACTCGTCGGGGCCTCGCCCACGGATATTTGGACAAGAGACTTGTCTCTCAGTTTTTCCAAAATCGAACCCAAAAAAAACTTCCCTCGCCTAGAAAGCACGGGCAATTCCTCCAGGATATTTTTACTCTAACGTAGTCAAGAGCGTTAACTAACTGAACTGATCCGACCGAACCCGTAAGTCCCATGGTCAGATCAAGGAAAAGACTTGCACTTGGATTATAGAGACCAACTCTTTTTTCCTCATTGAGAGGCACAGCCGTTGATTCTTTTCCATAGAACAATTACTATCTGGGATTTACTTCATCTATCGTACCATAATAGAATTGAATCTCATTTTAGGGATTCATTAGTGCAGCCTACAGTCCCATGGGTTAGCCAACCACCCAACCACTGTAGTGATGCGATCCAATTAGGAATTTGGTTAGGTTTTGTCCCGGGTACCAGGGAAAAGAGTTCCCAAGCCCCCTAGCCGGCACTTCATGCAAACTTCAAGATAGTCACACCACTTACACACCCAATATGAAATTGCCTATTTCATAGATTCAACTGACTTTAAAATAATCTTTTAATGAAACCATTGTATCACTGATCATAATCCTCCAAAATATCTGGTTGAATTCTCATTTCCAATCATTCCTTCATCAGTGTACCTAGGGCATCATTGGTAACCAGAACGCTCACCACCTGTCCACTCATCAGGGGCCTTTTCGATAGTTCCTAGCTCATAATACCCGGTAAAATTTTCACATTAGGGGAAGGTTGAGGTCTATAGGGGCCCTTTAAGATGCCATGTGGTTATTAAGGAATTGGGCCAATCATGTGATGCCATGTATACAAAAATGTTGGGTGATTAAAGATGGTCAAAAGATTCTCTAGAAGATACCTTTTTGTACTTTTCATTCCCAAAAAGTGGGGGGGGGAGGATTTTTGAAATTTCGGACATCCATAACTTCTACATATGAGCTCAAAATTTGTCGAAGATTAGAGATCCAGAATCTACTCACTTAGCTCTTTCCATAGATATGTCACATGATATGGTTTTGCCCACTCAATTTTAAATTCAATTTTGGCGGGAAACTTTGAAATTTAAACTTCTAGCCATTTGAAGAACAAGAAGGTATCTAAAGTCAAAGAAACTTAACATTTTAACAAAAAGTCATTAAAATCATAATATGACAGCTTAAAGGGCCCCTATAGACCTCAACCTTCCCCTAATGACTTATAAAAATCTAGATGGAATCTCCATTGAAGATTAGCAAGATAAACCAACATATCCATATAAGAGAGCCATGAACTCATCCGTTGAGGACCAGCAAGGTCAATCAACCAGATCCATGCCCGATTTCAGAAAACAACTCTTACTCCTTGTTCTAATATCTTCCTCGATGCACGCGTGGGTATCTTTGGCAACCCAGATGTAACATACCCATCTTCATCACTAATAAAGAAATGTCCATGTAATAGATAAATTTATGAGTTTTTATGGTATAAAAATCAATGATTTTATTAAATGAGTCATTTCTACTTAGAATCTTCAAATTTTGATCCCAAATTTAGAATTTACGTGTAATTTTACCCTAATATAGGATTTTATACATCCAAAACGAACACCAGATCAAGCTTATACGCAAATTTCAATCATTTTAGTTAAAAAGCGACAACCTTTAAACCTTAATAAATGCACGATCGGGCGTCCGATTGATGAACGGTATGCACCGCAACGACCAGGAGAACCTCCTGGACAAAAAATTTTCACCCCCGGGGTGGTCTGGCACGCAAAAATCAAGGCCAGTGCCCCAACAAATTTGGGAACCCCATCCCAAAATTTGGGCCGTACACACTTACCAGGGTGCCCGTACAATGGTCGCACAAGAACCAAAGGACGCGTACCGCTACGTGGACACCCATGCTACCCTAGACCAGAGAAGTTACATGCATACCACTCCTTTCCCTGTTAACCGACACCGTACCTTTTCCACAAAGCCATGCAGGCCACTGATCTACAGCCTTTACTGGTACACTGCCCTTTCGTCCTTGCTTTGCGCAGCGCTCGTACCCATACCCCACAGTTCTATAAACCCCCGGGGTGCTCCATGGGCAACACGCATTTCTGCGTAGCTTATGCTCTGTTGTGCCGCCGTCCGTACCGCCGTACGTCCCTGTGCAGTGTACTTACTGTAGTACAACCGCCCCTCTCACACCCCCTCATTTGCCACTTTTCAGATAAGGTAATTTTTCTCTATCCCCCTCTTGCTAGGAGGTAGTGTCCTTAACTATCCCCCCCCCCCCCCCCCCCGATGTGAAGAGACTTACAGTAGCCCTTAGCCCTTCTCCCCTTTAGCAAAACGTTTTTGTGTTAAGGACATCTCACAATTCCCCCCCCATTTGCGCGTGGACTTTAGTAAGAGACTTACAGTAGCCCTCAGCCCTTCTCCCCTTTAGCAAAACGTTTTTGTGTTAAGGACATCTCACAATTCCCCCCCCATTTGCGCGTGGACTTTAGTAAGAGATTTTAGCCTTAAGAGAGGGTTCATGCGCTGTGGTCTTTTTGCTCATACGGTGAGCAAACGATATCAGAATTAAGATCCGACTAGAGCGTTTCGACCGCGACAGCGAGCCCTACAAGACGACATCCAAGATGGCCCCTTCTCGAAAACGTTAAAATATTGCCTCCTCGGGAGGAGCGGGCAAAACGACGAGATTAGAGAAGATGCTCCCGATATGCGGCCCCAACCCTCCCTTTACAAGCTCCTCAAAGAAATGGTGGCCAGGTTAGCTTGGTTATCTTTTAAAGAAGAGTTTTTTTAAATATTAGTGTTAGTAAATGTGTATCTTTTCCTTTTAAAATAATGACTAAAATAGGGTCAATAGCCTCTAGGATCCTTCACAGGTCACCTAGCGCTTCACTCATAGGCTGCTTCCTTGGTCCCTCATCCACCGTACCACCAGAAGCTCACCATTTAAATCGAACCGAGGCTGGTCAAGATCTCGGTCGACCGTGCTACACCAGATGTCTTCCGTTGACTCTCTGTCACAGCAGCTGTTGCAACTTTATCACTTAGGTCTCCACAACCTCATTTACAAGACGGTCAAAATGCTTCCCCAACATTTTTGACATAAAACAGTCATTTAAAAACAGGTTATAAATACAATTTCTATAATAAACTCTCGTCTTTCCACATTGTTCCACATCAATCCACATTACTTAATCCAAGTCCAATCATATGTATTTCCATCGTCCTTCATCCATTCTCATCCAATCACATCATTTTCCATCTTTCCACATTTATATTCATCACATCTCATCCACTCGCATCTACCCATATCCACATCTCATCACATCACATTCATTCACATCTCATCCATTCATATCTACCCCGATCCACATCACATCACATCCATTTCACCTCACATCTCATTCACTCACATCTATCCCGATCCACATCCCATCACATCTCATCCATTCACATCACATGTCATTCATCCACATCTATGCCGATTCACATCACATTTATTCATATCACATATCATCCATTCACATCTATCCCAATTTACATCACATCTCATCACATCACATCTCATTCATTCACATCCCGATTCACATCTCATCCATTCACATCCCATATCACTCATTCACATCCCGATTCACATGACATCACATCTCATCCATTCACATCTATCCCAATTTACATCATATCACATCACATCACATCCGTTCCACATCACATCTCACCCATTCATACTTATCCGACCCACATCACATCTTTTCTTTAGTAAAATATCTATTAATTCAATATGCCAAGAATTTCACTTTTTCCATTTAAATGATTGAATTCCAAATGTCATAGGAATTCCTCTTTTATCATTTAAATATTTCTCATGCATAAAATAAATTGAACTAAAATTCATCTTTGAATTTAAATAAAATATCCATTAATTCTAATATGCTAGGAAAATCACTTTTTCCATTTAAATGATTGAATTCCAAATGTCATAGGAATTCCTCTTTTATCATTTAAATATTTCTCATGCATAAAATAAATTGAACTAAAATTCATCTTTGAATTTAAATAAAATATCCATTAATTTCAATATGCCAGGAAATTCACTTTTCCCATTTAAATGATTGAATTCCAAATGTCATAGGAATTTCACTTTTATCATTTAAATATTTCTCATACATAAAATAAATTTAACTAAAATTTATCTTTGAATTTAAATAAAATATCCATTAATTCAAATATGCTAGGAAATTCACTTTTCCCATTTAAATGATTGAATTTCAAATGTCATAGGAATTTCTCTTTTATCATTTAAATATAATTACCATAATTTTATTTTTCTTAATTATTTAATTATACATAAACCTTAAAAATTAGTTTTCCATTGAATGTGACAAAAATCATTCTTTTAGCCTAGGATATTCAATCCTAGAATATGGTAGGAAGTCCTCTTTTCATGTTATGCATAAGAACGAATTATGTATCAATTTCTTAAAAGTTTTACCATAGCTCCGCCTGCTATTATTGGTAAATTTTAATATTTTTGAAAATAATAAGACATAGTAATGTAATTATGATAGTATAACTATCTTTTAGCCTTAAATCCAATTTATGGATTTATCTCATAATATTACCATAATTTTTAAGCATATAAGTATAAAAAATAATTTTCTTAACCTCTAGCTTCACAAGCCTAGAGTTTGATTTGTGAATTAAGAATTTCTCCATGAGAAGCATCAATTGAATAGAGAATTATTCATAGGAATGACCATTCTTTGTTGGGGGGGAGAGAGATAAACATAAAAGCATTTTAATTTAAGCATAAATGTAAACTTTTCTTAATTATTCATTACAACACTTAAGAAAAGCTTGATTTGAATTATAAACACTTAATTAAGAAACTTCTCAAGCTTGAGAGGGGTTGAGAAGTGAAAACATTGAGAATAGTATAGAAAAAACCATAAAATCACACTTTACCTCTTGTTTTTGCTTGCTTCTCTATCATAGAAGAAGCCCCCAACCAATCAATTGGTTTGTGTGTTGAAAGGAAAGCTCCAAGGATGGTTGAAGAGAGAGGGAGGCTCCACTCTCTCCAAAAGTAGAGGATTTTTAGGGGATAATAAAAAATATCATTATTTTAGTATAATACTTGCATGGTATAGTTCACATATTTTTTTACAAAAGACTAAGGATCTATTTATAGGTGAGGGAGGCCTCTAACCAAGTCCAACTAGGCTCTAGAATTTTCCAAGTTCAGTTTGGCTGAATTTGGACAAGATTTGGACCTAGTTTTGGCTCCCTTTTAATTTGGTTTGATCCAGGAGAGAGGAGAGATCAAAATATCACAATTTTTTTGAGTTAAAAACTCCACCACATGTGTGAAATAGGCGCCTCCTTGAAGTCCCCCCTGCTTCTTACCAAGGTATCAAAAATGTATCATTATACTAAAATATCTCATTTTTTTAGTAATATATCATAGTTTTCTACTAATAAACCTTGTACTCGATCAACTCTTCATCTTATGTGGGCATTTACTCATTTTTGGGTATTTTCTTTTATTCATTGGACTTATCTCCTCCCCACACTTGGATTAATCCAATTGGTCCATAGGAACCTTAATTGGACCATAATCCAAAAATTTCTGAAAATCTAGACCCTTAGGCTAAGGTCCTTTATACATATTTTCAGTTAGTTCCAATTGCACATTAGAAAGTTCTTTTTGAATTTCTATTTCAGAGGAAAACATTTTGGACATAGGAGGATTTTTATATCCAAAAATATCAGAATTCTAGATTATCTCTCTCTAGATATTTTCTCTCTCCAACAGGGTAAAACAGCATCTTTCTTCTATTTCAAAGAGGGAAATAAGTACAAGATCATAAGGGGAGGTTCTTACACATGTACACCTCAAAAGCTGGAGGGAGGAATCTTACAAACAACCCCCCCAAAGTGGGCTTGGCTTGCTCAAGGATGTTCCTCATGATTCTGTCTTAGCCCAATCGTACGATTGCCCTACAATCAATCGGTATTGGATAGGTCAAAAAGCATACCTACCCTATTTGTATAAGTGCCCCATTTTGTGGCACATGGAGTTCAAGCAAAGCAACCATGGAATTCTTTGAGTAGCTACGTCAATGAGGTCTTTTTCTTCTTTCGCGAGATAGGCCTACCCTTCCCAATGTATACAGGTTTGGGATCCTCATCAGGTCCTGCTAGGTTGACCTCTTTAATGTTAGTCGGGTGCCCATTTCAATTGGTCTCAGAGCTCTAATCTTGATCGTGGGAATTTTGCTGGTAATATGGCAAGAGATTTGCAAAAGAATGGACTCTTATGTGTGATTTTGCTAATTTCTTGATTTCTTGCATACTTTCTGTAAGATCCCTCTGTTCCCACCGAGCAACAGATTCAGGATACTAGCAGCGGAAGTAGCACTTCTCACGCGGGACAGGGGTCCCACATTCGGGGCCTCACCCACGGATATCCGGATAAGAGACTAATCCGTCGGTTGTTCCAAAACCGAACCCGAAAACTTCCTTTACCGGCGGAAGGCACGAGCGATTCCACCAGGATAACTTTTTACTCTAACGTAGTCAAGATTATTTCTGATCGAGTTGATCCAATTACATCTATAAGATACTTGGTCAGATCAAGGAAGAAACTTGCACTTGGATCATTGGGATCAACGCTTTTTTCCCCATTCAAGAGGCACAGCCGTTGATTCCTATCCATAGAACAGTTACTGTCCGGGATTTATTTTATCTATCGTAAAAACAAAAGTTTGAGTCTCGATTTACGGATCCATCAGTCCAGCCTAACCCCATCCGATCCCATGGGTTAGCCAACCGCCCAACCACTATAGTGATGCGATCCAATTAATAATTTGGTTAGGTTTTGTCCCGGGTAGTACCAAGGAAAAGAGTTCCAAGGCCCCCTAGCCGGATGTTCATGCAAAATAAAACTAGTCACACCACTCACACACCCAATATGAAATTGCCTTTTCACAGATTCAACTAGTTTAAAACAATCCTTTAATAAAACCATAGTATCACTAATCACCATCTTCCAATTTATCCAGTTGATTCTTAATTTTTCCATCATTCCTTCATCAGAGTATCTATGGCATCATTGGCAACTAGGACGCTCACCACCTGTCCACTCAGGGGCTGTTTCCTAATCCCTAGCCCATAATACTCGGCAATATAATCACTTATCAAGATGGACTCTCGTTGAAGATCAGCAAGATCAACTAACAGATCCATATAAAGAGCCATGGACTCATCCATTGAAGACCAGCAAGGTCAATCAACCAGGCAAGCAAAGATTTGCCATTTTTTCAGCCGTGGGATGCATTTGGGTCGACTTCCTTTAAGATTTCGGTGGTAATGAAGAGGGTGTTTCAAGCATGGCAAATGATTATACAAGGTGGCTTCTTAATGATACCGTCCATGCTTACTTTCATACAAGTTGTAAGCTTCCCAATGATACCTTCAATGCTTACATTTTCCCATTCCCCTCATAAAAGTCATCTAATATAGGTAAAAATCCCCATAAAGAAGTGCTCCTACAAGCTCGATTGAAGGCTCCAAGATCACGGCTTGCTAATCACAATTCTTTTGGACACTAATCTTATCATTAAGATATGCGATTGGGATTAATTGAAGGTAGATTAGAAAATGGGATCTGGGTTTAGTGTCAAGAAGTCGTCACTTGCATTAAAATCTTTCTTGTGTTGAGATTAGATACAGACCTTAAGTAGTACTTGAGTGTTAAGACCTTCTCCGCCCTAAAATGATTGCTTCATTTGTGCTTTGAGAAGTTTAAAGGGGAATCCTTCCACACATGGCAAGTTAAAATCAAATCTATGTTAGTGAAGGCTATGGAGCATTGTAAATGGAAGGGGAAAATGTCTGGAGGATGAAAAGAACAGATGGTTAAGCCAGAATGAAAAAAGGATTAGACACCATTGCATTAGGATTGGGAGATGGATTTTCTCATCATATTGCATCGTAAGATACATGGAAGGGTGCTTGGTGAAAGATCCTTGTCCCCTCTGCACAACAAATTCAGGGGTACTAGCAGCGGAAGTAGCACTTCTCAGGGTCCCTCACACTGGAGGCCTAGCCTACGGATATTCAGACAAGAGACTAATCCCTCGGTTCTTCCAAAACCAAACCCGAAAAAACTTCCCTCACCCGAAAAGCATGGGCGATTCCTCTAGGATAATTTTACTCTAACGTAGTCAAAAGCCTTAACTAACTGAACTGATCTGACCAAACCCGTAAGTCCCATAGTCAGATCAAGGAAAAGATTGCACTTGGATCATAGAGACCAACGCTTTTTTCCTCATTGAGAGGCACAGCCGTTGATTCTTTTCCTCCATAGAACAAATTTTTTATTCGGGATTTACTTCATCTATCGTACCATAATAGAATTGAGTCTCATTTTAGGGATCCATCACTCTAGCCTAGTCCCATGGGTTAGCCAACCACCCAACCATTGTAGTGATGGGATCCAATTAGGAATTTGGTTAGGTTTTGTCCTGGGTACCAGGGAAAAGAGTTCCCAGGCCCCCTAGTTAGCTGGATATTCATGCAAACTTAAAACTAGTCACACCACTTACACACCCAATATGAAATTGCCTTTTTCACAGATCCAGCTGTCTTTAAAACAATCATTTAATCAAATCATAGTGTCACTGATCATAATCCTCAAAATCTCCGGTTGAATCCTTATTTCCAATCATTCTTTCATCGGTGTACCTATGGCATCATTCCTTCATCGGTGTACCTATGGCATCATTGGCAACCAGAATGCTCACCACCTGTCCACTCATGGGTCTTTTTGATGGTTCCTAGCTCATAGTACTCGGCAATATATTCACATATAAAAATGGAATCTTCGTTAAAGATCAACAAGATCAACCAACAGATCCATATAAAAGAACCATGGACTCATCCGTTAAGGACCAGCAACGTCAATCAACCAGATCCATGCCCGAATTTAGAAAACAATTCTTACTCCTTGTTCCAATATCTTCCATGAGGCATGTGTGGGTATCTTCGGCAACCGAGCACCCTATGGTTAGCACCCTCTAGGATCCTTCGCAAGTCACCTAGTGCTTCACTCATAGGCCGCTTCTTCCTTGGTCCCTCATCCACTGTATCGGAAGCTCACCATTTAAATCGAATCGAGGCCGGTCAAGACCTCGACCGACCTTGCTATGCGAGGCGTCCTCCATTGACTCTCCGTCAGCTGTTGCAACTTTATCAGATTAGGTCTCCACCATGACCTCATCCACAAGAGGATCAAAATGCTTCCCCAACGTTCTTGACATAAAACAGTCATTTTAAAAACACGTCGTCTCATAAATACAATTTCTATAGAGAACTCTCGTCTTTCCACATTGTTCCACATTAATCCTCATTTATTTCATCTGTATTCCCATTCTCATCACATCATAATCATTCACATCACATATCACATCTATCCCAATTTACATCACATCTCATTCATTCACATCCCGATTCACATGACATCACATCTCCTTTATTCACATCCCGATTCACATCACATCACATCTATTCACGTCCATCACATTCATTTACATCACATCCATTTACATCCATCACATCACATTCATTCATATCATCACATTCGTTCATTCATATCCACCACATACATTCTCATAACCATCCCATCACATATATTCTATCCACATTATATCACATCACTTCTATCCACATCATATCTCATTCATACACATCCATTCAATTGTTCACCTGTACGACTACCCACATCTATTTATACATTCATATCTATCACTCCACATATATTCATGTCACATCATATCTCTTTTCATCACATCACATTCTTCCGCATACACATCCACATCACATTCTTTCACATACATTCACATTCATTCTTTCACATACATCCACTCACATCCCATATCATTCATTTACATCCTAATTCACATGACATCACATCTCATCCATTCATTCACATTTGTTTGACTCACATCACATCTCATCCATTCATTCACATTTATCTGATTCACATCCTACCCCACTTAAAAAACGCGAGATGTCCTCATCTCGCAGCAGGTGGAGTATGATCTCTTTCATTTTCTTCTTCTTCTTCAATCACTTCCAGCGTTACTGCCCTCGAAGTGGACGACCGATTTAGGAACATCTCTCTTTGACTTTCCCTATTTTGAGGTATAGGTCTTGCATTACTTTGGATTGAAACTGCGGGTTGGTTAGAGGGTCTACCTATGGTATTTCCTTGATTTTGGCAGAAAGAAACCTGATTACTCTGGAAGGAAGGAGCTCGAGTCTAGAATCTTGATCCCTAATTTTCCTGCCCCCGAAAACCTTGATCCAAAAGGAGTTGGGCAATCCATACTGTGATGTCCAAATCCTTGACAGTTAAAGCATTTCACTCTCTTTTTCAAGGGTGGAACTTCTGAAGTTAAATTCTAGGGGATTGAGTTGCGAGAAAAGGACATTTCTTCCATTCTGGAACTTCCCATATCCTGGGCTTGACCTTGGTATCTTTTAGGCGGCAAAAGGTTGGAATCCCCTTCTGGAATTAAAAACCTTTTGAAAGGTGATGGTGCTGGCTTTGACGGGACTTTGACATCAAAGGCCTTGGTGAAATCCTTCGCCATCCACACTGCTTCAGCCATGGAAACTGGCTTGGCATTCTTCACCAGGATATTCAAAGGTTCGTTCAGTCCTCCTCAAATGAACCTGGCCATCAGCTGTTCTTCATCCAGCAGTGGCGAGTATTTGAGGAGGAGAGCAAACGCTTGGTGATATATTTCAATAGTTTTGCTCCCCTGGGTTAACTCTAAGAATTCGTTCATCTTTGTTTCCAAAAAGTCGGGAGGACAGAATCTCATCCTTAGGTAAATTTTGAGATCATTCCATGTCTGGATATTCCAATTCAGATGGTTCGTCTTGCAGTGGTTTCTCCATGCCACTCTGGCTGTTTCTACTATCTTTAGCCTTGCAAGAGCCATGGTGCTCTTCTTGTTGTACCCAGTGACATCGAAGTACTCTTCCATTGCTTCGATCCACTTCTCCACAGCCTCGCCCAAGTTTTCCCCTTCACCTTTGAAAGGTCCAGGCTGCGATCTATGAAGAGTTTTATGAATATCCAAGTCGAGCTCTTCCTCATCAAGTTGGGGGTTATCATTTCTACCACGATGACCTCGATCCATATTCGTATCAACACAAAAAATTCTTGTTAAGTCCCTTTATTTATGATTCAAATCCAATTTTAGATTCAACTGATTCTGGGGTTCTTTAGATTGGTCAACTCCTCACAGAATCATGGGATAAAGATATTCATATAGAACTCATTATCAGATAACAATTCATTCAGAACACTTTAACACAATAATGGTCCATTAGACCGAATTTTCCATTTGAACATTCCTCCATGGGAATTTCAATTATACAGATTTTTAATTTGTCATCCCTTAACTTAATCCATTTGGGTCGAGTGTTAACAGTAGCAATTTGTCAAGCACAATCCACTAATCTCATAGTGATTTGCTGAAGTCATTATCATCATTCCAGTTACGAACATCATGACAGGGACTCATCCCATTCATCCTCATTGTAGTTTTGCTCAGCTTATCGCTTTTCAACCAAATTCAAGAATCATCATTTTTCAATCAGAATCCAAATCAACTCATCAGTTCTCAACTAGAATTTTAAAATCATATCAACCACATTTGAATTCATCATCTGGATAGCATTTTTGCTTATAATTTCAAGTTCTTAGATTTACTCGTATATACTGCCAGTATAAAGAGCTACAGTTATACCCTTGGTATATAAGAGTAGCCACGGTCCTTGGAACTATAAGGTAAATACCATCATGTCTAGGCCTCAAGCAAGTTAAGGATTCCATATAATTGCGGTACTTCCATCTGAAGACCCAATTACCAATTTATGAATTTCAGTTTGAGAATAATAATTTGTATGAATTTTATCACAATTACAACCTTTTACTGCTACTGCATAAATTTTTAACATTTTTGGCTTCTTGGTTGATCCACATTAGCCAATTTGCTTTGATACTACCAGCTGAAAGATCCCTGTCCCCTCCGTGCAAGAATTTAGGGGTACTAGTAGCGGAAGTAGCACTTCTTGCACGCAGGGCAGGGTCCCTCGCTCAGGGCCTAGCCCACGGATATCTAGACAAGAGACTAATCCCTCGGTTCTTCCAAACCCAAACCCGAAAAAACTTCCCTCACCCGAAAAGCACGGGCGATTCCTCCAAGATAATTTTACTCTAACGTAGTCAAAAGCCTTAATTAACTGAACTGATCTAACCGAACCCGTAAGTCCCATAGTCAGATCAAGGAAAAGATTGCACTTGGATCATAGAGACCAATGCTTTTTTCCTCAGAGGCACAGCCGTTGATTCTTTTCCATAGAACAATTTTTTTATTTGGGATTTACTTCAGCTATTGTACCATAACAGAATTGAGTCTCATTTTAGGGATCCATCAGTCCAGCCTAACCCCATCTAGTCCCGTGGGTTAGCCAACCACCCAACCACTGTAGTGATGGGATCCAATTAGGAATTTGGTTAGGTTTTGTCCCGGGTACCAGGGAAAAGAGTTCCCAGGCCCCCTAGCTGGATATTCATGCAAACCTAAAACTAGTCACACCACTTACACACCTAATATGAAATTGCCTTTAAAACAATCATTTAATGAAATCATAGTGTCACTGATCATAATCCTCAAAATCTCCGGTTGAATCCTTATTTCCAATCATTCCTTCATCGGTGTACCTATGGCATCATTGGCAACCAGAACGCTCACCACATGTCCACTTCGGGGCCTTTTCGATGGTTCCTAGCTCATAGTACTCGGCAATATATTGACATATCAAAATGGAATCTCCGTTGAAGATCAGCAAGATCAACCAACAGATCCATATAAAACATGGGCTCATCTATTGAGGACCAGCAAGGTTAATCAACCAGATCCATGTCCGAATTCAGAAAACAACTCTTACTCCTTATTCTAATATCTTCCACAACGCACGTGTGGGTATCTTTGGCGACCTAGAGCCCGAGCACCGTATGACTATTAGGGATAGCCATTCCGTGTGCTCTATAACATAAATGAATCCAGGTTCAATGAGTTTGTCAATCTCCGAGTCCTTGACCATTCTACTAGAATACCTTGGATTCATTTCGTAGGCTCTATGCCTTGATGGCCACACTCCTTCCACAATGGGAATGGTGTGATTTAACAACCCCTAGGGGCATGCTCTTCATATTCATATATTTCCAAGCAAAGCAATCATGGAATTCTGTGAGTAGCTATGACAATGAGGTCTTTTTCTTCTTTGAGAGATAGGCCTACGCTTCCCAATGTATACAGGTTTGGGATCCTCATCAGGTCCTGCTAGGTTGACCTCTTTATTATTAGTCAGACGCCCATTTCAATTGGTCTCAGAGCTCTGATCTTGATCGTGGGAATTTTGCTGGTAATATGGCAAGAGATTTGCAAGAGAATGGACTCTTATGTGTGATTTGCTATTTTCTTGATTTCTTCCATACTTTCTTCCTGTATTTTCTTGATATTGATTGGAAAGATGGTGGAAATACAAGATTTATCTTCATTTAGCCATGTTTCAAAGGCTTTTGTGTGAGATTTGGGCCAATTTTTGAATTTAGGGACCAAATTATTAAAAACATTGGACCAAAATTGGGAGAAATGACGTGTCTTCATTTTTTCTTCTTCCCTCTTCTTCTTTGAGACTTTGCATGGCTATGGAGCATGTTTAGGGTTAGTTAGCTTGACCTTCTACAACAACCATGGGGCAAGTGTAAGATCCCTGACCCCACCGTGCAATGAATTCAGGGGTGCTAGCACTGGAAGTAGCACTTCTTGTGCGCGAGGCAGGGTCCCACACTCGGGGCCTCGCCCCCACGGATATCCGGACAAGAGACTAATCCATCGGTTCTTTTAAAACCGAGCCCGAAAAAACTTCCCTTGCCCGAAAAGCACGGGCGATTCCTCCATGATAACTTTTATCTAACGTAGTCAAAAGTGTTAACTAACTGAACTAATCTGACCAAACCCGTAAGTCCCATAGTCAGAACAGGAAAAAGATTGTACTTGGATCGTAGAGACCAACGCTTTTTTCCTCATTGAGAGGCACATCCGTTGATTCTTTTCCATAGAATTTTTTTTGTCCGGGATTTACTTCATCTATCGTACTATACAAAAATTGAGTCTCAAATTAGGGATCCATCAGTCCAGCCTAACCCCATTCAGTCCTATGGGTTAGCCAACCGCCCCACCACTATAGTGATGGGATCCAATTAGGAATTTGGTTAGGTTTTGTCCCGGGTACCAGGGAAAAAACTTCCCAAGTCCCCTAGGCGGATACTCATGCAAACATAAAACTAGTCACACCACTTACACACCCAACATGAACTTGCCTTTTTCACAGATTCAACAATCTTTAAAACAATCATTTAATGAAACCATAGTATTACTCATCATAATCCTCTAATTATCCAGGTGAATCCTAATTTCTAATTCCTTCCTTCATCGGTGTACCTATGGCATCATTGGCAACCAGAACGCTCACCACTTGTTCACTCAGGGGCCTTTTCTATAGTTCCTAGCTCATAGTACCCGGCAATATAATCACATAAAAATATCCAGATGGAATCTCCGTTGAAGATCAGCAAGATCAACCAACAGATCCATATAAAAGAGCCATAGACTCATCCGTTGGAGGACCATCAAGGTCAATCAACCAGATCCATGCTCGAATTCAGAAAACAACTCTTACTCCTTTCTCCAATATCTTCCCCGACGTACTTGTGGGTATCTTCAGCGACCCAAATCCCAAGCACCGTATGGTCAGCACCCTCTAGGATCCTTTGCAGGTCACCTAGCGCTTCACTCATAGGCCGCTTCCTTGGTCCCTCATCCACTGTACCGGAAGCTCACCATTTAAATCAAACCGAGGCTAGTCAAGACCTTGACCAACCTTGCTACATGAGACGTCCTCCGTTCACTCTCCGTCCCAGCAGTTGCAACTTTAACAGATAGGTCTCTACGACCTCATTCACAAGACGGTCAAAATGCTCCTGAGCATTCTTGACATAAAATAGTCATTTAAAAACAGATTTCACAAACAAATACAGTTCCAACAATATTTCCATCTTTTCTCATTACTCCACATCCTTTCACATTAGACCCCATCTTTTTTTCATCTTACCACAATTTTATTTTCATCATCGATCCGTATCACATCACATCATTCCTACATCAAATCACATCCAATCGCATCATCCACACATCAATCCACACCATCCATACATCCATTACATCCATCCACATTAATCCAGACGTCAATCCACATCATTCAAACATCCATGCACATCAATCCACATTATCCACACATCAATCCACCTCATCCATACATCCATCCACATCATCCACATCATTCACATCAATCCACATTATCCACACATCCATCCACATCCATCCACATCATCCAAACATCCATCCACATCAATCCACACGTCAATCCACATCATTCAAACATCCATGCACATCAATCCACATTATCCACACATCAATCCACATCATCCATACATCCATCCACATCATCCACATCAATCCACATCATTCACATCAATCCACATTATCCACACATCTATCCATGAAGCTTTTCATAAGGCTTTTCCTTAATCCAAGATTAAGCTATGCTTGAGGCCAAATTAATGGCTTTTCTTCTATGCTTTTAGTTTATGTATATTGATGATTCAATCCATTATGGATTGATGATCCAATTAGAGACCATTCTAATTATTTTCTTAATGATCCAATTAGAGACCATTATGGATTGATGATCCAATTAGAGACCATTCTAATTATTTTATTAATGATCCAATTAGAGACCATTATGGATTGATGATCCAATTAGAAACCATTCTAATTATTTCTTTAATAATGAGCCTTATCCCTTAGAAAAAAATTGAGATTTATCAGTCATAGTAGCGGAGCTATGGCAAAATTTTTATAGAAATTACGCATAAAATAATTTCATTCAAAGCATAAAAAGAGGACCTCCTACCATATTCTAGGAACTATCATCCTAGATTAATTAAAAGAATATTATTATGCATGGAGATATGGATGTTTGCATGTAGATGTAGAGGTATGGATGTGAGTGTGAATGTGGAGGTGGATGTATGCATGGAGATGTGGATGCATGCATGTAGAAATAGATGTGTAGATGAGGATGTAAATGGAGATGTGGATGGATGCATGTAGAAGTAGATGTATAGATGTAGATGTGAATGGAGATGTGGATGTATACATGTAGATGTAGATGTATAGATGTAGATGTGGATGTGGAGGTGGATGGATGCATGTAGATGTAGGTGTATAGATGTAGATGTGGATGTGGAGGTGGATGGATGCATGTAGAAGTAGATGTATAGATGTAGATGTGAATGGAGATGTGGATGTATACATGTAGATGTAGATGTATAGATGTAGATGTGGATGTGGAGGTGGATGGATGCATGTAGATGTAGGTGTATAGATGTAGATGTGGATGTGGACGTGGATGGATGCATGTAGATGTAGATGTATAGATGTAGATGGGAATGGAGATATGGATGTATGCATGTAGATGTAGATGTATAGATGTAGATGTGGATGTGGAGGTGGATGGATGCATGTAGATGTAGATGTAAAGATGTAGATGTGAATGGAGATGTGGATGTATGCATGTAGATGTAGGTGTATAGATGTAGATGTGGATGTAGAGGTGGATGTATGCATGTAGATGTAGATGTATAGATGTGGATGTGAATGTGGAGGTGGATGTATGCATGTAGATGTAGATGTATGGAGGTGAATGTGAATGTGGATGTGGATGTATGCATAGAGATGTGGATGTATGCATGTAGATGTGAATGTACGCATATAGATGTGGATGTATGGATGTGAATGTGCATGTAGATGTGGATGTATGGATGTGGATGCATGAATGTGCATGTAGATGTGGATGTGAAAATAGATGTATGGATGTAGATGTGGATGTATGGATGTGAATGTGGATGTGGATGTAGATATATGTATGGATGTGAATATATGATATGTGATGTGAAGGAATCTGAAGTGATGAGATGGAAAATGATGTGATGGGATGAGTACACATATAACTGGAATGTGGAATAAGCAATGTGGATTGATGAGGGATAATGTGGAAAAATGAGAGTTAATATAGAAACTGTATTTTGTGACTGTTTGTAAATGCTGTTTGTAAATGACTGTTTTATGTCAAGATTGCTGGGAAAGCATTGGGATCATCTTGTGATTAAGGTCGTGGAGACCTAACTGAAAAAGTTGCAACTGCTGACGGGGAGTCAATGAAGGAAGTCTCGCGTAGCAAGGTCGGCCGAGGTCTTGACCAGCCTCCCTCGGTGCGATTAAAATGGTGAGCTTCCGGTACGGTGGATGAGGGGCCAAGGAAGCGGCCTATGAGTGAAGCGCTAGGTCACCTGCGAAGGATCCTAGAGGGTGCTGACCATACGGTGCTCGGGCTCTGGGTCACCTAGGATACCCACGCGTACGTCGAGGAAGATATTGGAACAGAGTGGAGTTGTTTTCTGAAATGGGGCATGGATCTGGTTGATTAACCTTGCTGGTCTTCAATGGATGAGTCCATGGCTCTTTATATGGATCTGTTGGTTGATCTTGCTGATCTTCAACGAGAGTCCATCTTGAGTGATGAGAGATTATATTGCCGAGTATTATGGGCTAGGGATTAGGAAACGGCCCCTGTGTGTGGACACGTGGTGAGCGTCCTAGTTGCCAATGATGCCATAGATACTCTGATGAAGGAATGATGAGAAAATTTAAGAATCAACCGGATAACTTGGAAGATTGTGATCAGTGATACTATGGTTTTATTAAAGGATTATTTTAAACTGGTTGAATCTGTGAAAAGGCAATTTCATATTGGGTGTGTGAGTGGTGTGACTAGTTTTATTTTGCATGAACATCCGACTAGGGAGCCTTGGAACTCTTTTCCTTGGTACCCACGACAAAACCTAACCAAATTCTTAATTGGATCCCATCACTACAGTGGTTGGGTGGTTGGCTAACCCATGGGACTGGTGGATGGGGTTAGGCTGGACTGATGGATCCGTAAATCGAGACTCAAACTTTTGTTTTTACGATAGATAAAATAAATCCCGGATAGTAACTGTTCTATGGATAGGAATTAACGGCTGTGCCTCTTGAATGGGGAAAAAAGCGTTGATCCCAATGATCCAAGTGCAAGTTTCTTCCTTGATCTAACCAAGTATCTTATAGATGTAATTGGATCAACTCGATCAGAAATGATCTTGACTACGTTAGAGTAAAAAGTTATCCTGGTGGAATCGCCCGTGCTTTCCGGTAAAGGAAGTTTTTTCGGGTTCGGTTTTGGAACAACCGACGGATTAGTCTCTTATCCGGATATTCGTGGGTGAGGCCCCGAATGTGGGACCCCTGTCCCGCGCGAGAAGTGCTACTTCTGCTGCTAGTATCCCGAATCTGTTGCTCAGTGGGAACACGGATTTTACAGTTGGTATCAGAGCATTTGGTTAATAAAGATCAACTGAGAAGACAAATATGTCAAAAATTTATCAAGAAACACAAAAAAGTTATAATTGTGTGATATAATTCATACAATTTGATATTCAAATTGAAATTCATAATTTGGTAATTGGTTCTTCAGATGGAAGTACCGCAATTATATAGAATCCCTGACTTGCTTGAGGCCTAGACATGATAGTATTTACCTTATAATTCCAAGGGCTGTGACTACCCGTATATACCAAGAGTATACTGCAGCTCTTAACTCACAGTATATACGAGTAAATCTAAGACTTGAAATTATAAGCGTTAATGCTATCTAGATGATGATTTCGAATGTGATTGATATGATTTTTAATTCTGTTTGAGAATTGATGAATTGATTTGGATTCTGATTGAAAATGCTGATTGAAAAATGTTGATTTTTAAAAATTAGTTGAAATATAATGAAACCACAATGAGGGGGAATGGGACGAGTCCCTGTGATGATATTCATAACTAGAATGATGATAATGAATTTAGCAAATCACTATGAGGTTAGTGGGTTGTGCTGTTAGATTGCTACTGTTAATACTTGACCGGTAGATCAAGTTAAGGGATGTCAAATTGAGAACTTGCTTGACTGAAATTTCCATGGAGGAATGTTCCGAAGGAAACTTTTCGGTCTAATGGACCATTATCATGTTAAAGATATGAATGACATGATCTGAATGAATTGTTATTTAATGATGAGTTCTATATAAGGGATATTTATCCCAGTGTTCTGTTGGGTTGACCAAAATATAAGGAACCCCAGAATAAAATTGGATCTTAAGAAAAAGAGCTGTCCTCTACCTTGCGAGATGAGGACATCTCGCACTTTTTAAGTGGGGTAGAATGTAAGATTCCTCCCCAGCCTTCGAGGTATACAGGAGTAAGAATCTCCCTTTCTGATCTTATAATTATTCCCTCTCTAAAATAAAAGAAAGTTTCTGTTTAAAAAAGGAAGACCCTTTCCCTAGAATACTTCTCAGGAGTCCCACCTGTTTTAAGGATTTAGAACAATGAGTTCAGAAGTGAGAATCGGTGTTTTGGATACCAAGGTTTTGGTTTTCATTCGAGTACGGCCCAAAAGAAGTTCTTTATCTCTTGGGGAGTATAAGAAGTTATCCCCCAGATATTGTGACCCTTATATCTGAATTCAATATGAAAGTAGGTGACTTAGCCTACAAGCTTCTTTTATCTCCTCATCTCAAAATTCTTAATGCCTTCTATAGAAAAATGTGTCAAACACAAATCATGGAAAGACAGTAAAACTTCAGTGGTGGCAAGTTATCGTTGGCTTCTAGGTTACGCTAGCTCCTTCCTTTATATAAGTCATAACTTTTACTTGTCGCTCACAGTAATCTTACTTCCATCAATCTCCTTTCTTTCTTAATCTCCTTCATGGCTTGGCAACAGGAATTAGTTTTATCCATGATGATTTCTCACCTTCAAGACGCAAGAGAGTCTGTGAAGAAAGATTTTATAGAACAGTATGAGCGCTCACTTTTCCCTCACTTGGGAACTTCTGTAGCGCAGACCAAATGGCGGACCTATCAAGACATAACTAGGGTAACACCCTGGGGTCAGCAGCACTTTCGTAATAATGTCCGCTTGGACATGGTTATTGAAGCCTTGGGTTTGGGTCCCCGATACTACTGCGTCATGAGATCAAGGCATCTTGGGTTTTCTGAGCGGGTCTTCTTACTGGCGTGTTTTCTTCCTCATGAGAAGATATGCCTTTACCCCGTTTTTGGCTTGCCTCTCAGAGGTCCTTTTGTTAGATCACCTCATACCACTGAGATAGGTGCGGCAATAACCAGCAGAATCATTCCCATAGATGAGTTACCCTATACTTGTGCAGCTTGTGAGGACTGCTTTTGTGACCATATGATGGACGGGCTTATGGAAGTGTAAAGAGTTCTTCTATCTTTACTGTATAAGTTTGGAGAATGAATAAAGTTTAAATCTTGTTCTTATTTTGAATCTTGCTCTCTTTAAGACTTTTCTTGGTGGTTAATCTTGATTAAGATTTTTCTCTAAGTCTCATATTCATGTATCTTGCGAAATTATCACAAGTTGCGAGATGAGGACATCTCGCGTTTTTTAAGTGGGGTAGAATGTAAGATTCCTCCCCCAACCCCCTTTTTGATGTCTAGTATCTTCCCCTGTAATCAATCCCTCTTCAGAAATATAAAGACCTTGTTTCTAACTGTTTTAACCTAGAGAGAGAAAATATTCTAGAGAGAGAATATTCAGATTTTGAATATTTTTGGATAGAAAAATATCATATGTACATAGGGGCCCATGGGCAAAAGGAGATAGTGACTATACATAGGGCTTGGGGTACTTTGGTAGGGCCTTTTGACACTTTTACTAGCTTTGGTAATCTTGTACCTTTGGGCTCCATCTATGGAGATATGGCCTTCCATGGTCATCCTCTTGGTGAGAGGTTAAACACACTTAGGCTATTTGTGCATCTTCTCTTGCTACATGCACTTATAGATTTTCTCTCTCTTTTGTATATTCATGTGATGAGCCATTGGATCACTAATCTCATGATTAATGGATGTTAGATTCTTGCTTTGATGTATTTGATTCCATATTTTGCTCTAGATCCATTTCATTTGGTATTAGAGCCTTGATTTTGATCCATTTTCAAGGTTTTGGGCATGAGATTAGTCATTTTCTTGATAATTTTCTGAATTTTCTCTTGACTTCTTGTAGTTTTGGCTTAATCTTGCTTAATTTCTACTTAATCTTTGGAGATTAGTGGAGGGAAGGCATCATTTCATGTGATTTCATGGAGATTTAGCTCATTTGGACCTAATTTGGGCACTCTGGACCAAATATTTGGGGTGGGGTACAAAAATTAGGAAAAATTTAAATTAATCACCTTTTAATCTCTCTGTTAATCATGTTTATCTTTTGTGCTTCTTTTCCAAGCTTTCCATAGCCATTACTTCTCATCTTTGCCCCGTTTTACTTCCATTTGCTAGGGCTTTTGTTGATCTTGAGGAGAGGAACACATAGAGTACCAATTTACATGCAAATTTTTGAAAATTTTTGAATTTTTTTCCCTCTTACTTCCCTTTGCTTCAAACCCTAATCTCTCTCACATAGCTCACCATTATCCATCCCCACTCACTCTAAATGGCTGCAAGTGTATGCTATGGCTATTGAGGGCTAATATTGGAGTTGATTTTTGCTCTTTTCTACCATGAAGCTAGGCATTGAGCGCCAATTTTCAGCGCTTCCTCACGGCCAAAAATCACAAAAGGGAGAGTCCATTACACTTCATTACTTCCATGTGGTTGTTAGCTAAGGTGTTTGGCCTCTTTTTGGTAGATTTTGGAGAGTCTTTCATGGCTATTGGAGAGGGAGAAGAGGAGGTATGAGCAGCCCACAGAAATTGCAAAAATCTTCAAGATTTGGTTCCATTGGAAGCTCTATCAAGCAACAATCCAACCATTGAAGCTTTTGGAATACCATTGGGTGAGTTGCTATGGCTATTTTCTCAAGAATTGGTGATTAATCTCCATGCTATGGACAAATTGGGGTTATTCATGAAAGGAAACCCTAATTTACAACATTTTAACATTCCTACATAACTCATGATCCATTGGAAAGTGATTACATGCTCTTATTGCTCACATCTTTCCTTAAGCACACTCATTTGGATGTCATGTGGCCATTTGGGAGACAAATGCAAGATTCTTTGATGAATCCATGCATAAATGGATGAAGGAATGCATATGCTTGGATGCATTGATTGAGCCACATGCATGGAGTGGATGTTGGGTAATAATGAGAAGGTTTTTGCTATGGACATGATGCTTTTATGCATTGGTATGATGCTATTGAGCATTGGAAGAGCTTGATATGTGATTGGAATCAATTGGTAATGCTACATTCAAATGCAAGTTGATGCCCTTGAATGCCATTTGGATGCCAATTACTCATAAGCAATGCTTATGGAAGTGATACCAATTGGATATTGATGTCATTGGTATATGGTATTACCTCACTTGTTCTTATTGATTGATGTTGGATCTTTGGATGAATGGTGGACATTTGGAGCTATGTGGATAAGCATGAGTTCATGCATAATGGTTTATGACTATATTGTAATGGACATGAGTCATGCCACATCATTGGTAAAGTGATCTGCCTCATTTTCAGATTCAAGCTATATGCACCTCACAATTGTTTCCACTCACTTCAATTTCTAGAAACTAGTATGTTGTGAGGTACCTCGGGCATTGGAGAAGAGGCCCGGGGAAGAGCATGGCTTGAATCCACTGTGTTGTGAGTGCCTTGGTAAAGCGGTACTGTGGAGGATTAGGTGTGGAGGTGAAGACTTGGCCTCAACCCGTGCCTTGGTTCGAACTAGGTACGGGGGTGAGAAGAGCTTGGCCGGGAGATCGGCAAGCTTCAACGCGCTACATCAACGATCCTCTTGGTTTATGTACATGGCAATGGCGCCTTAATATGGACATCTCATGGGATTTGATCTTGTATTATGCCATGGAAAACATATGGTGAATGCTTGGAATTGCAAGGAATTTGTATGCCTTTTGGTGATGCAAGTTGAGGCACATGCTATGTAATGGATGGAAATTGATAAGAGGATCATGGATTTTTGCATTGTTACTTGAGAAATATTGAGATTTAGCTCCTAAAACAAAGGAGACTATGTCAAAATTTTCTCAAAATTTTCGGTCATACATGGACAATTGAATCTTGTGGAGCATAATTTGCAGACTTTGGGGATGCCAATGAGGTGCGGAAGGTGTTGACATTGGTTTGGGAGCAAACAAAGATCAATTGGGCACAAAAAGGGTCACTTTGGCAAGAATCTACAGATTCACAAAAACCCTAATTCAGTCCCAACCCTTTTGGATTGAATTAAAAGGGACCATACGAGCTCTTAGTGCTTCCTTAGAGCTACCCAACGAGCCCTTAAACCTCTGCATTTTGATATCTCTTTAGGGTAGAATTTAGGGTTTTTGCAGAAACAATAAATCCTAATTCAGTCACATAGGGGTTTGAAGGTCTTCTAGATCCAACTACATAGGCTTGTAGTACTCATTGAGGGCTTCGATTTGAGCTAATTTTTTTTGCATTTGGATATCTCTAGCTCAAGTTATACCCAAAATACCATTTCAGCCTATAATCCTGTAAACCCTAAAACAGAGAATATTAGCACACCTCATCTCTTACAAGTCTTTGCATAGTGGTCTATTACACTTCATTAGCTCTCCAACAAGCTTTAAATCACTTCAATCGGACATCCCTACCTCAATTTAGAGCCAAATTTCTAAAATTGAAGGTTTCCATGGGGCCGAAGCCAAAAGGGCGACCGAGGCGCAACACTTTGGCTTCCGACGAGATAGAGGATGAAGAGGCAATCATGGAACAAGGAATTTTGGATGCTCTGGAGGATACTCTTGGGCACACTTCAAGAGAAGGGGATACTTTTGGGCATACTTCAAGAGAAGGGAATGAGGAGTTGAATGTCGGAAGTGCCCATAAGCACACCCCACAATCTTCGCATGCCATACCCATCGATTCGATCATGCAAATGCTAATGGAAATGAATGCTAAGATAGACACAATGGCTACAAGGGTGGAAGTCAATGGTAGGCTTGACACTATGGCTACAAGGATGGAAGTTTTGGAAGAGAGGGTCGCTCGGCCAATGAGCCAACCTTCCTATGATAGTGGTCATGGTGCTTTACATGAAGGCAACCAATTTGGGATAGCTTTTGAAGGCCATAGGGAAGGCAAGCTACCCATGGTACAAGAGGTTTCTCCCAAGGTAACACATGAGCATTCCACCAAGAATGTCACTTTTGGATTCATGGCGGATGCTAGGAGGCCTTCTATGCGGGAGATGAAGCCTACTACATTCCAAGCGGGTCCTTCTCAATTGGATGGGAAGCAACATGCACCTACATTCAGACATGAGGAGCCAAACTTTGGGGATCCGAGGAGAGTACCTTTGAAACCTAAAGCAAATCAGTTCTCCATGCTTGAAGAGGAGGTGTATGATATGGATGATGTGGTTGAGCTTGATTGGGAACATATGTCATTCATTGAGAGACAAAGAGAAGCTCATGATAAGTGGATGGAAATGCAAATTTCCTCAAGAGGGAGTACAAGGATTTTTCTCAATTCCTTGGATCTTTTGTGCTAATGCAAAAGCACAAGCCCTCGCACCATCATGAGAATGCATCGTCAACCATGTCAAAGGATGTAAAGGACAAGATTTCACTCTCTAAGTTCAAGGGTGATGGTTCAGCCCCACATGAGTTGGAAGAATGCATGAATAAGTTGGATACATACTTTCAGCTCTATCTAAAGAGTGAAAGGGACAAAGTGCATTTTGCATCTTTGCATTTGGAAGACTATGCACATCAATGGTGGAGACATATGCTCAAGGAAGGAGTTATGCCACATACGTGGGAAGAACTCAAGCATGAAATGAATATGACATTTGTGTCGCCTTTGGTTCTTGACCGATACCATGAAGAATGGTATGAACTCACACAAAAGGGCATGTCGGTGAGGGAGTACATCAAGAGGTTCATGAAGCTCTCTATGTTCGTGGATGGACTCAATGAAGGCATGCGATTGAAGAAGTTTGTGCATGGTCTAGATTCATACATCAAAGCGGATGTCTCGGCACAAAGACCAAGCACTATCAAAGAGGCTATGAGGTTGGCGGAGCTATATCAGCCAAAGTATAAGAGGATTCAGCCCAATGTATCTTTTCATAAGCCATTTTACACTTCTTCAAATGTGGGAAAAAGTCTACCTTCTTCATCCACTTACACTTCCAAATTCCATATATCTTTTGGAAGTGGACAGTCCACAAGTGGAGTTCATAATGATGCTAAGAAGAGCAATGGGTTTGTCAAGAAGCCTCCTCAACCATTCAAGAAGACTCAATGGATGGATGATCCTAAGATTGAGGAATTGAGGAACAAAGGCCTATGTTTTAAATGCAAAGAGAAGTGGTCACCCGGGCACATTTGCAAATCAAAGAAAGTGGCTACTATGATCATTATGGATGAAGATGATGATTCCAAGTCATCTCATGATGTGGAAGAGTTTGAAGATTGCAGCGAGGAGACACATGAAGAAGACTTGGAGGGTCATTCTTTTGTCAAAGAAGAAGATGAGTTTCCTTTCGACCCCGGTGGAAGGGATCATGCATGCATTTTGAGGGACAATATGCTAAAAGATACAGGAAATGCAGAAAATGCAGCCCATGTATGTTCCATTTCACAAGAGCTTTTGGCGGGTTGTTGCAAGAGTCCAAACACCTTGAGGTTGGTGGGCACCATTAATGGGAGAGTTGCACACATCTTGGTGGATTCAGGGAGTACTCATAGTTTTGTTAACTCCAAATTCCTCAACTCTCTCAAACTATCTCCGACGAAGCTACCCATAACCTTCCAAGTACAAGTGGCAAATGGAGAGAATGAAAAAGCCAATTTGTTTTGCCCTTCAACAAGAGTGAGTTTATCCTCTTCATATGCTTGGGAAGGTGACTTGGTAGTATTGGACATGGGGCCCATTGATGTGATTATGGGATGTGATTGGTTGGCTTCTCTTGGTGATTTTCACATGAACCTTCAACAAGGTGTTATGAGCTTTTCACATGATGGACAGCTTGTGGTATTGGCTGGAAATACACCAAAAGAGCTTTCTTTGATCACTCCAAAGAGACTCAAGAAGGAACTCAAAAATCTTGGTACAGTCTATGTGTTACATGTCACTCAAGAAGGGTTGGATAGCAATGGACAGCACATAGACAAGGATATGGTAGCTCTTCTCAAGGGTTATGATGAGGACATTTTCCAAGTGCCAAAGAGTTTGCCACCAAAGAGAGAAATCGACCATGCCATTGTACTTGAGCCGAATGCAAAGGTTGTGAACAAACCTCCTTACCGGTTGTCAAAGATGGAAAGGGAAGAAGTGGCAAAGCAAGTGCAAGAATTGCTTTCCACGGGTCTCATTCAACCCTCACAATCTCCGTTTGCATCTCCTGTTCTATTGGTGAAGAAGAAGGATGGTTCCTTTCGTATGTGCATAGATTACCATGATTTGAATAAGGTAACCATCAAGAATTTATACCCCATACCTCGCATCGATGATCTTCTTGATGAGCTAAAAGGGGCAAAGCTCTTCACCAAGATTGACTTGAGATCGGGATACCATCAAATAAGGATGAAGGAGGGTGATGAAGAGAAGACGGCATTTAGGACCGAAAGAGGCAGGTAAGATCTGCATCACTTGGTCATACACCCAGCGATCTTGAGGTATGCGAATCCCATCTATAGTCACAGCGGTGTCGGTCGCCCTAGGAGTACCGACGAACCAAAATAAATGGATCATCTTCAACTTTTCAATCCAACGAATCCGCTTTAGGTCGGTGGTAAGGTTCCCAATTTGATCTGCTCGGATGAAGAAATATCTTGGCCCACGACTCCAGAAATCTCTACCCCATCCTCTTTTAATACGAGAGAAATGAGGGAGGGACATCTTCTCTAGTATCTGCACCATGGTGTCACGGAACTCAAAATTTGAGGAGTGACTCTAGCAGTCTCGAAGATGCATATTGGAAAACTAAAAACTTTGAGTAGGCATCTTCCTCTTCCTACAATCATTCAAACATCAATTCAACTTGTTTATTTTAGTAGGATGTTTTTATTAATTAGCATTATGTTAGGTAAAATATTCATTGCAAAACAGTCCTTAAATGGCAATTCCTAGGATCTAAGATCGGCTCTGATACCAATTGTAAGGTTCCCCCCTTCTAAAATAGGAGAAACACTTAAGATAGTCCACTAAGTCTTAACTTGGAGAAAATTTCCTATTTATCGACACCTTGACCATGTAGAGATTCAAGGATATGATCCATAGGTAAGACCTAGTCCTATCCCGCAGGGGAAGCGTGATCTTCTAAAAATCAAATCACCCATAGGGTAATTGATCCATAAATTGGGCAACTACTAGACTTGATTTCTAGAGGCAACGCTTTTTTCCTCATCCATGCAAGGCACAGCCCGCTGACCTAGTCTTCTAGAATAGAGTTGCCCAAGAACCTATTTATCTAGCGTAGGGCTTTCACTTAATCTGTTGGAAAGCTACCTGACTAATCGGGTCCACCCGTCTGTAGGATGGTGCCATCGGGGCATTCCATCCTCCCACTTTCCACCCTACTCACGCGTCAATTTGTTTTCTAATTAATCCTACCACACTGTTTGACATAAATAAACATGTTCCTTAATTAAGGCCCTTTTTATAAGGTTTGTTAAAACAACCTTTTTACACACTACAATCATGCCAAAGATAAGATATATATATATAAATTTTACACATGAATCAATTCCATACAAGCCAAACCAGCTCTCTTATTCTTTTCCTTTATATTGCCGATGATCTAGAATTTGGCCTTCCAGCCTCTACATGCTTGGCAAAACCCTACGGGACCATACACCTCATTGTCGACCGCTGGCAAGGACTCAAGCCGGCCTGTCGCCCTCTCAGGATCCATCACTCGATCCTCCCGCCCCCCTCTCAGAGGGATGTCTGCACACTAGGGTGGGCTTATTCACCGCACTAGCCTGGGCCCTCAGAACTAGGCACCATCATAATCTCTTGCCTCAATCGGCAAACCTTATTCCCCCAATGGTATGAGGGGTACCTTGGGCCATTCCCGTCGGGCTTTTGCTAACGACGCTCCCCGGCTACACAAGCACGGAACGGAGTTAGCGTTGAAGCCAGGAAAAACTTGCACTCTTTAAAGATAACAATTTCAATGCAATTTATTGAATACAGCACAATTCGTAACTTCATACAATTTTATGTCATTATTTTAAAAGGAAAAGATACACATTTATTAGCACTAATATAAAAAAAACTCTTCTTTAAAATATAACCAAGCTAACCTGGCCACCATGTCCTTGAGGAGCTTGAAAAGGGAGGGTTGGCCGGGAGAATCTTCCCTAATCTCGTTTTTTTGCGTGCTCCTTTCGAGGCAATATTTTGACATTTCTGGGATGGGGCCATCTTGGACGTCGTCTTGTAGGGCTCACTATTGCGGTCGAAATGCTTCAGTCGGATCTCAATTCTGAGATCGTTTGCTCACCGTATGAGCAAAAGACTATAGCGCATGAACCCTTTCTTAAGGCAAAAACCTCTTATTAAAGTCTACGTAAATGGGGGGGATTGTGAGATGTCCTTAAGACAAAAACGTTTTGCTAAAGGGGAGAAGGGCTGAGGGCTGCTCTAAGTCTCTTCACACACAGGGGAGGGGGGGCTGGGGGGAGAAGAGTTAAGGACACTGCCTCCTAGTAGCAAGAGGGGGATGGAGGAAAATTGCCTTATCTGAAAAGAGGCAAATGAGGGGGTGTGAGAGGGGCGGCTGTACTACAGCAAGTACACTGCACAAGGACAGACGGCGGTACGGACGGCGATACAACATGGCATACGCTACGCAAAAATGCGTGTTGCCTGTGGAGCACCCCGGGGGGTTTATAAAGCTGTGGGGTACGGGTACAGGCGCTGTGCAAAGCAAGGATGAAAGGACGGTGTACCATCAAAGGCTATGGATCAGTGGCCTGCATGGGTCTAGGGGAAAGGTATGGTGTCGGTTATCAGGGAAAGGAGTGGCTACATAGCCGTACGTGTGGACCACACAGTGGCCATCCTTTGGTTCTTGTGCGACCATTGTACGGGCACCCTGGTAAGTGTGTACGGTCTAAATTTTTGGGACAGGGTCCCCAAATTTTGGGCACCCACCTCTTCGCGTGCCAGACCGAGGGCAAAATTTCTTTTTGTCCGAGAGGTTCTCTTGGTCGTTGGGGTTCAGACCGTTTGTCAATCGGACACCCAGTCGTGCATTTATTAAGGTTTAAAGGTCGTCGGTCGCTTTTTAACTAAAATGACTGAAATTTGCGTATAAGCTTGATCCGGTGTCCATTTTGGATACTGTAAAATCCTATATTAGGATAAAATCATGCGTAAATTCCAAATTTGGGCTCACAATTTGAAGATTCTAAGTAGAAATGACTCAAATAATAAAATCATTGATTTTTATACCATAAAAACTCATAAATTTATCTATTACATGGACATTTCTTTATTAGTGGAGATGGGTATGTTACAAATTAATCTTAGTGATATCCATGCATATTCATAGGTGAATATGTACATGGAGTACTTAGAATATTTCTTTTAGATACAAAAATAGTGGGAATTACTCTTTTGGAATAACATAAAAGCAAACTTTCTTTTCCACAAAATTCTAGAAAATTATGCCATAACCTCCTTTGTATGGCTGACCATTTCTCATTTTTATCATTCTTTATTTAACTTAAATTAACCCAAATTAGATTTATAAAACTCTAATCTACACAATTTTCTAATTTCAAGAGAGTAAACAATAACAAGAGTTTCATTAATCCTTTACTTAATCTTTCTAGGATTGAGAAAGGTTGGAATGTAAAGAGGAGAAGGGGGTGGTCTTTTTATCAAAGGCATAGCATTTGAATCTAATTCAACATCTACAAAACATAAAAATTAAGAAAACCATAGATTCTTCATGAAACAAGTAAGAAAATTAGCTTACATGGAGCTTGTAAGCTCTCCTTTGGCTTGAGGAATTAAGGGTTCTACTCTTGTTTGAAGCAAGAGTGGCCACCAATTCACTTTGGAGAGGATTAGGCCAAAAACAATTGAACTATTAAAAAATTCAATGTAGATGGCTCAAGACAGGAGCAGAGTAACAATGCATAAACACCATTAAGCTTTTACAAAGGGGGAGGCTTCTATTTATAGGAAACAGTGAGCCTCGAACCAAGAAAACTGATTCTAGAATTTTTCAGATCAGTTTAGTCAATTTTTGACCATTTTTGGGTCAGTTTAGCTTACTTTTTGGATTAAAAATTGGGGGTAATGATGAGAAAAAGGTGCCTACTTCATGAGGGGAGATCCCCGCACTGAGGTGTCAAAATTTAGTTTTTTAATTCTTTTCTTTGGTCCCTTAGTCCACTCTTCATCTTATGTGAGCATTTACTTATTTTTGGGGGGTTTTTCTTTTATTCTTCAATTTATCTCCTCCCTACATTTGGATTAATCTTATTGGTCTATAGGAACCTTTTTTTGTCCACAAAAAGGTCCTTCCATTAGTTAACAGAATTGCCCAGTGGGCTACAAACTCCCGATCAGGCGGGATCACAGTATAGATGAAGAGAGGCTCTCCCACTCACACACCCAGACTCTCTGAAGCTGTCTCAAGTATGAGGTGGTGGGGGGAATAGCCACACAAGTGGCCTATAGCTCCAGCGTACAATGTCCTGCTGCTCACTAAAGAATGGGCCGCTCTTCCATAGTCGAAGGAAGGCAAGCCTGCGAAGGATCATGGAGTCTGAAGTCCCCTGAAGTCTGTCAAACTGACCTCGAAGTGTGTGGATAAGCTTCAGCCAAAAGTCCCGAATAGTCTCAGATGGTGGAATGACCCTCTGCTCAAAGATGCGTCTACAGCGTGCCTGCCATATAAACCAAAGTGCCAGGCTACTAATGAGCTCCCAACACAGCGAGGATCACCCTCTCCCGACCATAAAGCAGTGCTGAAGTCTAGAACCTGAAGTGGAAGAAGGTGACCTCGCTGAGCCTGAAGAGCAAGACTATTTGCTGTTGTCTCATATCCAAGCGTGGGTCCTGAAAGAGTGCTCCAAGCCACGACACCCCATGTAAAGATCTGGTCACCCCCAAGGTGGCTGTATAATCTCAAAATCCGTCGCTAGATCTGCTGTGCAAGAGTGCAATCCCAGAGGCAGTGCCTCTGTGTCTCCTGTGGGTGTCCACAGCCGGAGCAATCTGGTGACCTGCCACCAAAACTGAGCCAAGTGCCCACAGCAATGGCTCTATGAGCAACCAGCCCCACTGAAAGGTAACCGTACGCCTGGCCTGTCTACTACTCCAAATGCGCTGCCAGAATGCAGTCTCAGGAACTCTACTGAAATGCCCTCACGCCGCTAATGCAGCTGGACTAGCCTGTCGTCTGAGCTAGCAAAATATGTCTGCCAAGCCGTGCCGAATACTAAAAGAACGGCGTGGGCGGTCTCTCTACCGAGGCAAAAGGGTCTCTCCACTGCCACTCGCCTGGGTCCCACTATAAACGGGCCAGTGGCCGGGCCTCCCATGCCCAAAGGTGCCACACTCAGAGTCAACGGTGATGGCCTTCGGGTCTAGGTCAACATGCCAAAGTCTGCCACAAGCTCCTACTACTCAGATCCACTGAAAGATGCAGTCAACCACAAGCTTCGAATCAGTCATGACTCTGTGAAGTCGTCCACCCTCACCCACCTCAAAGAACAATGTGTAATCCCCAGAGCAGCCTCTCACTGCAATGAGTACCAAATCCTAGAAGTACGCAAGCAATTTTGTGCACTCCAATTCTCCAAGATGATGTGAAAACTCAATGATATATGCACGCATGAATTGCATAGCAGCTGAAATAGTCCAATCTATCTGTGAAGAACTGCCACAAAGTGGGAAGGAGAAGGCCACTGCCGAGTCAATGGTTGTTGCCCCACATGAGGCAAGAATTGCTACATGCACCCTCAGACGAGTAGCCGACCTGCTCTGTCATCAAGTTCACCGAAGTGTCTAGTGGACTCATACCCAACCTCTCACCCCGCAGGTGATAGTCAAAAGAAGCTAATCCAGGCGGAATAGCTGCCATGGTGGAAGTACTGATCACCACTAGGGAACTCATACCCAACCTCTCACCCCAGGAGGTGATAGTCAAAAGAAGCTAATCCAGGCAGAATAGCTGCTGCCATGGGGGAAGTACTGATCACCACGGGGACAAAGAGAGGAGCTACCCTCCTGCGTAGCTCTGCTCACCAAAGAAGGAGCTCTGTAAAGACCGTCGAGCATTGCCAGAGGTGTGGGAGCCCGTCCAGGGGGAGGGGTAACAGTGGGCATGGTGTGAGGAACAACTGGAGGGGAGAAAGCGGGTGGATGAAGGTCAGGTGAAGGGGCGGAAGCAGGCAAGGGATGCTGGTCAATAGAGGAAGGGGCGAATGTGGGTCTCAACAGTAGGATGACGGCGTCGAGTAACTCGCTGCCAATCAAGACGAGCCTGTTCTATCTCTGGGTCGCCTGGCTGGCCTGAGAGCTCCTGCCCAGCCATCAGGGTATCTGTCGTCTCCGAGTCAATGCCCCCCGCCGCGATGTCTGCTGTGGGGCTAGAAGCTTCCTGTGGTGTTGCTCTAGCCTGTCTGGACTCCTGTTGGGCCCGTCTGGGCCCGTCTCGCTGAGCTTGCCTCTGCCTAGGGCAGGCCTTCGCTAGATGTCCTACCTGGCAGCAAATGAAGCACTGGTTCTGGAGGCCAGAGTATTCCACCTTCTGAGCCAGCCATTCACCTGCCAAGGTGGGAAGATGTATCTTCGTCTTAGTAACTGAGTCGGGTCTAAAACACACAGAAGGAAGACCCGCTGCCTTGGCAACCAGCGAGGCTGCCGTGCAAGGTGGGAAGCTGTATCTTCGTCTGAGTAACTGAGTCGGGTCTAAAACAAGAACTCTCATAGAAGGAAGACCCGCCGTTGCCTTGGCAACCAGCAAGGCTGCCATGCAAGGTGACTTGATGTACGTCCCTAGGGCCTTCCCAATTTGTGGCAAGAGGTGTAAGTACTCCCTGCAGAGTCCCGGCAGACAAGTTGTCACTGGAAAGCCCCTCTCCTCCTTCGGGATGAAAGAGGAGGAGGTCTCTGCTCTACTGGATCAAAAGATCCACAGTAAAAAATGAGCCCTAGAGGAGCACAAAGCCAATGGAGACATGTGTAGAATGCGTGCGGCTACCTCCTGGGACTCAAACTCAATCTGGTAGAAACCACGGCCGAGCAACTGTATATCAATGATTTTGCCCACATCAATGAGCAAACATCTAAAGAAGATCTCGAAGCTCGCAAAGGCGGCTGGGTATGCATCTGACGACTTTTCCAATGACAGAATATTGCTGGAGTCGCTCAATCTCGGTGATGAAGCCCGCTCTCTCCTCGTCGGTGAGAGAGAGTCGAACAGCGGGGGCATCAGGGCGAGGGGGCTTCAGTAGAGTACCTCTGCGAAGAGGATGCCTCCGCCATTCGTGTCTGCTGCTGAAAAGAAGGAGAGAGAGGAGGCCAGAGGGAGGAAGAGAGTGGGGGGAAAGAGGGAGGGAAGGTCGTGAAGCAGCAACGGTTCTCCAATGTCCATAGGAACCTTAATTGGACCATAATCCAAAAAATAGGGTAAGAGCTTCATCTACTCTTCCCTATTTGTGTTGGCGACTACACCCTTGTCGGGAGCTCTACGGGAGGCACCAGCAAAACGATCTCTGATTGAGGAGCTTTCTTCGCGGGAGTAAAGCTATAGGGCAACTATACTATCTTATTGGACCTATTGGATAAAATTTTTCAGGCCGAAAACGCGTTTTGGGCGCGTTAGGATCTCCGTTCTTCAGAAAGAAAATGATTTCGAGCACTGCGGGTAAGTCATCGATTCTCTACAGAACTCTGTTTTAAGAATTGTGGGAAGACATATTGGTTGTGCAGACATTGTGTGTGCTGCAAGGAGGTCAACACTTGCCATTGGGTGTATATATGCACATTGAGGTCACTGGTTGTGACATTTGAGTGTAGTACAGTACCTGTAAGATTCCTCCCCAGCCTCTCAAGATGTCCAGTATCTTCCCCTGTAGTCAAATCCCTCTTCAGAAATATAAAAGATCTTCTTTCTACCTGTTGACCTAGAGAGAGAAAATATTCTAGAGAGAGGTTACTCAGATTTTGAATATTTTTGGATGAAAAAATATCTCTTCATATTTAAATAAGCTCCCTCGAAATAGAAGTTCAAAAAGATTTTCAGAAGGTGCATTCGAAATAAATTATAATCTGTCAAAAGGCCTTATCCTGGGGGTCCAGATTTTCTGAAAATTTTAAATTAAGGTTTTCAGGGGCCAATCAGATTCATCCAAATGTGTGGAGGAGATAAATGGAAGAAATAAAGAAAATCCGCCCAAAAATGAGTAAATACCCACATAAGATGAAGAGTTGACTAAGGACAAGGATATTAGTTAAAAAAGAAGAGATATTTAGTGAAATGATGAATTTTTGACACCTCAAGATGGGGATTCCCCCTCATGAAGGAGGCGCCTACTTCACATGTGTAGTGGAGTTTAAAATTATCAAAAATTGAGATATTTCATCTCTCCTCTCTCCAAATTCAAGTCTAGTTCCAAAAAGTAAGCTAAATTGACCTAAAATGGTCAAAAATTGACCAAACTGATTTGGAAAATTCTAGAATCAGTTTGTTTGGTTAGAGGCTCACTTTTTCCTATAAATAGAAGCCTCTCCCTTTGTTGAAGCTTAATAGTGTTTTTTGCACTGTTACCCTACTTCTCCCAAGAGCCAAAAACTATGAATTTACTCATAATTCATTAGTTTTTGACCTTCCCTCTTCTAAAGATTGGTGGGCCACTCTTGTTTCAAACAAGAGTAGATCCCTCAAACCATCAAGCCAAAGGAAAGCTCTCAAATTCCTTCGTAAGTTGGAAATTCTCTCTTTTTTCTGTTCATTTTATGGTTTTTTATGATTTTTGTCTTCTCTAAAATGAATATGATGTTATGCCTCATTGAAAAAAGGCATTCCCCTCTCTTCTTTAGTAAATCCAACCATTCTTTATCCTAGATGAATGATTAATGGATAAAATCAAGTTTCTCATAATGTTTCTCTTAAATAAGTAGAAAATGTTTACCTTAGAATGATTTAAATACTCTTGGTGAAAGTCTGGTTGATTTTAGAGAGTTAAAAATTTGAAAAATGGTCAGCTATACAAAGGAGGTTATGGCAAAATTTTTTGAAATTGTGTAAAATAAGTTTTACTTTTCTTATTCAAAAAGAGTAATTCCCATCGTATATGTATTCAAAAAGAGTAATTCCCATCGTATATGTATTCTTAAAGTGTTATTTTTCATTCTAAGTATAAAAAAATGCATACTAGAATTATTTTATTAAAAAAATGTTACTTTCTTTAGAATTAAATTATATGCATAGAAGGAAGCATATTGAAATTGTTATTTTGATTATAAAAGTGTTATTTTCATCATAAATGATTTTTATGCATAAAAGAAATTCTTTTATATTAAAAGAGTGATTTTCATCATAAATGATTTGTATGCATGAACATATGCATGCAAGATTTTTTTTATATTAAAAGTGTGATTTTCATCATTAATGATTTTTATGCATAAATGGATGCATAAAAGAAATTCTTTTATATTAAAAGAGTGATTTTCATCATAAATGATTTGTATGCATGAACATATGCATGAAAGATTTTTTTTATATTAAAAGTGTGATTTTCATCATTAATGATTTTTATGCATAAATAGATGCATAAAAGAAATTCTTTTATATTAAAAGAGTGATTTTCATCATAAATGATTTGTATGCATAAAAGATATTTTTTATATTAAAAGTGTGATTTTCATCATAAATGATTTTTATGCATAAATGGATGCATAAAAGAAATTCTTTTATATTAAAAGAGTGATTTTTATCATAAATGATTTGTATGCATAAAAGATAATTTTTATAATTAAAAGTGTGATTTTCATCATAAATTAATTTTATGCATAAATGGATGCATAAAAGAAATTCTTTTATATTAAAAGACTGATTTTCATCATAAATGATTTGTATGCATAAAAGATTTTTTTATATTAAAAGTGTGATTTTCATCATAAATGGATTTTATGCATAAATTAGATGCATAAGAGAAATTCTTTTATTCTAAAAGTGTAATTCCTACTAAATTAGATTTATGCATAGAAAGATGCATAAAGAAATCTATTTTTATTTCAAAAGAGTTATTCTCATCAATTTTGATTTTATACATAGAATGATACATAAAGAAATCCATTTTTAGTTCAAAAGAGTTATTTTCATCAATTTTGATTTTATGCATAGGAAGATGCATAAAAGATTGATTTTTAATTCAAAAGTGTCATTCTCATTTAAAATGAATTTATGCATAGGAAGATGCATAAAAGATTGATTTTTATTTCGAAAGTGTTATTCTCCTTAAAATGGAATTTCTGCATAAATAGATGCGTAAAGAAATCTTATATCAAAAATAAAAATTCTCTTGTATTCTATAAATAGATATGATGATGTGAAATGAATCAGATAGATGAAAATGAACAAAGAATGGATGGAGATGTATGTATGTGAAAGAATGGATGTAGATATATATATGTGAAAGAATGGATGTAGATGTGAATCGGGATAGATATGTGAAAGAATGGATGTAGAATGATAGAGGCGATGAGATGTGATGTAAATTGGTGGATAGATATGAATGATAAGGGGGGATGTGAATGAATATGATAACACATGAATCGAGATGTGAATGAATGATAAGGGATGTGAATGGATGTGATGTGATGTGAATCGGGATGTGAATGAACGATAAGGAACATGAATGAATGTGTTAGCATGTGAATCAAGATATGAATGAATGAAATGTGAAGTGAAGTGGATGTGATAAGATGCAACGTAAATTGAATATATGTTAATGTATGAGAAGTTATAAGATGTATGGGTAGATGTAAGTGGATGAGATCTGATGAGGATAAATGAAGAAATAAGTGATAAAATAGAAAAAGATGTGATTAGATAAAAATGGGGAATGCTTATGAAATGAATGTGGATTGATGTAGATGAATGTATGAATAATGTGGATTGATGTAGATGAATGTATGAATAATGTGGATTGATATAGATGAAGGTATGAATAATGTGATGTGATGTGTGGATGGATGTATGGATGATGTGGATTGATGTGAATGAATGTATGGATGATGTGGATTGATGTGGATGATGTGGATTGACGTGTGGATGATGTGATTGGATGTGAATTGATGTGGGAATGATGTGATGTGATAGGGATCAATGAAGTAAAATTACAAAAAGATGAGAAAACATGGGGCCTAATATGTAAGGATGTGGAGTGATTAAGAAAAGATGGAAATACTATTGGGACTGTAATTGTATGTGAAATCTATTTTTAAATGACTGTTTTATGTCAAGAATGCTGGGGTAGCATTTTGCCCGTCTTGTGAATGAGTTCGTGGAAGATCTATCTATTAAAGTTGCAACTGCTATGACGCGACGGAGAGTCAATGGAGGACGTCTCGTGTAGCAAGGTCGGCCGAGGTCTTGACCAGCCTCGGTTTGATTAAAATGGTGAGCTTTCGGTACAATGGATGAGGGACCAAGGAAGCGGCCTATGAGTGAAGCGCTAGGTGACCTGTGAAGGATCCTAGAGGGTGCTGACCATACGGTGCTTGGGCTCTAGGTCACCGAAGATACCCACAAGTACGCCGGGGAAGATATTGGATCAAGGTGTGAGTTGTTTTCTGAATTCGGGTATGGATTTGGTTGATTGACCATGCTGGTCCTCAACGGATGAGTCCATGACTCTTTTATATGGATCTGTTGGTTGATCTTGCTGATCTTCCACGGAGATTCCATTTTGTTATGTGAATATATTGCCGATTACTATGAGCTAGGAACTATCGCGAAAAGGCCCCTGAGTGAACAGGTGGTGAGCGTTCTGGTTGCCAATGATGCCATAAGTACACCGATGAAGGAATGATTGGAAATAAGGATTCAACCAGAGATTTTGAGGATTGTGATCAGTGACACAATGGTTTCATTAAAGGATTGTTTTAAAGATAGCTGACGCTGAGAAAAAGGTAATTTCATATTGGGTGTGTAAGTGGTGTGACTAGTTTTATGTTTGCATGAACATCCACCTAGGGGGCTTGGGAACTCTTTTCCCTGGTACACGGGATAAAACCTGACCAAATTCCTAATTGGATCCCATCACTACAGTGGTTGGCTAACCCATGGGACTGGATGGTGGACTGATGGATCCCATCACTACAGTGGTTGGGTGGTTGGCTAACCTATGGGACTGGATGGGGTTAGGCTGGACTGATGAATCCGTAAATCGAGACTCAATTTCTGTTTAGTTTGATAGATGAAGTAAATTTCGGACAAAAATTATTCTATGGAAAAGAATCAACAGCTATGCCTCTCAATGAGGAAAAGAGTGTTGGTCTCTATGATCCAAGTACAGTCTTTTTCCCTGATCTGACTATGGGACTTACGGGTTCGGTCAGATGAGCTCAGTTAGTTAAGGCTTTTGACTACGTTAGGGAAAAGTTATCCTGGTGGAATCGCCTGTGCTTTCTGGGCAAAGGAAGTTTTTCAGGTTCGGTTTCGAAAAAACTGATGGATTAGTCTCTTATCCGGATATCCGTGGTGGCGAGGCCCCGAGTGTGGGACCCTGCCCCACCAAGAAGTGCTACTTCCACTGCTAGCACCCATGAATTTGTTGCGCGATGGGGACAGGGATCTCACAGCTGGTATCAGAGCAATTTGGCTAATGAGGATCAACCAAAAATCCAAAAATGTCAAAAATTTATGAAGTAGCATACTATAAGATCAGAATTGTGTGATGAAATTCATACAAATTGTTATATTTGAACTGAAATTCATAAATTAGTAATTGGGTCTTCAGATGGAAGTACCACAATTGCATGGAACTCTTGACTTGCTTGAGGCCTAGACATGATGGTCTTTACCTTATAGTTGCAAGGACCGCGTGACTACCCGTATATACCGAGGGTATAACTGCAGCTCTTTATTGGCAGTATATGTTTAATTTTTAAATCTATGGTTTTCTTAATTTTCTTGTTTTATAGTTGATTGAAGTAAATTCTAATGCTATGCCTTGATGAAAAGGCCACACCCTTCTCTTCTTTATAATTAAGCCTTTCTTAATCCTAGAAAGATCAGTTAAATGATTAATTCAACTTTTCTTATTGTTTACTCTCTTTATTTTTGAAAATTGAGTAGATTAGAGTCCTATACATCTAGATTGGGTTAATCTAAGTTGAAATTAGAATGATAAAAATGAGAAATGGTCAGCCATACAAAGGAGGTTATGGCAAAATTTTCCAGAATTTTGTGGAAAAGATAGTTTGTTTTTATGTTATTCCAAAAGAGTAATTCCCACCGTTTGTGCATTCTAAAAGAAATATTCTAATTTACTCCATGTACATATTCACCTATGAATATGCATGGATATCTCTGATATTAATTATTAAAATTGATTTCTATGCATAGAAAGATGCATAATGGAAATTGTTTTATTATAAAAGTGTTATTTTCATTAAATTTAGTTTCTATGCATAATGGATTTTTTAAAATTATAAAATAGTTATTTTCATTAAATTTCAGTTCTATGCATAGAAAGATGCATAATGGAAAAATTTTTATTATAAAAGTGATATTTTCATTGAATTTAATTTCTATGCATAGAAAGATGCATAATGGATTTTTTTAATTATAAAATTGTTATTTTCATTGAATTTAATTTCTATGCATAGAAAGATACATAATGGAATTTTTTATTTATAAAAGTGTTATTTTCATTGAATTTAATTTCTATGCATAGAAAGATGCATAATGGATTTTTTTAAATTATAAAAGTGTTATTTTCATTGAATTTAATTTCTCTGCATAGAAAGATGCATAATAGATTTTTTAAATTATAAAAGTGTTATTTTCATTGAATTTAATTTCTATGCATAAAAAGATGCATAATGGAAATTTTTTTAATTATAAAAGTGTTATTTTCATTGAATTTAATTCCTATACATAGAATGATGCATAAAGGAATTCTTTTTATTTTAAAAGTGTAATTCCTATTAAATTTGATTTTATGCATAAATAGATGCATAAAAGGGATTTTTTAAATATAAAAGTGTTATTCCCATTAAATTTGATTTTATGCATAAATAGGTGTATAAAAGGATTTTTTTATATAAAAGTGTTATTCCGATTAGATTTGATTTTATGCATAAATAGATGCATAAAATGATTTTTTATATAAAAGTGTTATTCCAATTAAATTTGATTTTATGCATAAAATGATTTTTTTAATATAAAAATGTAATTCCCATTAAATTTAATTTTATGCATAAAAGGATTTTTTTATAAAAGTATTATTCCCATTGAAGTTGATTTTTATGCATAAATAAATGCATAAAGAATTTTATATCAAAATTAGAAATCTCTTTAATTCTATGTTTAATTTCTATGAGTATTTGATAAATGAATAAGTAAATACTCTAAGAGAGAAATTTCTATCGTTTTATATGCACACGAATTGTAAAGAGAAAATTCAAGAAATCTATCGAGATTGAAATATTCATATAAATGATTAACTTATTCCTCATTGGAATTCGTAATTAATTTAGAAATCAGTTAAGTGAATATTCAAAGAATGAAATTCAGTAAATTAGTAACTGAATTATCAATCCTTTTTGAGAAAGATAGTTCAGGAAAAATCTTATCAGACTCGAACCTTGAATCAGACTATGACCAAGACCAAACTCTTTCGGTAGTTTCGAGGAAAGAAGATGTGACCAGTTTAGAAAAATACACTCAAAACTCTTGCCAAATCTGAAACTAAGTTTGAGACCCTTCGAATTGATATGTGGATCAAGGTTACAGAATTTGAGGAATTTTGTTTTATGAAATTCAGTATTACGATCAAGAAGTTTTGGGGTTACTGATTCAAGAAATACTCCTTATATTCAAATGAAAATCAAACTGAAAACTTGCATAGAAACCTTGTTTTCTTAAAGGACTGTCTTACGCGCTAGAATGCTGCAGGGAGCATTTGGTATGTGTTTTTCTAAGGAAAGTTTGGTTGCAATAGCTGGCAGGGGGAGTGTTCAAAGGATAGCTCAGGCGGCAAAGCCTAGGTCTTGACCAGCCTCGGTACGGTTAAAATGGTGTGCTTCCGGTACGATGGATGAGGGCCGATGAAGCAGTCCCTGAGTGAAGTGCCAGGACACCTAAGGAGGATCCTAGAGGGTTTTGACCAGGCGATGCACGGGCTTGCGGTGCCTAGGACACCCATGCATATGTCGTGAAAGATATGTATGATGGACAAATGATTATTGTAATATCTGCTACTACTGGATCTTGTTGTTGTTGACCAGCTAGTCTCAACGGAGAGTCCATAGTGATACTGTTTTTTTTTGAAAAACAAAGGACTGGATGGAAATTTTGAGTTATGTCATCTGTAACCAATAACTATTTGTCAATGGATTGTTTTATAAGTTAAATTTTTAAAGAGGAGTGTGTGCGTATCTGTATTCGAAAGCAAAAGTTAAGAAAGGCATTCAATTATGGGTGGGTGAGTAATTGTCTGGTTCTACCGATTCCAGTGGTTGTGGTGGCTAATCCATGGGCCGTAGGCTGGAATCAGTGGAGTTTTAATAATGAAATTGAAAATATAGGAGTATGCTTAGAACTCGAGTAGTTAAATAAAAACCTGAGAAGACTTTCTCAAATGATTAGATCAACGAGACTCTGCCTGATTTTGGTTAGGAAAAAAGCGTTGATTTCTTCAAGTTAAGAAGTCTGTAGTAATATTTTTCCTTCTTTCTGGTTTAATCAGGTGAAGGATAGTTTAGCCTCTTGACCCCGTTTTAGAAAATTCGTTAAGAAAATCAAAAACGTGGAATCGTCCTCGTTTTCTAGGCAAGGGAAATTTTCTCGATTTTGGTTTCGGAATGACCACCAGATTAGTCTCATGTCTGGACATTCGAGGGCAAGGCCCCAAGTGAGAAGAGGAAGCTACTTCCGCTACTAGCAACCAGGAATTTGGTGCGCGAAGGGGGCAGAGGGGTCTCACAGAAAAGGATTGCTAGCATAAAAAGGGAGCCAAAGAAGCCAATGTAATGACGAAGAAGGAAGACAATGTGATGAGGCCTCCTAGGATGGAGGCAACACCGAGCATCTCTTCTAGATGATATGAGAAGCATGGTGCCTTACACGTAGTTATAACCCCACTCTCCCAATGTGTAAAATGTCAAGACCAAGCTAACTTTGTAGCTCATAGAGCAACCTAGACGGACCGCGCCAACCATATGAGTATGGAGTGTAGGCCAGGTCAAAGTTAGGTGTTAAAACTCTCATCACATTGAGGGGAGGTGTTGAAAAATGCAATGTGTTAGGGTGAAACATGCATAGAGCAAGGGGAGAATCGTGTGTATTATAAAAGGAATAGACTTAGGGAACATTGGCAAAGGTTGATTTGTATGATCATTCCTAAAAGGTGAAGTCAAAGGTCAAAAAGGTAGCACATGGAAAGTCCAAGAAGGCACGTGGCACAAGGGTGCACGTATGTATCTTGTGAGTAGGGAACTCCATGAGAGCTATAAAAGGATGTACTTGCATGAACTCTAACGGAATGCGGCTATGATGGTGTACTTCTTATTTGTTGTCATTATCTTAGTACTAGCTTAATCTTATTTTGTGTATTATCCCTTAATCAATATGCAATCATGTTCTCATATAGTTTTGATCCACCTTGAGCTTAATCATGCTTGATTTCTCAAGAGAGTATTTGTAATGTAAGACCATAAGTTCACTCAACAAGAACTTGATTACGTTATTGATGAAGTGGGTTCCCCTATCGCTTACTAGTTCAAGTGGATATCCAAATCTAGTAAGTATATTCTCGTAAAGGAATTTGGTTGTTGACTATGTAGCATCACCCTTTTGGGTCACATGGGCCTCTACCTGCTTGATACAACAGTATGTGAGGTAGAGACCATGATGAATCACGCTTGAGTACCATGGGCCATTGGACTAATGGTCTAATAAAGTCAATTCCCCCCTTTTCAAATGGTTGAAGAGACACTACAAGGTGGAGCATTTTATCATGGCGGTTATGAATATGAGCAAATCACTGACATTCATTGTAGCCTTTTACAAATTTAGTCGCCTCTCCAAATAGTGTGGACCACCACAAGCCTACCAAGTAGAACTTTTTTAGCGTGTAGTGTCTGCGGAGAAATATCCTCTAGCCACCCCGGAGTGGGCTTGCTCAAGGATGTTAACATATTGAAATTCTTGAGTGCCTCCTGATTGTATCTTAGCCCACCAACTTGTACAGTTGTCCTACAGTCAAGTAGAACTTTCTTGGCGGTGGTACGAGTCTGCAGAGAAATATCCTCCAACAAGGCTTTTGCTCAAGGATGTCGACATATTTAAATTCTTGAGGACAGTGCCTCTCAATTCTGCCTTAGCCCAATCATACGGTTTCCCTACAATCAATTGGTATTGGATAGGTCAAAAACCATACCTACTCCATATGTATAAGTGCCCCATTTTGTGGCAGATGGAGTTTTATGTTGTTCATTTGGGTCTATTTTTACTTGGGTATAACCGAAGATCCCATGAAGGAAGTTGTATGCGTTCTTCTAGCACATGCTCTATAAATGGAAAAAGGTAATGTTCTTTCACCATGAATGCAATTAAACTTTTAAGATTAACACAAAATTGGATCTTCCCGATTTTCTTAGGTACTATGACTATTAGGGATCGCCATTCCGTGTGCTCTATATCATAAATGAATCCAGCCTCAATGAGTTTGTCAATCTCCGAGGCCTTGACCATTCTACTAGAATACTTTGGATTCATTTGGTAGGCTCTATGCCTTGATGGTCACACTCCTTCCACAATGGGAATGGTGTGATTTAACCACCTCTAGGGCATTAGGAAAATTCTGGACTCAAAAGAGGGCTGTTTCAACAATAATATAATAATAGACACATAGATTGAGTGACATGTAATCTACGAACGAGATTCACCGGTGGTGGGACCTCTGTACAAACCCACCCAAAACGTGGAGAAACTCTTATCTTCATGAAATATTAAAAAAAACCATCACCTTGTCTTAAAATATTTAAAACCGTTTTTTTGTCAGAAACTAACACAATAAAAGAATGTTTTCCACATTCCTGTGTTCGACGTGGAGCACTAAAAAATTCTTTCCACCACCCCTAGAACTAATGAAGCTTGAATGCTTGGAATAGATAGATACACATTCTCCCGGTTATTCACTCAACTTGGTTCCACTTTTGAATCTCGAAACATCTTTGGCGCCCAAAAGAACACACCGTCCCTCATTTCATCCTCCCTCCTTGATCCACAAAAGCGGTTAGCCCAGTCATCCACTTTCTGCTACTTCTTCTTTCTCATACGTCTGTTAATCTATCATGGCACCCGAAAGTGGACTGAAACGAGCAAGGAGCAATATCTCATCTGTTGTGTTGTATAACATAAAAGACGAGAACGAAGAATGGATTTCCCAAGTATACAGGAAGTACTCTTGGGTCACTATGCAGCCAGGAAAACAAGGCCACTACCGAGTGAAGGGAAAGGCATCTGAAGACTTGGCCAAACATTAGAAAGGAAGGATCCTTGACTTTAAGATGGCACCAGGAGGGAAAACTGTCAAAGAAGTGTTGATTCAGCATGTATTCATGCAAAAAGAGATCAACGTGGGACCATTGTCCTTCCAAGACACAGACCACATTGTAAGTGCTTGTGTTTTGTATTTCAATGTTGCAAATAAGGTGATTGATATACATTTTTCTGCCTTGCACAGATTTGTACCCATCCAATCTTCAGGAGTGGGAGCTTGCACAATGCTTGACGGGATTCTTGAATGTCGTACATGGTGAGGTGGGGGAACTTCAATATGAAGGTCGTGCACCAAGTGATCTCGCAAGAAGTAGAACATATTTCTATGACTCATTTTATACCTTGCCCACTCAATCCAATCGACATGGAAAGTTGGAACGTATTCCGTTCCCCGCACTTGATAGTCCTGAGTGGCCATTGCTTGACACAGAAGTGATAGAGTCATACAAGACCAAAATGTTTAATGATATTAAATGTGCTATGAAGCCTAGCATTGGTGCAAGAAATGTGCACTTAAGTTTGTTTGTTCCAATAGCATGCTTTCTTCATTTATTTTGTGATTGTAAACAATTGAGAAAAACTAGAACAACTTTTGTGTGCAAAGATGTAGATGAAGCCTGGCTTGATCATTTGTTTGACAAAGGTTGGAGAGTGAAATCATCAAAGGGAGATGATTTGATCGAATGTCGATTGAACACCTCCGACATTGCATTTTGGTGAGTGTTAAAACATTATAATGTATTTTTGTGAAACAGTTACAACGCTTATTTGATTATACTCAGAAAATTATCCTAATGATATTTTGGAATCAGATACTATATTGCCACGCAACATCTGTGCATGTCATTTACTTATAGAAGGTGGTGATGGATCAACAACAACTGGGAAAGCATGGCCACTCTTGCTTGATAGATATAGTTATGATTCGACAGGGTCACCCATCTTTGACATTGGAAGTGGAAGAGAATTGGACTCTCGAATATGTTAGGAAGGAATTAGAAGTAGCTATTCAGAATCCTCCAGATCAATTTTGCTTCAAGCTCGATGGTCGGAAGCTAAGTAAAAGAAGAGAGCATCAGATCATTTGTAAAGATGTTGCAGCCCCACATGAATTGGAGGCACTAGAAGATATATGATGTGACCATGTATACGGTGACAATGTATTTTTCATATGCAATAAACTTATCTATTCAGAACATTGTTTTTGTAATGCTTTATTGTTTAAAACAATGTAATGAAGGCAAGAATTCCCCAATTGAAGTTTTATGTACACAAAAAAGGCTTAAAGTAAGAAAGCAAGCAGTGAAGGAACACAGTAGCAAATTTGATCCTCCGATTTTCAAATGAAAAGTGTATTTACAATTGATGTTCTCTCTCCAATACATGTATAGCTGCATATTTACAAACATACATTTGTTGGAAGAAGGAAAAAACTATTTATTACTGGAACCCATAGGTATCGGCTTCAGGATGGAGCCATGGCTCTTCTCCCAAGTATGGAGCCCATGTAAGAGGCTCAGGGGGGCCTATCCCCCCTCGTGGATTGGGCGGGATGAAGTCCACTGGCCCGTCTGGAGGCATAACTTCAGCGACCTCGATCAATTTTGCAATCGTTTCCTCCCTAAACGTTTGGACGTCTAGGTCCACGTAGCGAGACATTGATGGAAACTGCCATCACAATTCATCAAGGCATAAATAAGATCAACATGACAATATATAAGAAGATAAACAAGAGCATGCATGCGTATGGGAGCTGAAAATGCTTACATCCTCTGAAGGGAGCTGAAAAATGCTTCGTAGCAGCAACATTGCATTAAGTGCAACCCTCCACCCACAGCTGTAGCCATCTTCTTGTTTGGGGACACTAACCCTTCGGATGGTCGATCGATCCAGGGTGTCGATGTCCATGCTGAGGCTCTCGTAAGCTGCTATTAGTTTCTTGACTCCACTGTAAACAGAGACCAATCATTATCCTGATCAATCCGGACTTCTAACTCAAACAATAATATGTATCTTAATGATTTTTACTTGGCAACAAAAATTGCAGTGCCTCCCGATTCATGGCGTGGAGTGCGCGAACATTTTCCCTTTTTGTTTGCAATGCTAGCATTGCAGCTTGATGTTCCCTTTGAGCGCTTGTCATTAAATTTGCCCGAGTCTCATGCTCATGATCTGGACCTCCCTCGGTCACCTTTTCAATTCTCACTTTTTGTACAGGACGGACATCCAAAATTTGTAACATTCGTTTATTAGTAAACGTAACTGGTCTAAGTAACTTATCGTATCTGAAACGAAGGGCTACTAGGCTGAAAAAATCTTTGTTCATTACTGTCACCCTGTGTGCGTGGGCAGCAAGAACGTAACTATCCAAAAAAAATTCGATCATCCAATCTTCTGTGGCCTCTTGCAAGCAAAACAAGGCCGATGCCTTCCACCTAAACAAAATTCCATTCTGCTCACAAATTCTCCTGGCAAGCCTCTGGAAAGGCAATCTGGGAATAGCAGCTGTCGGGTGCTTCATAAACTTTTTGATTTCTCGCAGGGCTGTCGAATGCTCTGCGAAACGCCTTAGTCTAGGCTGCGTTTTGGACAATCGGGAAGGACTGCTTGATTTCCTTGATCTTGAGGCTTTTAGAACGCCCATCTTCTTCCCAGTAGATGAGGGAGCTGCATTGTCAATGGGTCTAGCTGTATGCCTTACACGAGCCATCTGAAAACGTAAGAAAAAGCAGAAAACTTTGCTATTCAGTAGTACACGATTAACAATTCACCATAAAGCGAGAGAGGGGGGCCAAGAAAGCAATATGCACTTCCTCGCGTTATGGTGAATCCATTCACCATAACGAGAGATGAAGGCCCACAGAAACACAATAATCCTTCTCGCATTATGGTGAATTCATTGACACCAATAAGAGGCAGATTATCGTGCATTCTTTGAGCTTCGATCTTGCGTTATAGTGATTTGATTTACTATAACGCGAGACTAAGAGCCAGTCAAAGCATAACAATCCTCCTCGCGTTATAGTGAATCGATCTACTACAACGGGAGGAGGGTTCTCCCGAATCTCTTACCATTCCGTCTTGCAGTTTGGTGATTCGATTCACCATAACACATAGAGCAGTATTGAGATTCTAATGACTCGTCGTCTGCTTTACGGTGAATCGAATCACCATGACAGAGGGCAAACAGTCGAAGAGAAAACAATGGCAGAGAGCAAACAGTCGAAGGAAAAACAAAACAATCAAGTATTATACAAGAAACTCACAAAACAATCAAGTAATACACTTTCATCACATTCTATGAGTGGGAATGGATGGAGACTGTCGTGTAGGAGGTGATTTAATTGACACCAATAAGAGGTGGATTATCGTGAATCCTTTGCCCCTTGGTCATGCGTTATGGTGAATCGATTCACCATAACGCGAGTCTAAGGGCCAGTCAAAGCAAAACTATCCTCCTCGCGTTATAGTGAATTGATTTTCTACAACGGGAGGAGGATTATCGCGAATCTCTTATGTTTGCCTTCTGCCATGGTGATTCGATTCACCATAAGACATGGAGCTTATTGAGATTCTAATGGCCCGTCGTGTGCTTTAAGGTGAATCGAATCACCACGGCAGAAGGCAAACAGTCGAAGAAGAAACAATGGCACAGGGCAAACAGTCGAAGAAAAAACAAAACAAACAAGCAATATACAAGAAACTTACAAAACAATCAAGTAGTATACAAAAACTTACATTTCTTGCGTGCGAATGGATGGAGACTGTCGTGCAGGAGGTGGAAAGTCGGTTCAGTACTGTGGCGGTAGTCGGAAGTCACCTGGAGGCAAGCAGGACGGACAAGGCAAAATCGATAAGATGACGAAAAGGTGGCGTGATTAACGGCTTTGATTAGTCTTTAGAGCGAACACACGTGCTGGCGGGCTGCCAGGGTGACTAGGCAGCGCTGACGTGTCGCATAGCATTAAAAAGGGCTTTGATTAAACTTTATAGCTTGTACACATGCTAGGTACACGGCGGGCTCCCACGTGGCATTCATGGAATGGCGGGTGAAAACGTGGCGCTGACGTGTCGCGTAGCATTAAAAACGGATTTTCTAGGATACTCATCTCATTTATTGCCTCTCTTGGAGTTCGTATTCTCATTTATCTCCCCACCAACGGCCTTCATCTCCATCAACGACTGACTATCTCCTCCAGCCCTCCTTCATCAATCATCCTCCTGTATCCAACGTCAAAGACAAACCTCCAACCTCCTTCATCTCCATCTCCTGCGACGATTGTATACAATTCGTTTTCCTGGTATTTTTATCTCTTTTGTGCTTCCTTCTTCTTTTGTTATTTCGTTGTTTTGGTTTCAGTCGTGGAGAACTTCTTGCTTTGTCTTTTCATCGCGTTAAGGTGAATTAAAAACCTATGACTCCTCGCCTTATGGTGAATTGACTGCGAAGAAGAGTATTTTAATTCGTTTGACACCTCCTCTCTCAGTATGGGTACTGGAGAACTATCTTTATTTTTAATTCACCATAACGTTAGAGGCGTTGCCAAAGGATGATAAAGTCGTCATGTTGCGGTGAATCAATTCACCATAACGCGAGCGAAGGTCCCATAGGAAGCACAATATTCCTCCTTGCATTATGGTGAATCGATTCACCATAACGCGAGAAGAGGTCCTTGACTTAGCTGCAATTTTATTTGCGTTAGGGAAAATAGATTCACTACAACGCGAGGAGGAATACCTGGATTCCTCTGGCATCTCCTCTCACGTTATGTTGAATCCATTTACACCACACAGAGATTTGTTGTTTAAGATCGACTGTCTCTTGATTCATTGCTTGAACTAATATTTTCCATGTCTTATCTACAGACTTGAATTCAGCCATGGCGCAAGTTCAAGTCGAATTTGATGTGGACGAAGAGATTAAAGAAACACCTGCAACTCTATTATATGACTTCCTCTACAAATGTCGACATCATGATTTGCACCCTGCAATTTCGTTGATGTTCAATTGCGATTTTTCTCTGGAGGATACATTGTCTAGCCATCATGGATACTTCGAAGAGGCAAAGCAAGAGTTTGACGAGCTCACAAATGAAGAACCAATGATGATTGATGGGAAAAGTCACATTCATTTTAATCTCAAGGTGTCGCCGGAGAAGAAGCAGAGGTTAAACAGGGATTGGCACAAGGTGCCATGTGATAAGAAGTGTGAGATCCCCCTGTTCCCACCGAGCAACGGATTCGGGTACTAGCAGCGGAAGTAGCACTTCTCGCACGGGACAGGGGTCCCACATTCGGGGCCTCGTCCACGGATATCCGGACAAGAGACTAATCCGTCGGTTTTTCCAAAACCGAACCCGGAAAAAACTTCCCTTACCCGGAAAGCACGGGCGATTCCACCAGGATAATTTTTTATTCTAACGTAGTCAAGATCATTACTGATCACGCTGATCCAACTGCACCTATAAAGATACTCGGTCGGATCAAGGAAGAAACTTGCACTTGGATCATTGGGATCAACGCTTTTTTCCCCATCAAGAGGCACAGCCGTTGATTCCTATCCATAGAACAATTACTATCCGGGACTTACTTCATCTATCGTAATAACAGAAATTGAGTCTCGGTTTACGGATCCATCAGTCCAGCCTAACCCCATCCGATCCCATGGGTTAGCCAACCGCCCAACCACTGTAGTGATGGGATCCAATTTGGAATTTGGTTAGGTTTTGTCCCGGGTACCAAGGAAAAGAGTTCCAAGGTCCCCTAGCCGGAATTTCATGCAAACATAAAACTAGCCACACCACTTACACACCCAATATGAAAATTGCCGTTTTCTTAGCATCAGCTAACTTTAAAACAATCCTTTAATGAAACCATAGTACCACTGATCACAATCTCCCAATTTATCCAGTTGATTCATAATTTCCCATCATTCCTTCATCAGAGTATCTATGGCATCATTGGCAACTAGAACGCTCACCACCTGTCCACACAGAGGCCGTTTCCATAGTTCCTAGCCCATAATACTCGATAATATAATCACTTATCAAGATGGACTCTCGTTGAAGATCAGCAAGATCAACCAACAGATCCATATAAAAAGAGCCATGGACTCATCCGTTGAGGACCAGCAAGGTCAGTCAACCAGATCCATGCCCGGTTTCGCAAAACAACTCTTACTCCTTGTTCCAATATCTTCCTCGACGCACGCGTGGGTATCCTAGGCGACCCAGAGCCCGAGCACCGTATGGTCAGCACCCTCTAGGATCCTTCGCAGGTGACCTAGCGCTTCACTCATAGGCCGCTTCCTTGGTCCCTCATCCACCGTACCGGAAGCTCACCATTTTAATCGAACCGAGGCTGGTCAAGACCTCGGTCGACCTTGCTACGCGAGACGTCCTCCATTGACTCTCCGTCAGCAGTTGCAACTTTATCAGTTAGGTCTCCACGACCTTACTCACAAGACGGTCAAAATGCTTCCCCAGCATTCTTGACATAAAACAGCCATTTACAAACAGCATTTACAAACAGTTTACAAATACAGTTTCTATATTAACTCTCATTTTTCCACATTATCCCTCATTAATCCACATTACTTATTCCACATTCCATGTATATGTGTACTCATCCAATCACCTCCTTTTCCATCTCTTCACTTCAGATTCCTTCACATCACATATCATATATTCACATCCATATCCACATCCATACATCCACATCCACATCCACATTCACATCCATACATCCACATCTACATGCTTATCTCCATTTTCACATCCTCATTTATACATCCACATCCCATATCCACATTCATACATACACATCCATATCCACATCCACATCCACATCCACATCCACATTCACATCCATGCATCCACATCTACATGCTTACCTCCATTTTCACATCCTCATTTATACATCAACATCCCATATCCACATTCATACATACACATCCATACATCCACATCTACATCCACATACATACATACATCCACATCCACATTCCACATTCACATCTATACATCCACATCTACATTCACATTCACATACATCCACATCCACATTCCCATACATCCACATCTATACATCCACATTCCACATTCACATCTACATTCACATTCACATACATGCATCCACATCTACATGCTTACCTCCATTTTCACATCCTCATTTATACATCCACATCCCATATCCACATTCATACATACACATCCATACATCCACATCTACATCCACATACATACATACATCCATATCCACATTCCACATTCACATCTATACATCCACATCTACATTCACATTCACATACATCCACATCCACATTCCCATACATCCACATCTATACATCCACATTCCACATTCACATCTACATTCACATTCACATACATCCACATCTACATTCACATTCACATACATCCACATCCCCATTCCCATTCACATCTATACATCCACATCTACATCCACATACATACATACATCCACATCCACATTCCACATTCACATCTATACATCCACATCTACATCCACATTCACATACATCCACATCCACATTTCCATTCACATCTATACATCCACATCCATTCACATCTATACATCCACATCTACATCCACATTTACATCTATGCATATACATCTTCATGCATATATCCATTTTCATGTTCATACATCCACACTCCCATCTCCATATCCACACATCCACATACATACATCCATTTTCACATTCCCATTTATATAACCCCATATACCTTCACATCTAATCTTTTACATCACATCCATTCTCGCCCTATCACAACCCATATACATCTTATCCTATCACATACACTTCTTACCTCATCCCCCCATACACATCTTAATTCATCTTCTGACATCCTAACTTATTTCATAAGCATCTTATCACCTCTTATCACACCTCTTATCACATCCTATCACTTTCCATACGCATCTTATCAATTCTTATCACATCTCATACACCTCTTATCACATCTTATCACATTTCATATCTTTAAAAAAAAAAAAAAAGAGAATTCTTTTATTTGATATAAGATTTCTCTACACATTTATTTATACATAAATTCCATTTAAGGAGACTAACACTTTCGAAATTAAAATCAATCTTTTATGCATCTTCATATGCATGATTTCAATTTGGTAGGGAATTATACTTTTAGAATAAAAGAATTTCTCTTATGCATCTAAGTTAAGCATAAAATCCATTTATGAGGAAAATCATACTTTTAGTATAAAAAGAATATCTTTTATGCATACCTATATGAAATCCAATATGATAAAAGTAACACTTTTGATATAAAAATTTTTCCTTTATGCATACTTCTATGCATGAAAATTAAAAATGATAAAAGTAACACTTTTGATATAAAAATTTTCCTTTATGCATACTTCTATGCATGAAAATTAAAAATGATAAAAGTAACACTTTTGATATAAAAATTTTCTTTTATGCATACTTTTATGTATGAAATAAAAATGATAAAAGTAACACTTTTGATATAAAAATTTATCCATTATGCATACTTCTATGCATGAAAATAAAAATGGTAAAAATAACACTTTTGATATAAAAATTTATCCTTTATGCATACTTCTATGCATGAAAATAAAAATGGTAAAAATAACACTTTTGGTATAAAAATTTATCCTTTATGCATAATATTAAAATTCAATTTCTCCATGATTATAATGAAATTCTTTCAATTAATCTAGGATGATGATTCCTAGAATATGGTAGGAAGTCCTCTTTTTATGCTTTGAATGAAAAATTTTTATGCATAATTTTTATAAAAATTTTGCCATAGCTCCGCTGCTATGACTGATAAATCTCAATTTTTCTAAGGGATAAAGCTTATCATTAAGGAAATAATTAAAATGATTCTCTAATTGGATCCTTAATCCATAATGGATTGAATCATCAATATACATAAACTAAAAGCATAAGAAAAAGCCATTAATTTGGCCTCAAGCATAGCTTAATCTTGGGTTAAGGAAAAGCTTTATGAAAAGCTTGATTTGGATTGAGAATGGGTCATGAGTATGACCATTTCTTGAGTGAGAGAGAGAATTTACATAAGAATCATTAGAATTTAAACATAAATGAAAATTAACTTCAATAGCATTTATTAAATTATGTAACTCTTCACTACTATTCAAACTTCAATAGCATTTAAAAAAAAACCATACCAATTAAACTTCTCAAGCTTGAGAGGGGTTGAGAAGAGAGAAACATTGAGAAATTATAGAAAGATGAATATTCACTAATTACCTTACAACTTGCTTGATTCTTTGTTCACGGTAGAGGCCCCCAACCAATCAATTGGTTAAGTATGTTGATGGAGCCACTAATGGGGATTGAAGAAAGAGGGAAGCTCCAAAAACTAGTGAATTATTAAATGAATTCACAGTTTCTGGCTTAGGTGGAGTAGAGTAACGATGCATAAACACTATATATTTTTCAACAAGGGGGAGGCTTCTATTTATAGGAAAAATTGAGCTCCTAACCAAACAAACTGATTCTAGAATTTTCTAAATCAGTTTGGTCAATATTTGACCATTTTTAGGTCAGTTAAGCTAACTTTTTGGAACTAGACTTAAATGAGGAGAGAGGAGAGATGAAATATCTCAATTTTTATGAGTTTAAAACTCATTCAAGCATGTGAAATATGCACCTCCTTTAAAGAACTCCCTTTCCTTACATATGTCATATTTTTAATATTGCTCATAATTTTTTTACTAATAAACCTTGTACATTTTCAACTCTTCATCTTATGTGAAATATGCACCTCCTTTAAAGAACTCCCCTTCCTTACATATGTCATACTTTTAATATTGCTCATAATTTTTTTACTAATAAACCTTGTACATTTTCAACTCTTCATCTTATGTGAAATATGCACCTCCTTTAAAGAACTCCTCTTCCTTACATATGTCATACTTTTAATATTGCTCATAATTTTTTACTAATAAACCTTGTACATTTTCAACTCTTCACCTCATGTGAGCATTTACTCATTTTTGGGTATTTTCTTTTTACAAATTGGATTTATCTCCTCCCTACACATGGATTGATGCTATTGGTCCATAGGAACCTTAATTGGACCATAGTCTAAAGATTTCTGAAAATCTAGACCCTTAGGCTAAGGTTCTTTATAGCTATTTTCAATTAATTCCAATTGCACATTGGAAAATTCTTTTTGAATTTCTGTTTCAGGGGAACTCATCTGAATTAGAAGAGATATTTTTCTATCCAAAAATATTCAAAATCTGAATATTCTCTCTCTAGAATATTTTTCTCTCTCTAGGCTAAAACAGATAGAAACAAGGTCTTTATATTTCTGAAGAGGGATTGATTACAGGGAAAGATACTAGACATCAAAAAGGGGGTGGGGGAGGAATCTTACATTCTACCCCACTTAAAAAACGCGAGATGTCCTCATCTCGCAAACTGGGATAATTTCGCAAGATGCACGAATTATGAGACTTAGAGAAAAATTTAAATCAGGATTAACCACCAAGAAAAAGTCTCAAAGAGAGCAAGATTCAAGATAAGAACAAGATTTAAACTTTATTCATTCTCGGAACTTATACAGTAAAGATAGAAGAACTCTTTACACTTCCATAAGCCCGTCCATCATATGATCACAAAAGCAACACTCACAAGCTGCACAAGTATAGGGTAACTCATCTATGGGAATGATTCTGCTGGTTATTGCCGCACCTATCTCAGTGGTATGAGGTGATCTAACAAAAGGACCTCTGAGAGGCAAGCCAAAAACGGGGTAAAGGCATATCTTCTCATGAGGAAGAAAACACGCCAATAAGAAGACCCGCTCAGAAAACCCAGGATGCCTTGATCTCATGATGCAGTAGTATCGGGGACCTAAACCCAAAGCTTCAATAACCATGGCCAAGCGGACATTGTTACGGAAGTGCTGCTGACCCCAGGGTGTTACCCTAGTTATGTCTTGATAGGTCCGCCATTTGGTCTGCGCTACAGAAGTTCCCAAGTGAGGGAAAAGTGAGCGCTCATACTGTTCTATAAAATCCTTCTTCACAGACTCACTTGCGTCTTGAAGGTGAGGAATCATTATGGATAAAACTAATTCTTGTTGCCAAGCCATGCAGGAGATTAGGAAGAAAGGAGATCGATGGGAGTAAGATTACTGTGAGCGACAAGTAAAAGTTACGACTTATATAAAGGAAGGAGCTAGCGTAACTTAGAAGCCAACGGTAGCTTGCCACTGAAGTTTTACCGTCTTTCCATGATTTGGGTTTGGCACAATTTTCTATAGAAGGCATTAAGAACTTTGAGATGAGGAGATAAAAGAAGTTCGTAAGTTAAATCACCTACTTTCTTTGGTCCACAATATCTGGGAGATAACTTCTTATACTTCCCAAGAGATAAAGAACTTCTTTTGGGTCGTACTCGAGACCAAAACCTTGATATCCAAAACATCGATTCTCACTTCTGAACTCGTTGTTCTGAATCCTTAAAACAGGTGGGACTCTTGAGAAGTATTCAGGAAAAAGGTTCTTCCTTTTTTAAACAGAATCTTTCTTTTATTTTAGAGAGGGAATAATTATAAGATCAAAAAGGGAGATTCTTACTCCTGTATACCTCTAAGGCTGGGGGAGAATCTTACATTCTACCCCACTTGAAAAGTGCGAGATGTCGTCATCTCATAAAGTAGAGGACAACTCTTTTTCTTAAGATCCAATTTTATTCTGGGGTTCCTTATATTCTGGTCAACCCAACAGAATACTGGGATAAATATCCCTTAGAACTCATCATTAAATAACAATTCATTCAGATCATATAATTCATATCTTTAACATGATAAAGGTTCATTAGACCGAAAAATTTCCTTCTGAGCATTCCTCCACGGGAATTTCAGTCAAGTAAGTTCTCAATTTGTCATCCCTTAACTTGATCTAACGGTCAAGTGTTAACAGTAGCAATTTGACAGCACAATCCACTAATCTCATAGTGATTTGCTGAATCATTTTCATCATTTATCATTACAGGGACTTACAGGGACTCGTCCCAATCATCCACCTTGTGGTTTCGCTCAGCTTATTACATTTCAATCCATTTTCAGGGATCATCATTTTTCAATCAGAATCCAAATCAATTCATCGGTTTCCAAACAGAACTAAAAATCATATCAACCACATTCGAAATCACCATCTCGATAGCATTAACGCTTATAATTTCAAGTCTTAGATTTACTCGTATATACTGTCAGTAAAGAGCTGCAGTTATACTCTCGGTATATACGGTAGTCACGGCCCTTGGAATTATAAGGTAAATACCATCATGTCTAGGCCTCAAGCAAGTCAGGGATTCTATATAATTGCGGTACTTCCATCTGAAGACCCAATTACCAAATTACGAATTTCAATTTGAATATCAAATTGTATGAATTATATCACACAATTACAACCTTTTTGGTGTTTCTTGATAAATTTCTGACCTATTTGTCTTCTCAATTGATCTTTATTAACCAAATGCTCTGATACCAACTGTGAGATCCCCCTGTTCCCACCGAGCAACGGATTCGGGTACTAGCAGCGGAAGTAGCACTTCTCGCACGGGACAGGGGTCCCACATTCGGGGCCTCGTCCACGGATATCCGGACAAGAGACTAATCCGTCGGTTTTTCCAAAACCGAACCCGGAAAAAACTTCCCTTACCCGGAAAGCACGGGCGATTCCACCAGGATAATTTTTTATTCTAACGTAGTCAAGATCATTACTGATCACGCTGATCCAACTGCACCTATAAAGATACTCGGTCGGATCAAGGAAGAAACTTGCACTTGGATCATTGGGATCAACGCTTTTTTCCCCATTAAGAGGCACAGCCGTTGATTCCTATCCATAGAACAATTACTATCCGGGACTTACTTCATCTATCGTAATAACAGAAATTGAGTCTCGGTTTACGGATCCATCAGTCCAGCCTAACCCCATCCGATCCCATGGGTTAGCCAACCGCCCAACCACTGTAGTGATGGGATCCAATTTGGAATTTGGTTAGGTTTTGTCCCGGGTACCAAGGAAAAGAGTTCCAAGGTCCCCTAGCCGGAATTTCATGCAAACATAAAACTAGCCACACCACTTACACACCCAATATGAAAATTGCCGTTTTCTTAGCATCAGCTAACTTTAAAACAATCCTTTAATGAAACCATAGTACCACTGATCACAATCTCCCAATTTATCCAGTTGATTCATAATTTCCCATCATTCCTTCATCAGAGTATCTATGGCATCATTGGCAACTAGAACGCTCACCACCTGTCCACACAGAGGCCGTTTCCATAGTTCCTAGCCCATAATACTCGATAATATAATCACTTATCAAGATGGACTCTCGTTGAAGATCAGCAAGATCAACCAACAGATCCATATAAAAAGAGCCATGGACTCATCCGTTGAGGACCAGCAAGGTCAGTCAACCAGATCCATGCCCGGTTTCGCAAAACAACTCTTACTCCTTGTTCCAATATCTTCCTCGACGCACGCGTGGGTATCCTAGGCGACCCAGAGCCCGAGCACCGTATGGTCAGCACCCTCTAGGATCCTTCGCAGGTGACCTAGCGCTTCACTCATAGGCCGCTTCCTTGGTCCCTCATCCACCGTACCGGAAGCTCACCATTTTAATCGAACCGAGGCTGGTCAAGACCTCGGTCGACCTTGCTACGCGAGACGTCCTCCATTGACTCTCCGTCAGCAGTTGCAACTTTATCAGTTAGGTCTCCACGACCTTACTCACAAGACGGTCAAAATGCTTCCCCAGCATTCTTGACATAAAACAGCCATTTACAAACAGCATTTACAAACAGTTTACAAATACAGTTTCTATATTAACTCTCATTTTTCCACATTATCCCTCATTAATCCACATTACTTATTCCACATTCCATGTATATGTGTACTCATCCAATCACCTCCTTTTCCATCTCTTCACTTCAGATTCCTTCACATCACATATCATATATTCACATCCATATCCACATCCATACATCCACATCCACATCCACATTCACATCCATACATCCACATCTACATGCTTATCTCCATTTTCACATCCTCATTTATACATCCACATCCCATATCCACATTCATACATACACATCCATATCCACATCCACATCCACATCCACATCCACATTCACATCCATGCATCCACATCTACATGCTTACCTCCATTTTCACATCCTCATTTATACATCAACATCCCATATCCACATTCATACATACACATCCATACATCCACATCTACATCCACATACATACATACATCCACATCCACATTCCACATTCACATCTATACATCCACATCTACATTCACATTCACATACATCCACATCCACATTCCCATACATCCACATCTATACATCCACATTCCACATTCACATCTACATTCACATTCACATACATGCATCCACATCTACATGCTTACCTCCATTTTCACATCCTCATTTATACATCCACATCCCATATCCACATTCATACATACACATCCATACATCCACATCTACATCCACATACATACATACATCCATATCCACATTCCACATTCACATCTATACATCCACATCTACATTCACATTCACATACATCCACATCCACATTCCCATACATCCACATCTATACATCCACATTCCACATTCACATCTACATTCACATTCACATACATCCACATCTACATTCACATTCACATACATCCACATCCCCATTCCCATTCACATCTATACATCCACATCTACATCCACATACATACATACATCCACATCCACATTCCACATTCACATCTATACATCCACATCTACATCCACATTCACATACATCCACATCCACATTTCCATTCACATCTATACATCCACATCCATTCACATCTATACATCCACATCTACATCCACATTTACATCTATGCATATACATCTTCATGCATATATCCATTTTCATGTTCATACATCCACACTCCCATCTCCATATCCACACATCCACATACATACATCCATTTTCACATTCCCATTTATATAACCCCATATACCTTCACATCTAATCTTTTACATCACATCCATTCTCGCCCTATCACAACCCATATACATCTTATCCTATCACATACACTTCTTACCTCATCCCCCCATACACATCTTAATTCATCTTCTGACATCCTAACTTATTTCATAAGCATCTTATCACCTCTTATCACACCTCTTATCACATCCTATCACTTTCCATACGCATCTTATCAATTCTTATCACATCTCATACACCTCTTATCACATCTTATCACATTTCATATCTTAAAAAAAAAAAAAAAGAGAATTCTTTTATTTGATATAAGATTTCTCTACACATTTATTTATACATAAATTCCATTTAAGGAGACTAACACTTTCGAAATTAAAATCAATCTTTTATGCATCTTCATATGCATGATTTCAATTTGGTAGGGAATTATACTTTTAGAATAAAAGAATTTCTCTTATGCATCTAAGTTAAGCATAAAATCCATTTATGAGGAAAATCATACTTTTAGTATAAAAAGAATATCTTTTATGCATACCTATATGAAATCCAATATGATAAAAGTAACACTTTTGATATAAAAATTTTTCCTTTATGCATACTTCTATGCATGAAAATTAAAAATGATAAAAGTAACACTTTTGATATAAAAATTTTCCTTTATGCATACTTCTATGCATGAAAATTAAAAATGATAAAAGTAACACTTTTGATATAAAAATTTTCTTTTATGCATACTTTTATGTATGAAATAAAAATGATAAAAGTAACACTTTTGATATAAAAATTTATCCATTATGCATACTTCTATGCATGAAAATAAAAATGGTAAAAATAACACTTTTGATATAAAAATTTATCCTTTATGCATACTTCTATGCATGAAAATAAAAATGGTAAAAATAACACTTTTGGTATAAAAATTTATCCTTTATGCATAATATTAAAATTCAATTTCTCCATGATTATAATGAAATTCTTTCAATTAATCTAGGATGATGATTCCTAGAATATGGTAGGAAGTCCTCTTTTTATGCTTTGAATGAAAAATTTTTATGCATAATTTTTATAAAAATTTTGCCATAGCTCCGCTGCTATGACTGATAAATCTCAATTTTTCTAAGGGATAAAGCTTATCATTAAGGAAATAATTAAAATGATTCTCTAATTGGATCCTTAATCCATAATGGATTGAATCATCAATATACATAAACTAAAAGCATAAGAAAAAGCCATTAATTTGGCCTCAAGCATAGCTTAATCTTGGGTTAAGGAAAAGCTTTATGAAAAGCTTGATTTGGATTGAGAATGGGTCATGAGTATGACCATTTCTTGAGTGAGAGAGAGAATTTACATAAGAATCATTAGAATTTAAACATAAATGAAAATTAACTTCAATAGCATTTATTAAATTATGTAACTCTTCACTACTATTCAAACTTCAATAGCATTTAAAAAAAAACCATACCAATTAAACTTCTCAAGCTTGAGAGGGGTTGAGAAGAGAGAAACATTGAGAAATTATAGAAAGATGAATATTCACTAATTACCTTACAACTTGCTTGATTCTTTGTTCACGGTAGAGGCCCCCAACCAATCAATTGGTTAAGTATGTTGATGGAGCCACTAATGGGGATTGAAGAAAGAGGGAAGCTCCAAAAACTAGTGAATTATTAAATGAATTCACAGTTTCTGGCTTAGGTGGAGTAGAGTAACGATGCATAAACACTATATATTTTTCAACAAGGGGGAGGCTTCTATTTATAGGAAAAATTGAGCTCCTAACCAAACAAACTGATTCTAGAATTTTCTAAATCAGTTTGGTCAATATTTGACCATTTTTAGGTCAGTTAAGCTAACTTTTTGGAACTAGACTTAAATGAGGAGAGAGGAGAGATGAAATATCTCAATTTTTATGAGTTTAAAACTCATTCAAGCATGTGAAATATGCACCTCCTTTAAAGAACTCCCTTTCCTTACATATGTCATATTTTTAATATTGCTCATAATTTTTTTACTAATAAACCTTGTACATTTTCAACTCTTCATCTTATGTGAAATATGCACCTCCTTTAAAGAACTCCCCTTCCTTACATATGTCATACTTTTAATATTGCTCATAATTTTTTTACTAATAAACCTTGTACATTTTCAACTCTTCATCTTATGTGAAATATGCACCTCCTTTAAAGAACTCCTCTTCCTTACATATGTCATACTTTTAATATTGCTCATAATTTTTTACTAATAAACCTTGTACATTTTCAACTCTTCACCTCATGTGAGCATTTACTCATTTTTGGGTATTTTCTTTTTACAAATTGGATTTATCTCCTCCCTACACATGGATTGATGCTATTGGTCCATAGGAACCTTAATTGGACCATAGTCTAAAGATTTCTGAAAATCTAGACCCTTAGGCTAAGGTTCTTTATAGCTATTTTCAATTAATTCCAATTGCACATTGGAAAATTCTTTTTGAATTTCTGTTTCAGGGGAACTCATCTGAATTAGAAGAGATATTTTTCTATCCAAAAATATTCAAAATCTGAATATTCTCTCTCTAGAATATTTTTCTCTCTCTAGGCTAAAACAGATAGAAACAAGGTCTTTATATTTCTGAAGAGGGATTGATTACAGGGAAAGATACTAGACATCAAAAAGGGGGTGGGGGAGGAATCTTACAAGAAGAGAGCTTTGCTATGCCCTTTTCACAAAAGAAAATGCCGCTTGATGGAATACTCTTACGCCTTCTTATGCTTCTTGCACATGAACGTGCAATTAACAGATGAAGAATGTACAGAGCCGCATGCAACAAATGAAAGTGAAGACACGATTTCTCGTCAGGCTAGTCCCACCGTTGAGGATGTTGCTGAAGAGGAGGACACTCCTCATGTGATTGAGGAGTTCAATGTTGAAGAAGAGAGGAAGCTCAGTTCGGTGGTTGATATTGAGGCAGTTAGAGAACAAAACAGTGATGTAGGTCAGCTTGTGATTGAATCAGATGACTCCTCCCCCATTCCAACGCCATTACTCCCCTCCTACCAAGTAGGAGATTCAGAGTATATATTGCTGACAGACATACAACATGTATTTAACTTAAGGGAGGACCATTGCATAGCTTTCATAGCCCAAAATCTGGAGGTCGATGACAATTTTGTAGATGATGATGGGATAGACAAGTACTTACTAGTGGATAGCCATGTGAAAGACACCGAGTTCCTATCTGCTACAGCAACACTAAAGATGATCTATGCTGATGCCCTTAGATATGAAGGAAAAGATGCCACAGAGGAAGAGCTACAAGAAGCAAGGGACAGACTGAATATCACCAACATGGGAGGGTGTAGGGATGTGCCAAATAAGTCAGCGGAAACCGTTCCTAGTTCGAGCACTAATTTATGGCAAGACGCCTTGCTTGAAGCAGATGAGAACCAAGAGGTTAGTTTTTTTTTGTTGTGGATTTGACTTTATCAACTTTGTCCTGAAATGTTTGGTGATGTTGTTTCTGGCTAATGCTCCTTTATTTTTTCAGTTGGAAATATATGAAGACACATTCCTCAAACGTGCTTCAGGCAAGCGTATGGCGGGATTGGGCCACGATTCGACACTAGGAACATATATACATCGCCTAAAATTCCCTCAAATTGTGATATTTCACGCTAGCTTCTCCAAGGACAATGCTAGTTTTCCTCTGATGGCGATAAAGACTTTATCCAGGTATTTAGGTGGCTATCACTTAAGGCTGAATGCAAACAAGGCAATACTTCTAGAGCGGCAAGCAGCTGTTCGACATTTTGGAGAGGGACCTGGAGTATATTCGTTAAGATGTAAATATTATTTAACATATGCTGCTTACGGGTTGGCATGTGGAATCACAGATCCTAATCTGTTGAGTGATTGCGGGAAGAAGCATCTTCTTAGAACAGCAAGGCCAAAGGTCCCTGTTGTGGCATTGATAGAGGATGAAGAAGATGATGCAGAAACGTCAACAAAAAAGGCTCGGCTGGGGGAAGTCTCTGCTCTAGATTAACAAATTTAGATTGTTCCAGTTGCTAAGAAGTTTCGTCATATTTCTCAATACTCTTCTTGTTTACCATTACAAACTATGAAATGTATATATATTGGAAACATTTATATGGGACATAGATGAAAGCTCTTGTTCTTTTAAAATCTTTCACAGTTACATCATTGTTTTACAATATATAATTCAATGATCGATTTTCTTCCACACTCTGCCCTGTCTTTGTCGTTGTCTTAGCCATTCAGCATGATTCTGCTTTCCATGTGAGGAGACATATATTGAACGTCTCCGTTCAGCTTGAACCTTTCTTATTGCACATGACACAGCTGATTCAGCATGTTTGATCTTCACACGAGCCCTCACTTGAATCCGCCTATACCACCACTGACATAGTTGCTTCATGGGATTACTTTTCTTTATTCCTCCTCCATGTTTGTAAGATCCCACTGTTCCCACCGAGCAACGGATTCAAGATACTGCATTAGGGCCAAAAACGTCTCAAAATGGGCTGTGTAAGGAATTTCGCTAACTTGCTAATTAGTAGAATGTTGACGGTCAAAACGGCTCCAAATTTAGCCGTTTTGGGTATTTAAAGCGTATCTATCTGACTGAATATGTATCTAAGTGCATATTTTAAAATCTTAAAAAATAGATCGTTTTCATGCTACTCTTTAATGGCTCGTCTCGAAATTTGTCCTCTTTTAGTGACTACGTGGCAAAATGACCATTCTCTCCAAACGCGCTCTTATCCATTCTCCAAAAAAATTTCACTCCTCTGCTTCTCTAAAAATTTCACAAGCTACATCTCATTCTCATTCTTCTGTCTCTCATGATCTAATAGCTCTGCTTATACTTTTTGCTCGGTTAGTAATGAGTGATACATCTAATCGAAAGTTTCATTTGAACATCAAGCTCAACCAAGAGTATGCAACTACACGGAGTGTCTACCAAAGATCCCTATCATGTGCAAATGAAGCTCAACATCTTCGCAACGAAGGAAAGAAGCATATTGACCTATGGACAGATGGAAGTCTATATCCACCGGATCCCAAAACAGGAAGGTATCCTTCTTTTCACACACCACATGATTTGATTAGATTTGTTGGTGATGGGGAGGATGGCTTACTTGGTTATAGTTCAAGACTATCTCAATCACATATTAATTATGCAGAATATACTACATATCTTCAAAATACTTCATCTTTGAATGCAACAAAAATTTTAGAACTTGAAAACGAAATAGTGTCTTTGAAACAAGAAAATGATCAATTGAAATCCTTAAAAGAAACTCCAATAGGATTAAGAGCACGAGTAAAACGAATGCGAGATGTAGTTAACTTAACAGAGAGATCTGGACAAAGAAAAAAAAGGTTAAAACTTGTAAGAGATCATGTTACTAACCTTCTAGGATTTGACATGTCTAATGCTCAGGAAAGGGTGAGATTTTTGAATGAGCTTATGAATAGGTCGGATATCTTGAAACTTTTAGAACTTCCTGAAAATCAAACTCAAAAAAAACTGGTCTTTCAACATCTATTAAAAGATATGGACTTATTAGTCCAGCCTTCTCAAATGCAAGAAGTTTGTGACACAGTGGGAGTGAGTAGAAAGGGATACAGAGCCATCTCTAAAACCTGGTTCAAGGTCCTTAAGTATTACAAAATCAAAGCTTTTGGGTTGCCTAGACCTCACAATGTTGGAAAATATAGAACTATGTTAAATGAGGAAATTTCTAAACATTTCGGAGAGTATTTCCATATTGAGGGAAGAATGCCATATGAGAGACAAAAAAAAAAATCATCTTTTGAATACAACGTTTATAATAATATTTGGATGAACATTAGAAAAGTCCAATCTTTTATGGTGAGATATTACAACATAAGAGAAATAGATTGTGAAGGAAAACTTGTATTTGTTTTAAAATTGGATGAAGCTCAAATCCAAAAGTGTCAAAAAATGGAAAGAATATCTATATCCCTAATGAATAAAGCATTGGACTATAGTCAGGGTAAGCTTGATTCTCCATACCACAAAACTCAATCAGAAATGGAGCTATGGTGGATTGGATCAGCTCAGGTACCAGTAGAGAGTCATGAAACATTAAAGTGGCTCTTCTCAAAAACAGACATTCCTTCAGTTATTCAGAGCCAGAATACAGGTGAACACCTTCATGTTGATGACATAGGTGATTTCATTGTGGAATGGCATTTGAGTGCCGACCTCAAGGCGTTGAAGTGTATGTTTGGTGTATGTGGAGGAGCAAATACCAAATATCCATGTCTTTATTGCATGGCAAGCACAGGGACAAAAGAATGGCTTGCAGAAAATGAGATTGGAAAACCACCATCCAGAAATAATGTGAATATTGTCGATTATCCAACTTCTGTTAAAATATGGGATCCAATTCTACCAATACATTTGAAGAATGTGCATATATGTACACTGCATGCAGAGATAAGAATCTTGGACAAATTGCTCAGACTTCATCTGGACTATGCATATTCTATTAAGCCGACTAAACTTGCAGATGAGTGCATAGAAAAGTGCGAAGCCTTGCTCTCTCAAATGGGTTTTCATGGTGGGGAAGTGCATCTTAAAAAAGATCCTGTTCTTTCTGGAGGTACAGGTGATGTTCTGCAAGATGTTTCAATGGGAGGAGCAAAAGCGAGAAGATTTTTGAGCAACCATGACACCAAACAAGTCAACGCAATGTGGAACTGTTGGAAACAGCTGTGTGTCATCACCACAAATGTCAAAAGTAGACCAGATGTAGCCAACAAACGTATGGAAGTTTGGAAAAAACTCGACAATTTTTTCAAAGTCCTTAGACGACAAGTTGGTTCGAATACTTATGCAGATGATTTCAAAAACGCAATAAAGCTTTTGATCAAAGCTATCACAGATGCCTGGGGAGAAAAAGACATAACTTATTACTTGGTGAGTATTCAGACTTATCAAAACAGTTATATATTGGTGTGTCCAGACTTATTACTTGAAATTTCTTAAATGTACTAACAAAAATTTTCTTTGTAGCATATTCTTTACTTGCATGGACCATATTTTGCTACAGAAGGACCACTTGCAACATGGAATACACAAGGATTGGAAAAGTCTCATTATCAAGCGAGAACTTCCTTTTTTAGATGTACCCGAAGAGGAGGAGGTGGACAAAGAAGAAGCAATGCACTAAACGAATTATTCAATTGGTTCTACAGGAGGCAATTACAAAGGATGAGATCAAAGACCCAGCAATCTGAAACTACACCAACACCAGCAGAAAGAGACTAATGATTACTAACACATTTGTACCTCTAACAAAAAGTTTTGCTGAAATAAAGTTGGTCCTTGCAAAATATTGTGTACATTAGTATTTGATTCTCTTGGGACTTCTTGGCATGTCACCTCTGTATCTCAAAAATTTTCTCCTTCTATAACCTCCAAGGAGATTGATATCTGACACCTCAGCTGCAGCTGCATAGCTAGAGTAGCAAAGAAAGTATCCTGCTCTTGAGGCATTGAAACCTGCAGCATATCCAAAGATTCTAAGAGCAGCAGCTCTCTCTAGAAGCAAAACCTTGTTAGCATTTATTTGAAGGGAAGTATATCCCATAAACCTTGACAACACCTTGAAGGCAAATATTGGCAACTCAGCATCTTCAGAGAAGTTCATGTGGAATGCACAGAACACAGCCTTATCCAATGTAGGCAAGTAGTGCATGAGAGCAGATGAAGGCCTTCTTGACCTTGTTTCTGTAGATTTCACTCTGGTGCCTCTAGCTCTTCCCAGAAAATCATCCTTATCAAGTAATTCAATCTGCAAGACAAAAACCTCAATTAAAAAAAATTACAATCACAATAACATTTAACAAAGGATTAGATGGAAGGTACCTTCTGCAACTCATCCTCAATTACTACTTTCTCTTTCATCAAGTTGCAAGAGCCAACCCTTTCCACTTTATCAGAATCTGCCTGAAGCTTGAAATCTCTGCCAAAAGACTCAATACCTAACTCAATTAGCCTGTCCTCAAAATCCTCATCACTCAAGGAAGGTTTCCCCTCTTCCATTTTTTTAAGGCACAAGGCAAGTGCATCAGTAGCAGGGATAAATGAGTTGTCAGATGTTTGCAAATCAAGTGCCAAAAACTCTTCCTTTGGCTCTACTTCTGTATCAATAAAGTCCTTGGCCACTTCACAAGCTTCTGAAATTGCTGCAATACAGTAGTCTTCTCTGATATTGAAGAGACATTGAAGATAGGAAAGAGGAATAAAATCTTTCTCATTGATATAAAAGAAAGGAAGGTTTGGAAGAGTAACAGAGGATTCAGATATACTTGCTACCTCTGAAGGCTCTTCAGTTATAGTGGAAGCCCTAAATTCTGCAACATCAAGATTTGCACTTTCTCTCTCCTCAGCTTGAACATCAATTTCTTCCTCTTCTAAAATTTCACATTTCTCTAACTTTGAAACTGTGGTGACAATTAAGTTTTCTTCCTCATTCTCTGCATCAATTTCTGGCTGTTGCTCTTTATCCTGTATTTCTGCTTTCAAAAATAGGAAGAAAAGAAAGGAGACATCCTTGGGGACAAGGTTGCAATGTTTTTTATGGATAGGACAAGAAATGGATGAAGGGCATGTGAAAGAAGTTCTATTTGAAAATCTACTGAACCTCTTTGTTACTTTGGCTTTCTTCACAGATAGCTGTGTAAAATCTGTAAGGTGACAAAAATCATGGTCTCCGACACGAAAACAATGAGCTTGAATTGACATTTCAAATTGGTTGTTCTCATCTTCAAGAATGTCCTTGAGCTTCAACAAAACATCTGAAAGAGAAAACCTTGGATTGAAAATCTCCACTGCATCAAAGTATACCTTCATATCATGACCATCTTGCAAAATAGCATTCAAGAGCTTCTCACTTGGGCTTTCTTCAACAAGCTCATGTCGACCCGCAACGCCTTTACTCATTGAGATATTTGACAAAAATGCCTGAAAAATTCTGATGTGCCGGAACTAAGCGAATATGAAAGGTCCAAAAAAATTGGAATGACTCTATCGCTTGGTGCGGGATTTACCAATTCCAAGGTCTCCAAATTAATTTTGATTTTTGCAAAATAGGGTTTGGAAGAGAAAACGGTGCACAACTTGATCTGACGCAAACGAGTGGTCCAAAACTGGGGGAAAATTTTAAAAACGCGTGAACTAAAGACATTAAATAGTGATCGTTTATGCCACGTGGCAATAATGATTACATACCACGTGTACTCAACGGTACTCTGTACGACATATCCGAGGTATAAAAAGTTAATATTGTTAAAAATATTCATTTTTTTCTCCGTCACTGTATCAAGCGAAACCAGGCTACCTTTTGTTTCTCAACCCCACTTTTCCCTTATCAAGCGTTCTCAATTCCCTACCCGAATCAAGCGATAACGAACATCCGATTCACCTGGATTTCCCTCATCGCTTCGTTCGGGTCTTTAGTTTTTTCTCCATCCCGCATCAAGCGATAACGCACATCCGGACCTCCCGGATTCTCATCATCGCTTCGTTCGGGTCTTCATTTTTTTCTCCATCCCGCATCAAGCGATATCACACATCCGAACCTCCCGGATTCTCAACATCGCTTCGTTCGGGATTTTTCTTATTTTTACTTCGTGCCCGAATCAAGCGATTATCACCTTCCATAATCTTTGGAATCCCTATATCGCTTCGTTCGGGCTTGTTTATTATTTTGTCCTATAATACAAATTGCTTGATCTGGTCTCCTTTTCTAGCTTCAATGGCAAGGACGAAGCAGACTGCAAGGAAAGTTAACCCACCAGTTGAGACTGAAAAACCTGAAGACAAGCCAGGTCCTTCCGAACAGGAAAAGCCCCTTCCAAAGCCTCGTGCGAGGGCGACAGCAAGAAAGAGATTGAATTATCAGGTGAAGTCCTTAAGAGAGATAAGAGCAGCACAGAAATCTACAAGTCTCCTCATCCCTCGACTGCCATTTACACGGGTTGTCAGGGACATATCAGAAAGGTTGGTTGGTAAAATGAGAAACACATATCTTCAGAAAGTTCGATGGGAAACCCAGGCCCTCATGTGTCTTCAAGAGGCTGCAGAAGATTTTTTAATTGACTTTATGAATGATGGCTACATTGCTGCTGCATTTGCTCATAGGATCACTCTTATGAGCAAAGATTTTGTGCTGGTGTCCAGACTTAGATATAAGTTTGACAAAGCTTTGGAGCCTATTCCAAGTCAAGATATGAGAGCTTTTGAAATTCTTAATATCCCTCCAGCAAGGCAACCCAAGCAGTCTGTTGTTATTGAAGATATTTCTCATCCTTATGATACAAGAAAAGCTCAGGATATCAAAGAAGAAGTTGAAAAAGAGAGAGAGCAAGAGAAAATTTCAGAGGATGCACTTCTTTCTCAGCAAGCTGAGATTCTCCATTCATCCAATTCAGAGCTTTATAAGAATGTGACAGGTCAGATGATAGTAGATGTGTCCATGCCTGGAGAGGATGAGGTGTATTGTGACATTGCCCCTGAGGACACAAGCATGCTGGTGAATCCTAATATTGAGATATCTGACACAGTCCTCTTCATCTGCCTGAGGTTTGTAGGGATTTGCTTTTGTTTTCTTGATGAATTTCCCAGGAACCATATTTTGTTGACATGTTTTGTTTGTGTATCCAGATGTCTTATGAGGGATCTTCATGAATCAATGGCTGTGCAAGTGACAATTCTTGATCCCCTTGTAACACAGTGCCTTTTCAATAGGCAAGGGGATCTTGCAAGTTTTCTCAAAAACTTTGATATGCTTACCTGCAATTACATTGTGTACCCTTATGTTGAAGTGTAAGACTCATTCTCAATAACCTTTTGCCTATTATAGACATGACAGTATCCATTACTAATTTTAGAACTCATATTATCACAGAGGCCATTGGAGTCTTATTATTATCAATCTATTGGATAGAGATGTGATCTTTATGAACTCTTTGGCATCCATCCATGGGAGAAGTAAAATGTAAGAATCAATTTTGCCATGTGTTGACCCTCAAATTTCTTGCATGATTTCAATTATTTGGTTGACCCTCAAAATTTTATGTTTGCAGTGCTGCCAAACTTATCCTGAGTTATCTAGCTTCTACCTATGTAGACTACAAACTTGAAGATTTTAAGTACTTCAATCAGGAAGTTCCCTTGCAGAAAGACTCAACATCTTGTGGATGGATGGTTCTTGCTAATGCTTGGAGATTTCTTGAGTCAAGATTCAGAATGTTAACACTTCCTGTAAGTTCATGTATAAAAACCATTGATTGATTTAGTGAATACATTGAGTGACCTGTTTTCTTACTTTCTTATTTTCTTTTGTCTTAGTTGCATGAGTATACAGATTCTTGGGTAAGTTGGGTAAGGGAGAAGGCAGTGTCCATGGTTCTGAGCAGATCCATCAATCCATATGATCCTGATTCTCCCTTTCCACCTGGAGCCAAGGATACAACTTCAAAGAAAAGGAAAAGGGAGAAGAAGGAAAGCAAAGACAAGGATGACTCATTCAAGAAGGAAAAGACCTTTGCCAAAGAGAAGAAGAAGAGAAAGAAGAGCCCTTCCAAGAGCAAGTCTTCCAAGGGGAAAAAGAGCCATTCTAAAGAGAAGAGCCATTCTAAATTAAAGATCCCTCAGGCTACAGAGAAGATCCCTACCCCTCTTGTTAAAGAGAAGAGCCCTAGCCCACTTGCTAAAGAGAAGACCCCCAGCCCTCCTGCCAAAGAGATGACCTCTTCACCAGCTCAAGGGAAGACACCTATCAAAGAGAAGATCCCTAGTCCTCCTACCAAAGAGAAGAGCTCTTCTCCAGCTCAAGAGAAGACACCTATCAAAGAGAAGACCCCTGTCAAAGAGAGGAGTGCTGCTAAAGGTCTTCCTTTTCACTCACCAGTGAAATTTAAAATTCAGAAGCGTCGTTTGTCCAACAAAGGTAGTAAGAGGGCAAATGTTGGCTCTCCATTTAATTTCTTGTTCAAGTTCCCCGAGAAGACTGCCAAGTCTCCAAGGCCAACCTCCAAAGAATCTTCTCCAAAACCAGACCCCACTGCCAAATCTCCCTCGCCAACACGTGAAGGTCTCAAAGAGGAGCCCAACTTACCACCATTAGGGGAATCCACTCTAAAGTCTTCCTCTCCAACACCTCAAGTGCTGAAAACTCCAGAACTTGAACCTCAATCAGCAAAATTTGATCGAAGCAAACAGAAGAGAGAAAGATTCTCTAAAGATGCAGGGTCATCTCATGCCAAAAGGAAAGTTGATTTTGCAGAGTGATTCCACATATTGGATTTTGTTTTGTTCATTTTGTCCATATGAACACACATTTTTTGGGTTAATTTTCTGTAAAATTCTGTATCAATAATTTGATATCAATCTGTTAAACCTTTCTTTGTGTCGCGAACAATTTGTTAACCAATTTTGTGAAGAAGACGAGACGAAATCTAGCAGAATATATTGATTACATTATCATTTTCAACTATACAAACTTGCCCTTGCAAGTGGCTCAAATACAACTTTTTTTGGGGGGAGACATGTGATGCATGAGGTTACACTCTCCATCCTTGTACGGATAACAATATCATCTACTTTGAATCTATATTCAGGTGATATTTCATCCAGAAACTCAAGCGACTCTCTAACATGTTGTAGTCGCCAGTTTGATGTTACTATGAGTTTCCTAGGATCTATGAATGGATGGACTATGATGTTAAATTCAAACTCTGGACAATTCTCTTCAGAGTCCAAAGGGACTCAACTACCAAGCTTGCTTTTCCATCTCCTATAGTCATAGCCCAAAACTAAGGATTGGCGACACAGTTGGTATGAGATGGACAAAGAATTTGGGCTTACTCTACAACTGATATTGTCCCCCATATGAAAAGTTTCCTTGGTACTCCATCCTTCTCCAAGTACAGTGTCCAGATCAGTCAGAGATAGTCTTCTATTAAGCCACATCATTCTTGTCCTCTCCAATTCCATTGTTTTGAAACATGCCACAAAGACATGTATAGGCAAGAACCATTGAAGTTTAATCCTTCTTGAAATCCTTCCAGGAGACATTGCTTTCAGAATATCATCTTTGATTTTGGATTTGAAGCTTGTTATGGTATTTGGATCAGGAACTTCCCATTCTAGTGACATTATTGTGGGAATAGGTATGTCATACAATTCTCCATGAACACCTTCTCTTGATGGAACCCTGTATTCTGCAAAATACACAAATAAATCCACTGATTTGTAAAATGAAGGTGGTTTGTCTGCGTACATGACATCTGCAATCCCCTTGTGAATTGCCTTGAATGTGCCACTTAAGCTCTCAACAGGCTGCCACTCCACAGCTGTTGACGGAAAGATAACTGAAATGAAACAAACAATAAATATATCAGAAAGAGAAATATTGTGTTGTGTCAAATAGATAAAGGTTTGTTGAATTACAGTAAGAATGGAGAATTGGATGTTCATCCAAGTTCAACACCATGTCTTTGGCCATGTAGACATGTTGAACTTTTGCAAGCCAGCCATTGTCGGTCACTTTGAATGCAAGAACACGACCTTTCCAATGGGATTTCACTTCATTTCGCTTGGTTCTTTTCACCCTGTGGGCACCTTTGCAAGAGGGAAGCATTGTTACCCAATCATTCACACGAAAAGACATGGGTTTCCAAACACCATCTTCTCTCGTGTTATGAAAATCACAAGAAGTAATATTATGAGAAGGACGACGTGAGGACGCCATAGAAGCTCACAGATAAGAGAAAAATAGTAAATCTTTTGAATAGTGAATCTTTTGAAAGTGCAAAGAAGAAAGAATAAACCATATGCCAAAATGAAAGGAAGGCGGAAAGTAGACGTCCGATGTTTTGTCATTAATAGCGTTGTTTTCAAGGCCTGAAAAGAGGATTTCGTATCTTAATGCTTGAATTTTTTAAAATAAAAAATGGAACAAGATGTCACTATTTTGGACCCAAACTTTAATGTTAGCCATCGGAAACGTCTAAATTTAGCCGTTTTAGCCGTTCGCCACTAAAATAGAACCGTTAGGAAGACATTTGGAGGAGACAAGAATGCCATACTTTTGTATACGTGTCAATTCACAATTGGACAATTTCTTAATCCTTGGATTAACAAACAGCCCTTTTCTAGCCGTTTTTGGCCCTAATGGGCAGCGAAAGTAGCACTTCTTGCGCGGGACAGGGGTCCCACATTTAGGGCCTCACCCACGGATATCCGGATAAGAGACTAATCCGTCGGTTGTTCCAAAACCGAACCCGGAAAAACTTCCTTTACCGGAAAGCACGGGTGATTCCACCAAGAAAACTTCTTACTCTAACATAGTCTAGATCATTTCTGATCAAACTGATCCAATTACATCTTCAAGATACTTGATCAGATCAAGGAAGAAACTTGCACTTGGATCATTGGGATCAACTCTTTTTTCCCCATTCAAGAGGCACAGCCGTTGATTTCTATCCATAGAACAATTACTGTCCGGGATTTACTTTATCTATCGTAATAACAAAAGTTGAGTCTCGATTTACGGATCCATCAGTCCAGCCTAACCCCATCCAGTCCCATGGGTTAGCCAACCGCCCAACCACTGTAGTGATGGGATCCAATTTGGAATTTGGTTAGGTTTTGTCCCGGGTACCAAGGAAAAGAGTTCCAAGGCCCCCTAGCCGGAAGTTCATGCAAACATAAAACTAGCCACACCACTTACACACCCAATATGAAATTGCCTTTTCCCTAGCGTCAGCTAACTTTAAAACAATCCTTTAATGAAACCATAGTACCACTGATCACAATCTTCAAATTTATCCAGTTGATTCATAATTTCCCATCATTCCTTCATCAGAGTATCTATGGCATCATTGGCAACTAGAACGCTCACCACCTGTCCACACAGGGGCCTTTTCAATAGTTCCTAGCCAATAATACTCGGAAATATAATCATTTATAAAAATCAAGATGTACTCTCGTTGAAGATCAGCAAGATCAACCAACAGATCCATATAAAGAGCCATGGACTCATCCATTGAAGAGACCAGCAAGGTCAATCAACCAGATCCATGCCCGGTTTCACAAAACAACTCTTACTCCTTGTTCCAATATCTTCCTCGACGCACGCGTGGGTATCCTGGGCAACCCAGAGCCCGAGCACCGTATGGTCAGCACCCTCTAGGATCCTTCGCAGGTGACCTAGCGCTTACTCATAGGCCGCTTCCTTGGTCCCTCATCCACCGTACCGGAAGCTCACCATTTTAATCGAACCGAGGCTGGTCAAGACCTCGGCCGACCTTGCTACGCGAGACGTCCTCCATTGACTCTCCGTCAGCGGTTGCAACTTTATCAGTTAGGTCTCCACGACCTAAATCACAAGACGGTCAAAATGCTTTCCCAGCATTCTTGACATAAAATAGCCATTTACAAACAGCATTTACAAACAGTTTACAAATACAATTTCTATATTAACTCTAATTTTTCCACATTATCCCTCATATAATCCACATTACTTATTCCTCATTCCATTTATATGTGTACTCATCCAATCACATCATTTTCGATCTCTTCACTTCAGATTCCTTCACATCACATATCATATATTCACATCCATACATCCACATCCACATCCACATTCACATCCATACATCCACATCTACATGCTTACCTCCATTTTCACATCCTCATTTATACATCCACATCCCATATCCACATTCATACATACACATCCATATCCACATCCACATGCATACATCCACTATCACGTCCTCATTCATACATCCACATCCACATGCATACATCCACTATCACGTCCTCATTCATACATCCATATCCACATACATACATACATCCACATCCACATTCCCATTCACATCTATACATCCACATGCATACATCCACTATCACGTCCTCATTCATACATCCACATCCTCATGCATACATCCACTATCACGTCCTCATTCATACATCCATATCCACATACATACATACATCCACATCCACAAACCCATTCACATCTATACATCCACATCTACATCCACATACATACATACATCCACATCCACATTCCACATTCACATCTATACATCCACATCTACATCCATATACATACATACATCCACATCCACATTCCACATTCACATCTATACATCCACATCTACATCCACATACATACATACATCCATATCCACATTCCACATTCACTTCTATACAACCACGTCTACATCCATGCTAAAAGTAACACTTTTATAATAAAATAATCATCTCTTATGCATACCTCTATGCATGAAATTCAATTATGCTAAAAGTAACACTTTTATAATAAAATATTCATCTCTTATGCATACCTCTATGCATGAAATTCAATTATGCTAAAAGTAACACTTTTATAATAAAATATTCATCTCTTATGCATACCTCTATGCATGAATTTTAATTATTGTAAAAGTAACACTTTTATAATAAAATATTCATCTCTTATGCATACCTCTATGCATGAATTTTAATTATTGTAAAAGTAACACTTTTATAATAAAATATTCATCTCTTATGCATACCTCTATGCATGAAATTCAATTATGCTAAAAGTAACACTTTTGATATAAAAATTTATCCATTATGCATACTTCTATGCATGAAAATAAAAATGATAAAAGTAACACTTTTGATATAAAAATTTATCCATTATGCATACTTCTATGCATGTAAATAAAAATGATAAAAGTAACACTTTTGATATAAAAATTTATCCATTATGCATACTTCTATGCATGTAAATAAAAATGATAAAAGTAACACTTTTGATATAAAAATTTATCCATTATGCATACTTCTATGCATGTAAATAAAAATGATAAAAATCACACTTTTGATATAAAAATTTATCCATTATGCATACTTCTACGCATGTAAATAAAAATGATAAAAGTAACACTTTTGATATAAAAATTTATCCATTATGCATACTTCTATGCAAGTAAATAAAAATGATAAAAGTAACACTTTTGATATAAAAACTTATTCTTTATGCATAATATAAAAATTAAATTTCTCCATGATTATAATGAAATTCTTTCAATTAGTCTAGGATGATAATTCCTAGAATATGGTAGGAAGTCCTCTTTTTATGCTTTGAATGAAATTATTTTATGCATAATTTTTATAAAAATTTTACCATAGCTCCGCTGCTATGACTGATAAATCTCAATTTTTCTAAGGGATAAAGCTTATCATTAAGGAAATAATTAAAATGATCTCTAATTGGATCATTAATCCATTAATGGATTGAATCATCAATATGCATAAACTAAAAGCATAGAAAAAAAAACCATTAATTTGGCCTCAAGCATAGCTTAATCTTGGATTAAGGAAAAGCTTTATGAAAAGCTTCTTTTGGATTGAGAATGGGTCGTGAGTATGACCATTTCTTGAGTGAGAGAGAGAAATTACATAAAAACCATTAGAATTTAAACATAAATGGAAATTAACTTCAATAGCATTTATTAAATTATGTAACTCTTCACTACTATTCACCAATTAACTTCAATAGCATTTAAAAAACCATACCAATTAAGCTTCTCAAGCTTGAGAGGGGTTGAGAAGAGAGAAACATTGAGAAATTATAGAAAAGAGCAATATTCACTAATTACCTTACAAATTGCTTGATTCTTTGTTCACGATAGAGGCCCCCAACCAATCAATTGGTTAAGTATGTTGATGGAGCCACTAATGGGGATTGAAGAAAGAGGGAAGCTCCAAAAACTAGTGAATTATTAAATGAATTCACAGTTCTTGGCTTAGGTGGAGTAGAGTAACGATGCATAAACACTATATATTTTTCAACAAGGGGGAGGCTTCTATGTATAGGAAAAATTGAGCTCCTAACCAAACAAACTGATTCTAGAATTTTCCAAATCAGTTTGGTCAATTTTTGACCATTTTTAGGTCAGTTAAGCTAACTTTTTGGAACTAGACTTGAATTAGGAGAGAGGAGAGATGAAATATCTCAATTTTTTTATGAGTTTAAAACTCATTCAAGCATGTGAAATATGCACCTCCTTTAAAGAACTCCCCTTCCTTACATATGTGTCATAATGGAATCATTTTAATATTGCTCATAGTTTTTTTTTACTAATAAACCTTGTACATTTTCAACTCTTCATCTTATGTGAAATATGCACCTCCTTTAAAGAACTCCCCTTCCTTACATATGTGTCATAATGAAATCATTTTAATATTGCTCATAGTTTTTTACTAATAAACCTTGTACATTTTCAACTCTTCATCTTATGTGAAATATGCACCTCCTTTAAAGAACTCCCCTTCCTTACATATATGTCATAATGGAATCATTTTAATATTGCTCATAATTTTTTACTAATAAACCTTGTACATTTTCAACTCTTCATCTTATGTGAGCATTTACTCATTTTTGGATACCCAAAATATCTCATATTTTTAATATTGCTCATAGTTTTTTACTAATAAATCTTGTACATTTTCAACTCTTCATCTTATGTGAGCATTTACTCATTTTTGGGTATCTTCTTTTACAAATTGGATTTATCTCCTCCCTACACATGGATTGATGCTATTGGCCCATAGGAACCTTAATTGGACCATAATCCAAAAATTTTTGAAAATCTAGACCCTTAGACTAAGGTCCTTTATACCCATTTCCAATAAATTCTAATTGCACATTGGAAAGTTCTTTTTGAATTTCTGTTTCAGGGGAGCTTATTTTAATAAGATGAGATAATTTTCTATCCAAAAATATTAAAAATCTGAATATTCTCTCTCTAGAATATTTTCTCTCTCTAGGTTAAAACAGAAACAAGGTCTTTATATTTCTGAAGAGGGATTGATTACAGGGGAAGATACTAGACATCAAAAGGGGGGTTGGGGGAGGAATCTTACAATGTTGAGTGGCCCTTTGTTGATAGGCACAACGTGCTTGCCAATGAGATCTTTCCATGCCTTGGGTAGACCAAATCCCAAGGCTTCCAAACTCTTCCGCAAAAAAGGTTCCATGTGCATGCAAAATGTGCTACAAATGCTCAACAACAACAAGACATTTAGTATCGTACAATATTTTTTGAACAACAAAAAATACTCAAAGCTGTAGGTTTTCAAGTAATAACCATGTATTGTGTCAAGTTTGTCGCACCCCATGCCTTTTCATAGCTAGTGTAGACCTCTATCACAACTGCCTCAAATTTCTCAACATCCCCATCTTCAAACCTTGCTTTTTGCAACAAAGGTGCTAGGCGATCAAGTGCCAACCACGCTTTGGCCTTGGCCACCCTTGCTTGTCCTGAAGAGCCTCGATCAGGTACAGCTGCATGAAGCTTCCTCCACACCTCAAAATCTGTACCCAGATGACCTCTCTGGGTATGATTAGATAAGAACTTTTTGGCTTTTGCACCTCCAAAACATGGTTTGCTAGGAACATTTCCGGTCTTCCCTGATCTTCTCAAGTCCTTCTCAATCTTCACTTGACCACAATGTAAACCTGCATCTGAAAGCACTTGCTCTATTTTTTTAATAGTTCTTTCACTCTCTACTGCTAGTTTGATATTCCATGAAAATTCGATGTACATGTAGACTAGTTTCTCAATTATTCTAACCAGCGCATGCAAAACACAAATATGAACTCTGATCAAAGGGATAGGAAGAATTGGATCCCAATTAGGATCCACTCCTGGAGCATCACGATTTGGGGGTTCACGCCTATTACTGATTGCATTTAGGCATTTCCATTCTCTCTCTTTTCCTCCTTTGGAGACACCTCATTCGGTCATACAATACAAGCAAGGATACTTGGCCATTGCTCCTTGGGAAATACCAAACATGCATTTCAAGGTTTTAAGATCTGCAGCCAGGTGCCATTCAACCTCATATTCACCATATCCTTCTACATAAAGCTTTTCGCCATTCGGTGGATAGTGGAAGGAAGCTCAGTCTGGTTGAAGTACCACTTCAGAATTTCATGGGTCTCTGTTGGAACCTGTTAACAGCAACTGTTAGATTGTCTACAACATCATAACAAGAGGATAGCAACATAATATTCTTTATTTAAAAATGGATAGCACGTCACCTCAAATGCAGCCAGCCACCAAATCTCATTTTCGGATTGTACACTAAAGTGCTTCTCATCAGCATTACTGATACTTACATCCAAAGCTCTATTCATTAAAGTAATGCTAACCCTTTCCAGCTTCTGTCCTTTGATCACCTCACTCTCATCAAGTTTCAAAACAAATTTCAGCCTTCCATTGCACTCATGTACACTGATGTCATAAAATTTCACCATAGCCATTTGTAATTTCCGAACATCCATGATGAAATTGTTGAACTCTGTAAGCTCTATAATTTTTTGTTCCCCGCTCTTTTTAGTCACTGTCAATGTGCTAGACACGTGAAAAGGCTCTCCAACAAGTTCGACCATTCCCAAGAGTTGAGAATATTTCGAGCTTTGTTTACGTGAAATGGTTTTGGAATGGGAATTACTGTTTTTTTTCCAAGCTTGCAATTGAAACCCTCTTTAACTTTATTAAACAACATCCTGTAAGACTTTGTGCTTATACCAGCCATGTCACATATACCTTGTGCATCTGCAGGCGTGAATGCTTCACTCACCTCCTGCAAGGATTGCTTTGCTATGTCTGATCGAAGTCTTGCAAACTTAGGATGCTGTATTGCTGACTCCACGATGTCTTTTGTCAGAACTTTGCCAAATATATCAGAACCTTGCTCTTTTGGACCCACAACATCTGTGACCATCCTGAAGCAACAACGATAGCTATTTCAGTCCACCATTCATCTAACTATACCACCCCCACACCCAATCCCCATCTCTAAAAAAGGAACTAAAGATGAAAATGAAAGTGAGTGCTCAAAGAAATTTAAGCTCAAAGAAATTATAGATCCCAATACCTGCAAGCTTTTACACGACGCTTCCATTGGCCACCTCCAACATTGAGTTCTTCCAATGGTTTGATCTGTCTCTTGCGTAATCGAGCACCCAATGGCGTGTCTTTCAAATATTGCAATTTTCTGTTGAACTTTTCAAGTTGTTTTCGAAGGTGTGCATTCTCACTCTCCAATGTGAAATTGTTGATTTCTCGAACTGCCAAAATTTCATTCTTCTCCTTAATAGTGTCCTGCATCTTACAAATAGTCTGCTGCAAATGATCAAACTCTTTTTGTAACCCAGCACAAACTTTTGCTTTGTCCTCGTTTGAAGCTTGCAAAGCTGTTGTGATCGATGCCAAGTAAAAATTCGCACCTTCAAGCATTTTTATCCTGGCATCTCTATCACTCAAATGTCTTTCAAAGATACTTTGACATTGGCCAAACAGTCTTTTGCAATACCCAAGCAATCCATTTTTACCCTCACACACAAACTTGAAGAAACTTGTCAACCCAAAGAATGATGGAGATTGAGAGGAGGTTGGATCTGGTGGGTAAATACTACCATCCAACCAAAGGTCCATATTTTTCTTTCCTTCATTTCGAAGCTCAGTAATGCGGGCTTCGCATGCTGGCCTAGACCAATTTCTCTTACAGCAGGGAGCATAATCGGGTTCTACTTGGAAGTGGATGTCCACCTTTTTCTTCTTTTGCTGCACAGGTTCCATTGCATTGTTCTGTGCTTTAACAACACCAAAAAGCATCATGAACTCACACTTTAACAAAAAAAAACAAAAGATATTACACTTATCTCCCGTGAAGAAGATTGCTTCATTAAAACCAAAAGACAACATCACTAAATAATACCTCCTTGTCCATCAAACAAACTTGTTGGTATCCTGGATGAACCAAAATGTACAGAGTACTTATAAGCACAACCCTCACTTGAAAAAGGTAAGAAATGGGATTGTTATTCATGCACAAGCAGGTATGGCGCATGAAGAACAAATACTTTTCCATCCTTTTTCAAAACTTGCCGCCTTGAGAAGAAGAGAAAATCAAAAACCTCCCGCTCAAAAAAATTCGGATTTGGAGTGGTTGTGGTTGTGCAAAAATTTTCCCTAATGGCATGCTCTTCATATTCATATATTTCCAAGCAAAGCAACCATGGAATTTTGTGAGTAGTTACGTCAATGAGGTCTTTTTCTTCTTCGCAAGATAGGCCTACCCTTCCCAATGTATACAGGTTTAAGATCCTCATTAGGTAGGTTGACCTCTTTAACGCTAGTCGGGCACCCATTTCAATTGGTCTCAGAGCTCTAATCCTGATCGTGGAAATTTTGCTTGTGATATGGCAAGAGATTTGCAAGAGAATGGATTCTTATGTGTGATTTTGTTATTTTTTTGATTTCTCGCATACTTTCTTCCTGTATGCTTAATCACGTTCTCATATAGTTTTGATCCACCTTGAGCTTAATCATGCTTGATTTCTCAACAGAGTATTTGTAATGTACGACCATAAGTTCACTTAACAAGAACTTGATTACGTTATTGATGAAGTAGGTTCCCCTATCGCCTAACTGGATGTCCAAATCTAGTAACTATATTCTCATAAAAGAATTTGGTTGTTACCTATGTAGCATCACCCTTTTGGGTCACATGGGCCTCTACCCACTTGATACAACAGTATGTGAGGTAGAGACTATGATGAATCACGCTTGAGTACCATGGGCCATTGGACTATTGGTCTAATAAAGTCAATTCCCCCCTTTTAAAATTGTTGAAGAGACACTACAAGGTGGGGCATTTTATCATGACCGTTATGAATACCAGCAAATCACTAACATTCATCGTAGCCTTTTACAAATTCAGCCGCCTTTCCAAAGAGTGTGGACCACCACAAGCCTATCAAGTAGAACTTTTTTAGCGTGTACTGTCTGCGGAGAAATATCCTCTAGCTACCCCAGAGTGGGCTTGCTCAAGGATGATGACATATTTAAATTCTTGAGTGCCTCCTGATTGTATCTTAGCCCAACTTGTACAGTTGTCCTGCAAAGTAGAACTTTCTTGGCGGTGGCACCAATCTGCAGAGAAATATCCTGGCTTGCTCAAGGATGTCGACATATTTAAATTCTTGAGGACAGTGCCTCATGATTCTTTCTTAGCCCAATCGTACGGTTGCCCTACAATCAATTGGTATTGGATAGGTTGAAAAGCATACCTACCCTATATGTATAAGTGCCCCATTTTGTGGCAGATAGAGTTTTATGTTGTTCATTCGAGTCTATTTTAACTTGGGTATAGCCGGATATCCCATGAAGGAAGTTGTATGCCTCCTTACCTGCTACTCGTTCTTCCAGCACATGCTATATAAATGGCAATAGGTAATGTTCTTTCACCATGGTTGCATTAAACTTTTAAGATTAAAACAAAATCAGATCTTCCCAATCTTCTTAGGTACTATGAAATTTAGGGATAGCCATTCCATGTGCTCCATATCATAAATGAATCGAGCTTCAATGAGTTTGTCAGTCTCCGAGTCCTTGACCATTCTACTAGAATACTTTGGTTTCATTTGGTAGGATCTATGACTTGATGGCCACACTCCTTCCACAATGGGAATGGTGTGATTTAACCACCTCTAAGGGCATGCTCTTTATATTCATATATTTCCAAGCAAAGCAACATGGAGCACCAATAAGCAGCAAAAATCGCCATTTTTCAGCCGTGGGACGAATTTGGGTCTACTTCCTTTAAGACTTCGGTGGTGAATGAAGAGGGTGTTTCAAACATGGCAAATGATTATACAAGGTGTAAGCTTCTCAATGATACCTTCCATGATTACTTTCATACAAGGTGTAAGCTTCCCAATGATACCTTCAATGCTTACATTTTCCCATTCCCCTCATAAAAGTCATCTTATATAGGTAAAAATCCCCATAAAGAAGTGCTCCTACAAGCTCGATTGAAGGCTCCAAGCTCACGGCTTGATAATCACAATTCTTTTGGGCAATACGTCACTTGCATTAAAATCTCTCTTGTGCTGAGATTAGATACTGACCTTAAGTAGTACTCGAGTGTTAAGACCTTCTCAGCCCTAAAATGACTGCTTCATTTGTTCTTGAGAAGTTTAAAGGGGAATCCCTCCACACATGGCAAGTTAAAATCAAATCTATGTTAGTGAAGGCTATGGAGCATTGTAAATGGAAGGGGAAAATGTCTGGAGGATGAAGGGGATGAAAAGAATAGATGGTTAAGCCAGAATGAAAAAAGGATTAGCCATCATTGCATTAGGATTGGGAGATGGATTTTTTCATCATATTGCAACGTAAGATACATTGAAGGGTGCTTGGGATGAGCTAGATAAAATTTTTGGGCCAAAATAAAAGAATTCAAAAATAAGCTTTAAAATATAATTCTTTGGCTTGGACATTAAAGATAGTGAATCACTCTCAGCACACCTTAACAAAATGAAGAGCATGACAAAACAACACATGGTTGGCATTTGGGCACCATAACAGGAAAAGGATGCCATAGCCATACTGTTAAAAAGCATGACACTTGAGGAGTATGAGCCCTTAGTGGCTACTTTGAAGAACCTCCCTGAAGAACCTCCCAAATCCGACCTTTGTAGGAGTGGAAGCAACACTCATAGAAGAGGAGAAGCGGAATCGAGGGAGGAGAACCCAAGCTATATCAAGTGAGGAGAAAGCACTCTTCTCAAGAGGACTAGGATCGAGGACTAGAGAAGGAGCAAGGACAAAGACCTACCATCGTAGTGGCGAAATGGATCACATAGAAAAGGATTGATGGCATAAAAAGGGAGCCGAAGAAGCCAATGTAATGACAAAGAAGGAAGACAATGTGATGTTGCCTTCCAGGATGGAGGCAACATCGAGCATCTCTTCTAGATGATATGAGGAGCATGGCGCCTTACACCTAGTTATAACCCCACTCTCCCGATATGAGGAGCATGGCGCCTTACACCTAGTTATAACCCCACTCTCCCGATGTGTAAAATGTCAAGACCAAGCCAACATTGTAGCTCATAGAGCAACCTAGACGGACCGTGCCAACCATATGAGTATGGAGTGTAGGCCAAGTCAAAGTTAGGTGTTAAAACTCTCATCACATTGAGGGGAGGTGTTGAGAAATGCAATGTGTCAGGGTGAAACATGCATAGAGCAAGGGGAGAATCATGTGTATTATAAAAGAAATAGACTTAGGGAACATTAACAAAGGTTGATTTGTATGATCATTCCTAAAAGGTGAAGTCAAAGGTCAAAAAGGTAGCACATGGAAAGTCCAAGGAGGCACGTGGCACAAGGGTGCACATATGTATCTTGTGAGTAGGGAGCTCCATGAGAGCTATAAAAGGATGTACTTGCGTCAACTCTAACGGAATGCGGCTATGATGGTGTACTTCTTAATTGTTGTCATTATCTTAGTACTAGCTTAATCTTATTTTGTTGTCATTATCTTAGTACTACCTTAATCTTATTTTGTGTATTATCCCTTAATCAATATGCTTAATCATGTTCTCATATAGTTTTGATCCACCTTGAGCTTAATTTCTCAAGAGAGTATTTGTAATGTACGACCATAAGTTCACTCAACAAGAACTCTTTTACGTTATGATGAAGTGGGTTCCCCTATCGCTTACTATTTCAAGTGGATGTCCAAATCTAGTAACTATATTCTCGTAAAGGAATTTGGTTGTTGCCTGTGTAGCATCACCCTTTTGGATCACATGGGCCTCTACCTACTTAATACAACAGTATGTGAGGTAGAGACCATGATGAATCACGCTTGAGTACCGTGGGCCATTGGACTAATGGTCTGATAAAGTCAATTCCCCCCTTTTCAAATGGTTGAAGGGCATTTTATCACGGCGGGGTTATGAATACCAACAAATCACTGACATTCATCGTAGCCTTTTACAAATTCAGTCGTCGCTCTCCAAACAGTGTGGACCACCACAAGCCTACCAAGTAGAACTTTTTTAGCGTGTAGTGTCTGCGGGATAAATATCCTCTAGCTACCCCGGAGTGGGCTTGCTCAAGGATGTTGACATATTTAAATTCTTGAGTGCCTCCTGATTGTATCTTAGCCCAACTTGTACAGTTGTCTTGCAGTCAAGTAGAACTTTCTTGGCGGTAGTACCAGTCTGCAGAGAAATATCCTCCAACAACCCCCCCAGTTGGCTTCCTCAAGGATGTCGACATATTTAAATTCTTAAGGATAGTGCCTCATGATTCTGTCTTAGCCCAATCGTACGGTTGCCCTACAATCAATTGGTATTGGATAGGTCGAAAAGCATACCTACCCTATATGTATAAGTGCCCCATTTTGTGGCAGATGAAGTTTTCTGTTGTTTATTCGGGTCTATTTTTACTTGGGTATAACCGGAGATCCCATGAAGGAAGTTGTATGCCTCCTTACCTACTACTCGTTCTTCTAGCACATGCTCTATAAATGGCAATAGGTAATGTTCTTTCACCATGGTTACATTAAACTTTTAAGATTGACACAAAATCGAATCTTCCTAATTTTCTTAGGTACTATGAATTTTAGGGATAGCCATTCCGTGTGCTCTATATCATAAATGAATCCAGCTTCAATGAGTTTGTCAATCTCTGAGTCCTTGACCATTCTACTAGAATACTTTGGATTCATTTGGTAGGCTCTATGCTTTGATGGCCACACTCCTTCCACAATGGGAATGGTGTGATTTAACCACCTCTAGGGGCATGCTCTTCATATTCATATATTTTGAAGCAAAGAAACCATGGAATTTTGTGAGTATCTACGTCAATCTTTTTCCTTTTCGAGAGATAGGCCTACCCTTCCACAATGGGAATGGTGTGATTTAACCACCTCTAGGGGCATGCTCTTCATATTCATATATTTTGAAGCAAAGAAACCATGGAATTTTGTGAGTATCTACATCAATGAGGTCTTTTTCCTTTTCGAGAGATAGGCCTACCCTTCCCAATGTATACAAGTTTTGGATCCTCATCAGGTCGTGCTAGGTTGACCTCTTTAACGTTAGTCGGGTGCCCATTTCAATTGGTCTCAGAGCTCTGATCTTGATCGTGGGAATTTTGCTGGTGATATGGCAAGAGATTTGCAAGAGAATGGACACTTATGTGTGATTTTGCTATTTTCTTGATTTCTTGCATACTTTCTTCTTGTATTTTCTTGATATTGATGGGGAAGATGGTGGAAATACATGATTTATCTTCATTTAACCATGTTTCAGAGGTTTTTGTGTGAGATTTGGGCCAATTTTTGAATTTGGGGACCAAATTTCTGGGTCGAGACCAAATTATTAAAAACATTGGACCAAAATTGGGAGAAATGTTGTGTCTACATTTTTGCTTCTTCCCTCTTCTTCTTTGAGACTTTGCATGGCTATGGAGCATGTTTAGGGTTAGTTAGCTTCACCTTCTACAACAACTATGGGGCAAGCATGGAGCAGATTGTAAGCTTCACATGGAGCACCAACAAGCAAGCAAAAATCACCATTTTTCAGTTGTAGGACGAATTTGACTTCCTTTAAGATTTCGGTGGTGATGAAGAGGGTGTTTCAAGCATGGCAAATGATTATACAAGGTGTAAGCTTCTAAATGATACCTTCCATGATTACTTTCATAAAAGGTGTAAGATTCCCAATGATACCTTCAATGCTTACATTTTCCCATTCCCCTCATAAAAGTCATCTAATATAGGTAAAAATCCCCATAAAGAAGTGCTCCTACAAGTTCGATTGAAGGCTCCAAGCTCACGACTTGCTAATCACAATTCTTTTGGGCACTAATATTATCATTAAGATATGCTATTGGGATTAATTGAAGGTAGATTGGCACATTTTCAAATCTACCTTCAATTAATCCCAGTTCCCATTTTCTAATCCTTTCAAGCCCTAAAATGACTGCTTCATTTGTGCTTGAGAAGTTTAAAGGGGAATCCTTCCACACATGGCAAGTTAAAATCAAATCTATGTTAGTGAAGGCTATGGAGCATTGTAAATGGAAGGGGAAAATGTTCAGAGAGGATGAAGGGGATGAAAAGAACAGATGGTTAAGCCAGAATGAAAAAAGGATTAGCCATCATTGCATTAGGATTGGGAGATGGATTTTTGCATCATATTGCATCGTAAGATACATCTAAGGGTGCTTGGGATGAGCTAGATAAATTTTTTGGGGTAAAATAAAAGAATTCAAAAATAAGTTTTAAAATATAATTCTTTGGCTTGGACATTAAAGATAGTGAATCACTTTTAGTACACCTTAACAAAATGAAGAGCATGATGTTGAAAATACAAGTGAATAGGGTGTGTGCGGGAACAAGCCCTTGGGCAAGAGGCTGTAAAAGAGAATCTATAAATGTGAGAGAACCTGTGAAAAGGTGAGAAGAATCTACTAGGAGAGAATAAAGGGTAGCATGAGGAGATTTAGGAGGTGTGGAGATATTCTGGGAGAGGTGGAGAGAATCAAGCAAAAGAGGTGGAGTGAATAAGTGGGATTTGATGCTTGGATGTAAACACAATAAATTGAGGCATTGGCCTAATGAGAATTTGCTGGTTTTTGATTATCCATGCCTACATTAAGCTATTAGTTAATTACTCACTAATCATGTCTTAAATATCATCTAATCACTTTGTTAATGATATTGATTCTAGCATTTGATCCACCATAGCTCATCACATTGCTGTAATTTTAACATGGTATCAGAGCCAAGCCTAGAATCCATCAAGTTTATGAGCCCATTATCTAGTTAATTATGATTAGTAGATAATTAGAAAATAATCAAAATTTTAGTTATTTTCAAGAAGCCTTTTGTACCCCCAGCTGTGGAAGAGCTCTATCTCCTTACACACACCAAATTAGCCCCATTGCTTCTAGTCATACATAGCCACTTCACTGGTGCTCCAGCCAAACTAATCAGAAGCGCAAACTGCCCAAGAAACGCAACTGATTTTTTGCTGATTAGTGGACACCATTTTTCTATAGCAAATCAAAGATTTCTACTTCATCAAATCAAATTGATCTAATTCCTCTTAAGCTCCAAGGGTTTTCAAGCATGCTCTACAAGCTGGTGAAGTCAGAATTTGATTTGATCAAGTCTACAGTGAGATCCAAGCTCTTCATCAAATCTGCAGGTGACTTTGGTAGTAAAACAGAGATTAAGCATTCAATGTTTGGTCAAATCTTGTGTTTCTTGGCTTAATCCTCTGCTAGACTAATTGCTATTGATGGCCTTGAAAGGATTTGAGCTAATTTGAACTCTAAGGCCTCAGATCTGGGCTCCTCGCATACTCTATTTTTTGCACACAAAACAGAGGATTAATTTGCTAATTAGTGATTAATCAGTGCTAATCATCACTGTATTTTGATACAATTGAGAGTTCAAATTAACCATTAGGTATGCTGATACAGATCCCTATAACTTTAGATTGTAATTCGGAGATGGTTTGATACTCCAACCATTTCGTACAAATTGGTTACCCTTGATTTAATGTAATTTCTGGTGATTTTATGCTGATAAATCTGTTATTGTAATCATCTCTTAAACACTAGATTAAGTTGTAAAAGGGTAGACACTACCCTTGAATCTTGAAATTGCATCGAGGTAAGATCCCCTTCACATCATCATGAGTACAGCAGCACAAGAAATAGCCAAATTTAATGGGGAAGCAGTTTTACACATGGCAGACAAAAACCATGTATTTACTCATGAGGAAAAATTTGTGGGGGGGCTAGTTGAGGGAAGAGATGAATGCCCAGAGGTGAGAGGGAAACATGAGTGGAAGAGCAAGAATGCAAAAGCATTGGGACTTATTGCACTCAGTTTAAATGATGAAATCATTCATCACATCACAGGGATACATTGGGCAAAAGATGCATGGGATGAACTCAATAAATTATTTGGCACACAAGCTAAAAATTCAAAGATAAATCTGTTAATGCAATTCTACAAATTGGATATGAAGGAAAGTGAACCTTTCCTTCATATAATTCTACAAATTGGATATGAAGGAAAGTGAACCTTTAATCACACACTTGAACAGATATAAAAGCATTAAGCAACAATAAGCAGCTATTGGCAAAAAGGTAGAAGATGATGAGGCTAGCAGTGCTTCTGAAGAGTGTGGACAAAGGTGAATATGAAAATATTGTAGCAACACTAAAGAATGTACCTGAATTGAAGCTACACGAGATAGGAGCTCTACTAGAGCACTAGAGCAAGAGAGCAGAGGTAAATAGAAGAAATGGCTCGACTAAATAATGTACCAGAATTGAAGCTACACGAGATAGAAGGAGCTCTACTAGAGCAAGAGAGCAGAGGTAAAGAGAAGAAATGGCTCGACTCAACGATAGGAGAAGAAAAAGCATTCTTCACCCGAGGAGGATTCTCTCGAGAACGAGGACGAGGAAGAGGCAGAGTAGGAGGAAGGACCTTCACTTGCCACAACTGTGGAAAGCCAGGACACATGGCAAAAGACTGCTACAGCAAATCCAGTAGAGAAGGAACGACATCGGCAAACTTCATGGAGGCTCCTAAGGAAGTGGAGTCGGATCATCTTTTCTGAGAGAGAGAGAGAGAGAGAGAAACCCCACAACCCAATGTAACCTTCCCCAACAAAGTAAAACCACCTCTGAGCCATCGCGATGATGTAGGCCACATGGTAGATGTATGTGTGAGCACTTTAGTCAAGGTCGCGGGCACTTGTAGTAGCCTTGGATACATAGAGAGAGAGAGTGTCAAGGACTATGAGTTTAGGGACTTGAGGCACTGGTCACAGACTATCAAGTAAGAGAGAAACTTGGTATAGGGTCGAGGTGTGCTAAGTTTGTTCACTGGTGTGCTAGGCACTCGTCGCGCAGACTCTCAAGTAAGAGAGAAACTTGGTATAGGGTCCAAGTGTGCTAGGAGTATTCACTTGAGGGGAGCTGTTGAGATATACAAGTGAATAGGGTATGTGCGGGAACAAGCCCTTGGCAAGAGGCTATAAATGAGAATCTGTAAATGTGATGAAAAGGTGAGAAGAATCTACTAGGAGAGAATAAAGGGTAGCATGAGGAGATTTAGGAGGTGTGGAGATATTCTGGCAGAGGTGGAGAGAATCAAGAAAAAGAGGTGGAGTGAATCAAGGAGAAATCAGTGGGATTTGATGCTTGGACACTATAAATTGAGGCATTGGCCTAATGAGAATTTGATTATCCATGCCTACATTAAGCTATTAGTTAATTACTCATCACTAATCACATCTTAATTATCCATGCCTACATTAAGCTATTAGTTAATTACTCACTAATCACATCTTAATTATCATCTAATCACTTTGTTAATGATGTTGATTCTAGCATTTGATCCACCATAGCTCATCACATTGCTGTAATTTTAACCACGACAACAATTGGTTGGCATTGGGGCACCAGTAGAGGAAGAGGTTGCCTCCATCTTGGGAGGCCTTATCACATTGTCTTCCTTCTTTGTTTATTACATTAGCTTATTTGGCTCCCTTTTTATGCCATCAATCCTTTTCTATGTGATCCATTTCGCCACTATGATGGTGGGTCTTTGTCCTTGCTCCTTCTCTAGTCCTCGATCCTAGTCCTCTTGTGAGAAGAGTGCTTTCTCCTCACTTGATATAGCTTGGGTTGTCCTCCTCAAGTATGCTTCTCCTCTTCTGCGAGTGTTGCTTCCACTCCTACAATGGTCAGATTTGGGAGGTTCTTCAAAGTAGCCACTAAGGGCTCATACTCCTCAAGTGTCATGCTTTTTAACAGTATGGAATGAGATATGATGTGGATAGATGTGATGTGATGTTATGTGGATAGAATGTATGTGATGGGATAGTGATGAGAATGAATGTAATGGATATGAATGAATGTGATGTGATGGATGTGAATGGATGGAGGTGATGTGATGTGAAATGGATAGATGTGAGTGAATGAGATGTGATATGAATCGGGATGTGAATGAATGAGATGTGATGTCATGTGAATCGGGATGTGAATGGATGATATGTGATGTGAATGAATGTGATGTGATGTGATGTGAAGTGGGATAGATGTGAATGAATGAGATGTGATGTGAATGGATGAGATGTGATGGGATGTGAACCGGATAGATGTGAATGAATGAGATGTGAGGTGAAATTAATGTGATGTGGATTGGGGTAGATATGAATGGATGAGATGTGAATGAATGTGATGTGATGAGATGTGGATGGGTAGATATGAGTGGATGAGATCTGATGAGATGTGGATGGGTAGATGCGAGTGGATGAGATCTGATGAGGATAAATGAGGAAATATGTGATGAGATGAAAATGATGTGATTGGATGAGAATGAGAATACATATGAAATGGATATGGATTAAATAATGTGGATTGATGTGGAAAGACGAGAGTTTGTTATAGAAACTGTATTTATGACCTGTTTTTAAATGACTATTTTATGTCAAGAATGCTGGGGAAGCATTTTGACTGAATGAGGACGTGGAGACCTAACTGATAAAGTTGCAACAGCTGACAGAGAGTCAACGGAGGGACATATTGCATAGCAAGGTCGGTCGAGGTCTTGACCAGCCTCGGTTTGATTTAAATGGTGAGCTTCCAGTATGGTGGATGAGGGACCAAGGAAGCGGGCCAATGAGTGAAGTGCTAGGTGACCTGCGAAGGATCCTAGAGGGTGCTGACCATACGGTGCTCAGGCTCTCGCTTTCCAAAGATATCCACACGTGCCTTGGAGAAGATATTTTGGATCAAGGAGTAAGAGTTGTTTTCTGAATTTGGGCATGGATCTGGTTGATTGACCTTGCTGGTCCTCAACGGGATGAGTTCACGGCTCTTTTATAGATGTGTTGGTTGATCTTGCTGATCTTCAACAACGGAGATTCCATTTTGATTTTTATAAGTGAATATATTGCCGGGTACTATGAGCTAGGAACTATCAAAAAGGCCCCTGAGTGGACAAGTGGTGAGCATTCTGGTTGCCAATGATGCCATAGGTACACCGATGAAAGGAAAAATTAGAAATTAGGATTCAACCAAATATTTTTGAGGATTATGATCAGTGATACTATAGTTTCATTAAAAGATTGTTTTAAAGATAACTGAATTTGTGAAAAAGGCAATTTCATATTGGGTGTGTAAGTGGTGTGACTAGTTTTAAGTTTGCATGAATATCCGGCTAGAGGGCTTGGAAACGCTTTTCCCTAGTACTACCCGAGACAAAACCTAACCAAATTCTTAAATGGATCCCATCACTACAATGGTTGGGCAGTTGGCTAACCCACGGGATTGGATGGGGTAGTCTGGAGACAGATGGATCCCTAAAATGAGAGTCAATTCTGTTATGGTGTGATAGATGAAGTAAATCTTGGATAAAAATTGTTCTATGGAAAAGAATCAACAGCTGTACCTCTCAATGAGGCAAAAAGCATTGGTCTCTATGATCCAAGTGCAAGTCTTTTCCTTGATCTGACTATGGGACTTACGGGTTTGGTGGAGATTAGTTCAGTTAATTAAGACTCTTGACTACATTAGAGTAAACTTATCCTTGTGGAATTACTCGTGCTTTCCGGATGAGGGAAGTTTTTCCGAGTTTTTTGGAAGAACCGATGGATTAGTCTCTTGTCTGGATATCCGTGGTGGGCGCGGCCCCAAGTGAGGGACCCTGCCCCGTGCAAGAAGTGCTACTTCCGCTGCTAGCACCCCTGAATTCATTGCGCGGAGGGGACAGGGATCTTTCAGCTATGGCATCCTCTTCCTCTGCTGGTGCCCCAATGCCAACCAATTGTTAATGTGTCATGATCTTCATTTTGTTAAGGTGTGCTAAAAGTGATTCAATATCTTTATTAAGAGACTATGGTTATGTAGAAGGGTGAGAGAAGGGTGTGAGTGTGAATGGACTTGAGGTCCACTTGTTCACCTATTTAAAGGTGAGGCCATGAGGCATTTTGTATGTGAGCAAAGCCTAGTTGTATGCATAAACAACTTAATAAGCAAGAGTTTGTTCTTGTACTTTTTGAGTCTCTCCTCTCCACACACTTGATCTAGCATGAGCACTACATTTTATCAACATGGTATCAGAGCTTAGGTGATTTGAACCACTTGTGGTGTAGATTAGGTCAAAAATATCCATTTTTCCTTATCTTCTTTTGTGTGGAGCAGCTCAACCCCCAGCTATTGGAGGCCTTCCACAAGCTTGTAGAGGGCATATCTCTCCAAGATTTCTTCATGGAAGATGTTAAGGGGGTCTAGGCGTTCACATTCATACAGACAATTACTGAAATAGGAGGTTCTCCATCGCGGCATTTTCTCTGCAGTAGTCCACCGGCGCCGTTTTCTGCTTCCTGCGCTGGTCGTACAGCATTACATGCTCCATAGCCATGCAAAGTCTCGAAGAAGAAGAGGGAAGAAGCAAAAATGTAGACACAACAAGTGTTTTTAATAATTTGGTCCCGACCTAGAAATTTGGTCCCTAAATTCAAAAATTGGCCCAAATCTCACACAAAAACCTCTGAAAAATGGCTAAATGAAGATAAATCTTGTATTTTCACCATCTTCCCCATCAATATCAAGAAAATACAGGAAGAAAGTATGCAAGAAATCAAGAAAATAGCAAAATCACACATAAGAGTCCATTCTCTTGCAAATCTCTTACCATATCACCAGCAAAATCCCCACGATCAAGATTGGAGCTCTGAGACCAATTGAAATGGGCACCGGACTAACGTTAAAGAGGTCAACCTAGTAGGACTTGATGAGGATCCCAAATCTCTATACATTGGGAAGGGTAGGCCTATCTCTCAAAGAAGAAAAAGACCTCATTGACGTAGCTACTGACAGAATTCCATGGTTGCTTTACTTGGAAATATATGAATATGAAAAGCATGCCCCTAGAGGTGGTTAAATCACACCATTCCCATTGTGGAAGGAGTGTGGCCATCAAGGCATAGAGCCTACCAAATGAATCCAAAGTATTCTAGTAGAATGGTCAAGGACTCGGAGATTGAAAAACTCATTGAAGCTAGATTCATTTATGATACAAAGTACAGGGAATGGCTATCCCTAATAGTCATAGTACCTAAGAAAATGAGGAAGATCCAATTTTGTGTTAATCTTAAAAGTTTAATGCAACCACGGTGAAAGAAAATTACCTATTGCCATTTATAGAGCAGCTGGAAGAATGAGTAGCAGCTAAGGAGGCATACAACTTCCTTCATGGGATCTCCGGTTATACCCAATTAAAAAAAGACCCGAATGAACAACATAAAACTCCATCTACCACAAAATGGGACACTTATACATATAGGATAGGTATGTTTTTGACCTATCCAATACAAATTGATTGTGGGGCAGCCGTACGATTGGACTAAGATAGAATCATGAGGCACTATACTCAAGAATTTAAAAATGTCAACATCTTTGAGCAAGCCAAGCCCACTTTGGGGGGGTTGTTGGAGGATATTTCTCTACACACTGGTACCACCGCCAAGAATGTTCTACTTGACTGCAAGAAAACTGTACAAGTTGGGCTAAGATACAATCACGAGGCACTCAAGAATTTAAATATGCTGACATCCTTGAGCAAGCCCACTCCGGGGTAGCTAGAGGATATTTCCTCGTAGACACTACACGCTAAAAAAGTTCTACTTGGTAGGCTTGTGGTGGTCCACACTGTTTGGAGAGGCGGCTGAATTTGTAAAAGGCTACGATGAATGTCAGTGATTTGCTGGTATTCATAACCGCCATGATAAAATGCCCCACCAGTGTCTCTTCAACCATTTCAAAAGGGGGGAATTGACTTTATTAGACCATTAGTCCAATGGCCCATGGTACTCAAGCATGATTCATCATGGTCTCTACCTCACATACTGTTGTATCAAGCGGGTAGAGGCCCATGTGACCCAAAAGGGTGATGCTACATGTAAGATTCCTCCCTAGCCTCTCAGGATGTCCAGTATCTTCCCTTGTAATCAATCCCCTCTTTAGAAATATAAAAGATCTTATTTCTGTTGTGAGATCCCTGTCCCCACCGCGCAACGGATTCGTGGTGCTAGCAGCGGAAGTAGCATTTCTTGCGCGGGGCAGAGTCTCACACTCGGGGCCTCGTCCACGGATATCCGGATAAGAGACTAATCCGTCGGTTCTTCCAAAACCAAACCCGGAAAAACTTCCTTTATCCGGAAAGCACGAGCAATTCCACCAGGATAATTTTTTACTCTAACGTAGTCAAGACCATTACTGATCAAACTGATCCCACTGCACCTCTAAAGGTACTCGGTCAGTTCGAGGAAGAAACTTTACAATAAAATAATCAACTTTTATGCATACCTCTATGCATGAAATCTAATTATGATAAAAGTAACACTTTTATAATAAAATAATCAACTTTTATGCATACGTCTATGCATGAAATCCAAATATGATAAAAGTAACACTTTTATAATAAAATAATCAACTTTTATGCATACCTCTATGCAGGAAATCCAAATATGATAAAAGTAACACTTTTATAATAAAATAATCAACTTTTATGCATACCTCTATGCATGAAATCCAAATATGATAAAAGTAACACTTTTATAATAAAATAATCAACTTTTATGCATACCTCTATGCATGAAATTCAATTATGATAAAAGTAACACTTTTACATTAATATAATAATCTTTTATGCATACCTCTATGCATGAAATCCAAATATGATAAAAGTAACACTTTTACATTAATATAATAATCTTTTATGCATATCTCTATGCATGAAATCCAAATATGATAAAAGTAACACTTTTACATTAAAATAATAATCTTTTATGCATACCTCTATGCATGAAATCCAAATATGATAAAAGTAACACTTTTATATTAAAATAATAATCTTTTATGCATACCTCTATGCATGAAATCCAAATATGATAAAAGTAACACTTTTATATGAAAATAATAATCTTTTATGCATAGCTCTATGCATGAAATCCAAATATGATAAAAGTAACACTTTTATATTAAAAAATAATCTTTTATGCATACCTCTATGCATGAAATCCAAATATGATAAAAGTAACACTTTTATATTAATATAATAATCTTTTATGCATACCTCTATGCATGAAATCCAAATATGATAAAAGTAACACTTTTACAATAAAATAATCATCATAAAATCCAAATCCATCTTTTATGCATCTTCCTATGCATAAATTCAATTTGGATGAGAATAACACTTTTGAATTGAAATTCCATTCTTTTAATCATCTTTCCCTCTTTTACAATAACACTTTTATTCTTTTACAATCCCCTCTTCAGAAATATAAAAGATCTTGTTTCTGCCTGTTTTGGCCTAGAGAGAGAAAATATTCTAGAGAGAGATTATTCATATTTTGAATATTTTTGGATGGAAAAATATCTCTTCTTATTAAAATAAGTTCCCCCGAAACAGAAGTTCAAAAATATTTTCAGAAGGTGCATTAGAAATCAAGTATATCTGTTCAAGAGGCCTCATCCTAGGGGTCCAGATTTTTGAAAATTTTAAATTAAGGTTTTGAGGGACCAATCAGATTCATCCAAATGTGTGGAGAAGATAAATAGAAGAAATAAAGAAAATCCCTCCAAAAATGAGTAAATACTCACATAAGATGAAGAGTGGACTAAGGACCAAAGGAATTCTAAAAAAATGGATTTTTGACACCTCAAAATGGGAATTCCCTCCCTCATGAATGAGGCGCCTACTTCACATGTGTAATGGAGTTTTAATCATCAAAAATTGAGATATTTCATCTCTCCTCTCTCCTAATTCAAGTCTAGTTCCAAAAAGTAAGCTAAACTGACCTAAAAATGGTCAAAAATTGACCAAACTGATCTGGAAAATTCTAGAATCAGTTTGCTTGGTTAAGAGCTCACTTTTTCCTACAAATAGAAGCCTCCTGTAACGTCCCTCCCAAGCCATGTATGTATGTGTCTCTTTTAATATAGATTTCAATAAGAAAAGAGAGTGTAATTAGAAAGAGTGAGACAATAAGGCTAAAAACATTAGAAAAGTGTTAGAATAAAAATATTAGCTTCAAAAATCCTATAAGAAATAAGAACATAAGAATAGTTCTATTAAGAGATAAGTATCCCCAAAAATAGAATTTCGATTTTAGGTGATAAGAGGTCATATTTAGAGTACTTTTACATATTTAGAGTCCATGCATACTAAAAATATGGAAAAACAACGTGTTTCCAAAGATGGCGCGTTTGTGGCTATGTACACACGTTTTTGCCTATTCTGCCCGCGATGGCTTGTAGACCAGATGCCTTCCCGTTCTTTTGACTGGTTACATGACTATATTCTGAGTTTTTATCAGAGAGTTATGGCCAAAATAGTTTGCTGTTTCTGTCAGGGTCTTTACATAGAGAAAACTGTGAGAAGACAGCAAGTAGTCTCAAGGTAATCCTAGAGTTTGAGATGCATATATCCCTTCATTCTTATCTAATATCTCAGAAAAGAAGCTTAGATTGCTATAGTCTTTCGGAGGAAGAGACCAAAACTCCATAGCTTTTCTTTTAGAGAAAGAATAGTATGCCGTAGCCCTATAGGAGAAGGCTATTTTGCCATAGATCTTAGAAAGAGAGAAGAATCACAGTATGAGTAAGAGGAGATAAAGCTTGGAGATTATTGGATGATTTCAATCACAAGGTATTCGAAGACTCTATTCTCATATGTCAAGTTCTAAAGCTCTTGTTAATACGAGCAAAGACAACGATAAACGATAAATTTCTATAAGGTATATACATGTTTTGTTTTTCAATTATATATCATTCTTAGGGGTTGAGGTATGGCCCCGGCTTCTCTATTGATTGTTACAATGATCTATTTGATTGATTTACCATTTAAAGTTTGTATTCTTTTAAGCAATAGCATATGCCTTAATAAAGAATGACTTATCGCAATCTCAAGTTGAAATGCTAAAATCTTTGTGAAAAAAGATTATTTTCTTAAAGAAGGTGACATGGATCCTAGTCATATGGTTTAGTGAGTAAATGGATTGTTATCTTGGTTAAATTAAGGTACAGGTACAACTTCTCCCTGCCTTGATGCTGCCCCGTTCTTGTGCTTGTGTAGCCGGACGGCGGAGACGTTAGTAAGGCCCGGAGTTGGCCCATGGTATCCCTCATACCATTGGGAGAATGAGGTTTGCCGATTGAGGCAAGTGATTGTGATGATGCTGCCTAGTTCTGAGGGCCCAGGCTAGTGCGGTGAATTAGCCCACCCTAGTGCGCAGACATCCCTCTGAGGGGCGGGAGGATCGAGCGATGGAGCCTGAGAGGGCGACAGGCCGGCTTGAGTCCTCGCCAGCGGCCGACGATGAGGTGTATGGTCCCGTAGGGTTTTGCCCAGCATGTAGAGGCTGGAAGGCCGAATTCTAGATCATCGGCGGTATAAAGGAAAAGAATAAGAGAGCCAGTTTGGCTTGTATGAAATTGATTCATGTTTAAACTTTGTTTTTATAAATCTTGTCTTTGGCATTATTGTGGAAAAAGGCAAAGGTTGTTTTAATAAACCTTGTGAAAGGGCCTTAATTAAGGAACATGTTTGTTTATGTCAAACAGTGTGGTAGGATTAATTAGAAAATAAATTGACGCGTGAGTAGGGTGGAAAGTGGGAGGATGGAATGCCCTGACGGCACCATCCTATGGACGGGTGGACCCGATTAGTCGGGTAGCTTTCCAACATATTAAGTGAAAGCCCTACGTTAGATAAATAGGTTCTCGGGCAACTCTATTCTAGAAGACTAGGTCAGCGGCTGTGCCTTGCATGGATGAGGAAAAAAGCGTTGCCTCTAGAAATCAAGTCTTGTAGTTGCCCAATTTATGTGATCAATTACCTTATGGGTGATTTGATTTTAGAAGACCACGCTCCCCCTACGGGATAGAACTAGGTCTTACCTATGAATCGTATCCTTGAATCTCTGTATGGTCAAGGTGTCGATGAGTAGGAAATTTTCTCTAAGATAAGACTTAGCAGACTATCTTAAGTGTTTCCCCTATTTGTGGATGGGGGGAACCTTACAAGTGGTATCAGAGCCGATCTTAGTTCCTAGGATTTATTTTTCAAAGGTTAACTATCAAAGGGATTAAAACAAGTGATTGTTTATCATATGAGGACGAATCAATCATCTCTACTGGCCATAGAAGTGATTTGAATATCCTCACATGTTGAGACAATCATCCTATGAAATTGTGCTTGTATCTTGGGGGTGCACACGCAAGATATTTGTACAATAAATTTGAGAAATAAGATTGGGGAGAAAACCTTTTGTGAGGAAAAACATAGGGCGATCAAATTAAGAAAATAGTGAGAGACTGAATGACTAGAAGGATAGACCAAAACTTTGTTTAGAGAAATTTTCAGGATATCTCATTAACTTGCATATTATAAATTATTAAGATTATAACTCCATTAAGATTTGTATAGTTGACGTGTGAATGTTATCCATTGGATGCTTTACACTAGGACAATCATCCAAGATCTTGAACCCATCTCAGACAAACATGGGTCTAACTTCGGATGTGTAATTCCCAGAGGATGATGTGTCAATCCCAAGGCACCAGATGTGTAATTCTCAAAAAATGAAGATCTCACATATATTAATCCAGAGTGCCTTTAGATGTGGCGCTATGATAAGTATTTGATAGTTTTGAACTTTTAATGGATACAATGAAAGAAGCAAGCTCACCCTTGCTCGCATCTAAAAATCATAAGAAATTTCAAATTAGTTGGAAGCATTGTTGTCAATCTAACCACTGAAACTAGAATCAGTTTATGAGATGTCATGAAAGTACACCTTCGTGAAAGGTTTTGTCCTCTAGGATTTCGAGAGGATAAAATGAATGATTTTTTGGAGAGCTAACCCAAGAAAGGAAGACCCTAAAAGAATACCACCAAACTTTTGTTAAACTTCTTCGATTTGCTCTAGAGATGGATGAGGTAACTCTTCTCCATCGATTCATTTGGAAGCTTAATCTACCTTTGAATAACCTCATCAAGAATGTAAAACTATCCTCTATTTTAGAAGCCATAATTATATGATAAAGTTTTTTTTAATATAGAAAGTGTCGAGATGGACGAGCCCTTCCATGTGAGGTCTCCTAATTCAAGAGGAACGTCAAGCCCACCCCTGGCTACAAGGAATCATGAGCTAGAGCAAAAATTAGGTCAAGAAATAGAGATAGCTGGATTAAAGATAACCGAATTCAACAAGTATTTCTATGAGTAAATAGAAGAGGATTGGTGCAAGATTCATGTGAAGTAATGTACATAATGAATAGAGGTATTCTACAAGACGATACTAAAATTATGAAATTGCTATCATAGGTTAGATTGCGTAAAGAATTGATTTCCTTACGTTTTTCCATGATAATCTGTTAAGTACCATATTATATGGGGGTATAGAATAAGGAATTCGAAGGTTCATACCATATGAGAGGTATATGGATACATGAAATTAGAATAATAAAGATCTTTTGGAGGCACAACAAAACGAGCCAAGCACATGAAATAAACGAATCTTTAAGAACAATATTTAGATAAAAGAATATTTTTACCTAGTGGGGATACCACTTTTAAAGAGACAGGAGGATTTACTTAGATACTACCCCAGCTCGCGAGATGAGGACATCTCGAATCTTTTAAGTGGGGGAGATTGTAACGTCCCTCCCAAGCCATGTATGTATGTGTCTCTTTTAATATAGATTTCAATAAGAAAAGAGAGTGTAATTAGAAAGAGTGAGACAATAAGGCTAAAAACATTAGAAAAGTGTTAGAATAAAAATATTAGCTTCAAAAATCCTATAAGAAATAAGAACATAAGAATAGTTCTATTAAGAGATAAGTATCCCCAAAAATAGAATTTCGATTTTAGGTGATAAGAGGTCATATTTAGAGTACTTTTACATATTTAGAGTCCATGCATACTAAAAATATGGAAAAACAACGTGTTTCCAAAGATGGCGCGTTTGTGGCTATGTACACACGTTTTTGCCTATTCTGCCCACGATGGCTTGTAGACCAGATGCCTTCCCGTTCTTTTGACTGGTTACATGACTATATTCTGAGTTTTTATCAGAGAGTTATGGCCAAAACAGTTTGCTGTTTCTGTCAGGGTCTTTACATAGAGAAAACTGTGAGAAGACAGCAAGTAGTCTCAAGGTAATCCTAGAGTTTGAGATGCATATATCCCTTCATTCTTATCTAATATCTCAGAAAAGAAGCTTAGATTGCTATAGTCTTTCGGAGGAAGAGACCAAAACTCCATAGCTTTTCTTTTAGAGAAAGAATAGTATGCCGTAGCCCTATAGGAGAAGGCTATTTTGCCATAGATCTTAGAAAGAGAGAAGAATCACAGTATGAGTAAGAGGAGATAAAGCTTGGAGATTATTGGATGATTTCAATCACAAGGTATTCGAAGACTCTATTCTCATATGTCAAGTTCTAAAGCTCTTGTTAATACGAGCAAAGACAACGATAAACGATAAATTTCTATAAGGTATATACATGTTTTGTTTTTCAATTATATATCATTCTTAGGGGTTGAGGTATGGCCCCGGCTTCTCTTTTGATTGTTACAATGATCTATTTGATTGATTTACCATTTAAAGTTTGTATTCTTTTAAGCAATAGCATATGCCTTAATAAAGAATGACTTATCGCAATCTCAAGTTGAAATGCTAAAATCTTTGTGAAAAAAGATTATTTTCTTAAAGAAGGTGACATGGATCCTAGTCATATGGTTTAGTGAGTAAATGGATTGTTATCTTGGTTAAATTAAGGTACAGGTACAACTTCTCCCTGCCTTGATGCTGCCCCGTTCTTGTGCTTGTGTAGCCGGACGGCGGAGACGTTAGTAAGGCCCGGAGTTGGCCCATGGTATCCCTCATACCATTGGGAGAATGAGGTTTGCCGATTGAGGCAAGTGATTGTGATGATGCTGCCTAGTTCTGAGGGCCCAGGCTAGTGCGGTGAATTAGCCCACCCTAGTGCGCAGACATCCCTCTGAGGGGCGGGAGGATCGAGCGATGGAGCCTGAGAGGGCGACAGGCCGGCTTGAGTCCTCGCCAGCGGCCGACGATGAGGTGTATGGTCCCGTAGGGTTTTGCCCAGCATGTAGAGGCTGGAAGGCCGAATTCTAGATCATCGGTGGTATAAAGGAAAAGAATAAGAGAGCCAGTTTGGCTTGTATGAAATTGATTCATGTTTAAACTTTGTTTTTATAAATCTTGTCTTTGGCATTATTGTGGAAAAAGGCAAAGGCTGTTTTAATAAACCTTGTGAAAGGGCCTTAATTAAGGAACATGTTTGTTTATGTCAAACAGTGTGGTAGGATTAATTAGAAAATAAATTGACGCGTGAGTAGGGTGGAAAGTGGGAGGATGGAATGCCCTGACGGCACCATCCTATGGACGGGTGGACCCGATTAGTCGGGTAGCTTTCCAACATATTAAGTGAAAGCCCTACGTTAGATAAATAGGTTCTCGGGCAACTCTATTCTAGAAGACTAGGTCAGCGGCTGTGCCTTGCATGGATGAGGAAAAAAGCGTTGCCTCTAGAAATCAAGTCTTGTAGTTGCCCAATTTATGTGATCAATTACCTTATGGGTGATTTGATTTTAGAAGACCACGCTCCCCCTACGGGATAGAACTAGGTCTTACCTATGAATCGTATCCTTGAATCTCTGTATGGTCAAGGTGTCGATGAGTAGGAAATTTTCTCTAAGATAAGACTTAGCAGACTATCTTAAGTGTTTCCCCTATTTGTGGATGGGGGGAACCTTACACCTCCCCCTTAGTTGAAGCTTAATAGTGTTTTATGCACTGTTACTCTACTCCTCCCAAGAGCCAAGGGCTGCGAAATTCTTAATAATTCACTAGTCTTTGACCATTTCCCTCCAAAGATTGGTGGCTACTCTTGTTGCAAACAAGAGTAGAACCCTCAAACCATCAAGCCAAAGGAACGCTCCCAGAATTCATGTAAGTTAGATATCTTATATTTTTCTTTACTCTTTTAATGGTTTTCAAATTTTTGTTTTGTTGAAATGATAATCTGATGTTATGCCTTGCTGAAAAGGCTCTCATTGTAAGAAAGCATTATGGGCCCAAGGCCATGGACAACTAGTAAGTAGGTGTGAACTCTTGGGTGGAGTATAAATACCAATGTAAATGGGATTATGGCTCATTCATGATAATGTTATCTGTTCCAAGAATTAATGGTGAGCTTCTCCCGTGAGATGCTAAGTGGTGACTCCTTCATGAGCCACTCCCTTGGTGAGGGACTAACCCACCCCTGTTACTTTCTTTCATTGGTATCAGAGCATGGCTTTTGATCCATGATTTTTAATTTTTCTTTTCTTCTTCTCATTTCGTGAAATTTTTGCTTCATTTGATTCATGGGGGAAGGGGATATGGCTAAGGTAGAGTTTATGGTTCAAATCTGAGCACATGGACCTATTTTTTTTTGAATGAGTGGACCAAGTTGGGGAAAATTCACTAATCTTGATTAGCAGTTCTTAATCAAAAACATTTTTATGTTTGAGAGCTTTCTTGCAAACCCTAGCCATGGAATCTCAACATGAGCAAAGGGCATTGAGTCTCTCATGTATCTAGCAATGTTTTATGAAGTATTTCACCTATTTTCCATGAGAAATGGGGCTCCCAATGTGGCTGAAAATCACTACCAAACCTGCCCACGTTTTTCACCAAACTGACCCTAATCTTCATCTCCTTCAACAAATTCAAGCATTAAGGCTTCCCGGGTGACATTGGTGAGCTGCTCCATCACTTCCTTACAATTTTGAAGCATTCTTTCAAGCTATGGAGTGAATTAGGGTTTTATTACACATAAAACCCTAATTTTCAGAAATTGGACTTTAATCATGGCCATTCATGCTGCTCTTTATGCATTATGAATGCTTGAATGCTACACATAGCTATTCATCAATGCTATGCCTTGCATATTGGCATAAGTGAGCATAGCTTTTGGCACATTTGGGGGATTGAATAAAATGTTTTGGGTTGGAAGCCGCTTTTTGGTGACACCGTTTTCCATTGCCGGTTGCACGTTTTTGGTCATAACTCTCTCATACGAACTCCGTTTTTGGAGTTCTAGTACTCAAAACGATCGGCTCGTCGTCCTCTTTGAGACGAGATATAGGTCTTGAGGTGCAGAATTCAGCAAGTGCTCTCTGTTTTCACTTTTGTACAGGATTTTCTAGTCCCGAGCGCGGGAACTCGCGCCCAGAACGCGACCCGAGATCACCGCTTTTCGTGACACTTGGATGTTGTTGATGTATGTGGAAATGTATTGACATTGCCATGAGTGGATGTGATGAAGGAAGCACTATGAACCATGTATTATGATATGAATGAGCATGAGTCATGCTATAAATCAATTGTAAGTCAACTCTACTCATTCATTTGAGCTTGTAACCACATTCCACTCACGATTGTACCCCACTTTATTCCTGGAATCTAGAATGAAGTAAGGGTACCTTGGCATTTGGAGGAGAGGCCAAGGGGAGAATGTCTTGAATCTTCCTTGCCGTTAGTGCCGGGTAACGCGATAAGGAAGAGGATTAGGTACTTGGTGGTAAAGAAATGGCCTCAACCTTCACCTTGGTGAAGGGGTGAGAAGTGCTTGGCCGGGAGATCGGCAAGCATCGACGCGCTTCATCGACCACTTCATTCGACTTGAGCAAACAAGCAAATCCTCTACATCGACTTCTTATGCAAAAGGACAAAATTGATGCCATAAGGTCACATGCTCAGATGGAAAAATGATTGAGGCTTGATTTGCTTACAGTGGTCAAATGCATAAGGATTTTAATACTTGATTGAGATGCTTTGATTTGATTGAGAAAGAGGGGAGACTATGGCAAAATTTTTACAAAATTTGCCTACTTTTACAGCCAGGACAAATCCTTAAATTTCTAGGGTTTTTCAAAAGCTTTTCAAATCTGTCCTAAAAGCCCTTCAATCTACCCGAAAACCTCTTTCAAACAAGCTAAAGATCACTCAAATCGGAGTAGTATTGAGCGGTCAAAGTCAAGAGTTGACTTTCAGCTAGAACAGTTGACTGGTCAAAGGCTGTTGACTTTTTCAAATCTATTTTTGGGGATCCTTACTCGTCTCGTCAAGAGCTTTGCATCGATATAAAGATCACCCAAATCGGATAAGAATTGAGCGGTTAACATCAAGAGTTGACTTTCAATCGGTATAGTTGACTGGTCAAAGGCTGTTGACTTTTTCAGATCTGTTTTTGGGGATTCTTATTCGTCTCGTCGAGAGCTTCGCGTTGATATAAAGATCACCCAAATCGGATACCGTTTGAATAGAGAAAAAAAAATCAAGTAAGTGGTCTTTGCAAGGAGGGATCAATTACGCGCATGGAAATGACTAGAGGAGGTCAAAACAAGGGAGCCCGGAATGAAAATGATCAAAGACAACTGGAAGAGGTCCAGATGGGAGGACCAACGCCAGAAGATAATCCAAGGTAGGTCGAGGAATAGGCTTAGTAAACAACTCAGCAACATTATCTTTGGTAGGACAATACTCAAGCTGAATGCGACCTTCAGAAATCCAATCACGAACAAAATGAAAATGAACATCAATGTGTTTGGATCGTCCCTCGAATCTGAGTAGATGAACATCCAAGGTGATTCAAAATTTGCTGAAGCCAAAGTGCTTCAGAAGTGGCATCAAGATATGACTTGTACTCTGCTTCTATCGGCGATGAAGAAGAAGTAATTTGCTGCTTTTGACATTTCCAAGAAACAAGTCTTTTACCAAGCATAAAACAATAGCCTGGCATGGAATGCCTAGTAACAATACACCCTGCCCAATCAAAATCTGAGTAACCAATAAGTGTATCTCCACCTGCATAAGAAATGCCATACTCAAGAGTTCCATGAAGATATCGAAGAACCATCAAAGCTGCCTGCCAATGAGATCGACGAGGCTGTGAAGAGAATTGGCTAAGAATACTCATAGCATAGGAGAGATCTGGCCGAGTGTGTTAACCAAATAAAGTATAGAACCAATAAGTTGGCGATACTCTATAGAATCCTGAAGTAGAGAGCGATCCCATTTTGGAGGACCGTAGAGGCCCATGTGACCCAAAAGGGTGATGCTACACAGGCAACAACCAAATTCCTTTACGAGAATATAGTTACTAGATTTGGATATGCACTTGAACTAGTAAGTGATAGGGGAGCCCACTTCATCAATAACGTAATCAAGTTTTTGTTGAGTGAACTTATGGTCGTACATTACAAATACTCTCTTGAGAAATCAAGCATGATTAAGCTCAAGGTGGTTCTAAACTATATGAGAACATGATTAAGTATATTTATTAAGGGATATTATACACAAAATAAGATTAAGCTAGTACTAAGATAATGACAACAATTAATAAGTACACCATCATAGCCGCATTCTGTTAGAGTTGACGCAAGTACATCCTTTTATATCTCTCATGGAGCTCCCTACTCACAAGATACATATGTGCACCCTTGTGCTAGGTGCCTCCTTGGACTTTCCATGTGCTACCTTTTTGACCTTTGACTTCACCTTTTACGAATGATCATACAAATCAACCTTTGCCAATGGTCCCTAAGTCTTTTCTTTTTATAATACACATGATTCTCCCCTTGCTCTATGCATGTTTTACCCTGACACATTGCATTTCTCAACACCTCCCCTCAATGTGATGAGTGTCTTAACACCTAACTTGGGCGTGGCCTACACTCCATACTTATATGGTTGGCGCGGTCCGTCTAGGTTGCTCTATGAGCTACAATGTTGGCTTGGTCTTGACATTTTACACATCGGGAGAGTGGGGTTATAACTAGGTGTAAGGAGCCATGCTCCTCATATCATCTAGAAGATATGCTCGGTGTTGCCTCCATCCTGGGAGGCCTCATCACATTGTCTTCCTTCTTCGTCATTACATTGGCTTCTTCCGCTCCCTTTTTATGCCAGCAATCCTTTTCTATGTGATCCATTTCACCACTATGATGGTAGGTCTTTGTCCTTGCTCCTTCTCTAGTCCTCGATCCTAGTCCTCTTGAGAAGAGTGCTTTCTCCTCACTTGATATAGCTTGGTTTGTCCTCCCTTGAGTCCGCTTCACCTCTTCTGCGGTGAGTGTTGCTTCCACTCCTACTACAATGGTCGGATTTGGGAGGTTTCTTAAAGTAGCCACTAAGGGCTCATACTCCTCAAGTGTCATGCTTTTTAACAGTAGGGCTATTACATCCTCTTCCTCTGCTGGTTCCCCAATGCCAACCGATTGTTGTTGTGTCATGCTCTTCATTTTGTTAAGGTGTGCTAAAAGTGATTCACTATCTTTAATGTCCAAGCCAAAGAATTATATTTTTAAGCTTATTTTTGAATTCTTTTATTTTGCCCCAAAACATTTATCTAGCTCATCCCAAGCACCCTTCACTGTATCTTACGATGCAATATAGAAAAAAATCCATCTCCTAATCCTAATGCAATGATGGATAATCCTTTTTTCATTCTCGCTTAACCATCTATTCTTTTCATCCCCTTCATCCTCCGGACATTTTCCCCTTCAATTTACAATGCTCCATAGCCTTCACTAAGATAGATTTGATTTTTACTTGCCATGTGTGGAAGGATTCCCCTTTAAACGTCACAAGCACAAATATGAAGCAGTCATTTTAGGGCTGAGAAGGTCTTAACACTTGAGTACTACTTAAGGTCATCTCCTAATCCTAATGCAATGATGGATAATCCTTTTTTCATTCTCGCTTAACCATCTATTCTTTTCATCCCCTTCATCCTCCGGACATTTTCCCGTTCAATTTACAATGCTCCATAGCCTTCACTAACATAGATTTGATTTTTACTTGCCATGTGTGGAAGGATTTCCCTTTAAACTTCTCAAGCACAAATATGAAGCAGTCATTTTAGGGCTGAGAAGGTCTTAACACTTGAGTACTACTTAAGGTCAGTATCTAATCTCAACACGAGAGATTTTAATGCAAGGGATGACTTCTTGACACTAAACCCAGATCCCATTTTCTAATCTACCTTCAATTAATCCCAATCGCATATCTTAATGATAAGATTAGTGCCCAAAAGAATTGTGATTAGTAGGCCGTGAGCTTGGAGCCTTCAATCGAGCTTGTAGGAGCACTTCTTTATGGGGATTTTTACCTATATTAGCTGACTTTTATGAGGGGAATGGGAAAATGTAAGCATTGAAGGTATCATTGGGAAGCTTACACCTTGTATGAAAGTAAGCATGGATGGTATAATCATTTGCCATGCTTGAAACACCCTCTTCATCACCACCGAAATCTTAAAGGAAGTCGCGTCCCATGGCTAAAAAATGGTGATTTTTGCTTGCTTGTTGGTTCTCCATGTGAAGCTTACAATCTGCTCCATGCTTGCCCCGTGGTTGTTGTAGAAGGTGAAGCTAACTAACCCTAAACATGCTCCATAGCCATGCAAAGTCTCAAAGAAGAAGAGGGAAGAAGCAAAAATGTAGACACAACATTTCCCCCAATTTTGGTCTAATGTTTTTAACAATTTCCCGACCCAGGAATTTGGTCCCTAAACTCAAAAATTGGCCCAAATCTCACACAAAAACCTCTAAAACATGGCTAAATGAAGATAAATCTTGGTTTTCCACCATCTTCCCCATCAATATTGTGAGATCCCTGTTCCCACCGAGCAACGGATTCGGGTTACTAGCAGCGGAAGTAGCACTTCTCGCGCTGCGGGACAGGGGTCCCACACTCGTCGGGGCCTCACCCACGGATATCCGGATAAGAGACTAATCCGTCGGTTGTTTCAAAACCGAACCCGAAAAAACTTCCAAAAAAGAATATCTTTTATGCATACTTCTATGCATGAAATCCAAATATGATAAAAGTAACACTTTTATAATAAAATAATAAACTCTTATGCATACTTCTATGCATGAAATTCAATTGTGATATAAGTAACACTTTTATAATAAAATAATCAACTTTTATGCATACCTCTATGCATGAAATTCAATTGTGATAAAAGTAACCCTTTTATGTTAAAATAATAATCTTTTATGCATACCTCTATGCATGAAAATAAAAATGATAAAAGTAACACTTTTTATATAAAAATTTATCCATTATGCATACTTCAATGCATGAAAATAAAAATAATAAAAGTAACACTTTTGATATAAAAACTTATCCTTTATGCATAATATAAAAATTTAATTTCTCCATGATTACAATGAGATTCTTTTAATTAATCTAGGATGATAATTCCTAGAATATGGTAGGAAGTCCTTTTTTTTTGCTTTGAATGAAATTATTTTATGCGTAATATTTATAAAAATTTTACCATAGCTCCGCTGCTATGACTGATAAATCTCAATTTTTCTAAGGGATAAAGCTTATCATTAAGAAAATAATTAGAATGGTCTCTAATTGGATCATCAATCCATAATGGATTGAATCATCAATATACATAAACTAAAAGCATAGAAAAAAAGCCATTAATTTGGCCTCAAGCATAGCTTAATCTTGGATTAAGAAAAAGCTTTATGAAAAGCTTCATTTGGATTGAGAATGGGTCATAAGTATGACCATTTCTTGAGTGAGAGAGAGAAATTACATAAAAACCATTAGAATTAAGCATAAATGAAAATTTATGTAATTCTTAACTATCATTAATCAATTAACTTCAATAGCCTTCATCAAATTATGTAACTCTTCACTAACATTCATCAATTAACTTGAATAGCATTCAAAAACCATTCCAATTAAGCTTCTCAAGCTTGAGAGGGGTTGAGAAGAGAGAAACATTGAGAAATTATAGAAAATGATCAAAATTCACTAATTACCTTACAATTTGCTTGATTCTTTATTCATGGTAGAGACCCCCAACCAATCAATTGGTTAAGTATGTTGATGGAGCCACTAATGGGGATTGAAGAAAGAGGGAAGCTCCAAAAACTAGTGAATTATTAATGAATTCACAGTTCTTGGCTTAGGTGGAGTAGAGTAACGATGCATAAACACTATATTTTTTTCAACAAGAGAAGGCTTCTATTTATAGGAAAAATTGAGCTCCTAACCAAACAAACTGATTCTAGAATTTTCCAAATCAGTTTGGTCAATTTTTGACCATTTTTAGGTCAGTTAAGGTAACTTTTTGGAACTAGACTTGAATGAGGAGAGAGGAGAGATGAAATATCTCAAATTTTTATGAGTTTAAAACTCATTCAAGCATGTGAAATATGCACCTCCTTTAAAGAACTCTCCTTCCTTACATATGTGTCAAAATGGAATCATTATACCCAAATATCTCATATTTTTAATATTGCTCATAGTTTTTTACTAATAAACCTTGTACATTTTCAACTCTTCATCTTATGTGAAATATGCACCTCCTTTAAAGAACTCCTCTTCCTTACATATGTGTCATAGTTTTTTTACTAATAAACCTTGTACATTTTCAACTCTTCATCTTATGTGAAATATGCACCTCCTTTAAAGAACTCCCCTTCCTTACATATGTGTCAAAATGGAATCATTATACCCAAAATATCTCATATTTTTAATACTGCTCATAGTTTTTTACTAATAAACCTTGTACATTTTCAACTCTTCATCTTATGTGAGCATTTACTCATTTTTGGATACCCAAAATATCTCATATTTTTAATATTGCTCATATTTTTTACTAATAAACCTTGTACATTTTCAACTCTTCATCTTATGTGAGCATTTACTCATTTTTGGGTATCTTCTTTTACAAATTGGATTTATCTCCTCTCTACACATGGATTGATGCTATTGGCCCATAGGAACCTTAATTGGACCATAATCCAAAAATTTCTGAAAATCTAGACCCTTAGGCTAAGGTCCTTTATACACATTTCCAATTAATTTCAATTGCACATTGGAAAATTCTTTTTGAATTTTTGTTTCAGGGGAATTCATCTTAATTATAAGAGATATTTTTCTATCAAAAAATATTCAAAATCTGAATATTCTCTCTCTAGAATATTTTCTCTCTCTAGGTTAAAATAGTTAGAAACAAGGTCTTTATATTTCTGAAGAGGGATTGATTACAGGGAAAGATACTAGACATCAAAAAGGGGGTGGGGGAGGAATCTTCAATTCTACCCCACTTAAAAAACGCGAGATGTCCTCATCTCGCAAACTAGGGTAATTTCACAAGATGCACGAATATGAGACTTAGAGAAAAATTTTAATCAAGATTAACCACCAAGAAAAGTCTCAAAGAGAGCAAGATAAGAACAAGATTTAAACTTTATTCATTCTCGGAACTTATACAGTAAAGATAGAAGAACTCTTTACACTTCCATAAGCCCGTCCATCATATGATCACAAAAGCAGCACTCACAAGCTGCGCATGTATAAGGTAACTCATCTATGGGAATAATTCTATTGGTTATTGCCGCACCTATCTCAGTGGTATGAGGTGATCTAACAAAAGGACCTCTGAGAGAGGCAAGCCAAAAACGGGGTAAAGGCATATCTTCTGATAAGGAAGAAAACACGCCAGTAAGAAGACCCGCTCAGAAAACCCAACATGCCTTGATCTCATCACGCAATAGTATCGGGGACCCAAACCCAAAGCTTCAATAACCATAGCCAAGCGGACATTGTTACGAAAGTGCTGCTGACCCCATGGTGTTACCCTAGTTATGTCTTGATAGGTCCGCCATTTGGTCTGAGCTACAGAAGTTCCCAAGTGAGGGAAAAGTGAGCGCTCATACTGTCCTATAAAATCCTTCTTCACAGACTCACTTGCGTCTTGAAGGTGAGGAATCATTATGGATAAAACTAATTCTTGTTGCCAAGCCATGAAGGAGATTAAGAAAGAAAGGAGATCGATGGGAGTAAGATTACTGTGAACGACAAGTAAAAGTTACGACTTATATAGAGGAAGGAGCTAGCGTAACTTAGAAGCTAACGGTAACTTACCACTGAAGTTTTACCGTCTTTCCATGATTTGGGTTTGGCACATTTTTCTATAGAAGGCATTCAGAACTTTGAGATTAGGAGATAAAAGAAGTTCGTAAGCTAAATCACCTACTTTCTTTGGTCCACAATATCTGGGAGATAACTTCTTATACTTCCCAAGAGATAAAGAACTTCTTTTGGGCCGTACTCGAATGAAGATCAGTACTAAGATAATGACAACAATTAAGAAGTACACCATCATAGCCGCATTCCGTTAGAGTTGATGCAAGTACATCCTTTTATAGCTTCAAGCCCACTTTGGGGGGGTTGTTGGAGGATATTTCCCTACAGACTAGTATTACCGCCAAGAAAGTTCTACTTGACTATAGGACAACTCTACAAGTTGGGCTAAGATACAATCACGAGGCACTCAAGAATTTAAATATGTTGACATCCTTGAGCAAGCTCACTTTCGGGTAACTAGAGGATATTTCTTCGCAGACACTACACGTTAAAAAAGTTCTACTTAGTAGGCTTGTGGTGGTCCACACTTTTTGGAAAGGTGGCTGAATTTATAAAAGGCTACAATGAATGTCAGTGATTTGCTGGTATTCATAACCGCCATGATAAAATGCCCTACCTTGTAGTGTCTCTTCAACCATTTGGAAAGGGGGGAATTGACTACTCCTCAAGTGTCATGATTTTTAACAGTATGGCTATGGCATCCTCTTCCTCTGTTGGTGCCCCAATGCCAACACGTTGTTGTTGTGTCATTCTCTTCATTTTGTTAAGGTGTGCTGAAAGTGATTCACTATCTTTAATGTCCAAGCCAAAGAATTATATTTTAAAGCTTATTTTTGAATTCTTTTATTTTGCCCCAAAAGATTTATCTAGCTCATCCCAAGAACCCTTCGATGTATCTTATGATGCAATATGATGAAAAAATCCATCTCCCAATCCTAATGCAATGATGGCTAATCCTTTTTTCATTCTCGCTTAACCATCTATTCTTTTCATCCTCTTCATCCTCTGGACATTTTCCCCTTCCATTTACAATGCTCCATAGCCTTCACTAACATAGATTTGATTTTAAGTTTCCATGTGTGGAAGGATTCCCCTTTAAACTTCTCAAGCACAAACGAAGCAGTCATTTTAGGACTGAGAAGGTCTTAACACTCGAGTACTACTTAAGGTCAGTATCTAATCTCAACACAAGAGAGATTTTAATGCAAGTGACGACTTCTTGACACTAAACCTAGTTCCCATTTTCTAATCTACCTTTATGTAATCCCAATTGTATATCTTAATGATAAGATTAGTGCCCAAAAGAATTGTGATTAGCAAGCTGTGAGCTTGGAGCTTTCAATCAAGCTTGAAGGAGCACTTCTTTATGGGGATTTTTACCTATATTAGCTGACTTTTATGAGGGTAATGGGAAAATGTAAGCATTGAAGGTATCATTGGGAAGCTTACACCTTGTATGAAATGGTAGGAGGTTTAGCTCCACAAAAGAAAAAGGGATAAAATTGACCTATTCTACACCACAAAAGTGACCTAGCTCTAGATACCATGTTACAATTCGTGATGCTTATGCTAGATCAACTATGTGGAGGAGAGAGACTCACAAAATACAATAAAATATCTTGCTTATTAAGTTTCCCAAATACAACTAGGCTTCTTGCTCCATACAAAATGCCTTCTAGCTCCACCTTTAAATAGATGAGCTAGTGGACCTTAAGCCCCTTCACACACACACACCCTTCTCCTCCCCTTTTACATAACCTTAGTCTCTTAATAGAAGAATGAATGTGGATTTGTATGTGGAATAATGGACGTGGATGTGTATGTGAAAGAATGGACGTGGATGTGTATGTGAAAGAATGGATGTGGATGTGTATGTGGATGTATGAATGCGGATGTGTATGTGAAGAATGGATGTGGATGTGAATATGTACGTGGAAGAGTGGATATGGATGTGTATGTGGAAGTACGAATGTGGATGTGAATGTGGAAGAATGAATGAGGATGTGTATGTGGAAGAATGAATGAGGATGTGTATGTGAAAGGATGTGATGTCGATATGTGAGTGAATGGATGAGATGTAATGTGATGTGAATCGGGATGAGAATGAAGAATGAGATGTAATGTCATGTGAATCAGAATGTGAATGAATGATATGGGATGTGAATGGATGATATGTGATGTGAATGAATCTAATGTGATGAGATGGAAAATGATGTGATTGGATGAGAATGGGTACACATATGAATTGGACGTGGATTAAGTAATATGGATTGATGTGGAACAATGTGGAAAGACGACAGTTCATTACAGAAACTATATTTGTCACCTATTTGTAAATGACTATTTTATGTCAAGAATGCTGGGGAAGCATTTTGACCGTCTTGTGAATAAGGTTGTGGAGACCTAAGTGATAAAGTTACAACAGCTGAGGGAGAGTCAACGGAGGACATCTTGCGTAGCAAGGTCGGCCGAGGTCTTGATGAGCCTCGGTTCGATTTAAATGGTGAGCTTCCGGTATGGTGGATGAGGGACCAAGGAAGTGGCCTATGAGTGAAGCGCCAAAGATACCCACACGTGCGTCATGGAAGATATTGGAACAAGGAGTAAGAGTTGTTTTCTGAAACCAGGCATGGATGTGATTGATTGACCTTGCTGGTCCCTCAAAGGATGAGTCCATGGCTCTTTTATATGGATCTCTTGGTTGATCTTGCTGATCTCTTCAACGGAGATTCCATCTTGAATTTTTTATAAGTGAATATATTGCCGGGTACTATGAGCTAGGAACTATCGATGAGTGGACAGGTGGTGAGCGTTCTGGTTGCCAATGATGCCATAGATACTTCGAGGAAAGAAATGATTAGAAATTAAGATTCAACCGGATATTTTGGAGGATTGTGATTAGTGATACTATGGCTTCATTAAATGATTATTTTAAAGATAGATGAATTTGTGAAGAAAGCAATTTCATAGTGGGTGTGTAAGTGGTGTGGCTAGCTTTAAGTTTGTATGAACATCCAGCTAGGGGGCCTGGGAACTCTTTTCCCTGGTACTCGAGACAAAACCTAACCAAATTCTTAATTGGATCCCATCACTACAGTGGTTGGGCGGTTGGCTAACCCATGGGATTGGATGGGGTTAGGCTGGACTGATGGATCCGTAAAATGAGACTCAATTTCTGTTGTAGTATGTTAGATGAAGTAAATCTTGGATAGTAATTGTTCTATGGAAAAAGGAATCAACGGATGTGCCTCTCGATGGGAAAAAAAGCGTTGATCTCTATGATCCAAGTGCAAGTTTCTTCTTTGATCTGACCAAGTGACTTTAGGTTCGGTTGGATCAGTTTGGTCAGTAATAACCTTGACTACGTTAGAGTAAAAATATCCTGGAGGAATCGCCCGTGCTTTCCGGGCTCCTGTCTCGATATCCGTGGGCAAGGCCCCAAGTGAGAGGACCTTGCACCATGCAAGGAGTGCTACTTCCGCTGCTAGCACCCCCGAATCCGCGCGGAGGGGGTAGGGATCTTTCAATGAAAAAAGGATTAGCCATCATTGCATTAGGATTGGGAGATGGATTTTTTCATCATATTGCATCGTAAGATACATCGAAGAGTGCTTGGGAGATGAGCTAGATAAATTTTTTGGGGCAAAATAACAGAATTAAAAAATAAGCTTAAAAATATAATTCTTTGGCTTGGACATTAATGATAGTGAATCACTTTCAGCACACCTTAACAAAATGAAGAGCATGACGACACAACAACAATTGGTTGGCATTGGGGCACTAGCAGAGGAAGAGGATGCCATAGCCATACTGTTAAAAAGCATGACACTTGAGGAGTATGTGCTCTTAGTGGCTACTTTGAAGAACCTCCCAGATCTCACCATTGTAGGAGTGGAAGCAACACTCACAAAAAGAGGAGAAGCGGACTCCGGGGAGGACAATCCAAGCTATATCAAGTGAGGAGAAAGCACTCTTCTCAAGAGGACTAGGATCGAGGACTAGAGAAGGAGCAAGGAAAAAGACCTACCATGATAGTGGCGAAATCGATCACATAGAAAAGGATTGCTAGCATAAAAAGGGAGCCGAAGAAGCCAATGTAATGACGAAGAAGGAAGGCAATGTGATGAGGCCTCCCAAGATGAAGGCAACACCGAACATCTTTTCTAGATGATATGAGGAGCATGGCTCCTTACACCTAGTTATAACCCCACTCTCCCGATGTGAAAAATGTCAAGACCAAGCCAACATTGTAGCTCATAGAGCAACCTAGACGGACCGCGCCAACCATATGAGTATGGAGTGTAGGCCAGGTCAAAGCTAGGTGTTAAGACTCTCATCACATTGAGGGGAGGTGTTGAGAAATGCAATGTGTTAGGGTGAAACATGTGTAGAGAAATGCAATGTGTTAGGGTGAAACATGTGTAGAGAAAGGGGAGAATCATGCATATTATAAAAGGAATAGACTTAGGGAACATTGCAAAGGCTGATTTCTATGATCATTCATAAAAGGTGAAGTCAAAGGTCAAAAGGTAGCACATGGAAAGTCCAAGGAGGCACGTGGCACAAGGGTGCACATATGTATCTTGTGATGAGTAGGGAGCTCCATGAGAGCTATAAAAGGATGTACCTGTGTCAACTCTAATAGAATGCGGCTATGATGGTGTACTTCTTAATTGTTGCCATTATCTTAGTACTAGCTTAATCTTATTTTGTGTATTATCTTAATCTATATGCTTAATCATGTTCTCATATAGTCTTATCCACCTTGAGCTTAATCATGCTTGATTTCTCAATAGAGTATTTGTAATGTATGACCATAAGTTCACTCAACAAGAACTTGATTACGTTATTGATGAAGTGGGTTCCCCTATCGCTTACTAGTTCAAGTGGATATCCAAATCTAGTAACTATATTCTCGTAAAGGAATTTGGTTGTTGCGTGTGTTGCATCACCCTTTTGGGTCACATGGGCCTCTACCCGCTTGATACAACAGTATAGAGACCATGATGAATCACGCTTGAGTACTGTGGGCCACCGGACTAATGGTCTAATAAAGTCAATTCCCCCCTTTTCAAATGGTTGAAGAGACACTACAAGGTGGGTCATTTTATCACATGACGGTTATGAATACCAGCAAATCACTGACATTCATTGTAGCCTTTTACAAATTCAATCACCTCTCCAAATAGTGTGGACCACCACAATGGAGCTGATTATGAGCTGATAAAACAGGCTATCTACAGTGATTAGTGAAACAGGCTATCTACAGTGATTAGTGAAACAGAGGGTGATTAATTCTCTCAACTTAAATAATTGGTCTAATTTCTTTTACATGGAATTATTAGACATCAATGTTAAGATAATGAATGCCTGGTCTCTCAATTTGGACAAGAATCAAAGGAATTAGAGCACTTTTACTATTGGTTTTTACTGGTTTTATTGGTTTTTTCTCAAAACAGAGAAGGGGATTTGATAAATTTGGTATGGATGGTGTTGATATGCAACATTGAGCTTGTTTAGGTGTCAATGCAAGTTATCCATACTTTATTGAACCACTACATTGCGATTTGAAGCCTTGGAAAGTGTGCCCAAATCAAGTACTTTGGACTATGTATGCCAGTTCAATTTGAATGCAATCAAAGTGAATTTGTACATCAACAGTGAAGTTTGTTGAGTACTTTGGAGTATCTAGAACACTTATTAGAGTGTGGTTGAGTTGAGGAAGGCTTGTTTACAAATTTGGATGTGTGCGAAAGGTGCATTTGCATTGAACAAATATGTCAGACAACCCAGTATAGATTGTGGGTGAGAAGTTGGATAGAAAGAACTTCCGGGCATGGAAGTACAGGATTAAAAGCTTTCTAAAAGGAAAAGGGTTTTGGAACCTTGTTATAGGTGCGGAGCTAGAGCCGCAACTACCCCGACAACCTACACAACAATAGGTTGTAGCTCATGAGAAATGGTCAGAGGAGAGAGCATACAAAGTTTTGCATTGCTTGTCTATATGTATCTCGGATGCTATACTCATACATATACATGATGCTGAGAATCCCGTAAGTCTCAGTTGTTGAGACAATAGATTCATAATGTGAAGCAAAAAGGAAGGAGTATTCATGATTATGTACAAAACATAAAGAAGTATGCAGATGCATTGGCAACTATCAAGGCCCCCATGCCTGATGATAATTTGATAGACATTGCCTTGCGTGGTCTTGGCAAGGAGTACAAGTCTTTTGATACATCTATTTCTGTTCGGAGTGCAGGTTTACCAGATTTTGATGAGTTGGTTTCTCTCTTGCTTGTTGAGGAAATCAAACTCAGTGACTCTTTTCATGATGCATCTACTAGCCATGATGATAATGGCAGAAATTAAGCTTTCTATTCACAAAGGGGATTTAGAGGAGACAGGGGGAGATTTGCATCACGAGGTCATGGTAATGGTTGTGGATGGTAGGACAGATCACCACAACAACAAAATTTTCAGCCTTCGTATAGTGCTAGAGGTGGTCGTGGATATACACCTCAGAGAGGCAGAGGTAATCCTCGTGGTAGAGGACGTTGGCAAGGCCAACAAACATCTATGCAAAATGTGGAATGCCATTACTGTGGGAAATTTGGTCATATGGCACATGATTGTTTCCGCAAACAAAATGATTTGAGAGGGGGTAGAGCACAACATGGTGGACATTATGCACAACATGGTGGAAACTTTGCATCAAGCAGTAATGATGGCAGCGCAAATCACTTGTTTTCCATGAAACATGTTGTGGGATCTATGATGACAAATGGTGAAAGTGATGACACTTGGTATATGGAGTCTGGAGCATCAAACCATATGACTTGTCATGGCGAATGGTTTGAACATATGAAGCCTATGGATGTGAAAGGCTCTGTGGAGACAGGAGATGATACCCAACATGCTATCACACATGTTGGAAGTGTACCATTGGTTATGCACAATGGTGAAAAAAAGTCTATGGCAGATGTCTTGTATGTGCCTTCTATTACAAAACGTTTGGCCTCAAATGGTGGAACAAGGTTTACAGGTTTGTTTCAATGAGCATGGATGCTTCGTTGAGGATTTCAAAAATGAATGTAGAGTCATTACCAAAGGCAAGAAAGAAGGAAGTTGGATGCTAGGATTCCTGAGTTGAAATCAACCATGTTCTTTAAAAGCCAAAATGTGGTACAGGACATTGACATGTGGCATAAAAGGATTGGACATGTGAACATACAAAGGTTAAAGAACATGCAGGCAAGAGGCATTGTTAGTGGGCTGCCTAGATTCAAGTATGATGGGAATATGCATGTTTGTGATGCTTGCCAGTTTGGAAAGCAAGCAAGGTTGCCATTTCCTAAAGAAGGCAACATGAGTAGCAGGCCACTTGAGATAGTTCATAGTGATGTATGGGGTCTTGCACAAAACCCATCCCATTAAAGGCAGCTTGTATTATGTGACATTCATTGATGATTTTAGCAGAATGACTTGGATTTACTTTCTCAGAGAGAAAAGTGAAGTGTTGGGAAAGTTTATGGACTTCAAGCTTTTGCAGAGAAGCAATATGGCTCTTGGATAAAATGTTTGAGGACAGATGGAGGTGTGGTGAATACACATCACATGCTTTTGAGAATTTCTTGAGAAAGCATGGCATAAGAAGGCAGTTAACTTGGAGGTATACACCTCAGCAAAATGGTGTTGCTGAGAGGAAAAATAGAGTCATTTATGATGTGGCTAGGGGGATTCTCAATGGAAAGAGCATGCCAGATTATTATTGGGCAGAAGCATGTGCCACAACAGTGTATGTACTTAATAAGACACCCACAGTAGCCATACATGAAAGTACACCCCGAGATGCAGCTTACAGGTTTTAGGCCAGACATTGGACACTTCAAAGTGTTTGGTTGCATAGATTATGTACATGTGCCAGACGAGAGAAGGAAGAAGTTGGATCCTAAGGCAAAAAAGTGCATTTTTGTTGGGTATGCATAGGATCGCAAGGCATATAAATGTTACAATCCACAAACTAGGCAAGTGGTTATCTCACGAGATGTGGTGTTTGATGAACTTGCTAGTTGGTACAAGGCAAAGGATGAGGGTGTCATTGATTCTGTTGATGCTAATGTGCAAGCAAGTTCTATTTATATGTTTGGGCGAGCACAGTCTGAGAGTAGCACTATACGTCCATGGTCTGGATGCTTGAGACGACATGAGAGTGTGAGCACTAGGAGTAGTGCTGTGGATAAAGGGAAAAAGAAGGTTGAAGGAATTGGCATTACAGGTTATGAGTCGTCAAGTTCAGAAAGTTTGGATGAGAAACTTGGCATACTAGTTTTACACACACCAGGCAGGATAGATATGTGCCTCCACATGCTAGAGTGACAGGTGTTCAGAGTGATCCGCATGCATTACGAAGATCCCAAAGGGTCAGGTATCCAATGATAAAAAACAGAAGCAGAAGGGAGCACACACAAGAGAAGCAAACCCTAATCCATATCCATTAATCATAAAGAAGGAGAGAAGCCATAGTCACCATCTCTCTCACACACACAAAAGAGAACACATAGTGTTATGTCCACACTACAAAGTAAACCTAATGTAATGTCCACACCACACATGACCAGCTGGACGCGGTCATAATCACACCACACAATATCTATCTACCATACTATCACTCTGTCAGCACCCATGTGCTATCCTCCAGCTGTCTACAAGCTTGACATTTCAACACTCCCCCTCAAGCTCGACATGTCCATCTCTAGGACTCCCAATCTAGTACGGAAATACTCGAACTTATCCTTACCAAGTGCTTTGGTAAAGATATCTGCAACCTGCTCATCTGTCTGTACATATGTCAAATCAACATGCCCATCTAGCACTTTCTCTCTGAAGAAATGATAGTGGACCTCAATATGTTTGGTCCTGGCATGATAAACTGGGTTGCTAGCAAGCTGAATACTACTCATGTTGTCACAATGAATGACAACTCTCATATCACTCTGTAACCTGACATCATCTAGCAACTTCTTCAACCACATAGCCTCACATGCAGCTATGGCTGCTCCACGATACTCGGCCTCTGTGGTAGATAAGCAACTGTAGGTTGCTTTTTACTGCTCCAACTCACAGCTCCACTACCAAGGCTGAAAACATAGCCACTGGTAGACCTCCTGTCATATGCACTACCGGCCCAATCTGCATCTGTATATCCATAGACATGCATGTCTTTTCCTGCCTCATAGAAAAGACCATAATGCATGGTAGTTTTAACGTATCTCAGAATATGTCTCACAGCATCCAAGTGAGGTTTACGAGGACTCTGCATAAACTGACTCACCAAACCAACTGCATAGCTGAGATCTGGCCTCGTAATGGTCATGTAGATAAGACTACCAACCATTTTCCTGTACATGGTAATATCATCAAGCTCATCACCCAAATCAGCCCTAAGCTTCATGTTTTGCTCTAATGGTGTCAACATTGGTTTGCATGCTGTCATACCATACTTTGCCAGCATGTCAAGTGCATATTGCCTTTGCACCAGCCATATACCCTTGCTTGTTCTTATCACCTCAATGCCAAGAAAGAACCTTAAATCACCAAGGTCTTTCATATCAAACTCTTTGCATAAAGAGGCCTTAACCTCATCAATGCCTTTCCCACAATCACCTGTGATAATCAAATCATCAACATAAATGACTATCATCACGATACCATCATGTGTCTTCTTCACATAAAGTGAAGAGTCTGCATTTCCAACCACAAATCCAATACTGACAAGATATCTGCTGATCTTGTCACTCCAAGCACGAGGTGCTTGCTTCAAACCATAGATTGCTTTCTTTAACCTGCAAACAAAGGTAGGATATTTTGGATGTACATATCCTTCTGGCTGTTCCATGTACACCTCTTCTTGTAGTTCACCATTCAAGAAAGCATTTTTTACATCCATTTGATGTAAAGCCCAACCTTTTTGTGCTGCTAGTGCAATGATAGACCTCACTGTAGCCATCTTAGCCATAGGGCTGAAAGTTTCATCATAATCAAGACCATAAGTTTGTGCATATCCTTTAGCAACCAACCTTGCCTTATGTCTCTCTAGGCTGCCATCTGACTTGCACTTTACCTTATACACCCATTTGCAACCAATTACATTCTTTCCTTGAGGTAACGCAGCCAATTCCCATGTATCATTTTTGTCCAAATCATCCATCTCTTCATCCATGGTTGTCTCCCATACATGCTCTCCAATAGCCTCTGTATAGCATGTAGGTTCCACATGCTTCACCATAGATGTCATGTATGCATAGTGCATAGCAAAATCTCGATATGTCAATCTTTCAACTGGATATCTGACTCTCTGGGATCTCCGCAATGCATGCGGGTCACTCTGTACACCTGTAACTCTAGCATGTGGTGGCACATATCTGTCCTGCCTAGCACCAGAGGTGTGCGTAAAATAGGTATGCCGAGCTCCTCATTCAAACTCTCAGAACTAGATGACTCATAACCTGTGATTCCAATTCCTTTGACTTTCTTCTTGCCTTTATCCATAGCACTACTCACAGTGCTCACACTCTCATGCCTCAAACGTCTTGACCATGGACGTACACTGCTACTCTCAGCTTCTGCTCTGCTGGCCCAGACATATTAGTAGAACTAGAACTTGCTTGTGTGGCAAGTTCACAGGCACATCTGCCTCAAGTGAGTCAATGACTCCCTCATCTTTTGCTTTGTACCAACTAGCAAGCTCATCAAACACCACATCTCGTGAGATGACTACTTGTCTAGTTTGAGGGTTATAACATTTGTAGGCCTTTCGATCCTGTGCATATCCAACAAATACACATTTCTCTGCCTTAGGATCCAACTTCTGTCTTCTTTCGTCAAGCACATGGACATAAGCTACGCATCCACCAAAGACTTTGAGATGTCCAATGTCTGGCCTGTAACCTGTAAGCCGCATCTTTGGCGTGCTTCCATGAATGGCTGCTGTAGGTGTTTTGTTCAGAATATACACTGCAGTAGCACATGCTTCTGCCAATAGTAATCTGGCATGCTCTTTTCATTGATCATTGCCCTTGCCACTTCACATATGACTCGATTCTTTCTTTCAGCCACACCATTCTGCTGAGGTGTATACCTGCAAGTCAACTATCTTCTTATTCCATGCTTTCTCAAGAACTGCTCAAAAGGTTTTGAGGTGTATTCACCACCTCCATCTGTTCTCAAACATTTAATCCAACAGCCATATTGCTTTTCTACAAGAGTCTTGAAATCCATGAACTTTTCCAACACTTCACTCTTCTCTCTCAGAAAGTATATCCATGTCATCCTGCTGAAATCATCGATAAATGTCACATAGTATAGACTGCCTTTGATAGATGGGTTTTGTGCAGGACCCCATACATCACTGTGTACTATCTCAAGTGGCCTGTTACTCATATTTCCTTCTCTAGGAAACCTCAACCTTGCCTGCTTGCCAAACTGACAGGCTTCACAAACATGCATATGTCCATCATATTTGAATCTAGGCAATCCACTGACAATGCCTCTTGTTTGCATGTTCTTTAATCTCTGTATATTGACATGTCCAATCCTCTTGTGCCACATGTCAATGTCCTGCACAATCCCATTGCTCTTTGAAAACATGGCTGAGCTCAATTCTGGTATGCCTGCATCCAATTTGAATAACCTTCCTTCCTTCTTGCCCTTGGCAATCAATCTACAGCCATGCTTAAAGTCTTCCACAAAACAGCCATTCTCATTGAATCTTACTTGTAGTCTCCCTGCTCAACCATTTGGCCTACTGATGCCAAATTCTTTGTAATGGATGGTACATATAGTACCTCTGACATATTTTTCACATTTCCATCATGCATCCTCACTGCCAACATGTGTTATAAGATGCTGAGTATCATCTCCTGTGACCATATAACCATTTGTACCCAATGGTTGCATCTTCTCAAACCCCTCACCATGACATGTCATGTGGTTTGAGGCACCCGAATCCATATACCATGACTCATCTCCAGCATTCTGAGAATCCATTGTCCCCATAATGTGCTTCATTGCAAAAAGATGATTTGAACTCCCATCATTGTTACTAGTGGATGCATAATTTCCATGTTGTGGTCTTCCATTCCTGACATCATTCTGCTTTTTGTAACAATCTTTTGCCATATGTCCAAGTTTGTCACAATAGTGACATTCAATCCCATTCAAATTTTGTTGAGGACCTTGCCATCGTCCTCTACCACGAGCACCTGTTCCAACTCTCCCCCTATGGGATTGAAATCCACGACCTCCATGTGATCCAAATGATGACTGTGAATTCTAAAAATTCTGATTTGATTATGGTTGAGTAGACCTGTCATTCCAACCATGTCCTCCACGGCCTCGAGGAGTAAATCTCCCCCTGCCTCGAAAGCCTCTAGATGAGTAAAAAGCCTGATTCCTTGCATGCTCATCAGTGCTCGACGAGGATGCACCACCTGTAAGACTCATACCACCAAGTCCAAGCTTCAATTCTTCCACAATGAGCAATGACACAAGCTCATTAAAGTCTGGCATTCCTCCCAACCTTACTAAGATGGAAGTGTCAAAAGATTTGTATTCTTTGCCTAAACCACGCAATGTGAGAGCAACCAAATCATCATCATCCATTGGGGCATGGATTGATGACAAGGAATTTGCATAACCCTTGATTTCCTGAACATACTCATGTATACTCCTATTCCTTCGTGTTACACTGTGAATCTGTTGCTTTAGTATCTTCCTTGCACCAGTGTCTGTCTCATACATTCGGCAGCACAATATACCCCATGCTTCTTTCGGTGTATCTGCATCTTGGATGTGAACAAGCAAGGCATCTGTGACACATATTGAAAAATAATGCAACACTTTCGAAGACCTCTCTATCCATTGCTTGTGAGCCAGAACTGAGCATTATTTGGTTGAGGAGGTAGAAATGGCTCCGGGTCTTCATCCGAGACGAGACTCCATAAACCTTTGCCTTTCAAAAAACTCTTCATTCGAAACTTCCACACTTGAAAGTTAGTTCTGTCAAGCTTCTCTCCAACAATTTGTATCGGACCATCTCCCATGTTTGCAAGGTAGTAGATGCACCCCTTTGATCACAATGTATGAAGTACCTGTAATGCTCCAAATCTCTCCAAATCACATCAAATGATTGCAATATATGTGCTTTTAGATCCCACAATGCTTCATCAACAATGTATACTCGATCAAGGTTGAAAACAAATGATACTTCTTCACAAAAAATTTTCTGGTTTTTTTTCTCGCCAGAGAACCAGTCAAAGATCTTGCTCTAATTCCTTCAAATCTTGTTCAAATTTGATGTTTATGCATTCATTGGCTTCATAACACATTGCTCCAACATATCCTAGAAGGGTTTGATCAAATTCTTCAAGGTTAATGAGAACCACCAATTTTTGTAGCTCCCTAGTTTGCCTTTTTCTGCATATGTCAGGTACCACCTCTCACTAAAAGTGCTCTATCTCCTTCAAATCTTATCCAAATTCAAAAATTTTTGAATCAAAAGTTTAGAAACTCATAGGACTCTACTTGTACCAAAGGAATTAGGCCAATTTGATATAGACAAGGATTATTGCCTTGATTAATAATGCTCTGTTTCTGGATAGACTTTCTACAAACCTGCACACCTCTGATAAATGGCTTCAATGAGCTCCAAATACATCAAATGAGCTGCAAAAAAGCTTCACAATGCCTTAGCAATGTCTTTACTAAACTCCCCAAGCTTTGAATGGCATCAAATGGAGTAGTAATGAGTGAATTAGACCAAAAAGTATTCAACCTGTCCAAGAACCTGCACAGAGATGCGCCGCCTGCTCCAAAGGGTTGTAGAAGAGGGGCAATTCACATTTGAGTTGATAGGTCTCTTAGCAATGACCTAATCTATCATGGGTATAAAGGACAAACTCCAATTTTGAGTAGAATTGCCACATTTGATCCTCCACGGGGCATGTATTCTCTGGTTTGTAGGAGTCAAAAAAACCAGAATTTTTCTTTCACAAATCTCCTGAAATACATCAATGTTTCATGCAATGGTTTGCTCCAGTGTTGCTAATACATGTGCCCATTCACAATACATGAGAACCTCTGTGTTTCCTTTGTATTTGCCCCAATACATTTGACAAAATACATTCCTTCACAAGCTTTCCATGAAAGCTTCAAAACCAGAAATTTTCTGTTTGCTTAATGCACTTCAATCTTCACTGAACTTGCTCTTTGGCACCTGCAATCTGCTCAAGGGAGTTTTGCTACTCTTACCAGTTAGGCCAAGCTTCAGATCTGTAACCGAGGTGAGCTCCACAGCTTTCTTTTGCTCCACAACTTCAATGGAAATCTTCACAGCTTCTTCTTCTTCTTCTCTCTTCTCTCACTCACTCTCACAACACAACTAATGAGCTCTAGGCTCTGATACCATGATAAAAAACAGAAGCAGAAGGGAGCACACACAAGAGAAGCAAACCCTAATCCATATCCATCAATCATAAAGAAGGAGAGAAGCCATAGTCACCATCTCTCTCACACACACAAAAGAGAACACAACATAGTGTTATGTCCACACTACATAGTAAACCTAATGTAATGTCCACACCACACATGACCAGCTAAATGCGGTCATAAACACACCACACGATATCTAACTACCATACTGTCACTCTGTCAGCACCCATGTGCTATCCTCCAGCTTTATACGAGCTTGACATTTCAACATCCAATTGATAGGTTGACATATCGTGACTTTGCTATGCATTACGCATATATGACCTCTTTGGTGAAACATGTGGAACCTACATGCTATACAGAAGCTATTGGAAAGCATGTATCCGAGAAGGCAATGGATGTTGAGATGGACACATTGGTTGATAATAATGAAACATGGAATTTGGTTGCCTTACCACCACAAGGCAAAAATGTCATTAGTTGCAAATGGGTTTATAAGGTGAAACGCAAATCAGATGGTTCCATTGAGCACCATAAAGCGCGGTTTGGTAGCTAAGGGTTATGCACAAACCCAAGGCTTGGACTATGATGAAACATTTAGTCCAGTTTTGTAAAGATGGGAACAGTGAGAGCAGTCATTGCCATGGCTGCACAGCAAATGGTTGGGAAATGCATCACATGGATGTGAAAAATGCATTTCTAAATGGTGAATAATAAGAGGAAGTTTATATGGCACAACCAGAAGGATATGTACACTCATGTATGCAGATTAAAGAAAGCATTATATGGTTTGAAGGAAGCACCTTGTGCTTGGAGTGATAAGATAAGCCGATATCTTATCTCCCTTGGATTTCAGGTTTCTTCAGCCAGATTCTTCACTCTATGTGAAGAAGACAAATCATGGGATTGTCTTACTTGTCATCTATGTGGATGACTTGATTGTCACAAGAGATCATGCTACAGATGTTATGCATGTCAAGAAGGCGTTGAGTGGGCACTTTGATATGAAAGACGGGTGAATTGAGATATTTTCTTGGGATTGAAGTGATCAAAGACCATGCAGGGACATGGTTAGTGCAATGCCAATATGCATTGGATATGCTGGCAAAATATGGGATGACAGGGTGTAAGCCAATGAGTACACCTTTGGAGCAGAATGTGAAGCTGCGGGCTGATTTTGGTGAAGAGTTGGATGATCCATCTTTTTTCAGCCGCCGTGGGACGAATTTGGGTCGACTTTCGACTTCCTTTAAGATTTTGCTGGTGGATGATGAAGAGGGTGTTTCAAGCATGGAAAATGATTATACAAGGTGTAAGCTTCTCAATGATACCATCCAAGCTTACTTTCATACAAGGTGTGAGCTTCCCAATGATACCTTCAATGCTTACATTTTCCCATTCCCCTCATAAAAGTCAGCTAATATAGGTAAAAATCCCCATAAAAAAGTGCTCCTACACAAGCTCGATTGAAGGCTCCAAGCTCACGACTTGCTAATCACAATTATTTTGGGCACTAATCTTATCATTAAGATATGGGATTGGGATTAATTAAGGGTAGATTAGAAAATCTCAGTAGTACTCAAGTGTTAAGACCTTCTCATCCCTAAATTGATTGCCTCATTTTTGCTTGAGAAGTTTAAAGGGGAATCCTTCCACACATGGCAAGTTAAAATCAAATCTATGTTAGTGAAGGCTATGGAGCATTGTAAATGGAAGGGGAAATTGTCCGAAGGAGGATGAAGGGGATGAAAAGAACAGATGGTTAAGCTAGAATGAAAAAAGGATTAGCCATCATTGGGAGATGGATTTTTTCATCATATTGCATCGTAAGATACATCGAAGGGTGCTTGGGATGAGCTAGATAAATTTTTTGGGACAAAATAAAAGAATTCAAAAATAATCTTTAAAATATAAGTCTTTGGATTGGACATTAAAGATAGTGAATCCCTTCTAGCACACCTTAACAAAATGAAGAGCATGACACAACAACAATCGGTTGGCATTGGGGCACTAGCAGAGGAAGAGGATGCCATAGCCATATTGTTAAAAAGCATGACACTTGAGGAGTATGAGTTAATCTTAAAAGTTTAATGCAACCATGGTGAAAGAACATTACCTATTGCCATTTATAGAGCATGTGCTGGAAGAACGAATAGCAGGTAAGGAGGCATATAGCTTCCTTCATGGGATCTCCGGTTATACCCAAGTAAAAATAGACCCGAATGAACAAGATAAAACTTCATCTGCCACAAAATGGGGCACTTATACATATAGGGTAGGTATGCTTTTTGACCTATCCAATACCAATTGATTGTAGGGCAATCGTATGATTAGGCTAAGATAGAATCATGAGGCACTGTCCTCAAGAATTTAAATATGTCGACATCCTTGAGAAGGCCATGCCCACTTTGGGGGGGTTGTTGGAGGATATTTCTCTGCAGACTGGTACCACCGCCAAGAAAGTTCTACTTGACTGTAGGACAACTGTACAAGTTGGGCTAAGATACAATCACGAGGCACTCAAGAATTTAAATATGCCTTCATCCTTGAGCAAGCCCACTTCGGAGTAGCTAGAGAATATTTCTCCGTAGACACTACACGCTAAAAAAGTTCTACTTGGTAGGCTTGTGGTGGTCCACACTATTTGGAGAGGCGGCTGAATTTGTAAAAGGCTACGATGAATGTCAGTGATTTGCTGGTATTCATAACTGACATGATAAAATGCCCCACCTTGTAGTGTCTCTTCAACCATTTGAAAAGGGGGGAATTGACTTTATTATAGACCATTAGTCCAATGGCCCACGATACTCAAGCGTGATTCATCATGGTCTCTATCTCACATACTGTTGTAGAGCGGGTATAGAGGCCCATGTTGTAAGATTCCTCCTCAGCCTGAATAATGGATAAGCCTTTAATTCATTACCCTGTAATCATTCCCTATTTCTGAATACAAGAAAATATTATTTTTCCTTGTTTTACCTAGTGAGAAAAATTTCTAGAGAGTGGTAAATCAATATTGAGATATTTTTGGATATATAAATTCTACAAATATCAAAAATATGTTTCCTTGAAACAAAAATTCAAAATAAAATTTCCAAGGTGCATTTGGGATTAATTAAAAATGATTCAAAAGACCTTAGCCTAAGGGTCAAGATTTTCTAAAAATTTTGGATTATGGTCCAATTAAGATTCTTATATGGACCAATAAGATTAATCCAAGTGTTGGGATGAGATAAATCCAATGAATAAAAGAAAATACCTAAAAATGAGTAAATGCCCACATAAGATGAAGAGTTGACTGAGTACATGATTTATTAGTTAAAAATTATGAAATATTACTAAAAAAATATGATATTTTAGAGTAATCATACCATTTTGACACCTTGCTAAGGAAAGGGGGAGCCTTCAAGGAGATGCCTATTCACATGTGGAGGAGTTTAAAACTCAAAAATAAGAAGATATTTTTATCTCTCCTCTCTCCTAGATCAAACAAACTAAAAAAGGGAGCAAAACTGGTCCAAATCTTGTCCAAATTCAACCAGACTGAAGTTGGAAAATTCTAGAACTTAATTGGACTCAGTTAGTGACCTCCCTCACCTATAAATAGACCCTCATTATTTTGTATTCTCATCTGTGACCTAGACCATGCCAGTATTACTCTAAAATAAGCATATTTTCTATTATCCTCTAAAAATCCTCTACAAATTGGAGAGATTGGAGCTTCTTTCTCTCTTCAACCTTCCTTGGAGTCTTCATCAACATACTAAACCAATTGATTGGTTAGGGGCCTCTCTTTAGACTAAAGAATCAAGCAAAATAAGAGATAAAGTGTGACTTTATGGTCTTTTTCTTAATCTCTAAATGTTTCTCACTTCTCAACCCCTCTCAAGCTTGAGAAGTATTCAATTGAATGGCTCTTTAATGCAATTGAAGCTCTCTAATGAATTTTAGTGATAAATCTTATAAAGTTTCCATTTATACTTAAATTAAAATATTTTTTAAGCATATCCCTCTCTCCCCCAAAGAATGGTCATTCCTATGACCTATTCTATATTCAAATGATGCTTCTCATGAAGAAATTCTCAAATCTAAAAGTAAATTTTATGCTTGTCAAATTAGAAGCCAAAAAAGTAGCCTTTTAATGCTTTTATGCTATTTAAATTATGAAAAACTTAGGAATCAAGTCCATAATTGGATATTGATCCTAATGATAGTTATTCTATCATATTGTTTTACTAAAACTTTATGCTTTCAAAACTATTGAAAATTATTAATAATAGCAGCGAAGCTATGGTAAAATTTTAGAAAAGTTAATACATAAATCATTTTCATACATAGTATGAAAAGAGGACTTCCTACCATATTCTAGGATTAATCATCCTAGGTTAATATAATAATTCTCATCATAACCATGGAAAATTGGATTTTTATGTTTATACATAAATAGTTCATTAGGAAAAAGAGAAATTTCTAGTAATTCATTTTTATGATAAAAGAGAAATTCCCATGACAATAGAATTCCATGTATTCCAATGAGGAAAGAGAAAAATTTGGAATACTAAAATATTAGATATTTTATTTAAAAATTAAAGAAGAATTTTAGTTGAATTATTTTTTTTTGCATAGATAAATTTAAATGATGAAAGAGGAATTCCCACCATAATTGGAATTCAACCATTTAAATGAGAAAAATGGAATTTCTAGTGTAAAGGAATTAATGGAGATTTTTTATTTAATTTTTTAGAGAAAATTTAGTTAAATCTATCTTTTTGCATAGATAAATTTAAATGATGAAAGAGGAATTCCCACCATATTTAAAATTCAATCATTTGAATGAGAAAAGTGGAATTTCTAGCTTAATGAAATCAATGGATATTTTTATGTATTGGTATTTAGTCAAAAGAAGAATTTTTATGATATTTAAGAAAAGATGGATTTGAATTATATCTTAGTGTTAAAAGATGGATTTCCACCATAATTCTACCTAATGAATTAAGGTTGAGAAATTATGTGGCATAAGGAATATCTTTGGATATTTTAATTTCAAAAATCACTAAATTGATATTTACCAAAAATTAGATGTTTATCGGAATCCTTGTTAAAACTAAAGCAAATGAATTTGGTTAGACTACGAGAGGGACGGACAATAACCCTACTTATCCATCTCTCGATGTGAAACTTAGTGACCAATTCTTGTTCCTAAATACAAAGAATAGACTATCGGAACTAAACTAGTTTTTCCTTTGACCAACAAACTCACCAAGAATCTAGTTGGACAAACATACAAGAACGCGGGAGGAAGCATGTGTTTTACTAAGAGGAGGTTCGTTGTGGAACAGCTCGCGGGGAGTGGTTAAGGGACGTCGTAACCTGCCAAGGTCTTGACCAGCCTCAGTACGGTTAAAATGGTGCGCTTCCGGTACGATGGAGCGAGGACCGACAAAGCGATCCTTGAGTGAAGTGCTAGGACACCTAAGGAGGATCCTAGAGGGTTCTGACCAGGCGATACACTGGCTCGTAGTTGCTAGGACACCCATGCGTACAACGAGGAAGATTCGGATGGACAAAAAGGAAAGATTTTTGTGAATCAAATTTTGGTACTGGATCTCGTTGGTTGGCCAGTTGGTCTTCAATGGAGAGTCCAAAGGACACATTTTGTAACACAATGGACTCATTTTGTAACACAATGGACTCATTTTGTAACACAACGGAGAGTCCAAAGGACACATTTTGTAACACAATGGACTCAGACTATTGGAGAATGATGATCAGTAATATTATGATTTCTATTGAAGGATTGCTTTAAAGCCAACCGAATCTGTTATAAATGGTAATTTCATATTGGGTGTGTACGTGGTATGCCTACCTTAATTTTTGCATGAATCCCCGGGCTAGTGAAAAGATGCAAGAGGGGAGAAGAGAGCTTGAGCTCTTGCAACAAGCACACACAGACTCACATAACCCTAAAAAAGAACACACAAGGTGAGAGGCTGAAAATTTTCTTCTTCTTCTTCACACAACACTCAACACACCATATACAAAGATAAGAGTACACACAATATGAAAAGGTACTCAACCAAATACATACTAGGGTTCTCTATAGTGTGAACCCAACTAAATGAGCTGGCGCTATAACTATGCCAGTCTCTAGAATGGCTATCACACAGCCTGTCATCCCACTGGCCGCATATCACCCATGATCTCACCAACCATGCTAGTGGTGTAAGTGTGGGGCCTATCCCCCAGCAGGCGGGTCATCAGTGTCCACCGCCTCACTAGATGAACTCGATATCTCAACACTCCCCCTTAAGCTCAACTCCATCTCATGTACACCAAGCGAAGCCCTAAATCTGCAGAGCTTCTCTGTACCCAGTGCTTTGGTGAAGATGTCAGCGACCTGATCCTGGGTGCTGACATAAACAAGGTCAATGTCTCTTGCCAAAACCTTCTCTCTGACACACAATGGTAGTGGACCTCTATATGCTTTGTGCGAGCATGAAAAACTGGGCTCCTAGCCAACTGTATACTGCTAATGTTGTCACAAAAAATGATAACTTGTTTATCCACTGATAGACCCAAATCTTCAAGTAGCTTTCTCAACCAAGCTACCTCACATGCTGCCATAGCAGCACCTTTGTACTCGATAGAGCAACCGTAGGCTTCTTCTTGCTGCTCCAAGTCACAGCAGCACTCTCCAAAGAAAACATGAAGCCACTAGTAGATCTTTTATCTGAGATACTACCAGCCCAATCAGCATCTGTGTACCCATGTACACATATCTCTGTCCCAATTTCATAAAATAGTCCACAATGCAAAGTAGACCTCACATACCTGAGTATGCATCTCAATGCATCCAAATGCGGCTTTCTAAGAACCTGCATAAACTGACTCACCAACCCAACAACATAGCTTAAATCTAGCCTGGTGATCGTCATGTAGATCAAGCTTCATACTATGCGCCTATACATAGTAGGATCCTCCAAAAACTCTCCTAAATCTGCACTCAACTTGCCATTATGATCCAATGGCACTGAGATAGGCTTACAGCCTGTCACACCATACTTGGACAACATGTCCAAGCCTTCCTTTTTCTGCAGATCCAATACCATGTGGTGACCTAATTACCTCAATGCCCAAGAAATATCTGAGCTCCCCCAGATCCTTCACCTCAAACTTCTCTCTAAGTAAGATCTTTATATCAAAGATCTCTGCATCATGGTCCCCCATAATGATCAGGTCATCTACATAGATGACAACAAGCACAACCCCTCTATCACTGTGTCTCACATACAGCGAGAAATCTACATTGGCTACATGAAAGGCAATAGTGACAAGATATTCAGAAATCTTGTTAGACCACTCTTGGTGCTTGTTTTAAGCCATACAAGGCTTTCTTCAACCTGTAAACATGCTCGGGGTGACTCACATCCTCATAACCAGATGGCTGCAACATATACACCTCTTCCTACAAATCCCCATGCAAGAATGCATTCTTTACATCCATTTGATGTAAAGACCATTTCTTTGACGCAACCACTGCTATCACAACTCTCATTGTTGCCATCTTGGCAATGGGGCTGAAAGTTTCCTCATAATCAATGCCATATGTCTGCGCATATCCTTTGGCTACCAATCTAGCCTTGTACCTGCTTATGCTTCCATCAGTGTTATGTTTTACTTTTTACACCCACTTGCATCCAATGGCTTTCTTGCCTTCAGGCAATTGCACTAAATCCCAAGTCTCATTTCCATATAGTGCATCCATCTCCTCATCCATAGCTTTCTCCCAACACATTTCCAACAGCCTCATCAATGCATGTGTGGGCTCTACAACCTACACAACTTTTACCATGTATGCATCAAAACTGGTACCATGTTTAACACAAGGCATTATCCAGGAATCTATTAGCTCACTTTAGGCAAGGCTATACCCCCTACCAACCAAGGCATCAGTTTGGAGTAGAATACTCCTCGCCTACCAAGTATCAATAAGGTGATAGGCCAACATTAAAGCACATCATAGACTTGTATTGCCATTTATTGTAGGCTTTTTTTTTTAAAATCTATTTCTTTTGATCCTCGCTCCTGAACTATAATTTATCTTGCATCCTTTCGACAAAGGGGTAATAGCTATGTCCTAGAGGTCAACACACACATGGCCAGGTGTCAAACATTAAGATGGTTTTACCCTAGACCTAAGACAATCGTATTCCAAGGTTAACTAAAGACGTCATGCTACCTAGGAATATTTCCAATAAAGTTAAGCTCATTAATGATTTACACTAGCATGCAAGCAACTTCAAAAACTAAGTAGTACATTGACAATTTCCATGTGGTCATGCATTATAGTTTATGCAATTGATTGAACAGTAAAAACGAAAGAGAGTGGGTATGGAAGAATTACACCTGTAATTGGAGATCTCCTTGATTTGACGAGACAACTTGCAATTTGATGTAGATATATTTTGATGAACGTTGCGGCAGTCTCTGGACTTGGAAGCGAACCCACCTCAAACTTTTTTAACCTGTACAATCAACTAACAAGCACTATACCTCGAAAGGCACATCAGTGTGAAAATTTCAAGACTTGTTTAAGGAATCTAAACTAGAAAAAACTTAAAAACACTAACCTACCTACCAGTCACCACACTACTACTGAGGATACGGTAAGAGGATGTTGTAGAGTCCTGGCTCTAGCCCTAAGGCTAAGCCTCTATCCGCATCATCCAAACAAATAAAGTCAACCTCAGTAGTGCCATGAGTTTCATCCGTCCATTCATCATTGTCAGATATTTCCTTTTCATTTTCCCATCCACATAAACTCATCAAAAATGTAACCATGCGAGGATAGTCATCTTGTGGAAAAGGAAAGCATTGGGCTATCGGGGATATGTCCTACGGAGTAGGGGTCAGTCATGGTCAATAGGCGAATTAGCCATTCTAATTCTTTAACATTTTCCTCTCTGGTGGCTAGTACATCTATATGATCCCATTCAGTTTCAATTACAGGATAGCACATGTGGAATATCTGAGAAAGGTACAGATGATACCTCTCACCAAAGGTAGGAGTGGATGAAGTGTATGATGATCGGGCATCTGCCATATCTGCAAACACAGATATAGCATCAGTAGGTTTATGACAGGTCAATCTAGTTCTTGTTGTATACGGATATTTCTCTTGTTTTTGTGCTCTTGCTCTTTTTACTATTTTTGTTTTTCTCTTTTCTTTTCTATGTATGAAGCTATATATATACATCCCCTTGAATTTGGCAATTACATGGTCAGGGGAGAAGGTTAAGGAGGAAGCAATAGAATTTCGAGCATGAGTACATGCTCCCCCTTTCCTTGGGTAGATCATATTATTTGCAATGATGTTGCAGCCTCTTGGAACCAATTTGTCCAGCGGGTCATAGGTTGTGATGTGGGCAGATAGCTTTTTATGACCCTTGTGGCCACATCCACCAATTGCAGAGATGGTAGTGTACACTCCCATTGACGAATGGAGGAAATGGTTTCCGAAGATACTATTACAAGGAGAGACGTAGACTCATCAGTTTTTTGTTGGGTGTTGACAAGAGTAGGTGTAGAGCATGTAGAAACTTCTATATGAGTGTGTGCCTGGCATGAGGAGCTAGAAGCTTCATGTGGCTCCCCCCTTCCTAAGCTAGGTGGTAATGATCGATATCATTTGGGAATCCAAACTAACTCTGGAAGAAGTGGTGTGGAGCACTCTGTTACCTTTCCCTTACCACAATCTTGAATTATCGTTGGGGTGGCAACAATTGGTTTGCAAGGTTTTACAGGTGATGTAGAGGGATTCAGCTTATGTTTAGGGACCCAAATCTGGTCATTTCCCTCGTAGTACCCTTGGGCTACTAATAGTTTTTTAGGGGTCCATCGCGATGTTACATTGCCCTTTCTCGGGTGGGTAGCTGCTTTCCTTTTACGAGGCTTCTTGGTGGCTGAATTGAGCAGGGGAAGTAGCTGTTAACGAAGCTTTGGGGACCCATTTGTATGTACTCTTTGGCATAGTAAGCAAAGCTTTAGGGACCACCTTGCCTGTTTCCACTCTTAGCGTTGAAGCGTTAGAGGGGTGGCCAACAATCGAAGATGGTTTTGCCACCACTGGACTTTGTGATTTTTCGTTATCCAGCATTTTGTCCAGAGTTGATGGCTTAGGAGCGGGATTTTGAGCGGTCTGACCTAGTGTTGGTTCTTGCGTTGTGACTTGTCTGGTTGCCCAATCGATATTGCACTTGGTGGCCATCATCCATTTGTGCCCTAAGATTACAGTCCCTTCCATGGTACCAGCAGGCATAACCAAAAAGCTTTGAATTATGGTTCCCTTGTCATAAGCAACCGGAGTGTGTAGAATTCCTGAGACAGGGATTTTCTTCTTGTTGATTCCTTGAACTTGGATAGGACTCTTGGATAAAGGTGGTTTTCCCAGTTGACACCACACGCCATATGATAGCAAATTGTGTTGAGCTCCTGTATCCAATAATGCATTATACAGCACCTCCCTGAGGACTCTGTAACTCAATTGGGTATCTTAGAGGTGGGTCAGATTCCAGTGCATCCTCTTCTGTTTCCTCGAAAAATACTTACGTAATTCCCAAGTTGGCTTCTCGTTGTCTCCTAGCACGCTGTTGACGTTCTTTGGCTTCAACTCTCGCTTGTATCTTTTTAAGCTCAGCTTGTTCTTTAGCTGTCTTCTTTTGATGGATTGCATGTAACTCCTCCTGGCTCAGGGGGTCATAGTATCGTTTGAATTTACTCCCATTAAGGAATCCAATGGTTTCAACTCCGTCGAGAGTCTCCACTCTGATGGTACCTTGCGGGGTGATTTCACATACTCTATATGGTCCCTTACCAGCATATTTGAGCTTCTTCTTTTCGTTTCGCACTCCATACATCAGGACTTTATCCCCAACCTTGATGTCCTTGTCCTTTAGATGGCGATCAAACCATTTTTTCCTTCTATCCTTCTCCACAAGGGCATTGTACATAGCCAATTGTCTTTCTTCATTTAGTCGCTCAAGGATATACAGACGCTCTGCTAAGGAATTACCATCCCAACCCTCTTGAGTAGCAACACGAAGACTTGGAATGACAACTTCCCACGGCATGACTGCTTCTTGGCCATATACCATTTTGAATGGTGTGCAATTAAAAGCCACTTTGTACGCAGTACGATAGGCCCATAAAGCTGTTGTGAGCTTTAGATCCCAATCCGTGCGATGAGCTTCAACAGTCTTTGTCAGAACAGAGATTAATGTCTTGTTTGTACTCTCGGCTTGGCCATTCGCTTGCGGATAATAAGGAGTAGATTTATGATGGGATATCAGGAAATTTGTTGTGAGCTCCTTAATCACTTCATTTATAAAATGCGTACCATTGTCGCTCACAAGTTCAAAAGGACAACCGAATCGTGTGATTATATTTTCAAAGAGGAACTTGGCTGTTGTCCTCGCATCTGCCTTACGTGTCGCTTTCGCTTCAGCCCATTTGGTCATATAGTCAGTGGCCACAATAATATAGCGAGATTGTGTGTTTCGGGCCGCTGGACTAATTGGACCTACAAAGTCTAAACCCCACTTTTCAAATGGTTGGTTTACTTTGATCGGATGTAGGGGCATCTGATCTTTCCTCTGGGGTTTCTTATATCGTTGGAATTCATCGCAACCCTTCACAAAGAGTGATGCATCTTGGAACATAGTGGGGCACCAATACCCTGATTGTAAGATCTTTCGCGCAGTTAAGTCTCCTGAGAAGTGACCACCGGCTACGCCCATATGTGCCTCTTGCAAAATGTATAGATACTCATCCTCTCGGGCACAACGCCTAAGAACGTCATCCTTTCCTCTTTTATAAAGAGTCCCAGCTATCAGGCAATAGGGTTCGCATTCTTTGATTAGCTTTTGAGCTAGATCTTTACGAAGCTCCTTGGGTGGAAAGCCATTAACCAAAAAGTTAACAATCTTCTCACTCCATTCAGGCATTGTCTCCACCATGAACAGGGAAGTGTCAGGTAAGTCATCATCAACCCCGGTAGGAGCCTCACCATTAGGTATACGAGACAAATGATCAGCCATAACATGTTTTTTACCAGGTCTCACAACAACACTGAAATCAAACTCAAGAAGAATCAATAGCCATCGTGTGATTCTTCCTGTGGAGCATGGTTTGTTTACCAGATACAACAATGCTTGATGATCTACATAGAAAACAAACTTGGTGGCAAGGAGGTAATAACAAAATTTCCTTACTGCATATATCATTGCCAACCCTTCTCGCTCCGTAGTGGTGTAGTTCATCTCAGCATCGTTCAACTGGCGACAACTGGCAAAGCTAATGGGGTAGTCTAGCTTGTGTTCTCCAGGTTGAGTTAAAACACACCCACAATAGCAAAGTTTGATGCATCAATATGCACATGGAAGAGTAAATCCCAGTTAGGCATTCTCAAGATTGGAGCACTCGCCAAGGCCTTCTTTAATAGCTCATAGGCACAATCACATTCTTCGGTCCAAATAAACTCGATGAGAAGCTTATACAATGGTCGAGCTATCTCGGCGAAGAATAGAATAAATCTTCGATAATAACCAACATGGCCCATAAAGCGTTGGACTCCCTTGTAGTTGGTGGGTGGTGGCGATTCCAGGATGACCTTGATTTTACTCTCGTCTATGGAAATCCCATTTTTGGACACTATATGCTCTAAGATAACTCCGTGTTTAACCCAGAATTGGCATTTGAAAGGATTCAATGAGATGCGATATAATCTACACCTTTCAAATATTTTTTGTAAACACATCAAGTTCTCATCCCAAGAGGAATGAACACAAAGATCATCTAAGAAAGCTTCACAGAAGTCCCTTAGATATTCCTTAAAGGTCGTGTTTATCAATCGTTGGAATGTTGCAGGTGCATTGGTCAAGCCAAAAGCCATGACGCGAAAGGCAAACACTCCAAACTTAGTGATAAATGCTGTTTTAGCTTGGTCCTCGACTGCAATTGTGATCTGATTGTAACCCGAGTACCCATCTAAAAAGCTATATGCCTCTTTGCCTGCCACTCTTTCAAGCACATGTTCAGAATATGGCAAGGGGTAATGATCCCTTCTGGTAGCTGCATTAACCTTTTTGAGATCAACACACACTCTGAGTTTCCCATTCTTCTTTGGTACGATGACTATCGGAGAAACCCATTCTGAGTGCTCAATAGGGTATATGAATCCACATTTTACAAGCTTTTCAATTTCCTCTTGTACAATCTTTGCGTACTTAGGATTCATTGGGTAGGGACGTTGCTGGACTGGTTTAGCAGTGCTAATCATTGGAATCGTGTGTTGCACCACCGAGGGTGGAACACCCTTCATATCATGATATGTCCAAGCAAATACCTTGTATCCCAGGACCTTGATCTTAAGGTCCCTTAACATTCCAATAGGTTTAGCAATAGTTCCGTTTGCCATCTTAACCACTATGTTTGTGACTTTGAGGTGAGGTCTCCCCATAGATTCCCAATAGTTTTTAGTCACAATGCTCACGCCAGCACCACCATCAAGGATTCCCTTTAGAGTTAATCCCTTGGTAGTAATGGGGAGGGTTGCATTAGATTCGCCCCCCTCAAAGTACTGTCCCAACTTGTTAACAGGTATTTCCACGACCGAGTTTTCATCTAGGTTGGGTTGTAGATCCCAATGTTCCTCCTCATTTTGAAGCGTGTCAGCTCTATCCATATTTGAAAATTGTGGTAGCCCCGCCTTTAGTTCTCCATTGAGAAATGCCCGAAGAGCTAAGAATAGCTCAGGATCTCTGTATAATTTAGATATGATCGTGGTTCTGATCTCAGAGGACATGAAATCCATTAGCTTGGACACATTCAATGGTACTTTTCGAGACATCGCCCCTGGTGAAGATGGAATCACTTCCTCTTCAATGGGGTCAGGCATTCCCTCACTAAACATTCTTTCCAGCAAGAAGGGTGTTTGCCCACTTCCGGATGTCCTATCCTCGCTTTCTTCCCGAATGATACTAGGTATAGCTAACGGTTTATGGGTCCGGTGAGGCTGAACTTGCGTAGGAAACACTGTGTCTGGAATTTTGATTTTTCTCGGGTTTGGCTCCAGTTCTCTTTGTGTTTCTTCCACCAAACCTCTTAAGTGTTGCACTTGTTCAATCTCCTCAACTGGGTTGGGGTAAGTACCAATCTTTTTCTTGAGGGTTTTTGGCCCACGTGGCTTGTCTTGGGGAGTCTCAGTCGGTTTGGGTGGTCGAGAGGGCATAAACTGACTTGGTTGTGGGGCCGAGGAAGTTTCCTTCTGTTTCCCCTTATTTATGTACTCACTTGATTCTCCTTCGTTGAGCTCCCGAGTGGGTTCCTCCCTTAAGGTAGTGGCTTTGGTCCCCATGGTTTCTATTGAATCAGAATCATCTTCAGGATCATTCATATACACGGGGTCGTCTCCTGTCCCTATGTTAGTCTTTGAACTAGGCTTGGAGCTCGTGGCATTAAGCGATCTCTTTCGCCGTGTTTTCTTTTTCTTTGCCTGAGCGATTGATGCAGTATCCCTCTCTTCAAGAATGTAGTTTTGATTTTGAAGCATTGACCGTGTAACTACATTCGCGGGTACAACGGGTGTGGTTCCTCGTGCTTGGTTGGTGACCTCAACCAAATTCAATGGCGTAATCTTGGGTGCATTAGGATTATGTGGACATTGAGCGATCAAATGATCTATGCCACAATGATTACATGTAAGTACCGGCATTCCCAATGTGCTCCCTTGATTTGGTTGCATTGGAGTAACAATCTTCTGTAGCCTATTAGGGCACTCCGCTACACGATGCGGTCCACCACACTCATAGCATTGAAGAGGTGGTCTCCTCGCCAAGGTAGTAAGGTTTTGCCCTCTTGTGGCGAGAGCAGCCGCTTGATATACAGGCTTGACTTGCCCGAAATGATCCTCCATGTAGTACTGGGGAATCATTTCAAACGTATCAATCCCGTATTGAGCAGTGGGATCTATCTCCTCTTCATAATCCCCACACGCACTATGTGACTCACAACCCATCTGGTTTATTGGGGTTATCCTTGGGGATGTGGAGGTTGTGGTCCTAGCACTGGCGGTGGTAACGGCACAGGCTGGACTACATTCGGATTCCTTGGAACTATGTGCTGTGACGGTTTCTCGACAGGTTGTGCAAGCATTAGCGCGGGTACTTGAGGTGTGTTTGACCAAGCTAGTGGTGCATGGTTTGCCAACATTCGCTTAAGTACTAGGCAATCCTTAGATTGATGGCCGTACTTACCACATGCATTACAATTTCCATTGAATTTGACTCTGAATGTGGGACATTCACTCGTGCTATGTGGTCCTAAGCACACCGAACACCATTGTTGCTCTCTTCTTGGGTACATATGGCTATTCTGAGGAGCTCGATTACCCCTAAAGTATTCTTGGAGAGCCTTAGTAAGGTCGGACACAGACATTTCAGATATCTTGGGCTCCTTGGCAATAGGTTTTGCCGTCATTGGCTCGTGCCCAGATACTTGCGAACTAACAGATTTTGTTTCTGAAGACATCTTTTTACCTGCAATCATCAAGTTGTCTTCTAACTGGATTGCATTGGCAGTGACTGCTTCCCACGTTGTAAGACCTCTAATGACTAGGCCATTGTAAATGTCCTCGTGGCATAATCCTCGGATGAATCTATCGAGGAGTTGGTTGTTATTGAAGCGTTCATCGGGAGTACAGCGAGAATTTAGATGCTTCAATCGACTTATAAAGTCTCTCACTGACTCCCATTCCTCGCGTTCAGCTTTTTGGAGTTGAGATGCTACTCCCCAAAGCACACCCTCACGTATGTATTGTTTCAAGAACAATCTCTTGAGAGTGGGGTAGTGAGTGCACTCTTCAACCCTTAAGGTTCGATACCAATCTCCGGCCTTCCCACTCAAGGTTAAGCCTAAGGCTTTACACTTACGCAACTCATTGTGCTCTTCCAAGGAATCACACACGTGTTCAAAGACTTCAATGTGCTTCCTAACATCCTCGTTACCATTGAAGTTTTGAGTGAGCTTAGCCACTTGTACGGCCTTGCTTCTAGGTTCTCTCTCAGGCATGCCCCGCATGTTTTCCGCAATGGATCGTCCGATCGTCTGAGCAAACGCTGCGAGATCACCTAGGTGAGCAGGCATAACTGGTGGAGGCACTTCTGGGATAGCCTGGCTGATAGGAGTTGGCATTGGTCTGAGTATGTTGGCAAAACGACGTAGGATATGATATGTGACTAGGCCTAGCTCCCCTTGGATAATGGTTATGATAAGGTGGTCGTGGAGCATATGCCATTGGCATACTAAGAGGCGTAGGAGCTACATAAGCATGAGTAGCGATAGGTACATAGGGTCGATAGGCACTGGCACGCACTGTTGTAGGTACTGTTCCACTAGGTAGCGGTGTCGTACTAACTACAGTGGTAACAGGTGCGCTTTCTGTCATGCTCATCATTGGGGTAGGCATTGTGGAGTCCTTAATGGAAAGTTGAGCCAAGGTTGGAAAGCTAAAGTTACTGCTCGTGGGCTCAACCTACATTGAGACTCCAGGCGAAACAACATATGAAGGGTCTATGGGACTCACCGAGGGAGTCTCCAATTGTGATAGGGTTGGTTGTTTGGCCTTGCCTGTATCCAAAAATCTCATAGGGCCAGTGGAAACTAAGTTCACTCCCCTATTTTGCCTCTCAATTTGGATAATTCTATGAATCACCTCACATATCATGTGTTGTTGCTCCTCTAGATTAGTGGCGCTAGATGTAGATCGTAGGACTTCTAACCAACCTACATGGTATGTGTAACCTGTGTATAGGTCAGTTAGAGTCTCTGTGTGTAGATCATATCCCCAATTTTCATTGAGAAATATCCCATCTAGACTTGGTGTGCCAAATGGTTCTCTTGAAGTGGACGCAATGTCACTTCTTATGGATTGGCTTCTAGGGACCTCTACTTTAGGAAGAGCATCAGAATGTGGTAGCTCAGTAGGGCCCTCATTAAACGAAGTGGGTAGAATATCCACATGGACACTCTTTGGGAGGGTAGGGTCCACATAAGATGTGAATGGCGAATCTACTACCCCTCCTTCCTCATTTACTTCGCTTGTCGCATGTTCCGAGCGTGTAGCTCTACTAAAGGTCTCTATTAGACGATTAAACATGCTAGATCCGGGTTGTGGGGCCCACACTGGCATGTTTTGGCTTGTCTCCTCAGGGTTCTTGGTAGGATGTCCTTCCATGGCTTCTGAGTCAGAAGATGAGTCACTATCCACTATTCGTGGATCTTGGGTTGCACTCCCTTGGGTTCCAGCCGAAGGCCAAGATGCTAACGTGGAGGGATGGTGTGAGCCTGCATAGACTGAAATGTTTTCTAGTGGCTCAGACTCCAGCACCCGACCAGAGCGTAGATGCATGTGACGTGGGTACCCTACGTGCGTTGGTAACTACCCTTGAAACTCACACAAGTGGTTTCTTAGGTGTTTCGCACCCCGTTTTTACTTGTTTTTGTGTTGTTTTTAACCCGTTTTTGACCCCCTTGCTTACGGTCGAACTTGGACTAGGGCGTGTGATAGCTCGAAATGAGCGTATCGTTCAAAGGATCCTAGTGTGCTTTACAGCACCGTGTTCGCCTATCTAGAGCTCCTGTAGTCCTCAAAATAGTCCGTTTCCTTTTGGGGGGAAGGGGCAAAAGCCTATTTGCTTGTGGAGGAAAGGGTGAGGGCTTTATCCCACATACTCCTTTTACTCCTTGGGGAGTGGGCTACATATAGGGCACAACTTCCCATAAGCTCTCACTTGAAAGAAAGCTATGGAGGCTCACTCTCCTATATATATATCAAAAGACCCCGGTCGTGGGTCAATTGGGGTTCTTTCTTTTCAAAATTTTTTCTCCAATTAGAAAATCTTTCCTCTCCACACGTTCGGTTCTTTCTTTTAAAATTTAAGTTTTTCTTTTTTATTTTTTATGTTTTTTATTTTTTGTTTTTTTTTGTGAGATAAGTTTTCTAGGGTTTCCTTTAGGGTTCAGTCTTGGCCGCGGCGCAGTTTGCACCACAGCACAGATTTGGGGATTCAGAAATCCCCCTCACACGCAGAAACCAGATAACAGAACGCACGCCCACACGCGGAGCGAAAATATAACAAAAGAAACAAAAATGCAGCAGACAAATTGCAGAAACAGATTCCAAAACACAGAAACGCCTCAACAACAAACACACAGACGCCTTTCCTACAGTGTAGATTAAACTTCACGCAGCAGCCGAGCTGCAAACTGGAGCTTGGTGCAGGGCAACTCCCCGGCAACGGCGCCAAAAATGTGCGCTTTTGCCGCACAGGTCGTCTGGGGACTTGCCAGACACCGTATGCGAGCCACGAATGGCTGCAAGCATACAACCAGGGAAGGAAGCTCAAACAGAATGCCAAAGGGTGTGTCACTCACCGCTCAACCGCCGCCGCCTTGAAGGATTCCTGCGTCGCAGCCGTGAAGGAGGAGCCGCCGTCGCCGCTCTACCGCCTCTCCGTCGTCGTGCCGCTACACAGTGCTCGATCGCTCTCTCACTCTCTCTCTCTCTCTCTCTCACACACGCAGGAGAAGGAAACCAAAGAGATAAGGCAAGAGCACTCTTGTATTCACAACACCTGAGAATGAGGATTTTAGGGTTACATTTGACTCTTATAGGTGACTTAGCCATTCACACTTGGGCACCCATACATGGTCGGCCGACCCTAACCCTTATCCTACTGATATTCAAGGTGCGCCTCTCATCAGTGATCACCCAATCCCTTTATCCTTAACATATGGTGCCGACAAGCCCGGCCCATGACTCAGAATATTTAAATTAATGACGTAAAACATAGTACATCTCAATGTCCATCATGGGTTAACAATCTCACACATGCACATATGCAATGCATCCAAAGACTTTCAGATGAGACAAATCAGGTTTTCTACTAGTAAACCTCTCCTTTGAAGTTACATCATGTATGGCTGCAGTTGGAGTCATGTTCATGATGTAAACTGCTATAAAAATAGCCTCAGTCCAATATCTATGTGGCATATTCTTCTCTCCCACATCAATGCTTGTGCAATCTCAGCAATGTGCCTATTTTTCCGCTCAGCAATTCCATTTTGCTGTGGAGTGTATCTGCATGTAAACTATCTCCGAATACCATTCTTCTTCAAAAAATCAGAGAACTCATTGGAGAAGTACTCTCCCCCTCCATCTGATCTTAGGCACTTTACATATTTCCTTGTTTGCTTTTCAACCATAACTCTGAAATTTTGAAAATGAGTGAACACCTCACTCTTCTCCTTCATGAAGTATACCCACACTTTCCTTGTGTGGTCATCAATAAATGTCACATAATACCTGTAGCCTCCCATAGACATGGTCTTCATAGGACCCCATACATCTGAATGCACAACATCTATTGCATTTCTGTCACGTGGAAATACATGCTTTGTTTGCTTTCCAAATTGGTATGCTTCACATATTTTCTGCATACCTTCAACTTTAAACTTTGGCAGCCCTATCACAATTCCTTTAGTCTACATAGACTTCATTCTCTGCACATTCACATGTCTAATTCTTTTATGCCAAATGTCTGTGTCTGCAACAATTCCTGAACCATTTGCAAACATTGCAGCACTCACTTCAGGCATGTTTACATTCAATGTAAACATTCTGCCCAATCTGTTGCCTTTTGCAACCAACCTGTACTTGTCTTTAAAGTCTTCAATATAACAACCATCAGGGTTAAACCGAACCTGCAAACCTTGCTCAATCATCTGGCCAACTGAAACCAAATTCTTTGTTATGTTCGAAACATGAAGTACATCTGCAAGATACTTCACTTTGCCATCCTGCAGCATAGACAATGGCACATCTCCAACATGGGCAATTGGATGAGCAGTGTCATCCCTTGTTTCCACAAAACCTGGTCTTTCAAGGTTTTTCATCTCCTTGAACCACTCCCCATGACTTGTCATGTGGTTCAAAGCACCTGAATCAACGTACCATACATCATCTTTATATGATGCTTCAATATTTTCAGACATGTTGCAACAAACAACCTTTCATTATCCTCATTGTTTCTGCTCGAGGATGCATAGTTGTTTTGCTGCAATTTCCCATTATGCATGTCAACCTGCTTCTTATAACAATCTGCCTGCACATGTCCAGGCTTACCACAATAAAAGCATCCATGTGTATCATTATACTACCTTTGCCAATTTCCACGACCTCTTTGACTCCCCCTGCCTCTGAATTCGCCTCTTGCACCTGTGTGTTGTTGTTGTTGTGAATTCTAGGACTGTTGTTGCTGCTCGTGGCTGGCCATAATTCTGATTACCTATTCGGCCACCTCCTTGGCCGCGTCCATGGCCTCCCCTACCTCGTCCTCTTCCTGAACTTGTGTAGAATGCCTATTGCTCTGAACTATTTTTGTTTTGTGAAGGCTGTTGGTCTTCACCACCCAAGCTCTTCTCTTCTATAATCAACATAGACACCAAATCTGTGAAATTGGGAATGTTTTCCCGAGTCTGAATAGACGTGTTTAATGCCTTGTATTGTGGCCCGAGACCACGTAGATAGACTTCCACCTTATCATCATCATCTACTGAAACGCTAATAGATGCAAGGGATTCCACAATACCCTTGATCTTCAATGCATAGTCATTCACAGACATACTCTTTTTCTCCGAAGTATGAAGTTCATTCTTCAACTGTATCTTTCGCGCCTTGGTATTCATTTCATAGAGTTTTACCAAGGTGTCCCACCCCTCCTTGGGGGACTTAGCATCCTGTATGTGCCCAATCATGGTGTCTTGTATACTGATAGAGAGCCAATACATAACTTTTCTGGCTCCTTGGTTCCAATCCTTGAACTCTTTCACATTTGGAGCAGTCTGATTGATCTTCAGTATCTCCGGTGCCTCTTCATGCTCACCTTTTATATAGTCCCAGTAACCCTTTCCCATCAGGAAATTTGTCAACCTAAACCTCCAAGCATGGAAGTTGTTCTTATCAAGCTTATCAGTAACAATCTGGTTTATGCCATCATTTGACATCTTGCCGGACACACAAATTTACCAGAAACAGCACTCTGGTTTGTCTTGCACAAAGTGCTTTATTTTCTACAGCGGTACTGTGAGATCCCTGTCCCCATCGCGCAACAAATTCAGGGATGCTAGCAGCAGAAGTAGCACTTCTTACACAGATCAGGGTCCCACACTCGGGGCCTCGCCCAACGGATATCCGGACAAGAGACTAATCCATCGGTTTTTCCAAAATCGAACTCGAAAAAACTTCCTTTGCCCGAAAAGCACGGGCGATTCTACTAAGATAACTTTTCCCTAACGTAGTCAAAAGCCTTAACTAACTGAGCTCATCTGACCGAACCCGTAAGTCCCATAGTCAAATCAAGGAAAAAGACTGTACTTGGATCATAGAGACCAACGCTTTTTTCCTCATTGAGAGGCACAGCCGTTGATTCTTTTCCATAGAACAATTTTTGTCTGGAATTTACTTCATCTATCAAACTAAACAGAAATTGGGTCTCGATTTATGGATCCATCAGTCCAGCCTTCCCCATCCAGTCCCATGGGTTAGCCAACCACCCAACCACTGTAGTGATGGGATCCAATTATGAATTTGGTTAGGTTTTATCTCGAGTACCAAGGAAAAGAGTTCCCAGGCCCCCTAGCCGGATGTTCATATAAACATAAAACTAGTCACACCACTTACACACCCAATATGAAATTGCCTTTTTCTCAGCGTCAACTATCTTTAAAACAATCCTTTAATGAAACCATTGTGATCACAATACTCAAAATCTCTGGTTGAATTCTTATTTCCAATCACTCCTTCATCAGTGTACTTATGGCATCATTGGCAAAGAATGCTCACCACCTGCTCACTCAGGGGCCTTTTCACGATAGTTCCTAGCTCATAGTAACCGACAATATATTCACATAACAAAATGGAATCTCCGTGGAAGATCAGCAAGATCAACCAACACATCCATATAAAAGAGTCATGGACTCATCCGTTGAGGACCAGCAAGGTCAATCAACCAGATCCACACTCGAATTCAGAAAACAACTCTTACTCCTTGATCCAATATCTTCCCCGACGTACTTGTGGGATCTTCGGCGACCCAGAGCCCGAGCACCGTATGGTCAGCACCCTCTAGGATCCTTCGCAGGTCACCTAGCGCTTCACTCATAGGTCGCTTCCTTGGTCCCTCATCCACTATACTGGAAGCTCACCATTTTAATCAAACCGAGGCTGGTCAAGACCTCGGTCGACCTTGCTACGTGAGACGTCTTCCATTGATTCTCTGTCGTCTCAACAGTTGCAACTTTAACAGATAGATCTCCACAAACTCATTCACAAGACGGTCAAAATGCTACCCCAGCATTCTTGACATAAAACAGTCATTTAAAAACAGATTTCACATACAATTATAGTCCCAATAGTATTTCCATCTTTTCTCAATCACTCCACATCCTTACATATTAGCCCCCATGTTTTCTCATCTTGCCACAATTTTACTTCATCGATCCCTATCACATCACATCATTCCCACATCAATTTACATCCAATCACATCATCCACACATCAATCCACATCATCCACACATCAGTCCACATCATCCACATCATCCACATCAATCCACATCATCCATACATTCATTCACATCAATCCACATCATCCATACATCCATCCACATCAACCCACATCATCCATACATGCATCCACATCAAACCACATCATCCATACATCCATCCACATCAAACCACATTATTCATACCTTCATCTACATCAATCCACATGTCAATCCACATTATTCATACATTCATCTACATCAATCCACATTCATTTCATAAGCATTCTCCATTTTTATCTAATCTTTTTCTATTTCATCACTTATTTCTTCTCTTATCCTCATCAGATCTTATCCACTTACATCTACTCATACATCTCATCACTTCTCATACATTAACATATATTCAGTTTACATAGCATCTTATCACATCCACTTCACATCACATTCATCTACATCAATCCACATTTATTTCATAAGCATTCCCCATTTTTATCTAATCACATCTTTTTCTATTTCATCACTTATTTCTTCTCTTATCCTCATCAGATCTCATCCACTTGCATCTACTCATACATCTCTCATCACTTCTCATACATTAACATATATTCAGTTTACATAGCATCTTCTCACATCCACTTCACATCACATTTCATTCATATCTCGATTCACATGCTAACACATTCATTCACGTTCCTTATCGTTCATTCACATCCCGATTCACATCACATCACATCCATTCACATCCCTTATCATTCATTCACATCTCGATTCATGTGTTATCATATTCATTCACATCCCCCCTTATCATTCATATCTATCCACCAATTTACATCACATCTCATCGCCTCTATTCTCGTTCGTATCCATCACATTCACATCCACATATATTCTTCCACATCCATACTTACCACATACACATACATCTTTCCTGTCACATACATCCACATCCATTCTTCACATGTATCCACATCCATTCTTCACATGCATTCACATCCATCCTTCACATGCATACATCTACATCCATTCTTTCACATACATATATCTACATCTATTCTTTCACATACATACATCTCCATTCATTCTTCGTTCATTTTCATCTATCTGATTCATTTCACATCATCATATCTATTTATAGAATACAAGAGAATTCTTATTTTTGATATAAGATTTCTTTACGCATCTATTTATGCATAAATTCCATTTTAAGGAGAATAACACTTTCGAAATAAAAATCAATCTTTTATGCATCTTCCTATGCATAAATTCATTTTAAATGAGAATGACACTTTTATGCATAAAATCAAAATTGATGAAAATAACTCTCTTGAACTAAAAATAGATTTCTTTATGCATCATTCTATGCATAAAATCAAAATTGATGAAAATAACTCTTTTGAAATAAAAATAGATTTCTTTATGCATCTTTCTATGCATAAATCCAATTTAGTAGGAATTATACTTTTAGAATAAAATAATTTCTCTTATGCATAAAATTCATTTATGATGAAAATCACACTTTTAATATAAATAAAATCTTTTATGCATACAAATCATTTATGATGAAAATCACTCTTTCAATATAAAAGAATTTCTTTTATGCATCCATTTATGCATAAAAATAATTTATGATGAAAATCACACTTTTAATTATAAAAAATATCTTTTATGCATACAAATCATTTATGATGAAAATCACTCTTTTAATGCATCCATTTATGCATAAAAATCATTTATGATGAAAATCACACTTTTAATATAAAAAATATCTTTTATGCATACAAATCATTTATGATGAAAATCACTCTTTTAATATAAAAGAATTTCTTTTATTCATCCATTTATGCATAAAAATCATTTATGATAAAAATCACACTTTTAATAATAAAAAAAATCTTTTATGCATATGTTTATGTATACAAATCATTTATGATAAAAATCACTCTTTTAATATAAAAGAATTTCTTTTATGCATCCATTTATGCATAAAAATCATTAATGATGAAAATCACACTTTTAATATATAAAAAATCTTTCATGCATATGTTTATGCATACAAATCATTTATGATAAAAATCATTCTTTTAATATAAAAGAATTTCTTTTATGCATAAAAATCATTTATGATGAAAATAACACTTTTATAATCAAAATAACAATTTCAATATGCTTCCTTCTATGCATAGAATTTAATTCTAAAGAAAGTAACACTTTTTTAATAAAATATTTTTAGTATGTATTTTTCTATACCTAGGATGAAAAATAACACTTTAAGAATACATATACGATGGGAATTACTCTTTTTGAATTAAAAAAAGTAAAACTTATTTTACACAATTTTAGAAAATTTTGCCATAACCTCCTTTGTATGGCCGACCATTTTTCAAATTTTAACTCTCTAAAATTAATTAGAATTTCACCAAGAGTATTTAAATCATTCTAATGTAAACATTTTCTACTTATTTAAGAGAAACATTATGAAAAACTTGATTTTATCCATTAATCATTCATCTAGGATAAAGAATGGTTGGATTTACTAAAGAAGAGATGGGAATGCCTTTTTTCAATGAGGCATAACATCATATTCATTTTAGAGAAGACAAAAATAATAAAAAACCATAAAATGAACAGAAAAAAGAGAGAATTTCTAACTTACGAAGGAATTTGAGAGCTTTCCTTTGGCTTGATGGTTTGAGGGATCTACTCTTATTTGAAACAAGAGTGGCCACCCATCTTTAGAAGAGGGAAGGTCAAAAACTAATAAATTATGAATCAATTCACAGTTTTTGGCTCTTGGGAGAAGCAGGATAACAGTGCAAAAAACACTATTAAGCTTCAACAAAGGGGGAGGCTTCTATTTATAGGAAAAAGTGAGCCTCTCACCAAGCAAACTGATTTTAGAATTTTCCAAATCAGTTTGGTCAATTTTTGACCATTTTTAGGTCAGTTTAGCTTACTTTTTGTAACTAGACTTGAATTTGGAGAGAGGAGAGATGAAATATCTCAATTTTTGATAATTTTAAACTCCACCACACATGTGAAGTAGGCACCTCCTTCATGAGGGGGAATCCCCATCTTGAGGTGTCAAAAATTCATCGTTTCACTAAATATCTCTTCTTTTTTAATTAATATCCTTGTCCTCATCTTATGTGGGTATTTACGCATTTTTGGGAGGATTTTCTTTATTTCTTCCATTTATCTCCTCCACACATTTGGATGAATCTGATTGGCCCCTCAAAACCTTAATTTAAAATTTTCAAAAAATCTGGACCCCCAGGATAAGGCCTTTTGAACAGATTATAATTTATTTCGAATGCACCTTCTGAAAATCTTTTTGAACTTCTGTTTCGGGGGAACTTATTTAAATATGAAGAGATATTTTTCCATCCAAAAATATCCAAAATCTGAATAATCTCTCTCTAGAACATTTTCTCTCTCTAGGCCAAGTAGAAACAAGATCTTTTATATTTCTGAAGAGGGATTTGACTACAGGGGAAGATATTGGACATCCTAAGAGTCTGGGAAGGAATCTTACCCCACTTAAAAAATGCGATATGTCCTCATCTCGTAGGTGGAGTATGATCTCTTTCATCTTCTTCTTCTTCTTCAATCACTTCCAGCGTTACTGCCTTGGAAGTGGACGGCCGATTTGGGAACAACTCTCTTTGACTTTCCCTATTCTGAGGTGGAGGTCTTGCATTACTTTGGATTGAAACTGCAGGTTGGATAGAGGGTCTACCTCTGGGATTTCCCTGATTTTGGCAGATAGAACCCTGATTACTCTGGACGGAAGGGGCTGGAGTCTGGAATCTTGATCCCTGATTTTCTTGCCCTGAAAACATTGATCCAAAAGGAGTTGGGAAATCCATGTCGCGATTTCCAAACCCTTGACAGTTATAGCATTTCACTCTCTTGTTGAAGTTGAAATCCAAGGGATTGAGTTTCAAAAAAAGGACATTTCTTCCATTCTGGAACTTCCCATATCCTGGGTTTGTTGACCCTGATATCTCTTAGGCGGAGGAAGGTTGGAATCATCTTCTGGGAATAAAAACCTTTTGAAAGGTGATGGTTCTGGCTTTGGCGGGACTTTGACATCAAGGCTTTGGCGAAATCTTTCGCCATCCGAACTGCTTTGGCCATGGAAACTGGCTTGGCATTCTTCACCAGGATATTCAAAGGTTCGTTCAGTCCCCCGATGAACCTGGCCATCAGCTGTTCTTCATCCAGCGAAGGCGAGTATCTGAGGAGGAGGGCGAATGCTTGGTGATATGCTTCAATAGTTCTACTCCCCTGGGTTAACTCTAAGAATTTGTTCATCTTTGTTTCTAAAAAGCCAGGAGGATAGAACCTCGTCCTTAGGTAAATTTTGAGATCAATCCAGGTTTGGTTATATCAGTCGAGACGGTTTGTCTGGCAGTGATTCCTCCACGCAACCCTGGCTGTTTCCACAATCTTTAACGTGGCGAGAGCCATCTTGCTTCTCTCATTGTAACCAGTTACATCAAAGTATTCCTCCATGGCCTTAATCGACTTTTCTACAACTTCACCTAACTGTTCCCCTTCACCCTTGAAGGGACCAGGCTGCGAACTATGAAGAGTTTTACGAACATCCAGGTCGATCTCTTCTTCATCGAGTTGGGGGTTAACATTTCTACCACGATGACCTCGATCCATGTTCCTACCAATACGAAATTTTTTGTTAAGTTTCTTTATTTATGATTTAATTCAATTTTTGATTCAACTGATTCTGGGGTTCTTTAAATAGGTCGGCTCCCCACATAATCATGGGATAAAGATACTCATATAGAACGCATTATCAGATAACAATTCATTCAGAATTCAATCCTTATCACAATAATGGTCCATTAGACCGAGATTTCTATCTAAACAATCCGTCATGGAAATTTTTAATTTTAAAGAGTTTTAATTTGACACCCCGTAACTTGATCCACTGGGTCAAGTGTTAACAGCAGCAATCTGCCACAGCACAATCCACTAATCTCATAGTGATTTGCTGAAGTCATTAACGTCATTCCAGCTACGAACATTATCACAGTGACTTCTCCCATTCATCCTTATTATGGTTTTGCTTGGTTATTACAATTCAGCGAAAATTCAGAAATCTTCATTTTTCAATCAGAATCCAAATCAACTCATCAGTTCTCAATCAGAATTTAAAATTCAAATTCATCATCTATATAGTATTAATGCTTACAATTTTAAGTCTTAGATTTACTCGTATATACTGCCAGTAAAGAGCTGCAGTTATACCCTCGGTATATACGGGTAGTCAGGGTCCTTAGAACTATAAGGTAAATACCATCATGTCTAGGCCTCAAGCAAGTCAAGGATTCCATACAATTGCGGTACTTCCATCTGAAGACCCAATTACCAATTTATAAATTTCAGTTTGAATATTAATTTGTATGAATTTTATCACACAATTACAACCTTTTACTGCTTCTTCATAAATTTTTGACATTTTTGGCTTCTTAGTTGATCCTCCTTAGCAAATTTTCTCTGGTACCAGCTGTAAGATCCCTGACCCCACTGCGCAACTAATTTGGGGGTGCTAGCAGCGGAAGTAGCACTTCTTGCACGGGGCAGGGTCCCACACTCGGGGCCTCGCCCACCCACGGATATCCAGACAAGAGACTAATCCATCCGTTCTTCATCTACTGAAACGCCAATAGATGCAAGGGATTCCATAATACCCTTGATCTTTAATGCATAGTCACACAGACATACTCTTTTTCTCCAAAGTATGAAGTTCATTCTTCAATTGTATCTTTCGTGCCTTGGTATTTGTTCCATAGAGTTTTACCAAGGTGTCCCACGCCTCCTTGGGCGACTTGGCATCATGTATATGCCAATCATGGTGTCTTGTATACTGATAGAGAGCCAATACATAACTTTTCTAGCTCCTTAGTTCCAATCCTTGAACTCTTTCACATCTGCAGCAGTTGGATTGATCTCGTTGGTCTCTATGATCTAAGTGCAAGTCTTTTCCTTGATCTGACTATGGGACTTACGGGTTCGGTCAGATCAGTTTAGTTAATTAAGACTCTTGACTACGTTAGAGTAAATTTATCCTAGTGGAATCACCCATGCCTTTCGGGCGAGGAAAGTTTTTTCGGGTTCAATTTTGGAAGAATCGATGGATTAGTCTCTTATCCGGATATCTGTGGGCAAGGCCCCGAGTGAGGGACCCTGCCCCACGCAAAAAGTGCTACTTTCACTGGCTAGAACCCCTGAATTTGTTACGCGGAGGGGGACAGGGATCTTTCAGCTGGTATCAAAGCGAATTGGCTAAAGTGGATCAACCGAGAAGCCAAAAATGTCAAAAATTTATGAAGTAACAGTAAAAAGTTAGAAATGAGTGATGAAATTCATACAAATTGATATTCAGTCTGAAACTCATAAATTAGTAATTGGGTCTTTAGATGGAAGTACCGCAATTGCATGGAATCCCTAACTTGCTTGAGGCCTAGACATGATGGTATTTACCTTGAAATTCCAAGGATCGTGACTACCCATATATACCAAGAGTATAACTGCAGCTCTTTACTGGCAGTATATACGAGTAAATCTAAGACCTTAAAATTATAAACAAAAATGCTATCCAGATGATGAATTCGAATGTGGTTGATATGATTTTAAAACTCTGGTTGAGAACTGATGAGTTGAATTGGATTCTGATTGAAAAATGATGATTCCTAAATTTTGGTTGAAAAGCCATAAGTTGGGCAAAACCACAATGAGGATGAATGGGATGAGTCCCTATGATGATATTCATAACTGGAATGACGATAATGACTTCAGCAAATCACTATGAGATTAGTGGATTATGCTGACAGATTGCTACTATTAACACGACCTAGTGGATCAAGTTAAGGGATGACAAATTAAAAATCCGTATAATGGAAATTCCCATGGAGGATTGTTCAGATGGAAATTTTGGTCTAATGGACCATTATTGTGTTGAAGATATGAATGATGTGATCTGAATGAACTGATGATGAGTTCTATATAAGGGATCTTTATCCCAAGATTCTGTTGGGTTGACCAGACTATAAGGAACCCCAGAATCAGTTGGATCTTAAGGGAAAGAGTTGTCCTCTAGTTTGTGAGATGAGGACATCTCGCGTTTTTTAAGTGGGGTAGGATGTAAGATTCCTCCCTCCAGTTTTTGAGGTGTACAGGTGTAAGAACCTCCTCCTCTGATCTTATAATTATTCCCCTCTCTGAAATAAAAGAAAGATCCTGTTTTGGCTTGGAGAGAGAAAATGTCTAGAGGGAGGTAATTCAAAATTGAGATATTTTTGGATATAAAAATCCTCCTAGTGTGTCTAAAATGGTTTCCCTTGAATCAAAAATTCAAAAAGAACTTTCCAATGTGCAATTGGAATTAATTGAAAATAGGTATAAAGGACCTTAGCCTAAGGGTCCAGGTTTTTAAAAATTTTTGGATTATGGTCCAATTAAGGTTCCTATGGACCAATAAGATTAATCCAAATGTAGGGAGGAGATAAATTGAAGAATAAAAGAAAAAACCCCCCAAAAATGAGTAAATGCTCACATAAGATGAAGAGTGGACTAAGGACCAAAGAAAAGAATTAAAAATTTTAAATTTTAACACCTCAGTGTGGGGATCTCCCCTCATGAAGTAGGTGCCTTTTTCTCATCATTACCCCCAATTTTTAATCAATAAAATGAGATATTTTCATCTCTCCTATTTCAAAACTAGATCCAAAAAGTAAGCTCAACTGACCCAAAAATGGTCAAAAATTGACCAAATTGATCTGGAAAATTTTAGAATCAGTTTGCTTGGTTAGAGGCTCACTTTTTTCTATAAATAGAAGCCTCCCTCTTTGTAAAAGCTTAATGGTGTTTATGCATTGTTACTCTACTCTTGTCCTGAGCCATCTACATTGAATTTTTTAATAATTCAATTGTTTTTCATCTAATCCTCTCCAAAGTGAATTGGTGGTCACTATTGCTTCAACTAATAGTAAAACCCTCAATCCTTCAAGCCAAAGGAGAGCTTACAAGCTCCATGTAAGCTAATTTTCTTATTTTGTTTACAAATTTTAATGAAAAATCTATGGTTTTCTTGATTTTTATGTTTTGCAAATGATTGAATTAAACTCACATGCTATGCCTTTGATGAAAAGGCCACCCCCTTCTCTTCTTTACATTCCAACCTTTCTTAATCTTAGAAAGATTAATTAAGTGATTAATTAAACTCTTCTTATTGTTTACTCTCTTGAATTTAGAAAATTGTGTAGATTAGAGTTCTATAATTCTAAACTGGGTTGATTAGATTAAGTGAAGAAAGATAAAAATGAGAAATGGTCAGCCATACAAACGAGGTTATGGCAAAATTTTCTAGAATTTTGTGGAAAAGAAAGTTTGTTTTTATGTTATTCCAAAAGAGTAACTCCCTTCATTTTTGCATCTAAAAGAAATATTCTAATTACTCCATGTACATATTCACCTATGAATATGCATGGATATCACTGATATTAATTATTAAATTTGATTTCTATGCATAAAAAAGATGCATAATGGAATTTTTTTATATAAAAGTGTTATTCTTTTTAAATTTGATTTCTATGCATAGAAAGATGCATAATGGAATTTTTTATATAAAAGTGTTATTCTTATTAAATTTGATTTCTATGCATAGAAAGATGCATAATGGAATTTTTTTATATAAAAGTGTTATTCTTATTAAATTTGATTTCTATGCATAGAAAGATGCATAATGGAATTTTTTTATTACAAAAGTGTTATTCTTATTAAATTTTATTTCTATGCATAGAAAGATGCATAAAGGAATTTTTTTTATTTACAAAAGTGTTATTCTTATTAAATTTGATTTTTATGCATAGAAAGATGCATAAAGGATTTTTTTAAATTACAAAAGTGTTATTCTTATTAAATTTGATTTTTATGCATAGAAAGATTCATAAAGGATTTTTTTAATTACAAAATGTTGGATAGGTGTCATCTCCAGATGGTGTCACGCTAGTGGCACACTCTTTAGCCTCTAGGCATTTTTGGGATTTATAGCATTCATTTCCATTTACACATTTTTGGGTCCCAGATGGTGTCACGCTAGTGGCACACTCTTTAGCCTCTAGGCATTTTTGGGATTTATAGCATTCATTTTCATTTTTTCCTATTTACACATTTTTGGGTGGAGGAAAGGGTGGAGGAATTTTTCTAGAGATCCGTTCATCTTGTGCCTATATATATGAGGCATTGTAGTTCATTTCTAATCAAGTTGGCTAGTGGTTCATTGATGAGTTCTTGAGTACATTGTCTCTTCTCTCATCTCTTCTTTCTCACATGGTATCAGAGCAAGGTGGTGGCACACATAGAGCCTCCTTATCCTTCTTCCTCTCTCCCTCTAGTCCTCTTCAACAACCTCGCTTTCAATGGAGTTTTTTTATTTTTTGATTTTCTGCTAAACGAATGTGTTTTTGAGGATTATGCTCGCAAGACCTACTGGAATCATCGTGGTCTACAACTTAGTAGAAGAAAGTTTTCGTAAATTCCTCACCGTTTTTGAGTTATTCTTCACAGACTACCTGCATGCAGAAGCCCTTACTCATCATCCTTGCACTCATTTAATGATGCAAAAGGCTTCAAACCAGCCCCTTACCATCCTCTACAAGTGTGTTTTTAAAGAACTTCAATCCGAGTCCTACAACTCTACTTACATGCGGTAGCATTTTTTGGGAGGCTTCTTTTGGAGTGATTTGTAGCCATTTCTTGGCTGCGTTCTCATCATCAACTTCAGCCCTCTTCATGGTGTTTTGAGGTACATATTCATCCTCTTTTCTACACCTTTCAACCAGCGCCTTTCAACCAGTCGAAAATTCCACTTTGCTACACACTTTGTGTTTGCGTTTTTGTGGACAATCAACTCCTCCATACTCCTTCTACCTAAGGCTACATTCTCAGCCCTCTTTTGGTGGTTTCTACGGAGTCTGTTGGTTCATATATCGGCTACGTTTTTGCACTATCTTTGTGCATATTTTGGAGATACTTCCTTGGTGGACAGCCCATCTATTGGCTACATTTTTGGAGGTACGACACTTCTTCCCTTGTGTTTTCCCACCCTCCTCTCCCTATGGGATCTCGGAAGTCCTCTACTCCAAAAGACAAAGGCAAACTTGAAGATACTATGGATCCTACATCTCCTACGACGGTTTGGGACCGGCAACTACTACAACGGAAGTTGGTGTAACTCCTTCTTCGGTAGGTGCTTCTACTTTCTCTTTTCCGTCACATATCCATTACCTTCTACGGATCCTTTCTCTCTTTCTTCTTTGTCCTTTATGCCTTCCTATCCATATACTTCTATGCCCTCTATGGTATATCTCCCTACATCATCTATGCCCTCTATGGTATATCTCCCTACATCATCTATGCCTTTTATGGCAACTTCATCTACTATGATTTCTTCTACTACCTCCACTACTACTCCTCTCCCCACTCAATCATATCAGCCCTTTAACCCATTCGCTCAATCTTTGAGCCTTCCAAGTCTTTTTGATTCACAAAAGCTTATCTGAAACAACTACCACACTTGGTCCTTGTTTATGCAATTTCTTTTAGAAAACGCCGGGGTGTGGTCTATAATCACTTCTCCTCATATGGTGCCTTCTCAATATCAAACCTATATGGATGCATGGGCCAAAGCTTTACTTGTGCATGGCATGTCTACATCGGTTGTGTCTCAATTTCTTTCTATAAGGAGTACGGCGGCTCAACAATTATGGAACACTATACAGATGCAATATGGAAGACTTTCAATGGTTAAGATGGCTAAGTTGGAAGAAGATTTGGATAAGCTTTCTATCTCCGAATCTGACAACATAGTGGAGAAGCTTGGATAATTCAATCGAATCAAGCGCCAACTTGAAGAGTTTGGTACATTGGTAGCAATCTGGTCCACAAGCTACTTCATAAATTGCCTTCTTCTTTTGAATCGTTCAAAGATAACATCTTTGTTCGAGTTCCTTTCCCTTCCTTTGAAGAGACTATGGGTATTCTTCATGATAAGTGCCTTACTCGCAAGCAAAACAAAAAGGACTTGGCTTTTGCAAGCCAAGGCAAGGGCAAAGGCAAAGGCAAGGGGAATGATCAACGCAAAGGCTCTAATTCCAATGCTAAAGATTCTTCAACCAAAGGCAACAAGGACAATTCAAAGGATTCTTCAACCAAAGGCGAGACGGACAAATCAAAGGATTCTTCCAAGGAGTGCACTTTCTGTGGTCGTAGTGGGCCATACGGAGGATCATTGTTTTGCTAAGAAGGTGGCATCCAAGAAGGTAAAAGCTGAACTTGAATCCAAATCTAAGGGTTCTTCTACATCAACATCTTCTCACGACAAAGACAAAGACAAGAAGGAAGATGGTAACGCCAAGGTTGCATATGTTGCTATGTCTTCTACTTCTTCATGTGACACATCACTTGTAAAACAATTGGTTGGCATTGGGACACAAGCAAAGGAAGAGGATGCCATAGCCATACTGTTAAAAAGCATGACACTTGAGAAGTATGAGCCCTTAGTGGCTACTTGGAAGAACCTTCCAAATCCGACCATTGTAGGAGTGGAAGCAACACTCGTCATCGCAGAAGGAGAGAAGCGGACTCGGGGGAGGACAACCCAAGCTATATCAAGTGAGGAGAAAGCACTCTTCTCAAGAGGACTAGGATCAAGGACTAGAGAAGGAGCAAGGACAAAGACCTACCATCATAGTGGCAAAATCGATCACATAGAAAAGGGTTGCTGGCTTAAAAAGGGAGCCGAAGAGTCCATTGTAATGACGAAGAAGGAAGACAATGTGATGAGGCCTCCCAGGATGGAGGCAACACCGAGCATCTTTTCTAGATGATATGAGGAGCATGGCTCCTTACACCTAGTTATAACCCCGCTCTCTCGATGTGAGGAGCATAGACATCATCAACAAAGGAATAGACTTAGGGAACATTGGCAAAGGTTGATTTGTATGATCATTCGTAAAAGGTGAAGTCAAAGGTCAAAACGGTAGCACATGGAAAGTCCAAGGAGGCACGTGGCACAAGGGTAGTGCACATATGTATCTTGTGAGTAGGGAGCTCCATGAGAGCTATAAAAGGATGTACCTATGTCAACTCCAATGGAATGCAGCTATGATGGTGTACTTCTTAATTGTTGTCATTATCTTGGTACTCGCTTAATCTTATTCTGTGTATTATATAAATCGATATGCTTAATCATGTTCTCATATAGTTCTGATCCACCTTGAGCTTAATCATGCGTGATTTCTTAACAGAGTATTTCTAATGTACGACCATAAGTTCACTTAACAAGAACTTGATTACGATATTGATGAAGTGGGTTCCCCTATTGCTTACTAGTTTAAGTTGATATCCAAATCTAGTAACTATATTCTCGTAAAGGAATTTGGTTGTTGCCTATGTAGCATCACCCTTTTGGGTCACATGGGCCTCTACCCGCTTGATACAACAGTATGTGAGGTAGAGAACATGATGAATCACGCTTGAGTACCGTGGGACACCGGACTAATGGTCTAATAAAGTCAATTCCCCCCTTTTCAAATGGTTGAAGAGATGGGGCACCAGTAGAGGAAGAGGATTCCATAGCCATACTATTAAAAAGCATGACACTTGAGGAGTATGAGCCCTTAGTGGCTACTTGGAAGAACCTTCCAAATCCGACCATTGTAGGAGTGGAAGCAACACTCGTCGTCGCAGAAGGAGAGAAGTGGACTCGGGGGAGGACAACCCAAGCTATATCAAGTGAGGAGAAAGCACTCTTCTCAAGAGGACTAGGATCAAGGACTAGAGAAGGAGCAAGGACAAAGACCTACCATCATAGTGGCAAAATCGATCACATAGAAAAGGATTGCTGGCATAAAAAGGGAGTCGAAGAATCCAATGTAATGACGAAGAAGGAAGACAATGTGATGAGGCCTCCCAGGATGGAGGCAACACCGAGAATCTTTTCTAGATGATATGAGGAGCATGGCTCCTTACACCTAGTAATAACCCCACTCTCCTGATGTGTAAAATGTCAAGACCAAGCCAACATTGTAGCTCATAGAGCAACCTAGACAGACCGTGCCAACCATATGAGTATGGAGTGTAGGAGGCCAGGTCAAAGCTAGGTGTTAAGACTCTCATCACACTGAGGGGAGGTGTTGAGAAATGCAATGTGTTAGGGTGAAACATGTGTAGAGCAAGGGGAGAATCATGCATATTATAAAAGGAATAGACTTAGGGAACATTGGCAAAGGTTGATTTGTATGATCAATCATAAAAGGTGAAGTCAAAGGTCAAAACGGTAGCACATGGAAAGTCCAAGGAGGCACGTGGCACAAGGGTGCACATATGTATCTTGAGTGGGGAGCTCCATGAGAGCTATAAAAGGATGTACTTCTTAATTGTTGTCATTATCTTGGTACTGGCTTAATCTTATTCTGTGTATTATCTTAATTGATATGCTTAATCATGTTCTCATATAGTTCTGATCCACCTTTTAATCATGCTTGATTTCTTAACAGAGTATTTGTAATGTACGACCATAAGTTCACTCAACAAGAACTTGATTACGTTATTGATGAAGTGGGTTCCCCTATCGCTTTTACTAGTTTAAGTGGATATCCAAATCTAGTAACTATATTCTCGTAAAGGAATTTGATTGTTGCCTGTGTAGCATCACCCTTTTGGGTCACATGGACCTCTACCCGCTTGATACAACAGTATGTGAGGTAGAGACCATGATGAATCACGCTTGAGTACCGTGGGCCACCGGACTAATGGTCTAATACAGTCAATTCCCCCCTTTTCAAATGGTTGAAGAGACACTACAAGGTGGGGCATTTTATCACGGCGGTTATGAATACCAACAAATCATTGACATTCATTGTAGCCTTTTACAAATTCAATCGCCTCTCCAAATAGTGTGGACCACCACAAGCCTACCAAGTAGAACTTTTTTAGCATGTAGTGTCTGTGGAGAAATATCCTCTTGCTCAAGGATGTCGACATATTTATATTCTTGAGTACCTCGTGATTGTACAATTGTCCTACAGTCAAGTAGAACTTTCTTGGCGGTGGTAAAGTCTCTGCAAAGAAATATCCTCCAACAACCCCCCCCATTGGCTTGCTCAAGGATGTCGACATATTTAAATTCTTGAGGATAGTGCCTCATGATTCTGTCTTAGCCCAATCGTATGGTTGCCCTACAATCAATTGGTATTGGATAGGTCGAAAAGCATACCTGCCCTATATGTATAAGTTTCCCCTTTTGTGATGGCAGATGGAGTTTTAGGTTGTTCTCTCGGGTCTATTTTTACTTGGGTATAACCCGGAGATCCCATGAAGGAAGTTGTATGCCTCCTTACCTGCTACTCGTTCTTCCAGCACATGCTCTATAAATGGCAATAGGTAATGTTCTTTCACCATGGAGTTTTATGTTGTTCATTCGGGTCTATTTTTACTTGGGTATAACCGGAGATCCCATGAAGGAAGTTGTATGCCTCCTTACCTGCTACTCGTTCTTCCAGCACATGCTCTATAAATGGAAATAGGTAATGTTCTTTCACCATGGTTGCATTGAACTTTTAAGATTATCACAAAATTGCATCTTCTCGATTTTCTCAAGTACTATGACTATTAGGGATAGCCATTCCATGTGCTCTATATCATAAATGAATCCAGCTTCAATGAGTTTGTCAATCTCCGAGTCCTTGACCATTCTACTAGAATACTTTGGATTCATTAAATAAAGGGTAGCATGAGGAGATTTAGGAGGTGTGGAGATATTCTGGGAAGAGGTGGAGAGAATCAAGCACAACAGGTGGAGTGAATCAAGGAGAAATCAGTGGGATTAGATGCTTGGATGTAAACCCTATAAGTTGAGGCATTAGCCTAATGAGAATTTGCTGGTTTTTGATTATCCATGCCTACATTAAGCTATCAGTTAATTGCTCAATAATCACATCTTAATTATTGTCTAATCTCTTTTCTAATGATGTTGATTCTAGCATTTGATCCACCATAGCTCATCACATTGCTGCAAATTTAACATGGTATCAGAGCCTAGCGTAGAATCCATCAATCTAATGAGCCCATTATATTGCTAATCACTTTGCTACTTAGGATTAGTAGATAATTAAGATTTTTTACCTCTTTTGGGCTCTATGCCTTGATGGCCACACTCCTTCCACAATGGGAATGGTGTGATTTAACCACCTCTAGGGGCATGCTTGAATTTAGGGACCAAATTTTTGGGTCGGGACCAACTTATTAAAAACATTGGACTACCAGAATTGGGGAAAATGTTGTGTCTACATTTTTGCTTCTTCCCTCTTCTTCTTTGAGACTTTGCATGGCTATGGAGCATGTTTAGGGTTAGTTAGCTTCACCTTCTACAACAACTATGGGGCAAGCATGGAGCAGATTGTAAGCTTCACATGGAGCACCAACAAGCAAGCAAAAATCGCCATTTCTCAGCCGTGGGACGAATTTAGGTCGACTTCCTTTAAGATTTCGGTGGTGATGAAGAGGGTGTTTCAAGCATGGCAAATGATTATACAAGGTGTAAGCTTCTCAATGATACCGTTCATGTTGGCTTACTTTCATACAAGGTGTAAGCTTCCCAATAATACCTTCAATGCTTACATTTTCCCATTCCCCTCATAAAAGTCATCTAATATAGGTAAAAATCCCCATAAAGAAGTGCTCCTACAAGCTCGATTGAAGTCTCCAAGCTCACGCTTGCTAATCACAATTCTTTTCGGCATTAATCTTATCATTAAGATATGCAATTGGGATTAATTAAAGGTAGATTAGAAAATGGGAATTGGGTTTAGTGTCAAGAAGTCCTCACTTGCATTAAAAACTCTCTTGTGTTGAGATTAGATACTGACCTTAAGTAGTACTCGAGTGTTAAGACCTTCTCAGCCCTAAAATGACTGCTTCATTTATGCTTGAGAAGTTTAAAGGGGAATCCTTCCACACATGGCAAGTTAAAATCAAATCTATGTTAGTGAAGGCTATGGAACCTTGTAAATGGAAGGGAAAAATGTCTAGAGGATGAAGGGGATGAAAAGAATAGATGGTAGAACAGATGGTTAAGCCAGAATGAAAAAAGAATTAGCCATCATTGTATTAGGATTGGGAGATGGATTTTTTCATCATACTGCATCGTAAGATACATCGAAGGGTGGTTGGGATGAGCCAGAATGAAAAAAGGATTAGCCATCATTGCATTAGGATTGGGAGATGGATTTTTTCATCATACTGCATCGTAAGATACATCGAAGGGTGGTTGGGATGAGCTAGATAAATTTTTTGGGGCAAAATAAAAGAATTCAAAAATAAGCTTAAAAATATAATTCTTTGGCTTGGATATTAAAGATAGTGAATCACTTTCAGCACACCTTAACAAATGAAGAGCATGACACAACAACAATTGGTTGGCATTGGGGCACCAGCAGAGGAAGAGGATGCCATAGCTATACTGATAAAAAGCATGACACTTAAAGAGTATGAGCCCTTAGTGGCTACTTGGAAGAACCTCCCAAATCCGACCATTGTAGGAGTGGAAGCAACACTCGCAGAAGAGGAGAAGCAGACTTGGGGGAGGACAACCCAAGCTATATCAAGAAAGGAGAAAGCACTCTTCTCAAGAGGACTAGGATCAAGGACTAGAGAAGGAACAAGGACAAGGACCTACCATCATAGTGGCGAGATCGATCACATAGAAAAGGATTGTTGGCATAAAAAGGGAGCCGAAGAAGCCAATGTAATGACGAAGAAGGAAGACAATGTGTATTAGAATATAGGCATTGTAACCATTAGTCTTGGGCATAATATTGGATGGTTGAAATTAAGGTCGTGTGTAAAGGCATCCCAAAGGGGTGGCCTCATCCTATTTAAAGCATGGGAACTCTTCACAATTTGTGTGAGAGTAGAGCCCAATTGCATTTGTAAGCAATTTAATAAGCAAGAGATTTCTTGTATGACTTTTTGTCTTCTCTCTCCTCCACTTGTGTCACCTAGCATGAGCACCAAAAATTCTTAACATGGTATCAGAGCTTAGGTTTACTCTTGTGGTGTAGAATAGGTCGACTTCAAGCCAATCTGTGGGAGATTTGGGTCAGATTTGGGCATTTAATGCCATTTTTGCTTTCACTAGCTTCCAAACTGGCTAGCCCATACCACAGCTCATTGGAGGGCTCATAGTGCGCATTGTAGGCATTTTTGGCTTGAGTTTTGCTCAAGGGTTTTGTAGATTAGGTCATTGCTAAGCTCCATAGCCCATCAATGCCTGTGATTAGCCCCTAGAGTGGCAAATTTCTTCCACGCCCCCAAATCAGCCCGTTTTTCTGCTGCTTTGTGGTCGTACAGTCCATACGCATTGCTTGTGCACAATTGGGACAAACCCTCTTACGTGTAGGGGCGTCATGGTGTGCTAAAGCTACCTCTAAGAGGGTTTGGCATTTGGTGGACCACAGAAGGAGAGCCAAGCAAAAGAGCAGGCTGCTATCCAGAGGTGCCATAGCCAAAGCTTTACCAAGCTTATAAGTGAGATTAAAATTTAATTATTTCTCATTTTTTTTCAAGTGGAGTTGATCTTTTGGTTAAATAATGGTAATTATAAGCTTTTCCCAGCATTTGGCTAATTCCTAAAGCCAAAATCTAAACCAAGTTTCCCTCTCCATCTTCTCCATAAAAGCCTCACCAAAAGCTTGTTTAAAGCAGGATTAAGGTGTTTTTAAACACTAACAAGTGTTGCTAAACGCTAGTGGTGGCCCAACTGAAGAGGAGTGGAGTCCCTTGGCTCTAAGGGGAGGTGGATTCATCAAAAATCTCTAAAGGCGACATCTTCAACAACAATTTACTCAAGCAATAAAGCTCCCGGTGGTGACTATTAGCTTGAAGAGTGTTTTTAAACACTAACGGTGGACATAACCATCAAAGCGGGAAGTTTTTGCAACTAAGGAGGAGTTCTACATCAGCTTCTTCATCAGCAAATCTTCTATTATGAAGGTTTTTGGTAAGCACATCAATTTTGGGTGCTTCTATTCAACTTCCGCTTATTTCTTGAGCTTGTTCCATGCAAGTATGGTGCAATGGCATCCCATAAGCCATGTGCAACCCATGAATGGTTCAATGCATTCTTATTCCGCTATGAAATCATTGTGTTTAGCATGTAAGCTGAACCTAAGAAGAGGTCAATTCATCTTAACATGCCTCTATTTCATTTTTTTAGTGACATTGCATGAGCTCTCTTGGCATTGTTTATGTGAGAGACATAAGCACATGTATAAGCCATGTACTCATGAGTCAAGAAGAGTGTTTCTTGTCATTGTGAGCCATGAAATCAGCTCCTTAATCACTCTAAATAAGCTTTTACCTTCTCATTGTATTAGTGGAGTAGACACTGCTCTTGTCAAATCATTAAGACAAGTGGTAAGACCCTCCCAAACCCATTCCCTTGAACACTTGTTTGAAAGGTCAAAGTGGAAAGATGAACGAGCAAGCATAAAGAGTGGAGTGCACCCGCATTAAGGTGTACATCGTCATCCACAACAACTAAAGACTCAAAGGCCATTATTAACCTTTGAAGCTCTAGGGTATTTGGTAAACCCTAGTAAATCACATCACCACCATGAACACCATTGTATGCCTATTTATCAAGGCATCTCCATCCATAGATTAAGGGGGGATTCTATGTGCAATACCACCCATTCCAAGCATTCATAGCTGGTATTGAGGGGGGGTATTAGAATATAGGCATTGTAACCATTAGTCTTGGGCACAATATTGGATGGTTGAAATTAAGGTCGTGTGTAAAGGCACCCCAAAGGGGCGGCCTCCTCCTATTTAAAGCATGGAAACTCTTCACAATTTGTGTGAGAGTAGAGCCCAATTGCATTTGTAAGCAATTTAATAAGCAAGATATTTCTTGTATGACTTTGTGTCTTCTCTCCCCTCCACCTGTGTCACCTAGCATGAGCACCACAAATTCTTAACAATGTGGAGGCAACACCCCACTTTTCTAGATGATATGAGGAGCATGGCTCCTTACGCATTTACTCATTTTTGGGTATCTTCTTTTACAAATTGGGGATTTATCTCCTCCCTACACATGGATTGATGCTATTGGCCCATAAGAACCTTAATTGGACCATAATCCAAAAATTTCTGAAAATCTAAACCCTTAGGCTAAGGTCCTTTATACCCATTTCCAATAAATTCCAATTGCACATTGGAAAGTTCTTTTTGAATTTCTATTTCAAGGGAATTCATTTTAATAATATGAGAAATTTTTCTATCTAAAAATATTCAAAATCTGAATATTCTCTCTCTAGAATATTTTCTCTCTCTATGTCAAAATATGCAGAGACAAGATCTTTTATATTTCTAAAGAGAGGATTGATTACAGGGGAAGATGCTGGACATCTTGAGAGGCTGGGGAGGAATCTTACATTCTCTCCCACTTGAAAAACACGAGATGCCCTCATCTCGCAAACTGGGGGTAATTTCGCAAGATACACGAATATGAGACTGAGAGAAATTTTTTTAATTAAGATTAACCAAAGAGAGCAAGACTCAAGACAAGAACAAGATTTCAACTTTATTCATTCTTGGAACATATACAGTAAGATAGAAGAACTATTTACACTTCCATAAGCCCGTCCATCATATGGTAACAAAAGCAGCACTCACAAGCTGCGCACGTATAAGGTAACTCATCTATGGGAATAATTCGGCTGGTTATTGCCGCACCTACCTCAGTGGTATGAGGTGATCTAAAAAAAGGATCTCTGAGAGGCAAGCCAAAAACGGGGTAAAGGCATATCGTCTGATGAGGAAGAAAACACGCCAGTAAGAAGACCTGCTTAGAAAACCCAATATGCCTTGATCTCATCACGCAATAGTATCGGGGACCCAAACCCAAAGCTTCAATAACCATAGCCAAGCGGACATTGTTGCGAAAGTGCTGCTGACCCCACGGTGTTACCCTAGTTATGTCTTGATAGGTCCGCCATTTGGTCTGAGCTACAGAAGTTCCCAAGTGAGGGAAAAGTGAGCGCTCATATAGTTCTATAAAATCCTTCTTCATAGACTCGCTTGCATCTTGAAGGTGAGAAATCATCATGGATAAAACTAATTCCTGTTGCCAAGCCATGAAGGAGATTAAGAAAGAAAGGAGATCGATGGAAGTAAGATTACTGTGAGCGACAAGTAAAAGTTACAACTTATATAAAGGAAGGAGCTAGTGTAACCTAGAAGCCAACGGTATCTTACCACTGAAGTTTTACCGTCTTTCCATGATTTGGTTTTGGTCCACAATATCTGGGGGATAACTACTTATACTCCCCTAGAGATAAAGAAATTCTTTTGGTCTGTATTCAAATGAAGACCATAACTGCTTCTTTGAATTCTCTGACTATCCTCTTCTTATCTGTATATTGTTTCTGTCGATCCTGGGCAGCGTTTATATCTTTATGAATTGCCTACATCTGTTGCTCTAAGTCGCCAAGCATTTGACTGGTCATCTCGACCCTAATCAATGGGTTGGACCTAGTTTAAGCAATCTTGTCCGAGACGCGGACCTTGATTAGATTGGTATGAAGGAATTGGTCTTTGAATTTGGGTAATAGATTTCCCTGTGCCCTTTTAATGGTAGGAGTCGGGCAGTCTTTTAACTGATGACCAAAACCTTGGCATCCAAAACACCGGTTCTCACTTCTGAACTCATTGTTCTGAATCCTTAAAACAGGTGGGCTCCTGATAAGGTATTCTAGGAAAAGTGTCTTCCCTTTTTAAACAGAATCTTTCTTTTATTTTAGAGAGGGAATAATTTTAATATCAGAAAGGGAGATTCTTACTCCTGTATACCTCGAAGGTTGGGGGGAGGAATCTTACAAACTTCTATCCCACTTAAAAAGGTGCGAGATGTCCTCATCTCGCAAAGTAGAGAACAACTCTTTTTCTTAAGATCCAATTTATTCTGGGCTCCTTATATTCTGGTCAACCCAACAGAATACTGGGATAAATATTCCTTATATAGAACTCATCATTAAATAATAATTCATTTAGATCATATCATTCATACGATAATGGTCCATTAGACCGAAAAATTTCCTTCTGAACATTCCTCCACGGGAATTTCAGTTAAGTAAGTTATCAATTTGTCATCCCTTAACTTGATCTACTGTGACAAGTGTTAACAGTAGCAATTTGACAGCACAATCCACTAATCTCATAGTGATTTGCTGAAATCATTATCATCATTCTAGTTATGAGTATCATCATAGAGGGACTCGTCCCATTCATCCTCATTGTGGTTTCGCTCAGGTTATTATATTTCAACTAAATTTCAGAAATCATCATTTTTCAATCAGAATCCAAATCAATTCATCAATTCTCAAACAGAATTAAAAATCATATCAACCACATTCAAAATCATCATCTGGATAGCATTAACGCTTATAATTTCAAGTCTTAGATTTACTCGTATATACTGTCAGTAAAGAGCTGCAGTTATACTCTCGGTATATACGGGTAGTCATGATACTTGGAACTATAAAATAGATACCATCATGTCTAGGCCTCAAGCAAGTCAGGGTTCCATACAATTGCGGTACTTCCATCTGAAAACCTAATTACTAAATTACAAATTTTTCAGTTTGAATATCAAATTGTATGAATGATATCACAATTACAACCTTTTTGTGTTTCTTGATAAATGTTTGACATATTTGGCTTCTCAGTTGATCTTTATTAGCCAATTGTTCTGATGATTGTATCCTGTGACATCAAAATACTCTTCCAAGGCTTCCACCCATTTCTCCATAGCCTCGCCCAAGTTCTCCCCTTCTCCTTCAAAGGGTCCTGGCTGAGTCCTATGAAGAGCCTTGCGAACATCAAGGTCAAGCTCGTCATCTTCAGAGACAGGGTCTGGCTGACGACCAGTGTCAAAATTCTATTGCTCATAGTTTTTTTACTAATAAACCTTGTACATTTTCAACTCTTCATCTTATGTGAAATATGCACCTTCTTTAAAGAACTCCCCTTCCTTACATATGTGTCAAAATTTTATTGCTCATAGTTTTTTACTAATAAACCTTGTACATTTCATCTCTTCATCTTATATGAATTATAAGTAATGTTTGGTGAACTTAATAATGTTAATAAGTCTTTCCTCCTCTAATAATGCTAATAAGTCTTTCCTCCTCTATTATCTCATCTCCCCTTTTAACTATGTCTAATGCTTGTGTTTCACCTTTCCCCTTTTTGTGCTTCATCTCTCTCTCTCTCTCTCTAGACTTAAGAGTTCAGAAAACAATTTCTTATACAAGACAAGATCTTAATGGAGATCTATGACATATGTCTGATAACAGATTTTTTTTTCTTTATCAGCAGAGCAGATTGTCCGCCGTAAACAATCATTTATACAACAGGAAATTTTTCACCAGAAAACATTTCTTTATTTATATAAAAGTTGCAATATGTACATAGAGCAACTTGGATCTGAGTTCAAAATCTCCTCGGGAGACATATAAGAGGACCGTACTCTGTTACATAAGTTCTCTAACTGCGAAGGGAGCTATTATTTTCTCCTTAGGGATAAATCGACTAAGGAGTCTATAAATTCGACATGAAAGTCTGAAATTTCGAGGCGTCGAATGATATAGAATGACACCAGGCACCATTTTCAGCTTTAACAGGATCATAGCCAATGAGAGATTCTGCCACCACAGCATTGTACGGCGGTCGCAAGGGGCGTGGACATATTGCCCTGCAAACCACTTATGCTGTATTCTCTCCGCTGGGGTAGGAAAATATAAATCTGCAAAATGGCGTGCGAGTCTTACTCGGCTTGTTTGAGTTGAAGCGGAAGAGATGAGATGTTTGAAGGCGAACGCAGTCATATCTTGAGACTGGGTGAGGTCAGGAATACCAGATAAGTAGGGAACTTCCATCTATAAAAAAAAAATTCTTTGATTAAAAATTCTTCATTAAAGAGGCTTACAAAATGAAAATACATTATGAAAAATGCTTTTCTGAATTTTTATTATCAATTTATGATAAGAATTTGCTTATCCGTATTAGTTTTAAACCTGCTCTGATACCAACTGTGAGATCCCTGTCCCCACCATGCGATGGATTCGGGGGTACTAGCAGCGGAAGTAGCACTTAATGCATGGGGCAGGGACCCACACTCGGGGCCTCGTCCCCACGGATATCTGGACAAGAGACTAATCCGTCGGTTTTTCCAAAACCGAACCCGAAAAAACTTCCCTTACCCGGAAAGCACGGGTGATTCCACCAGGATAACTTTTTACTCTAACGTAGTCAAGATCATTACTGATCACACTGATCCAACTGCACCTATAAAGATACTCGGTCGGATCAAGGAAGAAACTTGCACTTGGATCATTGGGATCAACGCTTTTTTCCCCATCAAGAGAGGCACAGCCGTTGATTCCTATCCATAGAACAATTACTATCCGGGATTTACTTTATCTATCGTAATAACAGAAATTGAGTCTCGATTTATGGATCCATCAGTCCAGCCTAACCCCATCCAGACCCATGGGTTAGCCAACCGCCCAACCACTGTAGTGATGGGATCCAATTAAGAATTTGGTGAGGTTTTGTCCCGGGTACCAAGGAAAAGATTTCCAAGGCTCCCTAGCTGGAAGTTCATGCAAACATAAAACTAGTCACACCACTTACACACCCAATATGAAATTGCCTTTTTCTTAGCATCAGCTAACTTTAAAACAATCCTTTAATGAAACCATTATGTCACTGATGACAATCCTCAAAGTCTCTGGTTGAATCCTTATTTCCAGTCATTCATTCAATCGGTATACTTATGGCATCATTGGCAACCAGAACGCTCACCACCTGTTCACTCAGGGGCCTTTTCCATAGTTCCTAGCTCATAGTAACCGGCAATATATTCATATAATAGAATGGAATCTCCGTGGAAGATCAGCAAAATCAACCACAGATCCATATAAAAGAGCCATGGACTCATCCGTTGAGGGACCAGCAAGGTCAATCAACCAGATCCATGCCCGGTTTCAAAAAACAACTCTTACTCCTTGTTCCAATATCTTCCACGACGCACGTGTGGGTATCTTCGGCGACCCAGAGCCCGAGCACCGTATGGTCAGCACCCTCTAGGATCCTTCGCAGGTGACCTAGCGCTTCACTCATAGGCCGCTTCCTTGGTCCCTAATCCACCGTACACCGGAAGCTCACCATTTAAATCGAACCGAGGCTGGTCAAGACCTCGGCCGACCTTGCTACACGCGAGACGTCCTCCATTGACTCTCCGTCCAGCAGTTGCAACTTTATCAGTTAGGTCTCCATGACCTTAATCCATAAGACGGTCAAAATGCTTTCCTAGCATTCTTGACATAAACAGTCATTTACAAACAGTTCACAAAATACAGTTTCTATATCGAACTCTCGTCTTTCCATTTTATCCTCCTTAGTCCACATTACTTATTCCACATTCCATTCATATGTATTCATCATCATCCATTCACTCATATCGACGACACATTATTTCCCATACACATTCACATTCATTATTCTACATACACATCCATGCATATATCCATTTTCACATCCATGCATACATCCATTTTCACATCCTCATTCATACATCCACATCCACATACATACATCCACATCCGTATCTACATCCATACATCCACATCCACATCCACATTCATACCCATACATCCACATCCACATCCACATCCACATTCACATTCATACATACACATCCACATCCACATTCACATTCATACATACATATCCGTATCTACATCCATACATCCATATTACATCCATTCTCGCCCTAACACATTCCATATACATCTTATCATATCCTATCACATCTCATACACATCTTATCACATCTCATACACCTCTTATCACATCTTATCACTTCCCATACGCATCTTATCACATATTATCACATCTCATACACCTCTTATCACGTCTTATCACATTTCATATCTTTTTATAGAATACAAGAGAACTCTTATATTTGATATAAGATTTCTCTATATTTTTATTTATGCATAAATTCCATTTAAGGAGACTAACACTTTCGAATTAAAAATCAATCTTTTATGCATCTTCCTATGCATAATTTCATTTTAAATGAAAATGACACTTTTGAATTAAAATTCAATCTTTTATGCATCTTCCTATGCATAAATTCAATTTGGATGAGAATTGACATTTTGGAATTAAAAATCCATCTTTTATGCATCTTCTTATGCATAAATTCAATTTGGATGAGAATAACGCTTTTGAATTGAAATTTTATTCTTTTATGTATCTTCCTATGCATAAATTCAATTTAGATGAGAATGACACTTTGAATTAAAAATCAAACTTTTATGCATCTTCTTATGCATAAATTCAATTTGGTAGGAATTACACTTTTAGAATAAAAGAAATTCTCTTATGCATCTAAGTTATGCATAAAATCCATTTATGATAAAAATCACACTTTTAGTATAAAAAGAATATCTTTTATGCATACCTCTATGCATGAAATCCAATATGATAAAAGTAATACTTTTACAATAAAATAATCAACTTTTATGCATACCTCTATGCATGAAATTCAATTATGATAAAAGTCACACTTTTATAATAAAATAATCAACTTTTATGTATACCTCTATGCATGAAATTCAATATAATAAAAGACACACTTTTATAATAAAATAATCAACTTTTATGCATACCTTTATGCGTGAAATTCAATTATGATAAAAGTCACACTTTTATAATAAAATAATCAACTTTTATGCATACCTTTATGCATGAAATTCAATTATGATAAAAGTCACACTTTTATAATAAAATAATCAACTTTTATGCATACCTTTATGCATGAAATTCAAATATGATAAAAGTAACACTTTTGATATAAAAATTTATCCATTATGCATACTTCTATGCATGAAAATAGAAATGATAAAAGTAACACTTTTGATATAAAAATTTATCCTTTATGCATACTTCTATGCATGAAAATAAAAATGATAAAAGTAACACTTTTGATATAAAAATTTATTCTTTATGCATACTTCTATGCATGAAAATAAAAATTGATAAAAGTAACACTTTTGATATAAGAATTTATCCTTTATGCATACTTCTATGCATGAAAATAAAAATTGATAAAAGTAACACTTTTGATATAAAAACTTATCCTTTATGCATAATATAAAAATTCAATTTCTCCATGATTACAATGAAATTATTTCAATTAATCTAGGATGATAATTCCTAGAATATGGTAGGAAGTCCTCTTTTCATACTTTGAATGAAATTATTTTATGTGTAAATTTTTACAAAATTTTACCATAGCTCCGCTGCTATGACTGATAAATCTCAATTATTTTAAAAGATAAAGCTTATCTTTAAGGGAATGATTAGAATGATCCCTAACTGGATCATTAACCCATAATGGATTGAATAAAAAATAATCATGAAATACATAAACTAAAAGCATAGAAAAAAAACCATTAATTTGGTCTCAAGCATAGATTAATCTTGGATTAAGGAAAAGCTTTATGAAAAGCTTCATTTGGATTGAGAATGGGTCATGAGTATGACCATTTCTTGAGTGAGAGAGAAATTTCATAAAAACCATTAGAATTAAGAATAAATGAAAATTTATGTAATTCTTTACTATCATTAATCAATTAACTTCAATAGCATTCATCAAATTATGTAACTCTTCACTACTATTCATCAATTAACTTCAATAGCATTCAAAAACCATTCCAATTAAGCTTCTGAAGCTTGAGAGGGGTTGAGAAGAGAGAAACATTGAGAAATTATAGAAAAGATCAAAATTCACCATTTACCTTACAAATTGCTTGATTCTTTGTTCACGGTAGAGGCCCCCAACCAATCAATTGGTTTAGTATGTTGATGGAGCCACCAATGGGGAATTGAAGAAAGAGGAAAGTGCCAAAAACTAGTGAATTATTAATGAATTCATAGTTCTTGGCTTAGGTGGAGTAGAGTAACAATGCATTAAACATTGTTGTCAACAAAGGGGAAGGCCTCTATTTATAGGAAAAAGTGAGCTCCTAACCAAACAAACTGATTCTAGAATTTTCCAACTCAGTTTGGTCAATTTTTTGACCATTTTTAGGTCAGTTGAGCTAACTTTTTGCAACTAGACTTGAATTAGGAGAGAGGAGAGATGAAATATCTCAATTTTTATGAGTTTAAAACTCATTCAAGCATGTGAAATATGCACCTCCTTTAATGGACTCCCCTTCCTTACATATGTGTCAAAATGGAATCATTATACCCAAAATATCTCATATTTTTAATATTGCTCATAGTTTTTTACTAATAAACCTTGTACATTTTCAACTCTTCATCTTATGTGAGCATTTACTCATTTTTGGATACCCAATTTCTTCAACCATGTTTGTTAATTCCTTGTGCATACAAGGCTCTAACATTCTTTGGCAATACTACTGTTGGTATCATGTCCATTCTGACCTTCTTTTTCCCTTTCCTGAGTGTAATTCTTTGTGCTCCCCAGTCTTGTTTTACCTTTGCTGATTTCAGCCATGGCCTACCCAACAACGGAGGATAGGGGCTGTCTCCTTTATCCATTTTTAAGACAACCAAATTTATATGGTATGTCAAACCTGCAACCTTCACTTCTTGATTTCTGAGAATTCCCAATGGCTGTATTCTTCTTTGGTCAGCCATCTTAAGTTGAAAAGGAACTTCCTCCAAATCAGGTAGTCCCATTTCTTTGTACAGGAACTCAGGAAGAATATTTACTCCTAAATCTCCATCCATCAATGCTCCTTCAATTGTTTTGTTCTGGTACTGTACATTTATCTTTGGCACTTTGTAGTCAACATCTTCAGGCTCCACCTGACAGAGTTCAGGTTCCTATGTGCTAACTTCTTCTTCCATTGCCTGTTGTAAAATCTGTCTTTTGACTCTGGGAACCAAACTCAGAATCTGATCCAAGCTTACCATAGTATCCTTCAATATATTGGCTTTCCCTTCATTGTCCTGTGCTTGTTGTAAATTCTCCTTCATTATTTTCTGTAACTTAGCTTTCTGCTCCTGTTCCTGTTCAATTTCTGTCTACATTTTTAACTTTTGAAGTTTCTGAATTTCTTTCAAACACCCTTGTCTGATTTGTTTCTGCATCTCCCACACCTTGGGATCTTTCATAGGCTGGTTTTCCTTTGGCTTTTTTGTTTCATATATTTTTCCTGATCTTGTTACAGTCATGACAGTAACAGAATCCTCTGGCAATGTCTCCACCTGTATGCATTGGCTACAGTCACATTGGACATGGAGTACTCTAAGTTGGTCCTCCTTTTCTTCCAAATGAGGTTGCTCCACAATAACTACATTAGCTTGTGGTGCCCTGTTTTGCTGGCTTTGATTCAAACTTATCTGTCTCTGATTGTCACTATATCTGACAACAAGAATTCCTCTTTCTGATCTGTGTTTACACCACAGTGCACAATTTGGTCCCTGTCAGTGATTCATTTCTCCAGAGTAAGTATAGGCTTCATTATTACATGCTCCTTGTGGTGGTACTGGGCCCCAATTGTTTCTTTGCTGAAACCTTCTGGTTGGATTTCCCATTCCTCTATTTCTGTCAGGGTTAACAATGTTAGCCTCTGATACATTCATCTTAGGAGCATTCTGTCTTGGATTTGACCTGTTTATTGGGTTGTACCGACAGAAATTGTCAGTATGCCCCTGTTTTTGGCAAATTTGACAAAAGGGTTTGTCTTTCTGTTGTGTACTGGTAATCCCCAGATTCTTCAATCTTGCAGTTATCTTCTTGTCCAGATCATCTGCAGCTTCCTTGGCTTTGCCCTTGCCTTTCCTGTCTTTGCTTTTTCTGTCTTTTGTTTTACTCCCCTTTTTGTCCTTCTTTGCTTTCTTCTTCTTCTTGCTTCTTTTCTTCTTGCCCTCATCCTCAGAGTCATCAGAATCCATGTCTGAATTTGAATCAGAAGAGCTGCTATCTGTTTTTGAATCTGAGTCAGAATCTGTGTCTGAATCTTCATCTATGTCAGAATCATCTCCATGTCTGGATTTTCTTTTGCTGGATCTGGTTCCCAATCTCTTCTCAGCTCTTCTTGCTGCTGTTACAAGGTCATTGAACCCTCCTGCTCTCCAGGTGCTATGTCTGTGCTAGCCACTGAAGTTCTGAGTGTTTTTCTCAACCCTTTGCAAAAATATTCTCCCAATATTTCATTTGTTGGTCTCTCATTTACTGCCAATCTTCCATTCAGGTCCAAGAATTTCTGTGCATAATCCTCCACAAGCAATCTTTTCTGTTTCATACTCTTTATTTTCTTGAGTATGTCTGTTGGTGTTTTCCATCTTCTGAACCTGGCCAAAAAGGATGTCTGTAATATGGCTGTGGTTGCAAAATTTGCATGTCCATACTGGGTATACCAATTCATTGCTTTCCCTTCTAGTGTGGCAGCAAATTGCTGCTTCTTCACATCATCCCCATACAATCCTTGTAGGCCACTTGCTTCCCATTTGGTCTCAAATTGAGCCACATGAGCATCAAGGTCTTCCTTCTTGGATTTTCCCTTGAATGTTACAAATTTAACCTTCAGATTTGCTGGGTTAGGTGGGTTAGCCACCATTGGTCCCTGTGTTGGTTGTTGCACTGTTCTTCTTCTCCTGTTTACTGTTTGTGGGTGGTAAAGGATTAAACTGCAATCTTCTTCTTGGTAGAGGTTGCAAACTTTGCCATGCTCATGTTCCAGCTAAGATATTCTTTACTCTGTCAACTTCTTCTTGCATCTGTTCTGGCTGCCATGTTGGGTTTGCCTGGCTTGTACCTGCTTCATCTGTTTTTTGTGCTTCTTGGTCACTTGTATTCTCTGTTTCCAGACTGCCCACCTGTGTTGCACTGTTTACTGTTCTGTTTTGTTCTCTGTGTTTCTCCTCATGTTCCCTCCTTGCCTGTAATCTTGTATAGTAATATCCAAGTCCTTCTCCCCTGTATTCTTCAGACATACACCATGAACCTGCTCTTCAAGGATATTCAATTCCTTCTAGATACTGCTGCTCTGCACAACAACAAAGTCTAGCCTGTCTTGGTCTTGTGTTGCAGCCTTTATCATAATATCCCCTTGAGTGAAACTGAGAAAAGTAGCAATTATTCCAGAACCTCCTGAAGTTCCTAGGAGCATTTATCAAACCAAAAGGTACTATCTGTTTTGTTTGTTTCTCCCAGACTTTCTTTCTGACCACCCTCATGACATCAAGTGGTAGTTACAGAAAATAGTCCTTCAAAAACAATTTGTCATATGCTATCTTTTCCTCCTTCTCTGTTACCCAATTAGAAAACTCCTGACACAGAACAGAAGAAAATTCTTGGTTCTCTTCTGCCTCTGTCCTCCAATTTCTGAATTCTGAACAGAGAATCTGTGCAAATTGGAAATATTCCTGCTGTCTTGATCTTTCCTCTGCAATTTCCTCTACTTTCAGGCACACTTGCTCCAATATCTTTCTTACCTTCAAAGCTTTTAGTTCCCTTGGTTCAGGGCTGGCTGTATCAAACCAATTACTGAATTCCTTCAATAAGGTCTGCGCAAAGTCTTCGTATTCGTTCTCTTCACCAAACCAATCTGCAAATTGCCCTAACCATGTATCCATTGCTGCACTTCATTCTCTACACTGTATCTTCAGTATCATACTTCCTGTGTCCCACAGACAATTCGCAGGATCGCCAAGTGTATTAGGGGGTAAACAACACCCCTAATACACTGTATTATGAATGAGCATTACAGTCTATTCTGTCATATCCACAGCATTAAACAATGATATCCTCATCCACTGAATAAAACAGAAATGTTATCTGACTTCATTTCACAAGACCTCTTCATGACAGATTTCATTACAGTAGGACAGATAATCACACAATAAGATAGATTACGTATTCTGTGTGCTGCATAGATAAGATCTCTTCTCTATTCATTCATAAAGAAGCCCCTTTACAAAGCGAAAGACATACGCTTACATAAGAGAAGGTGCACCTCTTCACAAGGTACCCTTTCACATCTCAAAATGATCTACTAAGGTTCAAGAAGTTAAATAGAGATATGGTCAATGCCTTAGTGTCCAAAATGGCCTTAACATTGGACCATAATCCAATTTTTTTTGAAAATCTAAACCCTTAGGCTAAGGTCCTTTATACCCATTTCCAATAAATTCCAATGGCACATTGGAAAGTTCTTTTTGAATTTCTGTTTCAAGGGAATTCATTTTAATAATATGAGAAATTTTTCTATCTAAAAATATTCAAAATCTGAATATTCTCTCTCTAGAATATTTTCTCTCTCTATGTCAAAATAGGCAGAGACAAGATCTTTTATATTTCTGAAGAGGGGATTGATTACAGGGAAAGATGCTGGACATCTTGAGAGGCTGGGGAGGAATCTTACAGATGAGATGTGATGACATGTGAATTGGGATGTGAATAAATGTTATGTGATGTGAATGAATCTAATGTGATGAGTTGGAAATTGATGTGATTGGATGAGGATGAGTACACATATGAATGGAATGTGGAATAAGTAATGTGGACTGATGAGGGATAATGTGGAAAGACGAGAGTTCATTATAGAAACTGTATTTGTGACCTATTTGTAAATGATTGTTTTATGTCAAGAATGCTGGGGAAGCATTTCTTGTGATGATTAAGGTCGTGGAGACCTAACTGATAAAGTTGCAACAGCTCGAGTCAATGGAGGATGTCTCGCGTAGCATGGTCGGCCGAGGTCTTGACCAGCCTTGGTTCAATTTAAATGGTGAGCTTCCAGTACGGTGTATGAGGGACCAAGGAAGCGGCCTATGAGTGAAGCGTTAACGAAGGATCCTAGAGGGTGATAGGAACATAGATCGAGGTCATCGTGGTAGAAATGTTAACCCCCAACTCGATGAAGAAGAGCTCGACCTGGATGTTTGTAAATAAAGAGACTTAACAAGAATTTTCGTATTGATAGGAACGTGGATCGAGGTCTTCATGGTAGAAATGTTAACCCCCAACTCGATGAAGAAGAGCTCGACTTGGATGCTCGTAAAACTCTTCATAGTTTGCAGCCTGGACCTTTCAAGGGGGGTGAAAGGGAATACTTGGGTGAGGCTGTTGAGAAGTGGATCGAATCAATGGAAGAATACTTCAATGTCACTGGGTACAATGAGAAGAGCAAAATGGCTCTTGCAAGGCTGAAGATAGTGGAGACAGCTAGAGTAATGGAGAAACCACTACGAGACAAACCGTCTCGACCGAAATACCCAAACGTCTCAAAATTTACCTAAGGACGAGGTTCTGTCCTCGCGGCTTTTTAGAAACAAAGATGAACATATTCTTAGAGTTAACCCAAGGGAGTAGAACTATTGAAGCATATCACCAAGCATTCGCCCTCCTCCTCAGATACTCACCTCCACTTGGATGAAGAACAGCTGATGGGGCCAGGTTCATTCGGGGACTGAATGAACCTTTGAATATCCTGGTGAAGAATGCCAAGCCATTTTCCATGGCTGAATGGCAAAGGATTTCGCCAAAGCCTTTGATGTCAAAGTCCCGCCAAAGCCAGCACCATCACCTTTCAAAAGGTTTTTTATTCCCAGAAGATGATTCCAACCTTCCTCCGCCTAAGAGACATCAGGGGCAAACCCAGGATATGGGAAGTTCCAGAATTGAAGAAATGTCTTTTTCCCTATTTAGAGAACCCCGAAATCAGTTGAATCAAAAATCAGATTGAATCATAAATAAAGAGACTTAACAAGAATTTTCGTATTGATAGGAACATGGATCGAGGTCATCGTGGTAGAAATGTTAACCCCCAACTCGATGAAGAAGAGCTCGACCTAGATGTTCGTAAATAAAGAGACTTAACAAGAATTTTCATATTGATAGGAACATGGATCAAGGTCATCGTGGTAGAAATGTTAACCCCCAACTCGATGAAGAAGAGCTCGACTTGGATGTTCATAAAACTCTTCATAGTTCTTCGCAGCCTGGACCTTTCAAGGGTGAAGGGGAATACTTGGGCGAGGCTGTGGAGAAGTGGATCGAATCAATGGAAGAATACTTCGATGTCACCGGGTACAATGAGAAGAGCAAAATGGCTTGCAAGGCTGAAGATAGTGGAGACAGCTAGAGTAATGGAGAAACCACTGCGAGACAAACCGTCTCGACCGAAATACCCAAACCTGGACTGATCTCAAAATTTACCTAAGGACGAGGTTCTGTCCTCGCGGCTTTTTAGAAACAAAGATGAACAAATTCTTAGAGTTAACCCAGGGGAGTAGAACTATTGAAGCATATCACCAAGCATTTGCCCTTCTCCTCAGATACTCACCTCCACTAGATGAAGAACAGCTGATGGGGCTAGGTTCATTCGGGGACTGAATGAACCTTTGAATATCATGGTTATGAAGAATGCCAAGCCATTTTCCATGGCCGACGCAGTTCGGATGGCGAAGGATTTCGCCAAAGCCTTTGATGTCAAAGTCCCGCCAAAGCTAGCACCATCACCTTTCAAAAGTTTTTTATTCCCAAAAGATGATTCCAACCTTCCTCCGCCTAAGAGACATCAGGGTCAAACTCAGGATATGGAAAGTTCTAGAATGGAAGAAATGTCCTTTTTTCGAAACTCAATCCCTTGGATTTCAACTTTATAAGTTCCACCCTTGAACAAGAGAGTGAAATGCTATAACTGTCAAGGGTTTGGACATCGCAGCATGGATTGCCCAACTTCTTTTGGATCAAGGTTTTGAGGGTAGAAAAATCAGGGATCAAGATTCCAGACTCCAGCCCCTTCCGTCCCCAGAGTAATCAGGGTTCTATCTGCCAAAATCAGGGAAATCCCAGAGGTAGACCCTCTATCCAACCTGCAGTTTCAATCCAAAGTAATGCAAGACCTCCACCTCAGAATAGGGGAAGTCAAAGAGAGTTGTTCCCAAATCGGCCGTCCATTTCCAAGGCAGTAACGCTGGAAGTGATCGAAGAAGAAGAAGAAGATGAAAGAGATCATACTCCAACTGCGAGATGAGGACATCTCGCGTTTTTTAAGTGGGGTAGAATGTAAGATTCCTCCTTAGCCTCTCAGGATGTCCAATATCTTCCCCTGTAGCCAAATCTCTCTTAGAAATATAAAAGATCTTGTTTTTACCCTATTTTGACCTAGAGAGAGAAAATGTCTAGAGAGAGGTAGTCCAAAATTGAGACATTTTTGGATATAAAAATCCTCCTAGTGTCTAAAATGAATTCCCTTCAAACAAAAATTCAAAAAGAACTTTCCAATGTGCAATTGGAATTAATTGGAAATGGGTATAAAGGACCTGTTGAGATTCAAGCTCGATGTCAGTGAGCTAGCTATGCTATGTGCTGGCATGTTAGGTAGGAACATGTGTGAGACATAAATGACCGCGTCCAGCTGGTCATAGTGTGTGGACATTAGCTAGGGTTAGTAGTGTGTGGACACAACTCATAGTGTGTTGTGTGTATTGTGGATTATGGCTTTATGCATTGTGTGAGAAGGGAGATGGCTTCCCTCTATGGTTAGGGTTTGCAATATACATTAGGGTTTTCTCCTCTGTGTGTGTCTCCTCTCCCTCTACCTATTTTTCAACATGGTATCCGAGCGTTGTGTTGTCTATTAGGGTTTATGAGTGAGTGAAAGAAGAGGGAGAAGAAGCTGTGAAGAAAAGCTGTGAAGCTTGCCATTGATGCTGTAAAGTTTGGAGCATCTATCAGATCTGAGAGCTTGGCCTACCGAGTAAGGTCTTCCAAACATCCTTGAGTGGATTGCAGGTGATTCAAGCAAAAACAAAGCAAATTAGAGCAACTGAAAGCAAAGAGAAATTCTGGTTTTTGGAAGCTTTCCATTAAAGCTTGGAAGCACTGATGTATGGTGGAAATACATGTAAATTTGGCAAAAGACACATGTATCTGACAAGGAGGATTGTATTGGCAACTCCTATGCAATCCTCAAACTGATTTTTTGGAGCAATTTTGGATGCATTTGAATGAGTGAAAAAATTTAGTTTTTGAGCTCTCACAAAACAGAGAAAAGGAACTCAAAATTTGATGCATTTGGAGCATGTTTTTGGCAAAAATCAAAGCATTGATTGGTTACACACTTTCCTAGGTGTGTTGGGGACTCAATCCCATCATTAATTAGTACTACAAACACTCCCAAAGCGCCCTACAGCAGGCGCCGCATTCTGCACGAGAAACAGGGTAGTTTTTTGATAATTTTGGTACGAGGAGGTCAATTACCACTTGTGTGCTTGATATATTTCAAAATTGACTTAGAAATTGGTTTCTACACACACTTGAGAAGAGGGATACATGATTGGATTGATCAATTATCATCAATTGAGCTGGAAATGAGCTGATTAAAAAGCCTATCTACTGGTTGCACAGAAACAGAGTGAGTTTAATCGAACAATTACTCATTGGTCTTAAACAATTGGACTAAATCCTCTTACATGGAGTTAGTGGACACCATTGCTAAGCTAATGAATGCCTGGTTGCTCAATTTGGACAAGGATTGAAGAAATTAGAGCAAAATTACTACTGGTTTTTTTGGTTTTTTCCAAAATAGAGAAAGGGGTTTTACAAAATTGATATGTACACATGTCGGATGGTCTTGATACTCAAGATTGAGGTTGTTTAGGTGTCAATGCAAGTTACCCATACTTGATTGCACCACTACATTGTAATTTTGAACCTTGGAAAGTGTATCAAATCAGGGTATCTTGGACTGCGTGAGACAGTTCATTTTGGATGCATACAAGTTGATTTTCTACATCAAATTTGAAGATTGTTGGCTACTTTGGAGTACCTGGAACACTCATTGGAGTGTGGCTGAGCTGAGGAAGGCTCATTTACAGATTTGGAATTGTGCGGAAGGTGTATTGCATTGAGAAAATATGTCGGATAATCCAGTACAGATTGTTGGTGAAAAGCTGGATAGGAAGAACTTCCAGGCATGGAAGTACAGGATCAAAAGTTTTCTGAAGGGAGTGCTAGAGGTGGTCGTGGATATACACCTCAGAGAGACAGAGGTAATCCTCGTGGTAGAGGACGTTGGCAAGGCCAACAAACATCTATGCAAGATGTGGAATGCCATTACTATGGGAAATTTGGTCATATGACAAGAGATTGTTTCCGCAAATAGAATGATTTGAGAGGGGGTAGAGCACAACGTGGTGGACATTATGGTGGAAATTATGCATCAAGCAGTAATGATGGCAGTGCAAATCACTTGTTTGCCATGAAACATGTTGTGGGATCTATGATGACAAATGCTGAGAATGATGATACTTGGTATATGGATTTTGGAGCATCAAACCATATGACTTGTCATGGTGAATGGTTTGAGCATATGATGACAAATGCTGAGAATGATGATACTTGGTATATGGATTCTGGAGCATCAAACCATATGACTTGTCATGGTGAATGGTTTGAGCATATGAAGCCTATGGATGTGAAAGGCTATGTGGAAACAGGAGATGATACTCAGCATGCCATTACACATGTTGGAAGTGTACCATTGGTTATGCATAATGGTCAAACAAAATCTATGTCAGATGTATTGTATGTGCCTTCTATCACAAAAAGCTTGGCCTCAGCAGTTGGTCAAATGGTGGAACAGGGATTACAGGTTTGTTTCAACAACGAGCATGGTTGCTTCGTTGAGGATTTCAAACATGGATGTAGAGTCATTGCTAAAGGCAAGAAAGAAGGCAGGTTGTTTAAGCTGGATGCTGGAATTCCTGAGTTAAAATCAGCCATGTTCTCTAAAAGCAGAAATGTGGTACAGGACATTGATATGTGGCATAAGAGGATTGGACATGTCAATATACAAAGGTTAAAGAACATGCAGACAAGAGGCATTGTTAGTGGTTGCCTAGATTCAAGTATGATGGGAATATGCATGTTTGTGAAGCCTGTCAGTTTGGAAAGCAAGCAAGGTTGCGGTTTCCTAGAGAAGGCAATATGAGTAGCAGGCCACTTGAGATAGTACATAGCGATGTATGGGGTCCTGCACAAAACCCATCTATCAAAGGTAGTTTATATTATGTGACATTCATAGATGATTTCAGCAGGATGACATGGATATACTTTCTCAGAGAGAAAAGTGAAGTGTTGGAAAAGTTTATGGATTTCAAAGCTTTTGCAAATAAGCAATATGGCTGTTGCATTAAATGTTTGAGGACAGATGGAGGTGGTGAATACACCTCAAATTCTTTTGAGCATTTCTTGAGAAAGCATGGTATAAGAAGACAGTTGACTTGCAGGTATACACCTCAGCAAAATGGTGTGGCTGAGAGAAAGAATAGAGTCATATGTGAAGTGGCCAGGGCGATGCTCAATGAAAAGAGCATGCCAGATTATTATTGGGCAGAAGCATGTGCTACCGCAATGTATATATTGAATAAGACACCTACAGCAGCCATACATGGAAGTACGCCAGAGATGCGGCTTACAGGTTATAGGCCAGACATTGGACACCTCAAAGTTTTTGGATGCATTGCTTATGTACATGTGCCTGACGAGAGAAGGAGGAAATTGGATCCTAAGGCAGAGAAGTGTGTATTTGTTGGATATGCATAGGATCGTAAGGCATACAAATGTTACAATCCACAAACTAGACAAGTTGTTATCTCACGAGATGTGGTGTTTGATGAGCTTGCTAGTTGGTACAAAGCAAAGGATGAGGGTGTCATTGAGTCACTTGAGGCAGATGTGCCTGTGAACTTGCCACAAGCAAGTTCTAGTTCTGCTTCTATGTCTGGGCCAGCAGCAGCAGAGGCTAAGAGTAGTACTATATGTCCATGGTCAGGACGTTTGAGGCATGAGAGTGTGAGCACTGGGAGTAGTGCTATGGATAAAGGAAAGAAGAAGGTTGAAGGAATTGGAATTATAGGTTATGAGTCATCCAGTTCAGAGAGTTTGGATGAGGAGCTTGGCATACCTGTTTTACGCACACCTGTGCTACGCAGGATAGATATGTGCCACCACATGCTAGAGTGACAGGTGTTCAGAGTGATCCGCATGCATTGCGGAGATCCCAAAGAGTCAGATATCCAGTTTTGACAGGTTGACATATCGAGATTTTACTATGCATTATGCATATATGACATCTATGGTGAAGCATGTGGAACCTACATGCTATACATAAGCTATTGGAAAGCATGTATGGGAGAAAGCAATGGATGTTGAGATGGACACATTGGACTTGGTTGCATTACCACACAGGACAAAAATGTTATTGGTTGTAAATGGGTTTACAAAGTGAAATGCAAGTCTGATGGTTCCATTCAGAGACATAAAGCAAGATTGGTAGCTAAGGGTTATGCACAAACCCAAGGTTTGGACTATGATGAAACATTTAGTCCAGTGGCAAAGATGGGAACAGTGAGAGCAGTCATTGCTATGGCTGCAGCTAATGGTTAGGAAATGCATCAAATGGATGTCAAAAATGCATTTCTAAATGGTGATCTACAAGAAGAGGTTTATATGGCACAGCTAGAAGGTTATGTACACCCAAAGTATCCCACTCATGTATGCATATTGAAAAAGGCATTATATGGTTTGAAGCAAGCACCTCGTGCTTGGAGTGATAAGATGAGAAGATATCTTATCTCTCTTGGATTTCAGATTTCTACAGCAGATTCTTCACTCTATGTGAAGAAGATAGATCATGGGATTGTTTTACTTGTCATCTATGTGGATGACTTGATTATCACAGGTGATCATGGTACAGTTGTGATGCATGTCAAGAAAGCATTGAGTGGGCAATTTGACATGAAAGACCTTGGTGAGTTGAGATACTTTCTTGGAATTGAAGTGATCAAAGACCATGCAGGTACATGGTTAGTGCAACGCCAATATGCATTGGATATGTTGGAAAAATATGGCATGACAGGGTGTAAGCCTATGAATACACCTTTGGAGAAAAATGTGAAGTTGCAGGCTGATTTTGGTGAGGAATTGGATGTTCCATCTATGTACAGAAAGATGGTTGGTAGTCTCATTTACATGACTATCACACGCCTGGATTTGAGTTATGCTGTGGGGCTAGTAAGCCAGTTTATGTAGAGCCCCAGGAAACCTCATTTGGATGCAGTGAGACGCATTATGAGATATGTGAAGACCACTGCACATTATGGTCTACTTTATGAGAGTGGTAAAGGCTTGGATATACATGGCTACACAGATGCTGATTGGGCAAGTACCTCATATGACAGGAGGTCTACTAGTGGATACGCTTTTACACTTGAAAGTGCCGTGGTGAGTTGGAGTAGCAAGAAGCAACCTACAGTTGCTTTATCTAGTACAGAGGTGCAGCCATTGCTACTTGTGAGGCAGTTTGGTTAAAGAATCTCTTGGCAAATTTGGGTGAGCCTATTGATGGCAAAGTTGTCATTAATTGTGACAACATGAGTAGTATACAGTTGGCAAAGAATCCAGTTTTTCATGCACGGACCAAACACATAGAGATCCATTATCACTTTGTCAGAGAGAAGGTGCTGGATGGTACAGTTGATCTACAGTATGTGAAGACTGATGAGCAGGTGGCAGATATCTTTACAAAGCCACTTATTAGCAAGGAAAAGTTTGAGTACTTCCGTACGATGTTGGGAGTACATGGGATGAGCTTGAGAGGGAGTGTTGAGAGTCTTGATATCCCAAGCTCATCTACATCTTCATCTATGGCAGTACATCATGAGCTTGAGAGGGGCTGTTGAGATTCAAGCTCGATGTCAGTGAGCCAGCTATGCTATGTGCTGGCATGTTAGGTAGGAACATGTGTGAGACATAAATGACCACGTCGAGCTGGTCATAGTGTGTGGACATTAGCTAGGGTTAGTAGTGTGTGGACACAACTCATAGTGTGTTTGTGTGTATTATGGATTATGGCTTTATGCATTGTGTGAGAAGGGAGATGGCTTTATGCATTGTGTGTATTATGGATTATGGCTTTATGCATTGTGTGAGAAGGGAGATGGCTTCCCTCTATGGTTAGGGTTTGCAATATACATTAGGGTTTGCTCCTATGTGTGTGTCTCCTCTCCCTCTACCTATTTTTCAACAGGACCTTAGCCTAAGAGTCTAGATTTTAAGAAATTTTTGGATTATGGTCCAATTAAGGCTCCTATGGGGGCCAATAAGATCAATCCATGTGTGGGGAGGAGATAAATCCAATTTGTAAAGGAAAAATACCCAAAAATGAGTAAATGCTCACATAAGATGAAGAGTTGACTATGTAAAAGGGTTATTAGTAAAAAACTATGAGTATTACTAAAAAAATGAGATATTTTGGGTATAATGATTCCATTTTGACACATGTGTAAGGAAGGGGAGTCCCTTCAAGGAGGTGCCTACTTCACATGCTTGAATGAGTTTTAAACTCAAAAATAATGTGATATTTTTATCTCTCCTCTCTCTTGGATCAAACTGAATAAAAAAGGAACCAAACTAGGTCCAAATCTGGTCCAAATTCAACCAAACTAAATCTGGAAAATTCTAGAAATCAGTTGGTCTTGGTTAGAGCCTCCCTCTCCTATAAATAGAACTTGAGCCCTTTGTAAAAAAATAGGAGAATTATACTATGCCAGAATTATGCTAAAATAATGATTATTTTTACTATTCTCTAAAATTCTCTCCAAATTGAAGAAATTGGAGCTTCCCTCCTTCTTCAATCTCCATTGGTGGCTCCATCAACATACCAAACCAATTGATTGGTTGGGGGCCTCTACCGTGATCAAAGAATCAAGCAATTTGTAAGGTAAAGGGTGAATTTTGATCTTTTTCTATAATTTCTCAATGTTTCTCTCTTCTCAACCCCTCTCAAGCTTGAGAAGCTTTTTAATGCTATTGAAGTTAATTGATGAATGGTAAATACATAAATTTCCATTTATGCTTAATTTTAATGGTTTTTATGATTTTTGTCTTCTCTAAAATGAATATGATGTTATGCCTCATTGAAAAAAAAAGGGCATTCCCCTCTCTTCTTTAGTAAATCCAACCATTCTTTATCCTAGATGAATGATTAATGGATAAAATCAAGTTTTTCATAATGTTTCTCTTAAATAAGAAAATGTTTACATTAGAATGACTTAAATACTCTTGGTGAAATTCTAATTAATTTTAGAGAGTTAAAAATTGAAAAATGGTCAGCCATACAAAGGAGGTTATGACAAAATTTTCTAAAATTGTGTAAAATAAGTTTTACTTTTTTTATTCAAAAAGAGTATATGTATTCTTAAAGTGTTATTTTTCCCATCGTATATGTATTCTTAAAGTGTAATACTTTTTTTACTTTTTTCCCATCGTATATGTATTCTTAAAGTGTTATTTTTCATCCTAGGTATAGAAAAGTGCATACTAAAAATATTTTATTAAAAAAGTGTTACTTTCTTTAGAATTAAATTCTCTGCATAGAAGGAAGCATATTGAAATTGTTATTTTGATTATAAAAGTGTTATTTTCATCATAAATGATTTTTATGCATAAATGGATACATAAAAGAAATTCTTTTATATTAAAAGAGTGATTTTCATTATAAATGATTTGTATGCATAAACATATGCATAAAAGATAATTTTTATATTAAAAGTGTGATTTTTATCATAAATGATTTTATGCATAAACATATGCATCAAAGAAATTCTTTTATATTAAAAGAGTGATTTTCATCATAAATGATTTGTATGCATAAACATATGCATAAAAGATAATTTTTATATTAAAAGTGTGATTTTCATCATAAATGATTTTTATGCATAAATGAATGGATGCATAAAAAAATTCTTTTATATTAAAAGAGTGATTTTCATCATAAATGATTTGTATGCATAAACATATGCATAAAAGATAATTTTTATATTAAAAGTGTGATTTTCATCATAAATGATTTTTATGCATAAAAGAAATTCTTTTATATTAAAAGAGTGATTTTCATCATAAATGATTTGTATGCATAAACATATGCATAAAAGATAATTTTTATATTAAAAGTGTGATTTTCATCATAAATGATTTTTATGCATAAATGGATGCATAAAAGAAATTCTTTTATATTAAAAGAGTGATTTTCATCAAATGATTTGTATGCATAAACATATGCATAAAAGATTTTTTTAATATTAAAAGTGAGATTTTTATCATAAATGGATTTTATGCATAAAATTAGATGCATAAGAGAAATTCTTTTATTCTAAAAGTGTAATTCCTACTAAATTGGATTTATGCATGGAAAGATGCATAAAGAATTTATCCAAAAGTGTTATTCTCATCAATTTTGATTTTATGCATAGAAAGATGCATAAAGAAATCTATTTTTAGTTCAAAAGAATTATTTTCATCAATTTTGATTTTATGCATAGGAAGATGCATAAAAGATTGATTTTTAATTCAAAAGTGTCATTCTCATTTAAAATGAATTTATGCATAGGAAGATGCATAAAAGATTGATTTTTATTTTGAAAGTGTTATTCTCCTTAAAATGGAATTTATGCATAAATAGATGCGTAAAGAAATCTTATATCAAAAATAAGAATTCTCTTGTATTCTATAAATAGATATGAGGATGTGAAATGAATCAGATAGATGAAAATGAACGAAGAATGGATGGAGATGTACGTATGTGAAAGAATGGATATGTATGTGAAAGAATGGATGTAGATGTATGTATGTGAAGGATGTATGTGAAAGGAAAGAATGGATGTAGATGTATGTATGTGAAGGATGTATGTGAAAGGAAAGATGTATGTGTATATGTATGTGATAAGTATGGATGTGGATGTATGTGGAAGAATATATGTGGATGTGAATGTGAAGGATACGAACGAGATTAGAGGCGATGAGATGTGATGTAAATTGGGGATGGATATGAATGATAAGGGATGTGAGTGAATGATATAAGGTGTGAATGAATATGATAACACATAAATCGAGATGTGAATGAATGGTAAGGGATGTGAATGGATGTGATGTGATGTGAATGAATGATAAGGAACGTGAATGAATGTGTTAGCATGTGAATCGAGATGTGAATGAATGAAATGTGATGTGAAGTGGATGTGATAAGATGCAATGTAAACTGAATATATGTTAATGTATGAGAAGTGATGAGATGTATGGTAGATGCAGTTGGATGAGATCTGATGAGGATAAATGAAGAAATAGAAAAAAGATGTGATTAGATAAAAATGGGGAATGCTTATGAAATGAATGTGGTTTGAAGTAGATGAATGTATGAATAATGTGGATTGACATGTGGATTGATGTAGATGAAGGTATGAATAATGTGGTTTAATGTGGATGGATGTATGGATGATGTGAATGAATGTATGGATGATATGGATTGATGTGGATGTATGGATGAGGATGTGCATGTGGATGTGGATGTATGGATGTAGATGTGGATGTGGATGTATGGATGTGGATGTGGATGTATGGATGTGGATGTGGATGTATAAATGTGGATGTATGGATGTGGATGTGGATGTGGATGTATGAATGTGAATGTGGATGTGGATGTGGATGTGCATGTGGATGTGGATGTGGATGTGGATGTGGATGTGAAAATGGATGTATGGATGTGGATGTATGAATGTGGATGTGGATGTGGATGTATGGATGTGGATGTGGATGTGGATGTATGGATGTAGATATGGAATGTGGATGTGTATGTATGAATGCGGATATGGATGTGGATGTACGGATATGGATGTAGATATGGATGTGGATGTACGAATGTGGATGTACAAATGTGGAATAATGAATGCGAATGTGTGTGAAATGATGTGACGATGATATGAATGAATCTGATGTGATGAGATGAAATTGATGTGATTGGATGAGGATGGGTACACATATGAATTGAATGTGGAATAAGTAATGTGGACTGATGAGGGATAATGTGGAAAGATGAGAGTTCATTATAGAAACTATATTTGTGACCTGTTTGTAAATGATTGTTTTATGTCAAGAATGCTGGGGAAGCATTTTTACCGTCTTGTGAATAAGGTCGTGAAGACCTAACTGATAAAATTGCAACAGCTGACGGAGAGTCAACGGAGGACGTCTCGCGTAGCAAGGTCGGCCGAGGTCTTGACCAACATCGGTTTGATTTAAATGGTGAGCTTCCGATACGGTTGGATGAGGGACCAAGGAAGCGGCCTATGAGTGAAGCGCTAGGTGACCTGCGAAGGATCCTAGAGGGTGCTGACCATACGGTGCTCGGGCTCTGGGTCGCCAAAGATACCCACACGTGCATCGTGGAAGATATTGGAACAAGGAGTAAGAGTTGTTTTCTGAATTCGGGTGTGGATCTGGTTGATTGACCTTGCTGGAATCGATGAGTCCATGACTCTTTTATATGGATCTGTTGGTTGATCTTGCTGATCTTCCACGGAGATTCCATTTTGTTATGTGAATATATTGCCGGTTACTATGAGCTAGGAACTATCGAAAAGACCCTTGTGTAAACAGGTGGTGAGTGTTCTGGTTGCCAATGATGCCATAAGTACACCGATGAAGGAATAATTGAAAATAAGGATTTAACCAAAGATTTTGAGGATTGTGATCAGTGACACAATGGTTTCATTAAAGGATTGTTTTAAAGATAGCTGATGCTGAGAAAAAGGCAATTTCATATTGGGTGTGTAAGTGGTGTGACTAGTTTTATGTTTGCATGAACATCCGGCTAGGGGGCCTGGGAACTCTTTTCCCTGGTACCCGGGACAAAACCTAACCAAATTCCTAATTGGATCCCATCACTACAGTGGTTGGGCGGTTGGCTAACCCATGGGACTGGATGGGGTTAGGCTGCATTGATGGATCCCTAAGCTGAGACTCAATTCTGTTATGGTACGTTAGATAAAGTAAATCCCGGTCAAAAATTATTCTATGGAAAAGAATCAATGGCTGTGCCTCTCAATGAGAAAAAAAGCGTTGGTCTTTATGATCCAAGTACAATCTTTTCCCTGACTAAGGAGCTTACGGGTTCGGTGTCAGATCAGTTCAGTTAGTTAAGGCTTTTGACTACGTTAGAGAAAAGTTATCTTGGAGGAATCGCCCGTGCTTTCCGGATAAGGGAAGTCTTTCCAGGTTTGGATTTTGGAAGAACTGATGGATTAGTCTCTTGTCCAAATATTCGTGGGCAAGGCCCCGAGTGTGGGATCCTGCCCCGTGCAAGAAGTGCTACTTCCGTTGCTAGAACTCTTGTTTTTGTTGTGCGGAGGAGACAGGGATCTTACAGATCAGAACTATATGAGAACATGATTAAGCATATCGCGATTAAGATAATACACAGAATAAGATTAAGACAGTACCAAGATAATGTCAACAATTAAGAAGTACACCATCATAGCCACATTCCATTGGAGTTGACGCAGGTACATCCTTTTATAGCTCTCATGGAGCTCCCTACTCACAAGATACATATGTGCACCCTTGTGCCACGTGCCTCCTTGGACTTTCCAGGTGCTACCGTTTTGACCTTTGACTTCACCTTTTACGAATGATCATACAAATCAACCTTTCCCAATGTTCCCTAAGTCTATTCCTTTTATAATATGCATGATTCTCCCCTTGCTCTACGCATGTTTCACCCTGACACATTGCATTTCTCAACACCTCCCCTCAATGTGATGAGAGTCTTTACACCTAGCTTTGACCTAGGCTCCTACACTCCATACTCATATGGTTGGCGTGGTCCGTCTAGGTTGCTCTATGAGCTACAATGTTGGCTTGGTCTTGAAATTTTACACATCGGGAGAGTGGGGTTATAACTAGGTGTAAGGAGCCATGCTCCTCATATCATCTAGAAAAGATGCTCGGTGTTGCCTCCATCTTGGGAGGCCTCATCACATTGTCTTCCTTCTTCGTCATTACATTGGATTCTTTGACTCCCTTTTTATGCCAGCAATCCTTTTCTATGTGATTGATTTCGCCACTATCATGGTAGGTCCTTGTCCTTGCTCCTTCTCTAGTCCTTGATCCTAGTCCTCTTGAGAAGATGCTCGGTGTTGCCTCCATCTTGGGAGGCCTCATCACATTGTCTTCCTTCTTCGTCATTACATTGGATTCTTTGACTCCCTTTTTATGCCAGCAATCCTTTTCTATGTGATTGATTTCGCCACTATCATGGTAGGTCCTTGTCCTTGCTCCTTCTCTAGTCCTTGATCCTAGTCCTCTTGAGAAGAGTGCTTTCTCCTCACTTGATATAGCTTGGGTTGTCCTCCCCCGAGTCCGCTTTCTCCTCTTCTGCGAGTGTTGCTTCCACTCCTACAATGGTCGGATTTGGGAGGTTCTTCCAGCAAGTAGCCACTAAGGGTTCATACTCCTCAAGTGTCGTGCTTTTTAACAGTATGGCTATGGCATCCTCTTCCTCTGCTGGTGCCCCAATGCCAACCAATTGTTGTTGTGTCATGCTCTTCATTTTGTTAAGGTGTGCTAAAAGTGATTCATGTTAGGGCTCTACTTACAGTACCATAGGTTACTTTACTTTGTTTTAGTTTTCAAGTTTAGCAATTCCTTTTTGTAAGTCTTTTTGCAAAATACCTTAGTCGGACTTTCATTTTGTCTTGGGGACATTCCGATGAAGGAATTCGGTTATAACTACTTGTAACTGATGCGGGCTGTTAATCAGCTGCACTATTGTGTTTTTGATATGATGAATTAAGGAGTTTCCTCTGCATTCTTTAATGGCATTCGGACTCATTTCTGTCATCCACATGTTTATTGTGATTTCAGTCTTACTTCCATGTATCCGAATTAGGTTTAGTGAAAGTCTGATTTGAGTCAGGAATATACAATGGCGATCCTGTGGGTTTCTACTTTGAAAAGGGTAGATTAGGAACAAACCTAGGGTTTTTCGGGGATGAGAGGATTTTTTCTATATGGATGGGTTGCTGTATGATTTCCGAAACTGGGTAACAGATGAGGAGGAAGTAAATGCTTATGCAGAAATATTCTTCAACCAAAATTTCTCTGACCTTCCTAGAGATATTATCTCTATCATCAGGAAGAAGGTCTAGATTCATCAGTTTTGGGATTTGATAGGCAGAAGGAGAATCATATCTAGGGGTTTGCAGTATGCCCTGAATGCTCATTATGAGTATTTGTTTTTATCAAGGCATTCTTGAAGCTCGGGGTGATGCACGGAATGCATGAGTGAAGAAGGCAGAAGGGCTTCTAGGGTTTATTTCACAAGATCACGGTCCAGAGGTGGACAGCAAGAAAATGATTCACTGTCTAGATTTATACACCAAGGCCTTTGTTGTGGGTGTGCCCGCCCGTATGAGGTGTTTTATCATTTTTCCTCACTCCCCGCATTTTTCCCCTATTTTTTCCCATTTTTCCGTAGTGTGGATGGATGCCAGATGGTTGGCAGGAGCCCATGGTGCTGGCCGACTGCACCCCATGGCTGGCCGACCTGTTTCACACAGTCGTGTAGGTGCTGGTGGCTGGCCGACTTGGTCCTTCAGTCGTGGAGATTACTACTGCTGGCCGACTGCTTTATGCAGTCGTGGAGAGCCTCTAGCATAGGCCGACTGCATCTATGGGGCATATAAATATGCCCCATGCTCCCCACTACTTTTGTATCATATCGGGATCTTCTTGTGTATATCAGAGCAGAGTTACACGCCCACATCTCTCTCTCTCTCTTGTGCTGTTTTTCTACATGCGCTTTTTGCTCTCGTGTTCCCAGATCTGGTCATCATCTCCGCTACGTATTCTGACATGGTATCAGAGCCCTAGGCTCTCGATAGTTCTTGGGATTTGTGTGAGCAAGAGGAGGACTGTTTTGTGGCTGATTGGTGGACTGTTTTGGGCTGATCAGGAAGAGGAGAAGCAAGAGGAAGGCGGGCTGATTTGCTGGACAGCCACTTGCAGGTTTTAGTTCTTCTTTGTTCCCACCCACCCACCCTTTTCAGAGTACATCCCTGCAATGGCAGATCTGTTTGAGATGGCCAAGAGGCATGTGAAGATCCCGACGCTCCCCACGTTCCCGGTGGACCGTCAGTTGGACGGGAGCAACTACGGCATATGGAAGGTTATGATGGAATCTGTTCTTTGATCCTCTTCTCGTAAAAGGAAAACCTAAACCTAAGGTAGTTCCAACAGCACTCAGAATGGCACATCGAGGGGCAATCACTGATCTCAAAATCAAGTTTCAAGGCGCCGGAAAAGAAGGACCCCGATTGTCATGTTGCTAAATTTGAAGCAGCTTGGCAGGCTAACGGATTGGCTGGAGTATATGGTGATGTTGACAAGATGCATTAGTTCGAGGCTACTTTTGGAGGAAAAGCTATTGAATGGTTTAGTCATTTTGCCCCAAATCACTTTGCAACATACAATGATTTGAAGGGAGCATTTTTGGCTAGGTTCAGAAAGGAAAAGACACTGAATGATGTGTTGCGCACGATAAAGAGAATTGAACAGAAGAAGATGGTGGTGCAGGATTATGCCCAGAAATTTACCCAATTAGTTAATAGATTGGAGGCGGCAGAAAGACCAACCCCAGAAATGTTAGCTTGATACTTTTTGAAGGGTTTGAGGAAAACCATAAGGTCTGCACAGTAGCCAGTGTGGATGTGGCTACAGGAATGGATGATCTAGTAGAAACAGCTGCTAGAGTGGAGAAGAGATATGGTACATTGAAGGATGACTCCGACAGTGATTTGGACAGTGATTCAGATTTCGAGTCGGATTTTGATTCGGATGATTCTGAAGATTCAAATTCAGATTCAGATAGCTTTGATGATGAAAAGAGCAAATCAAAGAAAAAGAAATCTAAAAAGAAGAATAAAAAGACAAAGAGGAAGAAAGACAAGAAGAATAAAAAGAGGAGGAAAAGAGCAAGACAAAGAGGAAGAAGCAAGACAAAGGAACTCAGGAATTGGATAAGTTAGTATCCAAAAAGATAAAAGAAATGGGGATTTCATCATCTGATAAACCTCACTGTCATATTTGTGAGAGGGATGGTCATCTAACATCAAACTATTGGTATAATCCACGGTATAGAGGTCCAGCTCTAGATCGGATTCAGAAGCAAAGACAGGAGACTCAGGCAGAGACTCAGGCAGCAGTGGTGCAAGTTGCCCCAGAAGTCCAACCGAGAGGAAATCAAAATTGGTATCCTCCAAGTTAGGATTACAGAAATCAATGGTGGAGACCTCCAAACAGACAATGGAATAGAGGAAGAGGAAGAGTTCCTTGGCGGAATGAATGGAGGAATAATTGGAATGAGTATGATAATCAAAATCAAGCTCCACACCAACAGCCTAGACAGAAAGAGAATCCTGCTCCACATGTCAACCTTGTGTTAACAGAAATTTAGCCTGTAGTCCGCCATCTGATATCCCAGAGAGTGAAGGAAGGAAGTGTTTACAAGAGAAATCAGTGTCAGCAATGCAAATGGCATGTGACTATTCCAATTGTGCAGAGAAAGAAGATAATGTTGACGTGATGGCAGTAACCAGATCTCAGAAGCTGAAGTCTCCATTGGATTGGGAGGAACAAAAGGATGTCCAAGAGCAGTCATCGGAACAGCTGAAGAAGATGCAGAAGAAGAAACAAGTAGCTTGGGAAGATGAAAAGAAGAAGGATGAGGCTGGTTCACTTTCACTCTTTGAAGAATTAATGCATACTCCTTTAAATATCACTTTGGATCAATTGGTCAACATAGTGCCAATATTTAAAGACAAAGTGATAACTGCAAGGAAGAGTCCAGAAGCATTAGAGGTAGAAGTATGCAACATGTCACCTGGAGATGTGGATTGGAGAGTTCCTACCATAAATCTTAAGTTTCAGGGGAAGGACTTTACTAAGGTTTTATTAGATGGAGGCTCTGGAGTGAACATCTTACCTGAAGGGCAGTTACTAAGGTTTTATTAGATGGAGGCTCTGGAGTGAACATCTTACCTGAAGGGCAGTTTCTAAAATTGAAGCAGATGGAGTTGCAACCAGTTCTTTTCCAAGTGCGGATGGCGGATCAGAGGAGGGTCTAGCCTATCGGGATGTTACGACACCAAGAGGTACTAATTTTTGGTTTGTCATTCAAAGTAAATTTTGTGGTCTTAAAATTGGAAGACACACGAGGAGCTTACCCACCAATGTTATTGGGGAGACCTTGGTTCCGCACAGCAAAACTTAAGCAAGACTGGGAGAAGGATGAAATTGCTCTTAAGAAAGGCTCCAAAATAGTGAAGGTTAGCATGACTGATAAAGCAATTTTAGCAAAGGAAATTAAGCCTCTATATGCTCAAGCAATCAACTTAGCATCGGAAGTCACAGATGATGAGGAAGAGGATTATCTTAAAGCAAATCCGACAGTAGTGCCTGTTTTTTAAGTGGATGTCATTGACATTATGGATAGGTGCTGGTTCACAGGGAAATCTAATCTTCAGTGTGCTCAGGTGGAGTTGGAAGGCCCAAAAGGGTCCGACCTGAAGGAAATCTCCAAGGAGGAAACAACTTCTCAGATTTTGGATGTTCAAAGCAAGGACTCCGAAAAGGATGCTGGAGAAGCTATTAAGCAGCAGAGGCATTGTATGAACATACTCTGGGGGAAAGAGTTCTAGAGTAAAAGAAGATGAATTGCAAGATTTAGATCTGGGTACAGTGGACAATCCAAGGATTGTCAAGGGTGCGCACCTGGATTCCAATTTTAAGGAGCAGTTGAAGAAGTTGCTACAAGAATTTATTGATGTGTTTGCTATTGGGACTACACTGATATGAAAGGGATGGATCCACAGATTCATCAGCATCAGATTAATCTTAAAGAGGATGTTATACCAGTGGTGCAACAGTGTTGCCGCATGAATTCGCCCGACAAGTGAAGGGGAGGAATTGGATAAGCTCCTAAATGAAGGGTTTGTTAAGCAAGTGGATCAGGCAGCATGGCTTTCCCCCATTGTAGTAGTTCCGAAAAAATCAAGAAAGCTGAGGGTTTGTGTGGATTATAGGAAGCTGAATGCAGCTACTATAACTGATCCATTTCCCCTACCATTTGTAGACACATTGCTTGATGATGTTGCTGGCCATGAATTGTATAGTTTTCTGGACTGATTCTCAGGGTATAATCAGATTAGCATGGCCGAAGAAGACATGGAGAAAACCGCATTCATAACAGAGTGTGTATACAGTGATGAGTTTTGGGTTAAAGAATGGCCCCCTGTCTTTTTCAAAAGCATTGAGAACATTTGAGCCATATCTTATAGATTTCATGAGGATTTTCAGGGATGATTTCTCAGTGTTTGGGGAACAGTCATTGCATTTGGAGCATTTGAGGAAATGTTTGCAAAGATGCAGGCTGTTTAGAATGTCCCTGAATCCATTCAAATGCGCAATAGCAGTCCGCAGAGGAAAGCTGTTAGGACATATTATTTTAGCAGAAGGAATGCTGGTCGCATTGTAGATACTTGCGCTATCTGGCGGATATTTGTGCCCCATTGTCTCATCTCACCAAAAAAGACATTCCATATGTCTAGGGAGAGGCACAAAAGAATGAATTTGAAATTCTAAAGAAAATATTGGTGGTAACACCAATATTGCAGCCACCAGATTGGCTTTTACCTTTTCATGTGTTTGTAGATGCGTTGGATGTTGCAATCAGAGCTGTTTTAATGCAGGAAAAGCAGAAAGGATGGTACCGGCCTATCTATTATGCAAGTAAAATGTTGTCACTAGCTGAGAAGAATTACACAGTGAGGACTGAGAGAGAAGCTTTGGGCATGGTCTATGCATTAAGGAAGTTCAGACACTATTTATGAGCAACAAAGTGGTTTTCCATGTTGACCACAAGCTTTGCTGTATTTGGTGAAGAAGCCCCAGTTGAGAGGGAGGCTGGCACGTTGGATGCTCTTGTTGCAGGACTTTGATTTTACTATTATTCATACTCCAGGCAAGTTACATGCAATTGTAGACTATTTGAGTCGGATTGAGCATGGTGAAGCAGCAGTTGGAGTTTCAGCAGATCAGTTACCTGATGCTGCCAGTCTCTATGCTGTTCGGACTTTTCAAGCTGAAAACTGGTATGATGAGATGCTAAATTTTTTGCTAAATGGAATGCTGCCAACACAGATGACAGCGGATCAGAAAAAGAAGTTTTCTTTGAAGAGCAGACCTTTTCTAGTCATTGCAGGATGTTTGTACAACAGAAGAGGTATTGATCAGATTATACGCAGGTGTGTGCCTGATGAAGAGCAGGAAGCTGTATTGAAGGAGGCTCACACGGGTGGACATTTCTGAGGAGAGATTACAGGCCGAAAAATCCTGCAAGCTGGTTTATGGTGGCCTCTTGTACTTAAAGATGCTCATAAGTTCTCCAGAGAGTGTCTACAGTGTCAGAAAATGGGACAGCCAAGATCATCGGATAGAATGCAAGATGATCCAATAATGCCTTTGGAACCATTTCATAAATGGGGGCTTGACTTTGTAGGACCAATTAAGCCAAGAGCTAGCAGAACAGGTGCCAGGTATATACTAGTGGCTACTGATTATGCCACACAAAATGGGTAGAGACAGTGGCTTTGAGAGACAACAAGGCAGCTAGTGTAGCAAGGTTCCTATACAAGAACATAATGACTAGGTTTGGATGTCCTATGGAGTTGGTCTCTGATCAGGGGGACACATTTTTTAAATTCAGTAATTCAGGAGCTGACCAGGACTCACATGATGGTACACAAGAAATCATCCCCGTATCATCCGACAAATGGACAGGCAGAGAGTTCAAACAAGATTTTGCTCAGGATTTTAAAGAAAATAGTGGCAGATCACTACTATAAGGATTGGGATGATAAATTAGATTCAGCTCTGTGGTCCTTTAGGATTGCTTTCAAAGTGTCCACTAGCATGACGCCATTTCGATTGGTGTATGGGATAGAAGCGGTTGTTCCCATGGAGTTTGTGGTTCCGACACTGAGGATTTCTTCATAATATAGATTGTCACCAGCGGAGTCATTAAAGCACACGCAAGAGCAGCTGTTACAGCTGGATGAAGATAGATTACTTAGTACTCTTATAGTAGAGGTGATACAAAAGAGGAGACAAGCATGGATGGCAAGGAAGATCAAGTTTAAAATTTTTCAGAAGGGCGATTGGGTTATGATGTATAACTCAAAGCTGGGACCACATCCTGGTAAGCTCAAACTTAGGTATTTGGGTCCTTATAAAATTACAGAGGATTTAGGCCAAGGCACATTCCGAGTGACAGACTATTTTGGAATGGAGGTGTTGAAACCAGTTAATGGATTTAGGCTCAAGAAATTTTATGGAGCTATCCCAGGACAGAAGGGCATTCATGAAACAGGTCGAGATAAAAGGTCCGACGATGACTCAACGGATACACAACGGAATGAAGTGGAGATCATGTCCGGAATGTGTGAAGGGGTGATTCCAAAGGGGGGATCCAAGGCATCAGAGTGTGGTGCTGACATGGCATTCGGGATTTTTAAATTTCAACATGATGGCTTTGATTTGTGTGAAATGTCTAAATCACATCAAAATGAGGATTGGGGGTTTTCGAGTTGCGAGAATAGAATATCTACTTGAATCTCTTGAGATGGTGGATGGGACGCAGTTTCAAATTAGTAAGTGCCCTACTTCTGAGAGGCCCATACAGAATGTAGCCATAGAAAAGCTGGACCGCTTGAACGAGCTTAGGAGAAGCTTAGCGCTGCTAGACATGCCCCAAACCCACAGTATTTCTGTCCCAACGGCAATGAAGAAAGGGAAAGGAAATTTTAAGAAAACGGGGGATGAGATAGTTCAGATAGGGCTAGTTGAGGGTCAGAACAGTCCTGTGGAGATTGAGGATGATGGTGATGAGCAGGAGGCTTGTCTGGACCTGACTAATGGTGAGATAGAAGCTTGGCTGAGGTGGATAAAGCTGTGGGAATTTGCAAATCTTCCATGGTCGGAGTGGGAGAAGAATCCGCAAGCAAAGGAGAAGTTCGACTACCTGAAATCTACAGGTGGGTTTGTCACACAATAGATGCAGGTAACACCAGACTATGTAGCAGCAGCATTTCATTTACCTTATACAAAGGATTCTAGTGTCCTAAAAGTGATCGACCAGATGATGAGGGTGGAGTTTGGTTCTCCCGAAGGTACAAAGGGGTATTTCATGGTCAGGAATGCATCTCCACAGAGGAGGCAAGTGCAGTGTACATGGTTTTTATCCAAGGTGTGCATGTTGGTGAAAAATTTGTATATGAGTAAGGAATCTTATGCAGTGCTACATAGTGCAGAAAAAGGATTGAGTATTGATTGGGGTTCTCTTCTCCATGAGAAATTGCAGTTCTATGCAGGGCTTCGAGATAAAAGAAGGCAAGTTTCGGTGGACCGTTTAGCCCCATACATGGCCGGGTTATTTACATATAGGGATTGGCTTCGTTCCAATCCTACTCATGCAGAGCCGAAGGCATCAATGAAGGAGCCTGTGGATGGTGGAAACTCAAGAAAAAGCTGCAATACATGGCAGGGTCAAGTATGAAGGCAACTGATGAAGCGGATCTGCTTGCTATGGGATATTGAAAGCAGGAGGTGTTAGAGGCAGTGGCTAAAAATAAGCCTTCTTTAGTGGTGTTTGATGCAGATAAAGCAGGGGGTAGCAAGCCTGAATTGGCTATCGTCGGACATAAGTTAAAGATGCCAAAATGAAAGGGCACTGGGCGGATTGGCACTACAGGCTTTAGGGAGTTCTGTACCATCTACTCCTATAGCACCAGTAGTTAGATGATCATATCCACAGGGTTGGATGTAGCCATGAGGCCTGAAGAGGCCATCACAAAGTTATACTCAGTACAACATTATATAAGGCAGCAAGCTAAGCATGGAAAGAGACATAAGGCTGCTATGGAGGCTTTGGAAAAGCAGGTAGCTAATAATGAAGGAGCAGGATTGGATGACATGCACAAGGAAATAGAGGACTTGAAGGAACAGAATGTTCAGCTCAGGAAGCAACATAAGGAGGAGTTGTTGGGTGTGCAGAATTCCACAGCATTGTTCAGACAGTGGATAGAGGTGTTTAAGCAAGAATGCAGGTCTGAGTGGACTGAGACAATGGACAAAGTGGCAGCAGTTCAAGCAGAGAACGAGTTTTTACAGTCTCGGATTGGTGCATTATTAGAGTTAGAAGGGGAAATCTTGGAAGAGAATCAGGTTCAAGGAGTGATAATAGCAATTGAAGATGTTGAAGTGATGAAGAAAGTAGTGACACAGCATGCATCAGAATTGTGGGAAGGTTTGCTGTTGGGGTAGCCGCCAGCTCTGCTCGAATAATCTCATGAGTTTCCACGGCCTTGGCTCTAAAATGATTCACTATCTTTAATGTCCAAGCCAAAGAATTATATTTTTAAGCTTATTTTTGAATTCTTTTATTTTGCCCCAAAAATTTATCTAGCTCATCCCAACCACCCTTCTATGTATCTTACGATGCAATATGATAAAAAATGCATCTCCCAATCCTAATGCAATGATGGCTAATCCTTTTTTCATTCTGGCTTAACCATCTGTTCTTTTCATCCCCTTCATCCTCCGGACATTTTCCCCTTCCATTTACAATGCTCCATAGCCTTCACTAACATAGATTTGATTTTAACTTGCCATGTGTGGAAGGATTCCCCTTTAATCTTCTCAAGCACAAATGAAGCAGTCATTTTAGGGCTGAGAAGGTCTTAACACTCGAGTGCTACTTAAGGTCAGTATCTAATCTCAACACAAGAGAGTTTTTAATGCAAGTGACGACTTCTTGACACTAAACCCAGTTTTCGTTTTCTAATCTACCTTCAATTAATCCCAATCGCATATCTTAATGATAAGATTAATGTAAAAAAGAATTGTGATTAGCAAGCCGTGAGCTTGGAGACTTCAATCGAGCTTGTAGGAGCACTTCTTTATATATTATGGGGATTTTTACCTATATTAGATGACTTTTATGAGGGGAATGGGAAAATGTAAGCATTGAAGGTATCATTGGGAAGCTTACACCTTGTATGAAAGTAAGCATGGATGATATCATTGAGAAGCTTACACCTTGTATAATCATTTGCCATGCTTGAAACACCCTCTTCATCACCACCAAAAGCTTAAAGGAAGTCGACCCAAATTCGTCCCACGACTGAAAAATGGTGATTTTTGCTTGCTTGTTGGTGCTCCATGTGAAGCTTACAATCTGCTCCATGCTTGCCCCATGGTTGTTGTAGAAGGTGAAGCTAACTAAACCTAAACATGCTCCATAGCCATGCAAAGTTTCAAAGAAGAAGAGATAAGAAGCAAAAATGTAGACACAACATTTCCCCCAATTTTGGTGGTCCGATGTTTTTAATAAGTTGGACCCGACCCAAAAATTTGGTCCCTAAATTCAAAAATTGGCCCGAATCTCACACAAAAACCTCTGAAACATGGCTAAATGAAGATGAATCTTGTACTTCCACCATCTTCCCCATCAATATCGAAAAAATACAGGAAGATTCCATTCTCTCACAAATCTATTACACCAGCAAAATTCCCACGATCGAGATCAGAGCTCTGAGACCAATTGAAATGGGCGCCCGACTAACGTTAAAGAGGTCAACCTAGCAGGACCTGATGAGGATCCCAAACCTCTATAGATTGGGAAGGGTAGGCCTATCTCTTGAAGAAGAAAAAGACCTCATTGACGTAGCTACTCACAGAATTCCACGGTTGCTTTGCTTGGAAATATATGAATATGAAGAGCATGCCGCTAGAGGTGGTTAAATCACACCATTCCCATTGTGGAAGCAGTGTGGCCATCAAGGCATAGAGCCTACCAAATGAATCCAAAGTATTCTAGTAGAATGGTCAAGGACTCGGAGATTGACAAACTCATTGAAGCTGGATTCATTTATGATATAGAGCACATGGAATGGCTATCCCTAATAGTCATAGTATCTGAGAAAATCGGGAAGATGCGATTTTGTGATAATCTTAAAAGTTCAATGCAACCATGGTGAAAGAACATTACCTATTGCCATTTATAGAGCATGTGCTGGAAGAACGAGTAGCAGAGGTAAGGAGGCATACAGCTTCCTTCATGGGATCTCCGGTTATACCCAAGTAAAAATAGACCATGATGAACAACATAAAACTCCATCTGCCACAAAATGGGGCACTTAAACATATAGGGCAGGTATGCTTTACGACCTATCCAATACCAATTGATTGTAGGGAAACCTTACGATTGGGCTAAGATAGAATCATGAGGCATTGTCCTCAAGAATCTAAATATGTCGACATCCTTGAGCAAGCCAAGCCCACTTTGGGGGGGGTTGTTGGTGGATATTTCTCGGCAGAGAGTGGTACCACCCGCCAGAAAGTTCTACTTGGCTATAGGACAACTGTACAATCACGAGGCACTCAAGAATTTAAATATGTCGACATCCTTGAGCAAGAGGATATTTCTCCACAGACACTACACGATAAAAAAGTTCTACTTGGTAGGCTTTTGGTGGTCCACACTGTTTGGAGAGGCGGCTGAATTTGTAAAAGGCTACGATGAATGTCAGTGATTTGTTGGCATTCATAACCGCCGTGATAAAATGCCCCACCTTGTAGTGTCTCTTCAACCATTTGAAAGGGGGGAATTGACTTTATTAGACCATTAGTCCGGTGGCCTATGGTACTCAAGCGTGATTCATCATGGTCTCTACCTCACATACTGTTGTAGAGGCCCATGTGACCCAAAAGGGTGATGCTACACAGGAAACAACTTTTAACTTATGGTCGTACATTACAAATACTCTGTTAACAAATCAAGCATGATTAAGCTCAAGGTGGATCAGAACTATATGAGAACATGATTAAGCATATCGATTAAGATAATACATAGAATAAGATTAAGCCAGTACCAAGATAATGACAACAATTAAGAAGTACACCATCATAGCTGCATTCCATGGGAGTTGACACAGGTACATCCTTTTATAGCTCTCATGGATCTCCCCACTCAAGATACATATGTGCACCCTTGTGCCACGTGCCTCCTTGGACTTTCCATGTGCTACCGTTTTGACCTTTGACATCACCTTTTACGAATGATCATACAAATCAACCTTTGCCAATGTTCCCTAAGTCTATTCCTTTTAGAATATGCATGATTCTCCCCTTGCTCTATGCATGTTTCACCCTGACACATTGCATTTCTCAACACCTCCCCTCAATGTGATGAGAGTCTTAACACCTAGCTTTGACCTAGCCTCCTACACTCCATACTCATATGGTTGGCGCGGTCTGTCTAGGTTGCTCTATGAACTACAATGTTGGCTTGGTCTTGACATTTTACACATCGGGAGAGGGGGGAGTAAATGCTCACATAAGATGAAGAGTTAAAAATGTACAAGGTTTATTAGTAAAAAACTATGAGCAATATTAAAAATATGAGATATTTTGGGTATCCAAAAATGAGTAAATGCTCACATAAGATGAAGAGTTGAAAATGTACAAGGTTTATTAGTAAAAATCTATGAGCAATATTAAAAATATGAGATATTTTGGGTATAATGATTCCATTTTGACACATATGTAAGGAAGGGGAGTCCATTAAAGGAGGTGCATATTTCACATGCTTGAATGAGTTTTAAACTCATAAAAATTGAGATATTTCATCTCTCCTCTCTCCTAATTCAAGTCTAGTTGCAAAAGTTAGCTCAACTGACCTAAAAATGGTCAAAAAATTGACCAAACTGAGTTGGAAAATTCTAGAATCAGTTTGTTTGGTTAGGAGCTCACTTTTTTCTATAAATAGAGGCCTTCCCCTTTGTTGAAACTCAACAATGTTTAATGCATTGTTACTCTACTCCACCTAAGCCAAGAACTGTGAATTCATTAATAATTCACTAGTTTTTGACACTTCCCTCTTGCTTCATTTCCCCATTGGTGGCTCAATCAACATACTAAACCAAATGATTGGTTGGGGGCCTCTACCGTGAACAAAGAATCAAGCAATTTGTAAGGTAAATGGTGAATTTTGATCTTTTCTATAATTTCTCAATGTTTCTCTCTTCTCAACCCCTCTCAAGCTTGAGAAGCTTAATTGGAATGGTTTTTGAATGCTATTGAAGTTAATTGATGAATAGTAGTGAAGAGTTACATAATTTGATGAATGCTATTGAAGTTAATTGATTAATGATAGTAAAGAATTATATAAATTTCTATTTATGCTTAATTCTAATGGTTTTTATGAAATTTCTCTCTCTCACTCAAGAAATGGTCATACTCATGACCCATTCTCAATCCAAATGAAGCTTTTCATAAAGCTTTTCCTTAATCCAAGATTAATCTATGCTTGAGACCAAATTAATGGTTTTTTTTCTATGCTTTTAGTTTATGTATTTCATGATTAATTTTTATTCAATCCATTATGGGTTAATGATCCAATTAGGGATCATTCTAATCATTTCCTTAAAGATAAGCTTTATCTTTTAAAATAATTGAGATTTATCAGTCATAGCAGCGGAGCTATGGCAAAATTTTGTAAAAATTTACACATAAAATAATTTCATTCAAAGCATGAAAAGAGGACTTCCTACCATATTCTAGGAATTATCATCCTAGATTAATTGAAAGAATTTCATTGTAATCATGGAGAAATTGAATTTTTATATTATGCATAAAGGATAAGTTTTTATATCAAAAGTGTTATTTTTATCAATTTTTATTTTCATGCATAGAAGTATGCATAAAGGATAAATTTTTATATCAAAAGTGTTACTTATTTTTATTTTCATGCATAGAAGTATGCATAAAGGATAAATTTTTATATCAAAAGTGTTACTTATTTTTATTTTCATGCATAGAAGTATGCATAAAGGATAAATTTTTATATCAAAAGTGTTACTTTTATCATTTTTATTTTCATGCATAGAAGTATGCATAATGGATAAATTTTTATATCAAAAGTTTACTTTTATCATATTTGAATTTCATGCATTATTAAAGGTATGCATAAAAGTTGATTATTTTATTATAAAAGTGTGACTTTTATCATAATTGAATTTCATGCATAAAGGTATGCATAAAAGTTGATTATTTTATTATAAAAGTGTGACTTTTATCATAATTGAATTTCATGCATAAAGGTATGCATAAAAGTTGATTATTTTATTATAAAAGTGTGTCTTTTATTATATTGAATTTCATGCATAGAGGTATTTATAAAAGTTGATTATTTTATTATAAAAGTGTGACTTTTATCATAATTGAATTTCATGCATAGAGGTATGCATAAAAGTTGATTATTTTATTGTAAAAGTATTACTTTCATCATATTGAATTTCATGCATAGAGGTATGCATGAAATATATTCTTTTTATACTAAAAGTGTGATTTTCATCATAAATGGATTTTATGCATAACTTAGATGCATAAGAGAAATTCTTTTATTCTAAAAGTGTAATTCCTACCAAATTGAATTTATGTATAAGAAGATGCATAAAAGTTTGATTTTTAATTCAAAGTGTCATTCTCATCTAAATTGAATTTATGCATAGGAAGATGCATAAAAGAATAAAATTTCAATTCAAAAGCGTTATTCTCATCCAAATTGAATTTATGCATAGGAAGATGCATAAAGATGGATTTTTAATTCAAAAATGTCAATTCTCATCCAAATTGAATTTATGCATAGGAAGATGCATAAAAGATTGAATTTTAATTCAAAAGTGTCATTTTTTATTTAAAATGAAATTATGCATAGGAAGATGCATAAAAGATTAATTTTTAATTCGAAAGTGCTAGTCTTCATAAATGGAATTTATGCATAAATAAAAATGTAGAGAAATCTTATATCAAATATAAGAATTCTCTTGTATTCTATAAAAAGATATGAAATGTGATAAGACGTGATAAGAGGTGTATGAGATGTGATAATATGTGATAAGATGCGTATGGGAAGTGATAAGATGTGATAAGAGGTGTATGAGATGTGATAAGATGTGTATGAGATGTGTATGAGATGTGTATGAGATGTGATAAGATGTATATGGAATGTGTTAGGGCGAGAATGGATGTAATATGGATGTATGGATGTAGATACGGATATGTATATATGAATGTGAATGTGGATGTGAATGTGTATGTATGAATGTGAATGTGGATGTGGATGTGGATGTATGGATATGAATGTGGATGTGGATGTGGATGTATGGATGTAGATACGGATGTGGATGTATGTATGTGGATGTGGATGTATGAATGAGGATGTGAAAATGGATGTATGCATGGATGTGTATGTAGAATAATGAATGTGAATGTGTATGGGAAATAATGTGTCGTCGATATGAGTGAATGGATGATGATGAATACATATGAATGGAATGTGGACTAAGGAGGATAAAATGGAAAGACGAGAGTTCGATATAGAAACTGTATTTTGTGAACTGTTTGTAAATGACTATTTTATATCAAGAATGGTGGGGAAGCATTTTGACCGTCTTGTGGATTAAGGTCATGGAGACCTAACTGATAAAGTTGCAACTGAACTGACGGAGAGTCAACGGAGAACGTCTCGCGTAGCAAGGTCGGTCAAGGTCTTGACCAGCCTCGGTTCGATTTAAATGGTGAGCTTCCGGTACGGTGGATTAGGGACCAAGGAAGCGGCCTATGAGTGAAGCGCTAGGTCACCTGCGAAGGATCCTAGAGGGTGCTGACCATACGGTGCTCGGGCTCTGGGTCGCCGAAGATACCCACACGTGCGCCGAAGATATTGGAACAAGAAGTAAGAGTTGTTTTCTGAAACCGGGCATGGATCTGGTTGATTGACCTTGCTGGTCCTCAACGGATGAGTCCATGGCTCTTTTATATGGATCTGTGGTTGATTTTGCTGATCTTCCACGGTGATTCCATTCTATTATATGAATATATTGCCGGTGAGCTAGGAACTATGGAAAAGGCCCCTGAATGAACAGGTGGTGAGCGTTCTGGTTGCCAATGATGCCATAAGTATACCGATGAATGAATGACTGGAAATAAGGATTTAACCAGAGACTTTGAGGATTGTCATCAGTGACATAATGGTTTCATTAAAGGATTGTTTTAAAGTTAGCTGATGCTAAGAAAAAGGCAATTTCATATTGGGTGTGTAAGTGGTGTGACTAGTTTTATGTTTGCATGAACTTCCGGCTAGGGGGCCTTGGAAATCTTTTCCTTGGTACCCGAGACAAAACCTAACCAAATTCTTAATTGGATCCCATCACTACAGTGGTTGGGCGGTTGGCTAACCCATGGGACTGGATGGGGTTAGGCTAGACTGATGGATCCGTAAATCGAGACTCAATTTCTGTTATTACGATAGATAAAGTAAATCCCGGATAGTAATTGTTCTATGGATAGGAATCCACGGCTATGCCTCTTGATAGGAAAAAAAGCGTTGATCCCAATGATCCAAGTGCAAGTTTCTTCCTTGATCCGACCGAGTATCTTTATAGGTGCAGTCGGATCAGTGTGATCAGTAATGATCTTGACTACGTTAGAGTAAAAAGTTATCCTGGTGGAATCGCTCGTGCTTTTCGGGTAAGGAAAGTTTTTCCGGGTTTGGTTTTGGAAAAACCGACGGATTAGTCTCTTGTCCAGATATCCGTGGACGAGGCCCCGAGTGTGGGTCCCTGCCCCACGCATGAAGTGCTACTTCCGCTGCTAGTACCCCGAATCCGTCGCATGGTGGAGACAGGGATCTCACATCATCCATTCACTCATATCGACATCACTTCATTTCACATACACATTCACATTCATTATTCCACATACAAATCCACATTCGTACATCCACATCCACATCCACATCCATACATCCACATCCACATCCATATCCATACATCCATTTCCACATCCACATCTGCATTCATACATCCATTTTCACATCCACATTCATACATCCATATCCACATCCACATTCATACATCCACATCCACATCCACATCATACATCCACATCCACATCCACATCCACATTCATACATCCACATCCACATCATCCATTCATCCATCTACATCAACCCACATCATTCACACATCAAACCACATCATCCATACATCAATCTATATTAAACCACATCATCCATACATCAATCTACATTAATCTACATCATTCACACATCAAACCACATCATCCATTCATCCATCTACATCAATCCACATCATTCACACATCAAACCACATCATCCATATATCCATCCACATTAATCTACATCATTCACACATCAAACCACATCATCCATTCACATCCGATTCACATGCCATCATTCATTCACATCCCTTATCATTCATTCATATCACGATTCACATTCCATCACATTCCTTCACATCTTATACCATTCATTCACATCCTAATTCACAGGACATCACATCCATTCATCCAATTTCATTTATCTGATTCATATCAGTTCCATCTATCCATTTACATCTCTCTGATTCCTATCACATCTCATCACATCTATTTATAGAATGTAAGAGAATTCTAATTTTTTGATATAAAGATTCTTTACGCATCTAATTAGGCATAAAGACAACTTTAGTAAGAATAACACTTTTATAAAAATCCTTTTAGGCATAAATTCAATTTTAAGGAAAATAACCCTTTCGAATTAAAAATAAACCATTTATGCATTTTACTATGGATAAATTCCATTTTAATGAGAATAATACTTTCAAAAAAAAAAAATCTTTTATGCATCTTCCTATGCATAAATTCAATTTAAATGAGAATGACACTTTTGAATTAAAAATCAATCTTTTATGCATCTTCTTATGCATAAAATCAATTTAAATGAGAATGACACTTTTGAATTAAAAATCAATCTTTTATGCATCTTCCTATGCATAAAATCAAAATTGATGAAAATAACTCTTTTGAACTAAAAACAGATTTCTTTTTGCATCATTCTATGCATAAAATCAAAATTGATGAAAATAACTCTTTTGAACTAAAAATAGATTTCTTTATGCATCTTTCTATGCATAAAATCAAAATTGATGAAAATAACTCTTTTGAAATAAAAATAGATTTCTTTATGCATCTTTCTATGCATAAAATCAAAATTGATGAAAATAACTCTTTTGAAATAAAGATAGATTTCTTTATGCATCTTTCTATGCATAAAATCAAAATTGATGAAAATAACTCTTTTCAAATAAAAATAGATTTCTTTATGCATCTTTCCATGTATAAATCCAATTTAGTAGGAATTACACTTTTAGAACAAAAGAATTTCTCTTATGAATCTTCCCATGCATAAAAACTAAATCCAATGAAAAATAACTCTTTTAAAATAAAAACTTTCTTTTATGCATCTATTTATGCATAAATGAAATTCTGATGAAAGTCACACTTTTATAATAAAATAATTTCTTTTATGCATAAAATCCATTTATGATGAAAATCACACTTTTAATATAAAAAATTTCTTTTATGCATCCATTTATGCATAAAAATCATTTATGATGAAAATAATATTTTTATAATCAAACTAACAATTTTTATATGCTCCCTTCTATGCATAGAATTTAATTCTAAAGAAGTAACACTTTTTTTGATAAAATATTTTTAGTATGCATTTTTCTATACTTAGGATGAAAAATAACACTTTAAGAATACATATACGATGGGAATTACTCTTTTTGAATAAAGAAAAGTAAAACTTATTTTACACAATTTTAGAAAACTTTGCCATAACCTCCTTTGTATGGCTGACCATTTTTTAATTTTTAACGCTCTAAAATTAATTAGAATTTCACCAAGAGTATTTAAATCATTCTAATGTAAACATTTTCTATTTATTTAAGAGAAACATTATGAAAAACTTGATTTTATCCAATAATCATTCATCTAGAATAAAGAATGGTTGGATTTACTAAAGAAGAGAGGGGAATGCCTTTTGAATGAGGCATAACATCATATTCATTTTAGAGAAGACAAAAATAATAAAAACCATAAAATGAACAGAAAAAAAGAGAGAATTTCCAACTTACGAAGGAATTTGAGAGCTTTCCTTTGGCTTGATGGTTTGAGAAATCTACTCTTGTTTGAAACAAGAGTGGCCACCAATCTTTAGAAGAGGGAAGGTAAAAAACTAATGAATTATGAGTAAATTCACAGTTTTTGGCTCTTGTTGGGAGAAGCAGGGTAACAGTGCAAAAAACACTATTAAGCTTCAACAAAGGGGGAGGGTTCTATTTATAGGAAAAAGTGAGCCTCTAACCAAGCAAACTGATTCTAGAATTTTCCAGATCAGTTTGGTCAATTTTTGACCATTTTTAGGTCAGTTTAGCTTACTTTTTGGAGATAGACTTGAATTTGGAGAGAGGAGAGATGAAATATCTTAATTTTTGATAATTTTAAACTCCACCACACATGTGAAGTAGGTGCCTCCTTCATGAGGGGGAATCCCCATCTTGAGGTGTCAAAAATTCATCATTTCACTAAATATCTCTTCTTTTTTTAACTAATATCCTTGTCCTTACTCAACTCTTCATCTTATGTGAGTATTTACTCATTTTTGGGGGGATTTTCTTTATTTCTTCCATTTATCTCCTCCACACATTTGGATGAATCTGATTGGTCCCTCAAAACCTTAATTTAAAATTTTTAGAAAATCTGGACCCCCAAGATAAGGCCTTTTGAACAGATTACAATTTATTTTGAATGCACGTTCTGAAAATCTTTTTGAACTTCTGTTTTGGGAGAGCTTATTTAAATACAAAGAGATATTTTTCCATCCAAAAATATCCAAAATCTGAATAATCTCTCTCTAGAATATTTTCTCTCTCTAGGCCAAAATAGGTAGAAACAAGATCTTTTATATTTCTGAAGAGGGATTTGACTACAGGGGAAGATACTAGACATCCTGAGAGGCTGGGAAGGAATCTTACATTCTACCCCACTTAAAAAACACAAGATGTCCTCATCTCGCAAGTGAGTATAATCTCTTTCATCATCTTCTTCTTCTTCAATCATTTCCAGCGTTACTGCCTTGGAACTGGACGGCCGATTTGGGAACAACTCTGAGTTGGAGGTCTTGCATTACTTTGGATTGAAATTGCAGGTTGGATAGAGGGTCTACCTCTGGGATTTCCCTGATTTTGGCAGATAGAACCCTGATTACTCTGAACGGAAGGGGTTGGAGTATGGAATCTTGATCCCTGATTTTCCTGCCTTGAAAACCTTGATCCAAAAGGAGTTGGGCAATCCATGTTGCGATGTCCAAACCCTTGACAGTTATAGCATTTCACTCTCTTATTCAAGGGTAGAACTTCTGAAATTGAAATCCAGGGGATTGAGTTTCGAGAAAAGGACATTTCTTCCATTCTGGAACTTCCCATATCCTGGGTTTGACCCTAATATCTCTTAGGCGGAGGAAGGCTGGAATCATCTTCTGGGAATAAAAACCTTTTGAAAGTATTCAAAGGTTCGTTCAGTCCCCGAATGAACCTGGCCATCAACTGTTCTTCATCCACCAGCGGAGGCGAGTATCTGAGGAGGAGGGCGAATGCTTGGTGATATGCTTCAATAGTTCTACTCCCTTGGGTTAACTCTAAGAATTCGTTCATCTTTGTTTCTAAAAAGCCAGGAGGACAAAATCTTATCCTTAGGTAAATTTTGAGATCAGTCCAGGTTTGGGTATTTTGATCAAGACAGTTTGTCACGAAGTGGTTTCTCCATGCCACTCTAGCTGTCTCCACTATCTTCAGCCTTGTAAGAGCCATTTTGCTCTTCTCATTGTACCCGGTGACATCGAGGTATTCTTCCATTGATTCGATCCACTTGTCCACAGCGTCGCCCAAGTTTTCCCCTTCACCCTTGAAAGGTCCAGGCTGCGAACTATGAAGAGTTTTACGAACATCCAGGTCCAACTCTTCTTCATCGAGTTGGGGGTTAACATTTCTACCATGGCGACCTCAATACATGTTCCTATCAATACGAAAATTCTTGTTAAGTCTCTTTATTTATGATTCAATCCGATTTTTGATTCAACTGATTCCGGGGTTCTCTAAATAGGTCGGCTCCCCACAGAATCAAGGGATAAAGATACTCATATAGAACACATTATCAGTTAACAATTCATTCAGAATATCTCATTCATATCTTTAACACAATAATGGTCCATCAGACTAATTTTTTCCATCTGAACAGTCCTCCACCATGGGGATTTCAATTTTTCAGATTTTTAATTTATCACCCCTTAACTTGATCCACTCGACAAAAGTTAATAATAGCAATCTGCCAGCACAATCCACTAATCTCATGATTGGTTGAAGTCATTAACGTCATTCCAGTTGAGAACATCATCACAGGGACTTGTCCTATTCATCCTCATTGCGGTTTCACTCAGCTTATTACATTTCCACCAAATTTCAGGGATCATCATTTTTCAATCAGAATCCAAATCAACTCATCAGTTCTCAACCAGAATTTAAAAATCATATCAACCACATTCAAATTCATCATCTGGATAGCATTAATGCTTATAATTTCAAGTCTTAGATTTACTCGTATATACTGCCAGTAAAGAGCTACAGTTATACCCTTGGGTATATACGGGTAGTCATGGTTCTTAGAACTATAAGGTAAATACCATCATATCTAGGCCTCAAGCAAGTCAGGGATTCCATACAATTGCGGTACTTCCATCTGAAGACCCAATTACCAATTTATGAATTTCAGTTTGAATATCAAATTGTATGAATTTTATCACACAATTACAACCTTTTAGTGTGTTTTGATAAATTTTTGACATATTTGGCTTCTCGGTTGATCCTCATTAGCCAAATAGCTCTGATACCAACTGTAAGATCCATATCCCCACCGCGCAACAAATTCAGGGGTGCTAGCAACGAAAGTAGCACTTCTTAGGCGGGGCAAGGTCCCACACTTGGGGCCTTGCCCACGGATATCCAAACAAGAGACTAATCCATCGGTTTTTCCAAAACCGAACCCAGAAAAACTTCCTTTGCCCGGAAAGCACGGGCGATTCCACTAGGATAACTTTTTTGTAACGTAGTCAAAAGCCTTAACTAACTGAGCTCATCTGACCAAACCCGTAAGTCCCATAGGCAGATCAGGGAAAAAGACTGTACTTGGGTCATAGAGACCAACGCTTTTTTCCTCATTGAGAGAGGCACAACCGTTTGATTCTTTTCCATAGAACAACTTTTGTCCAGAATTTACTTCATCTATCGAACTAAACAGAAATTGAGTCTCGATTTACGGATCCATCAGTACATCCTAACCCTATCCACTACCATGGGTTAGCCAACCACCCAACCACTGTAGTGATGGAATCCAATTAAGAATTCGGTTAGGTTTTGTCCCAGGTACCAGGGAAAAGAGCTCCCAGGCCCCCTAGCCAGATGTTCATGCAAACATAAAACTAGTCACACCACTTACACACCCAATATGAAATTGCCTTTTTTCTCAGCATCAGCTATCTTTAAAACAATCCTTTAATGAAACCATTGTGTCACTGATCACAATCCTCAAAATCTCTGGTTGAATCCTTATTTCCAATCATTCCTTCATCGGTGTACTTATGGCATCATTGGCAACCAGAATGCTCACCACATGTTCACTCAGTGGCCTTTTCGATAGTTCCTAGCTCATAACCAGCAATATATTCACATAACAAAATGGAATCTCATAGAAGATCAGCAAGATCAACCAACAGATTCATATAAAATAACCATGGACTCATCCGTTGAGGACCACAGCAAGGTCAATCAACCAGATCCATGCCCAGTTTCAGAAAACAACTCTTACTCCTTGTTCCAATATCTTCCACGACGCACGTGTGGGTATCTTCAGCGACCCAGAGCCCGAGCACCGTATGGTCAGCACCCTCTAGGATCCTTCGCAACAGGTCACCTAGCGCTTCACTCATAGGCCGCTTCCTTGGTCCCTCATCCACCCTACCGGAAGCTCACCATTTAAATCAAACCGAGGCTGGTCAAGACCTCGGCCGACCATGCTACGCGAGACGTCCTCCGTTGACTCTCCGTCAATTGTTGCAACTTTATCAGTTAGGTCTCCACGACCTTAATGAGAAAACGATCAAAATGCTTCCCCAACATTTTGACATAAAACAGTCATTTACAAACAGGTCACAAATATAATTTCTATAATGAACTCTCGTCTTTCCACATTATTCCTCATCAGTCCACATTACTTATTTCACATTCCATTCATATGTGTACTCATTCTCATCCAATCACATTATTTTCCATCTCATCACATCAGATTCATTCACATCACATATCACATCATTTTCCATCTCATCACATCAGATTCATTCACATCACATATCATTTATTCACATCCCAATTCACATGTCATCACATCTCATCCATTCACTCATATCGACATCACTTCATTTCACATACACATTCGTATTCATTATTCCACATACACATCCACATTCATACATCCACATCCACATCCATACATCCATTTTCACATCCACATCTGCATCCATACATCCATTTTTACATCCACATTCATACATCCATATCCACATCCACATTCATATATCCACACCCACATCATCCATTCATCTATCTACATCAACCCACATCATTCACACATAAAACCACATCATCCATACATCAATCTACATTAATCTACATCATTTATACATCAATCTACATTAATCTACATCATTTACACATCAAACCACATCATCCATTCATCCATCTACATCAATCCAAATCATTCACACATCAAACCACATCATCCATATATCCATCCACATTAATCTACATCATTCACACATCAAACCACATCATCCATTCACATCTGATTCACATGCCATCATTCATTCACATCCCTTATCATTCATTCATATCACGATTCACATGCCATCACATTCTTTCACATCCTATATCATTCATTAACATCCTAATTCACAAGACATCATATCCATTCATCCAATTTCATTTATCTAATTCATATCAATTCCATCCATGCATGTACATCTATCTGATATTCCTATCACATCTTATCACATCTACTTATAGAATGTAAGAGAATTCTAATTTTTTGATATAAAGATTCTTTACTTATCTAATTAGGCATAAAGACAACTTTAGTAGGAATAACACTTTTATAAAAATCCTTTTATGCATCTATTTAGGCATAAATTTCATTGTAAGAAAAATAACCCTTTCGAATTAAAAATAAACCTTTTATGCATTTTACTATGCATTTTACTATGCATAAATTCCATTTTAATGAGAATAACACTTTCAAAATAAAAATAAATCTTTTATGCATCTTCCTATGCATAAATTCAATTTAAATGAGAATGACACTTTTGAATTAAAAATCAATCTTTTATGCATCTTCCTATGCATAAAATCAAAATTGATGAAAATAACTCTTTTGAACTAAAAATAGATTTCTTTATGCATCATTCTATGCATAAAATCAAAATTGATGAAAATAACTCTTTTGAACTAAAAATAGATTTCTTTATGCATCTTTCTATGCATAAAATCAAAATTGATGAAAATAACTCTTTTGAAATAAAAATAGATTTCTTTATGCATCTTTCTATGCATAAAATCAAAATTGATGAAAATAACTCTTTTGAAAAAAAAAATTTCTTTATGCATCTTTCCATGCAAAAATCCAATTTAGTAGGAATTACAATTTTAGAATAAAAGAATATCTCTTATGCATCTTCCCATGCATAAAAACTAAATCCAATAAAAAATAACTCTTTTAAAATAAAAACTTTCTTTTATGCATCTATTTATGCATAAATTCAATTCTGTTCAAAGTCACACTTTTATAATAAAATAATTTCTTTTATGCATAAAATCCATTTATGATGAAAATCACACTTTTAATATAAAATTTTTTTTATGCCTCCATTTATGCATAAAAATCATTTATGATGAAAATAACATTTTTATAATCAAACTAACAATTTTAATATGCTCCCTTCTATGCATAGAATTTAATTCTAAAGAAGTAACACTTTTTTTGATAAAATATTTTTAGTATGCATTTTTCTATACTTAGGATGAAAAAAAACACTTTAAGAATACATATACGATGGGAATTACTCTTTTTGAATAAAGAAAAGTAAAACTTATTTTACACAATTTTAGAAAACTTTGCCATAACCTCCTTTGTATGGCTGACCATTTTTTAATTTTTAACTCTCTAAAATTAATTAGAGTTTCACCAAGAGTATTTAAATCATTCTAATGTAAACATTATCTATTTATTTAAGAGAAACATTATGAAAAACTTGATTTTATCCAATAATCATTCATCTACGATAAAGAATGGTCAGATTTACTAAAGAAGAGAGGGGAATGCCTTTTGAATGAGGCATAACATCATATTCATTTTAGAGAAGACAAAAAACATAAAACCATAAAATGAACAGAAAAAAAGAGAGAATTTCCAACTTACGAAGGAATTTGAGAGCTTTCCTTTGGCTTGATGTTTTGAGGGATCTACTCTTGTTTGAAACAAGAGTGGCCACCAATCTTTAGAAGAGGGAAGGTAAAAAACTAATGAATTATGAGTAAATTCACAGTTTTTGGCTCTTGTTGGGAGAAGCAGGGTAACAGTGCAAAAAACACTATTAAGCTTCAACAAAGGGGGAGGGTTCTATTTATAGGAAAAAGTGAGCCTCTAACCAAGCAAACTGATTCTAGAATTTTCCAGATCAGTTTGGTCAATTTTTGACCATTTTTTAGGTCAGTTTAGCTTTTTTTTTTGGAACTAGACTTGAATTTAAAGAGAGGACAGATGAAATATCTCAAATTTTTATAATTTTAAACTTCACCACACATGTGAAGTAGGCGCCTCCTTCATGAGGGGGAATCCCCATCTTGAGGTGTCAAAAATTTATCATTTCACTAAATATCTCTTCTTTTTTTAACTAATATCCTTGTCCTTAGTCAACTCTTCATCTTATGTGAGTATTTACTCATTTTTGGGGGGATTTTCTTTATTTCTTCCATTTATCTCCTCCACACATTTGGATGAATCTGATTGGCCCCTCAAAACCTTAATTTAAAATTTTCAGAAAATCTGGACCCCCAAGATAAGGCCTTTTGAACAGATTACAGTTTATTTCGAATGCACCTTCTGAAAATCTTTTTGAACTTCTGTTTTGGGGGAGCTTATTTAAATACAAAGAGATATTTTTCCATCCAAAAATATCCAAAATCTGAATAATCTCTCTCTAGAATATTTTCTCTCTCTAAGTCAAAACAGGTAGAAACAAGATCTTTTATATTTCTTAAGAGGGATTTGAATACATGGGAAGATACTGGACATCCTGAGAGGCTGGGGAGGATCTTACACATAGAGCCTACCAAATGAATCCAAAGTATTCTAGTAGAATGGTCAAGGACTCGGAGATTGACAAACTCATTGAAGCTAGATTCATTTATGATATAGAGCACACGGAATGGCTATCCCTAATAGTCATAATACCTGAGAAAATCGGGAAGATGCGGTTTTGTGATAATGTTAAAAGTTCAATGCAACCATGGTGAAAGAACATTACCTATTGCCATTTATAGAGCATGTGCTGGAAGAACGAGTAGCAGGTAAGGAGGCATACAGCTTCCTTCATGGGATCTCCGGTTATACCCAAGAAAAAATAGACCCAAATGAACAACATAAAACTCCATCTGCCACAAAATGGGGCACTTATACATATAGGGTAGGTATGCTTTTCGACCTATCCAATACCAATTGATTGTAGGGCAACCGTATGATTGGGCTAAGACAGAATCATGAGGCACTATCCTCAAGAATTTAAATATGTCGACATCCTTAAGCTAGCCAAGCCCACTTTGGGAGGGGGGTTGTTGAAGGATATGGTATCACCACCAAGAAAGTTCTACTTGACTGTAGGACAACTATACAATCACGAGGCACTCAAGAATTTGAATATGTCAACATCCTTGAGCAAGCCCAATCTGGGGTAGCTAGAGGATATTTCTCCGCAGACACTACAAGCTAAAAAAAGTTCTACTTGGTAGGCTTGTGGTGGTCCACACTGTTTGGAGAGGCGGCTGAATTTGTAAAAGGCTACGATGAATGTCAATGATTTGCTGGTATTCATAACCGCCGTGAGAGATAAAATGATTTGCTGGTATTCATAACCGCCGTGATAAAATGCCCCACCTTGTAGTGTCTCTTCAACCATTTGAAAAGGGGGAATTGACTTTATTAGACCATTAGTCCGGTGGCCCATGGTACTCAAGCGTGATTCATCATGGTCTCTACCTCTCACATACTGTTGTATCAAGCGGGTAGAGGCCCATGTGACCCAAAAGTGTGATGCTACATAGGCAACAACCAAATTCCGTTACGAGAATATAGTTACTAGATTTGGATATCCACTTAAACTAGTAAGCGATAACTTCATCAATAACGTAATCAAGTCCTTGAGTGAACTTATGGTCATACATTACAAATACTCTGTTAAGAAATCAAGCATGATTAAGCTCAAGGTGGGTTAGAACTATATGAGAACATGATTAAGCATATCGATTAAGATAATACACAGAATAAGATTAAGCCAGTACCAAGATAATGACAATAATTAAGAACTACACCATCATAGCCGCATTCCATTGGAGTTGATGCAGGTACATCCTTTTATAGCGCTCATGGAGCTCCCTACTCTCACAAGATACATATGTGCACCCTTGTGTCACGTGTCTCCTTGGACTTTCCATGTGCTATCGTTTTGACCTTTGACTTCACTTTTTACGAATGATCATACAAATCAACCTTTGCCAATGTTTCCTAGGTCTATTCCTTTTATAATATGCATGATTCTCCCCTTGCTCTACGCATGTTTCACCTTGACACATTGCATTTCTCAACACCTCCCCTCAATGTGATGAGAGTCTTAACACCTAGCTTTAACCTGGCCTCCTACACTCCATACTCATATGGCTGGCGCCGTCCGTCTAGGTTGCTCTATGAGCTACAATGTTGGCTTGGCCGTCTTGACATTTTACACATCGGGAGAGTGGGGCTATAACTAGGTGTAAAGAGCCATGCTCCTCATATCATCTAGAAAAGATGCTCGTTGTTGCCTCCATCCTGGGAGGCCTCATCACATTGTCTTCCTTCTTCGTCATTACATTGGCTTCTTCGGCTCCCTTTTTATGCCAGCAATACTTTTCTATGTGATCAATTTCGCCACTATGATGGTAGGTCTTTGTCCTTGCTCCTTCTCTATTTCTTGATCCTAGTCCTCTTGAGAAGAGTGCTTTCTTCTCACTTGATATAGCTTGGGTTGTCCTCCCCCAAGTCCGCTTCTCCTCTTCTCCAAGCGACGAGTGTTGCTTTCACTCCTACAATGGTCGGATTTGGGAAGTTCTTCCAAGTAGCCACTAAGGGTTCATACTCCTCAAGTGTCATGCTTTTTAACAGTATGGCTATGGCATCCTCTTCCTCTGTTGGTGCCCCAATGCCAACCAATTGTTGTTGTGTCATGCTCTTCATTTTGTTAAGGTGTGCTGAAAGCGATTCACTATCTTTAATGTGTCCAAGCCAAAGAATTACATTTTTAAGCTTATTTTTGAATTCTTTTATTTTTCCCCAAAAAATTTATCTAGCTCATCCCAACCACCCTATGATGTATCTTACGATGCAATATGATGAAAAAACCCATCTCCCAATCCTAATGCAATGATGGCTAATCCTTTTTTCATCCTAGCTTAACCATCTGTTCTTTTCATCCCCTTCATCCTCCGGACATTTTCCCCTTCCATTTACAATGCTCCATAGCCTTCACTAACATAGATTTGATTTTAACTTGCCATGTGTGGAAGGATTCCCCTTTAAACTTCTCAAGCACAAATGAAGCAGTCATTTTAGGGCTGAGAAGGTCTTAACACTCGAGTACTACTTAAGGTCATTATCTAATCTCAACACAAGAGAGTTTTTAATGCAAGTGACGACTTCTTGACACTAAACCCAGTTCCCATTTTCTAATCTACCTTCAATTAATCCCAATCGCATATCTTAATGATAAGATTAATGCCAAAAAGAATTGTGATTAGCAAGCCGTGAGCTTGGAGACTTCAATTGAGCTTGTAGGAGCACTTCTTTATGGGGATTTTTACCTATATTAGATGACTTTTATGAGGGGAATGGGAAAATGTAAGCATTGAAGATATCATTGGGAAGCTTACACCTTGTATAAAAGTAAGCATGGACGGTATCATTGAGAAGCTTACACCTTGTATAATCATTTGCCATGCTTGAAACACCCTCTTCATCCTCAGCACCGAAATCTTAAAGGAAGTCGACCCAAATTCATCCCACGGCTGAAAAATGGCAATTTTTACTTGCTGGTTGGTGCTCCATGTGAAGCTTACAATCTGCTCCATGCTTGCCCCATGGTTGTTGTAGAAGGTGAAGCTAACTAACCCTAAACATGCTCCATATCCATGCAAAGTCTCAAAGAAGAAGAGGGAAGAAGCAAAAATGTAGACACAACATTTTTCCCAATTCTGGTGGTCCAATGTTTTTAATAAGTTGGTTGACCCGACCCAAAAATTTGGTCCCTAAATTCAAAAATTGGCCCAAATCTCACACAAAAACCTCTGAAACATGGCTAACTGAAGATGAATCTTGTATTTCCACCGTCTTCCCCATCAATATCGAGAAAATACAGGAAGAAAGTATGCAAGAAATCAAAAAAATATCAAAATCACACATAAGAGTCCATTCTCTTGCAAATCTATTACCAGCAAAATTCCCACGATCGAGATCAGAGCTCTGAGACCAATTGAAATGGATGCCCGAATAATGTTAAATAGGTCAACCTAGCAGGACGTGATAAGGATCCCAAACCAGTATACATTGGGAAGGGGGGGTTGTTGGAGGATATTTCTCTACAGACTGGTACCACCACCAAGAAAGTTCTACTTGACTGTAGGACAACTGTACAATCACGAGGCACTCATACAAATCAACCTTTGCCATTTTGATTTCCAAAAATCTAGGGGGACAAAATCTCTTTCTCAAATAGGTTTTTAGGTCGTTCCAGGATTGAGTATTTCTGTCTAGACGGTTGGTGTCACAGTGGCTCCCCCATGCTACTCTGGTTGTTTCCACTATTTTCAGCCTGGCAAGAGCCATTTTGCTCTGCTCATTGTAGCCTGTGACGTCAAAATATTCTTCCATGGCTTCCACCTATTTCTCCACATAGCCTCAACCAGGTTCTCCCCTTCTCCTTTGAAGGGTCCTGGCTGAGTCCTATGAAGAGCCTTGCAAACACCAGGGTCAAGCTCGTCATCTTCAGAGAGAGGGTCTGGCTGACGGCCAGGGTTTCCTCGTCTCATGATTCTGCCAAAATGTATATATTACTAAATTTTTATTTTGATATCATCCACGAGATCCTAAGACTTAAGAGGTTCGAAAAACAAGACAATGATCTTATTGGAGATCTATGACATATGTCCGATAACAATTTTTTCTTTATCTGATCGTCCATAAACTATCACTTATACAACAGGGAATTTTTCTCCAGAAAACATTTCTTTATTTATATAAAAGTTGCAATATGTACATAGAGCAGCTCGGCTCTAGAATTCAAAATCTCCTCGTCGGGAGACGCATAAGACGAGGGTACTGGGCCATAGCCATGCCTTGATACAAACGTTCATTTACTGACAAGGGAGCTATTATCTTTTCCTTAGGAATAAAGCAACTAAGGAGTCTGTAGACTTGGCATGAAAGTCTGAAATTTTGAGGCTTTGAATGTTATAGAATGACACCATGTACCATTTTCAGCTTTAACAGAATCATGGCCAATGAGAGGTTCTGCCTTAACATTGCACGTCGATCCACAAGAGGCGTGGACATACTGCCCTGCAAACCACTTATGTTGTGGTCTCTCCGCTGGGTCTCAGGAAAATATAAATCCTCGAAATGGCTTGCGAGTCTTGCTCGGCTTGTTCGAGTCGAAGCGGAAGAGATGAGATGCTCAAAGGCGAACGCAGTCTAGGTGAGGTCGAGAATACCAGATAAGTATGGAACTTCCATCTATAATTTCCAATTCAATTTATAAGTTTTTAATTTGTTTTTGAAGTTTATTCAACATAATATTAACAAGCGAAAACATTATTTCCCAGACTTACTTTAAAAAAAAAGTTTTAAGCAATTTCTGCTACTGTTACGTAAATTTACAACAGCGCTCTCATACCAACTGTGAGATCCCATTGCCCCCTCTGTGCACCGGCGGATTCCCGGATGGTAACAACGGAAGTAACTTCCTCTTGTGCGGGGTAGGGTTTCTCACACTTAGGGCCTTGCCCTCAAATGTCTGGGCACGAGACTAGGCTGGTGGTCATTCCGAAAACCGAAACCGAGAAAATTTTCCATGCCCGAAAAGTGGGGACGATTCCACCATTTTTATTTTCTTAACGAATTTTTCTAACGAGGTCAAGATACTGAACTAATCTTTATCTGAATAATCCAAATAGAAGGGAAACTATTAAAGACTTAACTTGAATGAATCAACGCTTTTTTCCTGATTGAATCAGGAACAGTCATTGATTTATTCTTTAGAGAAGTCTTCAGGATTCTAATTCTTTCACAGAGTATTTACTTAATCATTTACCAATTTTCAAGGAAATTAATTAGGCATAGGATTAAAGGGAACTGTTATTTTGATATAAAAATAAAATTCTTTTATGCATAAAAATTGATATTAGTGAAAGTAACACTTTTACAATAAAAAAATTTCTTTTATGCATTATTTATGCATAAAAATCAATAATGATAAAAGTAACAGTTTTATATAGAAAAAATATTATTTCATGCATACTTTTATGCATAAAAATCAATAATGATAAAAGTAACACTTTTATAATTAAAACATTATTCTTTTATGCATCCCTTTATGTATAAAAATCAATAATGATGAAAGTAACACTTTTATAATAAAAAAATTATTCTTTCATGCATACTTTTATGAATAAAAATCAATAATGATAAAAGTAACACTTTTATAATTTTAAAAAAATTCTTTTATGCATCCCTTTTATGAATGAAAATCAATAATGATGAAGTAACACTTTTATAATAATAAAATTTATTCTTTTATGCATCAAAATCCATTTTGATGAAAGTAACACTTTCATAATAATGAAAAAATTCTTTTATACATAAAATCCATTTTGACGAAAGTAACACTTTCATAATTAAAAAAATTATTCTTTTATGCATAAAAATCCATTTTGATGAAAGTAACACTTTCATAATTAAAAAAATTATTCTTTTATGCATGAAAATCCATTTTGATGAAAGTAACACTTTCATTTAAAAAAAATATTCTTTTATGCATAAAAATCTATTTTGATGAAAGTAACACTTTCATAATTAAAACAATTATTCTTTTATGCATAAAAATCCATTTTGATGAAAGTAACACTTTCATAAAAAAGAAATTTATTTTTTTATGCATAAAAATCCATTTTGATGAAAGTAACACTTTCATAATAAAAAAAGTTATTCTTTTATGCATAAAAATCCATTTTGATGAAAGTAACACTTTCATAATTTAAAAAAAATATTCTTTTATGCATTAAAAAAATAATCAATATGCATCTTCTATGCATGAAAATGACACTTTTGGAAAATAGAAACGATAGGGATTACTCTTTTAGAATAATAAAGGATAATACTTATTTCCAATTTTTTTGAAAAATTTTGCCATAACCTTTGTATGGCTGACCATTTTAAGCATTCTAAACTAAACAATTTTCACTTTTAAATGAGAAATAATATGAAAGTTTAATTCCAACTATTAGTTCACTTAACTAGGATAAAGAAGGAGTGATTTTAAGAATGAGAGAGGGGGAAAGCCTTTCCACAAGGCATAGCATCCATTTATCACTTCAAACAACACAAAAATTAAAAAGCATAAAAAGAATAAAGAAAAATATAAGATTTCTAACTTACATAAATTCTTGGAAGCTTTCCTTTGGCTTGATGGTTTGAGGGTTCTACTCTTGTTTGTAAAAAGAGTGGCCACCAATCTTTAGAAGAGGGAAAGGTCAAAAACTAGTGAATTATTAAGAAATTCACAGTTCTTGGCTCTTGGGAGGAGTAGAGTAACAGTGCATAAACACTATTATTTTTCAACAAAGTGGGAGGCTTCTATTTATAGGAAAAAGTGAGCTCCTAACCAAGCAAATTGATTCTAGAATTTTCCAAATCAGTTTGGTCAATTTTTGACCATTTTTAGGTCAGTTCAGCTTACTTTTTGGAACTAGACTTGAAGTAGGAGAGATGAAATATCTCAATTTTTGAAGATTTAAAACTCCACCCCACATGTGAAGTAGGTGCCTCATTCATGAGGGTGGAATCCCCATTGTGTGAGGTGTCAAAAATCCATTTTTTAAGCTTTTCCTTTGGTCCTTAGTCCACTCTTCATCTTATGTGAGTATTTACTCATTTTGGGGGGGATTTTTCTTTATTTCTTCTATTTATCTTCTTCATACATTTGGATGAATTTGATTGGCCCTTAAAAACCTTAATTTGAAATTTTTCAAAAATCTGGACCCCTAGGATAAGGCCTCTTGAACAGATTATACTTGATTTCTAATGCACCTTTTGAAAATCTTTTTGAACTTCTGTTTTGGGGGAACTAGTTTTAATAAGAAGAGATATTTTTCTATCCAAAAATATTCAAAATCTGAATATTCTCTCTCTAGAATATTTTCTCTCTCTAGGTTAAAATAGGTAAAAACAAGATCTTTTATATTTCTAAAGAGGGATTTGATGAGGCTGGGGAGGAATCTTACATTCTCTCCCACTTGAAAAACACGAGATGTCCTCATCTCGCAAACTAGGGGTAATCTCGCACAGATCGCCTTCTTTCTCCCAAGTGGCATCTTCAAAAGGATAGAACTTCCATTTGACCAATAATTCTCTCAGAATTCTGTTCCTGAGAATCTTTTCTCGAACATCAAGGATTTCTTCAGGTTGGAGTTCCATCTTCCCTTGGGTTGAAGAAGTTAAGATTTCATCATCAAGCACATGATTCGGGCTTGATACATACTTTTTAAGAAGGCTGACATGAAATACATTATGTACTTTGAGATGAGGAGGCAGAAGAAGCTCGTAGGCTAATTCACCTACTTTCTTTGTAATCAAATATGGTCCACAATATCTGGGGGATAACTTCTTGTACTTCCCAAGAGATAGAGAACTTCTTTTGGGACGTACTCGAATGAAAACCATATCTGCTTCTTTGAATTCTCTATCTATCCTCTTCTTATCTGCATACTGCTTCTGTCTATCCTGGGAAGCTTTTATATCTTTGCGAATTGCTTACATCTGCTGCTCCATGTCATCAAGCATCTGTCTGGACATCTCGACCCTAATCAATGGGTCAGACCAAGTTAATAAAGTTAAGCAATCTTGTCCATACATGTGAGATCCCTGTTCCCACTGAGCAACGGATTCGGGGTACTAGCAGCGAAAGTAGCACTTCTTGCACGGGACAGGGGTCCCACACTCGGGGCCTCACCCACGGATATCCGGATAAGAGACTAATCCGTCGGTTGTTCCAAAACCGAACCCGAAAAAACTTCCTTTACCGGAAAGCACGGGCGATTCCACCAAGATAACTTTTTACTCTAACGTAGTCAAGATCATTTCTGATCAAACTGATCCAATTGCATCTATAAGATATTTGGTCGGATCAAGGGAGAAACTTGCACTTGGATCATTGGGATCAACGCTTTTTTCCCCATTCAAGAGGCACAGCCGTTGATTCCTATCCATAGAACAATTACTGTCCGGGATTTACTTTATCTATCGTAATAACAAAAGTTGAGTCTTGATTTATGGATCCATCAGTCCAGCCTAACCCCATCCAATCCCATGGGTTAGCCAACCGCCCAACCACTGTAGTGATGGGATCCAATTTGGAATTTGGTTAGGTTTTGTCCCGGGTACCAAGGAAAAGAGTTCCAAGGCCCCCTAACCGGAAGTTCATGCAAACATAAAACTAGCCACACCACTTACACACCCAATATGAAATTGCCTTTTTCTTAGCATCAGCTAACTTTAAAACAATCCTTTAATGAAACCATAGTACCACTGATCTCAATCTTCCAATTTATCTGGTTGATTCATAATTTTCCATCATTCCTTCGTCAGAGTATCTATGGCATCATTGGCAACTAGAACGCTCACCACCTGTCCACTCAGGGGCCTTTTCAATAGTTCCTAGCCCATAATACTCGGCAATATAATCACTTATAAAAATCAAGATGGACTCTCGTTGAAGATCAGCAAGATCAACCAACAGATCTATAAAAAAGGGCCATGGACTCATCCATTGAAGACCAGCAAGGTCAATCAACCAGATCCATGCCCGGTTTCAGAAAACAACTCTTACTCCTTGTTCCAATATCTTCCTCGACGCACGCGTGGGTATCCTAGGCAACCCAGAGCCCGAGCACCGTATGGTCAGCACCCTCTAGGATCCTTCGCAGGTGACCTAGCGCTTCACTCATAGGCCGCTTCTTTGGTCCCTCATCCACCGTACTACCGGAAGCTCACCATTTTAATCGAACCGAGGCTGGTCAAGACCTCGGTCGACCTTGCTACTACGCAAGACGTCCTCCATTGACTCTCCGTCAGCAGTTGCAACTTTAACAGTTAGGTCTCCACGACCTTAATCACAAGACGGTCAAAATGCTTCCCCAGCATTCTTGACATAAAACAGCCATTTACAAACAGCATTTACAAACAGTTTACAAATACAATTTCTATATTAACTCTTATTTTTTCACATTATCCCTCATTAATCCACATTACTTATTCCACATTCCATTTATGTGTACTCATCCAATCACATCATTTTCCATCTCTTCACTTCAGATTCCTTCACATCACATATCATATATTCACATCCATATCCACATCCACATCCACATTCACATCCATACATCCACATCCACATCCACATTCACATCCATACATCCATATCCACATCCATACATCCACATCCACATCCACATTCACATCCATACATCCACATCCACATCCACATTCACATCCATACATCCACATCTATATGCTTACCTCCATTTTCACATCCTCATTTATACATCCACATCCCATATCCACATTCATACATACACATCCACATCCACATTCATATCCATACATCCACATCTACATGCTTACCTCCATTTTCATATCCTCATTTATACATCCACATCCCATATCCACATTCATACATACACATCCATATCCACATCCATACATCCACATCCACATGCATACATCCACTATCACGTCCTCATTCATACATCCACATCCACATACATACATACATCCACATCCACATTCCTATTCACATCTATACATCCACATCTACATCCACATACATACATACATCCACATCCACATTCCACATTCACATCTATACAGCCACATCTACATCCACATTCACATCCATACATCCACATTCACATACATCCACATTCACCTGCCCATTCACATCTATACATCCACATCTACATCCACATACATACATACATCCACATCCACATTCCACATTCACATCTATACAGCCACATTTACATCCACATTCACATCTATGCATACACATCTTCATGCATACATCCCTTTCCACATTCATACATCCACACTCCCATCTCCACATCCACACATCCACACTCCCATCTCCACATCCACACATCCTCATACATACATCTCATTCCACATTCCCATTAATATAACCCCATATGCCTTCACATCTAATCTTTTACATCACATCCATTCTCGCCCTATCACAACCCATATACATCTTATCCTATCACATACACTTCTTACCTCATCCCATACACATCTTATCAAATCTTAATTCATCTTATCACCTCATAACTTATTTCATAAGCATCTTATCACCTCTTGTCACATCTTATACACCTCTTATCACATCCTATCACATCTCATATCTATTTATAGAATATAAGAGAATTCTTATATTTGATATAAGATTTCTTTACACATTTATTTATGCATAAATTCTATTTAAGGAGATTAATACTTTCAAAGTAAAAATCAATCTTTTATGCATACCTTTATGCATGAAATTCAAATATAATAAAAGTCACACTTTTATAATAAAATAATCAACTTTTATGCATACCTTTATGCATGAAATCCAATTATGTTAAAAGTCACACTTTTATAATAAAATAATCAACTTTTATGCATACCTCTAGCATGAAATCCAATTATGATAAAAGTAACACTTTTATAATAAAATAATCAACTCTTATGCATACTTCTATGCATGAAATTCAATTGTGCTAAAAGTAACACTTTTACATTAAAATAATAATCTTTTATGCATACCTCTATGCATGAAATCTAATTATGATAAAAGTAACACTTTTATGTTAAAATAATAATCTATTATGCATACCTCTATGCATGAAAATCAATTATGCATAATATAAAAATCAATTTCTCTATGAATATCTTCAATTAATCTAGGATGATAATTCCTAGAATATGGTAGGAAGTCCTCTTTTCATGCTTTGAATGAAATTATTTTATGCGTAATTTTTATTAAAATTTTGCCATAGCTCCGCTGCTGCTATGACTGATAAATCTCAAATTTTTCTAAGGGATAAAGCTTATCATTAAGAATTAATTAGAATGATCTCTAATTGAATCAATAATCCATAATGGATTGAATCATCAATATTCATGAAATACATAAACTAAAAGTATAGAAAAAAGCCATTAATTTGACCTCAAGTATCTAGATTAATCTTGGATTAAGGAAAAGCTTTATGAAAAGCTTCATTTGGATTGAGAATGGGTCATGAGTATGACCATTTCTTGAGTGAGAGAGAGAAATTTCATAAAAACCATTTGAATTAAGTATAAATAGAAATTTATGTAATTCTTAACTATCATTAATCAATTAACTTCAATAGCATTCATCAAATTATGTAACTCTTCACTACCATTCATCAATTAACTTCAATAACATTCAAAAACCATTCTAATTAAGCTTCTCAAGCTTGAGAGGGGTTGAGAAGAGAGAAACATTGAGAAATTATAGAAAATGATCAAAATTCACTAATTACCTTACAAATTGCTTGATTCTTTGTTCACGGTAGAGGCCCCCAACCAATCAATTGGTTAAGTATGTTGATGGAGCCACCAATGGTGGGGATTGAAGAAAGAGGGAAGCTCCAAAAACTAGTGAATTATTAATGAATTCACAGTTCTTGGCTTAGGTGGAGTAGAGTAACGATGCATAAACACTATATATTTTGCAACAAGGGGTAGGCTTCTATTTATAGGAAAAATTGAGCTCCTAACCAAACAAACTGATTCTAGAATTTTTCAAATCAGTTTGGTCAATTTTTGACCATTTTTAGGTCAGTTAAGCTAACTTTTTGGAACTAGACTTGAATGAGGAGAGAGGAGAGATGAAATATCTCAATTTTTATGAGTTTAAAACTCATTCAAGCATGTGAAATATGCACCTCCTTTAAAGAACTCCCCTTCCTTACATATGTGTCAAAATGGAATCATTATACCCAAATATCTCATATTTTTAATATTGCTCATAGTTTTTTACTAATAAACCTTGTACATTTTCAACTCTTCATCTTATGTGAAATATGCACCTCCTTTAAAGAACTCCTCTTCCTTACATATGTGTCATAGTTTTTTTACTAATAAACCTTGTACATTTTCAACTCTTCATCTTATGTGAAATATGCACCTCCTTTAAAGAACTCCCCTTCCTTACATATGTGTCAAAATGGAATCATTATACCCAAAATATCTCATATTTTTAATATTGCTCATAGTTTTTTTACTAATAAGCCTTATACATTTTCAACTCTTCATCTTATGTGAGCATTTACTCATTTTTGGATACCTAAAATATCTCATATTTTTAATATTGCTCATAGTTTTTTACTAATAAATCTTGTACATTTTCAACTCTTCATCTTATGTGAGCATTTACTCATTTTTGGGTATCTTCTTTTACAAATTGGATTTATCTCCTCCCTACACATGGATTGATGCTATTGGCCCATAGGAACCTTAATTGGACCATAATCCAAAAATTTCTGAAAATCTAGACCCTTAGGCTAAGGTCCTTTATACACATTTCCAATTAATTCCAATTGCACATTGGAAAATTCTTTTTGAATTTCTATTTCAAGGGAATTCATCTTAATTATAAGAGATATTTTTCTATCCAAAAATATTCAAAATCTGAATATTCTCTCTCTAGAATATTTTCTCTCTCTAAGTTAAAATAGTTAGAAACAAGGTCTTTATATTTCTGAAGAGGGATTGATTTACAGGGGAAGATACTAGACATCAAAAAGGGGGTGGGGGAGGAATCTTACATTCTACCCCACTTAAAAAACGCGAGATGTCCTCATCTCACAAACTAGGGTAATTTCGCAAGATGCACGAATATGAGACTTAGAGAAAAATTTTAATCAAGATTAACCACCAAGAAAAGTCTCAAAGAGAGCAAGATAAGAACAAGATTTAAACGTTATTCATTCTTGGAACTTATACAGTAAAGATAGAAGAACTCTTTACACTTCCATAAGCCCGTCCATCATATGGTCACAAAAGCAGCACTCACAAGCTGCACAAGTATAAGGTAACTCATCTATGGGAATAATTTTGTTGGTTATTGTCGCACCTATCTTAGTGGAATGAGGTGATCTAATAAAATGACCTCTGAGAGGCAAGCCAAAAAAGGGGTAAAGGCATATCTTCTCATGAGGAAGAAAACACGCCAGTAAGAAGACCCGCTCAGAAAACCCAAGATGCCTTGATCTCATGACGCAGTAGTATCGGGGACCCAAACCCAAAGCTTCAATAACCATGGCTAAGCGGACATTGTTACGAAAGTGCTGCTGACCCCAAGGTGTTACCCTAGTTATGTCTTGATAGGTCCGCCATTTGGTCTGAGCTACAGAAGTTCCCAAGTGAGGGAAAAGTGAGCGCCCATACTATTCTATAAAATCCTTCTTCACAGACTCACTTGCGTCTTGAAGGTGAGGAATCATTATGGATAAAACTAATTCTTGTTGCCAAGCTATGAAGGAGATTAAGAAAGAAAGGAGATCGATGGGAGTAAGATTACTGTGAACGATAAGTAAAAGTTACGACTTATATAAAGGAAGGAGCTAGCATAACTTAGAAGCCAACAGTAACTTGCCACTGAAGTTTTACCGTCTTTCCATGATTTGGGTTTGGCACATTTTTCTATAGAAGGCATTCAAAACTTTGAGATGAGGAGATAAAAGAAGTTCGTAAGCTAAATCATCTACTTTCTTTGGTCCACAATATCTGGGAGATAACTTCTTATACTTCCCAAGAGATAAAGAACTTCTTTTGGGCCGTACTCGAATGAAGACCAAAACCTTGATATCCAAAACATCGATACTCACTTCTGAACTCATTGTTCTGAATCCTTAAAACAGGTGGGACTCTTGAGAAGTATTCAGGGAAAAGGTTCTTCCTTTTTTAAACAGAATCTTTCTTTTATTTTAGAGAGAGAATAATTATAAGATCAAAAAGGGAGATTCTTACTCCTGTATACCTCGAAGGCTGGGGGAGAATCTTACATTCTACCCCACTTGAAAAGTGCGAGATGTCCTCATCTCGCAAGGTAGAGGACAACTCTTTTTCTTAAGATCCAATTTTTTCCTGGGTTCCTTATATTCTGGTCGACCCAACAGAATACTAGGATAATTATCCCTTAAATAGAACTCATCAGTAAATGACAATTCATTCATATCATATCATTCATATCTTTAATATGATAATGGTCCATTAGACTGAAAAATTCCCTTCTGAAGATTCCTCCACGGAAATTTCAGTTAAGCAAGTTCTCAATTTGTCATCCCTTAACTTGATCTACGGGTCAAGTGTTAACAATAGCAATCTGACAGCACAATCCACTAATCTTAAAGTGATTTGCTGAAATCATTATTATCATTCCAGTTATGAATATTATACTGGGACTCGTCCCATTCATCCTCATTGTGGTTTCGCTCAGCTTATTACATTTTAACTAAATTTCAGAAATCATCATTTTTCAATCAGAATCCAAATCAATTTCATCAGTTCCCAAACAGAATTAAAAATCATATCAACCACATTCGAATTCATCATCTGGATAGCATTAACGCTTATAATTTCAAGTCTTAGATTTACTCATAAATACTATCAGTAAAGAGCTGCAGTATACTCTCGTTATATACGGGTAGTCACGACCCTTGGAATTATAAGGTAAATACCATCATATCTAGGCCTCAAGCAAGTCAGGGATTCTATATAATTACGGTATTTCCATCTGAAGACCCAATTACCAAATTACGAATTGCAGTTTGAATATCAAATTGTATGAATTATATCACACAATTATAACCTTCTTGTGCTTCTTGATAAATTTTTGACATATTTGGTTTCTCAGTTGATCTTTATTAGCCAAAGGCTCTGATACCAACTGTGAGATCCCTGTTCCCACCAAGCAACAGATTCGGGGTACTAGCAGCGGAAGTAGCACTTCTCGTGCGGGACAAGGGTCCCACACTCGGGGCCTCACCCACGGATATCCGGATAAGAGACTAATCCGTCGGTTGTTCCAAAACCGAACACGGAAAAACTTTCTTTACCGGAAAGCAAGGGCAATTCCACCAGGATAACTTTTTACTCTAACGTAGTCAAGATCATTTCTGATCAAACTGATCCAATTGCATCTATAAGATATTTGGTCGGATCAAGGGAGAAACTTGCACTTGGATCATTGGGATCAACGCTTTTTTTCCCATTCAAGAGGCACAGCCGTTGATTCCTATCCATAGAACAATTACTGTCCGGGATTTACTTTATCTATCGTAATAACAAAAGTTGAGTCTTGATTTATGGATCCATCAGTCCAGCCTAACCCCATCCAATCCCATGGATTAGCTAACCGCCCAACCACTGTAGTGATGGGATCCAATTTGGAATTTGGTTAGGTTTTGTCTCGGGTACCAAGGAAAAGAGTTCCAAGGCCCCCTAGCCGGAAGTTCATGCAAACATAAAACTAGCCACACCACTTACACACCCAATATGAAATTGCCTTTTTCTTAGCATCAGCTAAGAAAAACTAGCCACACCACTTACACACCCAATATGAAATTGCCTTTTTCTTAGCATCAGCTAACTTTAAAACAATCCTTTAATGAAACCATAGTACCACTGATCTCAATCTTCCAATTTATCCGGTTGATTCATAATTTTCCATCATTCCTTCGTCAGAGTATCTATGGCATCATTGGCAACTAGAACGCTCACCACCTGTCCACTCAGGGGCCTTTTCAATAGTTCCTAGCCCATAATACTCGACAATATAATCACTTATAAAAATCAAGATGGACTCTCGTTGAAGATCAGCAAGATCAACCAACAGATCTATAAAAAAGAGCCATGGACTCATCCATTGAAGACCAGCAAGGTCAATCAAACAGATCCATGCCCGGTTTCAAAAAACAACTCTTACTCCTTGTTCCAATATCTTCCTCGACGCACGCGTGGGTATCCTAGGCGACCCAGAGCCCGAGCACCGTATGGTCAGCACCCTCTAGGATCCTTCGCAGGTGACCTAGCGCTTCACTCATAGGCCGCTTCTTTGGTCCCTCATCCACCGTACCGGAAGCTCACCATTTTAATCGAACCGAGGCTGGTCAAGACCTCGGTCGACCTTGCTACGCGAGACGTCCTCCATTGACTCTCCGTCAGCAGTTGCAACTTTAACAGTTAGGTCTCCACGACCTTAATCACAAGACGGTCAAAATGCTTCACCAGCATTCTTGACATAAAACAGCCATTTACAAACAGCATTTACAAACAATTTACAAATACAATTTCTATATTAACTCTCATTTTTCGACATTATCCCTCATTAATCCACATTACTTATTCCACATTCCATTTATATGTGTACTCATCAAATCACATCATTTTCCATCTCTTCACTTCAGATTCCTTCACATCACATATCATATATTCACATCCATATCCACATCCACATCCACATTCACATCCATACATCCACATCCACATCCACATTCACATCCATACATCCATATCCACATCCATACATCCACATCCACATCCACATTCACATCCATACATCCACATCCACATCCACATTCACATCCATACATCCACATCTATATGCTTACCTCCATTTTCACATCCTCATTTATACATCCACATCCCATATCCACATTCATACATACACATCCACATCCACATTCATATCCATACATCCACATCTACATGCTTACCTCCATTTTCATATCCTCATTTATACATCCACATCCCATATCCACATTCATACATACACATCCATATCCACATCCATACATCCACATCCACATGCATACATCCACTATCACGTCCTCATTCATACATCCACATCCACATACATACATACATCCACATCCACATTCCTATTCACATCTATACATCCACATCTACATCCACATACATACATACATCCACATCCACATTCCACATTCACATCTATACAGCCACATCTACATCCACATTCACATCCATACATCCACATTCACATACATCCACATTCACCTGCCCATTCACATCTATACATCCACATCTACATCCACATACATACATACATCCACATCCACATTCCACATTCACATCTATACAGCCACATTTACATCCACATTCACATCTATGCATACACATCTTCATGCATACATCCCTTTCCACATTCATACATCCACACTCCCATCTCCACATCCACACATCCACACTCCCATCTCCACATCCACACATCCTCATACATACATCTCATTCCACATTCCCATTAATATAACCCCATATGCCTTCACATCTAATCTTTTACATCACATCCATTCTCGCCCTATCACAACCCATATACATCTTATCCTATCACATACACTTCTTACCTCATCCCATACACATCTTATCAAATCTTAATTCATCTTATCACCTCATAACTTATTTCATAAGCATCTTATCACCTCTTGTCACATCTTATACACCTCTTATCACATCCTATCACATCTCATATCTATTTATAGAATATAAGAGAATTCTTATATTTGATATAAGATTTCTTTACACATTTATTTATGCATAAATTCTATTTAAGGAGATTAATACTTTCAAAGTAAAAATCAATCTTTTATGCACACCTTTATGCATGAAATTCAAATATAATAAAAGTCACACTTTTATTATAAAATAATCAACTTTTATGCATACCTTTATGCACGAAATCTAATTATGTTAAAAGTCACACTTTTATAATAAAATAATCAACTTTTATGCATACCTCTATGCATGAAATCCAATTATGATAAAAGTAACACTTTTATAATAAAATAATCAACTCTTATGCATACTTCTATGCATGAAATTCAATTGTGCTAAAAGTAACACTTTTACATTAAAATAATAATCTTTTATGCATACCTCTATGCATGAAATCTAATTATGATAAAAGTAACACTTTTATGTTAAAATAATAATCTATTATGCATACCTCTATGCATGAAAATCAATTATGCATAATATAAAAATCAATTTCTCTATGAATATCTTCAATTAATCTAGGATGATAATTCCTAGAATATGGTAGGAAGTCCTCTTTTCATGCTTTGAATGAAATTATTTTATGCGTAATTTTTATTAAAATTTTGCCATAGCTCCGCTGCTATGACTGATAAATCTCAATTTTTTCTAAGGAATAAAGCTTATCATTAAGAATTAATTAGAATGATCTCTAATTGGATCAATAATCCATAATGGATTGAATCATCAATATTCATGAAATACATAAACTAAAAGCATAGAAAAAAGCCATTTGACCTCAAGTATAGATTAATCTTGGATGAAGGAAAAGCTTTATGAAAAGCTTCATTTGGATTGAGAATGGGTCATGAGTATGACCATTTCTTGAGTGAGAGAGAGAAATTTCATAAAAACCATTTGAATTAAGCATAAATAGAAATTTATGTAATTCTTAACTATCATTAAATCAATTAACTTCAATAGCATTCATCAAATTATGTAACTCTTCACTACCATTCATCAATTAACTTCAATAACATTCAAAAACCATTCTAATTAAGCTTCTCAAGCTTGAGAGGGGTTGAGAAGAGAGAAACATTGAGAAATTATAGAAAATGATCAAAATTCACTAATTACCTTACAAATTGCTTGATTCTTTGTTCACGGTAGAGGCCCCCAACCAATCAATTGGTTAAGTATGTTGATGGAGCCACCAATGGTGGGGATTGAAGAAAGAGGGAAGCTCCAAAAACTAGTGAAATATTAATGAATTCACAGTTCTTGGCTTAGGTGGAGTAGAGTAACGATGCATAAACACTATATATTTTTCAACAAGGGGTAGGCTTCTATTTATAGGAAAAATTGAGATCCTAATTAAACAAACTGATTCTAGAATTTTCCAAATCAGTTTGGTCAATTTTTGACCATTTTTAGGTCAGTTAAGCTAACTTTTTGGAACTAGACTTGAATGAGGAGAGAGGAGAGATGAAATATCTCAATTTTTATGAGTTTAAAACTCATTCAAGCATGTGAAATATGCACCTCCTTTAAAGAACTCCCCTTCCTTACATATGTGTCAAAATGGAATCATTATACCCAAATATCTCATATTTTTAATATTGCTCATAGTTTTTTACTAATAAACCTTGTACATTTTCAACTCTTCATCTTATGTGAAATATGCACCTCCTTTAAAGAACTCCTCTTCCTTACATATGTGTCATAGTTTTTTTACTAATAAACCTTGTATATTTTCAACTCTTCATCTTATGTGAAATATGCACCTCCTTTAAAGAACTCCCCTTCCTTACATATGTGTCAAAAATGGAATCATTATACCCAAAATATCTCATATTTTTAATATTGCTCATAGTTTTCTTACTAATAAGCCTTGTACATTTTCAACTCTTCATCTTATGTGAGCATTTTTGGATACCCAAAATATCTCATAGTTTTTTTACTAATAAACCTTGTATATTTTCAACTCTTCATCTTATGTGAAATATGCACCTCCTTTAAAGAACTCCCCTTCCTTACATATGTGTCAAAAATGGAATCATTATACCCAAAATATCTCATATTTTTAATATTGCTCATAGTTTTCTTACTAATAAGCCTTGTACATTTTCAACTCTTCATCTTATGTGAGCATTTACTCATTTTTGGATACCCAAAATATCTCATATTTTTAATATTGCTCATAGTTTTTTACTAATAAATCTTGTACATTTTCAACTCTTCATCTTATGTGAGCATTTACTCATTTTTGGGTATCTTCTTTTACAAATTGGATTTATCTCCTCCCTACACATGGATTGATGCTATTGGCCCATAGAAACCTTAATTGGACCATAATCCAAAAATTTCTGAAAATCTAGACCCTTAGGCTAAGGTCCTTTATACACATTTCCAATTAATTCCAATTGCACATTGGAAAATTCTTTTTGAATTTCTGTTTCAGGGGAATTCATCTTAATTATAAGAGATATTTTTCTATCCAAAAATATTCAAAATTTGAATATTCTCTCTCTAGAATATTTTCTCTCTCTAGGTTAAAAGTTAGAAACAAGGTCTTTATATTTCTGAAGAGGGATTGATTACAGGGGAAGATACTAGACATCAAAAAGGGGGTGGGGGAGGAATCTTACAATACAAAGCTTTGAAAGGGCTCATCCCAATACTTCTGTGATAAGAAGCATTGTAGGCGAACTTGACTAGGTGCAGATAGCTTAGCCACTTCTTGGGTTCCCTGCCACAACATGACCGAAGTATATCTTCGATTACTTGGTTTACCCTTTCTGTTTGACCATCGGTCTCAGGGTGGTAGGCTATGCTGAGATCCAAGAAAGTTCCTACTGCTTCAAAAAATGCAGTCGAGAATCTTGATATGAATTTAGGGTCTCGATCACTTACTATTCTTCTGGGTAGGCCATGCAATGTGAAGATTTCCTTGAGAAACACTCTGGCCACATCCACTGCAGTCTAGGTTTCTTTTACTGGAATCAGATAGGCAACTTTGGTTAATCTATCAACTACCACGAAGATGGAGTTGTAACCTGATTGCATTGAAGGTAATCCAGTAATAAAATCCATACTGATACATTCCCAGGCATTTTTCACTCTCTCGGCCTTGACTTTCTAACAGGTCAGGCGCATTGACGTACATGATTAAGCACATCCTTTTTTAGACCACGCCAAAAGAAGCTTTTCTTCATAGACATGTAGGTTTTGATGAAACCTGGATGTCCTGCAAATAAGGCTGTCATGTGCTTCATTCAGAATTTATCCCTTGGTTCCCTCATCATTGGGAATGCATAGCCTGCGATTATAATACATAATTCCATCATCCGGGATGTACCCTTGAACTCGGTTCAACTCTTGTGGAGTTTTGCTTTCCTGCATCAATAGGGTAGCAATAGGGCCAAAGAATCTATCCTGCATGATCTTCTCTCTTGCTTCAATAATCCAAGGATTTGACACTATAGTAATTGCAAGCAAGGAGGCTTTTCTGCTGAGGGCGTCTGCTACCACATTTTCTTTGCCTGGACGGTACTTGATTTCAAAATCAAATTCCTGCAGGGTTTGCATCCACCTTCTTTGGCGCATGTTGAGATCCTTCTGAGTGAAGATCCACTTTAAGCTCTAATGATCAGTCATCAAAGTGAATCTTTGACCCCGTAGGTAATGTATCCACAACTTCAAGACATATACTACTGAAAGTAGTTCCAAGTCGTGGACAACATAATTCCTCTCATGCGTTCTGAGTTTTCGGGATTCATAGGCCACTCCATGACCTTCCTGTGCATGAGTGCACCTCCCAAGGCAAAACCACTAGCATCAGTTACTAACTCAAAGGGTAGAGAGAAATATAGCACCTTCAGAACGGGATTGGTTACCAAGGCAGTCTTCAACTTATCAAAAGCACTCTGGCACCTGGCAGACCATTGAAACGGAATATTCTTCTTGAGAAGATTAGTCAGGGGGGAAGCTATGAGAGCATACTTTGGTATAAAAATTCTATACCAACCTGTCAATCCCAAGAATCCTTTGACTTCTTTCACTGTCTTTGGTTCAAGCCAATCTATGACTGCTTGGACTTTTGTGAAATCTGGAGAAATTCCATCTTTTGATACCAGAAATCCCAAGTATTCAACATGGTCGACAGAGAAAGTGCATTTGCTATTTTTGGCAAAGAGTTGGTGCTTCCTTAGAATCTCAAGAACTTTTTTGACACGAGTTTCATGGTTAGCTTCATTCTTTGAGTAAATCAAAATATCATCAAAGAAAACAAGAACAAAATCATCCAAGTATTCTCTGAGAATGTCCTAGATTAGGCGATTGAATGTAGCTGGGGCATTTGTCAATCCAAACGGCATGAGAGTGAATTCATAATGCCATAATCTGGGCTCCACTTAGCCTGTCCAAAAGCTCATCAATTCTGGGGATAGGATACTTATTCTTAACTCTCAGCTGATTTAGACCTCTGTAGTCCACAGAGTCTTAGCGTTCCATCTTTCTTTTTCTGAAAGAGAACTGGTGCACCCCAAGGTGAAACACTCGGTCTTACAAACCCTTGTTCCAACAACAGCTGTCTAAGCTGTTCCTTGAGTTTGATGGCTTCAGGGAACTGGCATTTTGTATGTGCGCAGGGCTACTCGCTGAGCTCCTGGGGTCAGTTCTATCACATGATCTACTTCCCAAATTGGAGGCATCTCTGTTAATTCTGCTAGGAATAAATCATCATATTCACTTAACCATTTAGGTTCTTTAGCTTTTAACTTTGAGTCTACCGGACTCATTTTGACAAGATAAATGCGCTGCTTCTTTCTAAGTCCTTTTAGTAACTTAGAAGCTTTTACTAACTGCAGAATAGGGGATCTTGAAATTTCGGTTCCTTGAACTTTGTTTCCGTGAAGGTCATGGAAGGAGATGGTTCCATTATGACAGTGAATGTTAGCTTGATTTTTGTGGAGCCAATCCATTCCAAGGATCCCATCAAAAACTCCCAAAGGTATAACTCTAAATTGAGAGTCAGTTAAATTCCCATCTAGATTGAACTGAATACAATCTGTTTCAAGGTGAGTGAAAAGAATCTTCCCACTTGCCAATTCAACTTACATAGGTTTCCCTGATTTCTGATCTAAGACTAGCTTACGCAAGCATCCAGGGAAAATGAAAGAATGAGTACTGCCTAAATCAATCAAAAGCTTAAAAGTCTTACCCTGATACTCAGCTGGAGTATTGATGAGACGGAGAATTGACAATTTGGCCCTTGGTTTTCAATTGCAGCATAAATCTGTCCTCTTTCCTCTTCCACTACTTTTGCAATTGTGACTGCTCTGGCTGTTGCAGTCTGAGGCGAAACTCTTTCTCTTTGGTTGCCCCAGTTCTGGGAAGGATTTTTGAGGCTACTCTGGACAGAGGCAGATGGCTGAGCTGGAGTTCTCCTGGGACTTCCCTGATTCTGGCGCAGGGGACCCTGATTGGACTGATAAGAAGGAGTCTGTCTCTCGGAACTCTAGGACCCTGGCTTCCTTGGCCCATAGAAGGAGAGGGGCAATCCTTGGCCCATATAAGGAGAGGGGCAATCCTTGAGCTGGTGTCCAAGTCCTTGACATCCGAAGCATCTGTTCTTGCTTTGAAGGTCTTCCCTTTGCATTCTGGAGAGAGTCGGAGTTCCAGAAAATGGACTTCGGGGGAAAGGTCTTCCTTCATTTCTAAAGCTTCCCGTCTCCACATTCTGGTTAGAACCTTGGTGTCTCTTTGGAGGCGAAAAGTTGAAAGAACTTCTCGGTGTCTGAAATCTCTTGAAGGATGAGGGAGCTGGCTTTAGCGGGACTTTTACGATGAAGGCTTTGGCACAGTCCTTCGCCATTCTGACAGCTTCTGCCATGGACACTGGCTTGGCATTTTTGACCAGTGTATCCAAGGGTAAGTTCATTTCCCAAATGAACCTAGTTGCTCTTCATCTAGAGGTGGTGAATATTTGAGTAGAAGAGTAAAGGCCTGGTGATATTTCTCGATGGTTTTGCTCCCCCGAATTCGTTCATTCTGATTTCCAAAAATCCAGGGGGACAAAATCTCTTTCTCAAATAGGTTTTTAGGTCATTCCAGGACTGAGTATTTTTGTCCCACACGATTCACAGTGGTTCCTCCATGCTACTTTGGCTATTTCCACTATTTTAAGCCTGGCAAGAGCCGTTTTGCTACGCTCATTGTAGCTTGTGATGTCAAAATATTCTTCCATGGCTTCCACCCATTTCTCCACAGCCTTGCCCAGGTTCTCCCCTTCTCCTTTGAAGGGTCCTGGCTGAGTCCTATTAAGAGCCTTGCAAACATCAGGGTCAAGCTCGTCATCTTTAGAGAGAGGGTCTAGCTGACGGCCACGGTTTCCTCATCTCATGATTCTGCCAAAATTTATATATTATTAAATTTTTATTTTGATATCATCCACGAGATCCTAAGACTTAAGAGGTTCGGAAAACAATTTCTTAAACAAGACAATGAACTTATTGGAGATCTATGACATATGTTCGATAATAATTTTTTCTTTATCAGATCGTCCATAAACGATCACTTATACAACAGGGAATTTTTCTCCAGAAAACATTTCTTTATTTATATAAAAGTTGCAATATGTACATAGAGCAGCTCGGCTCCAGAATTCAAAATCTCCTCGTCGGGAGACGCATAAGACGACAGTACTAGGCCATAGCCATGCCTTGATACAAACGTTCACTTACTGACAAGGGAGCTATTATCTTCTCCTTAGGAATAAAGCAACTAAGGAGTATGTAGTCTTGGCATGAAAGTCTTAAATTCCGAGGCTTTGAATGATATAGAATGATACCGTGTACCATTTTCAGCTTTAACAGAATCATGGCCAATGAGAGGTTGTGCCTTAACATTGCATGCCGGTCACAAGAGGCATGGACATACTGCCCTGCAAACCACTTACGTTGTCCTCTCTCCGCTGGGTCAGGAAAATATAAATCCTCGAAATGGCTTGCGAGTCTTGCTCGGCTTGTTCGAGTCAAAGCGGAAAGCGGAAGAGATGAGATGCTCAAAGGCAAACGCAGTCATGTCTTGTGACTGGGTGAGGTCGAGAATACCGGATAAGTATGGAACTTCCATCTATAATTTCCAATTCAATTTATAAGTTTTTAATTTTTTTTGAAGTTTATTCAACATAATATTAACAAGCGAAAACATTATTTCCCATACTTACTTTAAAAAAAAGTTTTAAGCAATTTCTGCTGCTATTACATAAATTTACAACAACGCTCTGATACCAACTGTGAGATCCCACTGCCCCCTCTCTGCACACCCGGATGGTAACAGCGGAAGTAACTTCCTCTTGTGTGCGGGGTAGGGTTTCTCACACTCGGGGCCTCACCCTCGAATGTCCGGGCACGAGACTAGGCTGGTGGTCATTTCGAAAACCGAAACCGGGAAAATTTCCCATGCCCGGAAAGCGGGGACGATTCCATTATTTTTATTTTCTAAATGAATTTTTCTAACGAGGTCAAGATACTAAAATAATCTTTATCTGAATAATCCAGATAGAAGGGAAACTATTACAGACTTAACTTGAATGAATCAACGCTTTTTTCCTGATTGAATCAGGCACAGCCATTGATTTATTCTTTAGAGAAGTCTTTAGCATTCTAATTAACTACTCGAGTTCTAAGCATATTCCTATCTATCAATTTTATTATTAAAACTCTCCAGCCTATCTACCTCCGACCGATGGGTTAGCCACCGCCCAACCACTGGAATAGTAGAACCAGACAAGTACTCACCCACCCATAATTGAATGCCTTTCTTAATTTTTGCTTTAGAATACACATACGCACACACTCCTCTCTAAACTTTAACTTATAAAACAATTCATTGACAAATAATTACTGGTTACACATGTCATAACTCAAAATTCCCATTGAGTTTTTGTTTCTCACAAAACAGTATCACTCTGGACTCTCCGTTGAAACTAGCGGGTCAACAATGAGATCCAGTAATAGATTACAACAATAAACATTGGTCCATCATACAATATCTTCCTCGACATACGCATGGGTGTCCTCGGCACCGCGAGCCCGTGCATCACCTGGTCAGAACCCTCCAAGATCCTCCTTAGGTGTCCTGGCACTTCACTGAGGGACCACTTCATCGGCCCTTGCCCATCGTACCGAAAGCAAACCATTTTAACCATACCGAGGCTTGTCAAGACCTGGGCAGGCTTTGCCGCGTGAGCTATCCTTTGAACATTCCCTGCCAGCTGTTGTTGCAACCGAACTTCCCTTAGAAAACACATATACCAAATGCTCCCTCCACAGCATTCTGGCATAAGACAATCTTTTAAGAAAACAGGGTTTATATGTAAGTTTTCAGTTTTGATTTTCTTTTGAATACAAGGAGTATATCTTAATTCCATATCCCAAGACTTCTAGATCACAGTTTGGATTCCCAAGCAGAATTCCTCGAATTCTGAATTCTTAATCTCAGATCAAAATCAAAGGTCTCAACTTAGTTTTAGATTCCGTGGGTGATTTGAGTGTAGATTATGGAACTGGTCACATCGTCATTTCTTGAAACTAACGAAGGAGTTATGTCTTGGTCATAGTCTGATTCAGGTTTTGAGTCTGGAAAGGTTCTTCTTGAACTATCTTTATCAAAGGAAAATATTTCAATTACTACTTTACTGAATTTAAATTTAATCACGAATTCCCATGAGGAATCATTTATCTAAAATTTCGATTTCGATGGTTTCACTGAATTTTCTCATTGTCATCTTAGAGAATATGAAACAGTAGGATTTTCTTTCACAGAGTATTTACTTAATCATTTACCAATTTTCAAGGGAATTAGGCATAGGATTAAAGGGAACTGTTATTTTGATATAAAAATAAAAATATTTTATGCATAAAAATTGATATTAATGAAAGTAACACTTTTACAATAAAAAAATTCTTTTATGCATTATTTTATGCATAAAAATCAATAATGATGAAAGTAACACTTTTATATTAAAAAAATATTCTTTCATGCATACTTTTATGCATAGAAATCAATAATGATAAAAGTAACACTTATAATTAAAATAATTTTCTTTTATGCATCCCTTTATGTATAAAAATCAATAATGATGAAAGTGACACTTTTATAATAAAAAAATTATTCTTTCATGCACACTTTTATGCATAAAAATTAATAATGATAAAAGTAACACTTTTATAATTAAATTTTTTTTCTTTTATGCATCCCTTTATGCATAAAAATCAATAATGATGAAGTAACACTTTTATAATAAAAGAAGTTTATTCTTTTATGCATAAAAATCCATTTTGATGAAAGTAACAAAATATTCTTTTATACATAAAATCCATTTTGATGAAAGTAACACTTTCATAATAATAATAAAAATTATTCTTTTATGCATGAAAATCCATTTTGATGAAAGTAACACTTTCATAATAAAAAAAATATTCTTGGGCTGATTTTAAGAATGAGAGAGGGGGAAAGCCTTTCCACAAGGCATAGCATCCATTTATCACTTCAAACAATACAAAAATTAGAAAGCATAAAAAGAATAAAGAAAAATATAAGATTTCTAACTTACATAAAGTCTTGGGAGCTTTCCTTTGGCTTGATGGTTTGAGGGTTCTACTCTTGTTTGTAACAAGAGTGGCCACCAATCTTTAGAAGAGGGAAAGGTCAAAAACTAGTGAATTATTAAGAAATTCACAGTTCTTGGCTCTTGGGAGGAGTAGAGTAACAGTGCATAAACACTATTATTTTTCAACAAAGGGGGAGGCTTCTATTTACAGGAAAAAGTTAGCTCCTAACCAAGCAAACTGATTCTAGAATTTTCTAAATCAGTTTGGTCAATTTTTGACCATTTTTAGGTTAGTTTAGCTTACTTTTTGGAACTAGACTTGAAGTAGGAGAGAGGAGAGATGAAATATCTCAATTTTTGAAGATTTGAAGTAGGCACCTCATTCATGAGGGGGGAATCCCCATTTTGAGGTGTCAAAAATCCATTTTTTTAGCTTTTCCTTTGGTCCTTAGTCCACTCTTCATCTTATGTGAGTATTTAATCATTTTTGGGGGGGATTTTTCTTTATTTTTTCTATTTATCTTCTTCATACATTTGGATGAATTTGACAAAACCTTAATTTGAAATTTTTTAAAAATCTGGACCCCTAGGATAAGGCCTCTTGAACAGATTATACTTGATTTCTAATGCACCTTCTGAAAATCTGGACCCCTAGGATAAGGCCTCTTGAACAGATTATACTTGATTTCTAATGCACCTTCTGAAAATCTTTTTGAACTTCTATTTTGGGGGAACTTATTTTAATAAGAAGAGATATTTTTCTATCCAAAAATATTCAAAATCTAAATATTCTCTCTCTAGAATATTTTCTCTCTCTAGGTCATAGGTACAAATAAGATCTTTTATATTTTTGAAGAGGGATTTGATTATAGGGAGAAGATGTTGGACATCTTGAGAGGCTGGGGAGGAATCTTACATCCGACCATTGTAGGAGTGGAAGCAACACTCGCAGAAGAGGAGAAGCGGTCTCGGGAGAGGACAACCCAAGCTATATCAAGTGAGGAGAAAGCACTCTTCTCAAGAGGACTAGGATCAAGGACTAGAGAAGGAGCAAGGACAAAGACCTACCATCATAGTGGGCGAAATCAATCACATAGAAAAGGATTGCTGGCATAAAAAGGGAGCCAAAGAAGCCAATGTAATGATGACGAAGAAGGAAGACAATGTGATGAGGCCTCCCAGGATGGAGGCAACACCGAGCATCTTTTCTAGATGATGGGTCAATCTCCGAGTCCTTGACCATTCTACTCGAATACTTTGGATTCATTTGGTAGGCTCTATGCCTTGATGGCCACACTCCTTCCACAATGGGAATGGTGTGATTTAACCACCTCTAGGGGCATGTTCTTCATATTCATATATTTCCAAGCAAAGCAACCATGGAATTCTGTGAGAAGCTACGTCAATGAGGTCTTTTTCTTCTTCAAGAGATAGGCCTACCCTTCCCAATGTATACAGGTTTGGGATCCTCATCAGGTCGTCCCACTAGGTTGACCTCTTTGACGTTAGTCGGGCGCCCATTTCAATTGGTCTCAGAGCTCTGATCTCGATCGTGGGAATTTTGCTAGTAATAGATTTGCAAGAGAATGGACTCTTATGTGTGATTTTGCTATCTTCTTGATTTCTTGCATACTTTCTTCTTGTATTTTCTCGATATTGATGGGGAAGACGGTGGAAATACAAGATTCATCTTCATTTAGCCATGTTTCAGAGGTTTCTTGCATACTTTCTTCCTGTCTTTTCTCGATATTGATGGGAAAGACGGTGGAAATACAAGATTCATCTTCATTTAGCCATGTTTTAGAGGTTTTTGTGTGAGATTTGGGCCAATTTTTGAATTTAGGGACCAAATTGGCCCAAATCTCACACAAATTTGGTCCCTAAATTTTTAAATTTAGGGACCAAATTTCTGGGTTGGGGGACCAGCTTATTAAAAACATTGGACCACCAGAATTGGGGGAAATGTTGTGTCTACATTTTTGCTTCTTCCCTCTTCTTCTTTGAGACTTTGCATGGCTATGGAGCATGTTTAGGGTTAGTTAGCTTCACCTTCTACAACAACCATGGGCAACCATGGAGCAGATTGTAAGCTTCACATGGAGCACCAACAAGCAAGCAAAAATCACCATTTTTCAGCCGTGGGACAAATTTGGGTCGACTTCCTTTAAGATTTTGGTGATGTGATGAAGAGGGTGTTTCAAGCCTGGCAAATGATTATACAAGGTGTAAGCTTCTCAATGATACCGTCCATGCTTACTTTCATACAAGGTGTAAGCTTCCCAATGATACCTTCAATGCTTACATTTTTCCATTCGCCTCATAAAAGTCATCTAATATAGGTAAAAATCCCCATAAAGAAGTGCTTCTACAAGCTTGATTGAAGTCTCCAAGCTCACGGCTTGCTAATCACAGTTCTTTTCGACATTAATCTTATCATTAAGATATGTGATTGGGATTAATTGAAGGTAGATTAGAAAATTGAAATTGGGTTTAGTGTCAAGAGGTCGTCACTTGCATTAAAAACTCTCTTGTGTTGAGATTAGATACTGACCTTAAGTAGTACTTGAGTGTTAAGACCTTCTCAACCCTAAAATGACTGCTTCATTTGTGCTTGAGAAGTTTAAAGGGGAATCCTTCCACACATGGCAAGTTAAAATCAAATCTATGTTAGTGAAGGCTATGGAGCATTGTAAATGGAAGGGGATTAATTGAAGGCAATCGAGCTTGTAGGAGCACTTCTTTATGGGGATTTTTACCTATATTAGATGACTTTTATGAGGGGAATGGGAAAATGTAAGCATTGAAGGTATCTTTGGGAAGCTTACACGTTGTATGAAAGTAAGCATGGACGGTATCATTGAGAAGCTTATACCTTGTAGAATCATTTGCCATGATTGAAACACCCTCTTAATCACCACCGAAATCTTAAAGTCGACCCAAATTCGTCCCACGACTGAAAAATGGCGATTTTTGCTTGCTTGTTGGTGCTCCATGTGAAGCTTACAATCAGCTCCATGCTTGCCCCATGGTTGTTGTAGAAGGTGAAGCTAACTAACCCTAAACATGCTCCATAGCCATGCAAAGTCTCAAAGAAGAAGAGGGAAGAAGCAAAAATGTAGACACAACATTTCCCCCAATTCTGGTTGTCCAATGTTTTTAATAAGTTGGTCCCGACCCAGAAATTTGGTCCCTAAATTCAAAAATTGGCCTAAATCTCACACAAAAACCTCTGAACCATGGCTAAATGAAGATGAATCTTGTATTTCCACCGTCTTCCCCATCAATATCGAGTAAATACAGGAAGAAAGTATGCAAGAAATCAAGAAAATAGCAAAATTACACATAAGAGTCCATTCTCTTTAAAAATTAATTTCAGCAAAATTTCCACTATCGACCAATTGAAATGGGCGCCCGACTAACGTTAAAGAGGTCAACCTAGCAGGACTTGATGAGAGGATCCCAAACCTGTATACATTGGGAAGGGTAAACCTATCTCTTGAAGAAGAAAAAGACCTCATTGACGTAGCTACTCATAGAATTCCACGGTTGCTTTGCTTGGAAATATATGAATATGAAGAGCATGCCCCTAGAGGTGGTTAAATCACACCATTCCCATTGTGGAAGGAGTGTGGCCATCAAGGTATAGAGCCTACCAAATGAATCCAAAGTATTCTAGTAGGACTCGGAGATTGACAAACTCATTGAAGCTGGATTCATTTATGATATAGAGTACACGGAATGGCTATCCCTAGTAGTGATAGTACCTAAGAAAATCGGGAAGATGCGATTTTGTGATAATCTTAAAGTTCAATGCAACCATGGTGAAAGAACATTACCTATTACCATTTATAGAGCATGTGCTAGAAGAACAAGTAGCAGGTAAGGAGGCATATTGTAGGGCAACCGTACGATTGGGCTAAGACAGAATCATGACGCACTGTCCTCAAGAATTTAAATATGTCGACATCCTTGAGCAAGCCAAGCCCACTTTGGGGGGGTTGTTGGAGGATATTTCTCTGCAGACTGGTACCACCACCAAGAAAGTTCTACTTGACTGTAGGACAACTGTAGAATCACGAGGCACTCAAGAATTTAAATATGTCATTATCCTTGATCAAGCCCAATCCGGGGTAGCTAGAGGATATTTCTCCGCTGACACTACACGCTAAAAAAGTTCTACTTGGTAGGCTTGTGGTGGTCCACACTGTTTGGAGAGGCAGCTGAATTTGTAAAAGGCTACGATGAATGTCAGTGATTTGCTGGTATTCATAACCGCCGTGAAAAAATGCCCCACCTTGTAGTGTCTCTTCAACCATTTGAAAAGGGGGGAATGGACTTTATTAGACCATTAGTGCGGTGGCCCACGGTACTCAAGCGTGATTCATCATGGTGTCTACCTCACATACTGTTGTATCAAGTGGATAGAGGCCCATGTGACCCAAAAGGGTGATGCTACACAGGCAACAACCAAATTCCCTTACGAGAATATAGTTACTAGATTTGGATATCCACTTAAACTAGTAAGCGATAGGGGAACCCACTTCATCAATAACCTAATCAAGTTCTTGTTGAGTGAACTTATGGTCATACATTACAAATACTCTGTTAAGAAATCAAGCATGATTAAGCTCAGGGTGGATCAAAACTATATGAGAACATGATTAAGCATATCAATTAAGATAATACTACACAGAATAAGATTAAGCCAGTACCAAGATAATGACAACAATTAAGAAGTACACCATCATAGCCGCATTCCATTGGAGTTGACGCAAGTACATCCTTTTATAGCTCTCGTGGATCTCCCTACTTATTACAAGATACATATGTGCACCCTTGTGCCATGTGCCTCCTTGGACTTTCCATGTGCTACCATTTTGACCTTTGACTCCACCTTTTTTGAATGATCATACAAATCAACCTTTGCCAATGTTCCCTAAGTCTATTCGTTTTATAATATGCATGATTCTCCCCTTTCTCTATGCATGTTTCACCCTGACACATTGCATCTCTCAACACCTCCCCTCAGTGTGATGAGAGTCTTAACACCTAGCTTTGACGTGGCCTCCTACACTCTATACTCATATGGTTGGCGCGGTCCGTCTAGGTTGCTCTATGAGCTACAATGTTGGCTTGGTCTTGACATTTTACACATCGGGAGAGCGGGGTTATAACTAGGTTTAAGGAGCCATGCTCCTTATATCATCTAGAAAAGATGCTCAGTGTTGCCTCCATCCTGGGAGGCCTCATCACATTGTCTTCTTTCTTCATCACATTGTCTTCTTTCTTTGTCATTACATTGGCTTCTTCTTCATCATTACATTGGCTTCTTCGGCTTCCTTTTTATGCCAACAATCCTTTTCTATGTGATCAATTTCGCCACTATGATGGTAGGTCTTTGTCCTTGCTCCTTCTCTAGTCCTTGATCCTAGTCCTCTTGAGAAGAGTGCTTTCTCCTCACTTGATATAGCTTGGGTTGTTTTCCCCCAAGTCCGCTTCTCCTCTTCTGCGAGTGTTGCTTCCACTCCTACAATGGTCGGATTTGGGAGGTTCTTCCAAGTAGCCAAACTAAGGGCTTATACTCCTCAAGTGTCATGCTTTTTAACAGTATGGCCATGGCATCCTCTTCCTCTGATGGTGCCCCACCAATGCCAACCAATTGTTGTTGTGTCATGCTCTTCATTTTGTTAAGGTGTGCTAAAAGTGATTCACTATCTTTAATGTCTCGGTCAGTATCTAATCCCAACACGAGAGTTTTTAATGCAAGTGACGACTTCTTGACACTAAACCCCGTTCCAATTTTCTGATCTACCTTCAATTAATCCCATTCGCAAAGAATTGTGATTAGCAAGCCGTGAGCTTGGAGACTTCAATCGAGCTTGTAGGAGCACTTATTTATGGGGATTTTTATTGTAAGATTCCTCCCCAGACTCTCAAGACGTCCAGCATCTTCCCTTGTAATCAAATCCCTCTTCAAAAATTTAAAAGATCTTGTTTCTACCAGTTTTGGCCTAGAGAGAGAAAATCTTCTAGAGAGTGGTAATTTAATTTTTAAATATTTTTATATGGAAAAATATCTCTTCTTATTAAAATAAGTTTCCCCGAAATAGAAGATCAAAAAGATTTTCAGAAGGTGCATTAGAAATCAAGTATAATCTGTTCAAGAGGCCTTATCCTAGGGGCTAGTTGTTTCAAACAAGAGTAGATCCCTCAAACCATCAAGCCAAAGGAAAGCTCTCAAATGCTCCTTGTAAGTTGGAGATTCTTCTCTTTTCTAATTCATTTTATGGTTTTTATGATTTTTGTCTTGTCTAATATGAATATGATGTTATGCCTCATTGAAAAAAGGCATTTCCCTCTCTTCTTTAGTAAATCCAACCATTCTTTATCCTAGATGATGATTAATGGATAAAATCAAGTTTTTTCATAATGTTTCTCTTGATAAGTAGAAAATGTTTTTATTGGAATGATTTAAATACTCTTGGTGAACTTCTAATTAATTTTAGAGAGTTAAAAATTGAAAAATGGTCAGCCATACAAAGGAGGTTAAGGCAAAATTTTTCTAAAATTGTGAAAAATAAGTTTTACTTTTTTATATTCAAAAAGAGTAATTCCCATTGTATATGTATTCTTAAAGTATTATTTTTCATCCTAGGTATAGAAAAATGCTTACTAAAAATATTTTATTACTTTCTTTAGAATTAAATTCTATGTATAGAAGGAAACATATTGAAATTTTTATCTTGATCAAAAAAGAGTGATTTTCATCATAAATGATTTGTATGTATAAACATATGCATAAAAGATAAATTTTTTATATTAAAAGTGTGATTAATCATAATTTCTTTTATATTAAAATAGTGATTTTCATCATAAATGATTTGTATGCATAAATATATGCATAAAAGATTTTTTTAATATTTAAAGTGTGATTTTCATCATAAATGATTTTTATGCATAAATGGATGCATAAAAGAAAATCTTTTATATTAAAAGAGTGATTTTCATCATAAATTATTTGTATGCATAAATATATGTATAAAAGATTTTTATATTAAAAGTGTGATTTTCATCATAAATGATTTTTATGCATAAATGTATGCATAAAAGAAATTCTTTTATATTAAAAGAGTGATTTTCATTATAAATAATTTGTATGCATAAATATATACATAAAAGATTTTTTTATATATTAAAAGTGTGATTTTCATCATAAATGATTTTTATGCATAAATGTATGCATAAAAGAAATTCTTTTATATTAAAAGAGTGATTTTTATCATAAATGATTTTTATGCATAAATGGATGCATAAAAGAAATTCTTTTATATTAAAAGAGTGATTTTCATCATAAATAATTTGTATGCATAAAAGAAATTCTTTTATATCAAAAGAGTGATTTTTATCATAAAAGATTTTTATGCATAAATGGATGCATAAAAGAAATTCTTTTATATTAAAAGAGTAATTTTTATCATAAATGACTTTTATGCATAAGTGGATGCATAAGAGAAATTCTTTTATATTAAAAGAGTGATTTGTATGCATAAATATATGCATAAAAGATTTTTATATTAAAAGTGTGATTTTCATCATAAATGATTTTTATGCATAAAAGAAATTCTTTTATATTAAAAGAGTGATTTTCATCATAAATGATTTATATGCATAAAAGATTTATATATATATATTAAAAGTGTGATTTTTATCATAAATGATTTTTATGCATAAATGGATGCATAAAAGAAATTCTTTTATATTAAAAGAGTGATTTTCATCATAAATGATTTGTATGCATAAATATATCCATAAAAGATTTTTTATATATATTAAAAGTGTGATTTTTATCATATGTGATTTTTATGCATTAATGGATGCATAAAAGAATTTTTTTATATTAAAAGAGTGATTTTCATCATAAATGATTTTGATGATGATAAAAGTGTGACTTTCATCAGAATTGGATTTTATGCATAAATAGATGCATATAGAATTTTTATTTTTGAATAAGGGTTCTCTTTAATCCTTTGTTTGGTTTCCGTAAAAATTGGAAAAATGAATAAGTAGATAATCTGTGAGAGGAAATTCTACCGTTTCATATTCACTAAGATGATAATGAGAAAATTCAAATAAACTATCGAAGTCGGAGATCGGGATAAATGATTATTTTATTCCTCTTAGAAGTTCTTGTTTAGTTTAGAAATCTGTAAGCAAATATTCAATGAATGAAATTTAGAAAAAGAGAAATTGAAATATTACCTTTCCAGAAAGATAGTTTAGGAAGAACCTTTCCAGACTCAAACTCTGATTCAGACTTTTGATCAAGACCTAATTCCTTCCTCGTTAGTTTCGATCAATGACGATGTGTCCAGTTCACGAAAAATGCACTCAAATCACCCACCGAATCTGAAACTAAGTTGAGACCTTTGATTTTGATATGAGGATCAAGATTACAGAATTCGAGGAATTCTGCTTGGGAATCCAGACTTGTGATCTAGAAGTATTGGGATACGGAATTAAGATATAACCATTGTATTAAAAAACAAAATCAAAACTGAAAACTTGCATAGAAACCTTGTTTTCTTAAAGGACTGTCTTACGCCAGAATGCTGGAGGGAGCATTTGGCATATGTGTTTATCTGAGGGAAGTTCGGTTGCAACAGTTGGTGGTGGGGAGTGTTCAAGGGACAGCTCACGCGGTAAAAACCTTGGTGAAAAATGGTGTGCTTTCAGTACGATGGGTGAGGGCCGACGAAGCGGTCCTTGAGTGAAATACCAGGACACCTAAGGAGGATCCTGGAGGGGTCTGACCAGGGGATGCACGGGCTCGCGGTACTTAGGACACCCATGAGTATGTCGTGGTGGAAGATATATATGAATGTTGACAAAATGATTATTGTAATCTGTTACTGGATCTCGTTTGCTGACCAGTTGGTCCCAAAACGGAGAGTCCAGAGTGGTACTCTTTTTGTGAAACAAGGGATTGAATGAAAATTTTGAGTTATGAAATCTGTGACCATATCTATTTTGTCAATGGATTATTTTTATATTAAAGTTTTAAAGAGAAGTGTGTGCGTACCTGTTTTCTAAAGCTAAAGTTAAGAAAGGCATTCAATTATGGGTGGGTGAGTACTTGTTTGGTTCTACCGATTCCAGTGGTAGGGTGGTGGCTAACCCATGGGCCGAATGGGGTTAGGTTGGAATTAGTGGAGTTTTAATAATCAAAGTGAAAAAATCTTAGGATTATGGTAGGATTCGAGTCCCTGATAAATTTCTCAATTGAGTAGATCAACGGCTGTGCCTGATCTTGATTAGAAAAAAAGCATTGAATTGCTCAGATGATCAAATTATATCAGCGATAGTTTCCTTCTATCTGATTATTCAGGTGAAGGATAGTTTAGGTTTTGATCTCGTTAGAAAAATTCGTTAAGAAAATTCAAAAAGGTGGAATCGTCCCCGCTCTGGGCATGGGAAATTTTCTCGGTTTATGTTTTCGGAGTGACCACCAGCCTAGTCTCATGCTCGGACATTCATGGGTGAGGCCCTTAGTGAGAAACCCTGCCCCGCGCATGAGGGGGCTGCTTCCGCTGTCAGCTACTACTACCGGGAGATATACATATACATATATGAATACATACATACATACATACATACATACATATATATATATATGTGTGTGTGTGTGTGTGTGTGTGTGTGTATGCATATGTATATGTATACATATACATATACATATACATATACATATATATACATATATATATATATATATATGTATATGCTACAGTTGGTATGAGAGCTTTGTTGAGAGCGAATAAAGATAAACAAATTCTTATCAGAAATTGAAGCCATTTCAAGGATTTATATTTTCCTAACCCAGCGGAGGTTCAACAGCATGTGGTTTGCAGGACAGTATGTCCACGCCTCTTGCAACCGCCGTGCAATGTTGTGGCAGAACCTTTCATTGGCAATGATTCTATTAAAGCTAAAAATGGTGCGTGGCGTCATTCTATATCATTTGACGCAATTTCAGACTTTCATGCCAAGTCTCCAGACTCCTTAGTTGTTGTATTCCTAAGGAGAAAATAATAGCTCCCTTGTGAACGTTTGTATCAGGGCATGGCTATGGCCTAGTACCGTCGTCTTATGCGACTCCCGAGGAGATCTTGAATTCTAGAGACGAGCTGCTCTATGTACATATTGCAATAATTATATAAATAAAGAAATGTTTTCCAAAGAAAAATTCCCTGTTGTATAAGTGATTGTTTATTATGGACGATCTGATAAAGAAAAATCTTTTATCGGACATATGTCATAGATCTCCAATAGTCTTGTTTAAGAAATTGTTTTTCGAACCTCATAAGTCTTAGGATCTCGAGGATGATATCAAAATAAAAATTCAATAATATATAAATTTTTGGCAGAATCATGAGAGACAAGGAAATCGTGGCTGTCAGCCAGACCCTCTCTCTGAAGATGACAAGCTTGACCCTGATATTTGCAAGGCTCTTCATAGGACTCAGCCAGGACCCTTCAAAGGAGAAGGAGAGAACCTAGGCGAGGCTGTGGAGAAATGGGTGGAAGCCATGGAAGAATATTTTGACATCACAGGAGGCTACAATGAGCGGAGCAAAATGGCTCTTGCCAAGCTGGGTAGCATGGAGGAACCACTGTGACACCAACCGTCTGGACAGAAATAATCAGTCCTGGAACGACCTAAAAACCTATTTGAGAAAGAGATTTTGTCCCCTGGATTTTTGGGAATCAAAATGAACGAACTCTTAGAGCTAAAGCAGGGGAGCAAAACCATCGAGGAATATCACTAGGCCTTTGCTCTTCTGCTCAAATATTCACTACCTCTAGATGAAGAACAACTCATGGCCAGGTTCATTTGGGGAATGAACGAACCCTTGGACACACTGGTCAAAAATGCCAAGCTAGTATCCATGGCTGAAGCTGTAAGAATGGCAAAGGATTTTGCTAAAGCCTTTCTAGTAAATGTCCCGCTGAAGCCTGCACCCTCTAACTTTAAAAGATTCCAGACCCAAGGAAGTACTTCAAACTTTCCACCCTCGAAGAGGCAGCAAGGCCCAAATCAGAATCAGGATGTAGGAAGATTCTGAAGTGAAGGAAGATCCTTCTCCTAGAATACTTTCTCAGGAGCCCCACCTCTTTTCAAGAAATCAGAGGGATGAGCTCATAAGTGAAAACCGATGTTTTGGATGCCAAGGTTTTGGTCATACCAGCAGAGCTGAAAGACTGCCTGACTCCTACCATGTCAAGGGGACAGGGAAGTCAAGGACCCCGAGTTCAGAGACCAACTCCTTCATACCAATCTAATCAGGGTCCGTCTCGCCCAAGCCAGGGAAACCCAGAAGAACTCTAGCTCAGCCACCATCTGCCTCTGTCCCCAGAGTAACCTCAGAACTCTTTCCCAGAACTGGGGCAACCAAAGAGAAAGAGCTCCGCCTCAGACTGCAGCAGCCAGAGCAGTCACAATTTCAGATGTAGTAGAAGAGGAAAGAGGGCAGATCTATGCTGCAATTGAAAACCAAGGGCCTAACCATCAGTTCTCAGTCATCCATACTCCGGCAGAGTATCAAGGTAAACCTTTTAAGCTTTTGATTGATTCAAGCAGTTCTCATTCATTCATTTCCCTTGGATGCTTGTGTGAGCTAGTCTTAGATCAGAAATCAAGGAAACCTATGCAAGTTGAATTGGCAAGTGGGAAGATTCTTTTCACTCACCTTGAAACAGAACGTATTCAGTTCAACCTATATGGGAGTTTAACTGACTGTCAATTCAGAGTTATACCTTTAGGAGTTTTCGACGGGATCCTTGGAATGGATTGGCTCCACAAAAATCAAGCTAACATTCACTGTCATAAATGGAACCATTTCCTTCCGTGACCTTCACGGAAACAAGGTTCAAGGAACCGAAATTTTAGGATCCCCAAGTTTGCAATTAGTAAAGGCTTCTAAGTTACTAAAAGGACTTAGAAAGAAGCAGCGCATTTATCTTGTCAAAATGAATCCGGTAGACTCAAAGTTAAAAGCTAAAGAACCTGAATGGTTAAGTGATTATGATGATTTATTCCCAGCTGAATTAACAGAGATGCCTCCAATTTGAGAAGTAGATCATGTGATAGAATTGACCGCAGGAGCTCATCCAGTAGCCCTACGCATGTACAAAATGCCAGTTCCTGAAGCCATCAAACTCAAGGAATAGCTTAGATAGCTATTAGAACAAGGGTTTGTAAGACCCAGTGTTTCACCTTGGGGTGCGCCAGTTCTCTTTCAGAAAAAGAAAGATGGAACGCTTAGACTCTGTGTGGACTACAGAGGTCTAAATCAGCCTGACAGTTAAGAATAAGTATCCTATTCCCAGAATTGATGAGCTTCTCGTCGACAGGCTAAGTGGAGCCCAGATCTTCACAAAGATAGATCTCAAATCGGGTTATTACCAGATCAGGATTAATGAGCAAGATATCCCAAAGACAGCCATCAATACTCGGTATGGGCATTATGAATTCATTGTCATGCCGTTTGGATTGACAAATGCCCTAGCTACATTCAATCGCTTAATGCAAGACATTCTCAGAGAATACTTGGATGATTTTGTTCTTGTTTTCTTTGATGATATTCTGATTTACTCAAAGAATGCAGCTGACCATGAAGCTCATGTCAGAAAAGTTCTTGAGATTCTAAGGAAGCACCAACTCTTTGTAAAAAAGAGCAAATGCACTTTCTCTGCCGACCATGTTGAATACTTGGGCTTTCTGGTATCCAAAGATGGAATTTCTCTAGATTTTGCAAAAGTCCAAGCAGTCATAGATTGGCCTAAACCAAAGATAGTGAAAGAAGTCAGAGGATTCTTGGGATTGACTGGTTGGTATAGAATTTTTATACCAAAGTATGCTCTCATAGCTTCCCCCCTGACTAATCTTCTCAAGAAGAATATTCCGTTTCAATGGTCTGCCAGGTGCCAGAGTGCTTTTGATAAGCTGAAGACCGCCTTGGTAACCAATCCTATTCTGAAGCTACCAGATTTCTCTCTACCCTTTGAGGTAGCAATTGATGCAAGTGGTTTTGCCCTGGGAGGTGCACTCATGGAGGAAGGTCATGTAGTGGCCTATGAATCCCAAAAACTCAAAATGCATGAGAGGAGTTATGCTGTCCACAACCTGGAACTACTTTCAATAGTATATGCCCTGAAGTTGTGGAGACATCACCTACTAGGACAAAGATTCACTTTGATGTGACAGATCATCAGAGCTTAAAGTGGATCTTCACTCAGAAGGATCTCAACATGCACCAAAGAAGGTGAATGCAGACCCTGCAAGAATTTGATTTTGAAATCAAGTACTGCCCAGGCAAAGAAAATTTGGTAGCAGATGCCCTCAGGCAAAAAAGCCTCCTTGCTTGCAATTACTATAGTATCAAGAGAGAAGATCATGAAGGATAGATTCTTTGGCCCTATTGCTACCCTACTTATGCAGGAAAGCAACGCTCCACAAGAGTTAAACAGAGTTCAAGGGTACAGCCTGGATGATGGCATTATGTATTATAATCGCAGGCTATGCATTCCCAATGATGGGGAACCAAGGATCAAATTCTAAATGAAGCCCATGAGTGTGACAGCCTTATAGTAGGACATCCAGGTTTCATCAAAACCTACATGTTTGTAAAGAAAATCTTCTTTTGGCGGCCTGGTCTGAATGTACTGAATCATGTACGTCAATGTCTGACATGCCAGAAAGTCAAAGCTGAAAGAGTAAAAATGCGTGGGAAGTTACATCCATTGGACATCCCCCAGATGAAGTGGGAATGTATCAGTATGGATTTTATTACTAGATTACCTTCAGTGCAATCAGATTACAACTCCATTTTCGTAGTAGTTGACAGACTAACCAAAGTTGCCCATCTGATTCCAGTAAAAAACCTACACTGGAGTGGATGTGGCCAGAGTGTTCCTCAAAGAAATCTTCAGATTGCATGGCCTACCCAGGAGAATAGTAAGTGATCAAGATCACAAGTTTACTTCAAGGTTCTAGACTGCATTTTTCGAAGAAGTTGGAACTTTCTTGGATCTCAGCACAGCTTGTCACCCCGAGACCGATGGTCAAACTGAAAGGGTAAACCAAGTAATCGAAATAATGCTTCTTACACAGAAGTATTGGGATGAGCCCTTTTAAAGCTCTGTATGGACAAGATTGCTTAACTCCATTAGCTTGGTTCGACCCATTGATTAGGGTCGAGATGTCCAAACAAATGCTTGACGACATGGAGCAGTAGATGCAGTCAATTCATAAAGATATTAAAGCTGCCCAGGATCGACAGAAGCAGTATGCAAATAAGAAGAGGACAGACAGAAAGTTTGAAGAAGCAGATATGGTCTTCATTAGAGTACGGCCCAAAAGAAGTTCTCTATCTCTTGGGAAGTATAAGAAGTTATCCCCCAGATATTATGGACCATATCTGATTACAAAGAAAGTAGGTGACTTAGCCTACGAGCTTCTTCTGCCTCCTCATCTCAAAGTTCATAATGTATTTCATGTAAGCCTTCTAAAGAAATATGTGCCAAGCCCAAATCATGTGCTTGATGATGAAATCCTAACCTCTTCAACCGAAGGGCAGATGGAACTCCAACCTGAAGAAATTCTTGATGTTCGAGAAAAGATTCTCAGGAACAGAATTCTCAAAGAATTATTGGTAAAATGGAAGTTCTATCCTTTTGAAGATGCCACCTGGGAGAATGAAGCCGATCTATTGTTGCGAGATTACCCCCAGTTTGCGAGATGAGGGCATCTCGTATTTTTCAAGTGGGAGAGAATGTAAGATTCCTCCCCAGCTTCTCAAGATGTCCAGCATCTTCCCCTGTAATCAAATCCCTCTTCAGAAATATAAAAGAACTTGTTTCTACCAGTTTTGGTCTAGAGAGAGAAAATGTATGCATAAAAGAAATTCTTTTATATTAAAAGAGTGATTTTCATCATAAATGTTTTGTATGCATAAATATATGCATAAAAGATTTATATATATATATATATTAAAAGTGTGATTTTTATCATAAATGATTTTTATGCATAAATGGATGCATAAAAGAAATTCTTTTATATTAAAAGAGTGATTTTCATCATAAATGATTTGTATGCATAAAAGATTTTTTATAGATATTAAAAGTGTGATTTTTATCATAATATTTTTTAATGCATAAATGGATGCATAAAAGAAATTCTTTTATATTAAAGAGTGATTTTCATCATAACTGATTTTTATGATGATAAAAGTGTGACTTTCATCAAAATTGGATTTTATGCATAAATATATGCATATAGAATTTTATATTTAAATAAAGGTTCTCTTTAATCCTTTGTTTAGTTTCCGTAAAAATTAAAAAAATGAATAAGTAGATAATGTGTGAGAGGAAATTCTACCGTTTCATATTCACTAAGATGATAATGAGAAAATTCAAATAAACTATCGAAGTCGGAGATGAGATTGGGATAAATGAATATTTTATTCCTCTTAGGAATTCTTGTTTAGTTTAGAAATCTGTAAGCAAATATTCAATGAACAAAATTTAGAAAAAGAGAAATTGAAATATTACCTTTCGAGAAAGATAGTTTAGGAAGAACCTTTTTTAGACTCAAACTTTGATTCAGACTTTTGACCAAGACCTTATTCCTTTGAGAACGAAATTTAGAAAAAGAGAAATTGAAATATTACCTTTCGAGAAAGATAGTTTAGGAAGAACCTTTCCAGACTCAAACTCTGATTCAAACTTTTGACCAAGACCTTATTCCTTCGAGAAAGATAGTTTAGGAAGAACCTTTCCAGACTCAAACTCTGATTGAGACTTTTGACCAAGACCTAATTCCTTCGTCAGTTTCGATCAATGACGATGTGCCCAGTTTAGGAAAAATGTACTCAAATCACCCACCGAATTTGAAACTAAGTTGAGACCTTTGATTTTGATATGAGGATCAAGATTACAGAATTCGAGGAATTCTGCTTGGGAATCCAGACTTGTGATCTAGAAGTATTGGGATATGGAATTAAGATATAACCTGCCCAAGTCTTGACCAGCCTGGGTATGGTGAAAAATAGTGTGCTTCCGGTACGATGGGTGAGGGCCGACGAAGAGGTCCCTGAGTGAAGTACCAGGACACCTAAGGAGGATCCTGGAGGGTTCTGACCAGGCGATGCACAGGCTCGCGGTGCTTAGGACACCCATGCGTATGTCATAGAAGATATATATGAATGTTGACAAAATGATTATTGTAATCTGTTTACTGGATCTCGTTGCCCAGCTGGTCCCAAACGGAGAGTCCAGAGTGGTACTCTTTTTGTGAAACAAGGGATTGAATGGAAATTTGAGTTATGAAATCTGTGACCATATCTTTTTTGTCAATGGATTATTTTTATATTAAAGTTTTAAAGAGGAGTGTGTGTGTACCTGTTTCCTAAAGCTAAAGTTAAGAAAGACATTCAATTATGGGTGGGTGAGTACTTGTTTGGTTCTACCGAATCTAGTGGTAGGGTGATGGCTAACCCATGGGCTGGATGGGGTTAGGCTCGAATCAGTGGAGTTTTAATAATCAAATTGAAAAAATCTTAGGATTACGCTAGGATTTGAGTAGTTAGTTAATTCCCTGATAAATTTCTCAATTGAGTAGATCAACGATTGTGCCTGATCTTGATTAGGAAAAAAAGCGTTAAATTGCTCAGATGATCAAATTATATGAGCGATAGTTTCCTTCTATCTGGTTATTCAGGTGAAGGATAGTTTAGGTTTTGATCTCGTTAGAAAAATTCGTTAAGAAAATTCAAAAAGGTGGAATCATCTCCGCTTTTCGGGCATGGGAAATTTTTTCGGTTTCGGAGTGACCACCAGCCTAGTCTCGTGCCGGACATTCGTGGACGAGGCCCCGAGTGAGAAACCCTACCCCGCGCATGAGGGGGCTGCTTTCGCTCGGCTGTCAGCTACTACCGGGCGTCCGCCGGTGCACGGAGGGGGAAGAGGAACCTCACAGTTGGTATCAAAGCTTTGTTGAGAGCTAATAAGGATAAACAAATTCTCATCAGAAATTGATAATAAAAACTCAGAAAAAACATTTTTCATAATGTATTCTCATTCCGTAAGCTTCTTTAATGAACATTTTTTAATCAAAGAAATTGTTTTTATAGATGGAAGTTTCCTATTTATCTGGTATTCCCGTCCTCACCCAGTCTCAAGATATGACTGCGTTCACCTTCGAGCATCTCATTTCTTCCGCTTCAACTCGAACAAGCCGAGCAAGGCCCGCACACCATTTCAAGGATTTATATTTTCCTAACCCAGCGGAGAGACAATAGCATAAGTGGTTTGCAGGATAGTATGTCCACGCCTCTTGCGACTGCCGTGTAATGCTGTGGCAGAACCTCTCATTGGCAATGATTCTGTCAAAGCTAAAAATGGTGCGTGGCATCATTCTATATCATTCGACGCCTCGGAATTTCAGACTTTCATGCCAAGTGTACAGACTCCTCCTTAGTTATTTTATTCCTAAGGAGAAAATAATTGCTCCCTTGTCAATAAGTGAACGTTTATATCAGGGCATGGCTATGGCCTAGTACCGTCGTCTTATGCGACTCCCGAGGAGATTTTGAATTATGGAGCCAAGCTGCTCTATGTACATATTGCAACTTTTATATAAATAAAGAAATGTTTTCGGAGAAAAATTCCCTGTTGTATAAGTGATTGTTTATGGATGATCTGATAAAGAAAAATCCGTTATCGGACATATGTCATAGATCTCCAATAAGATCATTGTCTTGTTTAAGAAATTATTTTTCGAACCTCATAAGTCTTAGGATCTCGTGGATGATATCAAAAAAAAAATCAATAATATATAAATTTTTGGCGGCATCATGAGACAAGGAAACCGTGGGCGTCAGCCAGACCCTCTCTCTGAAGATGACAAGCTTGACTCTGATGTTCGCAAGGCCCTTCATAGGACTCAGCTCAAAGCAGAAGAAGAGAACCTAGGCGAGGCTGTGGAGAAATGGGTGGAAGCCATGGAAGAATATTTTTACATCACAGGCTACAATGAGCGGAGCAAAATGGCTCTTGCCAGGCTAAAAATAGTGGAAACAGCCAGGGTAGCATGGAGGAACCACTGTGACACCAACCGTCTGGACAGAAATACTCAGTCCTAGAACGACCTAAAAACCTATTTGAGAAAGAGATTTTGTCCCCCTGGATTTTTGGAAATCAAAATGAACGAATTCTTAGAGCTAAAGCAGGGGAGCAAAACCATCGAGGAATATCACCAGGCCTTTACTCTTCTACTCAAATATTCACCACCTCTAGATGAAGAACAACTGATGGCCAGGTTCATTCGCGGAATGAATGAACCCTTGGACACACTGGTCAAAAATGCCAAGCCAGTATCCATGGCTGAAGCTATAAGAATGGCAAAGGATTTTGCCAAAGCCTTTGTAGTAAAGGTCTCGCTGAAGCCTGCACCCTCTAACTTTAAAATATTCCAAACCCACGGAAGTACTTCAAACTTTCCACCCTCGAAGAGGCAGCAAACAAGGCCCGAATAAGAATCAGGATGCAGGAAGATTTCGAAGTGAAGGAAGATCCTTCCCCCAGAATACTTTCTCAGGAGCCCCACCTCTTTCAAGAAATCAGAGGGATGAGCTCAGAAGTGAAAACTGATGTTTTGGATGCTTAGGTTTAGGTCACCAGCTAAAAGACTGCCCGCCGACTCCTGCCATGTCAAGGGGATAGGGAAGTCAAGGCCCCCGAGTTCAGAGACGTTCGAATCACCTTCTAGGAATAAAAACCTTTTGAAAGGTGATGGTGTTGGCTTTGGCAGGACTTTGACATTAAAGGCTTTGGCGAAATCCTTTGCCATCCGAACTGCTTGGAAACTGGCTTGGCATTCTTCACCAGGATATTCAAAGGTTCATTCAGTATCCGAATGAACCTGGCCATTAGCTGTTCTTCATCCAGCGGAGGCGAGTATCTGAGGAGGAGGGCGAATGCTTGGTGATATGCTTCAATAGTTCTACTCCCCTGGGTTAACTCTAAGAATTCGTTCATCTTTGTTTCTAAAAAGCCGGGAGGACAGAACCTCGTCCTTAGGTAAATTTTGAGATCAGTCCAGGTTTGGGTATTTCGATCGAGACGGTTTGTCTCGCAATGATTCCTCCATGCAACCCTGGCCGTTTCCACAATCTTTAACCTGGCGAGAGCCATCTTGCTTCTCTCATTGTAGAGAGTTACATCAAAGTATTCCTCCATGGCCTCAATCCACTTTTCTACAACTTCACCGAACTGTTCCCCTTCACCCTTGAAGGGACCAGGCTGCTGCAAACTATGAAGAGTTTTACGAACATCCAGGTCGAGCTCTTCTTCAAAGTATTCCTCCATGGCCTCAATCCACTTTTCTACAACTTCACCTAACTGTTCCCCTTCACCCTTGAAGGGACCAGGCTGCGAACTATGAAGAGTTTTACGAACATCCAGGTCAAGCTCTTCTTCATCAAGTTGGGGGCTAACATTTCTACAACGATGACCTCGATCCATGTTCCTTTCAATACGAAAATTCTTGTTAAGTTTCTTTATTTATGATTCAATCGGATTTTTGATTCAACTGATTATGGGTTTCTTTAAATAGGTCGGCTCCCCACATAATCATGGGGTAAAGATACTCATATAGAACGCATTATCAGATAACAATTCATTCAGAATATCTCATTCATAGACTGAATTTTTCTATCTGAACAGTCCTCCATGGGGATTTCAATTTTTAAAATTTTTAATTTATCATCCCTTAACTTGATCCACTGATCAAAAGTTAACAGTAGTAATCTGCCAACACAATCCACTAATCTCATAGTGATTTGCAGAAGTCATTAATGTCATTCCAGTTATCAACATCATCACAGGGATTCGTCCCATTCATCCTCATTGTGGTTTTGCTCAGCTTATTACATTTCAACTAAATTTCATGAATCATCATTTTTCAATCAGAATCCAAATCAACTCATCAGTTCACAACGAGAATTTAAAAATCATATCAACCACATTCGAATTCATCATCTGGATAGCATTAATGCTTATAATTTCAAGTCTTAGATTTACTCATATATACTGCCAGTAAAGAGCTACAGTTATACCCTCGGTATATACGGGTAGTCACGGTCCTTGGAACTATAAGGTAAAGACCATCATGTCTAGGCCTGAAGCAAGTCAGGGATTCCATGCAATTGTGGTACTTCCATTTGAAGACCCAATTACTAATTTATGAATTTCAGTTCAAATAACAGTTTGTATGAATTTCATCACACAATTCTGATCTTATATTGCTACTTCATAAATTTTTGACATTTTTGGCTTTTTGATTGATCCTCATTAGTCAAATGGCTCTGATACCAGCTATGAGATCCCTATCCCCTCTGCGCAACGAAAACAAGGGTGCTAGCAACGGAAGTAGCACTTCTTGCACAGGGCAGGATCCCACACTCGGGGCCTCGCCCACGAATATCTGGACAGAAGACTAATCCATCGGTTCTTACAAAAACACACTCGGAAAAACTTTCCTTATCTGGAAAGCACGGGCGATTCCTCCAGGATAACCTTTCTCTAACGTAGTCAAAAGCCTTAACTAACTAAACAGATCTGACCGAACCCGTAAGTTCCTTAGTCAGATCAGGGAAAAGATTGTACTTGGATCATAGAGACCAACGCTTTTTCTAATTTCCAATTCATTCTTTCATCGTCGGTGTACCTATGGCATCATTGGCAACCAGAACGCTCACCACATGTCCACTCTTAGGCCTTTTTGATAGTTCCTAGCTCATAGTAACCGGCAATATATTCACATAACAAAATGAAATCTCCATTGAAGATCAGCAAGATCAACCAACGGATCCATATAAAAGAGCCATGGACTCATCAGTTGAGGACCAGCAAGATCGGTCGCATTCTTGACATAAAACAGTCATTTTAAAAACAGATTTCGCATACAAATACAGTTCCAACAAAATTTCATCTTTTCTCATCATTTCACAATTTATCTTCATCGATCCCTTCTATCACATTACATCATTCCCATATCAGATCACGTCATCCACACATCAATCCATATCATCCATACATCCATCCACATTATCCATACATCCATCCACATTAGCCATACATCCATCCACATCATCCACATCACCCATACATCCATCCACATCAATCTACATCATTCACATAAAACCACATCATCCATTCATCCATCTACATCAATCCACATCATTCACACATTAAACCACATCATCCATTCATCCATCTACATCAATCCACATCATTCACACATTAAACCACATCATCCATACATCCATCCATCCATACATCCATCCACATCACCTATACATCCATCCACATCAATCTACATCATTCACACATCAAACCACATCATCCATTCATCCATTTACATCAACCCACATCATTCACACATCAAACCACATCATCCATTCATCCATCTACATCAATCCACATCATTCACACATGAAACCACATCACCTATACATCCATCCCCACATTAATCTACATCATTCACACATAAAACCACATCATCCATTCATCCATCTACATCAATCCACATCATTCACACATCAAACCACATCATCTATACATCCATCCACATTAATCTACATCATTCACACATCAAACCACATCATCCATTCATCCATTTACATCAACCCACATCATTCACACATCATCCATACATCCATCTACATTGATCTACATCATTCACACATCAAACCACATCATCCATTCATCCATCTACATCAATCCACATCATTCACACATCAAACCACATCATCCATACATCCATCTACATTGATCTACATCATTCACACATCAAACCACATCATCCATTCATCCATCTACATCAATCCACATCATTCACACATCAAACCACATCATCTATACATCCATCCACATTAATCTACATCATTCACACATCAAACCACATCATCCATTCATCTGATTCACATGCCGTCATTCATTCACATCCCTTGTCATTCATTCATATTACGATTCACATGCCATCACATTCCTTCACATCTTATACCATTCATTCACATCCTAATTCACAGGACATCACATCCATTCATCCATTTACATTTATCTGATTCATATCACTTCCATCCATCCATTTACATCTATCTGATTCCTATCACATCTCATCACATCTATTTATAGAATGTAAGAGAATTCTAATTTTTTGATATAAAGATTCTTTACGCATCTAATTAGGCAAAAATACAACGTAAGTAGGAATAATACTTTTATAAAAATCCTTTTATGCATCTATTTATGCATAAACTCAATTTTAAGGAAAATATTTGGAATTAAAAATAAACCTTTTATGCATTTTACTATGCAAAAATTCCATTTTAATGAGAATAACACTTTCAAAATAAAAATAAATCTTTGATGCATCTATCTATGCATAAATTCAATTTCAATGAAAATAATACTTTCAAAATAAAAATAAATCTTTTATGCATCTTTTTATGCATAAAATCAAAATTGATAAGAATAACTCTTTTGGATTAAAAGTAAAATTCTTTATGCATCTATTTATGCATAAAATCAAAATTGATGAAAATAACTCTTTTGAATTAAAAATAAAATTCTTTATGCATCTTTCTGTGCATAAAATAAAAAATGATAAGAATAACTCTTTTGGAATAAAAATAAAAATCTTTATGCATCTATTTATGCATAAAATCGAAATTAATGAAAATAACTCTTTTGAATTAAAAATAAAATTCTTTATGCATCTTTCTATGCATAAAATCAAAATTGATAAGAATAACTCTTTTGGAATAAAAATAAAACTCTTTATGCATCGATTTATGCATAAAATCAAAATTGATGAAAATAACTCTTTTGAATTAAAAATAAAATTCTTTATACATCTTTCTATGCATAAAATCAAAATTGATAAGAATAACTCTCTTGGAATAAAAATAAAATTCTTTATGCATCTATTTATGCATAAATCAAAATTGATGAAAATAACTCTTTTGAATTAAAAATAAAATTCTTTATGCATCTTTCTATGTATAAAATCAAAATGATAAGAATAACTATTTTTGGAAAAAAATAAAATTCTTTATGCATCTATTTATGCATAAAATCAAAATTGATGCAAATAACTCTTTTGAAATAAAAATGAAATTCTTTATGCATCTTTCTATTATGCATAAAATCAAAATTAATAAGAATAACTCTTTTGGAATTAAAATAAAATTCTTTATGCATCTATTTATGCATAAAATCAAAATTGATGAAAATAACTCTTTTGAAATAAAAATAAAATTCTTTATGCATCTTTCTATGCATAAAATCAAAATTGATAAGAATAACTCTTTTGGAATAAAAATAAAATTCTTTATGCATCTATTTATGCATAAAATCAAAATTAATGAAAATAAATCTTTTGAATTAAAAATAAAATTCTTTATGCATCTTTCTAAGCATAAAATCAAAATTGATAAGAATAACTCTTTTGGAATAAAAATAAAACTCTTTATGCATCTATTTATGCATAAAATCAAAATTGATGAAATAACTCTTTGGAATTAAAAATAAAATTCTTTATACATCTTTCTATGCATAAAATCAAAATTGATAAGAATAACTCTTTTGGAATAAAAATAAAATTCTTTATGCATCTATTTATGCATAAAATCAAAGATGATGAAAATAACTCTTTTGAATTAAAAATAAAATTCTTTATGCATCTTTCTATGCATAAAATCAAAATTGATAAAAGTCACACTTTTATAATAAAAACAAAATTCTTTTATGCATCTAATTATGCATAAAAATCCAATTATGATAAAAGTAACACTTTTATAATCAAAATAAAAATTTCAATATGCATCCTTCTATGCATAGAAATTAATTCTAAAGAAAATAACACTTTTATAATAAAATAATAATAGTATGCATTTTTCTATACTTAGAATGAAAAATAACACTTTAAGAATACATATACGATGGGGATTACTCTTTTTTGAATAATAAAAGGTAAAACTTATTTTACATAATTTTTAAAAAAATTTCCCATAACCTCCTTTGTATGGCTGCTCATTTTTCAAATTTTAACTCTCTAAAATCAACTAGAATTTCACCAAGAGTATTTAAATCATTCTAATGTAAACAATTTCTACTTATTTAAGAAAAACATTATGAAAAACTTGATTCTATCCATTAATCATTCATCTAGGATAAAGAAGGATTGGATTTACTAAAGAAGAGAGGGGAATGCCTTTTCAATGAGGCATAACATCATTATTCACTTTAAAGAAGACAAAAATCATAAAAACCATAAAATGAAATAGAAAAGAGAAGAATCTCCGACTTACAAGGAGAATTTGAGAGCTTTCCTTTGGCTTGATAGTTTGAGGGATCTACTCTTGTTTGAAACAAGAGTGGCCACCAATCTTTAGAAGAGGGAAAGGTCAAAATCCAATGAATTATGAGTAAATTCACAGTTTTTGGCTCGTGGGAGAAGTAGAGTAACAGTGCAAAAACACTATTAAGCTTCAACAAAGGGAAAGGCTTCTATTTATAGGAAAAAGTGAGCCTCTAACCAAGCAAATTGATTCTAGAATTTTCCAGATCAGTTTGGTCAAATTTTGACCATTTTTTAGTCACTTTAGCTCACTTTTTAGATCTAGTTGAAACAGGAGAGAGGAGAGATAAAAATATCTCATTATTTGGGAGTTTAAAACTCTCCCACACATGTGAAATAGGTGCCTCCTTCATGAGGGGAACTCTCCCATACTGAGGTGTTAAAAATGCATCATTTCTTCTAAATATCTCTCTTTTTTAACTATTAACCTTGTCCTTAGTCAATTCTTCATCTTATGTCAGTATTTACTCATTTTTGGGGGATTTTCCTTTTATTCTTCATTTATCTCCTCCCTACATTTGGATGAATCTTATTGGTCCATAGGAACCTTAATTTAAAATTTTAAAAAAAATCTGGACCCCTAGGATAAGGTCTCTTAAATAGATTCTCTTGAACAGATTATACTTGATTTCTAATGCACCTTCTTTGAACTTTTGTTTCAGGGGAAATTATTTTAATAAGATGAGATATTTTTCCATCCAAAAATATTTAATAACTAAATCACCTCTCTCTAGAAGATTTTCTCTCTCTAGGTCAAAACAGGTATAAACAAGATCTTTTATATTTCTGAAGAGGGATTTGATTACACGGGGAGAATTTGGACATCATGAGGGGCTGGGGGAGGAATCTTACATTACTAGACCATTAGTCTAGTGGCCCACGGTACTTAAGCATGATTCATCATGCTCTCTACCTCACATACTGTTGTATCAAGCGGGTAGAGGCCCATGTGACCCAAATGGATGATGCTACACAGGCAACAACCAAATTCCTTTACGAGAATATAGTTACTAGATTTGGATATCCACTTAAACTAGTAAGTGATAGGGGAACCCACTTCATCAATAACGTAATCAAGTACTTGTTGAGTGAACTTATGGCCGTACATTACAAATACTCTGTTAAGAAATCAAGCATGATTAAGCTCAAGGTGGATCACAACTATATGAGAACATGATTAAGCATATCGATTAAGATAATACACAGAATAAGATTAAGCCAGTACCAAGATAATGATAATAATTAAGAAGTACACCATCATAGCTGCATTCCATTGGAGTTGACGCAGGTACATCCTTTTATAGCTCTCATGGAGCTCCCTACTCACAAGATACATATGTGCACCCTTGTGCCACATGCCTCCTTGGACTTTCCATGTGCTACCATTTTGACCTTTGACTTCACCTTTTATGAATGATCATACAAGTCAACCTTTGTCAATGTTTCCTAAGTCTATTCCTTTTATAATATGCATGATTCTCCCCTTGCTCCACGCATGTTTCACCCTGACACGCACATTGCATTTCTCAACACCTCCCCTTAGTGTGATGAGAGTCTTAACACCTAGCTTTGACCTGGCCTCCTACACTCCATACTCATATGGTTGGCGCGGTCCGTCTAGGTTGCTCTATGAGCTACAATGTTGGCTTGGTCTTGACATTTTACACATCGGAAGAGTGGGGTTATAACTAGGTGTAAGAGGAGCCATGCTCCTCATATCATCTAGAAAAGATGCTCGGTGTTGCCTCCATCCTAAGAGGCCTCATCACATTGTCTTCCTTCTTCGTTCATTACATTGGCTTCTTCGGCTCCCTTTTTATGCCAGCAATCCTTTTCTATGTGATCGATTTCGCCACTATGATGGTAGGTCTTTGTCCTTGCTCCTTCTCTAGTCCTTGATCCTAGTCCTCTTGAGAAGAGTGCTTTCTCCTTACTTGATATAGCTTGGGTTGTCCTCCCCCAAGTCCGCTTCTCCTCTTCTGTGAGTGTTGCTTCCACTCCTACAATGGTCAGATTTGGGAGGTTCTTCCAAGTAGCCATACTCCACTAAGGGCTCATACTCCTCAAGTGTCATGCTTTTTAATAGTATGGCTATGGGATCCTCTTCCTCTGCTGGTGCCCCAATGCCAACCAATTGTTGTTGTGTCATGCTCTTCATTTTGTTAAGGTGTGCTCAAAGTGATTCACTATCTTTAATGTCCAAGCCAAAGAATTATATTTTTAAGCTTATTTTTGAATTTGTATATTTTGCCCCAAAAAAATTATCTAGCTCATCCCAAGCACCCTTCGATGTATCTAAAGATGCAATATGATGAAAAAATCCATCTCCCAATCCTAATGCAATGATGGCTAATCCTTTTTTCATTCTGGTTTTCATTCTGGCTAAACCTTCTGTTCTTTTCATCCCCTTTATCCTCCGAACATTTTCCCCTTCCATTTAGAATGCTCCATAGCCTTCACTAACATGGATTTGATTTTAACTTGCCATGTGTGGAAGGACTCCCCTTTAAACTTCTCAAGCACAAATGAAGGAGTCATTTTAGGGCTGAGAAGGTCTTAACACTCGAGTACTACTTAAGGTCAGTATCTAATCTCAACACAAGAGAGTTTTTAATGCAAGTGATGACTTCTTGACACTAAACCCAGTTCCCATTTTCTAATCTACCTTCAATTAATCCCAATCCCATATCTTAATGATAAGATTAATGCCAAAAAGAATTGTGATTAGCAAGCCGTGAGCTTGGAGACTTCAATCGAGCTTGTAGGAGCACTTCTTTATGGGGATTTTTACCTAGATGAATTTTATGAGGGGAATGGGAAAATGTAAGCATTGAAGGTATTATTGGGAAGCTTACACCTTGCATGAAAGTAAGCATGGACGGTATCATTGAGAAGCTTACACCTTGTATAATCATTTGCCATGCTTGAAACACCCTCTTCATCACACCACCAAAATCTTAAAGGAAGTCGACCCAAATTCGTCCCACGGCTGAAAAATGGTGATTTTTGCTTGCTTGTTGGTGCTCCATGTGAAGCTTACAATCTGCTCCATGCTTGCCCCATGGTTGTTGTAGAAGGTGAAGCTAACTAACCCTAAACATGCTCCACAGCCATGCAAAGTCTCAAAGAAGAAGAGGGAAGAAGCAAAAATGTAGACACAACATTTCTCCCAATTCTGGTGGTCCAATGTTTTTAATAAGTTGGTTGTCCCGACCCAAAAATTTGGTCCCTAAATTCAAAAATTGGCCCAAATCTCACACAAAAACCTCTAAAACATGGCTAAATGAAAATGAATCTTGTATTTCCACCCTCTTCCCCATCAATATCAAGAAAATACAAGAAGAAAGTATGCAAGAAATCAAGAAAATAGCAAAATCACACATAAGAGTCCATTCTGTTGCAAATCTATTACCAGTAAAATTCCCACGATCGAGATCAGAGCTCTGAGACCAATTGAAATGGGTGCCCGACTAACGTTAAAGAGGTCAACCTAGTAGGACCTGATGAGGATCCCAAACCTGTATACATTGGGAAGGGTAGGCCTATCTCTTGAAGAAGAAAAAGACCTCATTAACGTAGCTACTCATAGAATTCCACGGTTGCTTTGCTTGGAAATATATGAATATGAAGAGCATGCCCCTAGAGGTGGCTAAATCTTACCATTCCCATTGTGGAAGGAGTGTGGCCATCAAGGCATAGAGCCTACCAAATGAATCAAAAGTATTCTAGTAGAATGGTAAGGGACTCGAATATTGAAAAACTCATTGAAGCTGGATTCATTTATGATATAGAGCACACGGAATGGCTATCCCTAATAGTCATAGTACCTAAGAAAATTGAGAAGATGTGATTTTGTGATAATCTTAAAAGTTCAATGCAACCATGGTGAAAGAACATTCCCTATTGCCATTTATAGAGCATGTGCTAGAAGAACGAGTAGTAGGTAAGGAGGCATACAGCTGCCTTCATGTACCGAAGTAAAAATAGACCCAAATGAACAACATAAAACTCCATCTGCCACAAAATGGGGCACTTATACATATAGGGCAGGTATGCTTTTCAACCTATCCACCAATACCAATTGATTGTAGGGCAACCGTATTGTACTCTAATGAGCATCAAGCTCCAATGAGGCTCCACTTCATTCTCTTAATGTGTTTTAGCATCATTGAAGTAGATTAATCTACGATTAGTTGAACGCTTCTTTCTTTCTCTTGTATATGCTGCGTGCTTGTAGTGTGTGTGTGTGTAGTCTCCATTGATGCAAGCTCTTGCCCACTTCATTGGCAATGAGCTTGTGGGTTTGCGAATGTTACATTCTATGCTTGCTTAAGCTTGTGGGTTAGTAGATGCATGCTTATGGTTTTGCTGGCATTAGGGAAAGCTAAGATTTAATCAATGTTTGAATGGGATTAAGAGATTGCCATGCATTGCTTGTTCTCTTGATTAGTGTAGTGGATTTAAGGGATTGAGAGATTGATTGAGGTGTTGAATGGTTGAATCGTCAAGTGGTGGTTCGTGTATGTGAGCTCTCCCGCAAGGGATAAGCCTTCATGCACTAATCGGGTCGAGTCCTTGGATTGACATTGTGATTCTCAACACATTTGTTGATCGGTAGTACTCTATGAGCACTATATTGCATGGTAGAGAGAACCGCTCTAGAATGGTGCCGCTGTGCCGGGGAAACGAGTGCCTACATTAGTTGAGCACCATACACACACTACCACTCCTCCTTGTTAAGCTCCAATCGGTTGCAAAACTGTTGGATAGGAGAGCAGGCTTTGGGACTAATTTTGGTACTTATTTAAGACTAATCTATTGTTAAATTCTCTTTAATTGTCTTGCAATTTGAGTGTGATTGGCTAGCTACGCTTCTCCCTTGAGGTCAGGACAAGGATTCAACACACGGGAAGGATTGGAGGTCTTGCCAATTTCAATTTGTGTGCGAAAAAGAGAGGCCTGTTTTGCATTTCTGTCATTCTGTTTGAGGATAATTTTTACAGTTTCAATTTTCTGCATGTTCGTTTTATTTTCTGTTCTTAGCTTAGTTTAGTTTTCTGCATCTTTAATTTTGTGCATTTTAGTTCTCTGTTAAACCTGCATTTTAGTTCTCTGTTAAACCTGCACCTGTAGAGAGAAACTGAAATCTATACACACACATGAAGATTGAACATTTTGAATTTGCTGCAAATCTCACAGCTGCACACACATTGAGTTTCCTGCACACGCATTGAATTCACTGCAAATCTCACAGCTGCACATGCATTTAGTTCACTGCACACGCACTTCAAAAAAGAAAAAAAATAATAATAAAATAGGGCGGTTGTGCATGAACAGGGCACCGCGTGGAGAGACCCACACACTGCACCATAAAGACCGCCACCGCACCGGATAAGGGGGTGCAAAAAAAAAGTCTCAAAAATTTTTCATTTTCTGTCGCAAAAAATTGGGAGGTTATCTAACTTTTTGAGAGGAGTTAGAAAACACCCATCATCGAAATTTCGGTCTCGGAACCATTTTCCCATAGTGAGTTCAGTATGGGAAACTGGTAAATTTTAGGCGATTTTCGATCCTGAAAAATACGCTATTTTTTTGGCCTAATGTGTTCGAGGGGGTTCAAAATTGTTGAGATATCGAGCTCATCTAGTGAGGCGGTGGACACTGATGACCCGCCTGGGAGATAGGCCCCGCACTTACACCCCTGCATCTTTTCATGGTATCAGAGCCTGGTTCATGCTAAGGGCTGAGCTGCAAGCAAGAGAACCACAAGAATCAGTACGAGGGTAAGAGCTTCAACTACTCTTCCCTATTTGTTTTGGTGACTACACCCTAGTCGGGAGCTCTACGGGAGGCACCGGCAAACGATCTCTGATTGAGGAGCTTTCTTCGCGGGAGTAAAGCTATAGGGCAACTATACACTCCTATCGGACTACATTTTTCGGGCCGAAAACGCGTTTCGAGCGTGTGGACCTCCGTTTTTCAGAAAGCAGGCAATTTCGAGCATTGCAGGTAAGTCATTCGATTCTCTGCAGAACTCTGTTTTAAGAACTGCAGAAAGACAGATTGGCTGTGCAGACACTGTGGGTGCTGCCAGAAAGACCTGGTTTTGTGGAAACAGGGGATGGCACTGCTCATCCAATTGCCCATGTTGGAGATGTGCCATTGTCTATGCAGGATGGCAAAGTGAAGTACCTTGCAGATGTACTTAATGTACCAAACATAACAAAGAATCTGGTTTCAGTTGGCCAGATGATTGAGCAGGGTTTGCAGGTTCGGTTTAACCCTGATGGTTGTTATATTGAAGACTTTAAAGACAAGTGCAGGTTGGTTGCAAAAGGCAACAGAGTGGGCAAAATGTGTACGTTGAATGTAGACATGCTTGAGTGAGTGCTGCGATGTTTGCAAATGGTTCAGGAATTGTTGAAACATAGCAGACATAGACATTTGGCATAAAAGGATTGGACATGTAAATGTGCAGAGATTGAAGTCTATGCAGACTAAAGGAATTGTGACAGGGCTGCCAAAATTTAAAGTAGAAGGTATGCAGAGAATATGTGAAGCATGCCAATTTGGAAAGCAAACAAAGCATGTGTTTCCACGTAACAGATATGTGAGCAAAAATGCACTAGATGTTGTGCATTCAGATGTATACTTCATGAAGGAGAAGAGTGAGGTGTTCACTCACTTTCAGAATTTCAGAGTTATGGTTGAAAAGCAAACAGGAAAATATGTAAAGTGCCTAAGGTCAGATGGAGGGGGAGAGTACTTCTCCAATGAGTTCTCTGAATTTTTGAAGAAGAATGGTATTCGGAGACAGTTTACATGCAGATACACTCCGCAACAAAATGGAGTTACTGAGCGGAAAAACAGGCACATTGCTGAGATTATGCGAGCATTGATGGTGGAAGAGAAGAATATGCCGCATAGCTATTGGACTGAGGCTGTTTCTACAGCAGTTTACATCGTGAATAGGACACCAACTGTAGCCATACATGATGTAACTCCAGAGGAGAGGTTTACTGGGGCAGAAAACCTGATTTATCTCATCTGGGATGCATTGCATATGTGCATGTGCCAGATGAGTTGAGAACTAAGCTGGATCCAAAAGCTGAAAAATGTGTGTCTATTGGATATTCCCTTGAGCAAAAGGGATACAGGTGTTATAACCCTGCTACACGTGAGTTGAGGGTAAGCAAGGATGTTGTCTTTGATGAGATGAGCAGCTGGTATGCTATTGAAAAAGAAGCTGTTGGGGCTGATGTGAGTGGAAGTGTGGTTGCACAGAATGCAGGTCAGTAAAATCACAGTCTTTGAGTGGACCAGGAGAGTCCTCATCTAGTGGGTTTGTTGATAGACCATGGAATGGCAGGCTGCGTCGTAATACCAGTCCTGCAAATGTGATTAGTACATCATGTAAAGGAAAAGAGAAGGTGGTTGAGTCCCTTGGTATGCCTGACAATTCTGTAGGGCATTCTCATGTTGATGGAGAGTCTAGTGGCTCAGATATGAGCCTTGATAAGGAGCTTGGGATCCCAGCTATGAGAACTCGTGGTGTAAAGAAGGCTATGGAAGCCATGAATGAAAAGCTGCGAAGATCTGGGAGAGTGAAAAATCTTGTGCAGAGATTTACCTATGATGGTTATGTGGCACATCACTATGCATATATGGCAAAGGTTGTGCAGGTTGTTGAGCCCACATGCATTGATGAGGCTATTGGAAATGTGTGTTGGGAGAAAGCTATGGATGAGGAGATGAATGCACTATATGGAAATGAAACTTGGGACTTAGTGCAATTGCCTGAAGGCAAGAAAGCCATTGGATTCAAGTGGGTGTACAAAGTAAAACATAACAATGATAGAAGCATAAACAGGTATAAGGCTAGGTTGGTAGCCAAAGGATATGCGCAGACATATGGCATTGATTATGAGAAAACTTTCAATCCAGTTACCAAGATGGCAACAGTGAGAGTTGTGATAGCAGTGGCTGCGTCAAAGCAATGGTCTTTACATCAGATGGATGTAAAGAATGCATTAGAGGTGTATATGTTGCAGCCACCTAGTTATGAGGATGTGGGTCACCCCGAGCATGTTTGCAGGCTGAAGAAAGCCTTGTATGGCTTAAAGCAAGCACTAAGAGCATGGTCTGACAAGATTTCTGAATATCTTGTCACTATTGGCTTTCATGTAGCCAATGCAGATTTCTCGCTGTATGTGAGACATGGTGATAGAGGGGTTGTGCTTGTTGTCATCTATGTAGATGACTTGATCATTACGGGGGACCATGATGTAGAGATCTTTGATGTAAAGATCTTGCTTAGATAGAATTTTGAGATGAAGGATCTGGGGGAGCTTAGATATTTCTTGGGCATTGAGGTGATTAGGTCACCACATGGTATTGGATTACTGCAGAGACAGTATGGCTTGGACATGTTGTCTAAGTATGGTATGATAGGCTGTAAGCCTATGCTGTAAGCCTATTTCCGTGCCATTGGATCAGAATGGCAAGTTGAGTGCAGATTCAGGAGAGATTTTGGAGGATCCTACTATGTATAGGCACATAGTAGGAAGCTTGATATACATGATGATCACCAGGCCATATTTGAGCTATGCTGTTGGGTTGGTGAGTCAGTTTATGCAGGTTCCACGGAAACCGCATTTGGATGCATTGAGACGCACACTGCTGTATGTGCGGTCTACTTTGCATTGTGGACTATTCTATGAGACTGGGACACAGAGATATGTATACATGGGTACACAGATGCTGATTGGGCTGGTAGTATCTCAGATAGAAGATCTACCAGTGGATTCATGTTTTCTTTGGGGAGTGCTGCTGTGACTTGAAGCAGCAAGAAGCAGCCTATGGTTGCTCTATCCAGTACTACAGAGGCTGAGTACAGAGGAGCTGCTATGGCAGCATGTGAGGTAGCTTGATTGAGAAAGCTACTTGCAGATTTGGGTCTATCAGTGGATAGACAAGTTGTCATTTTCTGTGACAACATTAGCAGTATACAGTTGGCCAGGAACCCAGTTTTTCATGCTCATACGAAGCATATAGAGGTCCACTACCATTTCGTCAGAGAGAAGGTCTTGGCAGGAGATCTTGACCTTGTTTATGTCAGCACAGAGGATCAGGTAGCTGACATCTTCACCAAAGCATTGGGTACAGAGAAGCTCCGCAGATTCAGATCTTTGCTTGGTGTACATGAGATGGAGTTGAGCTCGAGGGGGAGTGTTGAGATATCGAGCTCATCTAGTGAGGTGGTGGACACTGATGACTCGCCTGGAGGATAGGCCCCGCACTTACACCACTGGCATGGTTGGTGAGATCTTGGGTTATATGTGGCCAGTGGGATGACACGCTGTGTGACAGCCATTCTAGAGACTGGCATAGTTATAGCGCCAGCTCATTTAGTTGGGTTCACACTATAGAGAACCCGTGTATGTATTGGTTGAGTACCTTTCATATTATGTGTACTCTTATCTTGTATATGGTGTGTTGAGTGTTGAGTGAAGGAGAGGAAGATTTTCAGCCTCTCACCTTGTGTGTTCTCTATTAGGGTTTTTTGAGTGTGTGTATATGTGCTTGCAAGAGCTCAAGCTCTCTTCCCCCCTGCATCTTTTCGAAAATGGGTTCTGGCAAAGTTTGTGCCAACTTGAAAATTTTTGGATTTTTTTGGAAAAAATAAACAACCTTAGAATTCGACCTTATGCACTTGCAGTCGGGATGTCATATAGACACTGCTATAGGGTCTAGGGCACCTTCTAGAGTGCCTACGCAGGAAAGTGGGACCCAATCGGTAGAAAATTTGGCAGATATTGCTGAAACCTTTTTCGAATCCCAATGTGATACCCTTTCCAGGACAACTAGCTCATTGTCTATGGACAATCTAGGGCCGTCAAATAGTCATCCCTTAGCCCCAAATAGGACACCCACAAGATCTTTTAATCCATTTGAAGCCGACATCATGGGGTTACCACTCAATGTGAGACTTCAATATGTCTACACGAATGCTCAAGGAGCTGAGATCTTTAGGGATCCACAACAACGGTATCTCGTTAAGATTGCAGACTTTTTCTCAGAGCTTGATAGAGCACCTCTAGTCAATGACCAGGGTAACATGTACATGGGCAGAGATGGCGTTCGCTACTACGAAGTCACCTATCATCCAGAGAATGTAGACAAATTAGGAGGACTCTCGAAGAGTGAGTTCCTATACTTATCGAAGCCTTCCGGAGCAAGGGAGTCTAGAGATGATTGGCTCATTGAGCCGGACATGCCTGGACCATCCAATGCCCAGTCCTCAAAGCCATCCATGGATGATTTAATTTTTGTAGATCTAAATTTGGGAAGGGACAGGAAAGGCAAGAGCAAAATGGATCAGGGGCTTGAGAACCAATGGGAGTTTGTACGACAAATTCCGGTGACAAAAGTTCACTAGAGAGGGACCCTCAACATCAAAGTGGGCCACTGCAAGTAGCCCAACTCTAGCACCAAGATGTTATCCTACACCAAAAGTGCGACCACAGATCACACCACAACAACGTTTCTCTCACTATGACAATCGGAGGGTAGGGGAGCCAACTCGGCCTCCCATAAATGCACCTCCTAAAATGCGGGTAACAAGATCTTTGGAGGGGGTTGGTGAGGCAGGAAATAGAGGACCCACACCAATTTGGGATGCATATGGACCATCTTACCAAAGAGAGAAACCACTGAGAGTGAGAGGCCGTAGGCCCGATGATGAGTATTCAAGACGAGTAAGGCCATCAACTCTTTAGAAACTGGTAAAGAAGTACGAAGGGTCGAGAGATCCATATGACCATGTAGCAGCATTTAGGCAAGCAGTTCGAACTGAGCAAGTGACTGACAAGCATACGCAAATTGAAGGATTTGGGCTCACTCTTGAGGGAAAGGCCCTTGCTTGGTTTCAGGCACTAGATACTTCAGACAAATCCTCTTTACGAGTTTTGGAGGAAGAGAGATTCATTGCTGCTTTTTCCTTGATGGGGATTCAGCATGAGTGTAATAAAGTAGGAACTTTATTCAATAGGGTTAATAATGGGACAAGTCCATGTATAAAAGAGGGGACTTGGACCATGGTTGTAACTTTTGATGATCATTTTTAGAAATTGAAACTCATGTTTCTTGGAGCTCATGGCTTCTCTCTTGGCTTGTGGAAGGCTATTTCCATTCTCTTGGTGAGAGACTAAACACACTTAGGCATCATGTTTTACATGGTGATTACTCATATTTTCATGCATTACATCCCTTCATTCCAATTGGTATCAGAGCTCTTGATTTTGATCATGGGCATGCATGGGTTGTTGGGAAAATTTGCTTGAAAATTTGAGTTTCTTTTAAATTTTTTTCATTTTCTTGTAATCCTTGAGTGATTCTTGACAAATCTTCTCTAATCTTGCTTAATCTCATGGAGATGGTGAGCATTTCATGGAAATTGCTTGAATTTTGAGTGATTTTGGCCAATTTTGCCATTTTTGGACCAAATTTTGGCCTCTGGACCAAAAATTTGGGGCAGTCGGGCCAAAACTTAGGGCAAGTGACTAATTGCAATTAACTTTTCTGTTAATCATGATTAGTAATCATCTTCTTCTTCCTCAAGATTTCCATAGCCATGGGATGCTCTTCCTTTACCCGTTTTGATGCCAAACCTTGGGGTTTTTGTAGAGCTTTCTGAGATCTTTCATTTGAGCCTCTTCTTGCTAATTTTTTTCTCAAGATTTGGGAGCTTTTGTTCATTTCTCCATGGCTGAAAGTTGAGCTTAGTCTACCTTCCATGAACCATATCTTGCATTGCTAAGCTCTTGCACTTCATAGGCATCATTGTTAGCATTCTCTTCTCATGAAAGGAGGCAATGAAGCGAAAATGGTGGGCTGCAGCATGCTCACGCCTAAAAATCAGCACTGAAATTTGGGAGAGGGAGAGCTAGGCTTCACCTAGCTCTACTACCTCAAGACATGGAAGCCTTACAATAGGATTTTTAGCTATTATTTGGAGCATAATTTCAAGCCTTATTCAAGCACATGAGAGGTGTATTTTGGCTGCAAATTTCAGAGCAAAAGAGAGCTACGTTTTTCTTCAACAAGAGGCTTCTTCAACATTTTCTACCATTGAAGCTTTCCGGATGACATTGGTGAGTGGTATGATCAATTTCTTGCAAGTTTGAAGCATTTGGTGGAGCTTGGGAATGGATTAGGGTTGGACACATTCAAATTTTCCTAATTTTCAGAAATTAACCATTAAAGCTTGACCATTCACTTGCCAATATTGCTTCTCCATGCATTATTGATGGCAATGGTGAAAGGAATTGATTCCACATGAGCTTGGCCAATTCATAGATCACATTTTGGGGGATTTTCTTCATTATGTCTCAATTGGCATGCCATTGATGGAATAGCAAGCTTATGCAATGTTTTTGGAGTCTCTCATGCTCATCTTGATGCCATATGGACACTATGGATGCTATACATAGCCATGCCAATGCTATGTTTTACACATGGGCATAAGAGAGCATTTGGGAAGCATGCATTTGTCAATATGATGTGAAAGGGATTGTTGGAATGCCATTGCAAATGCCTTGATTGTGGTTAACCAATGCTTATGCAAATGCCATGGTGAGGGCATTGTGAATTGTTGGTTTGTGTTGGAGCTTTTGGATGATGGATGGAGGCATGAGTCCATGCTTTATTGGTGAGTTCTAAATTGTAAAAGGGCATGAGTCATGCTCAATACTTGTAAGCCAACAAACTTGTTCTATCATCTGATATTATCCACATCATTTTGTACCTACACTCACCATTGCTACCACTTCAAGTTTCTATAGAATCTAGCAATGTGTGAGGGTACCTTGGCATTGGTTGGAGAGGCCAAGGGGAGAATGGCTTGAACTCTTTGTGCCGTGATTGCCTTGGAAAAGAGGTACAAAGGGGGATTAGGTACACCGGTGTGAAGACATGGCCTCAACCTTCACCTTGGAGGAAAACTTGGTGAAGGGGTGAGAAGAGCTTGGCCGGGAGATCGGCAAGCTTCAACGCGCGTCCTCAACAATCCTCACCATCAACTTTGTGGATGCATTTGGGCAATGGGGCCCCTTTTTCCGTCATATTGTGTGGATATTGCAAATGCTTTGATGGACAAAGAGTGCATATGATCTTTCATGACATTGTGGGATACAAAGAGTATTGCATTGTGATTTGAGAAGCTGCATTTTCATTTGAGATTTGGTTCCAATTATAAAGGAGACTATGGCGGAATTTTTCCAACAAGGGAGCCAAACAAGCTTATTGATTGGAGATTTACCCCATGGATACACTTGAAGGGTTATTCACAACTACCAAGGGGAGAAACACCAATCATTTGTAGCCGGATTGAGCTTTGGGACCGAATTTTGGGAATTTCTGGGATTTTACAAAACCCTAATTCAGTCCTAGGGTTTTTGGGATTAGGTCCGAGTGATTACACGACTCTATTCTACTCCTTGAGAGCTTTCAAATGATCCTTAGAACCCCTTAATCGGATATCACAATCTTGGTCAAAGTAGTCATGTTGACTTTCTGGTCAAAGTCAAATAGAATATACTTCCACTTTGACTCAATCAAAATGCTTTTAGGGGTTGGTTCTATCTTCCGTTAGCTTTCTATAGAGCCGTCAAAATCCTAATTCCGACATATATTTTGCATTTTAGAGCCAAATTACTACTTTCAGCTGTCCCGCATAAACCCTAAAACAGAGAGTACTTGCCCACACCTAATTCTTACTGTGTTCATTTGGGAGGATAGTAGACACCATCACCTACCCATAGAACCTTCTTTTGTCTAATTCCGACATCATTTGGGCATTCTACCAACATCTTGCATTTTCTTCACTATGCCGAAGGGAAGACCACGCAAGGGTGGGGATGTTGTGCAAGAAATGATCATGGGTGATGAGGACATGGAAGGTAATATGGATGAAAGGGATGCATTCATCAATGAAGACAATGGGGGCAATGTACATAATCAAATTTCTCAAGGGACACAAGCGGCGGTTAACCATGACACCCTCTTGCAAATGCTTGTACAACGGTGCATTAGTGCATGGTTACACGGATTCGGATTATGCCGGTCATCCAGATAACCGGAAGTCTACTACCGGTTATGTAGTTGAGAAGCAAAGGGCTATGTTTCAAGTGCAAAGAGAGGTGGTCACCCGGGCATGTGTGCAAATCAAAGAAGATTGTGGCCACTATGATCCTCATGGATGAGGAAGAGAACAAGGATGACTCTCATGACATTGAGGAATGGGAGGATTGCAGTGAAGAAGCACATGAGGAGTCACTTGAAGACCATTCTTTCATCACGGAGGATGGTGAGTTTCCGTTTGATCCGGGAGGTGGAGTTAAGGAAAGCCTTGTGGATGGAGACATGCCTACCAATGCAGAAATTTCAGCTTGCATATGCTCTATCTCACAAGAGTTGTTGGCGGGTTGCAAGAACCCAAGCACACTAAGGTTGGTGGGGACCATCAATGGGAGGGTTGCACATATTCTTGTGGATTCCGGGAGCACTCATAGCTTCATCAACTCTAAATCCATCAACTCTCTCAAACTCAACACAAAGAAGACACCTACAACGTTCCAAGTGCAAGTGGCAAATGGGGAAAGTGAGAAGACTAGCTTGGTTTGCCCTTCTACAAAAGTGGTTTTATCCTCTTCATACACTTGGGAAGGTGATTTGGTGGTTTTGGATATGGGTCCCATCGACATTATTATGGGGTGTGATTGGTTGGCTTCACTTGGTGACATTCACATGAACCTTCAACAAGGTTTCATGAGCTTTCTACATCATGGGCAACAAGTGGTACTTGCTGCAAATGCACCTAAGAAGTTCTCTTTGATCACTCCAAGGCGACTCAAGAAAGAGATTAAGGCTTTTGGCACTATCTATGTGTTACATGTTACCCAAGAGGGGATGGAAGGCAGTGGACAGCACATAGATGAGGAAATGGCAACTCTTCTTAAGGAGTATGAAGATATTTTGCAAGTGCCAAAGAGTCTACCACCTAAGAGGGAGATTGACCATGCCATAGTACTTGAACCGAATGCAAAGGTTGTCAACAAGCCTCCTTACCGTTTGTCTAAGGTAGAAAGAGAGGAAGTGGCTAAGCAAGTGCAAGATTTGCTTACTATGGGTCTTATCCAACCTTCACAATCTCCATTTGCATCTCCCGTTCTCTTGGTGAAGAAGAAGGATGGATCCTTTCGCATGTGCATTGATTATCGTGACTTGAAAAAGGTCACAATCAAGAATAGGTATCCCATACCTCGCATTGATGATCTTCTTGATGAGCTCAAAGGGGCAAAGTTCTTCACCAAGATTGATTTGAGATCGGGATATCATCAAATAAGGATGAAGGAAGGTGATGAAGAGAAGACAGCATTTAGGACGGAAAGGGGATTGTTTCACTTCATGGTGATGCCCTTTGGTCTTACAAATGCTCCGGCCACTTTTCAAGCATTGATGAATCGGATATTGGCTCCCCTTCTTTTCAAGTTTGTGCTACTGTTCTTCGATGACATCTTGATCTATAGCAAGAGCAAAGGGGAACATCTATGTCATGTGAAGCAAGTGTTTGAAGTGTTGAGGAAGCACAAGCTTTATGCAAAGGAGAGCAAATGCACATTCATGGTCAATGAAGTGGAATATGTTGGACACTTGGTGGGTGAGAATGGCATAAGGGCTGATCCTAAGAAAGTGGCATGTGTCAAAGAGTGGCCAACACCAAGCAATACAACTCAATTGAGAGGATTTTTGGGATTATCTTCTTTCTATAGAAGATTCATGCAACATTATGCATCCATTGCGGCACCTCTTACCGACTTGCTCAAGAGGGAGGCTTTCTTTTGGGATTCCATTGCCAACAAGAGCTTCAATGAGCTCAAGGAGTTGCTCACTTCAGCCCCTATACTTGTATGTCCGGATTTTGCAAAGACATTTTATGTGAGGGCGGATGCAAGTGGTAGAGGAATTGGGGCAGTTTTGTATCAAGAGCATGGAGTCATTGCATTTGAAAGTAGAAAGCTTACCGAAAAGGAGATGGGGCTTCATGTTTATGAGCAAGAGATGCTAGCCATACTTCATGCCATCAAGAAGTGGCATCACTATCTTTATGGTGCTCATTTCAAGGTGAGAAGTGATCATAGGGTGCTGAAATTTTTCCTCTCCCAACCAAATCTTTCTCCAAAGCAAAAGAGATGGCTGGCCACACTTCAAGGATATGATTTTGAGATATCCTACACACCCAGGAAGGACAATGTAGTGGCGGATGCATTGTCTAGAATGTGGGCATGCGCTACAACTTCAATCATGGAGGTATATAGTGAATGGATCAAAGGGATTCAAGAGGAATACCTCATCAATGAAGGTGCTGCCCATATTTATACCAAATTACAGCAAGGTGAAGGTGGAGAGTTTCCTCATTACAAGCTTCACAATGGTCTCTTGTGGTACAAGGGTAAGGTGTATTTGGTTCCTACCTCATTCTACATACCAAAGGTGCTTCATGAGATGCATTCTTCACCACTTTCGGGCCATCTTGGTGTACTCAAAACCTATGATAAAGTGAGCGAGAGTTTTTATTGGAAAGGCATATGGGGAGATGTGAAGAAGTTTGTGATGGAATGTGCTTCTTGTCAAAAGAATAAGGATAGCCATCAACTCCCAAGTGGTTTACTTCATCCATTACCTATTCCGGATGGTAAATGGACTCACATTTCTATGGACTTCATCACGGGTCTACCAAAGACAAAGCATGGATGGGATCAAATATTTGTGGTGATTGATAGGCTTACAAAATCAGCCCATTTCATTGCTTCAAAGACCACTTATGGAGCATCTCATATTGCCAAGCAATTTTTGGAACATGTATTCAAGATACATGGCTTGCCACTCAACATAGTTTGTGATCGAGATACCAAGTTCATGGGGACTTTTTGGAGGTCATTATATGAGAGCTTGGGTACTCAAATCACTCCATCTACAGCCTATCACCCTCAATCGGATGGGCAAACGGAGTGCACAAACAAATGGCTTGAGGTGTACTTGAGGCACTATTGTCATGACATGCAAACATCTTGGGATGAGTGGCTTTATCTTGCTGAATTTTGCCATAATTCAAGCAAGCATTTGAGTATTGGCATGTCACCATTTGAGGCTCTCTATGGATATCAAGTACATGTGCCATCGATAGCCTTCCGTGAAGACAAAGTGGTCAATCCATTGGCAAAAGAAGAGTTGGAAAGAATGAGACAGCTTCTTCAACTTTGCAAGGACAATATGAAGAAGGCTCAAGATGTCATGAAGGCTAAGGCGGATGTTCATAGAAGGGATGTGGAGTTTCAAGAGGGTGATTATGTGCTATTGAAGCTTCCCAAGAGTCGGCATAACACTCTCAAAGGCGTAACCAACTCAAAATTGGCTCATAGGTATTATGGACCATACTTGATTATCAAGAGGGTTGGTGATTTGGCCTACAAGTTGGATTTGCCTTCTTCGACAAGGATCCATAATGTGTTTCATGTATCTAACCTTAAGAGGTTTATGGGATCTTTGCCTCAAGAGATGGAAGAGCTTCCACCCATGAATGAAGAAGGTGAGATCATTTATGAGCCGGAGAGGGTTATTGGCAAGAGGACAAGAGAGTTGAGGAATCGGAATATTGATGAATACCTTGTCAAATGGAAGCAATTACCCATGGATGAGGCTACTTGGCAATCATTGGAGTATGTCCAACAACATGGCTTACTTGTGGATGACTTTCCGTGACCAAGTGGTATGGTTTACTTGAGCAAATTGGGTAATATGAGGAGAAGTATACATGCTGTAATTTCTGGACAGCTTTGGGAAGGTCTACTATTGGGCCTATTTTTCTACTCCAACAAGCTTCATGGCATATCCTAATGAAAGATTATGATGTGGCCTACATATGGCTGAGTGTACATATCATTTTCAGCCCAATATATGGAGTCTAAATGAAGGATTTTCAAGGGTCTTCATCGACTAGAAGGGCTGTCATAACAGTCCCACTCATACACTTTGGGCTTGAAGCTTTGTGGACTTGTATACATCCGGATTTTCATTGTATATGTGCTTTGGATGTACTTGAGAACTCTTAACCACTTCCCATTGATTACATTAGAGTCTCATACTTTGAGATTGTACATGTTATTGATTTTGAGGACAAAATCTTTGGGAAGGGATGGTTTGTAATAAAGTAGGAACTTTATTCAATAGGGTTAATAATGGGACAAGTCCATGTATAAAAGAGGGGACTTGGACCATGGTTGTAACTTTTGATGATCATTTTTAGAAATTGAAACTCATGTTTCTTGGAGCTCATGGCTTCTCTCTTGGCTTGTGGAAGGCTATTTCCATTCTCTTGGTGAGAGACTAAACACACTTAGGCATCATGTTTTACATGGTGATTACTCATATTTTTATGCATTACATCCCTTCATTCCAATGAGACAGTAGCAAACATCTACTCTTTCAAGCAAGGCGAGACTAAGAGTGTTAGAGACTGTGTAAATAGGATGAAGCAGTACATTAATCGTTGCCCAGAAGATGAGAAGCCCGATTAATTTCTCTCTTCTTAAAAGGACTCAAAAATTCAACACTTCACACACATCTCTATGCAAAGAAGAATACAAATTTCAATGAGTGTTGCCATGATGCTATGGATTTCACAGATAACTTCAAATTCCAAGATGGTACTAGCCCTGAGGTGCAACCTAGAGATCAGTGGGGTGATGATGACCAAAGTTCAGGGTCTAGCGCACTAGTAAATCCAGACCAGATAGCTAACCTAGTACTAAGGAGATTGGGACAAACCTATCGCCCACCCATGCAGCCACAACAACAGCAGCAGCGAATGAGTAGTGTACTACCTACAGGTCCTCGTCTTTGTGGAGCATGTGGCGGTAACCATAAAACCAAAGAATGTAATACCTTTTCTCCTCTAGTCACAAACTAACCCACAAAGAAGTGGTGCCAGTCCTGTGCTTGGAATTATACCCACACCACACAAGAATGTACTCGCATTGTAAGAATGAGACAGGAGCGTGAGCAGCAAAGGGGTGCAATGGCTCTACAAATGCATCAACAGTATACTAATTTTGAACGTAAGCCACCGATGGCACAAGAGCAAGCACGACCTGTACTTGGAGCTCAACCTCCTGCTCCTGGGACTGCTCCTGTGAGGTTTGTTGACTACGACAATTCAAATATGTGTAGAGACTTGGTAAACCCAAGCTATGTGGAGGAGGAATATGCATCGTATTCATCCAAGGAAAATCTCTTTGAAAGTCCCGCATATCCAAGCCAAGCACTGGAGCCTCGGGGGAACAAAATTCTTTGATGTTGCTAGGCGGCTACCAACCTAGGACTCCAGGCCCCTCAGGTCAATGGCAGCAAAGGAAAGTAGAAGCCAAACTAGTGGGCCCCTGTTATGAGTGCGGAGAAGCCCATTGGACTCATGATTGTCCACATCGCCAAAGGCAAGCAGCTCGATCCAATATAATAGTACCACAGTTTCCACCAATTGAAAGATATTGTCTAGGGTGTTGTGTAGAACACTTTCCAAAGGATTGTTTGCTGAAACCACATGAGGAAGGCACCTCTCAACCAAAGGTCTCACTCAACTTTGTAGAGGTAGTTCCATCGCCACCTTCATCATTAGAGAATGAGGATGTCGTGCCCCCCTTAGAGTCATGACTAGATCACAGACACGAAATGCCGAAATGCAGACTGATGAGACACCTCGAACTAGGGATGTAAAGGCAAATCTAGTGGACAAGACCCTACATTCCAATAGAAAAAGGACCACTAGGAGGAAAAAGAACCGCAATAAGCAAACTAAGAGTGCATCCACTAGTTCTCAAGAAGTCTCTAAACAAAACATGAAGGATCAAGCTTTTACATCCTAAGAAGTGCATGAGGAGCATCAACCTCAACCTAGGCCTAGTGCTAAACAAGATGAGGCTATTACAACCGCCGAGGATAGTTCAGGGGGATCTGTTTTTGTGGATAAGGTGAATGAGACTCTAGATGCCATCATTGATGCTCATAGAAGTCGCATTGCAGCTTTATCTGAGCTACCCAAAAAGCTTCAAGAATACCCAAACCCTCGTGAGGAGAAGATCAATCTAGCTGTACATTAGCAACTCATTAGGGAAGCTCAATCAGTACTTGAGGGCCCACCTCCACCTATCCCTCGAGGCCCCACCTCTCTTAAGCCAACATTAGAAACCATACCAGAAGTGTCATCAAGTTGGTAAATGAAAAGTGAGCTGATCTCACAAGCTCATAGCGAGAAGTCTGCACCAATTGACACCCCATTGAAAGAAGGCATTCTACCACCACCTAGTCTTGGCTTCCCATGCAATGATGAAGTTATTGATGCTAACGAGGACATGGCAAATGAGATGTGGGCAGCAGTTCATGAGAAAGTTAATGAGAATATGTCCTCTATTATTTCACCTCCATTCTCTGAAGTGGATTTTACCAGGGGAGGGCACCAGCAGAGGAAGAGGATGCCATAGCCATACTGTTAAAAAGCATGACACTTGAGGGGTATGAGCCCTTAGTGGCTACTTGGAAGAACCTCCCAAATCCAACCATTGTATGAGTGGAAGCAACACTCGCAAAAGAGGAGAAGCGGACTCGGGGGAGGACAACCCAAGCTATATCAAGTGAGGAGAAAGCACTCTTCTCAAGAGGACTAGGATCAAGGACTAGAGAAGGAGCAAGGACAAAGACCTACCATCATAGTGGCGAAATCGTCACATAGAAAAGGATTGCTGGCATAAAAAGGGAGCCAAAGAAGCCAATGTAATGACAAAGAAGGAAGACAATGTGATGAGGCCTCCCAGGATGGAGGCAACACGGAGCATCTTTTCTAGATGATATGAGGAGCATGGCTCCTTACACCTAGTTATAACCCTGCTCTCCTGATGTGTAAAATGACAAGACCAAGCCAACATTGTAGCTCATAGAGCAACCTAGACGGACCACGCCAACCATATGAGTACAACCATATGAGTATGGAGTGTAGAAGGCTAGGTCAAAGCTAGGTGTTAAGACTCTCATCACACTAAGGGGAGGTGTTGAGAAATGCAATGTGTCAATGTGAAAACAGGGTGAAACATGCGTAGAAGAGCAAGGGGAGAATCATGCATATTATAAAAGGAATAGACTTAGGGATCATTGGCAAAGGTTGATTTGTATGATCATTCATAAAAGGTGAAGTCAAAGGTCAAAACGGTAGCACATGGAAAGTCCAAGGAGGCACATGGCACAAGGGTGCACATATGTATCTTTTGAGTAGGGAGCTCCATGAGAGCTATAAAAGGATGTACCTGCATCAACTCTAATGGAATCCGGCTATGATGGTGTACTTCTTAATTGTTGTCATTATCTTGGTAGTACTGGCTTAATCTTATTCTATGTATTATCTTAATCGATATGCTTAATCATGTTCTCATATAGTTTTGATCCACCTTGAGCTTAATCATGCTTGATTTCTTAACAGAGTATTTGTAATGTACGACCATAAGTTCACTCAACAAGAACTTGATTACGTTATTGATGATGAAGTGGGTTCCCCTATTGCTTACTAGTTTAAGTGGATATCCAAATCTAGTAACTATATTCTCGTAAAAGAATTTGGTTGTTGCCTGTGTAGCATCACCCTTTTGGGTCACATGGGCCTCTACCCACTTGATACAACAATATGTGAGAGGTAGAGACCATGATGAATCACGCTTGAGTACTATGGGCCACCGGACTAATGGTCTAATAAAGTCAATTCCCCCCTTTTCAAATGGTTGAAGAGACACTACAAGGTGGGGCATTTTATCACGGCGGTTATGAATACCAGCAAATCATTGACATTCATCGTAGCCTTTTACAAATTCAGCCGCCTCTCCAAACATTGTGGACCACCACAAGCCTACCAAGTAGAACTTTTTTAGCGTGTAGTGTCTGCGGAGAAATATCCTCTAGCTACCCCGGATTGGGTTTGCTCAAGGATGTTGACATATTTAAATTCTTGAGTGCCTCGTGATTGTACAGTTGTCCTACAGTCAAGTAGAACTTTCTTGGTGGCGGTGGTACCAGTCAATGGAGAAATATCCTCCAGCACCCCCCCCAAAGTGGCTTGCTCAAGGATGTCGACATATTTAAATTCTTAAGGATGGTGCCTCATGATTCTGTCTTAGCCCAATCGTGCGGTTTCCCTACAATCAATTGGTATTGGATAGGTCGAAAAGCATACCTGCCCTATATGTATACGTGCCCCATTTTGTGGCAGATGGAGTTTCATGTTTTTCATTCAGGTCTATTTTTACTTGGGTATAACCGGAGATCCCATGAAGGAAGCTGTACCTGCTACTCGTTCTTCCAGCACATGCTCTATAAATGGCAATAGGTTTTGTTCTTTCACCATGGTTGCAACAATGAACTTTTAAGATTATCACAAAATGGCATCTTCCCGATTTTCTTAGGTACTATGACTATTAGGGATAGCCATTCCGTGTGCTTTATATCATAAATGAATCCAGCTTCAATGAGTTTGTCAATCTCTGAGTCCTTGACCACTCTGCTAGAATACTTTGGCTTCATTTGGTAGGCTCTATGCCTTGATGGCCACACTCCTTCCACAATGGGAATGGTTTGATTTAACCACCTCTAGGGGCATGCTCTTCATATTCATATATTTCCAAGCAAAGCAACCGTGGAATTCTGTGAGTAGCTACATCAATGATGTCTTTTTCTTCTTCAAGAGATAGGCCTACCCTTCCCAATGTATACAGGTTTGGGATCCTCATCAGGTCCTGCTAGGTTGACCTCTTTAACGTTAGTCGGGCACCCATTTCAATTGGTCTCAGAGCTCTGATCTCGATCGTGGGAATCTTGCTGGTAATAGATTTGCAAGAGAATGGACTCTTATGTGTGATTTTGCTATTTTCTTGATTTCTTGCATACTTTCTTCTTGTATTTTCTCGATATTGAGGAAGACGGTGGAAATACAAGATTCATCTTCATTTATCCATGTTTCAGAGGTTCTTGTGTGAGATTTGGGCCAGTTTTTGAATTTAGGGACCAAATTTCTGGGTCGGGACCAACTTATTAAAAACATTGGTGGACCACCAGAATTGGGGGAAATGTGGTGTCTACATTTTTGCTTCTTCCCTCTTCTTCTTTAAGACTTTGCATGGCTATGGAGCATGTTTAGGGTTAGTTAGCTTCACCTTCTACAACAACCATGGGGCAAGCATGGAGCAGATTGTAAGCTTCACATGGAGAACCAACAAGCAAGCAAAAATCGCCATTTTTCAGCCGTGGGACGAATTTGGGTCGACTTCCTTTAAGATTTTGGTGGTGGTGATGAAGAGGGTGTTTCAAGCATGGCAAATGATTATACAAGGTGTAAGCTTCTCAATGATACCGTCCATGCTTACTTTCATACAAGGTGTAAGCTTCCCAATGATACCTTCAATGCTTACATTTTCCCATTCCCCTCATAAAAGTCATCTAATATAGGTAAAAATCCCCATAAAGAAGTGCTCCTACAAGCTCGATTGAAGTCTCCAAGCTCACGGCTTGCTAATCACAATTCTTTTTGGCATTAATCTTACCATTAAGATATCCGATTGAAATATCCTCCAACACCCCTCCCCCCAAAGTGGGCTTGGCTTGCTCAAGGATGTCGACATATTTAATTTCTTGAGGACAGTGCCTCATGATTCTGTCTTAGTCCACCAATCGTACGGTTGCCCTACAATCAATTGGTATTGGATAGGTCGAAAAGAATACCTGCCCTATATGTATAAGTGCCCCATTTTGTGGCAGATGGAGTTTTATGCTGTTCATTCGGGTCTATTTTTACTTGGGTATAACCCGAGATCCCATGAAGGAAGCTGTATGCCTCCTTACTTGCTACTCGTTCTTCCAACACATGCTCTATAAATGGCCATAGGTTTTGTTCTTTCACTGGCATGGTTGCATTAAACTTTTAAGATTATCACAAAATTGTATCTTCCCGATTTTCTTAGGTACTATGTCTATTAGGGATAGCCATTCCGTGTGCTCTATGTCATAAATGAATCCAGCTTCAATGAGTTTGTCAATCTTCGAGTCCTTGACCATTCTACTAGAATACTTTGGATTCATTTGGTAGGCTCTATGCCTTGATGGCCACACTCCTTCCACAATGGGAATGGTGTGATTTAACCACCTCTAGGGGTATGCTCTTCATATTCATATATTTCCAAGCAAAGCAACCGTTGTAAGATCCCTGTCTCCATCGCACAACAATTTCAGGGATGCTAGCAGCGGAAATAGCACTTCTTGTGCGGGGTAGGGTCCCACACTCGGGGCCTCGCCCCCACGGATATCCGGACAAGAGACTAATCCATCGGTTTTTCCAAAACCGAACCCGAAAAAACTTCCTTTGCCCAGAAAGCACGGGCGATTCCACCAGGATAACTTTTCCCTAACATAGTTAAAAGCCTAAACTAACTGAGCTCATCTGACCGAACCCATAAGTCACATAGTCAGATCAAGGAAAAAGATTGTACTTGGATCATAGAGACCAATGCTTTTTTCCTAATTGAGAGGCACAGCCGTTGATTCTTTTCCATAGAACAATTTTCGTCCGGAATTTACTTCATCTATCGAACTAAACAGAAATTGAATTCTCGATTTACGGATCCATCAGTCCAACTACCCAACCACTGTAGTGATGGGATCCAATTAGGAATTTGGTTAGGTTTTGTCTCAGGTACCAGGGAAAAGAGTTCCCAGGCCCCCTAGCCGGATGTTCATGCAAACATAAAACTAGTCACACCACTTACACACCCAATATGAAATTGCCTTTTTCTTAGCATCAGCTATCTTTAAAACAATCCTTTAATGAAACCATTGTATCAGTGATCACAATCCTCAAAGTCTCTGGTTGAATCCTTATTTCCAATCATTCCTTCATCGGTGTACTTATGGCATCATTGGCAACCAGAACGCTCACCACTTGTTCACTCAGGGGCCTTCTCCATACAATTGTGGTACTTCCATCTGAAGACCCAATTACTAATTTACGAATTTCAGTTTGAATATCAAATTGTATGAATTTTATCACACAATTACAACCTTTTTGTGCTTCTTGATAAATTTTTGACATATTTGGCTTCTCGGTTGATCCTCATTAGCCAAATAGCTCTGATACCAACTGTAAGATCCCTGTCCCCATCGCACAACAATTTCAAGGGTGCTAGCAGCGGAAGTAGCACTTCTTGTGCGGGGCAGGGTCCCACACTCGGGGCCTCGCCCCACGGATATCCGGACAAGAGACTAATCCATCGGTTTTTCCAAAACCGAACCCGAAAAAACTTCCTTTGCCTAGAAAGCACGGGCGATTCCACCAGGATAACTTTTCCCTAACGTAGTCAAAAGCCTTAACTAACTAAGCTCATCGAACCGAACCCATAAGTTCCATAGTCAGATCAGGGAAAAAGACTGTACTTGGATCATAGAGACCAACGCTTTTTTCCTCATTGAGAGGCACAGCCGTTGATTCTTTTCCATAGGGCTAAATGATCACCCTTCATGGCCACCTTGGCTTGGACAAATCTCCCATCATCATTACCCATAAGGCACAAGAAGTCATGAAGGCAAATGTGGATGAGCATAGACGCAAAATGGAGTTCAAGGAAGGTGATTACATGTTGCTCAAGCTTCCTAAGAGCCGTCACAATATTCTCAAAGGGTCTTCCAATTCCAAGTTGGCACATAGATACTATGGACCATATTTGGTAGTCAAGAAAGTGGGTGACTTGGCTTATAAGCTTGACCTACCTCCTTCTACAAGGATTCATAATGTGTTTCATGTATCCAACCTTAAGAGGTTTGTGGGCTCTCTTCCTCAAGAGATTGAAGAGTTACCACTGATGGATGAAGAAGGGGAGATTATCTATGAGCCGGAGAGGATTGTGGACAAGAGGACAAGGGTTTTGAGGAACCGGAACATTGATGAATTCCTTGTGAAATGGAAGCGCTTGCCCATAGATGAGGCTACTTGGCAATCAATGGAGTATGTTCAACAACATGGTTTACTTGATGGAAGTATTCCTTGATCAAGTGGCATGATTATTATGTGAAGAAGGGGCATATCATGAGGTTTTATATGTGCTGTAATTTCTGGACAGCTTTGGTTGGATCTATTGTTGGGGTTACCAATCTACTCCAACACACTTGGAAGATCATTTGGTTTGATGACAAATATGTGGGGCCCTTTTGGGCGTGGCTACGCATCATTTGCAGCTTAATTTTATGGAGGTTTCATGAAGAATTTCAAGGGAAGCTTCATTGACAACATGGCTGCCATATTCGAGGCGCATTTTTGAAGACCTCTCTACTTCCCATGGGTTTACATTGAGATTGCGATTCAATTGTAAATATCTTGTATGATTTTGAGGACAAAATCTTTGGGAAGGGATAGGCCTACCCTTCCCAATGTATACAGGTTTGGGATCCTCATCAAGTCCTGCTAGGTTGACCTCTTTGACGTTAGTCGGGCACCCATTTCAATTGGTCTCAGAGCTCTAATCTTGATCGTGGGAATTTTGCTGGTAATAGATTTTGTCATGAACCATAGAGCTTGATTTCCACATGTACATAGGGGCCCATGGGCAAAAGGAGATAGTGACTATAAATAGGGCTTGGGGTACTTTGGTAGGGCCTTTTGACACTTTTACTAATTTTGGTCATCTTGTACCTTTGGGCTCCATCTATGGAGATATGGCCTTCCATGGTCATCCTCTTGGTGAGAGGTTAAACACACTTAGGCTATTTGTGCATCTTCTCTTGCTACATGCACTTATAGATTTTCTCTCTCTTTTGTATATTCATGTGATAAGCCATTTGATCACTAATCTCATGATTAATGGATGCTAGATTCTTGCTTTGATGTGTTTGATTCCATATTTTGCTCTAGATCCATTTCAGATTTGCAAGAGGATGGACTCTTATGTGTGATTTTTCTATTTTCTTGATTTCTTGCATACTTTCTTTCTGTATTTTCACGATATTGATGGGGAAGACGGTGGAAATACAAGATTCATCTTCATTTAGCCATGTTTCAGAGGTTTTTGTGTGAGATTTAGGCCAATTTTTGAATTTAGGGACCAAATTTCAGGGTCGGGACCAACTTATTAAAAACATTGGACCACCAGAATTGGGGGAAATGTTGTGTCTACATTTTTGCTTCTTCCCTCTTCTTCTTTGAGACTTTGCATGGCTATGGAGCATGTTTAGGGTTAGTTATGGAGCAAGCATGGAGCAGATTGTAAGCTTCACATGGAGCACCAACAAGCAAGCAAAAATCACCATTTTTGAGCTGTGGGACGAATTTGGGTCGACTTCCTTTAAGATTTCAGTGGTGATGAAGAGGGTGTTTCAAGCATGGCAAATGATTATACAAGGTGTAAGCTTCTCAATGATAATACCGTCCGTGCTTACTTTCAAACAAGGTGTAAGTTTCCCAATGATACTTTCAATGCTTACATTTTCCCCTTCCCCTCATAAAAGTCATCTAATATAGGTAAAAACCATAAATGTAAGATTCCTCCCCAGGCTCTCAAGATGTCCAGCATCTTCCCCTAAAATCAAATCCCTCTTCAGAAATATAAAAGATCTTGTTTCTACCAGTTTTGGCCTAGAGAGAGAAAATCTTCTAGAGAGTGGTAATACAGTTTTTAAATATTTTTGGATAGAAAATATCTCATCTTATTAAAATAAGTTTCCCTGAAACAGAAGTTCAAAAAGATTTTCAGAAGGTGTATTAGAAATTAAGTATAATCTGTTCATGTAAGATTCCTCCCCAGCCTCTCAAAATGTCCAGCATATTCCCCTGTAATCAATTCTCTCTTCAGAAATGTAAGAGATCTTGTCTCTGGCTATTTTGACATAGAGAGAGAAAATATTCTAGAGAGAGAATATTCAGATTTTGAATATTTTAGATAGAAAAATTTCTCATATTATTAAAATGAATTCCCCTGAAACAGAAATTCAAAAAGAACTTTCCAATGTGCAATTGGAATTTATTGGAAATGGGTATAAATGACCTTAGCCTAAGGGTCTAGATTTTCAGAAATTTTTGGATTATGGTCCATTTAAGGTTCCTATGGGCCAATAGCATCAATCCATGTGTAGGGAGGAGATAAATCCAATTTGTAAAAGAAGATACCCAAAAATGAGTAAATGCTCACATAAGATGAAGAGTTGACTATGTACAAGGTTTATTAGTAAGAAACTATGAGTAATATCAAAAATATGAGATATTTTGGGTATCCAAAAATGAGTAAATGCTCACATAAGATGAAGAGTTAAAAATGTACAAGGTTTATTAGTAAAAAACTATGAGCAATATTAAAAATATGAGATATCTTGGGTATCCAAAAATGAGTAAATGCTCACATAAGATGAAGAGTTGAAAATGTACAAGGTTTATTAGTAAAAAACTATGAGCAATATTAAAAATATGAGATATTTTGGGTATAATGATTCCATTTTGACACATATGTAAGGAAGGGGAGTCCATTAAAGGAGGTGCATATTTCACATGCTTGAATGAGTTTTAAACTCATAAAAATTGTAAGATCCCTGTTCCCACCGAGCAACGGATTCGGGGTACTAGCAGCGGAAGTAGCACTTCTCACGCGGGACAGGGGTCCCACACTCAGGGCCTCACCCACGGATATCCGGATAAGAGACTAATCCGTCGGTTGTTCCAAAACCGAACCCGGAAAAACTTCCTTTACCGGAAAGCACGGGTGATTCCACCAGGATAACTTTTTACTCTAACGTAGTCAAACCATTTTTGATCAAGCTGATCCGACTGCATCTATAAAGATACTTGGTCAGATCAAGGAAGAAACTTGCACTTGGATCATTGGGATCAACGATTTTTTCCCCATCAAGTGGCACAGCCGTTGATTCCTATCCATAGAACAATTACTATCGGAGATTTACTTTATCTATCGTAGTAACAGAATTTGAGTCTCGATTTACGGATCCATCAGTCCAGCCTAACCCCATCCAGTCCCATGGGTTAGCCAACCGCCCAACCAATGTAGTGATGGGATCCAATTAAGAATTTGGTTAGGTTTTGTCCCGGGTACCAAGGAAAAGAGTTCCAAGGCCTCCTAGCCGGAAGTTCATGCAATTATAAAACTAGTCACACCACTTACACACCCAATATGAAATTGCCTTTTTACAGATTCAACCAAAAACAATCCTTTAATAAAACCATAGTATCACTGATCACAATCTTCCAAATTATTTATCCGGTTGATTCAATTTCCCATCATTCTTCCATCAGAGTATCTATGGCATCATTGGCAACTAGAACGCTCACCACCTGTCCACAGAGGGGCCTTTTCAATAGTTCCTAGCCCATAATACTCGGTAATATAATCACTTATCAAGATGGACTCTCGTTGAAGATCAGCAAGATCAACCAACAGATCCATATAAAGAGTCATGGACTCATCCGTTGAGGACCAGCAAGGTCAGTCAACCAGATCCATGCCCGGTTTCAGAAAACAACTCTTACTCCTTGTTCCAATATCTTCCTCGACGCACGCGTGGGTATCCTGGGCGACCCAGAGCCCGAGCACCGTATGGTCAGCATCCTCTAGGATCCTTCGCGCAGGTGACCTAGCGCTTCACTCATAGGCCGCTTCCTTGGCCCCTCATCCACCGTACCGGAAGCTCACCATTTTAATCGCACCGAGGCTGGTCAAGACCTCGGCCGACCTTGCTGCGCGAGACGTCCATTGACTCTCCGTCTCAGCAGTTGCAACTTTATCAGTTAGGTCTCCACGACCTTGATCACAAGACGGTCAAAATGCTTTCCCAGCATCCTTGACATAAAACAGTCATTTACAAACAGTCACAAAATACAGTTTCTATATCGAATTCCTTCTTTCCACATTATCCCTCCTCAATCCACATCACTTATTCCACATTCCCTTCATATGTACTCGTTCTCATCCATTCATTCATGTCAACGACACATTATTTTTCATACACATTCACCTTCATTATTCTTCATCCACATCCATGCATACATCCATTTTCACATCCTTACTCATACATCCACATCCACATACATACATCCATACATACACATCCACATGCATACATCCACATCCTCATTCGTACATCTACATCTACATGCACATTCACATCCGTACTCCACATACATACATCTATTTTTTTTCCTTCCCATTCATATAGCCCCATACGCCTTCACATCTATTCTTTTACATCACATCCATTTTCACCTTATGACAACCCATATACATCTTATCTCATCACATACACTTCTTATCTCATTCCATACACATCTTATCACATCTTAACTCATCTTATCATATCTTAACTCATCTCATATACATCTTATCACATCTCATACACTTCCTATCACATCTTAACTCATCTTATCACATCTTAACTCATCTTATCACATCCTAACTCATCTCATATGTATCTTATCTCATCTTATCTCATCTTATCACATCTCATACACCTCTTATCACATCTCATACACCTCTTATCACATCCTAACTCCTCTTATCACATCCTAACTCATCTCATATGCATCTTATCTCATCTTATCACATCTCATACACCTCTTATCACATCTCATACACCTCTTATCACATCCTAACTCCTCTTATCACATCCTAACTCATTTTTTTATGCATACCTCTATGCAAGAATTTCAATTGTGATAAAAGTAACACTTTTACAATAAAATAATTATTTTTTTTTTGTAATATTTTTATAATAAAATATTAATTTATTTATTTTTTTCATTTCTATGCACGAAATTCAATATGATGAAAATAACTTTTTATAATAAAATAATCATTTTTTTTCTTTATAATTTTATAATAAAATAATAAAATATTCATCTTTTATGCATACCTCTATGCATGAAATTCAATTATGTTAAAAGTAACACTTTTATAATAAAATATTTATCTTTTATGCATACCTCTATGCATGAAATTTAATTATTTTAAAAGTAACACTTTTATAATAAAATATTTATCTTTTATGCATACCTCTATGCATGAAATTCAATTATGTTAAAAGTAACACTTTGATAATAAAATATTTATCTTTTATGCATACCTCTATGCATGAATATAAAAATGATAAAAGTAATACTTTTGATATAAAAATTTATCCATTATGCATACTTCTATGCATAAAATAAAAATGATAAAAGTAATACTTTTGATATAAAAATTTATCCATTATGCATACTTCTATGCATAAAATAAAAATGATAAAAGTAATACTTTTGATATAAAAATTTATCCTTTATGCATAATATAAAAATTCAATTTCCTCATGATTCTAATGAAATTCTTTCAATTAATCTAGGATAATAATTCCTAGAATATGGTAGGAAATCCTCTTTTTATGCTTTGAATGAAATTATTTTATGTGTAAATTTTTATAAAATTTTGCCATAGCTCCGCTACTATAATTGATAAATCTCAATTATTTTTTTTAAAAAATAAGGCTTAACTTTAAGGAAATGATTAGAATGATCCCTAATTGGATCATTAACCCTTAAAAAAATAATCATGAAATACATAAACTAAAAGCATAGATAAAAAACCATTAATTTGTTCTTAAGCATAGATTAATCTTGGATTAAGAAAAAGCTTTATGAAAAGTTTCATTTGGATTGAGAGTGGGTCATGAGTATGACCATTCCTTAAGTGAGAGAGAGAAAAAACCATTAGAATTAAACATAAATGGAAATTTATGAAATTCTTTACTATCATTAATCATTTAACTTCAATAGCATTCAAAAACCATACCAATTAAGCTTCTCAAGCTTGAGAGGGGTTGAGAAGAGAAAAACATTGAGAAATTATAGAAAAAATCAAAATTCACCATACTTACCTTACAAATTGCTTGCTTCTTTGTTCACGGTAGAGGCCCCCAACCAATCAATTGGTATAGTATGTTGATGGAGCCACCAATGGGGATTGAAGAAAGAGAGAAGTGTCAAAAACTAGTGAATTATTAAAGAATTCACAGTTCTTGGCTTAGGTGGAGTAGAGTAACAATGCATAAGACACTATATATTTTCAACAAGGGGAGGCTTCTATTTATAGGAAAAATTGAGCTCCTAACCAAACAAACTGATTCTAGAATTTTCCAAGTCAGTTTGGTCACTTTTTGACCATTTTTAGGTCAGTTAAGCTAACTTTTTGGAACTAGACTTGAATGAGGAGAGAGGAGAGATGAAATATCTCACTTTTTATGAGTTTAAAACTCATTCAAGCATGTGAAATATGCACCTCCTTTAAAGAACTCCCCTTCCTTACTACATATGTGTCAAAATGGAATCATTATACCCAAAATATCTCATATTTTTAATATAGCTCAGTTTTTTACTAATAAACCTTGTACATTTTCAACTCTTCATCTTATGTGAAATATGCACCTCCTTTAAAGAACTCCCCTTCCTTACATATGTGTCAAAATGGAATCATTATACCTAAAATATCTTATATTTTTAATATTGCTCATAGTTTTTTACTAATAAACCTTGTACATTTTCAACTCTTTATCTTATGTGAGCATTTACTCATTTTTGGATACTCAATTTATCTCATTTTTTTGATATTACTCATAGTTTTTTACTAATAAACCTTGTACATATTCAACTCTTCATCTTGTGAGCATTTACTCATTTTTGGATACTCAATTTATCTCATTTTTTTGATATTACTCATAGTTTTTTACTAATAAACCTTGTACATATTCAACTCTTCATCTTATGTGAGCATTTACTCATTTTTGGATACTCAATTTATCTCATTTTTTTGATATTACTCATAGTTTTTTGCTAATAAACCTTGTACATATTCAACTCTTCATCTTATGTGAGCATTTACTCATTTTTGGATACTCAATTTATCTCTTTTTTTTGATATTACTCATAGTTTTTTACTAATAAACCTTGTACATATTCAACTCTTCATCTTATGTGAGCATTTACTCATTTTTGGATATCTTCTTTTACAAATTGGATTTATCTCCTCCCTACACATGGATTGATGCTATTGGCCCACAGGAACCTTAATTGGACCATAATCCAAAAATTTGTGAAAATCTAGACCCTTAGGCTAAGGTCCTTTATACCCATTTTCAATTAATTTCAATTGCACATTGGAAAGTTCTTTTTGAATTTTTGTTTCAGGAAAACTTATTTTAATAAGATGAGATAATTTTCTATCCAAAAATATTAAAAATTTGAATATTCTCTCTCTAGAATATTTTCTCTCTCTAAGTTAAAATAGTTAGAAACAAGGTCTTTATATTTCTGAAGAGGGAATTGATTACAGGGGAAGATACTAGACATTTTGAGAGGCTGGGGAGGAATCTTACATTCTCTCCCACTTGAAAAACGCGAGATGTCCTCATCTCGCAAACTGGGGTAATTTCGCAAGATGCACGAATATGAGACTTAGAGAAAAATTTAAATCAAGATTAACCACCAATAAAAGTCTCAAAGAGAGAAAGATTCAAGATAAGAACAAGGTTTAAACTTTATTCATTCTCGAAACTTATACAGTAAAGATAGAAGAACTCTTTACACTTCCATAAGCCCCCGTCCATCATATGGTCACAAAAGCAGCACTCACAAGCTGCACAAGTATAAGGTAACTCATCTATGGGAATAATTCTGTTGGTTATTGCTACACCTATCTCAGTGGTATGAGGTGATCTAACAAAAGGACCTGTGAGAGGCAAGCCAAAGACGGGATAAAGGTATATCTTCTGATGAGGAAGAAAACACGCCAGTAAGAAGACCCGCTCAGAAAACCCAAGATGTCTTGATCTCATGATGCAGTAGTATCGCGGACCCAAACCCAAGGCTTTAATAACCATGGCCAAGCAGAAATAATGCTAATTTCTACTATTCTCTAAAGTTCTCTCCAAATTGAAGAAATTGGAGCTTCCCTCTTTCTTCAATCCCCATTGGTGGCTCCATCAACATACTTAACCAATTGATTGGTTGGGGGCCTCTACCATGAACAAAGAATCAAGCAATTTGTAAGGTAAATGGTGAATTTTGACCTTTTCTATAATTTCTCAATGTTTCTCTCTTCTCAACCCCTCTCAAGCTTGAGAAGCTTAATTAGAATGGTTTTTGAATGCTATTGAAGTTAATTGATAAATGGTAGTGAAGAGTTACATAATTTGATGAATGCTATTGAAGTTAATTGATTAATGATAGTTAAGAATTACATAAATTTTTATTTATGCTTAATTCTAATAGTTTTTATGTAGTTTCTCTCTCTCACTCAAGAAATGGTCATACTCATGACCCATTCTCAATCCAAATGAAGCTTTTCATAAAGCTTTTCCTTAATCCAAGATTAATCCATGCTTGAGGCCAAATTAATGGTTTTTTTCTATGCTTTTAATTTATGTATTTCATGAATATTGATGATTCAATCCATTATGAATTAATGATCCAATTAGGGATCATTCTATTTATTTTCTTAATGATAAGCTTTATCCCTTAGAAAATTTGAGATTTATCAATCATAGCAGCGGAGCTATGGTAAATTTTTTATAAAAATTACGCATAAAATAATTTCATTCAAAGCATGAAAAGAGGACTTCCTACCATATTCTAGGAATTATCATCCTAGATTAATTGAAAGATATTCATTGTAATCATAGAGAAATTGATTTTTATATTATGCATAATTGATTTTCATGCATAGAGGTATGCATAAAAGATTATTATTTTAATATAAAAGTGTTACTTTTATCATATTTGATTTTCATGCATAGAGGAATGCATAAAAGATTATTATTTTAACATAAAAGTGTTACTTTTATCATATTTGGATTTCATGCATAGAGGTATACATAAAAGATTATTACTTTAATGTAAAAGTGTTACTTTTATCATAATTAGATTTCATGCATAGAGGTATGCATAAAAGATTATTATTTTAATGTAAAAGTGTTACTTTTATCATAATTGGATTTCATGCATAGAGGTATGCATAAAAGATTATTATTTTATTATAAAAGTGTTACTTTTATCATATTTGAATTTCATGCATAGAGGTATGCATAAAAGTTGATTATTTTATTATAAAAGTGTTACTTTTATCACAATTGAATTTCATGCATAGAAGTATGCATAAGAGTTGATTATTTTATTATAAAAGTGTTACTTTTATCATATTTGGATTTCATGCATAGAAGTATGCATAAAAGATATTCTTTTTATACTAAAAGTGTGATTTTTATCATAAATGGATTTTATGCATAACTTAGATGCATAAGAGAAATTATTTTATTCTAAAAGTGTAATTCCTACCAAATTGAATTTATGCATAGGAAGATGCATAAAACATTGATTCAAAAGTGTCATCCTCATCTAAATTGAATTTATGCATAGGAAGATGCATAAAAGATTGAATTTTAATTCAAAAGTGTCATTTTCATTTAAAATGAATTTATGCATAGGAAGATGTGCATAAAAGATTTATTTTTACTTCGAAAGTATTATTCTCCTTAAATGGAATTTATGCATAAATAAATGTGTAAAGAAATCTTATATCAAATATAAGAATTCTCTTGTATTCTATAAATAGATATGAGATGTGATAGGATGTGATAAGAGGTGTAAACACCATATTAGATAATTTGGAAAAAATCCCATTCCCATTTGAAAAATGGGAGCATGGTGAACTTGTCCAAAAGTTTGTCAAAACCCCCTCATGTGACATATCATTGGAAAGATCTTGAAGAGTAGAATCTAAATCTATGATCTCCGACAAGTTTGGAGTTAGTATGTTTAAGATATGTCCAAAACTATATGGAGTAATGGATTCCCAAAATGTGAGATTTTTCCCAAATTACCTAATATTGACTTTGTATAAGATGTGATAAGAGGTGATAAGATGCTTATGAAATAAGTTAGCAGGTGATAAGATAAATTAAGATGTGATAAGATGTGTATGAGATGAGGTAAGAAGTGTATGTGATAGGATAAGATGTATATGGGTCGTGATAGGGCAAGAATGGATGTGATGTAAAAGATTAGATGTAAAGGCATATGGGGATATATGAATGGGAATGTGGAAATAGATGTATGTATGTGGATGTGTGAATGTGGACATGGGAGTGTGGATGTATGAATGTGAAAATGGATGTATGCATGAAGATGTATATGCGTAGATGTGAATGTGGATGTAGATGTGGATGTATGTATGTGTGTGGATGTATAGATGTGAATGGGAATGCGGATGTGGATGTATGTATGTATGTGGATGTAGATGTGAATGAGAATGTGGATGTGGATGTATGTATTTATGTGGATGTGAATATATGAATGAGGACGTGATAATGGGTGTATGCATGTAGATGTGGATATATAGATGTGAATGTGAATGTGGATGTGGATGTGGATGTATGGATGTAGATACGGATGTGGATGTATGTATGTATGTGGATGTAGATGTGGATGTATAGATGTGAATGAGAATGTGGATGTGGATGTATGAATGTGAATGTGGATGTGGATGTGGATGTATGGATGTGGATATGGATGTGTATGTATGAATAAGGATATGGGATCTGGATGTATAAATGAGGATGTGAAAATGGATGTATGCATGTAGATGTGGATGTATGGATGTGAATGTGAATGTGTATGTGAATTAATGTGTCGTCGATATGAGGAAATGAATGAGAATGAGTACACATTGAATGGAATGTGGAATAAGTAATGTGGACTAAGGAGGGATAATGTGGAAAGACGAGAGTTCGATTGAGAAACTATATTTTGTGACTGTTTGTAAATGACTGTTTTATGTCATGAATGTTGGGGAAGCATTTTGAGCGTCTTGTGGATTAAGGTCATGAAGACCTAACTATTAAAGTTGCAACTACTGACGGAGAGTCAATGGAAGACGTCTTGCGTAGCAAGGTCGACCGAGGTCTTGACCAGCCTTGGTTCGATTTAAATGGTGAGCTTCCGGTACGGTGGATGAGGGACCAAGGAAGCGGCCTATGAGTGAAGCGCTAGGTCACTTGCGAAGGATCCTAGAGGGTGCTGACCATACGGTGCTCGAGCTCTGGGTCACCTAGGATACCCACACGTGCGTTGAGGAAGATATTAGAACAAGGAGTAAGAGTTGTTTTCTGAGATCGGGCATGGATCTGGTTGATTGACCTTGCTGGTCTTCAATGGATGAGTCCATGGCTCTTTATATGGATCTGTTGGTTGATCTTGCTGATCTTCAACGAGAGTCCATCTTGATTTTTATAAGTGATTATATTGCCGAGTATTATGGGCTAGGAACTATTGAAAAGGCCCCTGAGTGGACAGGTGGTTGCCAATGATTGCATAGATACTCTAATGAAGGAATGATGGGAAATTAAGAATCAACCGAATAATTTGGAAGATTGTGATCAGTGATACTATGGTTTCATTAAAGGATTGTTTTAAAACTGGTTGAATCTGTGAAAAAGGTAATTTCATATTGGGTGTGTAAGTGGTGTGACTAGTTTTATTTTTGCATGAACATCCGGCTAGGGGGCCTGGGAACTCTTTTCCCTGGTACCCGGGATAAAAATCAAATTCTAAATTGGATCCCATCACTACAGTGGTTGGGCGGTTGGCTAACCCATGGGACTGGATGGGGTTAGGCTAGACTGATGGATCCGTAAATCGAGACTCAATTTCTGCTATTACGATAGATGAAGTAAGTCCCGGATAGTAATTGCTCTATGGATAGGAATCAACGGCTGTGCCTCTTGATGGGGAAAAAAGCATTGATCCCACCAATGATCTAAGTGCAAGTTTCTTCCTTGATCTGACCGAGTATCTTTATAGGTGTAGTCAGATCAGTTTGATCACTAATGGTCTTGACTACGTTAGAGCAAAAAGTTATCCTGGAGGAATCGCCCCTGCTTTCCAAATAAGGAAAGTTTTTCCGGATTCGGTTTTGGAAAAATCGACGGATTAGTCTTTTGTCCAGATATCTGTGTGGACGAGGCCCCGAGTGTGGGTTCCTGCCCCGCGCATGAAGTGCTACTTCCGCTGCTAGTACCCCGAATCTGTTGCGCGGTGCGAACTGGGATCTCACAGTTCAAGAGGCATTTTATCCTGAAGATCAAGATTTTTTTAAAATTTTAAATTAAGGTTTCTATGGACCAATAAGATTCATCCAAATGTAGGAAGGAGATAAATAGAAGAATAAAAGGAAAATACCCCAAAAATGAGTAAATACTCACATAAGATGAAGAGTTGACTAGGGACAAGGTTAATAGTTAAAAAAGTGAGATATTTAGATGAAATGATGCATTTTGACACCTCTCAGTATGGGGGAATTCCCCTCATGAAGGAGGCACCTATTTCACATGCTTGAATGAGTTTTAAACTCCCAAATAATGAGATATTTTTATCTCTCCTCTCTCCTGTTTCAACTAGATCCAAAAAGTGAGCAAAACTGACCCAAAAATGGTCAAAAATTTACCAAACTGATCTGGAAAATTCTAGAATCAGTTGGCTTGGTTAGAAGCTCACTTTTTCCTATAAATAGAAGCCTTCCCCTTTGTTGAAACTCAATAGTTTATTTTTATTATAAAAGTGTTACTTTTATCATAAATGATTTTTATGCATAAACATATGCATAAAAGATATTTTTTATATTAAAAGTGTGATTTTCATCATAAATGATTTTTATGCATAAAAGATATTTTTTTATAGTAAAAGTGTGATTTTCATCATAAATGATTTTTATGCATAAACATATGCATAAAAGATATTTTTTTATATTAAAAGTGTGATTTTCATCATAAATGATTTTTATGCATAAACATATGCATAAAAGAAATTCTTTCATGATAAAAGAGTGATTTTCAACATAAATGGTGTGACTTTCATCAGAATTGGATTTTATGCATAATTAGATGCATATAGAATCTTTATAATTAAATAAGGGTTCTCCTTACTGTTTAATTTTCACAAAAATTGTAAAAATTCAATTAAACTATCGAAGTCGGAGATCGAGATAAATGATTATTTTATTCCTCCTAAGAAATTTATGTTTTAGAAATCTGTAAGCAAATATTCGTCGAATGAAATTTAGAAAAAGAGAAATTGAAATAGTACCTTTCGAGAAAGATAGTTTAGGAAGAAGCTTTCCAGACCCAAACTCTGATTCAGACTATTGACCAAGACCTAATTCCTTTGTCAATTTCAATCAATGACGATGTGCCCAGTTCAAGAAAAATGTACTCAAATCTCCCACCGAATCTGAAACTAAGCTGACTTTTGATTTTGATCTGAGGATCAAGTTAACAGAATTCGAGGAATTCTGTTTGGAATTCAGACCTGGATCTAGAAGTATTGAGATACGGATTTAAGATTATTCATGGTTTTCAAACAAAATCAAAACTGAAAACTTGCATAGAAACCCTGTTTTCTTAAAGGACTGTCTTACGCCAAAATGTTGGGGAGGGAGCATTTGGCATATATGTTTATCTAAGGGAAGTTCGGTTGCAACAGCTGGATGGGAGTGTTCGAGGGACAGCTCACGCGACAAAAACCTGCCCAGGTCTTGACCAACCTGGGTATGGTGAAAAATGGTGTGCTTCCGGTACGATGGGCGAGGGCCGATGAAGTGGTCCCTGAGTGAAGTACCAGGACACCTAAGGAGGATCCTGGAGGGTTCTTACCAGGCGATGCACGGGCTCATGGTGCTTAGGACACCCATACGTATGTCGAGGAAGATATATATATGTATGTTGACAAAATGATTATTATAATCTGTTATTACTGGATCTCATTGCTAACCAGCTGGTCCCAACGGAGAGTCCAGAGTGGTACTGTTTTTGTGAAACAAGGGATTGAATGGAAATTTTGAGTTATGAAATCTGTGATCATTTCTGTTTTGTCAATGGATTATTTTTTTAATATTAAAGTTTTAAAGAGGAGTGTGTGCGTATCTGTTTTCTAAAGCTAAAGTTAAGAAAGGCATTTCAATTTATGGGTGGGTGAGTACTTGTTTGGTTCTACCGATTCCAGTGGTAGGTTGGTGGCTAACCCATGGGCCGGATCATAGGTTAGAATCAGTGGAGTTTTAATAATCAAAGTGAATAATCTTAGGATTACGCCAGGATTCGAGTAGCTAGTTAATTACCTGATAAATTTCTGAATTGAGTGGATCAACGGCTGTGCCTAATCTTGATTAGGCAAAAAGCGTTGAAATTACTCAGATGATCAAATTATATCAGTGATAGTTTCCTTCTATCTGGTTTATTCAGGTGAAGGATAGTTTAGAATTGATCTCGTTAGAAAAATTCATTAAGAAAATTCAAAATGGTGGAATCGTCCCCACTTTTCGAGCATGGGAAATTTTCCCGGTTTTGGTTTTTGGAGTTACCACCAGCCTAGTCTCGTGCTCTGACATTCGTGGGCGAGGCCCCGAGTGAGAAACCCTGCCTTGCGCATGAGGGGGCTGCTTCTACTCTCAGCCACCAGGAGTCCGCCGGTGCGTGGAGGGGGCAGAGGGATCTCATAGTTGGTATCAGAGCAAAAATTACCTAAATTTTTAATAGAAATCTGGGAAAGAAATGTTTTTCACTTGTTAATACTATGAGAATGAACTTCAAAAATTGAAAAAATTATAAATTGAATTGGAAATTTATAGATGCACACCCCGAACCTATTTAGAAATCCTGGACTCTCTCAGAGTCAAGATATGATAGCTTTTGCATTTGATCACCTCGTCAACTCTGCTACGACCCGAATGAGCAGAGTGAGACTCGCTCGCCATTTTGAGAGTCTTTACTTTCCTGATCCTCTTGAGCGATGTCAGTATATGTGTGGTTCAATGGAGGACGGTGTATTAATATCAGTACCAATCAGCGTCAGAGAGGTTCAGGCAAAATATTTCCTTAGCCATGATTCTGATAAGACTAGGGCTTGTTCAGTATGTTCAACTCTTTGATCATTCACCCAAGAACTTCAAAACTTCATGCCGATTTTTTTAGACTTCTTAGCCGCTTTATCCCGAGAAATAGAATTACAGCACCTCTTTGTGTAATGAATCGTGTGTACCATGGTATGTCTTCTTCACAGTTTCGCTTCTTTATGCAATTACGCTGAGGCAGTGATTCTGGAGCCGAGATGCTCTATGTACATATTGCAACTTTTATATAAATATAGAAATGCTTTCTGAAGAAAAATTCCCTTTTGTATAAGTGATTGTTTATACGGGGACGATCTGATAAAGAAAAATTTGTTATCGGACATATGTCATAGATCTCCAATAAGATCATTGTCTTGTTTAAGAAATTTTTGTCTGAACCTCTTAAGTCTTAGGATCTCGTGGATGATATCAAAATAAAAATTTAATAATATATAACTTTTTGACAGAATCATGAGACAAGGAAACCGTGGCCGTCAGCCAGACCCTCTCTCTGAAGATGATGAGCTTGACCCTGATGTTTGCAAGGCTCTTCATAGGACTCAGCCAGGACCCTTCAAAGGAGAAGGGGAGAACCTGGGCGAGGCTGTGGAGAAATGGGTGGAAGCCATGGAAGAATATTTTGACGTCACAGGCTACAATGAGCGGAGCAAAATGGCTCTTGCCAGGCTGAAAATAGTGGAAATAGCCAGGGTAGCATGGAGGAACCACTGTGATACCAACCGTCTGGATAGAAATACTCAGTCCTGGAATGACCTAAAAACCTATTTGAGAAAGAGATTTTGTCCCCTTGGATTTTTGGAAATCAAAATGAGCGAATTCTTAGAGCTAAAGCAGGAGAGCAAAACCATCGAGGAATATCACCAGGCCTTTGCTCTTCTACTCAAATATTCACCACCTCTAGATGAATAACAACTCATGGCCAGGTTCATTCGGGGAATGAACGAGCCCTTGGACACACTGGTCAAAAATGCCAAGCCAGTGTCCATGGCTGAAGCAGTAAGAATGGTAAAAGAATTTGCCAAAGCCTTTGTAGTAAAGGTCCCGCCAAATCCTGCACCCTCTAACTTTAAAAGATTCCAAGCCCAGGGAAGTACTTCAAACTTTCCACCCCCGAAGAGGCAGCAAGGCCCGAATTAGAATTAGGATGCAGGAAGACTCCGAAGTGAAGGAAGACCCTTCCCCCAGAATACTTTCTCAGGAGCCCCACCTCTTTCAAGAAATCCAAGGGATGAGCTCAGAAGTGAAAACCGATGTTTTGGATGCCAAGGTTTTGGTCACCAAACTGAAAGACTGCCCGACTCTTGCCATGTCAAGGGGACAAGGAAGTCAAGGACCCTGAATTCAGAGACCAACCCCTTCATATCAGTCTAATCAAGGTTTGTTTCGCCCAAGCCAGGGAAACCCCAGAAGAACTCTAGCTCAGCCATCTGCCTCTGTTCAGAGTAACCTCAGAACTCCTTCCCAGAACTGGGGCAACCAAAGAGAAAGAGTTCCACCTCAGACTACAGCAGCCAGAGCAGTCACAATTTCTGATGTAGTAGAAGAGGAAAGAGGGCAGATCTTTGCTGCAATTGAAAACCAAGGACCTAACTCTCAGCTCTCAGTCCCATACTCCAGCTGAATATGAAGGTAAGCTTTTAAGCTTTTGATTCATTCAGGCAGTTCTCATTCATTCATTTCCCCTGGATGCTTGAAGCTAGTCTTAGAATAAAAATTAGGGAAACCTATGCAAGTTGAATTGGCTAGTGGGAAGATTCTTTTCACTCACCATGAGATAGATCTTATCCAGTTCAATCTAGATGGTAATGTAATCGACTGTCAGTTCAAAGTCTTACATCTGGGAGTTTTTGACGGGATCCTTGGAATGGATTGGCTCCACAAAAATCAAGCTGACATACACTGTCACAATGGAACCATTTCCTCCCATGACCTTCACGCAAACAAAGTTCAAGGAACTGGAGTTTCCGGATCCCCAGACCTTCAATTAGTAGAAGCTTCTAGGTTGCTGAAAGGACTTAGGAAAAAGCAGCAAATTTATGTTGTCAAAATGAACCCAGTAGACTCAAAGCTTAAGGCTAAAGAACCAGAATGGTTAAGTGAATTTGATGATCTATTCCTAACAGAGCTAACTGAAATGCCTCCAATTCGAGAAGTAGATCATGTGATTGAATTGACCCCTGCAGTGGCCCTGTGCACATACAAAATGCCAATTCTTGAAGCCATCCAACTCAAGGAACAGCTTAGACAGCTGTTAGAAAGGGTTTGTAAGACCCAGTGTTTCACCTTGGGGTGCGCCAGTTCTCTTTCAGAAAAAGAAAGATGGAACGCTTAGACTCTGTGTGGACTACAGAGGTCTAAATCAGCTGATAGTTAAGAATAAGTATCCTATCCCAAGAATTGATGAGCTTTTGGACAGGCTAAATGGAGCCCAAATCTTCACAAAGATAGATCTCAAATCTGGGTATTACCAGATCAGGATCAATGATCAAGATATACCAAAAATAGCCATCAATACTCGCTATGGGCATTATGAATTTATTATCATGCCATTCGGATTAACTAATGCCCCAGCTACATTCAATCGCCTAATGCAGGAAATCCTCAGAGAATACTTGGATGATTTTGTTCTAGTTTTCTTTGATGACATTCTGATTTACTCAAAGAATGGAGCTGACCATGAGACTCATGTCAGAAAAGTTCTTGAGATTCTAAGGAAGCACCAACTCTTTGTGCAAAAAAGAGAAAATGCATTTTCTCTGCTGACCATGTTGAATACTTGGGCTTTCTGGTATCCAAAGATGCAATTTCTCCAGATTCCGCAAAAGTCCAAGCAGTCATAGATTGGCCTGAACCAAAGACAGTGAAAGAAGTCAGAGGATTCTTGGGATTGATGGGTTGGTATAGAATTTTTATACCAAAGTATGCTCTCATAGCTTCCCCTTGACTAACCTTCTCATAGCTTCCCCCCTGACAAAACTTCTCAAAAAGAATACCCCATTTCAGTGGTCTGCCAGGTGCCAGAGTGCTTTTGATAAGCTGAAGACCGCCTTGGTAACCAGTCCCATTCTGAAGCTGCCAGATTTCTCTCTACCCTTTGAGGTAGTAACTGATGCAAGTGGTTTTGCCTTGGGAGGTGCACTCATGTAGGAAGGTCATGCAGTGGCCTATGAATCCCGAAAGCTCAGAACACATGAGAGGAATTATGCTGTCCATGACCTGGAACTACTTTTAGTAGTCTATGCCTTAAAGTTGTGGAGACATTACCTACTGGGAAAAAAATTCACTTTGATGACCGATCATCAGAGCTTAAAGTGGATCTTTACTCAAAAGGATCTCAACATGCGCCAAAGAAGGTGGATGCAGACCTTACAGGAATTTGATTTTGAAATCAAGTACCGCCCAGGCAAAGAAAATGTGGTAGCAGATGCCCTCAGCAGAAAAGCCTCCTTGCTTCCAATTACTGTAATATCAAATCCCTTGATTATTAAAGCAAGAGAGAAGATCATGCAAGATAAATTCTTTGGCCCTATTGCTACCCTACTTATGCAGGAAAGCAAAACTCCACAGGAGTTGAACAGAGTTCAAGGGTACAGCCTGGATGATGGCATTATGTATTATCATTGCAGGCTATGCATCCCCAATGATGAGGGAAACAAGGATCAAATTTTGAATGAAGCCCATGATAGCTTTATAGCAGGACATCTAGGTTTCATCAAAACCTACATGTCTGTAAAGAAAAGCTTCTTTTGGCCTGGTCTGAAAAAGGATGTACTGAATCATGTACGTCAATGTCTGACATGCCAGAAAGTCAAAGTTGAAAGAGTAAAAATGCCTGGGAAGTTACATCCATTGGCAGATGAAGTGGGAATGTATCAGTATGGACTTTATTACTGGATTACCTTCAGTGCAATCAAGTTACAACTCCATTTTCGTGGTAGTTGACAGACTAACCAAAGTTTCCCATCTGATCCCAGTAAAAGAAACCTACACTGCAGTGGATGTGGCCAGAGTGTTCCTCAAAGAAATCTTCAGATTGCATGGCCTACCCACCAGGAGAATAGTAAGTGATCGAGATCCCAAGTTTACTTCAAGATTCTGGACTGCATTTTTCGAAGCAGTGGGAACTTTCTTGGATCTCAGCACGGCTTATCACCCTGAGCCGATGGTTAAATTGAAAGGGTAAACCAAGTAATCGAAGATATACTTCGGTCATGCTGTGTGGCAAGGAACCCAAGAAATAGCTAAGCTATCTAAACCTAGTCGAGTTCACCTACAATGCTTCTTATCATCGAAGTATCGGGATGAGCCCTTTTAAAGCTCTGTATGGACAAGATTGCTTAACTCCATTAACTTGGTCCGACCGACCCATTGATTAGGGGGTCGAGATGTCCAGATAGATGCTTGACGACACGGAGCAGCAGATGCAGTCCATTTGTAAAGATATTAAAGCTACCCAAGATCGACAGAAGCAGTATGAAAATAAGAAGAGGATAGACAGAAAGTTTGAAGAAGCAGATATGGTCTTCATTAGAGTATGACCCAAAAGAAGTTCTCTATCTCTTGGGAAGTACAAGAAGTTATCCCCTAGATATTGTGGACCATATTACAACAAAGAAAGTAGGTGACTTAGCTTACAAACTTCTTCTGCCTCCTCATCTCAAAGTTCATAATGTATTTCATGTAAGCCTTCTAAAGAAATATGTGCCAAGCCTAAATCATGTACTTGATGATGAAATCCTAACCTCTTTAACCCAAGGGCAGATGGAACTCCAACTTGAAGAAATTCTTGATGTTCGAGAAAAGATTCTCAGGAACAGAATTCTCAAAGAATTATTGGTAAAATGGAAGTTCTATCCTTTTGAAGATGCCACCTGGGAGAATGAAACCGATCTGTTGTTGCGGGATTACCCCCAGTTTGTGAGATGAGGGCATCTCGCGTTTTTAAAGTGGGAGAGAATGTAAGATTCCTCCCCAGCCTCTCAAGATGTCCAGCATCTTCCCCTGTAATCAAATCCCTCTTCAGAAATATAAAAGATCTTGTTTCTACCAGTTTTGGCCTAGAGAGAGAAAATCTTCTAGAGAGTGGTAATTCAATTTTTAAATATTTTTGGATAGAAAAATATCTCATCTTATTAAAATAAGTTCCCCTGAAATAGAAGTTCAAAAAGATTTTCAGAAGGTGCATTAGAAATTAAGTATAATCTGTTCAAGAGACATTATCTTGAAGGTCAAGATTTTTTTTGAAATTTTAAATTAAGGTTCCTATGGACCAATAAGATTCATCCAAATGTAGGAAGGAGATAAATAGAAGAATAAAAAGAAAATACCCCAAAAATGAGTAAATACTCACATAAGATGAAGAGTTGACTAAGGACAAGGTTAATAGTTAAAAAAGTGAGATATTTAGATGAAATGATACATTTTGACACCTCAGTATGGGGGAATTCCCCTCATGAAGGAGGTGCCTATTTCACATGCTTGAATGAGTTTTAAACTCCCAAATAATGAGATATTTTTATCTCTCCTCTCTCCTGTTTCAACTAGATCCAAAAAGTGAGCAAAACTGACCCAAAAATGGTCAAAAATTGACCAAACTGATCTGGAAAATTCTAGAATCAGTTGGCTTGGTTAGAAGCTCACTTTTTCCTATAAATAGAATCTTTCCCCTTTGTTGAAACTCAATAGTGTTTTGCACTGTTACCTTGCCTCTCCCAAGTGCCAAAAACAATGAATTTTACTCATAATTTTAGTTTTTGACCTTCCCTCTTCTAAAAGATTGGGCCACTCTTGTTTCAAACAAGAGTAGAACCCTCAAACCATCAAGCCAAAGGAAAGCTCTCAAATTATCTATGTAAGTTGGAGATTCTTCTCTTTTCTATTTCTTTTATGGTTTTTTATGATTTTCGTCTTCTCTAAAATGAAATGATGTTATGCCTCATTGAAAAAAGGCATTCTCCTCTCTTCTTTAGTAAATCCAACCATTCTTTATCCTAGATGATTGATTATTAGATAAAATCAAGTTTTTCATAATGTTCTCTTAAATAAGTAGAAAATGTTTACACTAGAATGATTTAAATACTCTTGGTGAACTTCTAATTAATTTTAGTGAATTAAAAATTGAAAAATGGTCAGCCATACAAAGGAGGTTATGGCAAAGTTTTCTAAAAATTTGTGAAATAAATTTCATCTTTTATTAATCAAAAAGAGTAATCCCCATTGTTAGAGTATTCTAAAAGTGTCATTTTCATTCATGCATAGAAAGATGCATATTGATTAATTTTTATAAAAGAATGATTTTCAATAGAATTAAACTCTATGTATAGAAAGATACATATTGATAAAAAAATTTATTTATGAAAGTGTTACTTTCTTCATTATGGATTTTTATGCATAAAATAATGCATAGAAGTATAATTTTTTATTACAAAAGAGTTACTTTCATCATATTGATTTTTATGCATAAAAGTATGCATAAAAGAATATTTTTTTTAATTATAAAAGTGTTACTTTTATCATTATTGAATTCTATGCATAAAAGTATGCACAAAAGAATATTTTTATTATAAAAGCGTTACTTTTATCATTATTGAATTCTATGCATAAAAGAATATTTTTATTATAAAAGTGTTACTTTTATCATTATTGAATTCTATGCATAAAAGAATATTTTTTTAATTATAAAAGTGTTAATTTTTCGTTATTGATTTCTACGCATAAAAGTATATTTTTATTATAAAAGTGTTACTTTTTTCATAAATGATTTTTATGCATAAACATATGCATAAAAGATATTTTTTATATTAAAAGTGTGATTTTTATCATAAATGATTTTTATGTTAAAAAAAATTAATATTAAAAGTGTGATTTTCATCATAAATGATTTTTATGCATAAAAGATATTTTTTTATATTAAAAGTGTGATTTTTATATTTTTCCATTCCCCTCATAAAAGTCATCTAATATAGGTAAAAATCCCCATAAAGAAGTGCTCCTACAAGCTCGATTGAAGTCTCCAAGCTCAAGCTCACAGCTTGCTAATCACAATTCTTTTCGGCATTAATCTTATCATTAAGATATGCAATTGCCTTTTACAAATTCAGCCGCCTCTCCAAACAGTGTGGACCACCACAAGCCTACCAACAAGTAGAACTTTTTTAGCGTTTAGTATCCTCTAGCTACCCCGGATTGGGCTTGCTCAAGGATGTCAACATATTTAAATTCTTGAGTGCCTTGTGTGATTGTACAATTGTCCTATGGCGGTCAAGTAGAACTTTCTTGTGGCGGTGGTACCAGTCTGCAGAGAAATATCCTCCAACAACCCCCCCCATTGGCTTGCTCAAGGATGTCGACATATTTAAATTCTTGAGGACAGTGCCTCATGATTCTATCTTAGCCCAATCATATGGTTGCCCTACAATCAATTGGTATTGGATAGGTCAAAAAGCATACCTGCCCTATATGTGTAAGTGCCCCATTTTGTGGCAGATGGAGTTTTATGTTGTTCATTCGGGTCTATTTTTACTTGGGCATAACCAGAGATCCCATGAAGGAAGTTGTATGCCTCCTTACCTGCTACTCGTTCTTCCAGCACATGCTCTATAAATGGCAATAGGTAATGTTCTTTCACCATGGTTGCATTGAACTTTTAAGATTCACAAAATTGCATCTTCCTGATTTTCTCAGGTACTATGACTATTAGGGATAGCCATTCCTTGTGCTCTATATCATAAATGAATCCAGTTTCAATGAGTTTGTCAATCTCCGAGTCCTTGACCATTCTACTAGAATACTTTGGATTCATTTGGTAGGCTCTATGCCTTGATGGCCACACTCCTTCCACAATGGGAATGGCATGATTTAACCACCTCTAGGGGCATGCTCTTCATATTCATATATTTCCAAGCAAAGCAACCGTGGAATTCTGTGAGTAGCTACGTCAATGAGGTCTTTTTCTTCTTCAATAGATAGGCCTACCCTTCCCAATGTATACAGGTTTGGGATCCTCATCAGGTCCTGCTAGGTTGACCTCTTTAACATTAGTCGGGCGCCCATTTCAATTGGTCTCGGAGCTCTGATCTCGATCGTGAGAATTTTGCTGGTAATAGATTTGCAACAGAATGGACTCTTATGTGTGATTTTGCTATTTTCTTGATTTCTTGCATATTTTCTTCCTGTATTTTCTTGATATTGATGGGGAAGACAGTGGAAATACAAGATTCATCTTCATTTAGCATGTTTCAGAGGTTTTTGTGTGACATTTGGGCCAATTTTTTAATTTAGGGACCAAATTTCTAGGTCGGGACCAACTTATTAAAAACATTGAACCACCAACTTATTAAAAACCACCAGAATTGGGGGGAAATGTTGTGTCTACATTTTTGCTTCTTCCCTCTTATTCTTTGAGACTTTGCATGGCTATGGAGCATGTTTAGGGTTAGTTAGCTTCACCTTCTACAACAACCATGGGGCAAGCATGGAGCAGATTGTAAGCTTCACATGGAGTACCAACAAGCAAGCGAAAATCACCATTTTTCAGCCGTGGGACGAATTTGGGTCAACGTCCTTTAAGATTTCGGTGGTTATGAAGAGGGTGTTTTAAGCATGGCAAATGATTATACAAGGTGTAAGCTTCTCAATGATACCGTGCATGCTTACTTTCGGTGGTTATGAAGAGGGTGTTTCAAGCATGGCAAATGATTATACAAGGTGTAAGCTTCTCAATGATACCGTCCATGCTTACTTTCATACAAGGTGTAAGCTTCCCAATGATACCTTCAATGCTTACATTTTCCCATTCCCCTCATAAAAGTCATCTAATATAGGTAAAAATCCCCATAAAGAAGTGCTCCTACAAGCTCGATTGAAGTCTCCAAGGTCATGACTTGCTAATCACAATTGTTTTCGGCATTAATCTTATCATTAAGATATGCGATTGGGATTAATTGAAGGTAGATTAGAAAATGGGAACTGGGTTTAGTGTCAAGAAGTCGTCACTTGCATTAAAAACTCTCTTGTGTTGAGATTAGATACTAGCCTTAAGTAGTACTCGAGTGTTGAGACCTTCTCAGCCCTAAAATGACTGCTTCATTTGTTCTTGAGAAGTTTCAAGGGGAATCCTTCCACACATGGCAAGTTAAAATCAAATCTATAATAGTGAAGGCTATGGAGCATTGTAGAATTCAAAAATAAGCCTAAAAATATAATTCTTTGGCTTGGACTTAAAAGATCGTGAATCACTTTCAGCACACCTGCCCTATATGAAGAGCATGACACAACAACAATTGGTTGGCATTGGGGCACTAGCAAAGGAAGAGGATGCCATAGCCATACTGTTAAAAAGCATGACACTTGAGGAGTATGATCCCTTAGTGGCTACTTGGAAGAACCTCCCAAATCTGACCATTGTAGGAGTGGAAGCAACACTCGCAGAAGAGGAGAAGCGGACTCTCGGGGGAGGACAACCCAAGCTATATCAAGTGAGGAGAAAGCACTCTTCTCAAGAGGACTAGGATCAAGGACTAGAGAAGGAGCAAGGACAAAGACCTACCATCATAGTGGCAAAATCGATCACATAGAAAAGGATTGTTGGCATAAAAAGGGAGCCGAAGAAGCCAATGTAATGACAAAGAAGGAAGACAATGTGATGAGGCCTCCCAAGATGGAGGCAGCACTGAGCATCTTTCTAGATGATATGAGGAGCATGGCTCCTTACACCTAGTTATAACCCCGCTCTCCCAATGTGTAAAATGTCAAGACCAAGCCAACATTGTAGCTCATAGAGCAACCTAGACAGACCGCGCCAACCATATGAGAATGGAGTGTAGGAGGCCAGGTCAAAGCTAGGCGTTAAGACTCTCATCACACTGAGGGGAGGTGCTGAGAAATGCAATGTGTCAGGGTGAAACATGCGTAGAGCAAGGGGAGAATCATGCATATTATAAAAGGAATAGACTTAGGGAACATTGGCAAAGGTTGATTTGTATGATCATTTGTAAAAGGTGAAGTCAAAGGTCAAAATGGTAGCACATGGAAAGTCCAAGGAGGCACGTGGCACAAGGGTGCACATATGTATCTTGTGAGTAGGGAGCTCCATGAGAGCTATAAAAGGATGTACCTGTGTCAACTCCAATGGAATGCGGCTTTGATGGTGTACTTCTTAATTGTTGTCATTATCTTGGTACTAGCTTAATCTTATTCTGTGTATTATCTTAATCAATATGCATGTTCTCATATAGTTCTGATCCACCTTGAGCTTAATCATGCTTGATTTCTTAACAGAGTATTTGTAATGTATGACCATAAGTTCACTCAGCAAGAACTTGATTACTTTATTGATGAAGTGGGTTCCCCTATCGCTTACTAGTTTAAGTGGATATCCAAATCTAGTAACTATATTCTCGTAAAGGAATTTTATTGTTGCCTATGTAGCATCACACTTTTGGGTCACATGGGCCTCTACCCGCTTGATACAATAGTATGTGAGGTAGAGACCATGATGAATCACGCTTGAGTACCGTGGGCCAACGGACTAATGGTCTAATAAAGTCAATTCTCCCCTTTTCAAATGGTTGAAGAGACACTACAAGGTGGGGCATTTTATCACGGTGGTTATGAATACCAACAAATCACTGACATTCATCGTAGCCTTTTACAAATTCAGCCGCCTCTCCAAACAGTGTGGACCACCACAAGCCTACCAAGTATAACTTTTTTAGCGTGTAGTGTGTGCAGAGAAATATCCTCTAGCTACCCCATATTGGGCTTGCTCAAGGATGTCGACATATTTAAATTCTTGAGTGCCTCGTGATTGTACAATTGTCCTACATAGTCAAGTAGAACTTTCTTTTGGCAGTGGTACCAATCTGCAGAGAAATATCCTCTAACAACCCCCCCCCAAAGTGGGCTTGGCTTGCTCAAGGATGTCGACATATTTAAATTCTTGAGGACAGTGCCTCATGATTCTGTCTTAGCCCAATCGTACCGTTGCCCTACAATCAATTGGTATTGGATAGGTCGAAAAGCATTATTGCCGTATATGTATAAGTGCCCCATTTTGTGGCAGGTGGAGTTTTATGTTGTTCAATCGGGTCTATTTTTACTTGGGTTTAACCGGAGATCCCATGAAGGAAGCTGTATGCCTCCTTACCTGCTACTCGTTCTTCTAGCACATGCTCTATAAATGGCAATAGGTAATGTTCTTTCACCATGGTTGCATTGAACTTTTAAGATTATCACAAAATCGCATCTTCTCAATTTTCTCAGGTACTATGACTATTAGGGATAGCCATTCCGTGTGCTCTATATCATAAATGAATCCAGCTTCAATGAGTTTGTCAATCTCCGAGTCCTTGACCATTCTACTAGAATACTTTGGATTCATTTGGTAGGCTCTATGCCTTGATGGTGGCCACACTCCTGCCACAATGCGAATGGTGTGATTTAACCACCTCTAGGGACATGCTCTTCATATTCATATATTTTCAAGCAAAGCAACCGTGGAATTCTGTGAGTAGCTACGTCAATGAGGTCTTTTTCTTCTTCTCAAGAGATAGGCCTACCCTTCCCAATGTATACACGTTTGGGATCCTCATCACGTTAGTCGCATGCCCATTTCAATTGGTCTCAGAGCTCTGATCTCGATCGTGGGAATTTTGCTGCAAGAGAATGGACTCTTATGTGTGATTTTGCTATTTTCTTGATTTCTTGCATACTTTCTTCCTGTATTTTCTCGATATTGATGGGGAAGACGGTGGAAATACAAGATTCATCTTCATTTAGCCATGTTTCAGAGGTTTTTGTGTGAGGTTTGGGCCAATTTTTGAATTTAGGGACCAAATTTCTGGGTCAGGACCAACTTATTAAAAACATTGGACCACCAAAATTGGGGGAAATGTTGTGTCTACATTTTTGCTTCTTCTTCTTTGAGACTTTGCATGGCTATGGAGCATGTTTAGGGTTAGTTAGGTTCACCTTCTACAACAACCATGGGGCAAGCATGGAGCAGATTGTAAGCTTCACATGGAGTACCAACAAGCAAGCAAAAATTGCCATTTTATTTGGGTCGAGTTCCTTTAAGATTTCGGTGGTGAGATGAAGAGGTGTTTCAAGCATGGCAAATGATTATACAAGGTGTAAGATTCTCAATGATACCGTCCATGCTTACTTTCATACAGGATGTAAGTTTCCCAATGATACCTTTAATGCTTACATTTTCCCATTCCCCTCATAAAAGGTGTAAGTTTCCCAATGATACCTTAAATAATGCTTACATTTTCCCATTCCCCTCATAAAAGTCATCTAATATAGGTAAAAATCCCCATAAAGAAGTGCTCCTACAAGCTCGATTGAAGTCTCCAAGGTCACGGCTTGCTAATCACAATTCTTTTGGCATTAATCTCATCATTAAGATATGCGATTGGGATTAATTGAAGGTAGATTAGAAAATGGAAACTGGGTTTAGTGTCAAGAAGTCATCACTTGCATTAAGAACTCTCTTGTGTTGAGATTAGATATTGACCTTAAGTACTACTCGAGTGTTAAGACCTTCTCAGCCGCCCTAAAATGACTGCTTCATTTGTGCTTGAGAAGTTTAAAGTGGAATCCTTCCACACATGGTAAGTTAAAATCAAATATATAATAGTGAAGGCTATGGAGCATTGTAAATGGAAGGGGAAAATGTCCGGAGGATGAAGGGGATGAGAAGAACAGATGGCTAAGCCAGAATGAAAAAAGGATTAGCCATCATTGCACTAGGATTGGGAGATCAATTTTTTCATCATATTGCATCGTAAGGTACATCGAAGGGTGGTTGGAATGAGCTAGATAAATTTTTTGGGGAAAAATAAATGAATTCAAAAATAAGCTTAAAAATATAATTCTTTGGCTTGGACTTAAAAGATCGTGAATCACTTTCAGCACACCTGCCCTATATGAAGAGCATGACACAACAACAATTGGTTGGCATTGGGGCACCAGCAGAGGAAGTGAAAAGATGCAAGGGGGAAGAGAGCTTGAGCTCTTGCAAGCGCACACACACACTCACAAAACCCTAATAGAGAACACACAAGATGAGAGGCTGAAATCTTCTTCTTCTCTACTCAACACTCAACACACCATATACAAGATAAGAGTACACACAATATGAAAGGTACTCAACCAATACATACACGGGTTCTCTATAGTGTGAACCCGACTAAATGAGCTGGCACTATAACTATGCCAGTCTCTAGAATGGCTATCACACAGCCTCTCATCCCACTGGCCGCATATCTCCCATGATCTCACCAACCATGCCAGTGGTGTAAGTGTGGGGCCTATCCCCCAGGCGGGTCATCTCAGTGTCCACCGCCTCACTAGATGAGCTTGATATCTCAACACTCCCCCTCGAGCTCAACTCCATCTCATGTACACCAAGCAAAGCCCTGAATCTGCGGAGCTTCTCTGTACCCAATGCTTTGGTGAAGATGTCAGCTACCTGATCCTCTGTGTGCTGACATAAACAAGGTCAAGGTCTCCTGCCAAGACCTTCTCTCTGACGAAGTGGTAGTGGACCTCTATGTGCTTCGTACGAGCATGAAAGACTGGGTTCCTGGCCAACTGTATACTGCTAATGTTGTCACAGAAAATGACAACTTGTCTATCCACTGATAGACCCAAATCTGCAAGTAGCTTCCTCAACCAAGCTACCTCACATGCTGCCATAGCAGCTCCTCTGTACTCGGCCTCTGTACTTGATAGAGCAACCGTAGGCTGCTTCTTGCTGCTCCAAGTCACAGCAGCACTCCCCAAAGAAAACATAAAGCCACTGGTAGATCTTCTGTCTGAGATATTACCAGCCCAATCAGCATCTGTGTACCCATGTACACATATCTCTGTCCCAGTCTCATAGAATAGTCCACAATGCAAAGTAGACTTCACATACCTCAGTATGCGTCTCACTACATCCAAATGCGGTTTCCGTGGAACCTGCATAAACTGACTCACCAACCCAACAGCATAGCTCAAATCTGGTCTGGTGATCGTCATGTAGATCAAACTTCCTACTATGCTCCTGTACATAGTAGGATCCTCCAAGATCTCTCCTGAATCTACACTCAACTTGCCATTCTGATCCAATGGCACAGAAATAGGCTTACAGCCTGTCATACCATACTTGGACAACATGTCCAAGCCATACTGTCTCTGCAGTAATCCAATACCATGTGGTGACCTAATCACCTCAATGCCCAAGAAATATCTGAGCTCCCCCAGATCCTTCATCTCGAACTTCTGTCTAAGCAAGATCTTTACATCAAAGATCTCTGCATCATGGTCCCCGGTAATGATTAAGTCATCTACATAGATGACAACAAGCACAACCCCTCTATCACCATGTCTCACATACAATGAGAAATTTGCATTGGCTACATGAAAGCCAATAGTGACAAGATATTCAGAAATCTTGTCAGACCATGCTCTTGGTGCTTGCTTTAAGCCATACAAGGCTTTCTTCAACCTGCAAACATGCTCGGGGTGACCCACATCCTCATAACCAGGTGGCTGCAACATATACACCTCTTCTTGCAAATCCCCATGCAAGAATGCATTCTTTACATCCATCTGATGTAAAGACCATTGCTTTGACGTAGCCACTGCTATCACAACTCTCACCGTTGCCATCTTGGAAACTGGGCTGAAAGTTTCCTCATAATCAATCCCATATGTCTGCACGTATCCTTTGGCTACCAATCTAGCCTTGTACCTGTTTATGCTTCCATCACTGTTATGTTTAACTTTGTACACCCACTTGCATCCAATGGCTTTCTTGCCTTCAGGCAATTGCACTAAATCCCAAGTTTCATTTCCATATAGTGCATCCATCTCCTCATCCATAGCTTTCTCCCAACACACATTTCCAATAGCCTCATCAGGCTTTCTAAAAAATGGAGGTCCAGACACGCTCGAAACGCGTTTTCGGCCCGAAAATCGTAGTCCCAAGGACTGTATAGTTGCCCTATAGCTTTACTCCCACAAAGAAAGCTCCTCAATCATCAAAGACCGTTTGCCTGTGCCTCCCGTAGAGCTCCCGACAAGGGTGTAGTCACCAACACAATAGGAAAGAGTAGTTGAAGCTCTTACCCTCGTACCGCTTCCTATGGTTCTCTCGCTTGCAGCTCAGTCCTTAGCACGAACCAGGCTCTGATACCATGAAAAGATGCAGGGGGGAAGAGAGCTTGAGATCTTGCAAGCACACACACACACTCACAAAACCCTAATAGAGAACACACAAGGTGAGAGGCTGAAATCTTCTTCTTCTCTACTCAACACTCAACACACCATATACAAGATAAGAGTACACACAATATGAAAGGTACTCAACCAATACATACACGGGTTCTCTATAGTGTGAACCCGACTAAATAAGCTGGCGCTATAACTATGCCAGTCTCTAGAATGGCTGTCACACAGCCTCTCATCCCACTGGCCGCATATCTCCCATGATCTCACCAACCATGCCAGTGGTGTAAGTGTGGGGCCTATCCGCCAGGCGGGTCATCAGTGTCCACCGCCTCACTAGATGAGCTCGATATCTCAACAAGAAGAGGATGCCATAGCCATACTGTTAAAAAGCATGACACTTGAGGAGTATGAACCCTTAGTGGCTACTTGGAAGAACCTCCCAAATCCGACCATTGTAGGAGTGGAAGCAACACTCACAGAAGAGGAGAAGCGGACTCGGGGGAGGACAACCCAAGCTTTATCAAGTGAGGAGAAAGCACTCTTCTCAAGAGGACTAGGATCAAGGACTAGAGAAGGAGCAAGGACAAAGACCTACCATCATAGTGGCGAAATCGATCACATAGAAAAGGATTGCAGGCATAAAAAGAGAGCCGAAGAAGCCAATGTAATGATGAAGAAGGAAGACAATGTGATGAGGCCTCCCACCAGGATGGAGGCAACACCAAGCATCTTTTCTAGATGATATGAGAAGCATGGCTCCTTACACCTAGTTATAACCCCGCTCTCCTGATGTGTAAAATGTCAAGACCAAGCCAACATTGTAGCTCATAGAGCAACCTAGACAGACCGCGCCAACCATATGAGTATGGAGCTAGGTGTTGAGACTCTCATCACACTGAGGGGAGGTGTTGAGAAATGCAATGTGTCAATGTGAAAACAGGGTGAAACATGCGTAGAAGAGCAAGGGGAGAATCATGCATATTATAAAAGGAATAGACTTAGGGAACATTGGCAAAGGTTGATTTGTATGATCATTCATAAAAGGTGAAGTCAAAGGTCAAAACAGTAGCACACATGGAAAGTCCAAGGAGGCACGTGGCACAAGGGTGCACATATGTATCTTGTGAGTAGGGAGCTCCATGAGAGCTATAAAAGGATGTACCTACATCAACTCCAACGGAATGCGGCTATGATGGTGTACTTCTTAATTGTTGTCATTATCTTGGTACTGGCTTAATCTTATTCTGTGTATTATCTTAATCAATATTCGTAATCATGTTCTCATATAGTTCTGATCCACCTTGAGCCTAATCATGCTTGATCTCTTAACAGAATATTTGTAATGTACGACCATAAGTTCATTCAACAAGAACTTGATTATGTTATTGATGAAGTGGGTTCCCCTATCGCTTCTAGTTTAAGTGGATATCCAAATCTAGTAACTATATTCCCCTATATTCTTGTAAAGGAATTTGGTTGTTGCCTGTGTAGCATCACCCTTTTGGGTCACATGGGCCTCTACCCGCTTGATACAACAGTATGTAAGAGGTAGAGACCATGATGAATCACGCTTGAGTACCATGGGCCACCAGACTAATGGTCTAATAAAGTCAATTCCCCCCTTTTCAAATGGTTGAAGAGACACTACAAGGTGGGGCATTTTATCACGACAGTTATGAATACCAACAAATCATTGTTGACATTCATTGTAGCCTTTTACAAATTTAGGCGCCTCTCCAAACAATGTGGACCACCACAAGCCAGTAGAACTTTTTTAGCATGTAGTGTCTGCGGAGAAATATCCTCTAGCTACCCTGGATTGGGCTTGCTCAAGGATGTCGACATATTTAAATTCTTGAGTGCCTCGTGATTGTACACAGTTGTCCTACGGTCAAGTAGAACTTTCTTGGCGGTGGTACTAGTCTGGAGAGAAATATCCTCCAACAACCCCCCCCAAAGTGGGCTTGTTGGCTTGCTCAAGGATGTCGACATATTTAAATTCTTGAGGATAGTGCCTCATGATTCTGTCTTAGCCCAATCGTACCATTGCCCTACAATCAATTGGTATTGGATATGTCGAAAAGCATACATGCCCTATATGTATAAGTGCCCCATTTTGTGGTAGATGGAGTTTTATGTTGTTCAATCGGGTCTATTTTTACTTGGGTATAACCGGAGATTCCATGAAGGAAGCTGTATGCCTCCTTACCTGCTACTCGTTCTTCCAGCACATGCTCTATAAATGGCAATAGGTAATGTTCTTTCACCATGGTTGCATTGAACTTTTAAGAGTATCACAAAATCGCATCTTCTCGATTTTCTCAGGTACTATGACTATTAGGGATAGCCATTCCGTGTGCTCTATATCATAAATGAATCCAGCTTCAATGAGTTTGTCAATCTCCGAGTCCTTGACCATTCTATTAGAATACTTTGGATTCATTTGGTAGGCTCTATGCCTTGATGGCCACACTCCTTCCACAATGGGAATGGTGTGATTTAACCACCTCTAGGGGCATGCTCTTCATATTCATATATTTCCAAGCAAAGTAACCGTGGAATTCTGTGTCAATGAGGTCTTTTTCTTCTTCAAGAGATAGGCCTACCCTTCCCAAGGATCCTCATTAGAATTGGTCTCAGAGCTCTGATCTCGATCGTGGGAATTTAGCTCTGGTAATAGATTTGCAACACAGAATGGACTCTTATGTGTGATTTTGCTATTTTCTTTATTTCTTGCATACTTTCTTCCTGAATTTTCTCGATATTGATGGGGAAGACGGTGTAAATACAAGATTCATCTTAATTTAGCCATGTTTCAGAGGTTTTTGTGTGAGATTTGGGCCAATTTTTGAATTTAGGGACCAAATTTTTGGGTCGGGACCAACTTATGAAAAACATTGGTGGACCACCAGAATTGGGGGAAATGTTGTGTCTACATTTTTGCTTCTTCCCTCTTCTTCTTTGACACTCTGCATGGCTATGGAGAATGTTTAGGGTTAGTTAGCTTCACCAAGAACCATGGGGCAAGCATGGAGCAGATTGTAAGCTCCACATGGAGCACAACAAGCAAGCAAAAATCACCATTTTTCAGCCGTGGGACGAATTTGGGTTGACTTCTTTTAAGATTTCGGTGGTGATGAAGAGGGTGTTTCAATCATGGCAAATGATTATACAAGGTGTAAGCTTCTCAATGATACCGTCCATGCTTACTTTCAAACAAGGTGTAAGCTTCCCAATGATACCTTCAATGCTTACATTTTCCCATTCCCCTCATAAAAGTCATCTAATATAGGTAAAAATCCCCATAAAGAAGTGCTCCTACAAGCGCGATTGAAGTCTTGAAATGGATCTAGAGTAAAATTGGAATCAAACACATCAAAGCAAGAATCTAGCATCCATTAATCAATGAGATTAGTGATCCAATGGCTCATCACATGAATATACAAAAGAGAGAGAAAATCTATAAGTGCATGTAGCAAGAGAAGATGCACAAATAGCCTAAGTGTGTTTAACCTCTCACCAAGAGCATGACCATGGGCCAAATCTCCATAGATGGAGCCCAAAGGTACAAGATGACCAAAATTAGTAAAAGTGTCAAAAGGCCCTACCAAAATACCCCAAGCCCTATTTATAGTCACTATCTCCTTTTGCCCATGGGCCCCTATGTACATGTGGAAATCAAGCTCTATGGTTCATGAACCATCCCTTCCCAAAGATTTTGTCCTCAAAATCATACAAGATATTTACAATTGAATTGCAATCTCAATGTAAACCCATGGGAAGTAGAGATGTCTTCAAAAAAACGCCTCGAATACATTTGGAATAGGGAAACCAAATGTAGTGAAGCTCGCAAACTCCTTCTCCAAAAATAGCATGGAGGACTGTTATGGTAGCCATGTTGTCGATGAAGCTTCCCTTGAAATTCTTCATGAAACCTCCATAAAAATGAGCTGCGAATGATGCGTAGCCATGCCACATATTTGTCATCGAATCAAATGACCTTCCAAGTGCGTTGAAGTAGATTGGTAACCCCAACAATAGATCCAACCAAAGCTGTCCAGAAATTACAGCACATATAAAACCTCATGATATGCCCATTCTTCACATAATAATCATGCCACTTGATCAAGGAATACTTCCATCAAGTAAACCATGTTGTTGAACATACTCCATTGATTGCCAAGTAGCCTCATCTATGGACAAGCGCTTCCATTTCACAAGGAATTCATCAATGTTCTGGTTCCTCAAAACCCTTGTCCTCTTGTCCACAATCCTCTCTGGCTCATAGATAATCTCTCCTTCTTCATCCATCGGTGGTAACTCTTCAATCTCTTGAGAGGAAGAGAGCCCACAAACCTCTTAAGGTTGGATACATGAAACACATTATGAATCCTTGTAGAAGGAGGTAGGTCAAGCTTATAAGCCAAATCACCCACTTTCTTGACCACCAAATATGGTCCATAGTATCTATGTGCCAACTTGGAATTGGAAGACCCTTTGTTGAGAATATGGTCCATAGTATCTATGGTCCATAGTATCTATGTGCCAACTTGGAATTGGAAGACCCTTTGTTGAGAATATTTGTTGAGATATCGAGCTCATCTAGTGAGGCGGTGGACATTGATGACCCGCCTGGGGGATAGGCCCCGCACTTACAGCACTGGCATGGTTGGTGAGATCTTGGGTGATATGCGGCCAGTGGGATGACAGGCTGTGTGACAGCCATTCTAGAGACTGGCATAGTTATGACGCCAGCTCATTTTAGTTGGGTTCACACTATAGAGAACCCTTGTATGTATTGGTTGAGTACCTTTCATATTATGTGTACTCTTATCTTGTATATGGTGTGTTGAGTGTTGTGAAGAAGAAGATTTTCAGCCTCTCACCTTGTGTGTTCTCTATTAGGGTTTTGTGAGTGTGTGTGTGCTTGCAAGAGCTTAAGCTCTCTTCCCCCCTGCATCTTTTCATGGTATCAGAGCCTGGTTCATGCTAAGGGCTGAGTTACAAGCAAGAGAACCACAGGAAGCGGTACAAGGGTAAGAGCTTCAACTACTCTTCCCTATTTGTGTTGGTGACTACACCCTTGTCGGGAGCTCTACAGGAGGCACCGGCAAATGATCTCTGATTGAGGAGCTTTCTTTGCGAGAGTAAAGCTATTGGGCAACTATACAGTCCTATCGGACTGAATTTTTCGGGCCGAAAAAGTCCTATCGGATTGAATTTTCAGGCCAGAAACGCGTTTCGGGCGCGTCTGGACCTCCGTTTTTCAGAAAGCGGGCGATTTCGAGCACTACGGGTAAGTCATTGATTCTCTGTAAAACTCTGTTTTAAGAACTGCAGGAAGACAGATTGACTATGCAGACACTGTGGGTGCTGCAAAGAGGTCAACAGTTGCCATTGGGTGTATGTATGCATATTAAAGTCACTGGTTTTGTGACATTTGAGTGTACTGCAGTACTGCTGCAGAAAGTACAGCAGTTTGTGCAAGACAAACCAGAGTGCTGTTTCTGGTAAAATTGTGTGTTTGGCAAGATGTCAAATGATGGGATAACCCAGATTGTGGCTGAGAAGCTTGATAGGAATAACTTCCATGCTTGGAGGTTCAGGTTGACAAATTTCTTGATGGGAAAGGGCTATTGGGACTACATAGAAGGTGAGCATGAAGAGGCACCAGAGATACGGGACATAAATTTGACTGCTCTGCAGATGTGAAAGAGTTTAAAGATTGGAACCAAGGAGCCAGGAAAGTTATGTATTGGCTTTCCATTAGTATACAGGACACCATGATTGGGCACATTCAGGATGCCAAGTCCCCCAAGGAGGCGTGGGACACCTTGGTAAAGCTCTATGAAACAAATACCAAGGCACGTAAGATACAGTTGAAGAATGAACTTCATACTGTGGAGAAAAAGAGCATGTCTATGAATGACTATGCGCTAATAAAGGGTATTGTGGAATCCCTTGCATCTATTGGTGTGTCAGTAGAGATGATGATGACAAGGTGGAAGTCTGTCTACGTGGTCTCGGGCCACAATACAAGGCATTCAAGACGTCTATTCAGACTCGGGAAAACATTCCCAACTTTACAGATTTGGTGTCTATGTGCTGATTATAGAAGAGAAGAGCTTGGGTGAAGACCAACAGTTTTCACAAACCAAAAATAGTTCAGAGCAACATGCCTTCTACACAGGTTCAGGAAGAGGACCAGGAAGAGGAGGCCGTGGACGCGGTCAAGAAGGTGGCTGAATAGGTAATCAGAATTATGGCCAGCAGCAGCAACAACAACAGTCCCAGAATACACAACAACAATAACAACAACACATAGGTGGAAGAGGCAGATTCAGAGGCAGGGGGAGTCAAAGAGGCCGTGGAAATTGGCAAAGGCAGTATAATGATGCACGTGAATGCTATTACTGTGCTAAGCCTGGACATGTGTAGGTAGAATGTTATAAAAAGTAGGCTGACATGCAAAATGGGAAAGTGCAGCAAAAGGTGACATCCCAATACTCAAATGCTTGCTTGAATTATGACAAAATTCAGCAAGGTAAAGCCATTCATCCCATGATGCTTGCATGTCATGACAATAGTGCCTCAAGTACACTTCGAGCCATTTGTTTGTGCACTCCGTTTGCCCATCCGTTTGACGGTGATAGGCTATAGAAGGAGTGATTTGAGTCCCCAAGTTCTCATACAATGTCCTCCAAAAAGTGCCCATGAACTTGGTATCTCTATCACAAACTATACTGAGTGGCAAACCATGTATCTTGAATACATGCTCCATAAACTGCTTGGCAATGTGAGAGGCCCCATAATTAGTCTTGGAAGCAATAAAATGAGTTGATTTGGTGAGTCTATCCACCACCACAAATACTTGATCCCATCCATGCTTCGTCTTTGGCAAGCCCGTGATGAAGTCCATGGAAATGTGAGTCCATTTTCCATCCGAAATAGGCAAAGGATGAAGTAAACCACTTGGCAATTGGTGACTATCCTTATTCCTTTGGCATGACACACATTCCAAAACAAACTTCTTGACATCCCTCCACATGCCTTTCCAATAGAAGCTTTTGCTCACTTTGTCAAATGTCTTGAGAACACCAAGATGACCCGAAAGCGGTGAAGAATGCATCTCATGAAGCACCTTGGGAATGTAGGATGAGGCTGGAACCAAATACACCTTATCCTTGTGCCATAGTAGGCCATTCCGAAGCTTATAATGAGGAAACTCTTTCATCTCCTTGCTGTAATTTTTTGTAAATATGGGCAGCACTCTCATTGACAAGATACTCCTCTTGTATCCCTTTTATCCATTCACTATACACTTCCATAATTGATGTCAATGTGCAAGCCCACATTCTAGACAATGCATCCGCTACTACATTGTCCTTTCCCAGAGTATAGGATATCTCAAAGTCATATCCTTGAAGCGTAGCCAACCATCTCTTTTGCTTGCGAGAAAGATTGGGTTGAGAGACGAAAAATTTCAGCACCCTATGATCACTTCTCACCTTGAAATGAGCACCATAAAGATAGTGATGCCATTTCTTGATTGCATGAAGTATAGCCAACATCTCTTGTTCATACACATGCAATTCCATCTCCTTCTCGGAAAGCTTCCTACTCTCAAATGCAATGACACCATGCTCTTGATACAAAACTGCCCCAAGACCTCTTCCACTTGCATCCGCTCTCACATAGATTGTCTTTGTTGAGAAATCCGGAGACAAACAAGAATAGGAGCTGATGTAAGTAAAGCCTTGAGCTCATTGAAACTCTTGTCGGCAATGGCATCCCAAAAGAAATCTTCCCTCTTAAGTAGATCGGTAAGAGGTGCCGCAATTGATGCATAGTGCTCCATAAATCTTCTATAGAAAGAAGATAGACCCAAAAATCCTCTCAATTGAGTTGTATTAGTAGGGGTTGGCCATTCTTTGACACATGCCACCTTCTTTGGATTAGCCCTAATGCCATTTTCTCCCACCAAGTGTCCAAGGTATTCAACCTCGTTCATCATGAAAGTGCACTTGGTCTCCTTTGCAAACAATCTATGCTCCATCATGACCTCAAAAACTTGCTTCACATGTACCAAATGCTCTTCTTTGCTCTTGCTATAGATCAATATATCATCAAAGAACACAAGTACAAATTTGAACAAGAAAGGAGCCAACACCCTATTCATGAGTGCTTGGAAGGTGGCTGGTGTGAGATCCCTGTCCCCACCATCCGACGGATTCGGGGTACTAGCAGCGGAAGTAGCACTTCATGCGCGGGGCAGGGATCCACACTCGGGGCCTCGTCCACCACCACGGATATCCGGACAAGAGACTAATCCGTCGGTTTTTCCAAAACCAAACCCGGAAAAACTTCCCTTACCCGGAAAGCAGCACGGGCGATTCCACCAAGATAACTTTGTACTCTAACGTAGTCAAGATCATTACTGATCACGCTGATCCGACTGCACCTATAAAGATACTCGGTCGGATCAAGGAAGAAACTTGCACTTGGATCATTGGGATGAACGCTCTTTTCCCCATCAAGAGGCACAGCCGTTGATTCCTATCCATAGAACAATTACTATCCGGGATTTACTTTATCTATCGTAATAACAAAAATTGAGTCTTGATTTACAGATCCATCAGTCCAGCCTAACCCCAACCGATCCCATGGGCCAACCACTGTAGTGATGGGATCCAATTTGGAATTTGGTTAGGTTTTGTCCCGGGTACCAAGGAAAAGAGTTCCAAGGCCCCCTAGCCGGAAGTTCATGCAACATAAAACTAGCCACACCACTCCCAATATGAAATTACCTTTTTCTTAGCATCAGCTAACTTTAAAACAATCCTTTAATGAAACCATAGTACCACTGATCACAATCTTCCAATTTATCCGGTTGATTCATAATTTCCCATCATTCCTTCATCAGAGTATCTATGGCATCATTGGCAACTAGAACGCTCACCACCTGTCCACACAGGGGCCTTTTCAATAGTTCCTAGCCCATAATACTCGGCAATATAATCACTTATAAAAATCAAGATGGACTCTCGTTGAAGATCAGCAAGATCAACCAACAGATCCATATAAAGAGCCATGGACTCATCCATTGAAGACCAGCAAGGTCAATCAACCAGATCCATGCCCGGTTTCACAAAACAACTCTTACTCCTTATTCCAATATCTTCCTCGACGCACGCGTGGGTATCCTGGGCGACCCAGAGCCCAACCACCGTATGGTCAGCACCCTCTAGGATCCTTCGCAAGTGACCTAGCGCTTCACTCATAGGCCGCTTCCTTGGTCCCTCATCCACCGTACCGAAAGCTCACCATTTTTAATCGAACCGAGGTTGGTCAAGACCTCGGTCGACCTTGCTACGCGAGACGTCCTCCATTGACTCTCCGTCAGCAGTTGCAACTTTACTAGTTAGGTCTCCACAACTAGAGGACAACTCTTCCCCTTAAGATCGAATTGATTCTGGGGTTTCTTATATTCTGATCAACCCAACAGAATCTTGGGATAAAGATCCCTTATATAGAACTTATCATCTGATAATGATTCATTCAGATCATAACATTCATACTTTTAACACAATAATGGTCCATTAGACTGAAATTTTCCATCTGAATAGTCCTCCATGGGGATTTCAATTTTTCAGATTTTTAATTTATCATCCCTTAACTTGATCCACTAATCAAAAGTTAACAGTAGCAGTCTGCCAGCATAATCCACTAATCTCATAGTGATTTGGCTGAAGTCATTAACATCATTCCAGTTAAGAACATCATCACACGGACTCGTCCCATTCATCCTCATTGCGGTTTCGCTCAGCTTATTACATTTCATCCTCATTGCGGTTTCGCTCAGCTTATTACATTTCAACCAAATTTCAAGGATCATCATTTTTCAATCAAAATCCAAATCAACTCATTAGTTCTCAACCAGAATTTAAAAATCATATCAACCACATTTGAATTCATCATCTGGATAGCATTAATGCTTATAATTTCAAGTCTTAGATTTACTTGTATATACTGCCAGTAAAGAGCTGCAGTTATACCCTCGGTATATACTGCCAGTAAAGAGCTACAGTTATACCCTCGGTATATACGGGTAGTCATGGTTCTTGGAACTATAAGGTAAATACCATCATATCTAGGCCTCAAGAAAGTCAGGGATTCCATACAATAGCGGTACTTCCATCTGAAGACCCAATTACCAATTTACGAATTTCAGTCTGAATATCAAATTGTATGAATTTTATCACACAATTACAACCTTTTTGTGCTTCGTGAAGATAAATTTTTGACATTTTTGGATTCTCGGTTGATCCTCATTAGCGAAATAGCTCTGATACCAACTGTAAGATCCCCGTCCCCACCGCGCAACGGATTCTGGGTGCTAGCAGCAGCGGAAGTAGCACATCCTGCACGGGGTAGGGTCCTACACTCGGGGCCTCGCCCACCACCCACGGATATCCGGACAGGTGACTAATTCCTCAGTTCTTCCAAAATCAAACTTAGAAAAACTTCCCTTGCCCGGAAAGCACAGGCGATTCCTCCAGGATAAAATTTTACTCTAACGTAGTTAGGGTCATTAACTGATCCAACCGAACCTATTCACATCACATATCATATATTCACATCCATACATATATATCCACATCCACATCCATACATCCACATCTACATCCATGCATCTATTTTCACATCCACATCTACATGCACATTCATGCATCCTCATCCATACATCCACATCTACATGCTCATTCACATCCATACATCCACATCTATATGCTTACATTCACATCTACATGCATACATCCACATCCCATCCATGCATCTACATCGACATCCTCATTTACATCCATACATCCACATTCCATCCATGCATCTACATCGACATCCTCATTTACATCCATACATCCACATTCACACTCACATCTACATGCATACATCCATACATACACATCCACATTTATATCCATATTCTCACCCTATCACAACCCATATACATCTTATCCCATCACATACACTTCTTACCTCATCCCATACACAACCTATCACTTCTTAACTCATCTTATCACATCCTAACTCATCTCTTATGCATACCTCTATGCATGAAATTCAATTATGCTAAAAGTAACTCTTTTATAATAAAATATTCATCTCTTATGCATACCTCTATGCATGAATTTCAATTATGCTAAAAGTAACTTTTTTATAATAAAATATACATCTCTTATGCATACCTCTATGCATGAAAATCAATTATGCTAAAAGTAACTCTTTTATAATAAAATATTCATCTCTTATGCATACCTCTATGCAAAAATTTCAATTATGCTAAAAGTAACTCTTTTATAATAAAATATTCATCTCTTATGTTTACCTCTATGCATGAATTTCAATTATGCTAAAAGTAACTCTTTTATAATAAAATATTTATCTCCTATGCATACCTCTATGCATGAAAATCAATTATGCTAAAAGTAACTCTTTTATAATAAAATATTCATCTTTTATGCATACCTCTATGCATGAAAATCAATTATGCTAAAAGTAACTCTTTTATAATAAAATATTCATCTTTTATGCATACCTCTATGCATAAAATTCAATTATGTTAAAAGTAACACTTTTATAATAATATATTTATCTTTTATGCAAAATATTAAAATTTAATTTTTCCATGATTACTATGAAATTATTTCAATTAATCTAGGATGATAATTCCTAGAATATGGTAGGAAATCCTCTTTTCATGCTTTTGAAATGAAATTATTTTATATGTAAGTTTTTATAAAATTTTGCCATAGCTCCGCTACTATAACTAATAAATCTCAATTAATTTAAAAGATAGGTTATCTTTAAGAGAATGATTAGAATGATCCCTAATTGAATCATTAACCCTTAATGGATTAAATCAAAATTATCATAAACTAAAAGCATAGATAAAAAAACTATTAATTTATTCTCAAGCATAGATTAATCTTGGATTAAGAAAAAGCTTTATGAAAAGCTTCATTTGGATTGAGAATGGGTCATGAGTATGACCATTTCTTAAGTGAGAGAGAAAAAACCATTAGAATTAAATATAAAAGAAAATTTATGTAATTCGTTACTATCATTAATTAATTAACTTCAATAGCATTTCAAAAACCATACCAATTAAGCTTCTCAAGCTTGAAAGGGGTTGAGAAGAGAGAAACATTGAGAAATTATAGAAAAGATCAAAATTCACCATACTTACCTTACAATTGGCTTGATTCTTTATTCACGGTAGAGGCCCCCAACCAATCAGTTGGTTTAATATGTTGATGGAGCCACCAATGGGGATTGAAGAAAGAGGGGAGTGTCAAAAACTAGTGAATTATTAATGAATTCACATTTCTTGGCTTAGGTGGAGTAGAGTAGCAATGCACTAAACACTATATATTTTCAACAAGGGGAGGCTTCTATTTATAGGAAAAATTGAGCTCCTAACCAAACAAACTGATTCTAGAATTTTCCAAGTCAGTTTGGTCACTTTTTGACCATTTTTAGGTCAGTTAAGCTAACTTTTTGGAACTAGACTTGAATGAGGAGAGAGGAGAGATGAAATATCTCAATTTTCATGAGTTTAAAACTCATTCAAGCATGTGAAATATGCACCTCCTTTAAAGAACTCCCCTTCCTTACATATGTATCAAAATGGAATCATTATACCCAAAATATCTCATATTTTTAATATTGCTCATAGTTTTTTACTAATAAACCTTGTACATTTTCAACTCTTCATCTTATGTGAAATATGCACCTCCTTTAAAGAGCTCCCCTTCCTTACATATGTGTCAAAATGGAATCATTATACCCAAAATATCTCATATTTTTAATATTGCTCATAGTTTTTTACTAATAAACCTTGTACATTTTCAACTCTTCATCTTATGTGAGCATTTACTCATTTTTGGATACCCAAAATATCTCATATTTTTAATATTGCTCATAGTTTTTTACTAATAAACCTTGTACATTTTCAACTCTTCATCTTATGTGAGCATTTACTCATTTTTGGGTATCTTCTTTTACAAATTGGATTTTTCTCCTCCCTACACATGGATTGATGCTATTGGCCCATAGGAACCTTAATTGGACCATAATCCAAAAGTTTCTCAAAATCTAGACCCTTAGGCTAATGTCCTTTATACCCATTTCCAATAAATTCTAATTGCACATTGGAAAGTTCTTTTTGAATTTCTGTTTCAAGGGAACTTATTTTAATAAGATGAGATAATTTTCTATCCAAAAATATTACAAATCTAAATATTCTCTCTCTAAAATATTTTCTCTTTCTAGGTTAAAACAGTTAGAAACAAGGTCTTTATAGTTCTGAAGAGGGATTGATTACAGGGGAATATGCTGGACATCAAAAAGGGGCTGGGGGAGGAATCTTACATTCTACCCCACTTAAAAAATGCGAGATGTCCTCATCTCGCAGGTGGAGTATGATCTCTTTCATCTTTTTCTTCTTCTTCAATAACTTTCAACGTTACGCCTTGGAAGTGGACAAACGATTTTTTTCCCTGGTATTCTGCTAGAGTATGGATGACTTGAGAACTCTCGGTTAAGCCCTTGGTTTTCAATTGCAGTATAGATCTGTCCTTTTTTCCTCTTCTACTTCTTCTGAAATTGTGACTGCTCTGGCTGCTGCAGTTTGAGGTGGAATTCTTTCTCTTTGGTTGCCCCTGTTTTGGAAAGGAGTTTTGAGGTTACTCTGGATAGAGGAAGATGGTTGAGTTGGAGTTATTTTGGGGTTACCCTGGCTTGGGCGAGACGGATCCTGATTAGACTGGTATGAAGGGATTGGTCTATGAATTCGGGGTCCTAGACTTCCCTGTCCCCTTGACATGGTAGGAGTTGGGCAGTCTTTTAACTGATGACCAAAACATTGGCATTCAGAACACCGGTTCTCACTTCTGAGCTCATCGTTCTGAATCCTTAAAATAGGTGGTCTTCCTGAGAAATTATTCTGGGGGAAGGGTCTTCCTTCACTTTGGAATCTTCCTGCATCTTGATTCTGAATGGGCCCTTGCTGCCTCTTTAGGGGTGGAAAGTTTGAAGTACTATCCTGGGTTTGGAATCTTTTAAAGTTAGAGGGTGCAGGCTTTGGCGAGACCTTTACTACAAAGGCTTTGGCAAAATCCTTTGCCATTTTTACTGCTTCAGCCATGGACACTGGTTTGGCATTTTTGACCACTGTGTCCAAGGGTTCATTCATTGCCCGAATGAACCTGGCGCCATGAGCTATTCTTCATCTAGAGGTGGTGAGTATTTGAGTAGAAGAGCAAAGGCCTGGTGATATTCTTCAATGGTTTTGTTCTCCTGCTTTAGCTCTAAAAATTCATTCATTTTGGTTTCCAAAAATCCAGGGGGACAAAATCTCTTTCTCAAATAGGTTTTTAGGTCGTTCTAGGATTGAGTATTTCTGTCCAGACGGTTGGTGTCACAGTGGTTCCTCCATGCTACCCTGGCTGTTTCCACTATTTTCAACCGGCCAAGAGCCATTTTGCTCAGCTCATTATAACCTGTGACGTCAAAATACTCTTCCATGGCTTCCACCCAATTCTCCACAGTCTCACCGAGGTTCTCCCCTTCTCCTTTGAAGGGTCCTAGCTGAGTCCTATGAAGAGCCTTGCGAACATCAGGGTCAAGTTCGTCATCTTCAGAGACAGGGTCTGGCTGCTGACGGCTACGGTATCCTCGTCTCATGATTCTATCAAAAATTTATATATTAGAGAGAGAATAGTTATAAGATAAAAAAGGAGGTTCTTATTTCTGAATACCTAAAAAACTGGGAAGAATATTACATTCTACCCCACTTAAAAAGTGCGAGATGTCCTCATCTCGCAAAGTAGAGGACAACTCTTTTTCTTAAGATCCAATTTATTCTGGGGTTCCTTATATTCTGGTCAACCCAACAGAATACGGGGATAACTATCCCTTATATAGAACTCATCCTTAAATAACAATTCATTCAGATCATATCATTCATATCTTTAACACGATAATGGTCCATTAGACCGAAAATTTTCCTTCTGAACATTCCTCCACAGGAATTTTAGTTAAGCAAGTTCTCAATTTGTCATCCCTTAACTTAATCTATTGTCTCAAGTGTTAATAGTAGCAATTTGACAGCACAACCCACTAATCTCATAGTGATTTGCTGAATTCATTATCATCATTCTAGTTATGAATATCATCACAGGGACTCGTCCCATTCCTCCTCATTGTGGTTTCATTATATTTCAACTAGATTTCAAAAATCATCATTTTTCAATCAGAATTTTCAATCAAAATCCAAATCAATTCATCAATTCTCAAACAGAATTAAAAATCATATCAACCACATTTGAAATCATCATCTGGATAGCATTAACGCTTATAATTTCAAGTCTTAGATTTACTCGTATATACTGTCAGTAAAGTGCTGCAGTTATACTCTCGGTATATACGGTAGTCACGGCCCTTGGAATTATAAGGTAAATACCATCATGTCTAGGCCTCAAGCAAGTCAGGGATTCTATATAATTGCGGTACTTCCATCTGAAGACCCAATTAACAAATTACGAATTTCAGTTTGAATATCAAATTGTATGAATTATATCACACAATTATAACCTTTTTGTGCTTCATGATAAATTTTTGATATCTTTGGCTTCTTAGTTGATCTTTATTTCAATTTGCTATGATACCAACTGTATGATCCCTGTTCCCACCGAGCAACGGATTCAGGATACTGGCAGCGGAAGTAGCACTTCTTGCGGGGCAGGGGTCTCACACTCGGGGGCCACGGATATCCGGACAAGAGACTAATCCGACGGTTGTTCCAAAATCAAACCCGGAAAAAACTTCCTTTACCGGAAAGCATGAGTCACTTCCACCAGGATAAAACAATCCTTTAATAAAACCATAGTATCACTGATCACCATCTTCCAAATTATCCGGTTGATTCTTAATTTCCCATCATTCCTTCATCAGAGTATCTATGGCAACATTGGCAACCAGAACGCTCACCACCTGTCCACTCAGGGGCCTTTTCAATAGTTCCTAGCCCATAATACTCGGCAATATAATCACTTATCAAGATGGACTCTCGTTGAAGATCAGCAAGATCAACCAACAGATCCATATCAAGAGCCATGGACTCATCCATTGAAGACCAGCAAGGTCAATCAACCAGATCCATGCTCGGTTTCAGAAAACAACTCTTACTCCTTGTTCCAATATCTTCTTCGACGCACGCGTGGGTATCCTGGGCGACCCAGAGCCCGAGCACCGTATGGTCAGCACCCTCTAGGATCCTTCGCAGGTGACCTAGCGCTTCACTCATAGGCCGCTTCCTTGGCCCCTCATCCAGCGTACCAGAAGCTCACCATTTTAATCGCACCGAGGTTGGTCAAGACCTCGGCCGACCTTGCTACGCGAGACGTCCTCCATTGACTCTCCGTCTCAGCAGTTGCAACCTTATCAGTAAGGTCTCCACGACCTTAATCACAAGATGGTCAAAATGCTTTCCGAGCATTCTTGACATAAAACAGTCATTTACAAACAGCATTTACAAATAGTCACAAAATACAGTTTCTATATTAACTCTCATTTTTCCACATTATTCCTCAATCCACATTGCTTACTCCACATTCCAGTTATATGTGTACTCATCCCATCACATCATTTTCCATCTCATCACTTCAGATTCCTTCACATCACATATCATATATTCACATCCATACATATATCCACATCCACATACATACATCCACATCTACATCCATGCATCTATTTTCACATCCACATCTACATGCACATTCATGCATCCTCATGCATACATCCACATCTACATGCTCATTCACATCCATACATCCACATCTATATGCTTACATTCACATCTACATGCATACATCCACATCCCATCCATGCATCTACATCGACATCCTCATTTACATCCACTTGAGAGGGGTTGAGAAGAGAGAAACATTGAGAAATTATAGAAAAGATCAAAATTCACCATACTTACCTTACAATTTACTTGATTCTTTATTCACGGTAGAGGCCCCCAACCAATCAATTGGTTTAGTATGTTGATGGAGCCACCAATGGGGATTGAAGAAAGAGGGGAGTGTCAAAAACTAGTGAATTATTAATGAATTCACAGTTCTTGGCTTAGGTGGAGTAGAGTAACAATGCACTAAACACTATATATTTTCAACAAGGGGAGGCTTCTATTTATAGGAAAAATTGAGCTCCTAACCAAACAAACTGATTCTAGAATTTTCCAAGTCAGTTTGGTCACTTTTTGACCATTTTTAGGTCAGTTAAGCTAACTTTTTGGAACTAGACTTGAATGAGGAGAGAGGAGAGATGAAATATCTCAATTTTCATGAGTTTAAAACTCATTCAAGCATGTGAAATATGCACCTCCTTTAAAGAACTCCCCTTCCTTACATATGTGTCAAAATGGAATCATTATATCCAAAATATCTCATATTTTTAATATTGCTCATAGTTTTTTACTAATAAACCTTGTACATTTTCAACTCTTCATCTTATGTGAAATATGCACCTCCTTTAAAGAACTCCCCTTCCTTACATATGTGTCAAAATGGAATCATTATACCCAAAATATCTCATATTTTTAATATTGCTCATAGTTTTTTTTACTAATAAACCTTGTACATTTTCAACTCTTCATCTTATGTGAGCATTTACTCATTTTTGGATACCCAAAATATCTCATATTTTTAATATTGCTCATAGTTTTTTACTAATAAACCTTGTACATTTTCAACTCTTCATCTTATGTGAGCATTAACTCATTTTTGAGTATCTTCTTTTACAAATTGGATTTATCTTCTCCCTACACATGGATTGATGCTATTGGCCCATAGGAATTTTAATTGGACCATAATCCAAACATTTCTGAAAATCTAGACCCTTAGGCTAATGTCCTTTATACCCATTTTCAATAAATTCTAATTGCACATTGGAAAGTTCTTTTTGAATTTTTGTTTCAAGGGAACTTATTTTAATAAGATGAGATAATTTTCTATCCAAAAATATTAAAAATCTGAATATTCTCTCTCTAGAGTATTTTCTCTTTCTAGGTTAAAACAATTAGAAACAAGGTCTTTATATTTCTGAAGAGGGATTACGGGGGAATATGCTGGACATCAAAAAGGGGTTGGGGAAGGAATCTTACATTCTACCCCACTCAAAAAATGCGAGATGTCCTCATCTCGCAGGTGGAGTATGATCTCTTTCATCTTCTTCTTCTTCTTCAATCACTTTCAACGTTACGCCTTGGAAGTGGACGTCCGATTTTTTTCCCTGGTATTCTGCTAGAGTATGGATGACTTGAGAACTGTCGGTTAAGCCCTTGGTTTTCAATTGCAGTATAGATCTGTCCTTTTTTCCTCTTCTACTTCTTCTGAAATTGTGACTCCTCTGGCTGCTGTAGTCTGAGGTGGAATTCTTTCTCTTTGGTTGCCCCTGTTTTGGAAAGGAGTTTTGAGGTTACTCTGGATAGAGGCAGATGGTTGAGTTGGAGTTCTTTTGGGGTTACCCTGGCTTGGGTGAGACGGATCCTGATTAGACTGGTATCAAGGGATTGGTCTCTGAATTCGGGGTCCTAGACTTCCCTGTCCCCTTGACATGGAAGGAGTTGGGCAATCTTTTAACTGATGACCAAAACCTTGGCATCCAAAACACCGGTTCTCACTTCTGAGCTCATCGTTCTGAATCCTTAAAATAGGTGGTCCTCCTGAGAAAGTATTCTGGGGGAAGGGTCTTCCTTCACTTTGGAATCTTCCTGTATCTTGATTCTGAATCGGCCCTTGCTGCCTCTTTGGGGGTGGAAAGTTTGAAGTACTTTCCTGGGTTTGGAATCTTTTAAAGTTAGAGGGTGCAGGCTTTGGCGGGACCTTTACTACAAAGGCTTTGGCAAAATCCTTTGCCATTTTTACTGCTTCAGCCATGGACACTGGTTTGGCATTTTTGACCAGTGTGTCCAAGGGTTCATTCATTGCCCGAATGAACCTGGCCCCATGAGCTGTTCTTCATCTAGAGGTGGTGAGTATTTGAGTAGAAGAGCAAAGGCCTGGTGATATTCTTCAATGGTTTTGTTCTCCTGCTTTAGCTCTAAAAATTCATTCATTTTGGTTTCCAAAAATCCAGGGGGACAAAATCTCTTTCTCAAATAGGTTTTTAGGTCGTTCTAGGATTGAGTATTTCTGTCCAGACGGTTGGTGTCACAGTGGTTCCTCCATGCTACCCTGGCTGTTTCCACTATTTTCAACCGGCCAAGAGCCATTTTGCTCAGCTCATTATAACCTGTGACATCAAAAATACTCTTCCATGGCTTCCACCCAATTCTCCACAGTCTCACCCAGGTTCTCCCCTTCTCCTTTGAAGGGTCCTGGGATGAGTCCTATGAAGAGCCTTGCGAACATCAGGGTCAAGTTCGTCATCTTCAGAGACAGGGTCTGGCTGCTGCTGAGACGGCTACGGTTTCCTCATCTCATGATTCTGTCAAAAATTTATATATTAGAGAGAGAATAGTTATAAGATCAAAAAGGAGGTTCTTATTTCTGAATACCTAAAAAATTGGGAAGAATCTTACATATTCTACCCCACTTAAAAAGTGCGAGATGTCCGCATCTCATAAAGTAGAGGACAACTCTTTTTCTTAAGATCCAATTTATTCTGGGGTTCCTTATATTCTTGTCAACCCAACAGAATACGGGGATGACTATCCCTTATATAGAACTCATCATTAAATACGGGGATAACTATCCCTTATATAGAACTCATCATTAAATAACAATTCATTCAGATCATATCATTCATATCTTTAACACGATAATGGTCCATTAGACCGAAAATTTTCCTTTTTTCATTCCTCTATAGGAATTTTAGTTAAGCAAGTTCTCAATTTGTCATTCCTTAACTTAATCTATCGTCTCAAGTGTTAATAGTAGCAATTTGACAGCACAACCCACTAATCTCATAGTGATTTGCTGAATTCATTATCATCATTCTAGTTATGAATATCATCACAGGGACTCGTCCCATTCCTCCTCATTGTGGTTTCATTATATTTCAACTACATTTCAGAAATCATCATTTTTCAATCAGAATTTTCAATCAAAATCCAAATCAATTCATCAATTCTCAAACAGAATTAAAAATCATATCAACCACATTCGAAATCATCATCTGGATAGCATTAACGCTTATAATTTCAAGTCTTAGATTTACTCGTATATACTGTCAGTAAAGAGCTGCAGTTATACTCTCGGTATATACGGTAGTCACGGCCCTTGGAATTATAAGGTAAATACCATCATGTCTAGGCCTCAAGCAAGTTAGGGATTCTATATAATTGCGGTATTCCATCTGAAGACCCAATTACCAAATTACAAATTTCAGTTTGAATATCAAATTGTATGAATTATATCACACAATTATAACCTTTTTGTGCTTCATGATAAATTTTTGATATCTTTGGCTTCTCAGTTGATCTTTATTTCAATTTGCTATGATACCAACTGTATGATCCCTGTTCCCACCGAGCAACGGATTCAGGATACTGGCAGCGGAAGTAGCACTTCTCGCACGGGGCAGGGGTCCCACACCTCACGCACGGATATCCGGACAAGAGACTAATCCGACGGTTGTTCCAAAATCGAACCCGAAAAAAACTTCCTTTACCGGAAAGCACGAGTGATTCCACCAGGATAACTTTTTACTCTAACATAGTCAAGATCATTTCTGATCAAGCTGATCCAATTGTATCTATAAGATACTTGGTTAGATCAAGGAAGAAACTTGCACTTGGATCATTGGGATCAACACTTTTTTCCCCATTCAAGAGAGGCACAACCGTTGATTCTTATCCATAGAACAATTACTATCCGAGATTTACTTTATCTATCATAATAACATAAGTTGAGTCTCGGTTTACGGATCCATCAGTCCAGCCTAACCCCATCCAGTCCCATGGGTTAGCCAGCCGCCCAACCACTCTAGTGATGGGATCCAATTAAGAATTTGGTTAGGTTTTGTCCCGGGTACCAAGGAAAAGAGTTCCAAGGCCCCCTAGCTGGAAGTTCATGCAAAAATAAAGCTAGTCACACCACTTATACACCCAATATGAAATTGCCTTTTTACAGATTCAACCAGTTTTAAAACAATCCTTTAATAAAGCCATAGTATCACTGATCACCATCTTCCAAATTATCCGATTAATTCTTAATTTCCCATCATTCCTTCATCAGAGTATCTATGGCATCATTGGCAACCAAAACGCTCACCACCTGTCCACTCAAATCAGGGGCCTTTTCAATAGTTCCTAGCCCATAATACTCGGCAATATAATCACTTATCAAGATGGACTCTCGTTGAAGATCAGCAAGATCAACCAATAGATCCATATAAAGAGCCATGGACTCATCCATTGAAGACCAGCAAGGTCAATCAACCAAATCCATGCTCGGTTTCAGAAAACAACTCTTACTCCTTGTTCCAATATCTTCCTCGACGCACGCGTGGGTATCCTGGGCGACCCAGAGCCCGAGCACCGTATGGTCAGCACTCTCTAAGATCCTTCGCAGGTGACCTAGCGCTTCACTCATAGGCCGCTTCCTTGGCCCCTCATCCACCGTACCGGAAGCTCACCATTTTAATCGCACCGAGGCTGGTCAAGACCTTGGCCGACCTTGCTACGCGAGACGTCCTCCATTGACTCTCCATCTCAGTAGTTGCAACTTTATCAGTTAGGTCTCCACGACCTTAATCACAAGATGGTCAAAATGCTTTCCCAGCATTCTTGACATAAAACAGTCATTTACAAACAGCATTTACAAACAGTCACAAAATACAGTTTCTATATTAACTCTCATTTTTTCACATTATCCCTCATCAATCCACATTGCTTATTCCACATTCCAGTTATATGTGTACTCATCCCATCACATCATTTTCCATCTCATCACTTCAGATTCCTTTACATCATATATCATATATTCACATCCATACATATATCCACATCCACATCCATACATCCACATCTATATCCATGCATCTATTTTCACACCACATCTACATGCACATTCATGCATCCTCATCCATACATCCACATCTACATGCTCATTCACATCCATACATCCACATCTATATGCTTACAATTACATCTACATGCATTCATCCACATCCCATCCATGCATCTACATCGACATCCTCATTTACATCCATACATCCACATTCACACTCACATCTACATGCATACATCCATACATACACATCCACATTTACATCCATATTCTCACCCTATCACAACCCATATACATCTTATCCCATCACATACACTTCTTACCTCATCCCATACACATCCTATCACTTCTTAACTCATCTTATCACATCCTAACTCATCTCTTATGCATACCTCTATGCATGAAATTCAATTATGCTAAAAGTAACTCTTTTATAATAAAATATTCATCTCTTATGCATACCTCTATGCATGAATTTCAATTATGCTAAAAGTAACTTTTTTATAATAAAATATTCATCTCTTATGCATACCTCTATGCATGAAAATCAATTATGCTAAAAGTAACTCTTTTATAATAAAATATTCATCTCTTATGCATACCTCTATGCATAAATTTCAATTATGCTAAAAGTAACTCTTTTATAATAAAATATTCATCTCTTATGTATACCTCTATGCATGAATTTCAATTATGCTAAAAGTAACTCTTTTATAATAAACTATTTATCTCCTATGCATACCTCTATGCATGAAAATCAATTAAGCTAAAAGTAACTCTTTTATAATAAAATATTCATCTTTTATGCATACCACTATGCATAAAATTCAATTATGTTAAAAGTAACACTTTTATAATAATATATTTATTTTTTATGCATAATATAAAATTTTAATTTTTCCATGATTACTATGAAATTCTTTCAATTAATCTAGGATGATAATTCCTAGAATATGGTAAGAAATCCTCTTTTCATGCTTTGAAATGAAATTATTTTATGTGTAAATTTTTATAAAATTTTGCCATAGCTCCGCTACTATAACTAATAAATCTTAATTATTTTAAAAGATAGGTTATCTTTCAGAGAATGATTAGAATGATCCCTAATTGGATCATTAAATCTTAATGGATTAAATCAAAATTATCATAAACTAAAAGCATAGATAAAAAAAACTATTAATTTATTCTCAAGCATAGATTAATCTTAGATTAAGAAAAAGCTTTATGAAAAGCTTCATTTGGATTGAGAATGGGTCATAAGTAAGACCATTTCTTAAGTGAGAGAGAGAAAAAATCATTAGAATTAAACATAAATAAAAATTTATATAATTCGTTACTATCATTAATTAATTAACTTCAATAGCATTTCAAAAACCATACCAATTAAGCTTCTCAAGCTTGAGAGGGGTTGAGAAGAGAGAAACATTGAGAAATTATAGAAAAGATCAAAATTCACCATACTTACCTTACAATTGGCTTGATTCTTTATTCAGGGTAGAGGCCCCCAGCCAATCAATTGGTTTAGTATGTTGATGGAGCCACCAATGGGGATTGAAGAAAGAGGGGAGTGTCAAAAACTAGTGAATTATTAATGAATTCACAGTTCTTGGCTTAGGTGGAGTAGAGTAACTATATATTTTCAACAAGGGGAGGCTTCTATTTATAGGAAAAATTGAGCTCCTAACCAAACAAACTGATTCTAGAATTTTCCAAGTCAGTTTGGTCACTTTTTGACCATTTTTAGGTCAGTTAAGCTAACTTTTTGGAACTAGACTTGAATGAGGAGAGAGGAGAGATGAAATATCTCAATTTTTATGAGTTTAAAACTCATTCAAGCATGTGAAATATGCACCTCCTTTAAAGAACTCCCCTTCCTTACATATGTGTCAAAATGGAATCATTATACCCAAAATATCTCATATTTTTAATATTGCTCATAGATTTTTACTAATAAACCTTGTACATTTTCAACTCTTCATCTTATGTGAAATATGCACCTCCTTTAAAGAACTCTCCTTCCTTACATATGTGTCAAAATGGAATCATTATACCCAAAATATCTCATATTTTTAATATTGTTCATAGTTTTTTTACTAATAAACCTTGTACATTTTCAACTCTTCATCTTATGTGAGCATTTACTCATTTTTGGATACCCAAAATATCTCATATTTTTAATATTGCTCATAGTTTTTTTAATAATAAACCTTGTACATTTTTAACTCTTCATCTTATGTGAGCATTTACTCATTTTTGGGTATCTTCTTTTACAAATTGGATTTATCTCCTCCCTACACATGGATTGATGCTATTGGCCCATAGGAACCTTAATTGGACCATACAATTTTGATTTTATGCATAGAAAGATGCATAAAGAATTTTAATTTTAATTCAAAAGAGTTATTTTCATCAATTTTAATTTTATGCATAGAAAGATTCATAAAGAATTTTATTTTTAATTCAAAAGAGATATTTTCATCAATTTCAATTCTATGCATAAATAGATGCATAAAGAATTTTATTTTTATTCCAAATTAGTTATTCTTATCAATTTTGATTTTATGCATAGAAAGATGCATAAAGAATTTTATTTTAATTCAAAAGAGTTATTTTCATCAATTTTGATTTTATGCATAAATAGATGCATGAAGAATTTTATTTCTATTCCAAAAGAGTTATTCTTATCAATTTTGACTTTATGCATAGAAAGATGCATAAAAGATTTATTTTTATTTTGAAAGTATTATTTTCATTGAAATTGAATTTATGCATAGATAGATGCATAAAAGATTTATTTTTATTTTGAAAGTGTTATTCTCATTAAAATGGAATTTATACATAGTAAAATGCATAAAAGGTTTATTTTTAATTCGAAAGTGGTATTTCCTTAAAATTAAATTTATGCATAAATAGATGCATAAAAGGATTTTTATAAAAGTGTTATTCCTACTAAAGTTATCTTTATGCCTAATAAGATGCGTATGAGATGTGATAGGATGTGATAAGATGCGTATGAGATAAGATAGGATGTGATAAGATGTGTATGAGAAGTGATAGGATGTGATAAGATGCGTATGAGAAGTGATAGGATATGATAAGATGCGTATGAGATGTGATAGGATGTGATAAGAGGGGTATGAGATGTGATAGGATGTGATAAGAGGTGTATGAGATGTGATAGGATGTGATAAGATGCGTATGGGATGAGTTAGGATGTGATAAGATGAGTTGGGATGTGATAAGATGTGTATGGGATGAGGTAAGAAGTGTATCTGATGGGATAAGATGTATATGGGTTGTGATAGGGCAAGAATGGATGTGATGTATATGGGTTGTGATAGGCCGAAGATACCCACACGTGCATTGTGGAAGATATTGGAACAAGGAGTAAGAGTTGTTTTCTGAAACCGAGTATGGATCTGGTTGATTGACCTTGCTGGTCCTCAACTGATGAGTCCATAGCTCTCTTATATGGATCTGTTTGGTTGATCTTGCTGATCTTCAACGAGGATTCCATCTTGATTTTTATAAGTGAATAATTGCTGGGTACTATGAGCTAGGAACTATCGAAAAGGCCCCTGAGTGAACAGGTGGTGAGCGTTCTAGTAGCTGCCAATGATGCCATAGATACCTTGATGAAGGAATGATTGGAAATTAAGATTCAACCGGATACTTGGAAGTTTATGATCAATAACACTATGATTTCATTAAATAACTGATTTAAATACAGTTGAATTTGGAAAAAAGGCAATTTCATATTGGGTGTGTAAGTGGTGTGAGACTGGATTTAAATTTGCTTGAAATTCCGGCTAGGGGGCTTGCGAACTCTTTTCCCTGGTACCCGGGACGAAACCTAACCAAATTCTAAATTGGATCCCATCACTATAGTGGTTGGGCAGTTGGCTAACCCATGGGATTGTAGGCTGGACTGATGGATCCGTAAATTGAGACTCAATTTCTATTGTAGTACGCTAGATGAAGTAAATCCCGGATAGTAATTGTTCTATGGAAAAAGGAATCAACGGCGGCTGTGCCTCTTGATGGGGAAAAAAGCGTTGATCTCTATGATCCAAGTGCAAGTTTCTTCCTTGATCTGACCAAGTGACTTTAGGTTCGGTTGGATCAGTTAATGACCCTGACTACCTTAGAGTAAAATTTTATCCTGGAGGAATCGCCTGTGCTTTCCGGGCAAGGGAAGTTTTTCTAAGTTCAATTTTGGAAGACTTGAGGAATTAGTCACCTGTCCGGATATCCGTGGGGTGAGGCCCCGAGTGTAGGACCCTAACCCGTGCAAGATGTGCTACTTCTGTTGCTAGCACCCAGAATCCGTTGCACGGTGGGGACGGGGATCTTACATTAGGGACCAAAATTCTGGGTCGGGACCAACTTATTAAAAACATTGGACCACCAGAATTGGGAGAAATGTTGTGTGTACATTTTTGCTTCTTCCCTCTTCTTCTTTGAGACTTTGCATGGCTATGGAGCATGTTTAGGGTTAGTTAGCTTCACCTTCTACAACAACCATGGGGCAAGCATGGAGCAGATTGTAAGCTTCACATGGAGCACCAACAAGCAAGCAAAAATCACCATTTGCATGGCTATGGAGCATGTTTAGGGTTAGTTAGCTTCACCTTCTACAACAACCATGGAGCAAGCATGGAGCAGATTGTAAGCTTCACATGGAGCACCAACAAGCAAGCAAAAATCACCATTTTTCAGTCGTGGGACGAATTTGGGTCGAGTTCGTTTAAGATTTCGGTGGTAATGAAGAGGGTGTTTCAAGAATGGCAAATGATTATACAAGGTGTAAGCTTGTCAATGATACCGTCCATGCTTACTTTCATACAAGGTGTAAGCTTCCCAATGATACCTTCAATGCTTACATTTTCCCATTCCCCTCATAAAAGTCATCTAATATAGGTAAAAATCTCCATAAAGAAGTGCTCCTACAAACTCGATTGAAGTCTCCAAGCTCACGGCTTGCTAATCACAAATCTTTTCGGCATTAATCTTATCATTAAGATATGCGATTGGGATTAATTGAAGGTAGATTAGAAAATGGCAGCTGGGTTTAGTGTCAAGAAGTCATCACTTGCATTAAAAACTCTCTTGTGTTGAGATTAGATACTGACCTTAAGTAGTACTCGAGTGTTAAGACCTTCTCAGCCCTAAAATGACTACTTAAATTGTGCTTGAGAAGTTTAAAGGGGAATCCTTCCACACATGGCAAGTTGATTATTTGAGTGCCTCGTGATTGTACACTTGTCCTACAGTCAAGTAGAACTTTCTTGGCGGTGGTACCAGTCTGCAGAGAAATATCCTCCAATAAACCTCCCCCCAAAGTGGGCTTGGCTTGCTCAAGGATGTCGACATATTTAAATTCTTGAGGACAGTGCCTCATGATTCTGCCTTAGCCCAATCATACGGTTGCCCTACAATCAATTGGTATGATAGGTCGAAAAGCATACTTGCCCTATATGTATAAGTGCCCCATTTTGTGGTAGATGGAGTTTTTTGTTGTTAATTCGGGTCTATTTTTACTTGGGTACAATCGGAGATCCCATGAAGGAAGTTGTATGCCTCCTTACCTGCTACTCGTTCTTCTGGCAAATGCTCTATAAATGGCAATAGGTAATGTTCTTTCACCATGGTTGCATTGAACTTTTAAGATTATCACAAAATCGCATCTTCTCGATTTTCTCAGGTACTATGACTATTAGGGATAGCCATTCTGTGTGCTCTATATCATAAATGAATCCAGCTTCAATGAGTTTGTAAATCTCTGAGTCCTTGACCATTCTACTAGAATACTTTTGATTCATTTGGTAGGCTCTATGCCTTGATGGCCACACTCCTTCCACAATGGGAATGGTGTGATTTAACCACCTCTAGGGGCATGCTCTTCATATGCATATATTTCCAAGCAAAGCAACCGTGGAATTCTGTGAGTAGCTACGTTAATGAGGTCTTTTTTCTTCTTCATCAATAGATAGGCCTACCCTTCCCAATGTATACAGGTTTGGGATCCTCATCAGGTCCTGCTAGGTTGACCTCTTTAACGTTAGTCGGGCGCCCTCTGATCTTGATTGTGGGAATTTTGCTTGTAATAGATTTGCAAGAGAATGGACTCTTATGTGTGATTTTGCTATTTTTTTGATTTCTTGCATACTTTCTTCTTGTATTTTCTCGATATTGATGGGGAAGACGATGGAAATACAAGATTCATCTTCATTTAGCCATGTTTCAGAGGTTTTTTGTGTGAGCTTTGGGCCAATTTTTGAATTTAGGGACCAAATTTGTGGGTCAGGACCAACTTATTAAAAACATTGGACCACCAGAATTGGGGGAAATGTTGTGTCTACATTTTTGCTTCTTCCCTCTTCTTCTTTGAGACTTTGCATGGCTATGGAGCATGTTTAGGGTTAGTTAGCTTCACCTTCTACAACAACCATGGGGTAAGCATGGAGCAGATTGCAAGCTTCACATGGAGAACCAACAAGCAAGCAAAAATCACCATTTTTCAGCCGTGGGACGAATTTGGGTCAACTTCCTTTAAGATTTCGGTGGTGATGAAGAGGGTGTTTCAAGCATGGCAAATGATTATACAAGGTGTAAGCTTCTCAATAATACCATCCATGCTTACTTTCATACAAGGTGTAAGCTTCTCAATAATACCATCCATGCTTACTTTCATACAAGGTGTAAGCTTCCCAATGATACCTTCAATGCTTACATTTTCCCATTTCCCCCAAAAAAGTCATCTAATATAGGTAAATATCCCCATAAAGAAGTGCTCCTACAAGCTCGATTGAAGTCTCCAAGTTCACGGCTTGGTAATCACAATTCTTTTTGGCATTATTCTTATCATTAAGATATGCGATTGGGATTAATTGAAGGTAGATTAGAAAATGTTTAGTGTCAAGAAGTCGTCACTTGCATTAAAAACTCTCTTGTGTTGAGATTAGATACTGACCTTAAGTAGTACTTGAGTGTTAAGACCTTCTCAGCCCTAAAATGACTACTTAAATTGTGCTTGAGAAGTTTAAAAGGGAATCCTTCCACACATGGCAAGTTAAAATCAAATCTATGTTAGTGAAGGCTATGGAGCATTGTAAATGGAAGGGGAAAATGTCCGGAGGATGAAGGGCATGAAAAGAACAAATGGTTAAGCCAGAATGAAAAAAGGATTAGCCATCATTGCATTAGGATTGGGAGATGGATTTTTTCATCATATTGCATCCTAAGATACATCGAAGGGTGGTTGGGATGAGCTAGATATATTTTTTGGAGCAAAATAAAAGAATTCAAAAATAAGCTTAAAAATATAATTCTTTGGCTTGGACATTAAAGATAGTGAATCACTTTCAGCACACCTTAACAAAATGAAGAGAATGACACAACAACAATTGGTTGGCATTGGGGCACCAGCAGAGGAAGAGGATGCCATAGCCATACTGTTAAAAAGCATGACACTTGAGGAGTATGAGCCCTTAGTGGCTACTTGGAAGAACCTCCCAAATCAGACCATTGTAAGATTGGAAGCAACACTCGGAGAAGAGGAGAAGCGGACTCGGGGGAGGACAACCCAAACTATATCAAGTGAGGAGAAAGCACTCTTCTCAAGAGGACTAGGATCAAGGACTAGAGAAGGAGCAAGGACAAAGACCTACCATCAGAGTGGCAAAATCAATCACATAGAAGCCACTTCGTCATTACATTGCTGGCACAAAAAGGGAGACGAAGAAGCCAATGTAATGACGAAGAAGGAAGACAATGTGATCAGGCCTCCTAGGATGGAGGCAACATCGAGCATCTTTTCTAGATGATATGAGGAGCATGTCTCCTTACACCTAGTTATAACCCCACTCTCCCGATGTGTAAAATGTCAAGACCAAGCCAACATTGTAGCTCATAGAGCAACCTAGACGAACCGCACCAACCATATGAGTATGGAGTGTAGGAGGCCAGGTCAAAGCTAGGTGTTAAGACTCTCATCACATTGAGGGGAGGTGTTGAGAAATGCAATGTGTCAGGGTGAAACAAGGGGAGAATCATGCATATTATAAAAGGAATAGACTTAGGGAACATTCGCAAAGGTTGATTTGTATGATCATTCATAAAAGGTGAAGTCAAAGGTCAAAATGGTAGCACATGGAAAGTCCAAGGAGGCACGTGGCATAAGGGTGCACATATGTATCTTGTGAGTAGGAAGCTCCATGAGAGCTATAAGAGGATGTATCTACGTCAACTCCAATGGAATGCGGCTATGATGGTGTACTTCTTAATTGTTGTCATTATCCTTGTATTGGCTTAATCTTATTCTGTGTATTATCTTAATCGATATGCTTAATCATTGTAAGATCCCTGTTCCCACCGAGCAACAGATTCGGGATACTAGCAGCAGAAGTAGCACTTCTCGCGTGGGACAGGGGTCCCACATTCGGGGCCTCACCCACGGATATCCGGATAAGAGACTAATCCGTCGGGTTCGGTTGTTCCAAAACCGAACCTGGAAAAACTTCCTTTACCGGAAAGCATGTGCGATTCCACCAGGATAACTTTTTACTCTAACGTGGTCAAGATCATTTCTGATCGAGCTAATCCAATTGCATCTATAAGATACTTGGTCAGATCAAGGAAGAAACTTCCACTTGGATCATTGGGATTAACGCTTTTTTCCCCATTCAAGAGGCACAGCCGTTGATTCCTATCCATAGAACAGTTACTGTCCGAGATTTATTTTATCTATCGTAAAAACAAAAGTTTGAGTCTTGATTTATGGATCCATCAGTCCAGCCTAACCCCATCTAGTCCCATGGGTTAGCCAACCGCCCAACCACTGTAGTGATGGGATCCAATTAAGAATTTGGTTAGGTTTTGTCCCGGGTACCAAGGAAAAGAGTTCCAAGGCCCCCTAGCCGGATGTTCATGCAAAATAAAACTAGTCACACCACTCACACACCCAATATGAAATTGCCTTTTCACAGATTCAACCAATTTAAAACAATCCTTTAATAAAACCATAGTATCACTGATCACCATCTTCCAATTTATCCAGTTGATTCTTAATTTTCCCATCATTCCTTCATGAGAGTATCTATGGCATCATTGGCAACTAGGACGCTCACCACCTGTCCACTTAGGGGCCGTTTCCTAATCCCTAGCCCATAATACTTGGCAATATAATCACTTATCAAGATGGACTCTCGTTGAAGATCAGTAAGATCAACCAACAGATCCATATAAAGAGCCATGGACTCATCCATTGAAGACCAGCAAGGTCAATCAACCAGATCCATGCCCGATTTCAGAAAACAACTACTCTTGTTCCAATATCTTCCTCGATGCACGCGTGGGTATCCTAGGCGACCCAGAGCCCGAGCACGGTATGGTCAGCACCCTCTAGGATCCTTCGCAGGTGACCTAGCGCTTCACTCATAGGCCGCTTCCTTGGCCCCTCATCCACCGTACCGGAAGCTCACCATTTTAATCGCACCGAGGATGGTCAAGACCTCGGCGGCGGCCGACCTTGCTACGCGAGACGTCCTTCATTGACTCTCCGTCAGTAGTTGCAACTTTATCAGTTAGGTCTCCACGACCTTAATCACAAGACGGTCAAAATGCTCCCCCAGCATTCTTGACATAAAACAGTCATTTACAAACAGCATTTACAAACAGTTTACAATACAATTTCTATTTTAACTTTCATTTTTCCACATTATCCCTCACATCATCAATCTACATTACTTATTCCATATTCCATTTATATGTATACTCATCCCATCACATCATTTTCCATCTCATCACTTCAGATTCCTTCACATCACATATCATATATTCACATCCATACATCCACATCTACATCCTTACATCTATTTTCACATCCACATCTACATGCACATTCATGCATCCACATCCATACATCCGCATCTACATGCACATTCACATCCATACATCCACATCTATATGCGAACATTCACATCTACATGCATACATCTACATCTCTATGCATACATCCACATCTACATTCACATTCACCTCCATACATCTACATCTACATGCATACATCCACCTCCACATTCACATCTACATCTATACATCTACATCTACACGTATACATCCACCTCCACATCTACATCCACATCTACATCTACATGCATACATCCACCTCCACATCCACATCTACACCCACCTCCACATCCACCTCCACATCCACATCTACATCTATACATCTACATCTACATCTACATGCATACATCCACATCTCCATTCACATCTCCATTCACATCTACATCTATACATCTATACATCTACATCTACATGCATACATCCACATCTCCATTCACATCTACATCTATACATCTACATCTACATGCATCCATCCACCTCCACATCCACATCTACATCTATACATCTACATCTACATGCATACATCCACATCTCCATTCACATCTACATCCATACATCTACATCTACATGCATCCATCCACCTCCACATCCACATCTACATCTACATGCATACATCCACATGCATCCATCCACCTCCACATCCACATCTACATCTACATGCATACATCCACATCTCCATTCACATCTACATCTATACATCTACATCTACATGTATCCATCCACATCTCCATTTACATCCTCATCTATACATCTACTTCTACATGCATACATCCACATCTCCATGCATACATCCACCTCCACATTCACACTCACATCCATACATCTATATCTACATGCAAACATCCACATCTCCATGCATAATAAAATTCTTTTAATTAATCTAGGATGATAGTTCTTAGAATATGGTAGGAAGTCCTCTTTTTATGCTTTGAATGAAATTATTTTATGCGTAATTTCTATAAAAATTTTACCATAGCTCCACTACTATGACTGATAAATCTCGATTTTTTTCTAAGGGATAAGGCTTATCATTAAGAAAATAATTAGAATGGTCTCTAATTGGATCATCAATCTATAATGGATTGAATCATCGATATACATAAACTAAAAGCATAGAAAAAAAGCCATTAATTTGGCCTCAAGCATAGCTTAATCTTGGATTAAGGAAAAGCTTTATGAAAAGCTTCGTTTGGATTGAGAATGGGTCATGAGTATGACCATTTCTTAAGTGAGAGAGAGAAAAAAACCATTAGAATTAAACATAAATGGAAATTTATGTAATTCTTTACTATCATTAATTAATTAACTTCAATAGCATTTCAAAAACCATACCAATTAAGCTCTCAAGCTTGAGAGGGGTTGAGAAGAGAGAATCATTGAGAAATTATAGAAAAGATCAAAATTCACTATACTTACCTTATAATTTGCTTGATTCTTTGATCACGGTAGAGGCCCCCAATCAATCAATTGGTTTAGTATGTTGATGGAGTCACCAATGGGGATTGAAGAAAGAGAGAAGTATCAAAAACTAGTGAATTATTAAAGAATTCACAGTTCTTGGCTTAGGTAGAGTAGAGTAACAATGCATAAGACACTATAATATTTTCAACAAGGGAAGGCTTCTATTTATAGGAAAAATTTAGCTCCTAACCAAACAAACTGATTCTAGAATTTTCCAAGTCAGTTTGGTTGAATTTGGACTAGATTTGGATCTAGTTTGGTTACTTTTTGATTCGATTTGGTTCTATTTTGATTTGGTTTGGTTCAAGAGATATGAGATAAAAAATATCACATTATTTTTTAGTTTAAAACTCATTCAAGCATGTGAAATATGCACCTCCTTTAAAGAACTCCCCTTTCTTACATATGTGTCAAAATTTTATTGCTCATAGTTTTTTTACTAATAAACCTTGTACATTTTCAACTCTTCATCTTATGTGAAATATGCACCTTCTTTAAAGAACTCCCCTTCCTTACATATGTGTCAAAATTTTATTGCTCATAGTTTTTTACTAATAAACCTTATACATTTTCAACTCTTCATCTTATGTGAAATATGCACCTTCTTTAAAGAACTCTCCTTCCTTACATATGTGTCAAAATTTTATTGCTCATAGTTTTTTTTACTAATAAACCTTGTACATTTTCAACTCTTCATCTTATGTGAGCATTTACCCAAAATATCTCATATTTTTAATATTGCTCATAGTTTTTTACTAATAAACCTTGTACATTTTCAACTCTTCATCTTATGTGAGCATTTACTCATTTTTGGGTATCTTCTTTTACAATTTAGATTTATCTCCTCCCTACACATGGATTGATGCTATTGGCCCATAGGAACCTTAATTGGACAATAATCCAAAAAATTCTGAAAATCTAGACCTAGACTAAGGTTCTTTATACCTATTTCCAATTAATTCCAATTGCACATTGGAAAATTCTTTTTGAATTTCTGTTTCAGGGGAACTTATTTTAATAAGATGAGTTATTTTTCTATCCAAAGATATTCATAATCTGAATATTCTCTCTCTAGAATAATTTTCTCTCTCTAGGCTAAAACGGTTAGAAACAAGGTCTTTATATTTCTGAAGAGGGATTGATTACAGGGGAAGATACTAGACATCAAAAAGGGGTTGGGGGAGGAATCTTACATTCTACCCCACTTAAAAAAATGCGAGATGTCCTCATCTCGCAAACTGGGATAATTTCACAAGATGCACGAATATGAGACTTAGAGAAAAATTTTAATCAAGATTAACCACCAAGAAAAGTCTTAAAGAAAGCAAGATAAGAACAAGATTTAAACTTTATTCATTCTCGGAACTTATACAGTAAAGATAGAAGAACTCTTTACACTTCCATAAGCCCGTCCATCATATGGTCACAAAAGCAGCACTCACAAGCTGCACAAGTATAGGGTAACTCATCTATGGGAATGATTCTGCTGGTTATTGCCACACCCATCTCAGTGGTATGAGGTGATCTAACAAAAGGACCTCTGAGAGGCAAGCCAAAAATGGGGTAAAGGCATATCTTCTCATGAGGAAGAAAACACGCTAGTAAGAAGACCCGCTCTGAAAACCCAAGATGCCTTGACCTCATGACGCAGTAGTATCGGGGACCCAAACCCAAAGCTTCAATAACCATGGCCAAGCGAACATTATTACAAAAGTGCTGCTGACCCCAGGGTATTACCCTAGTTATGTTTTGATAGGTCCGCCATTTGGTCTGAGCTACAGAAGTTCCTAGGTGAGGAAAAAGTGAGTGCTCATACTGTTCTATAAAGTCTTTTTTCACAGACTCTCTTGCATCTTGAAGGTGAGAAATCATCATGGATAAAACTAATTCCTGTTGCCAAGCCATGAAGGAGATTAAGAAGTAGGGAAATCAATGGGAGTAAGATTATTGTGAGCGATAAGTAAAAGTTACGACTTATATAAAGAAAGGAGCTAGCGTAACTTAGAAGCCAACGGTAACTTGCCCACTGAAGTTTTACCGTCTTTCCATGATTTGGGTTTGGCACATTTTTCTATAGAAGGCATTAAGAATTTTGAGATGAGGAGATAAAAGAAGCTTGTAGGCTGTCACCTACTTTCATTGAATTCAGATATAAGGGTCACAATATCTGGGGGATAACTACTTATACTCCCCAAGAGATAAAGAACTTCTTTTGGGGCATACTCGAATGAAAACCAAAACCTTGGTATCCAAAACACCGATTCTCACTTCTGAACTCATTGTTCTAAATCCTTAAAACAGGTGGGACTCCTGAGAAGTATTCTAGGGAAAGGGTCTTCCTTTTTTAAACAGAAACTTTCTTTTATTTTAGAGAGGGAATAATTATAAGATCAGAAAGGGAGATTCTTACTCCTGTATACCTCGAAGGTTGGGGAGGAATCTTACATTCTACCCCACTTAAAAAGTGCGAGATATCCTCATCTCGCAAGGTAGAGGACAGCTCTTTTTCTGAAGATCCAATTTTATTCTGGGATTCCTTATATTCTGGTCAACCCAACAGAACACTGGGATAAATATCCCTTATATAGAACTCATCATTAAATAACAATTCATTCAGATCATGTCATTCATATCTTTAACATGATAATGGTCCATTAGACCGAAAAGTTTCCTTCGAAACATTCCTCCATGGAAATTTCAGTCAAGCAAGTTCTCAATTTGACATCCCTTAACTTGATCTACCGTTCAAGTATTAACAGTAGCAATCTGACAGCACAACCCACTAATCTCATAGTGATTTGCTGAATTCATTATCATCATTCTAGTTATGAATATCATCACAGGGATTCGTCCCATTCCCCCTCATTGTGGTTTCATTATATTTCAACTAATTTTAAAAAATCATCATTTTTCAATCAGAATTTTCAATCAAAATCCAAATCAATTCATCAATTCTCAAACAGAATTAAAAATCATATCAATCACATGCAAAATCATCATCTGGATAGTATTAATGCTTATAATTTCAAGTCTTAGATTTACTCGTATATACTGTCAGTAAAGAGCTGCAATTATACTCTCGGTATATACGGTAGTCATGGCCCTTGGAATTATAAGGTAAATACCATCATGTCTAGGCCTCAAGCAAGTCAGGGATTCTATATAATTGCGGTTTTTCTAATTGAAGTCCTAATTACTAATTTACGAATTTCAGTTTGAATAACAATTTGTATGAATTATATCACACAATTACAACCTTTTGTGCATCTTGATAAATTTTAGACATAATTGGCTCCTCAGTTGATCTTATTGGAGATTTATGACATATGTCTGATAAATAAGTTTTTTCTTGTTTTTTTCGTTCGTCCGTAAACAATCACTTAAATAACAGGAAGACATTTGTATATTTATATACAAGTTGCAATAAGTACATAGATTGGCTTGGCTCCAAAATTCAAAATCTCCTCGGGAGACGCATAAGACGACGGTACTGGGCCATAGTCATGCCCTTTTACATAATTTCTCTAATTGCAAAGGGAGCTCTTATTTTCTCCTTAGGGATAAATCGACTAAAGAGTCTATAAACTCGGCAAGCAAGTCTGAAATTTTTAGGCGTTGAATGATATAGAATGATACCACGCACCATTTTCAGCTTTATCAAAATCATGGCCAATGAGAGGTCCTGCCTCAGCATTGCATGCTGGTTGCAAGGGGCGTGGATATATAGCCCTGCAAACCACTTATGCTGTTGTCTCTCCACTAGATTAGGAAAATATAATTCCTCGAAATGGCGTGCAAGTCTTGCTCGGCTTGTTCCGAGTTGAAGCGGAAGAGATGAGATGCTCGAAGGCAAATGCAATCATATCTTGGGACTGGGTGAGGTCGGGAATACCAGATAAATGGGGAACTTTCATCTATAAAAATAATTTCTTTGATTAAACTTTCTTCATCAAAGAAGCTTACAGAATGAAAATACATTATGAAAATGCTGTTTCTCAATTCTTATTACCAATTTCGGATAAGAATTTAATTATCCTTATTAGTCTTCAGTTTGGCTCTGATACCAACTGTAAGATCCCTGTTCCCACCGAGCAACAGATTCGGGATACTAGCAGCGGAAGTAGCACTTCTCGCATGGGACAGGGGTCCCACATTCGGGGCCTCACCCATTGATATCCGGATAAGAGACTAATCCGTCGGTTGTTCCAAAACCGAACCCGGAAAAACTTCCTTTACCGGAAAGCACGGGCGATTCCACCAGGATAACTTTTTACTCTAATGTAGTCAAGATCATTTCTGATCGAGCAAATCCAATTGCATCTATAAGATACTTGGTCAGATCAAGGAAGAAACTTGCACTTGGATCATTGGGATCAACGCTTTTTTCCCCATTCAAGAGGCACAGCCGTTGATTCCTATCCATAGAACAGGTACTGTCCGGGATTTATTTTATCTATTGTAAAAACAAAAGTTTGAGTCTCGATTTACGGATCCATCAGTCCAGCCTAACCCCATCCACCAGTCCCATGGGTTAGCCAACCGCCCAACCATTGTAGTGATGGGATCCAATTAAGAATTTGGTTAGGTTTTGTCCCGGGTACCAAGGAAAAGAGTTCCAAGGTCCCCTAGCCGGATGTTCATGCAAAATAAAACTAGTCACACCACTCACACACCCAATATGAAATTGCCTTTTCACAAATTCAACCAATTTAAAACAATCCTTTAATAAAACCATAGTATCACTGATCACCATCTTCCAATTTATCCAGTTGATTCTTAATTTTCCCATCATTCCTTCATCAGAGTATCTATGGCATCATTGGCAACTAGGACGCTCACCACCTGTCCACTCAGGGGCCGTTTCCTAATCCCTAGCCCATAATACTTGGCAATATAATCACTTATCAAGATGGACTCTCACTGAAGATCAGCAAGATCAACCAACAGATCCATATAAAGAGCCATGGACTCATCCATTGAAGACCAGCAAGGTCAATCAACCAGATCCATGCCCGATTTCAAAAAACAACTCCTACTCTTGTTCCAATATCTTCCTCGACGCACGCGTGGGTATCCTAGGCGACCCAGAGCCCGAGCACCGTATGGTCAGCACCCTCTAGGATCCTTCGCAGGTGACCTAGCGCTTCACTCATAGGCCGCTTCCTTGGCCCCTCATCCACCGTACCGGAAGCTCACCATTTTATTCGCACCGAGGCTGGTCAAGACCTTGGCCGACCTTGCTACGCGAGACGTCTTTCATTGACTCTCCGTCAGCAGTTGCAACTTTATCAGTTAGGTCTCCACGACCTTAATCACAAGACGGTCAAAATGCTCCCCCAGCATTCTTGACATAAAACAGTCATTTACAAATAGTCATTTACAAACAGCATTTACAAACAGTTTACAATACAATTTCTATTTTAACTTTCATTTTTCGACATTATCCCTCATCAATCTACATTACTTATTCCATATTCCATTTATATGTATACTCATCCCATCACATCATTTTCCATCTCATTACTTCAGATTCCTTCACATCACATATCATATATTCACATCCATACATCCACATCTACATCCTTACATCTATTTTCACATCCACATCTACATGCACATTCATGCATCCACATCCATACATCCACATCTACATGCACATTCACATCCATACATCCACATCTATATGCGAACATTCACATCTACATGCATACATCTACATCTCTATGCATACATCCACATCCACATTCACATTCACCTCCATACATCTACATCTACATGCATACATCCACCTCCACATTCACATCCACATCTAAACATCTACATCTACACGTATACATCCACCTCCACATCTACATCCACATCTACATCTACATGCATACATCCACCTCCACATCCACATCTACATCTATACATCTACATCTACATGCATACATCCACATCTCCATTCACATCTACATCTATACATCTACATCTACATGCATCCATCCACCTCCACATCCACATCTACATCTATACATCTACATCTACATGCATACATCCACATCTCCATTCACATCTACATCCATACATCTACATCTACATGCATCCATCCACCTCCACATCCACATCTACATCTATACATCTACATCTACATGCATACATCCACATCTCCATTTACATGCATACATCCACATCTCCATTCACATCTACATCTATACATCTACATCTACATGCATCCATCCACATCTCCATTCACATCTACATCTATACATCTACATCTACATGCATCCATCCACATCTCCATTTACATCCTCATCTATACATCTACTTCTACATGCATACATCCACATCTCCATGCATACATCCACCTCCACATTCACACTCACATCCATTCATCTATATCTACATGCAAACATCCACATCTCCATGCATAATAAAATTCTTTTAATTAATCTAGGATGATAGTTCTTAGAATATGGTAGGAAGTCCTCTTTTTATGCTTTGAATGAAATTATTTTATGCGTAATTTCTATAAAAAAATTTGCCATAGCTCCGCTACTATGACTGATAAATCTCAATTGTTTTCTAAGGGATAAGGCTTATCATTAAGAAAATAATTAGAATGGTCTCTAATTGGATCATCAATCTATAATGGATTTAATCATCGTTATACATAAACTAAAAGCATAGAAAAAAAGCCATTAATTTGGCCTCAAGCATAGCTTAATCTTGGATTAAGGAAAAGCTTTATGAAAAGCTTCGTTTGGATTGAGAATGTGTCATGAGTATGACCATTTCTTAAGTGAGAAGAGAGAATCATTGAGAAATTATAGAAAAGATCAAAATTCACTATACTTACCTTATAATTTGCTTGATTCTTTGATCACGGTAGAGGCCCCCAATCAATCAATTGGTTTAGTATGTTGATGGAGTCACCAATGGGGATTGAAGAAAGAGAGAAGTATCAAAAACTAGTGAATTATTAAAGAATTCACAGTTCTTGGCTTAGGTAGAGTAGAGTAACAATGCATAAGACACTATATTTTTTTCAACAAGGGAAGGCTTCTATTTATAGGAAAAATTTAGCTCCTAACCAAACAAACTGATTCTAGAATTTTCCAAGTCAGTTTGGTTAAATTTGGACTAGATTTGGATCTAGTTTGGTTACTTTTTGATTCGATTTGGTTCTATTTTGATTTGGTTTGGTTCAAGAGATATGAGATAAAAAAATATCACATTATTTTTTAGTTTAAAACTCATTCAAGCATGTGAAATATACACCTCCTTTAAAGAACTCCCCTTCCTTACATATGTGTCAAAATTTTATTGCTCATAGTTTTTTTACTAATAAACCTTGTACATTTTCAACTCTTCATCTTATGTGAAATATGCACCTTCTTTAAAGAACTCCCCTTCCTTACATATGTGTCAAAATTTTATTGCTCATAATTTTTTACTAATAAACCTTGTACATTTTCAACTCCATCTTATGTGAAATATGCACCTTCTTTAAAGAACTCTCCTTCCTTACATATGTGTCAAAATTTTATTGCTCATAGTTTTTTTACTAATAAACCTTGTACATTTTCAACTCTTCATCTTATGTGAGCATTTACTCATTTTTGGATACCCAAAATATCTCATATTTTTAATATTGCTCATAGTTTTTTACTAATAAACCTTGTACATTTTCAACTCTTCATCTTATGTGAGTATTTACTCATTTTTGGGTATCTTCTTTTACAATTTAGATTTATCTCCTCCCTACACATGGATTGATGCTATTGGCCCATAGAAACCTTAATTGGACCATAATCCAAAAATTTCTGAAAATCTAGACCCTTAGACTAAGGTTCTTTATATCTATTTCCAATTAATTCCAATTGCACATTGGAAAATTCTTTTTGAATTTCTGTTTCAGGGGAACTTATTTTAATAAGATGAGTTATTTTTCTATCCAAAAATATTCATAATCTGAATATTCTCTCTCTAGAATAATTTTCTCTCTCTAGGCTAAAACAGTTAGAAACAAGGTCTTTATATTTCTGAAGAGGGATTGATTACAGGGGAAGATACTAGACATCAAAAAGGGGTTGGGGGAGGAATCTTACAATCATGTTCTCATATAGTTCTGATCCACCTTGAGCTTAATCATGCTTGATTTCTTAACAGAGTATTTGTAATGTACGACCATAAGTTCACTCAACAAGAACTTGATTACGTTATTAATGAAGTGGGTTCCCCTATCGCTCACTAGTTTAAGTGGATATCCAAATCTAGTAACTATATTCTCGTAAAGGAATTTGGTTGTTGCCTGTGTAGCATCACCCTTTTGGGTCACATGGGCCTCTACCCACTTGATACAATAGTATTTGAGGGGTAGAGACCATGATGAATCATGCTTGAGTACCGTGGGCCACCGGACTAATGGTCTAATAAAGTCAATTCCCCCCTTTTCAAATGGTTGAAGAGACACTACAAAGTGGGGCATTTTATCACGGTAGTAACCAGCAAATCATTGACATTCATTGTAGCCTTTTACAAATTCAGCCGCCTCTCCAAACAGTGTGGACCACCACAAGCCTACCAAGAAGAACTTTTTTAGCGTGTAGTGTCTGCGGAGAAATATCCTCTAGCTACCCCGGATTGGGCTTGCTGGTCGGATTTGGGAGGTTCTTCCAAGTAGCCACTAAGGGCTCATACTCCTCAAGTGTCATGCTTTTTAACAGTATGGCTATGGCATCCTCTTCCTCTGCTGGTGTCCCAATGCCAACCAATTGTTGTTGTGTTATGCTCTTCATTTTGTTAAGGTGTGCTAAAAGTGATTCACTATCTTTAATGTCCACGCCAAAGAATTATATTTTTAAGCTTATTTTTATGATGAATCACACTTGAGTACCGTGGGCCACCAGACTAATGGTCTAATAAAGTCAATTCCCCCCTTTTCAAATGGTTGAAGAGACACTACAAGGTGGGGCATTTTATCACGATGATTATGAATACCAGCAAATCACTCACATTCATCGTAGCCTTTTACGAATTCAACCGCCTCTCCAAATAGTGTGGACAACCACAAGCCTACCAAGTAGAACTTTTTTAGCGTGTAGTGTCTGCGGAGAAATATCCTCTAGCTACCCCAGATTGGGCTTGCTCGAGGATGTCAGCATATTTAAATTCTTGAGGGCCAAGGCCTCCGTACCACATGATATTATCCGTGCAGAGATGGCTGCCCCCCCATTGGTAGTATAGGCACTCACTCGATCAGTCTCCTTTATACATAGCACTTGGGCTCTCCCTAGAGATAGATATGCTCGCTTAGCCCTGGAGTCTTCACGACAGTTGGCATCCCAGGGAGACGGATCATGTTGGTATGCACAGATGACAGCTTGGTTCTAGTTGCATGGCTTTAGTATGGACAGGCTACCTCCATTTTTAACACCCCCCTCGATGGCTGCTACTACTACAATACCCACATGCTTTAACGACACCGAACTCAGAGGTATGCAGCAACATGACACTAAGTAGATGGTACTTACACATCGAGCAACTTGTCCACACATGGTCGTACATGCTTTCAGTGCCACCAACCACCAGAGGAGACGTGCATAACAGATCGTCAAATCACCAACCTAGGCTGCGATACCATGTCAAAGTGCACGGTAAAAACGCATCATCAAGCACCAACAACACCCATGAGGGGTTGGCCACCTTGAGGTGGGGCTCTCTCTCTCCCTCCTATCCCATGTGCCACTCACACCAAAGGGTGTGCTAGAGGGATGAGAGAGGCCAAGGGTTTTTTTTGCCCTTTATACTAAGGTGAAGGTACACCAGGCTTAGGCATATGGGATTAAGGGCTGCCACCCACCTGTCAGCAGCTAGACGGCGCTCTACTTCCAACAAGATTGTGTAAAATTGATTTGGGTAACAAAAATATATCGGAGACCAGGAGTTATCGCATTAGGTTGTGGCTCCTTTCATTTATCTCGAGCTAATCAATCCACTGTTTCTAGTTTTAAGGTCGTTCATGTTTATGAATAATGGTAAATAGTGTCAATATATGCACCCCACGTAAACATATCCTCTGGAGAGAGGGGGACCAGAATACGCAGCATCCGCAGCCAAATCTGCTGCACCTGAGGGCAATCCCAAAGGCAATGTCTCTGTGTCTCCATAGGGTGGCCGCATCGGACGCAGGCCGCCAGAAGACCGCTGTAAACAAGCCAGGTGCCATTTGTTGAGCCCCTGTGGGCGACCAGCCACCACTGGAAAGTCGAGATCCTGTGGGCCTGTCGACTAGCCCAGAGCCGAGCCCAAAAATCCTCCAGGAACTCCTGTGAAAGTCCCTGTAGTCGCAAATGCCCCGCTGCTGCTGCAGCAGGAGAGACCATCCTCCTCGCCGCCAAAATATGCCGCCCCAGCCGAACAGTATACTGGAAAAAGGTGATCTCTGTTGTGAGATCTCTGTCCCCACCATGTGACGGATTCGGGGTACTAGCAGCGGAAGTAGCACTTCATGCGCGGGGCAGGGACCCACACTTGTTGGGGCCTCGTCCCCACGGATATCCGGACAAGAGACTAATCCGTCCGTTTTTCCAAAACCAAACTCGGAAAAACTTCCCTTACCCGGAAAGCACGGGCGATTCCACCAGGATAACTTTTTACTCTAACGTAGTCAAGATCATTACTGATCACGCTGATCCGACTGCACCTATAAAGATACTCGGTCGAATCAAGGAAGAAACTTGCACTTGGATCATTGGGATCAACGCTTTTTTCCCCATCAAGAGGCACAACCGTTGATTCCTATCCATAGAACAATTACTATCCAGGATTTACTTTATCTATCGTAATAACAGAAATTGAGTCTCGATTTATGGATCCATCCCATGGGTTAGCCAGCCGCCCAACCACTGTAGTGATGGGATCCAATTAAGAATTTGGTTAGGTTTTGTCCCGGGTACCAAGGAAAAGAGTTCCAAGGCCCCCTAGCCGGAAGTTCATGCAAACATAAAAACTAGTCACACCACTTACCAATATGAAATTGCCTTTTTCTTAGCATCAGAACTTTAAAACAATCCTTTAATGAAACCATTATGTCACTGATGACAATCCTCAAAGTCTCTAGTTGAATCCTTATTTCCAGTCATCATCGGTATACTTATGGCATCATTGGCAACCAGAACGCTCACCACCTGTTCATAGGGGCCTTTTCCATAGTTCCTAGCTCATAGTAACCGGCAATATATTCATATAATAGAATGGAATCTCCGTGGAAGATCAGCAAGATCAACCCACAGATCCATATAAAAGAGCCATGGACTCATCCGTTGTGAGGACCAGCAAGGTCAATCAACCAGATCCATGCTCGGTTTCAAAAAACAGCTCTTACTCCTTGTTCCAATATCTTGCATGACGCACGTGTGGGTATCTTCGGCGACCCAGAGCCCAAGCACCATATGGTCAGCACCCTCTAGGATCCTTCGCAGGTGACCTAGTGCTTCACTCATAGGCCGCTTCCTTGGTCCCTAGTCCACCGTACTACCGGAAGCTCACCATTTAAATCGAACCGAGGCTGGTCAAGACCTCGACCGACCTTGCTACGCGAGACGTCCTCCATTGACTCTCCGTCAGCAGTTGCAACTTTATCAGTTAGGTCTCCATGACCTTAATCCACAAGACACTCAAAATGCTTCCCCAGCATTCTTGACATAAAACAGTCATTTACAAACAGTTCACAAAATACAGTTTCTATATCGAACTCTCGTCTTTCCATTATATCATCCTTAGTCCACATTACTTATTCCACATTCTATTCATATGTATTCATCATCATCCATTCACTCATATCGACGACACATTATTTCCCATACACATTCACATTCATTATTCTACATACACATCCATGCATACATCCATTTTCACATCCTCATTCATACATCCACATCCACATACATACATCCACATCTGTATCTACATCCATACATCCACATCCACATCCACATTCATATCCATACATCCACATCCACATTCACATTCATACATATACATCCACATCCACATTCACATTCATACATACATATCCGTATCTACATCCATACATCCATATTACATCCATTCTCGCCCTAACACATTCCATATACATCTTATCATATCCTATCACATCTCATACACATCTTATCACATCTTATTACATCTCATACACCTCTTATCACATCTTATCACTTCCCATACGCATCTTATCACATATTATCACATCTCATACACCTCTTATCACGTCTTATCACATTTCATATCTTTTTATAGAATACAAGAGAATTCTTATATTTGATATAAGATTTCTCTATATTTTTATTTATGCATAAATTCCATTTAAGGAGACTAACACTTTCGAATTAAAAATCAATCTTTTATGCATCTTCCTATGCATAATTTCATTTTAAATGAAAATGACACTTTTGAATTAAAATTCAATCTTTTATGCATCTTCCTATGCATAAATTCAATTTAGATGAGAATTGACATTTTTGAATTAAAAACCCATATTTTATGCATCTTTCTATGCATAAATTCAATTTGGATGAGAATAATGCTTTTGAATTGAAATTTTATTCTTTTATGCATCTTCCTATGCATAAATTCAATTTAGATGAGAATGACACTTTGAATTAAAAATCAAACTTTTATGCATATTCTTATGCATAAATTCAATTTGGTAGGAATGACACTTTTAGAGTAAAAGAATTTCTCTTATGCATCTAAGTTATGCATAAAATCCATTTATGATGAAAATCACACTTTTAGTATAAAAAGAATATCTTTTATGCATACCTCTATGAATGAAATCCAATATGATAAAAGTAACACTTTTACAATAAAATAATCAACTTTTATGCATACCTCTATGCATGAAATTCAATTATGATAAAAGTCACACTTTTATAAATAATAAAAGACACACTTTTATAATAAAATAATCAACTTTTATGCATACCTTTATGCATGAAATTCAATTATGATAAAAGTCACACTTTTATAACAAAATAATCAACTTTTATGCATACCTTTATGCATGAAATTCAATTATAATAAAAGTCACACTTTTATAATAAAATAATCAACTTTTATGCATACCTTTATGCATGAAATTTAAATATGATAAAAGTAACACTTTTGATATAAAAATTTATCCATTATGCATACTTCTATGCATGAAAATAAAAATGAAAAAAGTAACACTTTTGATATAAAAATTTATCCTTTATGCATACTTCTATGCATGAAAATAAAAATAAAAAAAGTAACACTTTTGATATAAAAATTTATCCTTTATGCATACTTCTATGCATGAAAATAAAAATGAAAAAAGTAACACTTTTGATATAAAAATTTATCCTTTATGCATACTTCTATGCATGAAAATAAAAATTGATAAAAGTAACACTTTTGATATAAAAATTTATCCTTTATGCATACTTCTATGCATGAAAATAAAAATTGATAAAAGTAATACTTTTGATATAAAAATTTATCCTTTATGCATACTTCTATGCATGAAAATAAAAATGATAAAAGTAACACTTTTAATATAAAAATTTATCCTTTATGCATACTTCTATGCATGAAAATAAAAATTGATAAAAGTAACACTTTTGATATAAAAATTTATCCTTTATGCATACTTCTATGCATGAAAATAAAAAATGATAAAAGTAACACTTTTGATATAAAAACTTATCCTTTATGCATAATATAAAAATTCAATTTCTCCATGATTACAATGAAATTCTTTCAATTAATCTTGGATGATAATTCCTAGAATATGGTAGGAAGTCCTCTTTTCATGCTTTGAATGAAATTATTTTATGTGTAAATTTTTATAAAAATTTGCTAAAGCTCCGTTGCTATGACTGATAAATCTCAATTATTTTAAAAGATAAAGCTTATCTTTAAGGAAATAATTAGAATGATCCCTAATTGGATTATTAATCCATAATGGATTGAACAAAAAATAATCATGAAATACATAAACTAAAAGCATAGAAAAAAAACCATTAATCTGGTCTCAAGCATAGATTAATCTTGGATTAAGGAAAAGCTTTATGAAAAGCTTCATTTGGATTGAGAATGGGTCATGAGTATGACCATTTCTTGAGTGAGAGAGAGAAATTACATAAAAACCATTAGAATTAAGCATAAATGGAAATTTATGTAATTCTTTACTATCATTAATCAATTAACTTCAATAGCATTCATCAAATTATGTAACTCTTCACTACTATTCATCAATTAACTTCAATAGAATTAAAAAATCATTCCAATCAAGCTTCTCAAGCTTGAGAGGGGTTGAGAAGAGAGAAACATTGAGAAATTATAGAAAAGATCAAAATTCACCATTTACCTTACAAATTGCTTGATTCTTTGTTCACGGTAGAGGCCCCCAACCAATCAATCGGTTTAGTATGTTGATGGAGCCACCAATGGGGATTGAAGAGAGAGGGAAGTGTCAAAAACTAGTGAATTATTAATGAATTCACAGTTCTTGGCTTAGGTGGAGTAGAGTAACAGTGCATTAAACATTGTTGAGTTTCAACAAAGGGGAAGGCCTCTATTTATAGGAAAAAGTGAGCTCCTAACCAAACAAACTGATTCTAAAAATTTTCAACTCAGTTTGGTCAATTTTTTACCATTTTTAGGTCAGTTGAGATAACTTTTTGCAACTAGACTTGAATTAGGAGAGAGGAGAGATGAAATATCTCAATTTTTATGAGTTTAAAACTCATTCAAGCATGTGAAATATGCACCTCCTTTAATGGACTCCCCTTCCTTACATATGTGTCAAAATGGAATCATTATATCCAAAATATCTCATATTTTTAATATTGCTCATAGTTTTTTACTAATAAACCTTGTACATTTTCAACTCTTCATCTTATGTGAGCATTTACTCATTTTTGGATACCCAAAATATCTCATATTTATAATATTGCTCATAGTTTTTTACTAATAAACCTTGTACATTTTCAGCTCTTCATCTTATGTGAGCATTTACTCATTTCTGGATACCCAAAATATCTCATATTTTTAATATTGCTCATAGTTTCTTACTAATAAACCTTGTACATAGTCAACTCTTCATCTTATGTGAGCATTTACTCATTTTTGGGTATCTTCTTTTACAAATTGGATTTATCTCCTCCCTACACATGGATTTATGCTATTGGCCCATAGGAACCTTAATTGGCCATAATCCGAAAATTTCTGAAAATCTAAACCCTTAGGCTAAGGTCCTTTATACCCATTTCCAATAAATTCCAATTGCACATTGGAAAGTTCTTTTTGAATTTCTGTTTCAGGGGAATTCATTTTAATAATATGAGAAATTTTTCTATCTAAAAATATTCAAAATCTAAATATTCTCTCTCTAGAATATTTTCTCTCTCTATGTCAAAATAGGCAGAGACAAGATCTTTTATATTTCTGAAGAGGGGATTGATTATAGGGGAAGATGCTGGACATCTTGAGAGGCTGGGGAGGAATCTTACAGTCTCTCCCACTTGAAAAACGCGAGATGCCCTCATCTCACAAACTGGTGGTAATTTCGCAAGATACACGAATATGAGACTGAGAGAAATTTTTTTAATTAAGATTAACCACCAAGAAAAGTCTCAAAGAGAGCAAGACTCAAGACAAGAACAAGATTTTAACTTTATTCATTCTTGGAACATATACAGTAAGATAGAAGAACTTTTTACACTTCCATAAGCCCGTCCATCATATCGTCACACAAAAGCAGCACTCACAAGCTGCCCACGTATAAGGTAAATCATCTATGGGAATAATTTGGCTGGTTATTGACGTACCTACCTCAGTGGTATGAGGTGATCTAACAAAAGGACCTCTGAGAGGCAAGCCAAAAATGGGGTAAAGGCATATCTTCTGATGAGGAAGAAAACACGCTCAGAAAACCCAATATGCCTTGATCTCATCACGCAATATTATCGGGGACCCAAACCCAAAGCTTCAATAACCATAGCCAAGCGGACATTGTTGCGAAAGTGCTACTGACCCCACAGTGTTACCCTAGTTATGTCTTGATAGAGGTCCGCCATTTGGTTTGAGCTACAGAAGTTCCCAAGTGAGGGAAAAGTGAGCGCTCATACAGTTCTATAAAATCCTTCTTCACAGACTGCTTGCGTCTTGAAGGTAAGAAATCATCATGGTAAGAAGTTTTACCGTCTTTCCATGATTTGGTTAGGGCACATATTTCTATAGGATAAAACTAATTCCTGTTGCCAAGCCATGAAGGAGATTAAGAAAGAAAGGAGATCGATGGAAGTAAGATTACTGTGAGCGACAAGTAAAAGTTACGACTTATATAAAGGAAGGAGCTAGCGTAACCTAGAAGCCAACGATATCTTGCCACTGAAGTTTTACCGTCTTTCCATGATTTGGTTAGGGCACATATTTCTATAGGAGGCATTAAGAACTTTGAGATGAGGAGATAAAAGAAGTTCGTAGGCTAAGTCACCTACTTTCTTTGGTCCACAATACTGGAGGATAACTACTTATACTCCCCTAGAGATAAAGAAATTCTTTTGGTCCGTATTCAAATGAAGACCATAACTGCTTCTTTGAATTCTCTGACTGTCCTCTTCTTATCTGTATATTGTTTCTGTCGATCCTGGGCAGTGTTTATATCTTTATGAATTGCCTGCATCTGTTGCTCTAAGTCGCCAAGCATTTGACTGGTCATCTCAACCCTAATCAATGGGTTGGACAACCTAGTTTAAGCAATCTTGTCCAAGACGGACCCTGATTAGATTGGTATGAAGGAATTGGTCTCTAAATTTGGGTTCTAGACTTCCTTGTGTCCTTTTCATGGTAGGAGTCGGGCAGTCTTTTAACTGATGACCAAAACCTTGGCATCCAAAACACTGGTTCTCACTTCTGAACTCATTGTTCTGAATCCTTAAAACAAGTGGGCTCCTGATAAGGTATTCTGGGAAAAGTGTCTTCCCTTTTTAAACAGAATCTTTCTTTTATTTTAGAGAGGGAGTAATTTTAAGATCAGAAAGGGAGATTCTTACTCCTTTATACCTCGAAGGTTGGGGGAGGAATCTTACAAACTTCTACCCCACTTAAAAAAGTGCGAGATGTCCTCATCTCGCAAAGTAGAGGACAACTCTTTTTCTTAAGATCCAATTTATTCTGGGTTCCTTATATTCTGGTCAACCCAACAGAATACTGGGATAAATATTCCTTATATAGAACTCATCATTAAATAATAATTCATTTAGATCATATCATTCATACGATAATGGTCCATTAGACCGAAAATTTTCCTTCTGAACATTCCTCCACGGGAATTTCAGTTAAGTAAGTTATCAATTTGTCATCCCTTAACTTGATCTACCGTTTGACAAGTGTTAACTGTAGCAATTTGACAGCACAATCCACTAATCTCATAGTGATTTGCTGAAATCATTATCATCATTCTAGTTATGAGTATCATCACAGGGACTCGTCCCATTCATCCTCATTGTGGTTTCGCTCAGGTTATTATATTTCAACTAAATTTTAGAAATCATCATTTTTCAATCAGAATCCAAATCAATTCATCAATTCTCAAACAGAATTCAAAATCATATCAACCACATTCAAAATCATCATCTGGATAACATTAACACTTATAATTTCAAGTCTTAGATTTACTCGTATATACTGTCAGTAAAGAGCTGCAGTTATACTCTCGGTATGTACGGGTAGTCATGATACTTGGAACTATAAGATAGATACCATCATGTCTAGGCCTCAAGCAAGTCAGGGTTCCATACAATTGCGGTACTTCCATCTGAAAACCCAATTACTAAATTACAAATTTTTCAGTTTGAATATCAAATTGTATGAATTATATCACACAATTACAACCTTTTTGTGTTTCTTGATAAATTTTTGACATATTTGGCTTCTCAGTTGATCTTTATTAGCCAATTATTTTGATGATTGTATCCTGTGACGTCAAAATACTCTTCCAAGGCTTCCACCCATTTCTCCACAGCCTCGCCCAGGTTCTCCCCTTCTCCTTCGAAGGGTCGTGGCTGAGTCCTATGAAGAGCCTTGCGAACATCAAGGTCAAGCTCGTCATCTTCAAAGATAGGGTCTAGCTGACGACCATGGTTTCCTCATCTCATGATTCTGCCAAAATTTATATATTAATAAATTTTTATTTTGATATTATTCACGAGATCCTAGGACTTAAGAGTTCGGAAAATAATTTCTTATACAAGACAAGATCTTAATAGAGATCTATGACATATGTCCGATAACAGATTTTTTTTTCTTTATTAGCAGCAGATCGTCCGCTCGTAAACAATCATTTATACAACAGGAAATTTTTCACCGAAAAACATTTCTTTATTTATATAAAAGTTGCGATATGTACATAGAGCAACTCGGCTCTGAGTTCAAAATCTCCTCGGGAGACATATAAGAGGACCGTACTGGGCCATAGTCATGCCCTGTTACATAAGTTCTCTAACTGCGAAGGGAGCTATTATTTTCTCCTTAGGGATAAATCGACTAAGGAGTCTATAAATTCGACATGAAAGTCTGAAATTTCGAGGCGTCGAATGATATAGAAGGACACCACGCACCATTTTTAGCTTTAACAGGATCATAGCCAATGAGAGATTCTGCCACAGCATTGTACGGCGGTCGCAAGGGGCGTGGACATATTGCCCTGCAAACCACTTATGCTGTATTCTCTCCGCTGGGGTAGGAAAATATAAATCCGCGAAATGGCGTGCGAGTCTTGCTCGGCTTGTTTGAGTTGAAGCGGAAGAGATGAGATGTTCGAAGGCGAACGCAATCATATCTTGAGACTGGGTGAGGTCAGGAATACCAGATAAGTAGGGAACTTCCATCTATAAAAAAAATCTTTGATTAAAAATTCTTCATTAAAGAGGCTTACGGAATGAAAATACATTTTGAAAAATGCTTTTTTTGAATTTTTATTTTCAATTTATGATAAGAATTTGCTTATCCGTATTAGTTTTAAACCTGCTCTGACACCAACTGCGAGATCCCTACATATGCGACGGATTCAGGGTACTAGCAACGGAAGTAGCACTTCATGCGCGGGGCAGGGACCCACACTCGGGGCCTCGTCATCACGGATATCCGGACAAGAGACTAATCCGTTGGTTTTTCCAAAACCGAACTCGAAAAAACCTCCCTTACCCGGAAAGCACGGGCGATTCCACCAGGATAACTTTTTACTCTAACGTAGTCAAGATCATTACTGATCACGCTGATCCGACAGCACCTATTACGATACTCGGTCGGATCAAGGAAGAAACTTGCACTTGGATCATTGGGATCAACGCTTTTTTCCCCATCAAGAGGCACAACAGTTGATTCCTATCCATAGAACAATTACTATCTGGGATTTACTTTATCTATCGTAATAACAAAAATTGAGTCTCGATTTACGGATCCATCAGTCCAGTCTAACCCCATCCAGTCCCATGGGTTAGCCAACCGCCCATCCACTGTAGTGATGGGATCCAATTAAGAATTTGGTTAGGTTTTGTCCCGGGTACCAAGGAAAAGAGTTCCAAGGCCCCCTAGCCGAAAGTTCATGCAAACATAAAACTAGTCACACCACTTACACACCCAATATGAAATTGCCTTTTTCTTAGCATCAGCTAACTTTAAAACAATCCTTTAATGAAACCATTATGTCACTGATGACAATCCTCAAAGTCTCTGGTTAAATCCTTATTTCCAGTCATTCATTCATCGGTATACTTATGGCATCATTGGCAACCAGAACGCTCACCACCTATTCACTAAGGGGCCTTTTCCATAGTTCCTAGCTCATAGTAACCGGTAATATATTCATATAATAGAATGGAATCTCCGTGGAAGATCAGCAAGATCAACCCACAGATCCATATAAAAGAGCCATGGACTCATCCGTTGAGGACCAGCAAGGTCAATCAACCAGATCCATGCCCGGTTTCAGAAAACAACTCTTACTCCTTGTTCCAATATCTTCCACGATGCACGTGTGGGTATCTTCGGCGACCCAGAGCCCGAGCACCGTATGGTCAGCACCCTCTAGGATCCTTCGCAGGTGACCTAGCGCTTCACTCATAGGCCGCTTCCTTGATCCCTCATCCACCGTATCGGAAGATCACCATTTAAATCGCTTGATGGTCAAAATGCTTCCCCAGCATTCTTGACATAAAATAGTCATTTACAAACAAGTCACAAAATACAGTTTCTATATCGAACTCTCGTCTTTCCATTTTATCCTCCTTAGTCCACATTACTTATTCCACATTCCATTCATATGTATTCATCATCATCCATACACTCATATCGATGACACATTATTTCCCATACACATTCACATTCATTATTCTACATACACATCCATGCATACATCCATTTTCACATCCTCATTCATACATCCACATCCACATACATACATCCACATCCATATCTACATTCATACATCCACATCCACATACATACATCCACATCCACATCCACATTCATATCCATACATCCCCATCCACATCCACATTCACATTCATACATACACATCCACATCCACATTCATACATACACATCCACATCCACATTCACATTCATACATACATATCCATATCTACATCCATACATCCATTCTCGCCCTAACACATTCCATATACATCTTATCATATCCTATCACATCTCATACACATCTTATCACATCTTATCACATCTCATACACCTCTTATCACATCTTATCACTTCCCATACGCATCTTATCACATATTATCACATCTCATACACCTCTTATCACGTCTTATCACATTTTATATCTTTTTATAGAATACAAGAGAATTCTTATATTTGATATAAGATTTCTCTATATTTTTATTTATGCATAAATTCCATTTAAGGAGACTAACACTTTTGAATTAAAAATCAATCTTTTATGCATCTTCCTATGCATAATTTCATTTTAAATGAAAATGACACTTTTGAATTAAAATTCAATCTTTTATGCATCTTCCTATGCATAAATTCAAATTGGATGAGAATTGACATTTTTGAATTAAAAACCCATCTTTTATGCATCTTCCTATGCATAAATTCAATTTGGATGAGAATAACGCTTTTGAATTGAAATTTTATTCTTTTATGTATCTTCCTATGCATAAATTCAATTTAGATGAGAATGACACTTTGAATTAAAAATCAAACTTTTATGCATATTCTTATGCATAAATTCAATTTGGTAGGAATGACACTTTAAGAATAAAAGAATTTCTCTTATGCATCTAAGTTATGCATAAAATCCATTTATGATGAAAATCACACTTTTAGTATAAAAAGAATATCTTTTATGCATACCTCTATGCATGAAATCCAATATGATAAAAGTAACACTTTTACAATAAAATAATTAACTTTTATGCATACCTCTATGAATGAAATTCAATTATGATAAAAGACACACTTTTATAATAAAATAATCAACTTTTATGCATACCTTTGTGTATGAAATTCATTTATAATAAAAGTCAAACTTTTATAATAAAATAATCAACTTTTATGCATGAAATTCAAATATGATAAAAGTAACACTTTTGATATAAAAATTTATCCATTATGCATACTTCTATGCATGAAAATAAAAATGATAAAAGTAACACTTTTGATATAAAAATTTATCCTTTATGCATACTTCTATGCATGAAAATAAAAATGATAGAAGTAACACTTTTGATATAAAAATTTATCCTTTATGCATACTTCTATGCATGCAAATAAAAATTGATAAAAGTAACACTTTTGATATAAAAATTTATCCTTTATGCATACTTTTATGCATGAAAATAAAAATTAAAAAAAGTAACACTTTTGATATAAAAACTTATCCTTTATGCATAATATAAAAATTCAATTTCTCTATGATTACAATGAAGTTCTTTCAATTAATCTAGGATGATAATTCCTAGAATATGGTAGGAAGTCCTCTTTTCATGCTTTAAATGAAATTATTTTATGTGTAATTTTTTACAAAATTTTGCCATAGCTTCGCTGCTATGACTGATAAATCTCAATTATTTTAAAAGATAAATCTTATCTTTAAGGGAATGATTAGAATGATCCCTAATTGGATCATTAATCCATAATGGTTTGAATCAAAAATAATCATGAAATAACATAAACTAAAAGCATAGAAAAAAAGCCATTAATTTGGCCTCAAGCATAGATTAATCTTAAATTAGGAAAAAGCTTTATGAAAAGCTTCACTTGGATTGAGAATAGGTCATGAGAATGACCATTCTTTGAGTGAGAGAGAGAAAATTCATAAAAACCATTAGAATTAAGCATAAATGGAAAATTATGTAATTCTTTACTATCATTAATCAATTAACTTCAATAGCATTCATCGAATTATGTAACTCTTCACTACTATTCATCAATTAACTTCAATAACATTCAAAAACCATTTCAATTAAGCTTCTCAAGCTTGAGAGGGGTTGAGAAGAGAGAAACATTGAGAAATTATAGAAAAGATCAAAATTCACCATTTACCTTACAAATTGCTTGATTCTTTGTTCACGGTAGAGGCCCCCAACCAATCAATTGGTTTAGTATGTTGATGGAGCCACCAATGGGGATTGAAGAAAGAGGGAAGTGTCAAAAACTAGTGAATTATTAATGAATTCATAGTTCTTGGCTTAGGTGGAGTAGAGTAACAATGCATTAAACATTGTTGAGTTTCAACAAAGGGGAAGGCCTCTATTTATAGGAAAAGAGTGAGCTCCTAACCAAACAAACTGGTTCTAGAATTTTCCTACTCAGTTTGGTCAATTTTTGACCATTTTTAGGTCAGTTGAGCTAACTTTTTGCAACTAGACTTGAATTAAGAGAGAGGAGAGATGAAATATCTCAATTTTTATGAGTTTAAAACTCATTCAAGCATGTGAAATATGCACCTCCTTTAATGGACTCCCCTTCCTTACATATGTGTCAAAATGGAATCATTATACCCAAAATATCTCATATTTTTAATATTGCTCATAGTTTTTTACTAATAAACCTTGTACATTTTCAACTCTTCATCTTATGTGAGCATTTACTCATTTTTGGGTATCTTCTTTTACAAATTGGATTTATCTCCTCCCTACACATGGATTGATGCTATTGTCCCATAAGAACCTTAGTTGGACCATAATCCAAAAATTTCTGAAAATCTAAACCCTTAGGCTAAGGTCCTTTATACCCATTTCCAATAATTTCCAATTGCACATTGGAAAGTTCTTTTTAAATTTTTGTTTCAGGGGAATTCATTTTAATAATATGAGAAATTTTTCTATTTTCGAGTATCATGACTATCCGTATATATCGAGGGTATAACTGTAGCTCTTTATCGGTAGTATATACGAGTAAATCCAAGACTTGAAATTATAAGCATTAATGCTATCTAGATGATGAATTCGAATGTGGTTGATATGATTTTTTAATTCTGTTTGAGAATTGATGAGTTGATTTGGATTCTGATTGAAAAATGATGATCCCTGATAATGGATTGAAATGTAATAAACTGAGCAAAACCACAATGTGGATGATTGGGACGAGTCCATGTGATGATATTCATAACTAGAATCATGATAATGAATTCAGCAAAACACTATGAGATTAGTGGATTGTGTTATCAAATTGCTACTATTATGATTGAAAGAATTGTTATTTAATGATGAGTTCTATTTAAGGGATAATTATCCCCGTATTCTGTTGGGTTGACCAAAATATAAGGAACCCAGAATAAATTGGATCTTAAGAAAAAGAGTTGTCCTCTACCTTGCGAGATGAGGACATCTCGCACCTTTTTAAGTGGGGTAGAAGTTTGTAAGATTCCTCCCCCAACCTTCGAGGTATACAAGAGTAAGAATCTCCTTTTTTGATCTTATAATTATTCCCTCTCTAAATATAAGAAAGATTTTGTTTAAAAAGGGAAGACACTTTACCCAGAATACCTTCTCAGGAGCCCACCTGTTTTAAAGATTCAGAACGATGAGTTCAGAAGTGAGAACCAGTGTTTTGGATGCCAAGGTTTTGACCATCAGTTAAAAGACTGCCCGACTCCTACCATGAAAAGGGCACAGGGAAGTCTAGAACCCAAATTCAGAGACCAATCCCTTCATATACCAATCTAATCAGGATCCGTCTCAGACAAGATTGCTTAACTCCATTAACTAGGTCCGACCCATTGATTAGGGTCGAGATGACCAGTCAAATGCTTGGCGACTTAGAGCAACAGATGCAGGCAATTCATAAAGATATAAATGCTACCCAGGATTGACAGAGACAATATTCAGATAAGAAGAGGACAGTCAGAGAATTAAAAGAAGCAGTTATAGTCTTCATTTGAATACTGACCAAAAGAATTTCTTTATCTCTAGGGGAGTATAAGTAGTTATCCCCCAGATATTGTGGACCAAAGAAAGTAAGTAACTTAGCCTACGAACTTCTTTTATCTCCTCATCTCAAAGTTCTTAATACCTTCTATAGAAAAATGTGCCAAACCCAAATCATGGAAAGACGGTAAAACTTCAGTGGCAAGATACCGTTGGCTTCTAAGTTACGCTAACTCCTTCCTTTATATAAGTCGTAACTTTTACGTGTCGCTCACAGTAATCTTACTTCCATCGATCCCCCTTCTTCTTAATCTCCTTCATGGCTTGGCAACAGGAATTAGTTTTATCCGTGATGATTTCTCACCTTCAAGACGACGCAAGCGAGTCTGTGAAGAAGGATTTTATAGAACAGTATGAGCGCTCACTTTTTCATCACTTGGGAACTTCTGTAGCTCAGACCAAATGGCGAACCTATCAAGACATAACTAGGGTAACACCCTGGGGTCAGCAGCACTTTCATAACAATGTCCGCTTGGCCATGGTTATTGAAGCCTTGGGTTTGGGTCCCCGAAACTACTGCATCATGAGATCAAGACATCTTGCGTTTTCTGAGCGGGTCTTCTTACTGGCGGGTTTTTTTCCTCATCAGAAGATATGTCTTTACCCCGTTTTTGGCTTGCCTCTCAGAGGTCCTTTTATTAGATCACCTCATACCACTAAGATAGGTGCGGCAATAACCAACAGAATTATTCCCATAGATGAGTTACCTTATACGTGTGCAGCTTGTGAATGCTGCTTTTGTGATCATATGATGGACGGGCTTATGGAAGTGTAAAGAGTTCTTCTATCTTTACTGTATATGTTCCAAGAATGAATAAAGTTTAAATCTTGTTCTTGTCTTGACCCTTACTCTCTTTGAGACTTTTCTTGGTGGTTAATCTTAATTAAAAATTTTCTCTCAGTCTCATACTTGTGCATCTTACGAAATTACCCCCTGTTTGCGAGATGAGGGCATCTCACGTTTTTCAAGTGGGGGAGAATGTAAGATTCCTCCCCAACCTCTCAAAATGTCCAGCATCTTCCCCTGTAATCAATCCCTCTTTAGAAATATAAAAGACTTGTTTCTAACTGTTTTAACCTAGAGAGAGAAAATATTCTAGAGAGAGAATATTCAGATTTTTAATATTTTTGGATAGAAAATTATCTCATCTTATTAAAATAAGTTCCCCTGAAACAGAAATTCAAAAAGAACTTTCCAATGTGCAATTGGAATTAATTGGAAATGGGTATAAAAGACCTTAGTCTAAGGGTCTAGATTTTCAGAAATTTTTGAATTATGGTCCAATTAAGGTTCCTATCGGCCAATAGCATCAATCCATGTGTAGGGAGGAGATAAATCCAATTTGTAAAAGAAGATACCCAAAAATGAGTAAATGCTCACATAAGATGAAGAGTTGAAAATGTACAAGGTTTATTAGTAAAAAACTATGAGCAATATTAAAAATATGAGATATTTTGGGTATAATGATTCCATTTTGACACATATGTAAGGAAGGGGAGTTCTTTAAAGGAGGTGCATATTTCACATAAGATGAAAAGTTGAAAATGTACAAGGTTTATTAGTAAAAAACTATGAGCAATATTAAAAATGGGAGATATTTTGGGTATAATGATTCCATTTTGATACATATGTAAGGAAGGGGAGTTCTTTAAAGGAGATGCATATTTCACATAAGATGAAGAGTTGAAAATGTACAAGGTTTATTAGTAAAAAACTATGAGCAATATTAAAAATATGAGATATTTTGGGTATAATGATTCCATTTTGACACATATGTAAGGAAGGGGAGTTATTTAAAGGAGGTGCATATTTCACATGCTTGAATGAGTTTTAAACTCATAAAAATTGAGATATTTCATCTCTCCTCTCTCCTAATTCAAGTCTAGTTACAAAAAGTTAGCTCAACTGACCTAAAAATGGTCAAAAATTGACCAAACTTAGTTGGAAAATTCTAGAATCAGTTTGTTTGGTTAGGAACTCACTTTTTCCTATAAATAGAGACCTTCCCCTTTGTTGAAACTCAACAATGTTTAATGCATTGTTACTCTACTTCACCTAAGCCAAGAACTGTGAATTCATTAATAATTCACTAGTTTTTGACACTTCCTTCTTTCTTTAATCCCCATTGGTGGCTCCATCAACATACTAAACCAATTGTTTAGTTGGGGGCCTCTACCGTGAACAAAGAATCAAGCAATTTGTAAGGTAATTAGTGAATATTGATCTTTTCTATAATTTCTCAATGTTTCTCTCTTCTCAACCCCTCTCAAGCTTGAGAAGCTTAATTGGTATGGTTTTTAAATGCTATTGAAGTTAATTGATGAATAGTAGTGAAGAGTTGCATAATTTGATGAATGCTATTGAAGATAATTGATTAATGATAGTAAGAATTACATAAATTTCCATTTATGTTTAAACTCTAATGGTTTCTATGTAATTTCTCTCTCTCACTCAAGAAATGGTCATACTCATGACCCATTCTCAATCCAAATGAAGCTTTTCATAAAGCTTTTCCTTAATCCAAGATTAATCTATGCTTGAGACCAAATTAATGGTTTTTTTCTATGCTTTTAGTTTATGTATTTCATGATTTTTTTTATTCAATCCATTATGGGTTAATGATCCAATTAGGGATCATTCTAATCATTCCCTTAAAGATAAGCTTTATCTTTTAAAATAATTGAGATTTATCAGTCATAGTAGCGGAGCTATGGCAAAATTTTGTAAAAATTTACACATAAAATAATTTCATTCAAAGCATGAAAAGAGGACTTCCTACCATATTCTAGGAATTATCATCCTAGATTAATTAAAAGAATTTCATTGTAATCATGGAGAAATTAAATTTTTATATTATGCATAAAGGATAAATCTTTATATCAAAAGTGTTACTTTTATCATTTTTATTTTCATGCATAGAAGTATGCATAAAGGATAAACTTTTATATCAAAAGTGTTACTTTTATAAATTTTTATTTTCATGCATAGAAGTATGCATAAAGGATAAATTTTTATATCAAAAGTGTTATTTTATTATTTTTATTTTCATGCATAGAAGTATGCATAAAGGATAAATTTTTATATCAAAAGTGTTACTTTTATCAATTTTTATTTTCATGCATAGAAGTATGCATATAAAGGATAAATTTTTATATCAAAAGTGTTACTTTTATCAAATTTTATTTTCATGCATAGGAGTATGCATAAAGGATAAATTTTTATATCAAAAGTATTATTTTTATCATTTTTATTTTCATGCATAGAAGTATGCATAAAGGATAAATTTTTATATCAAAAGTGTTACTTTTATCAATTTTTATTTTCATGCATAGAAGTATGCATAAAGGATAAATTTTTATATCAAAAGTGTTACCCATTCTTATTACCAATTTCAGATAAGAATTTAATTATCTTTATAAGCTTTTAATTTCGCTCTGATACCAACTGTAAGGTCCCGGTCTCCACCGCGCAACGGATTCGGGGTACTAGTAGCAGCGAAAATAGCACATCGTGCACGGGATAGGGGTCTCACACTCGGGGCCTCGCCCACGGATATCCGGACAAGAGACTAATCCATCGGTTTGTCCAAAACCAAAACTGAAAAAACTTCCTTTACCCGGAAAGCACGGGCGATTCCACCAGGATAACTCTTTACTCTAACGTAGTCAAGATCATTACTGATCAAACTGATCCGACTGCACCTCTAACGGTACTTGGTCAGATCAAGGAAGAAACTTGCACTTGGATCATTGGGATCAATGCTTTTTTTCCCATCAAGAGGCACAACCGTTGATTCCTATCCATAGAACAATTACTATCCGGGATTTACTTCATCTGTCATAATAATAGAAATTAAATCTGGATTTACATATCCATCAGTCCAGCCTAACCCCATCCAGTCCCATGGGCAACCACTGTAGTGATGGGATCCAATTAAGAATTTGGTTAGGTTTTGTCCCGGGTACCAAGGAAAAGAGTTCCAAGGCCCCCTAGCCGGAAGTTCATGCAAACATAAAACTAGTCACACCACTTACACACCCCCAATATGAAATTGCCTTTTTCTTAGCATCAGCTAACTTTAAAACAATCCTTTAATGAAACCATTATGTCACTGATGACAATCCTCAGTCTCTGGTTGAATACTTATTTCCAGTCATTCATTCATCGGTATACTTATGGCATCATTGGTAACCAGAACGCTCATCACCTGTTCACTCAGGGGCCTTTTCCATAGTTCCTAGCTCATAGTAGTAGCCGGCAATATATTCATATAATAGAATGGAATCTCCGTGGAAGATCAGCAAGATCAACCCACAGATCCATATAAAAGGGCCATGGACTCATCCGTTGAGGACCAGCAAGGTCAATCAACCAGATCCATTCCCGGTTTCAGAAAACAACTCTTATTCCTTGTTCCAATATCTTCCACGACGCACGTGTGGGTATCTTCGGCGACCCAGAGCCCGAGCACCGTATGGTCAGCACCCTCTAAGATCCTTCGCAGGTGACCTGGCGCTTCACTCATAGGCCGCTTCCTTGGTCCCTAATCCACCGTACCGGAAGCTCACCATTTAAATCGAACCGAGGCTGGTCAAGACCTCGTCGGTCGACCTTGCTACGCGAGACGTCCTCCATTGACTCTCCGTCAGCAGTTGCAATTTTATCAGTTAGGTCTCCTTGACCTTAATCCACAAGACGGTCAAAATGCTTCCCCAGCATTCTTGACATAAAACATTCATTTACAAACAGTTCACAAAATACAGTTTCTATATCGAACTCTCGTCTTTTCCATTTTATCCTCCTTAGTCCACATTACTTATTCCACATCCCATTCATATGTATTCATCATCATCCATTCATTCATATCGACGACACATTATTTTCCATACACATTCACATTCATTATTCTACATACACATCCATGCATACATCCATTTTTACATCCTCATTCATACATCAACTTCCACATACATACATCCACATCCGTATCTACATCCATACATCCACATCCACATCTACATTCATATCCATACATCCACATCCACATCCACATACACATCCACATCCACATCCACATTCACACTCATACATACATATCCGTATCTACATCCATACATCCATATTACATCCATTCTCGCCCTACACATTCCATATACATCTTATCATATCCTATCACATCTCATACACATCTTATCACATCTCATACACCTCTTACCACATCTTATCACTTCCCATACGCATCTTATCACATATTATCACATCTCATACACCTCTTATCACGTCTTATCACAGTTCATATCTTTTTATCGAATACAAGAGAATTCTTATATTTGATATAAGATTTCTCTACATTTTTATTTATGCATGAATTCCATTTAAGGAGACTAACACTTTCGAATTAAAAATCAATCTTTTATGCATCTTCCTATGCATAATTTCATTTTAAATGAAAATGACACTTTTGAATTAAAATTCAATCTTTTATGCATCTTCCTATGCATAAATTCAAATTGGATGAGAATTGAAATTTTTGAATTAAAAATCCATCTTTTATGCATCTTCCTATGCATAAATTCAATTTGGATGAGAATAACGCTTTTGAATTGAAATCTTATTCTTTTATGCATCTTCTTGTGCATAAATTCCATTTAGATAAGAATGACACTTTGAATTAAAAATCAAACTTTTATGCATCTTCTTATGCATAAATTCAATTTGGTAGGAATTACACTTTTAGAATAAAAGAGTTTCTCTTATGCATCTAAGTTATGCATAAAATCCATTTATGATGAAAATCACACTTTTAGTATAAAAAGAATATCTTTTATGCATACCTCTATGCATGAAATCCAATATGATAAAAGTAACACTCTTACAATAAAATAATCAACTTTTATGCATACCTCTATGCATGAAATTCAATTATGATAAAAGTCACACTTTTATAATTAAATAATCAACTTTTATGCATACCTCTATGCATGAAATTTAATATAATAAAAGACACACTTTTATAATAAAATAATTAACTTTTATGCATACCTTTATGCATGAAATTCAATTATGATAAAAGTCACACTTTTATAATAAAATAATCAACTTTTATGCATACCTTTATGCATGAAATTCAAATATGATAAAAGTAACACTTTTGATATAAAAATTTATCCATTATGCATACTTCTATGCATGAAATAAAAATGATAAAAGTAACACTTTTGATATAAAAATTTATCCTTTATGCATACTTCTATGCATGAAAATAAAAATGATAAAAATAACACTTTTGATATAAAAACTTATCCTTTATGCATACTTCTATGCATGAAAATAAAAATTGATAAAAGTAACACTTTTGATATAAAAATTTATCCTTTATGCATACTTCTATGCATGAAAATAAAAATTGATAAAAGTAACACTTTTGATATAAAAATTTATCCTTTATGCATACTTCTATGCATGAAAATAAAAATGATAAAAATAACACTTTCGATATAAAAATTTATCCTTTATGCATACTTCTTTGCATGAAAATAAAATTTGATAAAAGTAACACTTTTGATATAAAAATTTATCCTTTATATGCATACTTCTATGCATGAAAATAAAAATTGATAAAAGTAACACTTTTGATATAAAAATTTATCCTTTATGCATACTTCTATGCATGAAAATAAAAATGATAAAAGTAACACTTTTGATATAAAGATTTATCCTTTATGCATAATATAAAAATTTAATTTCTCCATGATTACAATGAAATTCTTTTAATTAATCTAGGATGATAATTCCTAGAATATGGTAGGAAGTCCTCTTTTCATGCTTTGAATGAAATTATTTTATGTGTAAATTTTTATAAAATTTTGTCATAGCTCCGCTGCTATGACTGATAAATCTCAATTATTTTAAAAGATAAAGCTTATCTTTAAGGGAATGATTAGAATGATCCCTAATTGGATCATTAACCCATACTGGATTGAATAAAAAATAATCATGAAATACATAAACTAAAAGCATAGAAAAAAAACCATTAATTTGGTCTCAAGCATAGATTAATCTTGGATTAAGGAAAAGCTTTATGAAAAGCTTCATTTGGATTGAGAATGGGTCATGAGTATGACCATTTCTTGAGTGAGAGAGAAAAATTACATAAAAACCATTAGAGTTTAAACATAAATGGAAATTTATGTAATTCTTACTATCATTAATCAATTATCTTCAATAGAATTCATCAAATTATGCACCTCTTCACTACTATTCATCAATTAACTTCAATAGCATTTAAAAACCATACCAATTAAGCTTCTCAAGCTTGAGAGGGGTTGAGAAGAGAGAAACATTGAGAAATTATAGAAAAGATCAATATTCACTAATTACCTTACAAATTGCTTGATTCTTTGTTCACGATAGAGGCCCCCAACCAATCAATTGGTTTAGTATGTTGATGGAGCCACCAATGGGGATTGAAGAAAGAAGGAAGTGTCAAAAACTAGTGAATTATTAATGAATTCATAGTTCTTGGCTTAGGTGAAGTAGAGTAACAATTCATTAAACATTGTTGAGTTTCAACAAAGGGGAATGCCTCTATTTATAGGAAAAAGTGAGTTCCTAACCAAACAAACCGATTCTAGAATTTTCCAACTCAGTTTGGTCAATTTTTGACCATTTTTCTTGAGCTAACTTTTTGTAACTAGACTTGAATTAGGAGAGAGGAGAGATGAAATATCTCAATTTTTATGAGTTTAAAACTCATTCAAGCATGTGAAATATACACCTCCTTTTAAGAACTCCCCTTCCTTACATATGTGTCAAAATGGAATCATTATACTCAAAATATCTCATATTTTTAATATTGCTCATAGTTTTTTACTAATAAACCATGTACATTTTCAACTCTTCATCTTATGTGAAATATGCACCTCCTTTAAAGAACTCCCCTTCCTTACATATGTGTCAAAATGGAATCATTATACCCAAAATATCTCATATTTTTAATATTGCTCATAGTTTTTTACTAATAAACCTTGTACATTTTCAACTCTTCATCTTATGTGAAATATGCACCTCCTTTAAAGAACTCCCCTTCCTTACATATGTGTCAAAATGGAATCATTATACCCAAAATATCTCATATTTTTAATATTGCTCATAGTTTTTTACTAATAAACCTTGTACATTTTCAACTCTTCATCTTATGTGAGCATTTACTCTTTTTTGGGTATATTCTTTTACAAATTGGATTTATCTCCTCCCTACACATGGATTGATGCTATTGGCCCATAGGAACCTTAATTGGACCATAATCCAAAAATTTCTGAAAATCTAGACCCTTAGGCTAAGGTTCTTTATACCCATTTCCAATTAATTCCAATTGCACATTGGAAAGTTCTTTTTGAGTTTCTGTTTTAGGGGAACTTATTTTAATAAGATGAGATAATTTTCTATCCAAAAATATTAAAAATCTGAATATTCTCTCTCTAGAATATTTTCTCTCTCTAGGTTAAAATAGTCAAAAACAAGTCTTTTATATTTCTGAAGAGGGATTGATTACAGGGGAAGATGCTGGACATTTTGAGAGGCTGGGGAGGTATCTTACATTCTCCCCCACTTGAAAAATGCGAGATGCCCTCATCTCACAAACAGGGGGTAATTTCGCAAGATGCACAAGTATGAGACTGAGAGAAAATTTTTAATTAAGATTAACCACCAAGAAAAGTCTCAAAGAGAGTAAGGGTCAAGACAAGAACAAGATTTAAACTTTATTCATTCTTGGAACATATACAGTAAAGATAGAAGAACTCTTTACACTCCCATAAGCCCGTCCATCATATGATCACAAAAGCAGCACTCACAAGCTGCGCACGTATAAGGTAACACATCTATGGGAATAATTCTGTTGGTTATTGCCGCACCTATCTCAGTGGTATGAGGTGATCTAATAAAAGGACCTCTGAGAGGCAAGCCAAAAATGGGGTAAAGGCATATCTTCTGATGAGGAAGAAAACACGCCAGTAAGAAGACCCGCTCAGAAAACCCAAGATGTCTTGATCTCATGATGCAGTAGTATCGGGGACCCAAACCCAAGGCTTCAATAACCATGGCCAAGCGGACATTGTTACGAAAGTGCTGCTGACCCCAGGGTATTACCCTAGTTATGTCTTGAAAGGTTCGCCATTTGGTCTGAGCTACAGAAGTTCCCAAGTGAGGAAAAAGTGAGCGCTCATACTGTTCTATAAAATCCTTCTTCACAGACTCGCTTGCATCTTGAAGGTGAGAAATCATCATGGATAAAACCAATTCCTGTTGCCAAGCCATGAAGGAGATTAAGAAGAAGGGGGATCGATGGAAGTAAGATTACTGTGAGCGACACGTAAAAGTTACGACTTATATAAAGGAAGGAGTTAAAGTAACTTAGAAGCCAACGGTATCTTGCCAACACTAAAGTTTTATCGTCTTTCCATGATTTGGGTTTGGCACATTTTTCTATAGAAGGTATTAAGAACTTTGAGATGAGGAGATAAAAGAAGTTCGTAGGCTAAGTCACTTACTTTCTTTGGTCGATAATATCTGGGGGATAACTACTTATACTAAGAAATTCTTTTGGTCAGTATTCAAATGAAGACTATAACTGCTTCTTTGAATTCTCTGACTGTCCTCTTCTTATCTGAATATTGTCTCTGTCGATCCTGGGTAGCATTTATATCTTTATGAATTGCCTGCATCTGTTGCTCTAAGTCGCCAAGCATTTGACTGGTCATCTCGACCCTAATCAATGGGTCGGACCTAGTTAATGGAGTTAAGCAATCTTGTCCGAGAGACGGACCCTGATTAGATTGGTATGAAGGGATTGGTCTTTGAATTTGGGTTCTAGACTTCCCTGTGCCCTTTTCATGGTAGGAGTCGGGCAGTCTTTTAACTGTTGGTCAAAACCTTGGCATCCAAAACACTGGTTCTCACTTCTAAACTCATCGATCTGAATCTTTAAAATAGGTGGGCTCCTGAGAAGGTATTCTGGGTAAAGTGTCTTCCCTTTTTAAACAGAATCTTTCTTTTATTTAGAGAGGGAATAATTATAAGATCAGAAAAGGAGATTCTTACTCCTGTATACCTCGAAGGTTGGGGGAGGAATCTTACAAACTTCTACCCCACTTAAAAAGGTGCGAGATGTCCTCATCTCGCAAGGTAGAGGATAACTCTTTTTCTTAAGATCCAATTTATTCTGGGTTCCTTATATTTTGGTCAACCCAACAGAATATTTTGATCATCACAGGGACTCGTCCCAATCATCCACATTTTGGTTTCGCTCAGTTTATTACATTTCAATCCATTATCAGGGATCATCATTTTTCAATCAGAATCCAAATCAACTCATCAGTTCTCAAACAGAATTAAAAAATCATATCAACCACATTCGAATTCATCATCTGGATAGCATTAATGCTTATAATTTCAAGTCTTGGATTTAATCGTATATGCTACCGATAAAGAGCTACAGTTATACCCTCGGTATATACGGATAGTCATGATACTCGAAACTATAAGGTAAATACCATCATGTCTAGGCCTCAAGCAAGTCAGGGTTCCATACAATTGTGGTACTTCCAATTGAAGACCCAATTACTAATTTACGAATTTCAATTTGAATTAACAATTTGTATGAATTATATCACACACTTACAACCTTTTTGTGCGTCTTGATAACTTTTGACATAATTGGCTCCTCACTTGATCTTATTGGAGATCTATGACATAAGTCTGATAAACAGATTTTTCTTTATCCGATCGTCCGTAAAAAAAAACATTTGTATATTTATATACAAGTTGCAATAAGTACATAGAGTGGCTCGGCTCCAAAATTCAAAATCTCCTCGAGAGACGCATAAGACGACGGTACTGGGCCATAGTCATGCCCTGTTACATAATTTCTCTAATTGCGAAGGGAGCTATTATTTTCTCCTTACGGATAAATCGACTAAAGAGTCTATAAACTCGGCAAGCAAATCTGAAATTTTGAGGCGTTGAAAGATATAGAATGACACCACGCGTCATTTTCAGCTTTATCAAAATCATGGCCAATGAGAGGTTCTGCCTCAGCATTGTATGCCGGTTGCAAGAGGCGTGGATATATAGCCCTGCAAACCACTTATGCTGTTTCTCTCCACTAGGTTAGGAAAATATAATTTCTCGAAATGGCGTGCGAGTCTTGCTCGGCTTGTTCGAGTTGAAGCAGAAGAGATGAGATGCTCAAAGACAAATGCAATCATATCTTGAGACTGGGTGAGGTCGGGAATACCAGATAAATGGGGAACTTCCATCTATAAAAACAATTTCTTTGATTAAAATTTCTTCATTAAAGAAGCTTACGGAATGAAAATACATTATGAAAATGCTGTTTCTGAATTCTTATTACCAATTTCAGATAAGAATTTAATTATCTTTATTAGCTTTCAATTTCGCTCTGATACCAACTGTAAGGTCCCGGTCTCCACCGCGCAACGGATTTGGGGTACTAGTAGTAGCGGAAATAGCATATTGTGCACGGGGTAGGGGTCTCACACTCGGGGCCTCGCCCACGGATATCCGGACAAGAGACTAATCCGTCGGTTTATCCAAAATCGAAACCGAAAAAACTTCCTTTACCCGAAAAGCACGGGCGATTTCACCAAGATAACTCTTTACTCTAACGTAGTCAAGATCATTACTGATCAAACTGATCCGATTGCACCTCTAACGGTACTTGGTCAGATCAAGGAAGAAACTTGCACTTGGATCATTGGGATCAATGCTTTTTTCCCCATCAAGAGGCACAGCCGTTGATTCTTATCCATAGAACAATTACTATCCGGGATTTACTTCATCTATCGTAATAATAGAAATTAAATCTCGATTTACAGATCCATCAGTCCAGCCTAACCCCATCCAGTCCCATGGGTTAGCCAACCGCCCAACCACTGTAGTGATGGGATCCAATTAAGAATTTGGTTAGGTTTTGTTCGGGTACCAAGGAAAAGGGTTCCAAGGCCCCCTAGCCGGAAGTTCATGCAAACATAAAACTAGTCACACCACTTACACACCCAATACAAAATTGCTTTTTTCTTAGCATCAGCTAACTTTAAAACAATCCTTTAATGAAACCATTATGTCACTGATGACAATCTTCAGTCTCTCTGGTTGAATCCTTATTTCCAGTCATTCATTCATTGGTATACTTATGGCATCATTGGTAACCAGAACGCTCATCACCTGTTCACTCAGGGGCCTTGTCCATAGTTCCTAGCTCATAGTAACCGGAAATATATTCATATAATAGAATGGAATCTCCATGGAAGATCAGCAAGATCAATCCACAGATCCATATAAAAGGGTCATGGACTCATCCGTTTTGAGGACCAGCAAGGTCAATCAACCAGATCCATTCTCGGTTTCAGAAAACAACTCTTATTCCTTGTTTCAATATCTTCCACGACGCACGTGTGGGTATCTTCGGTGACCCAGAGCCCGAGCACTGTATGGTCAGCACCCTCTAGGATCCTTCGCAACAAGTGACCTAGCGCTTCACTCATAGGCCGCTTCCTTGGTCCCTAATCCACCGTACCGGAAGCTCACCATTTAAATCGAACCGAGGCTGGTCAAGACCTCGGCCGACCTTGCTACGCGAGACGTCCTCCATTGACTCTCCATCAGCAGTTGCAACTTTATCAGTTAGGTCTCCTTGACCTTAATCCACAAGACGGTCAAAATGCTTCCCCAGCATTCTTGACATAAAACATTCATTTACAAACAGTTCACAAAATACAGTTTCTATATCGAACTCTCGTCTTTTCTATTTTATCCTCCTTAGTCCACATTACTTATTCCACATCCCATTCATATGTATTCATCATCATCCATTCATTCATATCGACAACATATTATTTCCCATACACATTCACATTCATTATTCTACATACACATCCATGCATACATCCATTTTCACATCCTCATTCATATATCCACTTCCACATACATACATCCACATCCGTATCTACATTCATATCCATACATCCACATCCACATCCACATTCACATTCATACATACACATCCACATCCACATTCACATTCATACATACATATCCGTATCTACATCCATACATCCATATTACATCCATTCTCACCCTACACATTCCATATACATCTTATCATATCACATCTCATACACCTCTTATCACGTCTTATCACAGTTCATATCTTTTTATAGAATACAAGAGAATTCTTATATTTGATATAAGATTTCTCTACATTTTTATTTATGCATAAATTCCATTTAAGGAGACTAACACTTTCGAATTAAAAATCAATCTTTTATGCATCTTCCTATAATTCTATTTTAAATGAAAATGACACTTTTGAATTAAAATTCAATCTTTTATGCATCTTCCTATGCATAAATTCAATTTGGATGAGAATTGACATTTTTGAATTAAAAATCCATCTTTTATGCATCTTCATATGCATAAATTCAATTTGGATGAGAATAACGCTTTTGAATTGAAATCTTATTCTTTTATGCATCTTCTTGTGCATAAATTCAATTTAGATGAGAATGACACTTTGAATTAAAAATCAAACTTTTATGCATCTTCTTATGCATAAATTCAATTTGGTAGGAATTACACTTTTAGAATAAAAGAATTTTTCTTATGCATCTAAGTTATGCATAAAATCCATTTATGATGAAAATCACACTTTTAGTATACAAAGAATATCTTTTATGTAGTGGGGATGTGATTTTTGATGAAAAATCAGAAATATCCATGGCTGCTTATGATGCAAATCAGGCTGAAAATGATGTGTTTGAAGGTCTAATCCAATATGATAAAAGCAACACTCTTACAATAAGATAATCAACTTTAATGCATACCTCTATGCATGAAATTCAATTATGATAAAAGTCACACTTTTATAATAGAATAATCAACTTTTATGCATACCTCTATGTATGAAATTCAATATAATAAAAGACACATTATAATAAAAGACACATTATAATAAAATAATTAAATTTTATGCATACCTTTATGCATGAAATTCAATTATGATAAAAGTCACACTTTTATAATAAGATAATCAACTTTTATGCATACCTTTATGCAAATGTGCAATTGGAATTAATTGGAAATGGGTATAAAGGACCTTAGCCTAAGGGTCTAGATTTTCTGTAGTTTTTGGATTATGGTCTAATTAAGGTTCCTATGGGCCAATAGCATCAATCCATGTGTAGGGAGGAGGAGATAAATCCAATTTGTAAAAGAAGATACACAAAATGAGTAAATGCTCACATAAGATGAAGAGTTGAAAATGTACAAGGTTTATTAGTAAAAAACTATGAGCAATATTAAAAATATGAGATATTTTGGGTATAATGATTCCATTTTGGCACATATGTAAGGAAGGGGAGCTCTTTAAAGGAGGTGCATATTTCACATAAGATGAAGAGTTGAAAATGTACAAGGTTTATTAGTAAAAAACTATGAGCAATATTAAAAATATGAGATATTTTGGGTATAATGATTCCATTTTGACACATATGTAAGGAAGGGGAGTTCTTTAAAGGAGGTGCATAATTCACATAAGATGAAGAGTTGAAAATGTACAAGGTTTATTAGTAAAAAACTATGAGCAATATTAAAAATATGAGATATTTTGAGTATAATGATTCCATTTTGACACATATGAAAGGAAGGGGAGTTCTTTAAAGGAGGTGCATATTTCACATGCTTGAATGAGTTTTAAACTCAGAAAAATTGAGATATTTCATCTCTCCTCTCTCCTAATTCAAGTCTAGTTACAAAAAGTTAGCTCAACTAACCTAAAAATGGTCAAAAATTGACCAAACTTAGTTGGAAAATTCTAGAATCAGTTTGTTTGGTTAGGAACTCACTTTTTCCTATAAATTTGTTGAAACTCAACAATGTTTAATGCATTGTTACTCTACTTCACCTAAGCCAAGAATTGTGAATTCATTAATAATTCACTAGTTTTTGACACTTCCTTCTTTCTTCAATCCCCATTGGTGGCTCCATCAACATACTAAACCAATTGATTGGTTGGGCGCCTCTACCGTGAACAAAGAATCAAGGAATTTATAAGGTAATTAGTGAATATTGATCTTTTCTATAATTTCTCAATGTTTCTCTCTTCTCAACCCCTCTCAAGCTTGAGAAGCTTAATTGGTATGGTTTTTAAATGCTATTGAAGTTAATTGATGAAGAGTAGTGAAGAGTTGCATAATTTGATGAATGCTATTGAAGATAATTGATTAATGATAGTAAGAATTACATAAATTTTTATTTATGTTTAAACTCTAATGGTTTTTATGTAATTTCTCTCTCACTCAAGAAATGGTCATACTCATGACCCATTCTCAATCCAAATGAAGCTTTTCATAAAGCTTTTCCTTAATCCAAGATTAATCTATGCTTGGGAGACCAAATTAATGGTTTTTTTTCTATGCTTTTAGTTTATGTATTTCATGATTATTTTTCATTCAATCCATTATGGGTTAATGATCCAATTAGGGATCATTCTAATCATTCCCTTAAAGATAAGCTTTATCTTTTAAAATAATTGAGATTTATCAGTCATAGCAGCGGAGCTATGGCAAAATTTTGTAAAAATTTACACATAAAATAATTTCATTCAAAGCATGAAAAGAGAACTTCCTACCATATTCTAGGAATTATCATCCTAGATTAATTAAAAGAATTTCATTGTAATCATGGAGAAATTGAATTTTTATATTATACATAAAGGATAAATTTTTATATAAAAAGTGTTACTTTTATCATTTTTATTTTCATGCATAGAAGTATGCATAAAGGATAAATTTTTATATCAAAAGTGTTCCTTTTATCAATTTTTATTTTCATGCATAGAAGTATGCATAAAGGATAATTTTTTTTATCAAAAGTCTTATTTTTATTATTTTTATTTTCATGCATAGAAGTATGCATAAAGGATAAATTTTTATATCAAAAGTGTTACTTTTATCAATTTTTATTTTCATGCATAGAAGTATGCATATAAAGGATAAATTTTTATATCAAAAGTGTTACTTTTATCAATTTTTATTTTCATGCATAGAAGTATGCATAAAGGATAAATTTTTATATCAAAAGTATTATTTTTATTATTTTTATTTTCATGCATAGAAGTATGCATAAAGGATAAATTTTTATATCAAAAGTATTACTTTTATCAATTTTTTTTTTCATGCATAGAAGTATGCATATAAAGGATAAATTTTTATATCAAAAGTGTTACTTTTATCAATTCTTATTTTCATGCATAGAAGTATGCATAAAGGATAAGTTTTTATATCAAAAGTGTTATTTTTATCATTTTTATTTTCATGCATAGAAGTATGCATAAAGGATAGATTTTTATATCAAAAGTGTTACTTTTATCAATTTTTATTTTCATGCATAGAAGTATGCATAAAGGATAAATTTTTATATCAAAAGTGTTACTTTTATCAATTTTTATTTTCATGCATAGAAGTATGCATAAAGGATAAGTTTTTATATCAAAAGTGTTATTTTTATCATTTTTATTTTCATGCATATAAGTATGCATAAAGGATAAATTTTTATATCAAAAGTGTTACTTTTATCATTTTTATTTCATGCATAGAAGTATGCATAATGGATAAATTTTTATATCAAAAGTGTTACTTTTATCATATTTGAATTTCATGCATAAAGGTATGCATAAAAGTTGATTATTTTATTATAAAAGTGTGACTTCTATCATAATTGAATTTCATGCATAAAGGTATGCATAAAAGTTAATTATTTTATTATAAAAGTGTGTCTTTTATTATATTAAAGTTCATGCATAGAGGTATGCATAAAAGTTGATTATTTTATTATAAAAGTGTGACTTTTATCATAATTGAATTTCATGCATAGAGGTATGCATAAAAGTTGATTATTTTATTGTAAGAGTGTTACTTTTATCATATTGGATTTCATGCATAGAGGTATGCATAAAAGATATTCTTTTTATACTATAAGTGTGATTTTCATCATAAATGGATTTTATGCATAACTTAGATGCATAAGAGAAATTCTTTTATTCTAATAGTGTAATTCCTACCAAATTGAATTTATGCATAAGAAGATGCATAAAAGTTTGATTTTTAATTCAAAGTGTCATTCTCATCTAAATTGAATTTATGCACAAGAAGATGCATAAAAGAATAAGATTTCAATTCAAAAGCGTTATTCTCATCCAAATTGAATTTATGCATAGGAAGATGCATAAAAGATGTATTTTTAATTCAAAAATGTCAATTCTCATCCAAATTGAATTTATGCATAGGAAGATGCATAAAAGATTGAATTTTAATTCAAAAGTGTCATTTTCATTTAAAATAAAATTATGCATAGGAAGATGCATAAAAGATTGATTTTTAATTCGAAAGTGTTAGTCTCCTTAAATGGAATTTATGCATTAAAAAAAATATAGAGAAATCTTATATCAAATATAAGAATTCTCTTGTATTCTATAAAAAGATATGAACTGTGATAAGACGTGATAAGAGGTGTATGAGATGTGATAATATGTCATAAGATGCGTATGGGAAGTGATAAGATGTGATAAGAGGTGTATGAGATGTGATAAGATGTGTATGAGATGTGATAGGATATGATTTAAGATGTATATGGAATGTGTAGGGCGAGAATGGATGTAATATGGATGTATGGATGTAGATACGGATATGTATGTATGAATGTGAATGTGGATGTGGATGTGTATGTATGAATGTGAATGTGGATGTAGACGTGTATGTATGAATGTGAATGTGGATGTGGATGTGTATGTATGAATGTGGATGTGGATGTGGATGTATGGATATGAATGTAGATGTGGATGTGGATGTATGGAATAAGTAATGTGGACTAAGGAGGATAAAATGGAAAAGACAAGAGTTCGATATAGAAAATGTATTTTGTGAACTGTTTGTAAATGAATGTTTTATGTCAAGAATGCTGGGAAAGCATTTTGACCGTCTTGTGGATTAAGGTCGAGACCTAACTGATAAAGTTGCAACTGCTAATGGAGAGTCAATGGAGGATGTCTCGTGTAGCAAGGTCGGCCGAGGTCTTGACCAGCCTCGGTTCGATTTAAATGGTGAGCTTCCGGTATGGTGGATTAGGGACCAAGGAAGCGGACTATGAGTGAAGTGCTAGGTCACCTGCGAAGGATCCTAGAGAGTGCTGACCATACGGTGCTCGGGCTCTGGGTCGTCGAAGATACCCACACGTGCGTCGTGGAAGATATTGGAACAAGGAATAAGAGTTGTTTTCTGAAACCGGAAATGGATCTGGTTGATTGACCTTGCTGGTCCTCAACGGATGAGTCCATGGCCCTTTTATATGGATCTGTGGGTTGATCTTGCTGATCTTCCACGAAGATTCCATTCTATTATATGAATATATTGCCGGTTACTATGAGCTAGGAACTATGGAAAAGGCCCCTGAGTGAACAGGTGATGAGCCTTCTGGTTACCAATGATGCCATAAGTATACCGATGCATGAATGACTGGAAATAAGGATTCAACCAGAGACTAAGGATTGTCATGAGTGACATAATGGTTTCATTAAAGAATTGTTTTAAAGTTAGCTGATGCTAAGAAAAAGGCAATTTCATATTGGGTGTGTAAGTGGTGTGACTAGTTTTATGTTTGCATGAACTTCCGGCTAGGGGGCCTTGGAACCCTTTTCCTTGGTACCCGAGACAAAACCTAACCAAATTCTTAATTGGATCCCATCACTACATTGGTTGGGCGGTTGGCTAACCCATGGGACTGGATGGGGTTAGGCTGGACTGATGGATCTGTAAATCGAGATTTAATTTCTATTATTACGATAGATGAAGAAAATCCCGGATAGTAATTGTTCTATGGATAGGAATCAACGGTTGTGCCTTTTGATGGGGAAAAAAGCGTTGATCCTAATGATCCAAGTGCAAGTTTCTTCCTTGATCTGACCAAGTACCGTTAGAGGTGCAATCGGATCAGTTTGATCAGTAATGATCTTGAGTACGTTAGAGTAAAGAGTTATCCTGGTGGAATTGCTCGTGCTTTTCGGGTAAAGGAAGTTTTTTCGGTTTCGGTTTTGGACAAACCGACGGATTAGTCTCTTGTTCGGATATCCGTGGGCAAGGCCCCGAGTGTGAGACCCCTACCGCGCGCACGATGTGCTATTTCCGCTGCTACTAGTACCCCGAATCCGTTGCGCCGAGTGGAGACCGGGACCTTACAATGGCTGTGCCTCTTGATGGGGAAAAAAGCGTTGATCCCAATGATCCAAGTGCAAGTTTCTTCCTTGATCTGACCAAGTATCTTTATAGATAGAGTCGGATCAGCTTGATCAGAAATGGTCTTTACTACGTTAGAGTAAAAGTTATCTTGGTGGAATTGCCCGTGCTTTTCGGATAAGGGAAGTTTTTCCAGGTTCGGTTTTGGAAAAACCGACGGATTAGTCTTTTGTCCGGATATCCGTGGATGTGGTCCCGAGTGTGGGACCTTGCCTCGCGCATGAAGTGCTACTTCCGCTACTAGTACCCCGAATCCGTTGCACGGTGGGAACAGGGATCTCACACTGTGTACTATCTTAATCGCGATATGCTTAATCATGTTCTCATATAGTTCTGATCCACCTTGATCTTAATCATGCTTGATTTCTTATTATCAGAGTATTTGTAATGTACGACCATAAGTTCACTCAACAAGAACTTGATTACGTTATTGATGAAGTGGGTTCCCCTATCGCTTACTAGTTTAAGTGGATATGCAAATCTAGTATCTATATTCTCGTAAAGGAATTTGGTTATTGCCTGTGTAGCATCACCCTTTTGGGTCACATGGGCCTCTATACCCGCTTGATACAACAATATGTGAGAGGTAGAGGCCATGATGAATCACGCTTGAGTACCGTGGGCCACCGGACTAATGGTCTAATAAAGTCAATTCCCCCCTTTTCAAATGGTTGAAGAGACACTACAAGGTGGGTCATTTTATCACGGCGGTTATGAATACCAGCAAATCACTGACATTCATTGTAGCCTTTTACAAATTCAGCCGCCTCTCCAAACAGTGTGGACCACCACAAGCCTACCAAGTAGAACTTTTTTAGCATGTAGTGTCTGCGGAGAAATATCCTCTAGCTACCCTGGATTGGGCTTGCTCAAGGATGTCGGCATATTTGAATTCTTGAGTGCCTCGTGATTGTACAGTATTCCTACAGTCAAGTAGAACTTTCTTGGCGGTGGTACCAGTCTGTAGAGAAATATCCTCCAACAACCCCCCCCCAAAGTGTTCTTGGCTTGCTCAAGGATGATGACATATTTAAATTCTTGAGGAGAGTGCCTCATGATTCTGTCTTAGCCCAATCCTACGGTTGCCCTACAATCAATTGGTATTGGATAGGTCGAAAAGCATACCTACCCTATATGTATAAGTGCCCCATTTTGTGGCAGATGGAGTTTTATGTTGTTCATTTGGGTCTATTTTTACTTGGGTATAATCAAAGATCCCATGAAGGAAGCTGTATGCCTCCTTACCTGTACTCGTTCTTCTAGCACATGCTCTATAAATGGCAAAAGGTAATGTTCTTTCACCATGGTTGCATTGAACTTTTAAGATTATCACAAAATCGCATCTTCCCAATTTTCTCAGGTACTATGACTATTAGGGATAGCCATTCCGTGTGCTCTATATCATAAATGAATCCAGCTTCAATGAGTTGGTCAATCTCCGAGTCCTTGACCATTCTACTAGAATACTTTGGATTCATTTGGTAGGCTCTATGCCTTGATGGCCACAGTCCTTCCACAATGGGAATGGTGTGATTTAACCACCTCTAGGGGCATGCTCTTCATATTCATATATTTCCAAGCAAAGCAACAGTGGAATTCTGTGAGTAGCTACGTCAATGAGGTCTTTTTTCTCTTCATCAAGAGATAGGCCTACCCTTCCCAATGTATACAGGTTTGGGATCCTCATTAGGTCTTGCTAGAATGACCTCTTTAACGTTAGTCGGGCGCCCATTTCAATTGGTCTCAGAGCTCTGATCTCGATCGTGGAAATTTTGCTGGTAATAGATTTGCAAGAGGATGGGCTCTTATGTGTGATTTTGCTGTTTTCTTGATTTCTTCCATACTTTCTTCTTATATTTTGTTGATATTCATGGGGAAGACGGTGGAAAGACAAGATTCATATTCATTTAGCCATGGTTCAGAGGTTTTTGTTCACGATTTGGGCCAATTTTTAAATTTAGGGACCAAATTTTTGGGTCGGGACCAACTTATTAAAAACATTGAACCACTAGAATTGGGGAAAATGTTGTGTCTACATTTTTGCTTCTTCCCTCTTCTTCTTTGAGACTTTGCATGGCTATGGAGCATGTTTAGGGTTAGTTAGCTTCACCTTCTACAACAACCATGGGGCAAGCATGGAGCAAATTGTAAGCTTCACATGGAGCACCAACAAGCAAGCAAAAATCACCATTTTTCAGCCGTGGCACGAATTTGGGTCGACTTCCTTTAAGATTTCGGTGGTGATGAAGAGGGTGTTTCAAGCATGGCAAATGATTATACAAGGTGTAAGCTTCTCAATGATACCGTCCATGCTTACTTTCATACAAGGTGTAATCTTCCCAATGATACCTTCAATGCTTACATTTTTCCATTCCCCTCATAAAAGTCATCTAATATAGGTGAAAATCCCCTTAAAGAAGTGCTCCTACAAGCTCGATTGAAGTCTAAGCTCACGCCTTGCTAATCACAATTCTTTTCGGCATTAATCTTATCATTAAGATATGCGATTGGGAGGATTAATTGAAGGTAGATTAGAAAATGGGAACTATTTCTCTCATGAAGTGGGATAAAGCAATTCCTCCACATGATTCGGGATGGTACAAGGCTGTAGTTGAGCGCTGCTACTTAAGTTCGTCAAACTCCCGACCCTATCCCTCCTCGGCCTCCGGCCCCTCTCTGCTTTACCGGGACTTATGGTGGTGGTTCCAATTCCTCCGAGATTGGTCCCCTCTCCCCCCCTGGGTTAACCATTGACTTATTGAATGAAGGGACAGCCACATAAATCAAGCTCAACAGCTGCCCAAACCGACGGGCAGGGAGTCCTGTCTTTGACACGCATGCATTCTCTTTTTGCATCGCTCCCCGGGCCGCCTTTCGGTCGAGCTAATTCACAATCCGTTCGGTCATCCCATGGGTCGGCTACGCGACGCCTCGATAGGTAATGATCAATGTGACCAAATCAAGATGATGGGATTCAGCCAGTGATTTTAAGCCCCGGTCGGCCAGAGGCTCTTCGATCGAGAGCAAGAAACAGTTTATAGTCTAAGAGGTAAAAAAGGCTTTATGGGTCCCTCTGATCCGGTTGACTTCCTCGATGATTCAGTTCCAAGCCACCTAGCAGCATCTGAAATGTGCATCAACCAAAATACCACCTTTATTACGATAGGTTGCACGCGGCTACAACCACGGTAGGTAAATAAAGGCACCACTCAATCCGATCGAGTCAACCCTGTCATGCCAAGCTGCGCTTTGTCCCTTTGTCTTTCTCCCTTGACAGCACCCTTCGGGGAGAGCACGACAATCCCACTGCCTGACAAGGTGGCCGAGGACTTTAGTAAGCTTTGCGCCTCCTTAGGGCTAGTGCAAGGTCTGGGCCGTGACATACTGCCCTTGAGCCGTGTGACAGCCTGGTAAAGGAGCAGGGTGGCCAGCAACTGAAACCACCAACCATCGAGCCACAGCCAGTCAGCCAGCTCCCTTCCACTAGCTTGCCGCCCGTCAAGAGATCTGAGGTCCAGTTGCCAGCAGCCCCCGTAACTGCTGCAGCCTTGCCTACATCCAAGAGTGGTGCAAATACATAAAGAAAGAAATTCATAGGTTGGTTTGTCATGTCAAGAAGTCTGCATTAAAAACTCTCTTGTGTTGAGATTAGATATTGACCTTAAGTAGTACTCGAGTGTTAAGACCTTCTCAACCCTAAAATAACTGCTTCATTTATGCTTGAGAATTTTAAAGGGGAATCCTTCCACACATGGCAAGTTAAAATCAAATCTATGTTAGTGAAGGCTATGGAGCATTGTAAATGGAAGGGAAAAATGTCCGAAGGATGAAGGGGATGAAAAGAACAGATGGTTAAGCTAGAATGAAAAAAGGATTAGCCATCATTGCATTAGGATTGGGAGATGGATTTTTTCATCATATTGCATCGTAAGATACATTGAAGGGTGCTTGGGATGAGCTAGATAAATTTTTTGGGGCGAAATAAAAGAATTAAAAAATAAGCTTAAAAATATAATTCTTTGGCGTGGACATTAAAGATAGTGAATCACTTTCAGAACACCTTAACAAAATGAAGAGCATGACACAACAAAAATTGGTTGGCATTGGGGCACTAGCAGAGGAAGAGGATGCCATAGCCATACTGTTAAAAAGCATGACACTTGAGGAGTATGAGCCCTTAGTGTCTACTTGGAAGAACCTCCCAAATCTGACCATTATAGGAGTGGAAGCAACACTTGTTGCAGAAGAGGAGAAGCGGACTCGAGAAGCGGACTCGGGGGAGGACAACCTAAGCTATATCAAGTGAGGAGAAAGCACTCTTCTCGAGAGGACTAGGATCAAGGACTAGAGAGAAGGAGCGAGGACAAAGACCTACCATCATTGTGGCGAAATCGATCACAGAAAAGGATTGTTGGCATAAAAAGGGAGGCGAAGAAGCCAATGTAATGACGAAGAAGGAAGACAATGTGATGAGGCCTCCCAGGATGGAGGCAACACCGAGCATCTTTTCTAGATGATATGAGGGGCATGGCTCCTTACACCTAGTTATAACCCCACTCTCCCGATGTGTAAAATGTCAAGACCAAGCCAACATTGTAGCTCATAGAGCAACCTAGACGGACCGCACCAACCATATGAGTATGGAGTGTATGAGGCCAGGTCAAAGCTAGGTGTTAAGACTCTCATCACACTGAGGGGAGTGATAAAAAACAGAAGCAGGATGTAACACACACAAGAGAAGTAAACCCTAATCCATAATCATCAACCATAAAGAAGGAGAGAAGCCATAGTCACCATCTCTCTCACACACACAAAGGAGAACACAACATAGTGTTATGTCCACACTACAAAGTAAACCTAATGTAATGTCCACACACACTATGACCAGCTGGACACGCGGTCATTTATGTCTCACACATGTTCCTACCTAATCTGCCAGCACATAGCATAGCTGGCTCACACTGACATCGAGCTTGAATCTCAACAGCCCCTCTCAAGCTCATGATGTACTGCCGATGAAGATGTAGATGAGCTTGGGATATCAACACTCTCAACACTCCCCCTCAAGCTCATCCCATGTACTCCCAACATAGTCCGGAAGTACTCAAACTTCTCCCTGCTAAGTGGCTTCGTGAAGATATCAGCCACCTGCTCATCAGTCTTCACATAGTGAAGATCAACTGTACCATCCAGCACCTTTTCTCTGACAAAGTGATAATGGACCTCTATGTGTTTGGTCCTCGCATGAAATACTGGATTCTTTGCCAACTGCATACTGCTCATGTTGTCACAATGTATGACAACTTTGCCATCAAGAGGCTCACATAAATCTGCCAAGAGACTCTTTAACCATATAGCCTCACAAGTAGCAATGGCTGCACCTCTGTACTCAGCCTCTGTACTGGATAAAGCAACTGTAGGTTGCTTTTTGCTACTCCAACTCACCACAGCACTGCCAAGTGTAAAAGCATATCCACTAGTAGACCTCCTGTCATATGCGCTACCTGCCCAATCAGCATTTGTGTAGCCATGTATGTCCAAGCTTTTACCACTCTCATAGAATAAACCATAATGTGCTGTGGTTTTCACATATCTCATGATGCGTCTCACTGCATCCAAATGTGGTTTCCTGGGGCTCTGCATAAACTGGCTCACTAGCCCCACTGCATAACTCAAATCTAGGCGTGTGATAGTCATGTATATGAGACTACCAACCATCTTCCTGTACATAGAAGGATCATCCAATTCCTCGCCATAATCAGCCCGCAATTTCACATTTTGCTCCAATGGTGTACTCATAGGCTTACACCCTGTCATGCCATACTTTGCCAACATATCCAAGGCATATTGGCGCTGTACTAACCAAGTACCTCCATGATCTTTCACCACTTCAATGCCAAGGAAGTATCTCAACTCACCAAGATCTTTCATGTCAAATTGCCCACTCAAAGCTTTCTTGACATGCATCACATCTGCACTATGATCACCTGTAATAATCAAGTCATCCACATAGATGACTAGTAAAACAATCCCATGCTGTGTCTTCTTCACATACAGTGAAGAATCTGCTGTAGAAGTCTGAAAACCAAGTGAGATAAGATATCTGCTCATCTTATCACTCCAAGCACGAGGTGCTTGCTTTAGACCATACAATGCCTTTTTCAACCTGCATACGTGAGTGGGATATCTAGGGTGTACATACCCTTCTGGCTGTGCCATGTATACTTCCTCTTGTAAATCTCCATTCAGAAATGCATTCTTAACATCCATCTGATGCATTTCCCAGCCATTAGCTGCAGCCATAGCAATGACTGCTCTCACTGTGCCCATCTTAGCTACTGGGCTAAACGTCTCATCATAATCCAATCCATGGGTCTGTGCATAACCCTTTGCTACCAATCTTGCCTTATGTCTTTCAATAGAACCATCAGATTTACACTTCACTTTGTAGACCCATTTACATCCAATAACATTCTTGTCCTTTGGTAGGGCAACTAAATCCCATGTATCATTATGGACCAATGCGTCCATCTCCACATCCATTGCTTTTTCCCATACATGCTCTCCAACAGCCTCTGTGTAGCATGTAGGTTCCACATGCTTTACCATAGATGTCATATATGCATAGTGCATAGCAAAATCTCTGTATGTCAACCTGTCAACAGGATATCTGACCCTCTGGGATCTCCGCAATGCATGCAGGTCACTCTGTACACCTGTGACTCTAGCATGTGGTGGCACATATCTGTCCTGTCTAGCACCAGGTGTGCGTAATACAGGTATGCCAAGCTCCTCATCCAAACTTTCAGAACTGGATGACTCATATCCTGTGATTCCAATTCCTTCGACTTTCTTTTTGCCTTTATCCATAGCACTACTGCCAGTGCTTACACTCTCATGCCTCAAACGTCCTGACCATGGACGTACACTGGCCCAGACATAGTAGTAGAACTAGAACTTGCTTGTGATGGCAAGTTCACAGGCACATTCGCCTCAAGTGTGTCAATGACTCCCTCATCTTTGGCTTTATACCAACTAGCAAGCTCATCGAATACAACATCTCGTGAGATGACTACTTGTCTAGTTTGAGGGTTATAGCATTTGTAAGCTATGCGATCCTGTGCATATCCAACAAATACACATTTCTCTGCCTTAGGATCCAATTTCCGTCTTCTTTCATCAGGCACATGAACATAAGCTACACATCCAAAGACTTTAAGATGTCCAATGTCTAGCCTATAACCTGTGAGCCGCATCTCTGGCGTGCTTCCATGAATGGCTGCTGTAGGTGTTTTGTTCAATATATAAACTGCAGTAGCACATGCTTCTGCCCAATAGTAATCTGGCATGCTCTTTTCATTAAGCATCGCCCTTGCCACTTCACATATAACTCTATTCTTCCTCTCAGCCACACCATTCTGCTGAGGTGTATACCTGCATGTCAATTGTCTCCTTATTCCATGCTTCCTCAAGAAATGCTCAAAGGCCTTTGAGGTGTATTCACCACCTCCATCTGTCCTCAGACATTTAATCCAACAGCCATACTGCTTTTCTGCAAAAGCTTTGAAATCCATGAATTTTTCCAATACTTCACTCTTCTCCCTGAGAAAGTATATCCATGTCATCCTGCTAAAGTCATCAATGAATGTAACATAGTATAAACTGCCTTTGATAGATGGGTTTTGTGCAGGACCCCATACATCACTATGTACGATCTCAAGTGGCCTGTTACTCATATTTCCTTCTCTAGGAAATCTCAATCTTGCCTGCTTCCCAAACTGACAGGCTTCACAAACATGCATATGTCCATCATATTTGAACCTAGGCAATCCATTGACTATGCCTCTTGTTTGCATGTTCTTTAATCTCTGTATATTTACATGGCCAATCCTCTTGTGCCACATATCAATATCCTGTACCACATTCCTGCTCTTTGAGAACATGGCTGATTTTAGCTCAGGAATTCCAGCATCCAGCTTAAACAGTCTTCCTTCTTTCTTGCCTTTAGCAATCACTCTACATCCATGTTTAAAGTCTTCAACGAAGCATCCATGCTCATTGAATCTAACCTGTAATCCCTGTTCTACCATTTGACCAACTGAGGCCAAGCTTTTAGTGATCGAAGGCACATACAACACATCTGACATAGACTTTGTCTGACCATTATGCATGACCAATGGTACACTACCAACATGTGTAATGACATGCTGGGTATCATCACCTGTTTCCACATAGCCCTTCACATCCATTGGCTTCATGTGCTCAAACCATTCTCCATGACATGTCATATGGTTTGATGCTCCTGAGTCCATGTACCATGTATCATCATTCTCAGCATTTGTTGTCATAGAACCCACAACATGCTTCATGGCAAACAAATGATTTGCAGTTCCATCATTGCTACTTGATGCATAGTTGCCACCATGTTGTGCATAGTTTCCACCATAATGACCACCACGTTGTGCTCTTCCCCCTCTCAAATCATTCTGTTTGCGAAAGCAATCTCTCGCCATATGACCATATTTGCCACAATAATGGCATTCCACATCTTGCATAGAATTTTGTTGGCCTTGCCAACGTCCTCGTCCACGGGGGTTACCTCTGCCTCGCTGAGGTGCATAACCACAACCACCTCGAGCACCATATGAAGGCTGAAAATTCTGCTGTGGAGGCCTATCCTGCCATCCACGACCATTACCACCACGTCCACGTGATGCGAATCTCCCCCTGCCTCGAAAGCCTCTAGATGAGTAAAAAGCTTGATTTCTTGCATGTTCATCATTGCTTGATGAGGATGCACCACCTGTAACACTCATACCACCAAGGCCAAGCTTCAATTCTTCCACAATGAGCAATGACACAAGCTCATTAAAGTCTGGCATTCCTCCCAACCTTACTGAGATGGAAGTGTCAAAAGATTTGTATTCTTTGCCTAAACCACGCAACGTGAGTGCAACCAAATCATCATCATCCATTGGGGCATGGATTGATGACAAGGAATCAGCATAACCCTTGATTTCCTGAACATACTCATGTATACTCCGATTCCTTCGTGTTACACTGTGAATCTGTTGCTTTAGTTGTATCTTCCTGGCACCAGTGTCTGTCTCATACATTCTGCACAAGATACCCCATGCTTCTTTCGGTGTATCTGCATCTTGGATGTGAATAAGCAAGGCATCTGTTACACATATTGAAAAATAATGCAACACCTTCGAGGACCTCTCTACCCATTGCTTGTGAGCCAGTAAAACTGAGCATTATTTGGTTGAGGAGGTAGGTATGGATCCGGGTCTTCCTCTGAGACAAGACTCCACAACCCTTTGCCTTTCAAAAAACTCTTCATTCGAAACTTCCATACTTGAAAGTTAGTGCGATCAAGCTTCTCTCCAACAATCTGTATCGGACCATCTCCCATTGTTGCAAAAAATAGAGTAGATGTACCCTTTCGATCACAATGTACGAAGTACCTGTAATGCTCCAAATCTCTTCAAATCACATCAAATGCTTGCAAATTGTGTGCATTAACATCCCACAATGGTTCACCAACAATGTACACTCGATCAAAGTTGAAATCAAATGAAACTCCTTCACAAAAAATTTTCTGGTTTTTTCTCGCCAGTAAATTCTCGCCAGTAACCAGTCAAGATTATGCTCTAAATCCTTCAAATCTTGTCCAAATGCAATGATTCAACTTGCATTAGCTTCCCAACACATTGCTCCAACATATCCTAGAAGGGTTTGATCCAAATCTTCAAGGGGAATGAGAACCACCAAGTTTTGTAACCTCTGGTTTGAATTTTTCTGCACCTGTCAGGTACCACCTCTCACTAAAATTGCTCTATCTCCTTCAAATCTTCTCCAAATCCAAAACTTTTTGATTCAAAAGTTTAGCAACTCATAGGACTCTACTTGTACCAGAGGAATTTGGCCAATTTGATATAGACAAAGATTAATGCCTTGATTAAAACTACTCTGTTTCTGGACAGACTTTCTGTAAACCTGCACACCTCTGATAAATCACTTCAATGAGCTCCAAATCCATGAAATGAGCTGCAACCAAGCATCACAAGTCCTTAGCAATGTCTTTGCTAAACTCCCCAAGCTTTAAAGCATTCACTTTGGTGACCAAATGAGTGAATTAGATGAAATCTAATCAAATTCTTCAGAAATCTGCACAGAAAAACGCCGCCTGCTGTTGTGGGCTGTAGAGAGAGGGGAAATCTCAATTGACTTGATAGGCTTGTTAGCAATGACCTAATCTACCTTGGGTATGAAGGGTTTAGCTCAATTTTGCCTCTAGCTCTTGCAATTGATCCTCCACGGCGGGGGGTATGTCCACTGGTTTTGTGAAAAACCAGAAACTTACATAAATTCACTTTCTCTTGATTTTAATCAAATCTGTATGCATCAATCTGCTTCAAGATTCTGTATGTTGCTTGTGCCCCACTTTGTTAATGCATTTCCAAGCCAAAATACATGTGCCTTTGTGTATACATTTGCCAAGAGTATACATTCACTTCAAGCTTTCCATGAAAGCTTAGAGAAAAAAAAACCAGAATTTTTCCTTTGCTTTGTGCCCTTCAATCTTCACTTAACTTGCTCTTTGGTACCTGCAATCCGCAGAGTGGGTCTTGCTACACTCACCAATGGTCCTTAGCTCTCAGATCTGATGCCGGTGTGTGCTCCACAGCTTTTCCTTTTCTCCAAGCTCCAATGGCTTCCTTCACAGCTTTTTCTTCTTCTTCTCTCTTCTCTCACTCACTCTCACAACTCAGCTAATGAGCTCTTGGCTCTGATACCATGATAAAAAACAGAAGCAGGATGTAACACACACAAGAGAAGTAAACCCTAATCCATAATCATCAACCATAAAGAAGGAGAGAAGCCATAGTCACCATCTCTCTCACACACACAAAGGAGAACACAACATAGTGTTATGTCCACACTACAAAGTAAACCTAATGTAATGTCCACACACACTATGACCAGCTGGACACGCGGTCATTTATGTCTCACACATGTTCCTACCTAATCTGCCAGCACATAGCATAGCTGGCTCACACTGACATCGAGCTTGAATCTCAACAGGGAGGTGTTGAGAAATGCAATGTGTCAGGGTGAAACATGCGTAGAAGAGCAAGGGGAGAATCATGCATATTATAAAAGGAATATACTTAGGGAACATTGGCGAAGGTTGATTTGTATGATCATTCGTAAAAGGTGAAGTCAAAGGTCAAAACGGTAGCTCATGGAAAGTCCAAGGAGGCACGTGGCACAAGGGTGCACATATGTATCTTGTGAGTAGGGAGCTCCATGAGAGCTATAAAAGGATGTACCTGTGTTAACTCCAATGGAATGCGGCTATGATGGTGTATTTAATTGTTGTCATTATCTTGGTACTGGCTTAATCTTATTTTGTGTATTATCGTAATCGCGCTATGCTTAATCATGTTCTCATATAGTTCTGATCCACCTTGAGCTTAATCATGCTTGATTTCTTAATAGTATTTGTAATGTACGACCATAAGTTCACTCAACAAGAACTTGATTACGTTATTGATGGAAGTGGGTTCCCCTATCGCTTACTAGTTTAAGTGAATATCCAAATCTAGTAACTATATTCTCGTAAAGGAATTTGGTTGTTGCCTGTGTAGCATCACCCTTTTGGGTCACATGGGCCTCTACCCACTTGATACAACAGTATGTGAGAGGTAGAGACCATGATGAATCACGCTTGAGTACCATGGGCCACCAGACTAATGGTCTAATAAAGTCAATTCCCCCCTTTTCAAATGGTTGAAGAGACACTACAAGGTGGGGCATTTTATCACGGCGGTTATGAATACCAGCAAATCACTGACATTCAATCGTAGCCTTTTATGAATTTAGCCGCCTCTCCAAACAATGTGGACCACCACAAGCCTACCAAGTAGAACTTTTTTAACGTGTAGTGTTTGCGAAGAAATATCCTGTAGCTAGCCCGGATTGGGCTTGCTCAAGGATGTCGGCATATTTAAATTCTTGAGTGCCTCGTGATTGTATAGTTGTCCTACAGTCAAGTAGAACTTTCTTGGCAGTGGTACCAGTTTGCAGAGCAGGAGAAATATCCTCCAATAACCCCCCCAAAGTGGGCTTGGCTTGCTCAAGGATGTCGACATATTTTAATTCTTGAGGACAGTGCCTCATGATTCTATCTTAGCCCAATCGTACGGTTGCCCTACAATCAATTGGTATTGGATAGGTTGAAAAGCATACCTGCCCTACATGTATAAGTGCAACATTTTGTGGCAGATGGAGTTTTATGTTGTTCATTCGGGTCTATTTTTACTTGGGTGGTATAACCGGAGATCCATGAAGGAAGCTGTATGCCTCCTTACCTACTACTCATTCTTCTAGCACATAATATTAATGGGAATAGGTAATGTTCTCTCTCCATAGTTGCATTGAACTTTTAAGATTAGCACAAAATTACATCTTCCTGATTTGCTCAGGTACTATGACTATTAGGGATAGCCATTCCGTGTGCTCTATATCATAAATGAATCCAGCCTCAATGAGTTTGTCAATCTCCGAGTCCTTGACCATTCTACTAGAATACTTTGGATTCATTTGGTAGGCTCTATGCCTTGATGGCCACACTCCTTCCACACAATGGGAATGGTGTGATTTAGCCACCTCTAGGGGCATGCTCTTCATATTCATATATTTCCAAGCAAAGCAACAGTGGAATTCTTTGAGTAGCTACGTCAATGAGGTCTTTTTCTTCTTCAAGAGATAGGTCTACGCTTCCCAATGTATACAGGTTTGGGATCCTCATCAGGTCCTGCTAGGTTGACCTCTTTGAGGCGCCCATTTCAATTGGTCTCAGAGCTCTGATCTCGATCGTGGGAATTTTGTAGGTAATAGATTTGCAAGAGAATGGACTCTTATAAGTGATTTTGCTATTTTCTTGAATTCTTGCATACTCTCTTCCTGTATTTTCTCGATATTAATGGGGAAGATGGTGGAAATACAAGATTCATCTTCATTTAGCCATGTTTCATAGGTTTTTGTTCACGATTTGGGTTAATTTTTGAATTTAGGGACCAAATTTTTGGGTCAAGACCAAATTTTTGGGTCAAGACCAACTTATTAAAAACATTGGGACCACCAGAATTGGGGGAAATGTTGTGTCTACATTTTTGCTTCTTCCCTCTTCTCTTCTTTGAGACTTTGCATGGCTATGGAGCATGTTTAGGGTTAGTTAGCTTCACCTTCTACAACAACCATGGGGCAAGCATGGAGCAGATTGTAAGCTTCACATGGAGCACCAACAAACATGCAAAAATTGCCATTTTTCAGCCGTGGGATGAATTTGGGTCGACTTCCTTTCAGATTTCGGTGGTTGATGAAGAGGGTGTTTCAAGCATGGCAAATGATTATAAAAGGTGCAAGCTTCATATTGATACCGTCCATGCTTACTTTCATACAAGGTGTAAGCTTCCCAATAATACCTTCAATGCTTGCATTTTCCCATTCCTCTCATCAAATTCATCTGATATAGGTAAAAATCCCCATAAAGAAGTGCTCCTACAAGCTCGAATTAAGTCTCCAAGCTCACGGCTTGCTAATCACAATTCTTTTTGGCATTAATCTTATCATTAAGATATGCGATTGGGATTAATTGAATGTAGATTAGAAAATGGGAACTAGGTTTAGTGTCAAGAAGTCATCACTTGCATTAAAAACTCTTTTGTGTTGCAATTAGATACTGACCTTAAGTAGTACTCGAGTGTTAAGACCTTCTCAGCTCTAAAATGACTGCTTCATTTGTGCTTGAGAAGTTTAAAGGGGAATCCTTCCACACATGGCAAGTTAAAATCAAATCTATGTTAGTGAAGGCTATGGAGCATTGTAAATGGATGGGGAAAATGTCCGGAGAGGATGAAGGGGATGAAAAGAACAGATGGTTAAGCCAGAATGAAAAAAGGATTAGCCATCATTGCATTAGGATTGGGAGATGGATTTTTTCATCATATTACATCGTAAGATACATTGAAGGATGCTTGGGATGAGCTAGATAATTTTTTTGGGGAAAAATAAAAGAATTCAAAAATAAGTTTAAAAATATAATTCTTTGGCTTGGACATTAAAGATAGTGAATCACTTTCAGCACACCTTAACAAAATGAAGAGCATGACACAACAACAATTGGTTGGCATTGGGGCACCAGCAGAGGAAGAGGATGCCATAGCATACTGTTAAAAAGTATGACACTTGAAGAGTATGAGCCCTTAGTGGCTACTTGGAAGAACCTCCCAAATCCGACCATTGTAGGAGTGGAAGCAACACTCGCAGAAGAGGAGAAGCGGACTCGCGGGAGGACAAACCAAGCTATATCAAGTGAGGAGAAAGCACTCTTCTCGAGAGGACTAGGATCAAGGACTAGAGACGGAGCAAGGACAAAGACCTACCATCATAGTGGCGAAATCGATCACATAGAAAAGGATTGCTGGCATAAAAAGGGAGGCGAAGAAGCCAATGTAATGACGAAGAAGGAAGACAATGTGATGAGGCCTCCCAAGATGGAGGCAACACCGAGCATCTTTCCTAGATGATATAAGGAGCATGGCTCCTTACACCTAGTTATAACCCCACTCTCCCGATGTGTAAAATGTCAAGACCAAGCCAACATTGTAGCTCATAGAGCAACCTAGACGGACCGCGCCAACCATTTGAGTATGGAGTGTAGGAGGCCAAATCAAAGCTAGGTGTTAAGACTCTCATCACATTGAGGGGAGGTGTTGAGAAATGCAATGTGTCAGGGTGAAACATGCATAGAAGAGCAAGGGGAGAATCATGCATATTATAAAAGGAATAGACTTAGGGAACATTGGCAAAGGTTGATTTGTATGATCATTTGTAAAAGGTGAAGTCAAAGGTCAAAATGGTAGCACATGGAAAGTCCAAGGAGGCACATGGCACAAGGGTGCACATATGTATCTTGTGAGTAGGGAGCTCCATGAGAGCTATAAAAGGATATAGCTCCATGAGAGCTATAAAAGAATATACCTGCGTCAACTCCAATGGAATGCGGCTATGATGGTGTAAATCTTAATTGTTGTCATCATCTTGGTACCGGCTTAATCTTATTCTGTGTATTATCTTAATCGTGATATGCTTAATCATGTTCTCATATAGTTCTGATCCACCTTGAGCTTAATCATGCTTGATTTCTTAACAGAGTATTTTTATTGTACGACCATAAGTTCACTCAACAAGAACTTGATTACGTTATTGATGAAGTGGGTTCCCTTATCGCTTACTAGTTAAAGTGGATATCCAAATATAGTAACTATATTCTCATAAAGGAATTTGGTTGTTGCTTGTGTAGCATCACCGTTTTGGGTCACATGGGCCTCTACCTGCTTGATATACAATAGTATGTGAGAGGTACAGACCATGATGAATCACGCTTGAGTACCGGGCCACCGAACTAATGGTCTAATAAAGTCAATTCCCCCCTTTTCAAATGGTTGAAGAGACACTACAAGGTGGGGCATTTTATCACGGCGGTTATGAATACCAGCAAATCAATGACATTCATCGTAGCCTTTTACGAATTCAGCCGCCTCTCCAAACAGTGTGGACCACCACAAGCCTACCAAGTAGAACTTTTTTAGCATGCAGTGTCTGCGGAGAAATATCCTCTAGCTACCCCGGATTGTGGGCTTGCTCAAGGATGTCGGCATATTTAAGTTCTTGAGTGCCTCGTGATTGTACAGTTGTCCTACAGTCAAGTAGAACTTTCTTGGTGGTGGTACCAGTCTGCAGAGAAATATCCTCCAACAACCCCCCCACAAAATCGCATCTTCCCGATTTTCTTAGGTACTATGACTATTAGGGATAGCCATTCCATGTGCTTTGTATCATAAATGAATCCAGCTTCAATCTCGGACTCCTTGACCATTATACTAGAATACTTTGGATTCATTTGGTAGGCTCTATGCCTTGATGGCCACACTCCTTCCACAATGGGAATGGTGTGATTTAACCACCTCTAGGGGCATGCTCTTCATATTCATATATTTCCAAGCAAAGAAACCATGGAATTCTGTAAGTAGCTATGTTAATGAGGTCTTCAAGAGATAGGCCTACCCTTCCCAATGTATACAGGTTTAGGATCCTCATCAGGTCCTGCTAGGTTGACCTCTTTAACGTTAGTCGGGTGCCCATTTCAATTGGTCTCAGAGCTCTGATCTTGATCGTGGAAATTTTACTGTGGTTGTGAGATCCCTGTCCCCACCATGCGACAGATTCGAGGTACTAGCAGCGGAAGCAGCACTTCATGGGCGGGGCAGGGACCAACACTCGGGGCCTCATCCATGGATATCCGGATAAGAGACTAATCCGTCGGTTTTTCCAAAACCGAACCCGAAAAAACTTCCCTTACCCGGAAAGCACGGGCGATTCCACCAAGATAACTTTTTACTCTAACGTAGTCAAGATCATTACTGATCACGCTGATCCAACTGCACCTATAAAGATACTCGGTCGGATCAAGGAAGAAACTTGCACTTGGATCATTGGGATCAACGCTTTTTTTCCCATCAAGAGGCACAGCCGTTGATTCCTATCCATAGAATAATTACTATTCGGGATTTACTTTATCTATCGTAATAACAGAAATTGAGTCTCGATTTACGGATCCATCAGTCCACCCATCCAAACCCATGGGTTAGCCAACCGCCCAACCACTGTAGTGATGGGATCCAATTAAGAATTTGGCTAGGTTTTGTCCCGGGTACCAGGGAAAAGAGTTCCAAGGCCCCCTAGCCGGAAGTTCATGCAAACATAAAACTAGTCACACCACGTACACACCCAATATGAAATTGCCTTTTTCTTAGCATCAACTAACTTTAAAACAATCCTTTAATAAAACCATTATGTCACTGATGACAATCAACAAAGTCTCTGGTTGAATCCTTATTTCCAGTCATTCTTTCATCGGTGTACTTATGGCATCATTGGCAACCAGAACACTCACCACGTGTTCTCTCCGGGGCCTTTTCCATAGTTCCTAGCTCATAGTAACCGGCAATATATTCATATAATAGAATGGAATCTCCGTGGAAGATCAGCAAGATCAACCCACAAATCCATATAAAGAGCCATGGACTCATCCGTTGAGGACCAGCAAGGTCAATCAACCAGATCCATGCCCGGTTTCAGAAAACAACTCTTACTCCTTGTTCCACTATCTTCCACGACGCACGTGTGGGTATCTTCGGTGACCCAGAGCCCGAGCACCGTATGGTCAGCACCCTCTAGGATCCTTCGCAGGTGACCTAGCGCTTCACTCATAGGCCGCTTCCTTGGTCCCTCATCCACCGTACCGGAAGCTCACCATTTAAATCGAACCGAGGCTGGTCAAGACCTCAGTCGACCTTGCTACGCGAGACGTCCTCCATTGACTCTCTGTCACAACAGTTGCAACTTTATCAGTTCAGTCTTCATGACCTTAATTCTCAAGACGGTCAAAATGCTTCTCCAGCATTCTTGACATAAAACAGTCATTTACAAACAGTCACAAAATACAGTTTCTATAATGAACTCTTGTCTTTCCATATTATCCACTCTCTGACCACATTACTTATTCCACATTCCATTCAATGTGTACTCGTTCTCATCCATTCACTCATATAGATTACACATTATCTCACATACACCTTCATATTCATTATTCTACATACATATCCATGTTCGTACGTCCACATCATACATCCAATTTCACATTCATACATACGCATCTACATGCAGACATCCACATCCACATTCATACATCCATACCTCCATTTCCACATCCACACATCCACATTCATATTCATACATCCACATTCACATCCACATTCATACATCCATACCTCCATTTCCACATCCACACATCCACATTCATATTCATACATCCACATTCACATGCATACATCCATTTTCACATCCTCATTCATACATCCACATTCACATACATACATCCACATTCACATACATACATCCACATCCGTATCTACATCCACACATCCACATCCACCTCTTCATTCACATTCACATCCATACATCCACATCTACATACATACATCCATTTGCACATCCTCATTCATACATACACATCCACATACATACATACACATCCATATCTACATCCATACATCCACATCCACATCCACATTCACATTCATACATATACATCTACATGTATACATCCACATCACATTCATACAACCATATTACATCCATTCTCGTCCTAACACATCCCATATACATCTTAACACATCCTAACTCATCTTAACACATTCTATCACATCTCATACACATCTTATTACATCTTTTCACATCTCATACACCTCTTATCACATCCTATTACTTCCCATATGCATCTTATCAAATCTTATCACATCTCATACACCTCTTATCACATCTTATCACATTTCATATCTTTTTTTAAGAGAATTCTTATATTTGATATAAGATTTCTCTACACATTTATTTATGCATAAATTCCATTTAAGGAGACTAACACTTTCGAAATAAAAATCAATCTTTTATACATCTTCTTATGCATAAATTCAATTTGGTAGGAATTACACTTTTAGAATAAAAGAATTTCTCTTATACATCTAAGTTATGCATAAAATCCATTTATGATGAAAATCACACTTTTAGTATAAAAAGAATATCTTTTATGCATACCTCTATGCATGAAATTCAAATATAATAAAAGTAACACTTTTATAATAAAATAATCAACTTTTATGCATACCTCTATGCATGAAATCCAATATGATAAAAATAACACTTTTGATATAAAAAAAATTATCCTTTATGCATACTTCTATGCATGAAAATTAAAAATGATAAGAGTAACACTTTTGATATAAAAAAATTTATCCTTTATGCATTCTTCTATGCATGAAAATTACAAATGATAAAAGTAACACTTTTAATATAAAAAATTTATCTTTTATGCATACTTCTATGCATGAAAATTAAAAATGATAAAAGTAACACTTTTAATATAAAAAAATATCTTTTATGCATACTTCTATGCATGAAAATTAAAAATGATAAAAGTAACACTTTTGATATAAAAAATTTATCCTTTATGCATACTTATATGCATGAAAATTAAAAATGATAAAAGTAACACTTTTAATATAAAAACAATTATCTTTTATGCATACTTCTATGCATGAAAATTAAAATTTGATAAAAGTAACACTTTTATGTTAAAATAATAATCTTTTTATGCATAGCTCTATGCATGAAAATTAATTTTGCATAATATAAAAATCAATTTCTCTATGATTACAATGAATATCTTTCAATTAATCTAGGATGATAATTCCTAGAATATGATAGGAAGTCCTCTTTTCATGCTTTGAATGAAATTATTTTATGCATAATTTTTATAAAAATTTTGCCATAGCTCCGCTGCTTATGACTGATAAATCTCAAATTTTCTAAGAGATAAAGCTTATCATTAAGAAAATAAATAGAATGAACCCTAATTGGATCATTAATCCATAATGTATTGAATCATCAATATTCATAAAATACATAAACTAAAAGCATAGAAAAAAGCCATTAATTTGATCTCAAGCATAGATTAATCTTGGATTAAGGGAAAGCTTTATGAAAAGCTTCATTTGGATTGAGAATGGGTCAAGAGTATGACCATTTCTTGAGTGAGAGAGAGAAATTACATAAAAACCATTAGAATTAAGCATAAAAGAAAATTTATATAATTCTTAACTATCATTAATCAATTTACTTCAATAACATTCATCAAATTATGTAACTCTTTACTACCATTCATCAATTAACTTCAATAGCATTGAAAAAACCATTCCAATTAAGCTTCTCAAGCTTGAGAGGGGTTGAGAAGAGAGAAACATTGAGAAATTATAGAAAAGAATCAAGATTCACCATTTACCTTACAAATTACTTGATTCTTTGCTCACGATAGAGGCCCCCAACCAATCAATTGGTTAAGTATGTTGATGGAGCCACTAATGGGATTGAAGAAAGAGGGAAGTTCTAAAAACTAGTGAATTATTAAATGAATTCACAGTTCTTGGCTTAGGTGGAGTAGAGTAATGATGCATAAACACTATCTATTTTTCAACAAGGGGGAGGCTTCTATTTATAGGAAAAATTAAGCTCCTAACCAAAACAAACTGATTCTAGAATTTTCCAAATCAGTTTGGTCAATTTTTGACCATTTTTAAGTTAGTTAAAGCTAACTTTTTGGAACTAGACTTGAATTAGGAGAGAGGAGAGATGAAATATCTCAATTTTTATGAGTTTAAAACTCATTCAAGCATGTGAAATATGCACCTCCTTTAAAGAACTCCCCTTCCTTACATATGTCATATTTTTAATATTGCTCATAGTTTTTTACTAATAAACCTTGTACATTTTCAACTCTTCATCTTATGTGAAATATGCACCTCCTTTAAAGAACTCCCCTTCCTTACATATGTCATATTTTTAATATTGCTCATAGTTTTTTACTAATAAACCTTGTACATTTTCAACTCTTCATCTTATGTGAAATATGCACCTCCTTTAAAGAACTCCCCTTCCTTACATATGTCATATTTTTAATATTGCTCATAGTCTTTTACTAATAAACCTTGTACATTTTCAACTCTTCATCTTATGTGAAATATGCACCTCCTTTAAAGAACTCCCCTTCCTTACTGTAAGATTCCTCCCCCAACCCCCTTTTTGATGTCTAGCATATTCCCCTGTAATCAATTCCTTTTTTGAAATATAAGAGATCTTGTTTGTGATTGTTTTAACCTAGAGAGAGAAAATATTCTAGAGAGAGAATATTCAAATTTTGAATATTTTTGGATAGAAAAATATCTCATCTTATTAAAATAAGTTCCCCTGAAACAGAAATTCAAAAAGAATTTTCCAATGTGCAATTGGAATTAATTGGAAATGGGTATAAAGGACCTTAGTCTAAGGGTCTAGATTTTCAGAAATTTTTGGATTATGGTCCAATTAAGGTTCCTATGGGCCAATAGCATCAATCCATGTGTAGGGAGGAGATAAATCCAATTTGTAAAAGAAGATACCCAAAATTGAGTAAATGCTCACATAAGATGAAGAGTTGAAAATGTACAAGGTTTATTAGTAAAAAACTATGAGCAATAAAATTTTGACACATATGTAAGGAAGGGGAGTTCTTTAAAGAAGGTGCATATTTCACATAAGATGAAGAGTTGAAAATGTACAAGGTTTATTAGTAAAAATCTATGAGTAATAAAATTTTGACACATATGTAAGGAAGGGGAGTTCTTTAAAGAAGGTGCATATTTCACATAAGATGAAGAGTTGAAAATGTACAAGGTTTATTAGAGAAAAAAACTATGAGCAATAAAATTTTGACACATATGTAAGGAAGGGGAATTCTTTAAAGGAGGTGCATATTTCACATGCTTGAATGAGTTTTAAACTAAAAAATAATGTGATATTTTTATCTCTCATCTCTCTTTAACCAAACCAAATCAAAATGGAACCAAACCGAATCAAAAAGTAACCAAACTAGGTCCAAATCTAGTCCAAATTCAACCAAACTGACTTGGAAAATTCTAGAATCAATTTGTTTGGTTAGGAGCTCAAATTTTCCTATAAATAGAAGCCTCCTCTTGTTGAAAAAAATATAGTGTCTTATGCATTGTTACTCTACTCCACCTAAGCCAAGAACTGTGAATTCTTTAATAATTCACTAGTTTTTGATACTTCTCTCTTTCTTCAATCCCCATTGGTGGCTCCATCAACATACTAAACCAATTGATTGGTTGGGGGCCTCTACCGTGAACAAAGAATCAAGCAAATTATAAGATAAGTATAGTGAATTTTGATCTTTTCTATAATTTCTCAATGATTCTCTCTTTTCAACCCCTCTCAAGCTTGAGAAGTTTAATTGGTATGGTTTTTGAAATGCTATTGAAGCTAATTAATTAATGATAGTAAAGAATTACATAAATTTCTATTTATATTTAATTCTATTTGTTTTTCTCTTTCTCACTTAAGAAATGGTCATACTCATCATGACCCTTTTCAATCCAAATGAAGCTTTTCATAGGGCTTTTCCTTAATCCAAGATTAAGCTATGCTTGAGGCCAAATTAATGGTTTTTTTCTATGCTTTTAGTTTATTATATTGATGATTCAATCAATTATGGATTGATGATCCAATTAGAGACCATTCTAATTATTTTCTTAATGATAAGCTTTATCCCTTAGAAAAAATTGAGATTTATCAGTCATAGTAGAGGAGCTATGGCAAAATTTTTATAGAAATTACGCATAAAATAATTTCATTCAAAGCATAAAAAGAGGACTTCCTACCATATTCTAGGAACTATCATCCTAGATTAATTAAAAGAATTTTATTATGCATGGAGATGTGGATGTATGCATGTAGAAGTAGATGTATAGATGAGGATGTAAATGGAGATGTGGATGGATGCATGTAGATGTAGATGTATAGATGTGGATGTGAATGGAGATGTGGATGTATGCATGTAGATGTAGATGTATAGATGTGGATGTGGATGTATGCATGTAGATGGCTTCTAGGTTACGCTAGCTCCTTCCTTTATATAAGTCGTAACTTTTACTTGTCGCTCACAGTAATCTTACTCCCATCAATCTCCTTTCTTTCTTAATATCCTTCATGGCTTGGCAACAGGAATTAGTTTTATCCCTGATGATTTCTCACCTTCAAGACACAAGAGAGTCTGTAAAGAAAGACTTTATAGAATAGTATGAGTGCTCACTTTTTCCTCCCCTATATGTATAAGTGCCCCATTTTGTGGTAGATGGAGTTTTATGTTGTTCATTCGGGTCTATTTTTACTCGGGTATAACCGGAGATCCCATGAAGGAAGCTGTATGCCTCCTTACCTGCTACTCGTTCTTCCAGCACATGCTCTATCAATGGCAATAGGTAAATGTTCTTTCACCATGGTTGCATTGAACTTTTAAGATTATCACAAAATCACATCTTCCCAATTTTCTCAGGTACTATGACTATTAGGGATAGCCATTCCGTGTGCTCTATATCATAAATGAATCCAGCTTCAATGAGTTTGTCAATCTCCGTGTCCTTGACCATTCTACTAGAATACTTTGGATTCATTTGGTAGGCTCTATGCCTTGATGGTGACACTCCTTCCACAATGGGAATGGTGTGATTTAACCACCTCTATGGGCATGCTCTTCATATTCATATATTTCCAAGCAAAGCAACTGTGGAGTTCTGTACGTAGCTACGTCAATGAGGTATTTTTCTTCTTCAAGAGATAGGCCTACCCTTCAGAATGTATACAGGTTTGGGATCTTCATCAGGTCCTGCTAGGTTGACCTCTTTGACGTTAGTCGGGCGCCCATTTTAATTGGTCTCAGAGCTCTGATCTCGATCGTGGGAATTTTGCTGGTAATAGATTTGCAAGAGAATGGACTCTTATGTGTGATTTTGCTATTTTCTTGATTTCTTGCATACTTTCTTCCTGTATTTTCTCGATATTTATGGGGAAGACGGTGGAATTACAAGATTCATCTTCATTTAGCCATGTTTCAGAGGTTTTTGTGTGAGATTTGGGCCAATTTTTGAATTTAGGGACCAAATTTCTGGGTCGGGACCAACTTATTAAAAACGTTGGGACCACCAGAATTGGGGGAAATGTTGTGTCTACATTTTTGCTTATTCCCTCTTCTTCTTTGAGACTTTGCATGGCTATGGAGCATATTTAGGGTTAGTTAGCTTCACCTTCTAAAACAACCATGGAGTAGATTGTAAGCTTCACATGGAGCACCAACAAGCAAGCAAAAATCGCCATTTTTTAGCCGTGGGATGAATTTGGGTCGACTTCCTTTAAGATTTCGGTGGTGATGAAGAGGGTGTTTCAAGCATGGCAAATGATTATACAAGGTGTAAGCTTCTCAATGATACCGTCCATCCTTACTTTCATACAAGGTGTAAGCTTCCCAATGATACCTTCAATGCTTACATTTTTCCATTCCTTTCATAAAGTCATCTAATATAGGTAAAAATCCCCATAAAGAAGTGCTCCTACAAGCTCGATTGAAGTCTCCCACAAGCTCATGCAGCTTGCTAATCACAATTCTTTTTCGCATTCATCTTATCATTAAGATATGCGATTGGGATCAATTGAAGGTAGATTAGAAAATGGGAACTGGGTTTAGTGTCAAGAAGTGGTCACTTGCATTAAAAACTCTCTTGTGTTGAGATTAGATACTGACCTTAAGTAGTACTCGAGTGTTAAGACCTTCTCAGCTCCCCTAAAACCTTCTTAGTGTTAAGACCTTCTCAGCCCTAAAATGACTGCTTCATTTGTGCTTGAGAAGTTTAAAGGGGAATCCTTCCACACATGGCAAGTTAAAATCAAATCTATGTTAGTGAAGGCTATGGAGCATTGTAAATGGAAGGGGAAAATGTCCGGAATATTATAAAAGGAATAGACTTAGGAAACATTGGCAAAGGTTGATTTGTATGATCATTCGTAAAAGGTGAAGTCAAAGGTCAAAATCGTAGCACATGGAAAGTCCAAGGAGGCACGTGGCACAAGGGTGCACATATGTATCTTGTGAGTAGGGAGCTCCATGAGAGCTATAAGAGGATGTACCTGCGTCAACTCCAATGGAATGCGGCTATGATGGTGTACTTCTTAATTATTGTCATTATCTTGGTACCGGCCTAATCTTATTCTGTCTATTATCTTAATCGTGATATGCTTAATCATGTTCTCATATAGTTCTAATCCACCTTAAGCTTTATCATGCTTGATTTTGTAACAGAGTATTTATAATGTACGACCATAAGTTCACTCAACAAGAACTTGATTATGTTATTGATATAGTGGGTTCCCCTATTGCTTACTAGTTTAAATGGATATCCAAATCTAGGAACTATATTCTCGTAAAGGAATTTGGTTGTTGCCTATGTAGCATCACCCTTTTGGGTCACATGGGCCTCTACCCGCTTGATACATTAGTATGTGAGAGGTAGAGACCATGATGAATCACGCTTGAGTGTACCGTGGGCCACCGGACTAATGGTCTAATAAAGTCAATTCTCCACTTTTCAAATGGTTGAAGAGACACTACTACAAGTGGGGCATTTTATCAACGGCGATTATGAAATACCAGCAAATCACTAACATTCATATAGCCTTTTACAAATTCAGCCGCCTCTCAAAATAGTGTGGACCACCACAAGCCTACCAAGTAGAACTTTTTTAGCATGTAGTGTCTGCGGAGAAATATCCTCTAGCTACCCCAGATTGTGGGCTTGCTCAAGGATGTCAGCATATTTAAGTTCTTGAGTGCCTCGTGATTGTACACTTCTACTTGTCCTACAGTCAAGTAGAACTTTCTTGGCGGTGGTACCAGTTTGCAGACAAATATCCTCCAACAACCCCCCCCAAAGTGGGCTTGGCTTTCTCAAGGATGTCGACATATTTAAATTCTTGAGGATAGTGCCTCATAATTCTCTCTTAGCCCAGCCGTACAGTTGCTCTACAATCAATTGGTATTGGATAGGTCGAAAAGCATACCTGCCCTATTTGTATAAGTGCCCCATTTTGTGGCAGATGGAGTTTTATGTTGTTCATTCGGGTCTATTTTTACTCGGGTATAACCGGAGATCCCATGAAGGAAGCTGTATGCCTCCTTACCTGCTACTCGTTCTTCCAGCACATGCTCTATAAATGGCAATAGGTAATGTTCTTTCACCACGGTTGCATTGAACTTTTAAGATTATCACAAAATCGCATCTTCCCAATTTTATGACTATTAGGGATAGCCATTCCGTGTGCTCTATATCATAAATGAATCCAGCTTCAATGAGTTTGTCAATCTCCGTGTCCTTGACCATTCTACTAGAATACTTTGGATTCATTTGGTAGGCTCTATGCCTTGATGGCGACACTCCTTCCACAATGAGAATGGTGTGATTTAACCACCTCTATGGGCATGCTCTTCATATTCATATATTTCCAAGCAAAGCAACCGTGGAATTCTGTAAGTAGCTACGTCAATGAGGTCTTTTTCTTCTTCAAGAGATAGGCCTACCCTTCAGAATGTATACAGGTTTGGGATCTTCATCAGGTCCTGCTAGGTTGACCTCTTTGACGTTAGTCGAGCGCCCATTTTAATTGGTCTCAGAGCTCTGATCTCGATCGTGGGAATTTTGCTGGTAATAGATTTGCAAGAGAATGGACTCTTATGTGTGATTTTGCTATTTTCTTGATTTCTTGCATACTTTCTTCCTGTATTTTCTCGATATTGATGGGGAAGATGGTGGAATTACAAGAATCATCTTCTTTTAGCCATGTTTTAGAGGTTTTGTGTGAGATTTGGGCCAATTTTTGAATTTAGGGACCAAATTTCTGGGTCGGGACCAACTTATTAAAATTATTGGACCACCAGAATTGGGGGAAATGTTGTGTCTACATTTTTGCTTATTCTCTCTTCTTCTTTGAGACTTTGCATGGCTATGGAGCATGTTTAGGATTAGTTAGCTTCACCTTCTACAACAACCATGGAGCAGATTGTAAGCTTCACATGAAGCACCAACAAGCAAGCAAAAATCGCCATTTTTCAGCTGTGGGACGAATTTGGGTCGACTTCCTTTAAGATTTCGGTGGTGATGAAGAGGGTGTTTCAAGCATGGCAAATGATTATACAAGGTGTAAGCTTCTCAATGATACCGTCCATCCTTACTTTCATACAAGGTGTAAGCTTCCCAATGGCTTACATTTTTCCATTCCTTTCATATAGTCATCTAATATAGGTAAAGATCCCCATAAAGAAGTGCTCCTACAAGCTCGATTGAAGTCTCCAACAAGCTCACGCAGCTTGCTAATCACAATTCTTTTTCGCATTCATCTTATCATTAAGATATGCGATTGGGATCAATTGAAGGTAGATTAGAAAATGGGAACTGGGTTTAGTGTCAAGAAGTGGTCACTTGCATTAAAAACTCTCTTGTGTTGAGATTAGATACTGACCTTAAGTAGTACTCGAGTGTTAAGACCTTCTCAACCCTAAAAAAACTGCTTTATTTGTGCTTGAGAAGTTTAAAGGGGAATCCTTCCACACATGGCAAGTTAAAATCAAATCTATGTTAGTGAAGGCTATGGAGCATTGTAAATGGAAGGGGAAAATGTCTGGAGGATGAAGGGGATGAAAAGAACAGATGGTTAAGCCAGAATGAAAAAAGGATTAGCCATCATTGCATTAGGATTGGGAGATGGATTTTTTCATCATGTTGCATCGTAAGATACATTGAAGGGTGCTTGGGATGAGCTAGATAAATTTTTTGGGGCAAAATAAAAGAATTTAAAAATAAGCTTAAAAATATATTTCTTTGGCTTGGACATTAAAGATAGTGAGATGAATCACTTTCAGCACACCTTAACAAAATGAAGAGCATGAGACACAACAATAATTGGTTGGCATTGGGGCACCAGCAGAGGAAGAGGATGCCATAGTCATACTGTTAAAAAGTATGACACTTGAGGAGTATGAGCCCTTAGTGGCTACTTGGAAGAACCTCCCAAATCCGACCATTGTAGGAGTGGAAGCAACACTCGCAGAAGAGGAGAAGCACACTCGAGGGAGGACAACCCAAGCTATATCAAGTGAGGAGAAAGCACTCTTCTAGAGAGGACTAGGATCGAGGACTAGAGAAGGAGCAAGGACAAAGACCTACCATCATAGTGGCAAAATCGATCACATAGAGAAGGATTCCTGGCATAAAAAGGGAGCCGAAGAAGCCAATGTAATGATGAAGAAGGAAGACAATGTGATGAGGCCTCCCTGGATGGAGGCAACACCGAGAATCTTTCCTAGATGAATTAGGAGCATGGCTCCTTACACCTAGTTATAACCCCACTCTCCCGATGTGTAAAATGTCAAGACCAAGCCAACATTGTAGCTCATAGAGCAACCTAGATGGACCGCGCCAACCATATGAGTATGGAGTGTAGAGGCCATGTCAAAGCTAGGTGTTAAGACTTTCATCACATTGAGGGGAGATGTTGAGAAATGCAATGTGTCAGAGTGAAACATGCATACAGGAAGGGGAGAATCATGCATATTATAAAAGGAATAGACTTAGGGAACATTGGCAAAGGCTGATTTGTATGATCATTCGTAAAAGGTGAAGTCAAAGGTCAAAACGGTAGCACATGGAAAGTCCAAGGAGGCACGTGGCACAAGGGTGCACATATGTATCTTGTGAGTAGGGAGCTCCATGAGAGCTATAAGAGGATGTACCTGCGTCAACTCCAATGGAATGCGGCTATGATGGTGTACTTCTTAATTATTGTCATTATCTTGGTACCGGCCTAATCTTATTCTGTCTATTATCTTAATCGTGATATGCTTAATCGTGATATGCTTAATCATGTTCTCATATAGTTGTGATCCACCTTAAGCTTAATCATGCTTGATTTCTTAACAGAGTATTTATAATGTACGACCATAAGTTCACTCAACAAGAACTTGATTATGTTATTGATATAGTGGGTTCCCCTATCGCTTACTAGTTTAAGTGGATATCCAAATCTAGTAACTATATTCTCGTAAAGGAATTTGGTTGTTGCCTGTGTAGCATCACCCTTTTGGGTCACATGGGCCTCTACCCGCTTGATACAATAGTATGTGAGAGGTAGAGACCATGACTAATCACGCTTGAGTGTACCGTGGGCCACCGGACTAATGGTCTAATAAAGTCAATTCCCCCCTTTTCAAATGGTTGAAGAGACACTACTACAAAGGTGGGGCATTTTATCATGGCGATTATGAATACCAGCAAATCACTGACATTCATATAGCCTTTTACAATTTCAGCCACCTCTCAAAAAAGTGTGGACCACCACAAGCCTACCAAGTAGAACTTTTTTAGCGTGTAGTGTCTGCGGAGAAATATCCTCTAGCTACCCTAGATTGTGGGCTTGCTCAAGGATGTTGGCATATTTAAGTTCTTGAGTGCCTCGTGATTGTACAGTTGTCCTACAGTCAAGTAGAACTTTCTTGGCGGTGGTACCAGTTTGTAGACAACAGTCTGCAGACAAATATCCTCCAACAACCCCCCCCAAAGTGGGCTTGGCTTTCTCAAGGATGTCGACATATTTAAATTCTTGAGGATAGTGCCTCATAATTCTCTCTTAGCCCAACCGTACAGTTGCCCTACAATCAATTGGTATTAGATAGGTCGAAAAGCATACTTGCCCTATATGTATAAGTGCCCCATTTTGTGGCAGATGGAGTTTTATGTTGTTCATTCAGGTCTATTTTTACTCGGGTATAACCAGAGATCCCATGAAGGAAGCTGTATGCCTCCTTACCTGCTACTCGTTCTTTCAGCACATGCTCTATAAATGGCAATTGGTAATGTTCTTTCACCATGGTTGCATTGAACTTTTAAGATTATCACAAAATCGCATCTTCCCAATTTTCTCAAGTACTATAACTATTAGGGATAGCCATTCCGTGTGCTCTATATCATAAATGGATCTAGCTTCAATGAGTTTGTCAATCTCCGTGTCCTTGATCATTCTACTAGAATACTTTGGATTCATTTGGTAGGCTCTATGCCTTGATGGTGGCGACACTCCTTCCACAATGGGAATGGTGTGATTTAACCACCTCTATGGGCATGCTCTTCATATTCATATATTTCCAAGCAAAGCAACCGTGGATTTCTGTAAGTAGCTACGTCAATGAGGTCTTTTTCTTCTTCAAGAGATAGGCCTACCCTTCAGAATGTATACAGGTTTGGCATCTTCATCAGGTCTGCTAGGTTGACCTCTTTGACGTTAGTCGAGCACCCATTTTAATTGGTCTCAGAGCTCTGATCTCGATCGTGGGAATTTTGCTGGTAATAGATTTGCAAGAGAATGGATTCTTATGTGTGATTTTGCTATTTTCTTGATTTCTTGCATACTTTCTTCTTGTATTTTCTCGATATTGATGGGGAAGACAGTGGAATTACAAGATTCCTGTTCATTTAGCCATGTTTCAGAGGTTTTGTGTGAGATTTGGGCCAATTTTTGAATTTAGAGACCAAATTTCTGGGTCGGGACCAACTTATTAAAAACATTGGACCACCAGAATTGGGGGAAATGTTGTGTCTACATTTTTGCTTATTCCTCTTCTTCTTTGAGACTTTACATGGCTATGGAGCATGTTTAGGGTTAGTTAGCTTCATCTTCTACAACAACCATAGAGCAGATTGTAGGCTTCACATGGAGCACCAACAAGCAAGCAAAAATCACCATTTTTCAGCCGTGGGACGAATTTGGTCGACTTCCTTTAAGATTTCGGTGGTGATGAAGAGGGTGTTTCAAGCATGGCAAATGATTATACAAGGTGTAAGCTTCTCAATGATACCGTCCATCCTCACTTTCATACAAGGTGTAAGCTTCCCAATGATACCTTCAATGCTTACATTTTTCCATTCCTTTCATAAAGTCATCTAATATAGGTAAAAATCCCCATAAAGAAGTGCTCCTACAAGCTCGATTGAAGTCTCCCACAAGCTCATGCAGCTTGCTAATCACAATTCTTTTCCGCATTCATCTTATCATTAAGATATGTGATTGGGATCAATTGAAGGTAGATTAGAAAATGGGAACTCGGTTTAGTGTCAAGAAGTGGTCACTTGCATTAAAAACTCTCTTGTGTTGAGATTAGATACTGACCTTAAGTAGTACTCGAGTGTTAAGACCTTCTCAGCCCCCCTAAAACCTTCTTAGTGTTAAGACCTTCTCAGCCCTAAAATGACTGCTTCATTTGTGCTTGAGAAGTTTAAAGGGGAATCCTTCCACACATGGCAAGTTAAAATCAAATCTATGTTAGTGAAGGCTATGGAGCATTGTAAATGGAAGGGGAAAATGTCCGGAGGATGAAGGGGATGAAAAGAACAGATGGTTAAGCCAGAATGAAAAAAGGATTAACCATCATTGCATTAGGATTGGGAGATGGATTTTTTCATCATATTGCATCGTAAGATACATCAAAGGGTGCTTGGGATGAGCTAGATAAATTTTTTATGGCAAAATAAAAGAATTTAAAAATAAGCTTAAAAATATATTTCTTTGGCTTGGACATCAAAGATAGTGAGATGAATCACTTTCAGCACACCTTAACAAAATGAAGAGCATGAGACACAACAACAATTGGTTGGCATTGGGGCACCAGCAAAGGAAGAGGATGCCATAGTCATACTGTTAAAAAGTATGACACTTGAGGAGTATGAGCCCTTAGTGGCTACTTGGAAGAACTTCCCAAATCCGACCATTGTAGGAGTGGAAGCAACACTCGCAGAAGAGGAGAAACAGAGGACGACCCAAGCTATATCAAGTGAGGAGAAAGCACTCTTCTCGAGAGGACTAGGATCAAGGACTAGAGGAGCAAGGACAAAGACCTACCATCATAGTGGCAAAATCGATCACATAGAGAAGGATTCCTGGCATAAAAAGGGAGCCGAAGAAGCCAATGTAATGACGAAGAAGCCAATGTAATGACGAAGAAGGAAGACAATGTGATGGATGGAGGCAACACCGAGAATCTTTCCTAGATGATATGAGGAGCACGGCTCCTTACACCTAGTTATAACCCCACTCTCCCGATGTGTAAAATGTCAAGACCAAGCCAACATTGTAGCTCATAGAGCAACCTTGATGGACCGCGCTGTAAGGTTCCTCCCTTCTAAAATGGGAGAAACACTTAAGATAGTCCGCTAAGTCTTATCTTGGGAAAAATTTCCTATTCATCGACACCTTGACCCTGTAGAGATTCAAGGATACGATTCATAGGTATGACCTAGCTCTATCCCGCAGGGGGAGCGTGATTTTCTAAACATCAAATCACCCATAGGGGAATTGATCATAAATTGGGCAACTACTAGACTTGATTTTTAGAGACAACGCTTTTTTCCTCATCTTATGCAAGGCACAGCCGCTGGCCTAGTCTTCTAGAATAGAGTTGCTCTAGAACCTATTTATCTAACAATGTAGGGCTTTCACTTAATCTGTTGGAAAGCTACCCGACTAATTGGGTCCACCCGTCCGTAGGATGGTGCCGTGAGGGCATTCCATCCTCCCACTTTCCACCCTACTCTCACGCATCAATTTGTTTTCTAATTTATCCTACCACACTGTTTGACATAAATAAACATATTCCTTAATTAAGGCCCTTTTTCACAAGGTTCGTTAAAATAGCCTTTTTACACCATACAATCATACCAAAGACAAGATATATTTATATAAAATGTTTATACATGAATCAATTCCAAACAAGCCAAACCGGCTCTCTTATTCTTATACTGCCGATGATCTAGAATTCGGCCTTCCAGCCTCTACATACTGGGCAAAACCCTACGGGACCATACACCTCATCGTCAGCCGCCGCTGGGCGAGGACTCAAGCTGGCCTGTCGCCCTCTCAGGCTCCATCGCTTGATCCTCCTGTCCCTCAGAGGGATGTCTGCGTACTAGGGTGGGCTAATTTACCGCACTAGCCTGGGCCCTCAGAACTAGGCAGCATCGCAATCACTCGCCTCAATCGGCAAACCTCATTCTCCCAATGGTATGAGGGATACCATGGGCCAACTCCGGGCCTTACTAACATCTCTGCCATCCGGCTATACAAGCACAAGAATGGGGCAGCGTCAAGGCAGGGAGAAGTTGTACCTGTACCTTAATTGAACCAAGATAACAATCCATTTACTCACTAAACCATAGGACTAGGATCCATGTCACCTTCTTAAGAAAACAATCCTTTTCACAGAGATTTTAACATTTCAACTTGAGATTGCGATAAGACATTCTTTATTAAGGCATATGCTATTGTTTAAAAGAATACAAACTACAAAATATGTATGTACCTTATAGAAATTTATCGTTTATCGTTGCCTTTGCTCGTTTTAACAAGAGCTTTAGAACTTGACATATGAGAATAGAGTCTTCTAATACCTTGTCTTTTGATTGAAATCATCCAATAATCTCCAAGCTTTATCTCCTCTTACTCATACTGTGACTCTTCTCTCTTTCTAAGGTCTATGGCAAAATAGCCTTCTTCTCTTACAGGGCTATGGGATACTATTCTTTCTCTAAAAGAAAAGCTATGGAGTTTTGGTCTCTTCCTCCGAAAGACCATAGCAATCTAAGCTTCTTTTCTAAGATATTAGATAAGAATGAAGGGATATATACATCTCAAACTCTAGGATTACCTTGAGGCTACTTGCTGCCTTCTCACAGATTTCTCTGTGTAGAGACCCTGACAGAAACAGCAAATTGTTTCGGCCATAACTCTCTGAAAAAAACTCAGAATATGGTCATATAGCTAGTCAAAAGAACGGGAACGCATTTGGTCTACAAGCCAACACGGGCTGAATAGGCAAAAACGTATGTATATAGCCACAAACGCGCCATCTTTAGAAACGCATTGTTTTCCTATATTTTTAGTATGCATGGACTCTAAATGTGTAAAAGTACTCTAAATATGACCTCTTATCACCTAAATTCGAAATTCTATTTTTGGGGATACTTATCTCTTAATAGAACTATTCTTATGTTCTTATTTCTTTTGAATTTTTGGAGCTAATATTTTTATTCTAACACTTTTCTAATGTTTCTAGCCTTATTGTCTCACTCTTCTCTAATTACACTCTCTTTTCTTATTGAAATCTATATTAAAAGAGACACATACATACATGGCTTGGGAGGGACTTTACATGCGCCAACCATATGAGTATGGAGTGTAGGAGGCCATGTCAAAGCTAGGTGTCAAGACTTTCATCACATTGAGGGGAGGTGTTGAGAAATGCAATGTGTCAGGGTGAAACATGCATAGAGGAAGGGGATAATCATGCATATTATAAAAGGAATAGACTTAGGGAACATTGGCAAAGGTTGATTTGTATGATCATTCGTAAAAGGTGAAGTCAAAGGTCAAAACGGTAGCACATGGAAAGTCCAAGGAGGCATGTGGCACAAGGGTGCACATATGTATCTTGTGAGTAGGGACCTCCATGAGAGCTATAAGAGGATGTACCTGCGTCAACTCCAATGGAATGCGGCTATGATGGTGTACTTCTTAATTGTTGTCATTATCTTGGTACTGGCCTAATCTTATTCTATCTATTATCTTAATCGTGATATGCTTAATCATGTTCTCATATAGTTCTGATCCACCTTAAGCTTAATCATGCTTGATTTCTTAACGGAGTATTTATAATGTATGACCACAAGTTCACTCAACAAGAACTTGATTATGTTATTGATATAGTGGGTTCCCCTATCGCTTACTAGTTTAAGTGGATATCCAAATCTAGTAACTATATTCTCGTAAAGGAATTTGGTTGTTGCCTGTGTAGCATCACCCTTTTGGGTCACATGGGCCTCTACCCGCTTGATACAATAGTATGTGAGAGGTAGAGACCATGATAAATCACGCTTGAGTGTACCGTGGGCCACCGGACTAATGGTCTAATAAAGTCAATTCCCCCCTTTTCAAATGGTTGAAGAGACACTACTACAAGGTGGGGCATTTTATCACTGCGATTCTGAATACCAGCAAATCACTAACATTCATATAGCCTTTTACAAATTCAGCCAACTCTCAAAACTTTTTTAGCGTGTAGTGTCTGCGGAGAAATATCCTCTAGCTACCCCAGATTGTGGGCTTGCTCAAGGATGTTGGCATATTTAAGTTCTTGAGTGCCTCGTGATTGTACAGTTGTCCTACAGTCAAGTAGAACTTTCTTGGCGGTGGTACCAGTCTGCAGACAAATATCCTCCAACAACCCCCCCAAAGTGGGCTTGGCTTGCTCAAGGATGTCGACATATTTAAATTCTTGAGGATAGTGCCTCATAATTCTCTCTTAGCCCAACTGTACAGTTGCCCTACAATCAATTGTTATTCGATAGGTCGAAAAGCATATCTGCCCTATATGTATAAGTGCCCCATTTTGTGGGCAGATGGAGTTTTATGTTGTTCATTCAGGTCTTTTTTTACTCGGGTATAACCGGAGATCCCATGAAGGAAGTTGTATGCCTCCTTACCTGCTACTCGTTCTTCCAGCACATGCTCTATAAATGGCAATAGGTAATGTTCTTTCACCATGGTTGCATTGAACTTTTAAGATTATCACAAAATCGCATCTTCCCAATTTTATCAGGTACTATGACTATTAGGGATAGCCATTCCGTGTGCTCTATATCATAAATAAATCCAACTTCAATGACTGTCAATCTCCGTGTCCTTGACCATTCTACTCGAATACTTTGGATTCATTTGGTAGGCTCTATGCCTTGATGGCGACACTCCTTCCACAATGGGAATGGTGTGATTTAACCACCTCTAGGGGCATGCTCTTCATATTCATATATTTCCAAGCAAAGCAACAGTGGAATTCTGCAAGTAGCTATGTCAATGAGGTCTTTTTCTTCTTCAAGAGATAGGCCTACCCTTCAAAATGTATACAGGTTTGGGATCTTCATCAGGTCCTGCTAGGTTGACCTCTTTGACGTTAGTCGGGCGCCCATTTTAATTGGTCTCAGAGCTCTGATCTCGATTGTGGGAATTTTGCTGGTAATAGATTTGCACGAGAATGGACTCTTATGTGTGATTTTGCTAATTTCTTGATTTCTTACATACTTTCTTCTTGTATTTTCTCGATATTGATGGGGAAGACAATGGAATTACAAGATTCCTCTTCATTTAGCCATTTTCAGAGGTTTTGTGTGAGATTTGGGCCAATTTTTGAATTTAGAGACCAAATTTCTGGGTCGGGACCAACTTATTAAAAACATTGGACCACCAGAATTGGGGGAAATGTTGTGTCTACATTTTTGCTTCTTCCCTCTTCTTCTTTGAGACTTTGCATGGCTATGGAGCATGTTTAGGGTTAGTTAGCTTCACCTTCTACAACAACCATGGAGCAGATTGTAAGCTTCACATGGAGCACCAACAAGCAAGCAAAAATTACCATTTTTTAGCCGTGGGATGAATTTGGGTCGACTTCCTTTAAGATTTCGGTGGTGATGAAGAGGGTGTTTCAAGCATGGCAAATGATTATACAAGGTGTAAGCTTCTCAATGATACCGTCCATCCTTACTTTCATACAAGGTGTAAGCTTCCCAATGATACCTTCAATGCCTACATTTTTCCATTCCTTTCATAAAGTCATCTAATATAGGTAAAAATTCCCATAAAGAACTGCTCCTACTACAAGCTCGATTGAAGTCTCCAACAAGCTCACGCAGCTTGCTAATCACAATTCTTTTTCGCATTCATCTTATCATTAAGATATGTGATTGGGATCAATTGAAGGTAGATTAGAAAATGGAAACTGGGTTTAGTGTCAAGAAGTGGTCACTTGCATTAAAAACTCTCTTGTGTTGAGATTAGATACTGACCTTAAGTAGTACTCGAGTGTTAAGACCTTCTCAGCCCTAAAATGACTGCTTCATTTGTGCTTGAGAAGTTTAAAGGGGAATCCTTCCACACATGGCAAGTTAAAATCAAATCTATGTTAGTGAAGGCTATGGAGCATTGTAAATGGAAGGGGAAAATGTCTGGAGGATGAAGGGGATGAAAAGAACAGATGGTTAAGCCAGAATGAAAAAGGATTAGCCATCATTGCATTAGGATTGGGAGATGGATTTTTTCATCATGTTGCATCGTAAGATACATCAAAGGGTGCTTGGGATGAGCTAGATAAATTTTTTGGGGCAAAATAAAAGAATTTAAAATTAAGCTTAAAAATATATTTCTTTGGCTTGGACATTAAAGATAGTGAGATGAATCACTTTCAGCACACCTTAACAAAATGAAGAGCATGAGACACAACAACAATTGGTTGGCATTGGGGCACCAGCAGAGGAAGAGGATGCCATAGTCATACTATTAAAAAGTATGACACTTGAGGAGTATGAGCCCTTAGTGGCTACTTGAAGAACCTCCCAAATCCGACCATTGTAGGAGTGGAAGCAACACTCGTAGAAGAGGAGAAGCGAACTCGGGGGAGGACAACCTAAGCTATTTCAAGTGAGGAGAAAGCACTTTTCTGGAGAACACTAGGATCAAGGACTAGAGAAGGAGCAAGGACAAAGACCTACCATCATAGTGGCATAAAAAGGGAGCCGAAGAAGCCAAAACGGTAGCACATGGAAAGTCCAAGGAGGCACGTGGCACAAGGGTGCACATATGTATCTTGTGAGTAGGGAGCTCCATGAGAGCTATAAAAGGATGTACCTGCGTCAACTCCAATAGAATGCGGCTATGACGGTGTACTTCTTAATTATTGTCATTATCTTGGTACTAGCTTAATCTTATTCTTTGTATTATCTTAATCACGATTTGCTTAATCATGTTCTTATATAGTTTTGATCCACCTTGAGCTTAATCATGCTTGATTTCTTAACAGCGTATTTGTAATGTACGACCATAAGTTCACTCAACAAGAAATTGATTACATTATTGAAGTGGGTTCCCCTATGGCTTACTAGTTTAAGTGGATATCCAAATCTAGTAATAACTATAATCTCGTAAAGGAATTTGGTTGTTGCGTGTATAGCATCACCCTTTTGGGTCACATGGGCCTCTACCCGCTTGATACAACAGTATGTGAGAGATAGAAGAGACCATGATTTTCTTGCATACTTTCTTCCTGTATTTTATCGATATTGATGGGGAAGACGGGAAGTCCTCCTACAAGCTCGATTGAAGTCTCCAAGCTCACGGCCTGCTAATCACAATTCTTTTTGGCATTAATCTTATCATTAAGATATGCGATTGGGATTAATTGAAGGTAGATTAGAAAATGGAAACTTGGTTTAGTGTCAAGAAGTCAACACTTGCATTAAAAACTCTCTTATGTTGAGATTAGATACTGACCCTAAGTAGTACTCGAGTGTTAAGACCTTCTCAGCCCTAAAATGACTTCTTCATTTGTGCTTGAGAAGTTTAGAGCGAATCCTTCCACACATGGCAAGTTAAAATCAAATCCATGTTAGTGAAGGCTATGGAGCATTGTAAATGGAAGGGGAAAATGTTCGGAGGATGAAGGGGATGAAAAGAATAGATGGTTAAGCCAGAATGGAAAAATTAGCCATCATTGCATTAGGATTGGGAGATGGATTTTTTCATCATATTGCATCGTAAGATACATTGAAGGGTGCTTAGGATGAGCTAGATAAAGTTTTTGGGGCAAAATAAAAGAATTTAAAAATAAGCTTAAAAATATAATTCTTTGGCTTGGACATTAAAGATAGTGAATCACTTTCAGCACACCTTAACAAAATGAAGAGCATGACACAACAACAATTGGTTGGCATTGGGGCACTAGAGCAGAGGAAGAGGATGCCATAGCCATACTGTTAAAAAGCATGCCATAGCCATACTGTTAAAAAGCATGCCACTTGAAGAGTATGAGCCCTTAGAGGCTACTTGGAAGAACCTCCCAAATTCGACCATTGTAGGAGTGGAAGCAACACTCGCGCAGAAGACGAGAAGCGGACTCTGGGGAGGACAACCCAAGCTATATCAAGTGAGGAGAAAGCACTCTTCTCGAGAGGACTAGGATCAAGGACTAGAGAAGGAGCAAGGACAAAGACCTACCATCATAGTGGTGAAATCGATCACATAGAAAAGGATTGCTAGCATAAAAAGGGAGCCGAAGAAGCCAATGTAATGACGAAGAAGCCAATGTAATGACGAAGAAGGAAGACAATGTGATGAGGCCTCCTAGGATGGAGGCAACACCGAGCATCTTTTCTAGATGATATGAGGAGCATGGCTCCTTACACCTAGTTATAACCCCACTCTCCCGATGTGTAAAATGTCAAGACCAACAAGCCAACATTATTGTAGCTCATAGAGCAACCTAGACGGACCGCGCCAACCATATGAGTATGGAGTGTAGGAGGCCAGGTCAAAGCTAGGTGTTAAGACTCTCATCACACTGAGGGGAGGTGTTGTGTGTCAGGGTGAAACATGCCTAGAGCAAGGGGAGAATCATGCATATTATAAAAGGAATAGACTTAGAGAACATTGGAAAAGGTTGATTTGTATGATCATTTGTAAGAGCTGAAGTCAAAGGTCGAAACGGTAGCACATGGAAAGTCCAAGGAGGCATGTGGCACAAGGGTGCACATATGTATCTTGTGAGTAGGGAGCTCCATGAGAGCTATAAAAGGATGTACCTACATCAACTCCAATGGAATGCGGCTATGATGGTGTACTTCTTAATTGTTGTCATTATCTTGGTACTGGCTTAATCTTATTCTTTGTATTATTTTAATCGCGATATGCTTAATCATGTTCTCATATAGTTTTGATCCACCTTGAGCTTAATCATGCTTGATTTCTTAAGAGAGTATTTGTAATGTACGACCATAAGTTCACTCAACAAGGACTTGATTACGTTATTGATGAAGTGGGTTCCCCTATCGCTTACTAGTTTAAGTGGATATCCAAATCTAGTAACTATATTCTCGTAAAGGAATTTGGTTATTGCCTGTGTAGCATCACCCTTTTGGGTCACATGGGCCTCTACCCGCTTGATACAACAATATGTGAGAGGTAGAGACCATGATGAATCACGCTTGAGTACCGTGGGCCACTGGACTAATGGTCTAATAAAGTCAATTCCCCCCTTTTCAAATGGTTGAAGAGACACTACAAGGTGGGGCATTTTATTACGGCAATCGCATCTTCCCGATTTTCTCAGGTATACTCTTCCATGTGCTCTATATCATAAATGAAGAGCTGTGATCTTGATCATGGGAATTTTAGTAATAATAGATTTGCAAGGACTCTTATGTGTGATTTTCATATTCATTTAGCCATGTTTTAGAGGTTTTTGTGTGAGATTTGGGCCAATTTTTGAATTTAGGGACCCAATTTCTGGGTAGGGACCAACTTATTAAAAACATTGGACCACCAGAATTGGGGAAAATGTTGTTTCTACATTTTTGCGTCTTCCCTCTTCTTCTTTGAGACTTTGCATGGCTATGGAGCATGTTTAGGGTTAGTTAACTTCACCTTCTATAACAACCATGGAGCAGATTGTAAGCTTCACATGGAGCACCAACAAGCAAGCGCAAATCGCCATTTTTCAGCCATGGGATGAATTTGGGTCGACTTCCTTTAAGATTTCGGCGGTGATGAAGAGGGTGTTTCAAGCATGGCAAATGATTATACAAGGTGTAAGCTTCTCAATGATACCGTCCATGCTTACTTTCATACAAGGTGTAAGCTTCCCAATGATACCTTCAATGCTTACATTTTCCCATTCCTTTCATAAAAGTCATCTAATATAGGTAAAAATCCCCATAAAGAAGTGCTCCTACAAGCTTGATTGAAGTCTCCAAGCTCACGCGGCTTGCTAATCACAATTCTTTTTGACATTAATCTTATCATTAAGATATGCGATTGGGATTAATTGAAGGTAGATTAGAAAATGGGAACTAGGTTTTGTGTCAAGAAGTTGTCACTTGCATTAAAAACTCTCTTGTGTTGACATTAGATACTGACCTTAAGTAGTACTCGAGTGTTAAGACCTTCTCAGCCCTAAAATGACTGCTTCATTTGTGCTTAAGAAGTTTAAAGGGGAATCCTTCCACACATGGCAAGTTAAAATCAGATCTATGTTACTGAAGGCTATGGAGCATTGTAAATGGAAGGGGAAAATGTTCGGAGGATGAAGGGGATGAAAAGAGTAGATGGTTAAGCTAGAATGAAAAAAGGATTAGCCATCATTGCATTAGGATTATTGGGAGATGAATTTTTTCATCATATTGTATCGTAAGATACATCAAAGGGTGCTTGGGATGAGCTAGATAATTTTTTTGGCGCAAAATAAAAGAATTCAAAAAAAAAAGCTTAAAAATATAATTCTTTGGCTTGGACATTAAAGATAGTGAATCACTTTCAGCAAACCTTAACAAAATGAAGAGCCTGACACAACAACAAATTGGTTGGCATTGGGGCACCAGCAGAGGAAGAGGATGCCATAGTCATACTGTTAAAAAGCATGACACTTGAGGAGTATGAGCCCTTAGTGGCTACTTGGAAGAACCTCCCAAATCTGACCATTGTAGGAGTGGAAGCAACACTCGCAGAAGAGGAGAAGCGAACTCGGGGGAGGACAGCCCAAGCTATATCAAGTGAGGAGACTCAAGAGGACTAGGATCAAGGACTAGAGAAGGAGCAAGGACAAAGAGCTACCATCATAGTGGCAAAATCGATCACATAGAAAAGGATTGTTGGCATAAAAAGGGAGCCGAAAAAGCCAATGTAATGACGAAGAAGGAAGACAATGTGATGAGGCCTCCCAAGATGGAGGCAACACCGAGCATCTTTCCTAGATGATATGAGGAGCATGGCTCCTTCAACCTAGTTATAACCCCACTCTCCCAATGTGTAAAATGTCAAGACCAAGCCAACATTATAGCTCATAGAGCAACCTAGACGGACTGCGCCAACCATATGAGTATGGAGTGTAGGAGGCCAGGTCAAAGCTAGGTGTTAAGACTCTCATCACATTAAGGTAAAGGAATTTGGTTGTTGCCTGTGTAGCACCATCACCGCCAGGTCTCAAAGCTAGGTGTTAAGACTCTCATCACACTGAGGGGAGGTGTTGAGAAATGCAATGTGCCAGGGTGAAACATGCCTAGAGCAAGGGGAGAATCATGTATATTATAAAAGGAATAGACTTAGGGAACATTGACAAAGGTTGATTTGTATGATCATTTGTAAAAGGTGAAGTCAAAGGTCAAAATGATAGCACATGGAAAGTCCAAGGAGGCACGTGGCACAAGGGTGCACATATGTATGAGAGCTATAAAAGGATGTACCTGCGTCAACTCCAATGGAATGCGGCTATGATGGTGTACTTCTTAATTGTTGTCATTATCTTGGTATTGGCTTAATCTTATTCTGTGTATTATCTTAATTGCAATATGCTTAATCATGTTCTCATATAGTTTTGATCCACCTTGAGCTTAATCATGCTTGATTTCTTAACAGAGTATTTGTAATGTACGACCATAAGTTCACTCAACAAGAACTTGATTACGTTATTGATGAAGTGGGTTCCCCTAGGGCTTACTAGTTTAAGTGGATATCCAAATCTAGTAACTATATTCTCATAAAGGAATTTGGTTGTTGCCTATGTAGCATCACCCTTTTGGGTCACATGATGGGCCTCTACCCGCTTGATACAACAGTATGTGAGAGGTAGAGACCATGATGAATCACGCTTGAGTACCGTGGGCCACCGGACTAATGGTCTAATAAAGTCAATTCCCCCCTTTTCAAATGGTTGAAGAGACACTACAAGGTGGGGCATTTTATCACGGCGGTTATGAATACCAGCAAATCATTGACATTCATCATAGCCTTTTACAAATTCAGTCGCCTCTCCAAACAATGTGGACCACCACAAGCCTACCAAGTAGAACTTTTTTAGCGTGTAGTTTCTGTGGAGAAATATCCTCTTGCTACCCCGAATTGTGGGCTTGCTCAAGGATGTTGGCATATTTTAATTCTTGAGTGCCTCGTGATTGTACAGTTGTCCTAGTAGAACTTTCTTGGCGGTGGTACCAGTCTGCAGAGAAATATCCTCCAGCAACCCCCCCAAAGTGTTGGCTTGCTCAAGGATGTTGACATATTTAAATTCTTGAGGACAGTGCCTCATGATTCTGTCTTAGCCCAATGGTACGGTTGCCCTACAATTAATTGGTATTAGATAGGTCGAAAAGCATACCTACCCTATATGTATAAGTGCCCCATTTTGTGGCAGATGGAGTTTTATGTTGTTAATTCGGATCTATTTTTACTTGGGTATAACCGGAGATCCCATGAAGGAAGCTGTATGCCTCCTTACCTGCTATACTGGTTCTTCCAGCACCACATGCTCTATAAATGGCAATAGGTAATGTTCTTTCACCAAGGTTGCATTGAACTTTTAAGATTATCACAAAATCACATCTTCCCAATTTTCTCAGGTACTATGACTATTAGGGATAGCCATTCCGTGTGCTCTATATTATAAATGAATCCAGCTTCAATGAGTTTGTCAATCTCCGAGTCCTTGACCATTCTACTAGAATACTTTGGTTGGATTCATTTGGTAGGCTCTATGCCTTGACAGCCACAATCCTTCCACAATGGGAATGGTGTGATTTAACCACCTCTAGGGACATGCTCTTCATATTCATATATTTCCAAGCAAAGCAACAGTGGAATTCTGTGAGTAGCTACGTCAATGAGGTCTTTCTTCAAGAGATAGGCCTACCCTTCCCAATGTATACAGGTTTGGGATCCTCATCAGGTCGTCTTGGTAGGTTGACCTCTTGAACGTTAGTCGGGTGCCCATTTCAATTTTTCTCAGAGCTCTGATCTCGATCGTGGGAATTTTGCTGGTAATAGATTTGCAAGAGAATGGACTCTTATGTATGATTTTGCTATTTTCTTGATTTCTTGCATACTTTCTTCCTATATTTTCTCAATATTGATGGGGAAGACGGTGGTGGAAAAACAAGATTCATCTTCATTTAGCCATGTTTCATAGGTTTTTGTGTGATATTTGGGCCAATTTTTGAATTTAGGGACCCAATTTCTAGGTCGGGACCAACTTATTAAAAACATTGGACCACCAAAATTGGGGGAAATGTTGTGTCTACATTTTTGCTTCTTCCCTCTTCTTCTTTGAGATTTTTGCATGGCTATGGAGCATGTTTAGGGTTAGTTAGCTTCACCTTCTACAAAAACCATGGGGCAAGCATGGAGCAGATTGTAAGCTTCACATGGAGCACCAACAAGCAAGCAAAAATCGCCATTTTCAGTCGTGGGACAAATTTGGGTCGACTTCCTTTAAGATTTTGGTGGTGATGAAGAGGGTGTTTCAAGCATGGCAAATGATTATACAAGGTGTAAGCTTCTCAATTATACAAGGTGTAAGCTTCTCAATGATACCATCCATGCTTACTTTCATACAAGGTAAGCTTCCCAATGATACCTTCAATGCTTACATTTTCCCATTCCCCTCGTAAAAGTCATCTAATATAGGTAAAAATCCCCATAAAGAAGTGCTCCTACAAGCTTGATTAAAGTCTCCAAGCTCACGCGGCTTGCTAATCACAATTCTTTTCGACATTAATCTTATCATTAAGATATGCGATTGGGATTAATTGAACGTAGATTAGAAAATGGGAACTGGGTTTAGTGTCAAGAAGTCCTCACTTGCATTAAAAACTCTCTTGTGTTGAGATTAGATACTGACCTTAAGTAGTACTTGAGTGTTAAGAACTTCTCAGCCCTTAAATGACTGCTTCATTTGTGCTTGAGAAGTTTAAAGGGGAATACTTCCACACATGGCAAGTTAAAGTCAAATCTATGTTAGTGAAGGCTATGGAGCATTGTAAATGAAAGGGAAAAATGTCCGGAGGATGAAGGGGATGAAAAGAACAGATGGTTAAGCCAGAATGAAAAAAGGATTAGCCATCATTTTATTAGGATTGGGAGATGGATTTTTTCATCATATTGCATGGTAAGATACATCGAAGGGTGCTTGGGATGAGCTAGATAAATTTTTTGGGGCAAAATAAAAGAATTAAAAAATAAGCATAAAAATATAATTCTTTGGCTTGGACATTAAAGATAGTGAATCACTTTCAGCACACCTTAAAAAAATGAAGAGCATGACACAACAACAATTGGTTGGCATTGGGGCACCAGCAGAGGAAGAGGATGCCATAGCCATACTGTTAAAAAGCATGACACTTGAGGAGTATGAGCCCTTAGTGGCTACTTGGAAGAACCTCTGTAAGATTCCTCCCCAGCCTCTCAGGAATGTCCAGTATCTTCCCCTGTAGTCAAATCTATCTTCAGAAATATAAAAGATCTTATTTCTGAGAGAACCCTGTTCCCACCGAGCAACGGATTCGGGGTACTAGCAGCGGAAGTAGCACTTCTCGCGCGGAACAGGGGTCCCACACTCGGGGCCTCGCCCACGGATATCCGGACAAGAGACTAATCCGTCGGTTTGTCCAAAACCGAAACCGGAAAAAACTTCCTTTACCCGGAAAGCCACGGGCGATTCCACCAGGATAACTCTTTACTCTAACGTAGTCAAGATCATTACTGATCAAACTGATCTGACTGCACCTTTAACGGTACTTGGTCAAATCAAGGAAGAACTTGCACTTGGATCATTGGGATCAACGCTTTTTTCCCCATCAAGAGGCACAGCCGTTGATTCCTATCCATAGAACAATTTCTATCCGGGATTTACTTCATCTATCGTAATAATAGAAATTAAATCTCGATTTACGGATCCATCAGTCCAGCCTAACCCCATCCGAACCCCATCTGATCCCATGGGTTAGCCAACCGCCCAACCACTGTAGTGATGGGATCCAATTTGGAATTTGGTTAGGTTTTGTCCCGCGTACCAAGGAAAAGAGTTCCAAGGCCCCCTAGCCGGAAGTTCATGCAAACATAAAACTAGTCATACCACTTACACACCCAATATGAAATTGCCTTTTTCTTAGCATCAACTAGCTTTAAAACAATCCTTTAATAAAACCATTATGTCACTGATGACAATCCTTAAAGTCTCTAGTTGAATCCTTATTTCCAGTCATTCTTTCATCGGTATACTTATGGCATCATTGGCAACCAAAACGCTCACCACCTGTTCTCTGAGGGGCCTTTTCCATGGTTCCTAGCTCATAGTAACCGGCAATATATTCATATAATAGAATAGAGTCTCCGTGGAAGATCAGCAAGATCAACCCACAGATCCATATAAAAGAGCCATGGACTCATCTGTTGAGGACCAGCAAGGTCAATCAACCAGATCCATGCCCGGTTTTAGAAAACAACTCTTACTCCTTATTCCAATATCTTCCACGACGCACGTGTGGGTATCTTCGGCGACCCAGAGCCCGAGCACCGTATGGTCAGCACCCTCTAGGATCCTTCGCAGGTGACCTAGCGCTTCACTCATAGGCCGCTTCCTTGGTCCCTCATCCACCGTACCGGAAGCTCACCATTTAAATCGAGCCGAGGCTGGTCAAGACCTGGATCGACCTTGCTACGCGAGACGTCCTCCATTGACTCTCCGTTAGCAGTTGCAACTTTAACAGTTCAGTCTTCATGACCTTAATCCTTAAGACGGTCAAAATGCTTCTCCAGCATTCTTGACATAAAACAGTCACAAATACAGTTTCTATAACGAACTCTTGTCTTTCCATATTATCCACTCTCGGACCACATTACTTATTCCACATTCCATTCAGTGTGTACTCGTTCTCATCCATTCACTCATATAGACTACATTATCTCACATACATCTTCATATTCATTATTCTACATACATATCCATGTTCGTACGTCCACATCATACATCCAATTTCACATTCATACATACGCATCTACATGCATACATCCACATCTACATTCATACATCCATACCTCCATTTCCACATCCACACATCCACATTCATATTCATACATCCACATTCACATGCATACATCCATTTTCACATCCTCATTCATACATCCACATTCACATACATACATCCACATCCGTATCTACATCCATACATTCACATCCACCTCTTCATTCACAATCACATCCATACATCCACATCTACATACATACATCCACATCTGTATCTACATCCATACATTCACATCCACCTCTTCATTCACAATCACATCCATACATCCACATCTACATACATACATCCATACATCCACATCTATATACATACGTCCATTTTTACATCCTCATTCATACAAACACATCCACATACATACATACACATCCGTATCTACATCCATACATCCACATCCACATCAACATTCACATTCATACATATACATCTACATGTATACATCCACATCACATTCATACAACCATATTACATCCATTCTCGTCCTAACACATCCCATATACATCTTAACACATCCTAACTCATCTTAACACATTCTATCACATCTCATACACATCTTATCACATCTTTTTACATCTCATACACCTCTTGTCACATCCTATCACTTTCCATACGCATCTTATCAAATCTTATCACATCTCATACACATCTTATCACATCTTTTTACATCTCATACACCTCTTATCACATCCTATCACTTTCCATACGCATCTTATCAATTCTTATCACATCTCATACACCTCTTATCACATCCTATCACTTTCCATACGCATCTTATCAATTCTTATCACATCTCATACACCTCTTATCACATCCTATCACTTTCCATACGCATCTTATCAATTCTTATCACATCTCATACACCTCTTATCACATCTTATCACATTTCATATCTTTTTTTTAAAAAAAAAGAGAATTCTTATATTTGATATAAGATTTCTCTACACATTTATTTATACATAAATTCCATTTAAGGAGACTAACACTTTCGAAATTAAAATCAATCTTTTATGCATCTTCTTATGCATAATTTCAATTTGGTAGGGAATTACACTTTTAGAATAAAAGAATTTCTCTTATGCATCTAAGTTAAGCATAAAATCCATTTATGAGGAAAATCACACTTTTAGTATAAAAAGAATATCTTTTAGTATAAAAAGTCCTCTTTTTATACTTTGAATGAAATTATTTTATGCATAATTTTTATAAAATTTTTGCCATAGCTCCGCTGCTATGACTGATAAATCTCAATTTTTCTAAGGGATAATGCTTATCATTAAGGAAATAATTAAAATGATCTCTAATTAGATTATTAATCCATAATGGATTGAATCATCAATATACATAAACTAAAAGCATAGAAAAAAGCCATTAATTTGACCTCAAGCATAGCTTAATCTTGGGTTAAGGAAAAGCTTTATGAAAAGCTTGATTTGGATTGAGAACGGGTCATGAGTATGACCATTTCTTGAGTGAGAGAGAGAATTTACATAAAAATCATTAGGATTTAAACATAAATGAAAATTAACTTCAATAGCATTTATTAAATTATGTAACTCTTCACTACTATTCAAACTTCAATAGCATTTAAAAAACCATACCAATTAAACTTCTCAAGTTTGAGAGGGGTTGAGAAGAGAGAAACATTGAGAAATTATAGAAAGATCAATATTCACTAATTACCTTACAACTTGCTTGATTCTTTGTTCACGGTAGAGGCCCCCAACCAATCAATTGGTTAAGTATGTTGATGGAGCCACTAATGGGGATTGAAGAAAGAGGGAAGCTCCAAAAACTAGTGAATTATTAAATGAATTCACAGTTCTTGGCTTAGGTGGAGTAGAGTAACGATGCATAAACACTATCTATTTTTCAACAAGGGGGAGGCTTCTATTTATAGGAAAAATTGAGCTCCTAACCAAACAAATTGATTCTAGAATTTTCTAAATCAGTTTGGTCAATATTTGACCATTTTTAGGTCAGTTAAGCTAACTTTTTGGAATTAGACTTGAATGAGGAGAGAGGAGAGATGAAATATCTCAATTTTTATGAGTTTAAAACTCATTCAAGCATGTGAAATATGCACCTCCTTTAAAGAACTCCCCTTCCTTACATATGTGTCATAATGGAATCATTTTAATATTGCTCATAGTTTATTTACTAATAAACCTTGTACATTTTCAACTCTCATCTTATGTGAAATATGCACCTCCTTTAAAGAATTCCCCTTCCTTACATATGTGTCATAATGGAATCATTTTAATATTGCTCATAGTTTTTTACTAATAAACCTTGTACATTTTCAACTCTTCATCTTATGTGAAATATGCACCTCCTTTAAAGAATTCCCCTTCCTTACATATGTGTCATAATGGAATCATTTTAATATTGCTCATAGTTTTTTTTACTAATAAACCTTGTACATTTTCAACTCTTCATCTTATGTGAAATATGCACCTCCTTTAAAGAATTCCCCTTCCTTACATATGTGTCATAATGGAATCATTTTAATATTGCTCCATAGTTTTTTACTAATAAACCTTGTACATTTTTAACTCTTCATCTTATGTGAGCATTTACTCATTTTTGGATACCCAAAATATCTCATATTTTTAATATTGCTCATAGTTTTTTACTAATAAACCTTGTACATTTTCAACTCTTCACCTTATGTGAGCATTTACTCATTTTTGGGTATCTTCTTTTTACAAATTTGGATTTATCTCTTCCCTACACATGGATTGATGCTATTGGCCCATAGGAACCTTAATTGGACCATAGTCTAAAGATTTCTGAAAATCTAGTCCCTTAGACTAAGGTTCTTTATACCTATTTCCAATTAATTCCAATTGCACATTGGAAAATTCTTTTTGAATTTTTGTTTCAGGGGAACTCATCTGAATTATAAGTGATATTTTTCTATCCAAAAATATTTAAAAGCTGAATATTCTCTCTCTAGAATAATTTTTCTCTCTCTAGGCTAAAATAGTTAGCAACAGGGTCTTTATATTTCTGAAGAGGGTTGATTACAGGGGAAGATACTAGACATCAAAAAGGGGTTGGGGGAGGAATCTCACAATTTCTAACCAGTTTTAGTCTACAGAGAGAAAATCTTCTAGAGAGTGGTAATTCAATTTTTAAATATTTTTGGATAGAAAAATATCTCATCTTATTAAAATAAGTTTCCCTGAAACAGAAGTTCAAAAAGAATTTCAGAAGGTGCATTAGAAATTAAGTATAATCTATTCAAGAGGCATTATCCTGGGGGTGAAGATTTTTTCAAAATTTTAAATTAAGGTTTCTATGGACCAATAAGATTCTTCCAAATGTAGGGAGGAGATAAATAAAGAAATAAAAGAAAAATCCCCCAAAAATGAGTAAATACTCACATAAGATGAAGAGTTGACTAAGGACAAGGTTAATAGTTAAAAAAGAGAGATGCATTTTTGACACCTCTACATGGGGGAATTCCCCTCATGAAGGAGGCACCTATTTCACATGCTTGAATAAATTTTAAACTCCCAAATAATGAGATATTTTTATCTCTCCTCTCTCCTGTTTCAACTAGATCCAAAAAGTGAGCAAAATTGACCTAAAAATGGTCAAAAATTGACCAAACTGATTTGAAAAATTCTAGAATCAGTTTGCTTGGTTAGAGGCTCACTTTTTCCTATAAATAGAAGCCCTCCTCTTTGTTGAAACTTAATAGTGTTTTGCACTGTTACCCTGTCTCTCCCAAGTGCCAAAAACAGTGAATTGTATTCATAATTCATTAGTTTTTTATCTTCCTTCTTCTAGAAGATTGGTGGCCACTCTTGTCTCAAACAAGAGTTGAACCCTCAAACCATCAAGCCAAAGGAAAGCTCTCAAATTATCTATGTAAGTTAGAGATTATTCTCTTCTCCATTCATTTTATGGTTTTTATGGTTTTCTTTATGATTTTTGTCTTCTCTACATTACAAATGATGTTATGCCTCATTGCAAAAGGCATTCCCCTCTCTTCTCTAGTAAATCCAACCATTCTTTATCCTAGGTGAATGATTAATGAATAAAATCAAGTTTTTCATAATGTTTCTCTTAAATAAGTAGAAAAATGTTACTTTAGAATGATTTAAATACTCTTGATGCATTTCTAATTAATTTTAGAGACTTAAAATTGAAAAATGGTCAGCCATACAAAGGAGGTTCTGGCAAAATTTTTAAAAATTTTAGAAATAAGTATTATCTTTCATTATTCTAAAAGAGTAATCCTTATGATTTCTATATTCTAAAGTGTCATTTTCATGCATAGAAGATGCATTTTGATTATTTGTATAAAAGAAATTTAGTTTTATTATAAAAGTATTACTTTCATTATTATTGATTTTTATGCATAAAAGATTATTTTTTATTATTATAAAAGTGTTACTTTTATCATATTTGGAACCATACCCACTGTAAAGTCTGGTCCAAGAAAGGAGGAATGCTGGAAAAACAGTCCTCCCATGGCTTTATCCATAAACATATACATAGAAGATATTTTTTTATATTAAAAGTGTGATTTTCATCATAAAAGATTTTTATGCATAAACATATGCATAGAAGATATTTTTATATATATTAAAAGTGTGATTTTCATCATAAAAGATTTTTATGCATAAACATATGCATAGAAGATATTTTTTTATATTAAAAGTGTGATTTTCATCATAAAAGATTTTTATGCATAAACATATGCATATAGAAGATATTTTTTTATATATTAAAAGTGTGATTTTCATCATAAAAGATTTTTATGCATAAACATATGCATAGAAGATATTTTTTATATATTAAAAGTGTGATTTTCATCATAAAAGATTTTTATGCATAAACATATGCATAGAAGATATTTTTTTATATTAAAAGTGTGATTTTCATCATACGAGATTTTTATGCATAAACATATGCATAGAAAATTTTCTTTAATATTAAAAGTGTGATTTTCATCATAAAAGATTTTTATGCATAAACATATGCATAGAAGATATTTTTTATATATTAAAAGTGTGATTTTCATCATAAAAGATTTTTATGCATAAACATATGCATAGAAGATATTTTTTTATATTAAAAGTATGATTTTCATCATAAAAGATTTTTATGCATAAACATATGCATAGAAGATATATTTTCTATATTAAAAGTGTGATTTTCATCATAAAAGATTTTTATGCATAAACATATGCATAGAAGATATTTTTTTATATTAAAAGTGTGATTTTCATCATAAAAGATTTTTATGCATAAACATATGCAAAGAAGATATTTTTATGTATATTAAAAATGTGATTTTCATCATAAATGGATTTTATGCATAAATTAGATGCATAAGAGAAATTCTTTTATTCTAAAAGTGTAATTCCTACTAAATTGGATTTATGCATGGAAAGATGCATAAAGAATTTATTTTAATCCAAAAGTGTCATTCTCATTTAAAATGAATTTATGCATAGGAAGATGCATAAAAGATTGATTTTTATTTGGAAAATGTTATTCTCCTTAAAATGGAATTTATGCATAAATAGATGCGTAAAGAAATCTTAAATAAAAAATAAGAATTCTCTTGTATTCTATAAATAGATATGAGGATGTGAAACGAATTAGATAGATGAAAATGAACGAGGAATAGATGGAGATGTATGAATGTGGATGTGGATGTGAATGTGGATGTATGAATGTGAACACGGATGTGAATGTATGATATAGATGTATGGATGTGAATGTGAATGTGGATGTGGAAGTATGGATGTGGATGTATGAATTGTTGAAAAAGCGATAGAGGGAGAGGAGACACACACACAGGAGCAAACCCTAATGTATATTGCAAACCCTAACCATAGAGGGAAGCCATCTCCCTTTACACACAATGCATAAAGCCATAATCCATAATACACACAACACACTATGAGTTGTGTCCACACACCTCTAACCCTATCTAATGTCCACACACTATAACCAGTTGGACGCGGTCATTTATGTCTCACACGTGTTCCTACCTAACATGCCAGCACATAACATAGCTGGCTCACACTGACATCGAGCTTGAATCTCAACAACCCCTCTCAAGCTCATGATGTACTGGCGATGAAGATGTAGATGAGCTTGGGATATCAAAGCTCTCAACACTCCCCCTCAAGCTCATCCCACGTACTCCCAACATAGTACGGCAGTACTCAAACTTCTCCCTGCTAAATGGCTTTGTAAAGATGTCTGCAACCTGCTCATCAGTCTTCACATACTGTAGATCAACTGTACCATCCAGCATCTTCTCTCTGACAAAGTGATAATGGACCTCTATGTGTTTTGGTCCTCGCATCATGAAATACTGGATTCTTGGCCAACTGTATACTGCTCATGTTGTCACAATGAATGACAACTTTGCCATCAATAGGCTCACCCAAATCTGCCAAGAGATTCTTTAACCATACAGCTTCACAAGTAGCAATGGCTGCACCCCTGTATTCAGCCTCTGTAGTACTGGATAAAGCAACTGTAGGTTGCTTCTTGCTACTCCAACTCACCACGACACTTCCAAGTGTAAAAGCATATCCACTAGTGGACTCTGCCCAATCAGCATCTGTGTAGCCATGTATATCCAAGCTTTTACCACTCTCATAAAGTAGACCATAATGTGCAGTGGTCTTCACATATCTCATAATGCGTCTCACTACATCCAAATGTGGTTTTCTGGGGCTCTGCATAAACTGGCTTACTAGCCCCACAACATAACTCAAATCCGGGCGTGTGATAGTCATGTAATGAGACTACCAACCATCTTTCTATACATAGATGGATCATCCAACTCCTCACCATAATCAGCCCGCAATTTCACACTCTGCTCCAAAGGTGTACTCATAGGCTTACACCCTATCATGCCATACTTTGCCAACATATCCAATGCATATTGGCGTTGTACTAACCATGTACCTGCATGGTCTTTGATCACTTTAATTCCAAGAAAGTATCTCAACTCACCAAGGTCTTTCATGTCAAATTGCCCACTCAATGCTTTCTTGGTGACATGCATCACATCTGCACCATGATCACCTGTGATAATCAAATCATCCACATAGATGACGAGTAAAACAATCCCATGACTTGTCTTCTTCACATAAAGTGAAGAATCTGCTGTAGAAATCTGAAAACCAAGAGAGATAAGATATCTGCTCATCTTATCACTCCAAGCACGAGGTGCTTGCTTCAAACCATATAATGCCTTTTAAAATCTGCATACATGAGTGGGATATCTTGGGTGTACATACCCTTCTCGTTGTGCCATATACACTTCCTCTTGTAGATCACCATTTAGAAATGCATTTTTGACATCCATTTGATGCATTTCCCAACCATTAGCTGTACCCATAGCAATGACTGCTCTTACTGTTCCCATCTTTGCCACTGGACTAAATGTTTCATCATAGTCCAAACCTTGGGTTTGTGCATAACCCTTAGCTTGCTTTATGTCGCTCAATGGAACCATCAGACTTGCACTTCACTTTGTAAACCCATTTACAACCAATAAAATTTTTGTCCTTTGGTAATGTAACCAAATCCCATGTGTCATTACGAACCAATGCGTCCATCTCAACATCCATTGCTTTCTCCCATACATGCTTTCCAATAGCTTCTGTATAGCATGTAGGTTCCACATGCTTCACCATAGATGTCATATATGCATAATGCATAGAAAAATCTCGATATGTCAATCTGTCAAATGGATATCTGACCCTTTGGGATCTCCGCAATGCATGCGGATCACTCTGAACTCCTGTCACTCTAGCATGTGGTGGCACATATCTATCCTGCCGCCTTGCACCAGTGCACCAGGTGTGCGTAAAACAGGTATTCCAAGTTCCTCATCCAAACTCTAGCATGTGGTGGCACATATCTATCCTGCCGCCTTGCACCAGGTGTGCGTAAAACAGGTATTCCAAGTTCCTCATCCAAACTCTCTGAACTGGATGACTCATAACCTGTAATTCCAATTCCTTCAACTTTCTTCTTTCCTTTAGTCATAGCACTACTCCTAGTGCTCACACTCTCATGCCTCAAACGTCCTGACCATGGACGTACAGTACTACTCTCAGCCTCTGCTGTGCTGCTGACCCAGACATAGAAGTAGAACTAGAACTTGCTTGTGGCAAGTTCACAGGCACATCTGCTTCAAGTGACTCAATGACACCCTCATCCTTTGCTTTGTACCAACTAGCAAGCTCATCAAACACCACATCTTGTGAGATGACCACTTGTCTAGTTTGTGGATTGTAACATTTGTATGCCTTTTGATCCTGTGCATATCCAACAAATACACATTTCTCTACCTTAGGATCCAACTTCCTTCTTCTTTCATCAGGCACATGTACATAAGCTATGCATCCAAATACTTTGAGGTGTTCAATGTCTGGCCTATAACCTGTAAGTCGCATCTCTGGCATACTTCCATGAATGGCTACTGTAGCTGTTTTACTCAGTATATAAACTGCAGTAGCACAAGCTTCTACCCAATAATAATCTGGCATGCTCTTTTCATTGAGCATTGCCCTGGCACTTCACATATGACTCTATTCTTTCTCTCAGCCACACCATTCTGCTGAGGTGTATATCTGCAAGTCAATTGTCTTCTTATTCCATGCTTCCTCAAGAAATGCTCAAAAGCTTTTGAGGTGTATTCATCACCTCCATCTGTCCTCAAACATTTAATCCAACAGCCATATCGCTTTTCTGCAAAAGCTTTGAAATCCATAAACTTTTCCAACACTTCACTCTTCTCTCTGAGAAAGTATATCCATGTCATCCTGCTGAAATCATCTATGAATGTCACATAATATAAACCGCCTTTGATAGATGGGTTTTGTGCAGGATCCCATACATCGCTATGTACTATCTCAAGTGGCCTGCTACTCATGTTTCCTTCTCTAGGAAACCGCAACCTTGCCTGCTTTCCAAACTGATAGGCTTCACAAACATGCATATGCCCATCATACTTGAATCTAGGCAGTCCACTAACAATGCCTCTTGTCTGCATGTTCTTTAACCTTTGTATATTGACATGTCCAATCCTCTTATGCCACATATCAATGTCCTATACCACATTCCTGCTTTTAGAGAACATGGCTGATTTTAACTCAGGAATTCCAGCATCCAGCTTAAACAATCTGCCTTCTTTCTTTCCTTTAGCAATGACTCTACATCCATGTTTGAAATCCTCAACGAAGCAACCATGCTCGTTGAAACGAACCTGTAATCCCTGTTCCACCATTTGACCAACTAAGGCCAAGCTTTTTGTGATAGAAGGCACATACAATACATCTAACATGGATTTTGTTTGACCATTGTGCATAACCAATGGTACACTACCAAGTGTGTAATGGCATGCTCAGTATCATCTCCTATTTTCACATAGCCTTTCACATCCATAGGCTTCATATGCTCAAACCATTCACCATGACACGTCATATGGTTTGATGCTCCAGAATCCATATACCAAGTATCATCATTTTCAGCATTTGTCATCATAGATCCAACAACATGTTTCATGGCAAACAAGTGATTTGCGGTGCCATCATTACTGCTTGATGCATAATTTCCACCACCATGTTGTGCATAATTTACACGATGTTGTGCTCTACCCCCTCTCAAATCATTCTGTTTGCGGAAACAATCTCTTGCCATGTGACCAAATTTCCCACAGTAATGGCATTCCACATCTTGCATAGATGTTTGTTGGCCTTGCCAACGTCCTCTACCACGAGGATTACCTCTGCCTCTCTGAGGTGCATATCCACGACCACCTCTAGCACCATATGAAGGCTGAAAATTCTGTTGTGATGACCTGTCGTCCTGCCATCCACGACCATTACCACCACAGCCACGTGATGTGAATCTCCCCCTGCCTCTAAAGCCTCTTTGTGAGTAGAAAGCCTGATTTCTACCATTATCATCATGGCTAGTAGATGCATCCAGAAAAGAATCACTGAGTTTGATTTCCTCAACAAGCAAGAGTGAAACCAACTCATCAAAGTTTGGTAAACCTGTACTCCGAACCGAGATGGATGTATCAAAAGATTTATATTCCTTGCCAAGACCACACAAGGTAATGTCTACCAAATCATCATCAGGCATGGGGGCATTAATTGTTGCCAATGCATCTGCAAACTTCTTTATTTCTTGCACATAATCATGATGCTCCTTCTATTCCACTTCACATTATGTATCTGTTGTCGCAACAACTGAGACTTGCGAGCACTCGTGTCTGTATCAAACATCTTTACCAAGGTATCCCATGCATCTTTGGGATTCTCAGCATCCTGTATGTGTATGAGCATAGCATCCAAAATACATATAGATAGATAATGCAACACCTTGAATGCTCTTTCTTCTGACCATTGTTTATGAGCTATAACCTGCTGCTGTGCAGGTTGTCGAGGTAGCTTTGTCTCTGGCGGCTCAATACCTGTAATGAGATTCCAGAAACCTTTTCCTTTCAAGAAACTTTTGATCCTGTACTTCCATGCCTGGAAGTTCTTCCTATCCAGCTTTTCACCAACAATCTAAACTGGATTATCCGACATATTGCTCAATGCAAAAACACCTTGCGTACCCTTCCAAATCTGTAAACGAGCCTTCCTCAGCTCAATCACACTCTAATGAGTGTTCCAGATACTCCAAAACAACCAACAATCTTCAAATTTGATGTAGAAAATCAACCTGTATGCATCCAAAATGAACTGTCTCACGCAGTCCGAGAGAGATACCCTGATTTGATGCACCTTCCAAGGCTCCAAATCACAATGTAGTGGTGCAATCAAGTATGGGTCAGCTCATTCCCAGCTCAATTAGGCATAATTTATCAAATCAACCATATAGCCTTCTTCTCAAGTGTGTGTATTAGCCAATTGCTAAACCAAATTTGAAATATATCAAGCACTGGAGTTGAATTTGATCCTCCACTTTGCAAAATAGTTGAAAAATGCTCTGTTTCTGCTGTCCAAGCCAGCGTTGCCTGCTCGTGAGGGCTGTGGGAGTGATTAAAATGTTAATTGATGATAGGTTCAAGTGCCCAACACACCTAGGTGTGTGTGCAACCAGTCAATGCTTTGATTTTTGCCAAAAACATGCTCCAAATGCATCAAATTTTGAGTTGCTTTTCTTTGTTTTGTGAGAGCTCAAAAACCAAAAAATTTCATACATTCATAGGCATCCAAATTGCTCCAAAATCACAGTAGGGCTTGCATAGGAGTTTCCAATACATTCCTCCTTGTCAAATACATGTTTGTTTTGCCAGATTTGCATGTATTTCCACCATACATCAGTGCTTCCAAGCTTTAATGGAAAGCTTTCAAAAACCAAAAATTTCCTTTGCTTTGAGTTTGTAAGATTCCTCCCCCAACCCCTTTTTTATGTCTAGTATCTTCCTCTGTAATCAATCCCTCTTCAGCAATATAAAGACCTTGTTTCTAACTGTTTTAACCTAGAGAGACAAAATATTCTAGAGAGAGAATATTCACATTTTGAATATTTTTGGATAGAAAAATATCTCACCTTATTAAAATGAATTCCCCTGAAACAGAAATTCAGAAAGAATTTTTCAATGTGCAATTGGAATTAATTGGAAATAGGTATAAAGAACCTTAGTCTAAGGGTCTAGATTTTCAAAAATTTTTGGATTATGGTCCAATTAAGGTTCCTATGGGCCAATAGCATCAATCCATGTGTAGGGAGGAGATAAATCCTATTTGTAAAAGAAGATACCCAAAAATGAGTAAATGCTCACATAAGATGAAGAGTTGAAAATGTACAAGGTTTATTAGTAAAAAACTATGAGTAATATAAAAAAATGAGATAAATTGGGTATCCAAAAATGAGTAAATGCTCACATAAGATGAAGAGTTGAAAATGTACAAGGTTTATTAGTAAAAAACTATGAGCAATATTAAAAATATGAGATATTTTGGGTATCCAAAAATGAGTAAATGCTCACACAAGATGAAGAGTTGAAAATGTACAAGGTTTATTAGTAAAAAACTATGAGCAATATTAAAAATATGAGATATTTTGGGTATCAAAAAATGAGTAAATGCTCACACAAGATGAAGAGTTGAAAATGTACAAGGTTTATTAGTAAAAAGCTATGAGCAATATTAAAAATATGAGATATTTTGGGTATAATGATTCCATTTTGACACATATGTAAGGAAGGGGAGTTCTTTAAAGGAGGTGAATATTTCACATAAGATGAAGAGTTGAAAATGTACAAGGTTTATTAGTAAAAAACTATGAGCAATATTAAAAATATGAGATATTTTGGGTATAATGATTCCATTTTGACACATATGTAAGGAAGGGGAGTTCTTTAAAGGAGGTGCATATTTCACATGCTTGAATGAGTTTTAAACTCATAAAAATTGAGATATTTCATCTCTCCTCTCTCCTCATTCAAGTCTAGTTCCAAAAAGTTAGCTTAAATTTCCCTAAAAATGGTCAAAAAGTGACCAAACTTACTTGGAAAATTCTAGAATCAGTTTGTTTGGTTAGGAGCTCAATTTTTCCTATAAATAGAAGCCTTCCCCTTGTTGAAAAATATAGTGTCTTATGCATTGTTACTCTACTCCACCTAAGCCAAGAACTGTGAATTCTTTAATAATTCACTAGTTTTTGACACTTCCCTCTTTCTTTAATTTCCATTGGTGGCTCCATCAACATACTAAACCAATTGATTGGTTGGGGGCCTCTACCATGAACAAAGAATCAAGCAAATTATAAGGTAAGTATAGTGAATTTTGATCTTTTCTATAATTTCTCAATGACTCTCTCTTCTCAACCCATCCCAAGCTTGAGAAGCTTAATTGGTATGGTTTTTGAATGCTATTGAAGTAAATTGATTAATGATAGTAAAGAATTTCATAAATTTCCATTTATGTTTAATTCTAATGGTTTTTTCTCTCTCTCACTTAAGGAATGGTCATACTCATGACCCACTCTCAATCCAAATGAAACTTTTCATAAAGCTTTTTCTTAATCCAAGATTAATCTATGCTTAAGAATAAATTAATAGTTTTTTTTTAATCTATGCTTTTAGTTTATGTATTCTATGTCTATTTTTTATTCAATCCATTAAGGGTTAATGATCCAATTAGCGATCATTCTAATCATTTCCCTAAAGATAAGCCTTATCTTTTTAAATAATTGAGATTTATCAGTTATAGTAGCGGAGCTATGGCAAAATTTTATAAAAATTTACACATAAAATAATTTCATTCAAAGCATGAAAAGAGGATTTCCTACCATATTCTAGGAATTATCATCCTAGATTAATTGAAAGAAATTCATTAGAATCATGAGGAAATTGAATTTTTATATTATGCATAAAGGTTAAATTTTTATATCAAAAGTATTACTTTTATCATTTTTATTTTCATGCATAGAAGTATGCATAATGGATAAAATTTTATATCAAAAGTGTTACTTTTAGCATAATTAAATTTCATGCATAGAGGTATGCATAAAAGATAAATATTTTATTATAAAAGTGTTACTTTTAACATAATTGAATTTCATGCATAGAGGTATGCATAAAAGATAAATATTTTATTATAAAAGTGTTACTTTTAACATAATTGAATTTCATACATAGAGGTATGCATAAAAGATGAATATTTTATTATTTTATTATAAAACTGTAAAGAAAAAATAATAATTATTTTATTATAAAAAGTTGTTTTCATCATATTGAATTTCGTGCATAGAAATGAAAAAAATAAATAAATTATTATTTTATTATAAAAATACTACAAAAAAATGATTATTTTATTATAAAAGTGTTACTTTTATCACAATTGAAATTGTTGCATAGAGGTATGCATTAAAAAAATGAGTTAGGATGTGATAAGAGGTGTATGAGATGTGATAAGAGGTGTATGAGATGTGATAAGATGAGATAAGATGCATATGAGATGAGTTAGGATGTGATAAGAGGAGTTAGGATGTGATAAGAGATGTATAAGATGTGATAAGAGGTGTATGAGATGTGATAAGATGAGATAAGATGCATATGAGATGAGTTAGGATGTGATAAGAGGAGTTAGGATGTGATAAGAGGTGTATGAGATGTGATAAGATGAGATAAGATGCATATGAGATGAGTTAGGATGTGATAAGATGAGTTAAGATGTGATAAGATGAGTTAAGATGTGATAGGAAGTGTATGAGATGTGATAAGATGAGACAAGATGTATATGAGATGAGTTAACATGTGATAAGATGAGTTAAGATGTGATACAATGTGTATGGAATGAGATAAGAAGTGTATGTGATGAGATAAGATGAATATGGGTTATGATAGGGTGAGAATGCATGTGATGAAAAAGAATAGATGTGAAGGCGTATGGGGTTATATGAATGTGGAAATGGATCTAGATGTGGATATATGGATGTGAATGTGGATGTGGATGTGGATGTATGGATGTATATGTGGATGTGTATGTATGGATGTATGCATGTAGATGTAGATGTATGCATGTAGATGTGTATGTATGGATGTATGTATGTGGATGTGGATGTATGAGTAAGAATGTAAAAATGGATGTATGCATGGATGGGTATGAAGAATAATGAAGGTGAATGTGTATGGAAAATAATGTGTTGTTGATATGAATGAATGGATGAGAATGAGTACATATGAAGAAAATGTGGAATAAGTAATGTGGATTGAGAAGGGATAATGTGGAAAGATGGAGTTCGATATAAAAACTGTATTTTGTGACTATTTGTAAATGACTGTTTTATGTCAAGAATGCTGGGAAAGCATTTTGACCGTCTTGTGATCAAGGTCGTGGAGACCTAACTGATAAAGTTGCAACTGCTGACGGAGATTCAATGGAGGACGTCTCGCACAAGCAGCAAGGTCGGCCGAGGTCTTGACCAGCCTCGGTGCGATTAAAATGGTGAGCTTCCGGTACGATGGATGAGGGGCCAAGGAAGCGGCCTATGAGTGAAGCGCTAGGTCACCTGCGCGAAGGATCCTAGAGGGTGCTGACCATACGGTGCTCGGGCTCTGGGTTGCCCAGGATACCCACGCGTGCGTCGAGGAAGATATTGGAACAAGGAGTAAGAGTTGTTTTCTGAAATCAGGCATGGATCTGGTTGATTGACCTTGCTGGTCTTCAATGGATGAGTCCATGGCTCTTTATATGGATCTGTTGGTTGATCTTGCTGATCTTCAACGAGAGTCCATCTTGATAAGTGATTATATTGCCGAGTATTATGGGCTAGGAACTAGGAAACGGCCCCTGAGTGGACAGGTGTGGTGAGCGTCCTAGTTGCCAATGATGCCATAGATACTTTGATGAAGGAATGATGGGAAAATTAAGAATCAACTGGATAAATTGGAAGATGGTGATCAGTGATACTATGGTTTTATTAAAGGATTATTTTAAACTGGTTGAATCTGTGAAAAGGATTTTTTTAAACTGGTTTTATTAAAGGATTTTTTTAAACTGGTTTTATTAAAGGATTGTTTTAAACTGGTTGAATCTGTGAAAAGGCAATTTCATATTGGGTGTGTGAGTGGTGTGACTAGTTTTATTTTTGCATGAACATCCGGCTAGGGGGCCTTGGAACTCTTTTCCTTGGTACCCGGGACAAAACCTAACCAAATTCTTAATTGGATCCCATCACTACAGTGGTTGGGCGGTTGGCTAACCCATGGGACTGGATGGGGTTAGGTTGGACTGATGGATCCGTAAATCGAGACTCAAATTCTGTTACTACGATAGATAAAACAAGTCCCGGATAGTAATTGTTCTATGGATAGGAATCAACGGCTGTGCCTCTTGATGGGGAAAAAAGCATTGATCCCAATGATCCAAGTGCAAGTTTCTTCCTTGATCTGACCAAATATCTTTATAGATGCAGTCGGATCTGTTTGATCAGTAAGGGTTTGACTACGTTAGAGTAAAAGTTTTCCTGGTGGAATCACCCGTGCTTTCCGGTAAAGGATGTTTTTTCGGGTTCGGTTTTGGAACAACCGACGGATTAGTCTCTTATCCGGATATCCGTGGGTGAGGCCCCGAATGTGGGACCCCTGTCCCGCGCGAGAAGTGCTACTTCCACTGCCAGTATCCTGAATCCGTTGCTCGGTGGGAACAGGGATCTTAGAGTTGGTATCAGAGCAAATTGGCTAATAAAGATCAACTGAGAAACCAAAAATGTCAAAAATTTATCAAGAAGCACAAAAAGGTTGTAATTGTGTGATATAATTCATACAATTTGATATTCAAACTGAAATTCATAATTTGGTAATTGGGTCTTCAGATGGAAGTACCGCAATTATATAGAATCCCTGACTTGCTTGAGGCCTAGACATGATGGTATTTACCTTATAATTCCAAGGGCCGTGACTACCCGTATGTATGGAGAGTATACTGCAGCTCTTTACTGGCAGTATATACGAGTAAATCTAAGACTTGAAATTATAAGCGTTAATGCTATCCAGATGATGAATTCGAATGTGGTTGATATGATTTTTAATTCTGTTTGGAAACTGATGAAATTGATTTGGATTCTGATTGAAAAATGACGATTTCTGAAATTTAGATAAAATGTAATAAGCTAAGCGAAACCACAATGAGGATGAATGGGACGACTCCCTGTGATGATATTCATAACTGGAATGATGATAATGATTTCAGCAAATCACTATGAGATTAGTGGATTGTGCTATCGAATTACTATGGTTAACACTTGACTCGGTAGATCAAGTTAAGGGATGACAAATTGAGAACTTGCTTAACTGAAATTTCCGTGGAGGAATGTTCAGAAGGGAATTTTTCGGTTTAAGGGACCATTATCGTGTTAAAGATATGAATGATATGATTTGAATGAATTATAAGTTCTATTTAAGGGATAATTTTCCCCGTATTTGGTTGGGTTGACCAGAATATAAGGAACCCCAGAATAAATTGGATCTTAAGAAAAAGAGTTATCCTCTACTTTGCGAGATGAGGACATCTCGCACTTTTCAAGTGGGTTAGAATGTAAGATTCTTCCCCCAGTCTTCGGGGTATACAGGAGTAAGAACCTCCCTTTCTGATCTTATAATTATTCTCTCTCTAAATTAAAAGAAAGATTTTGTTTAAAAAAGGAAGAACCTTTCACCAGATTACTTCTCAAGAGTCCCACCTGTTTTAAGGATTCAGAACAATGAGTTCAGAAGTAAAAATCAGTGTTTTGGATACCAAGGTTTTGGTTTTCATTCGAGTACGACCCAAAAGAAGTTCTTTATCTCTTGGGGAGTATAAGAAGTTATCCCCCAGATATTGTGGGCCTTATATCTGAATTCAATGAAAGTAGGTGACTTAGCCTACGAACTTCTTTTATCCCCTCATCTCAAAGTTCTTAATGTATTTCATAGAAATATGTGCCAAACCCAAATCATGGAAAGACGGTAAAACTTCAGTGGCAAGTTACCGTTGGCTTCTAAGTTACGCTAGCTCCTTCCTTTATATAAGTCGTAACTTTTACTTATCGCTCACAGTAATCTTACTTCCATCGATCTCCCTTCTTCTTAATCTCCTTCATGGCTTGGCAACAGGAATTAGTTTTATCCATGATGATTTCTCACCTTCAAGACGCAAGAGAGTCTGTGAAGAAAGACTTTATACAACAGTATGAGCACTCACTTTTTCCTCACCTAGGAACTTCTCTAGCTCAGACCAAATGGCGGACCTATCAAAACATAACTAGGGTAACACCCTGGGATCAGCAGCACTTTCGTAACAATGTCCGCTTGGCCATGGTTATTGAAGCCTTGGGTTTGGGTCCCCAATAGTACTGCGTCATGAGATCAAGGCATCTTGGGTTTTCTGAGCGGGTCTTCTTATTGGCGTGTTTTCTTCCTCATCAGAAGATATGCCTTTACCCTATTTTTGGCTTGCCTCTCAGAGGTCCTTTTGTTAGATCACCTCATACCACTGAGATAGGTGCGGCAATAACCAACAGAATCATTCCCATAGATGAGTTACCCTATACTTGTGCAGCTTGTGAGTGCTGCTTTTGTGACCATATGATGGACGGGCTTATGGAAGTGTACAGAGTTCTTCTATCTGTACTGTATAAGTTCCGAGAATGAATAAAGTTTAAATCTTGTTCTTATTTTGAATCTTGCTCTCTTTAAGACTTTTCTTGGTGGTTAATCTTGATTAAAAATTTTCTCTAAGTCTCATATTCGTGCATCTTGCGAAATTATCCCAGTTTGCGAGATGAGGACATCTCGCATTTTTTAAGTGGGGTAGAATGTAAGATTCCTCCCCCAACCCCTTTTTGATGTCTAGTATTTTCCCCTGTAATCAATCCCTCTTCAGAAATATAAAGACCTTGTTTCTAACTATTTTAACCTAGAGAGAGAAAATATTCTAGAGAGAGAATATTCAGATTTTGAATATTTTTGGATAGAAAAATATCTCACCTTATTAAAATGAATTCCCCTGAAACAGAAATTCAGAAAGAATTTTTCAATGTGCAATTGGAATTAATTGGAAATAGGTATAAAGGACCTTAGTCTAAGAGTCCTAGATTTTTAGAAACTTTTGGATTATGGTCCAATTAAGGTTCCTATGGGCCAATAGCATCAATCCATGTGTAGGGAGGAGATAAATCCTATTTGTAAAAGAAGATACCCAAAAATGAGTAAATGCTCACATAAGATGAAGAGTTGAAAATGTACAAGGTTTATTAGTAAAAAACTATGAGTAATATAAAAAAATGAGATAAATTGGGTATCCAAAAATGAGTAAATGCTTACATAAGATGAAGAGTTGAAAATGTACAAGGTTTATTAGTAAAAAACTATGAGCAATATTAAAAATATGAGATATTTTGGGTATCCAAAAATGAGTAAATGCTCACACAAGATGAAGAGTTGAAAATGTACAAGGTTTATTAGTAAAAAACTATGAGCAATATTAAAAATATGAGATATTTTGGGTATCAAAAAATGAGTAAATACTCACATAAGATGAAGAGTTGAAAATGTACAAGGTTTATTAGTAAAAAACTATGAGCAATATTAAAAATATGAGATATTTTGGGTATAGTGATTCCATTTTGACACATATGTAAGGAAGGGGAGTTCTTTAAAGGAGGTGCATATTTCACATAAGATGAAGAGTTGAAAATGTACAAGGTTTATTAGTAAAAAACTATGAGCAATATTAAAAATATGAGATATTTTGGGTATAATGATTCCATTTTGACACATATGTAAGGAAGGGGAGTTCTTTAAAGGAGGTGCATAATTCACATACTTGAATGAGTTTTAAACTCATAAAAATTGAGATATTTCATCTCTCCTCTCTCCTCATTCAAGTCTAGTTCCAAAAAGTTAGCTTAAATTCCCCTAAAAATGGTCAAAAAGTGACCAAACTGACTTGGAAAATTCTAGAATCAGTTTGTTTGGTTAGGAGCTCAATTTTTCCTATAAATAGAAGCCTCCCCCTTGTTGAAAAATATAGTGTCTTATGCATTGTTACTCTACTCCACCTAAGCCAAGAACTGTGAATTCTTTAATAATTCACTAGTTTTTGACACTTCCCTCTTTCTTTAATTCCCATTGGTGGCTCCATCAACATACTACCATGAACAAAGAATCAAGCAAATTATAAGGTAAGTATAGTGAATTTTGATCTTTTCTATAATTTCTCAATGACTCTCTCTTCTCAACCCCTCTCAAGCTTGAGAAGCTTAATTGGTATGGTTTTTGAATGCTATTGAAGTAAATTGATTAATGATAGTAAAGAATTTCATAAATTTCCATTTATGTTTAATTCTAATGGTTTTTTCTCTCTCTCACTTAAGGAATGGTCATACTCATGACCCACTCTCAATCCAAATGAAACTTTTCATAAAGCTTTTCCTTAATCCAAGATGAATCTATACTTAAGAATAAATTAATAGTTTTTTTAATCTATGCTTTTAGTTTATGTATTCTATGTCTATTTTTTATTCAATCCATTAAGGGTTAATGATCCAATTAGGGATCATTCTAATCATTTCCTTAAAGATAAGCCTTATCTTTTTAAATAATTGAGACTTATCACTTATAGTAGCGGAGCTATGGTAAAATTTTATAAAAATTTACACATAAAATAATTTCATTCAAAGCATGAAAAGAGGATTTCCTACCATATTCTAGAATTATCATCCTAGATTAATTGAAAGAAATTCATTAGAATCATGAGAAAATTGAATTTTTATATTATGCATAAAGGTTAAATTTTTATATCAAAAGTATTACTTTTATCATTTTTATTTTCATGCATAGAAGTATGCATAATGGATAAAATTTTATATCAAAAGTATTACTTTTAGCATAATTAAATTTCATGCATAGAGGTATGCATAAAAGATAAATATTTTATTATAAAAGTGTTACTTTTAACATAATTGAATTTCATGCATAGAGGTATGCATAAAAGATAAATATTTTATTATAAAAGTGTTACTTTTAACATAATTGAATTTCATACATAGAGGTATGCATAAAAGATGAATATTTTATTATTTTATTATAAAACTATAAAGAAAAATAATAATTATTTTATTATAAAAAGTTATTTTCATCATATTGAATTTCGTGCATAGAAATGAAAAAAAATAAATAAATTATTATTTTATTATAAAAATACTATCAAAAAAATAATTATTTTATTATAAAAGTGTTACTTTTATCACAATTGAAATTCTTGCATGGAGGTATGCATTAAAAAAATGAGTTAGGATGTGATAACAGGTGTATGAGATGTGATAAGAGGTGTATGAGATGTGATAAGATGAGATAAGATGCATATGAGATGAGTTAGGATGTGATAAGAGGAGTTAGGATGTGATAAGAGGTGTATAAGATGTGATAAGAGGTGTATGAGATGTGATAAGATGAGATAAGATGCATATGAGATGAGTTAGGATGTGATAAGAGGAGTTAGGATGTGATAAGAGGTGTATGAGATGTGATAAGATGAGATAAGATGCATATGAGATGAGTTAGGATGTGATAAGATGAGTTAAGATGTGATAAGATGAGTTAAGATGTGATAGGAAGTGTATGAGATGTGATAAGATGAGACAAGATGTATATGAGATGAGTTAACATGTGATAAGATGAGTTAAGATGTGATAAAATGTGTATGGAATGAGATAAGAAGTGTATGTGATGAGATAAGATGAATATGGGTAGTGATAGGGTGAGAATGGATGTGATGAAAAAGAATAGATGTGAAGGCGTATGGGGTTATATGAATGTGGAAATGGATCTAGATGTGGATGTATGGATGTGAATGTGGATGTGGATGTGGATGTATGGATGTGAATGTGGATGTGTATGTATGGATGTATGCATGTAGATGTAGATGTATGCATGTAGATGTGTATGTATGGATGTATGTATGTGGATGTGGATGTATGAGTAAGAATGTAAAAATGGATGTATGCATGGATGGATATGAAGAATAATGAAGGTGAATGTGTATGGGAAATAATGTGTCGTTGATATGAATGAATGGATGAGAATGAGTACATATGAAGGGAATGTGGAATAAGTAATGTGGATTGAGAAGGGATAATGTGGAAAGATGGAGTTCGATATAAAAACTGTATTTTGTGACTGTTTGTAAATGACTGTTTTATGTCAAGAATGCTGGGAAAGCATTTTGACCGTCTTGTGATCAAGGTCGTGGAGACCTAACTGATAAAGTTGCAACTACTGAGGACGGAGAGTCAATGGAGGACGTCTCGCGCAGCAAGGTCGGCCGAGGTCTTGACCAGCCTCGGTGCGATTAAAATGGTGAGCTTCCGTGGTACGGTGGATGAGGGGCCAAGGAAGCGGCCTATGAGTGAAGCGCTAGGTCACCTGCGAAGGATCCTAGAGGGTGCTGACCATACGGTGCTCGGGCTCTGGGTCGCCCAGGATACCCACGCGTGCGTCGAGGAAGATATTGGAACAAGGAGTAAGAGTTGTTTTCTGAAATCGGGCATGGATCTGGTTGATTGACCTTGCTGGTCTTCAATGGATAAGTCCATGGATCTTTATATGGATCTGTTGGTTGATCTTGCTGATCTTCAACGAGAGTCCATCTTGATAAGTGATTATATTGCCGAGTATTATGGGCTAGGAACTAGGAAACGGCCCCTGAGTGGACAGGTGGTGAGCGTCCTAGTTGCCAATGATGCCATAGATACTCTGATGAAGGAATGATGGGAAAATTAAGAATCAACCGGATAAATTGGAAGATGGTGATCAGTGATACTATGGTTTTATTAAAGGATTGTTTTAAACTGGTTGAATCTATGAAAAGGCAATTTCATATTGGGTGTGTGAGTGGTGTGACTAGTTTTATTTTTGCATGAACATCCGGCTAGGGGGCCTTGGAACTCTTTTCCTTGGTACCCGGGACAAAATCTAACCAAATTCTTAATTGGATCCCATCACTACAGTGGTTGGGCGGTTGGCTAAACCATGGGACTGGATAGGCTGGACTAATGGATCCGTAAATCGAGACTCAAATTCTGTTACTACGATAGATAAAACAAGTCCCGGATAGTAATTGTTCTATGGATAGGAATCAACGGCTGTGCCTCTTGATGGGGAAAAAAGCATTGATCATCCCAATGATCCAAGTGCAAGTTTCTTCCTTGATCTGACCAAATATCTTTATAGATGCAGTCAGATCTGTTTGATCAGTAAGGGTTTGACTACGTTACAGTAAAAGTTTTCCTGGTGGAATCACCCGTGCTTTCCGGTAAAGGATGTTTTTTCGGGTTTGGTTTTGGAACAACCGATGGATTAGTCTCTTATCCGGATATCCGTGGGTGAGGCCCCGAATGTGGGATCCCTATCCCGCGCGAGAAGTGCTACTTCCACTGCCAGTATCCTGAATTCGTTGCTCGGTGGGAACAGGGATCTTACAGAGTTGCTCTAATTTGCTTTGTTTTTGCCTGAATCACCTGCAATCCGCTCAAGGATGTTTAGAATACCTTACCCGATAGGCTAAGCTCTCAGATCTGATAGTATTCGGTGTGCTCCAAGCTTCACAGCTTTAATGGCAAGCTTCACAGCTTCTTCTCCCTCTTCTCTCACTCACTCATAAACCCTAATAGACAGCACAAGGCTGATACCATGTTGAAAAAGCGGTAGAGGGAGAGGAGACACACACACAGGAGCAAACCCTAATGTATATTGCAAACCCTAACCATAGAGGGAAGCCATCTCCCTTTACACACAATGCATAAAGCCATAATCCATAATACACACAACACACTATGAGTTGTGTCCACACACCTCTAACCCTAGCTAATGTCCACACACTATGACGAGCTGGACGCGGTCATTTATGTCTCACACGTGTTCCTACCTAACATGCGAGCACATAACATAGCTGGCTCACACTCACATCGAGCTTGAATCTCAACATGAATCTCAACATGAATGTGAACGCGGATGTGAATGTATGATATAGATGTATGGATGTGAATGTGGATGTGGATGTGGAAGTAGGGATGTAGATGCGGATGTGGATGTATGAATGAAGATGTGAAAATGAATGTGAATGTGGATGTGGATGTATGAATGTGGAATGTGGATGTGGATGTATGAATGTGGAATGTGGATATGGATATATGGGTGTGAATGTGAATGTGGATGTATGGATGTAGATGTGAATGCGGATGTACGAATGTGGATGTGTAGGTGGAATAATGAATACAAAAATGAATATGAATGGATATGAAGTCGATATGAGCGAATGGATGAGATGAGATGTCATGTGAATCAGAATGTGAATGAATAATATAAGATCTGAACGAATGAGACGTAATGTAAATTAAGAAAGATAGGAATGGATGTTATGTGAAGTGAATGAATCTGATGTGATGGGATTGAAAATAATGTATCTAGTCAAGAATGGATACACATATGATTTGGATTTGGATTAAGTAATATGGATTGATGTGGAATACTCTGGAAAGATGTGAGTTCATTATAGAAACTGTATTTGTGAACTGTTTGTAAATGACTGTTTTATGCCAAGAATGCTAGAGAAGCATTTTGACCATCTTGAGAATGTGGTCGTGGAGTTGATAAAGTTGCAACTGCTGAGACGGAGAGTCAATGGAGGACGTCTCGTGTAGCAAGGTCGTCCGAGGTCTTGACTAGCCTTGGTTTGATTTAAATGGTGAGCTTCCGGTACGGTGGATAAGGGACCAAGGAAGCGGCCGATGAGTGAAGTGCTAGGTGACCTGCGAAGGATCCTAGAGGGTGCTGACCATATGGTGCTCGGGCTCTGAGTCGCCGAAGATACCCACATGTGCGTCGTGGAAGATATTAAAACAAGAAGTAAGAGTTATTTTCTGAAACCGGGCATGGATCTAGTTGATTGACCTTGCTGGTCCTCAACGGATGAGTCCATGGCTCTTTTATATCGATCTGTTGGTTGATCTTGCTGATCTTCCACGGAGATTCCATTTTGTTATGTGAATATATTGCCGGTTACTATGAGCTAGGAACTATCGAAAAGGCCCCTGAGTGAACAGGTGGTGAGCGTTCTGGTTGCCAATGATGCCATAAGTACACCGATGAATGAATGATTGGAAATATGGATTCAACCAGAGAATTTGAGGATTGTGATCAGTGAAAAAATGGTTTTATTAAAGGATTGTTTTAAAGTTAGCTGATGTTGAGAAAAAGGCAATTTCATATTGGGTGTGTAAGTGGTGTGACTAGTTTTATGTTTGCATGAACTTCCGGCTAGGGGGCCTGGGAACTCTTTTCCCTGGTACCCGGGACAAAACCTAACCAAATTCCTAATTGGATCCCATCACTATAGTGGTTGGGCGGTTGGCTAACCAATGGGACTGGATGGGGTTAGTAGGCTGGACTGATGAATCTGTAAATCGAGACTCAATTTCTGCTTAGTTCGATAGATAAAGTAAATCCCAGACAAAAATTATTCTATGGTGGAAAAGAATCAACGGCTGTGCCTTTCAATGAGGAAAAAAGTGTTGGTCTCTATGATCCAAGTGCAATCTGTCCCTTGATCTGACTATGGAACTTACGAGTTTGGTCAGAGCAATTCATTTCAGTTAGTTAAGGCTTTTGACTACGTTAGGAAAAAATTATCCTGGTGGAATCGCCCGTGCTTTCCGGGCAAAGGAAGTTTTTTCGGGTTTGGTTTTGGAAAAACCGATGGATTAGTCTCTTGTCCGGATATCCGTGGGCGAGGCCCCGAGTGTGGGACCCTGCCCTACGCAAGAAGTGCTACTTCCACTGCTAGCACCCAAAATCCATTGCGCAGTGGGGACGGGGATCTTACAGTTGGTATCAGAGCTATTTGGCTAATGAGGATCAGTCGAGAAGCCAAATATGTCAAAAATTTATCAAGAGGCACTAAAAGGTTGTAATTGTGTGATAAAATTCATACAATTTGATATTCAAACTGGAATTTATAAATTGGTAATTGGGTCTTCAGATGGAAGTACCGCAATTGCATGGAATCCCTGACTTGCTTGAGGCCTAGCACCTTCTTTAAAGAACTCCCCTTCCTTACATATGTGTCAAAATTTTATTGCTCATAGTTTTTTTTCTAATAAACCTTGTACATTTTCAACTCTTCATCTTATGTGAAATATGCACCTTCTTTAAAGAACTCTCCTTCCTTACATATGTGTCAAAATTTTATTGTTCATAGTTTTTTACTAATAAACCTTGTACATTTTCAACTCTTCATCTTATGTGAGCATTTACTCAATTTTTGGGTATCTTCTTTTACAATTTAGATTTATCTCCTCCCTACACATGGATTGATGCTATTGGCCCATAGAACCTTAATTGGATCATAATCCAAAAATTTCTGAAAATGTAGACCCTTAGACTAAGGTTCTTTATACCTATTTCCAATTAATTCCAATTGCACATTGGAAAATTCTTTTTGAATTTCTGTTTCAGGGAAACTTATTTTAATAAGATGAGTTATTTTTCTATCCAAAAATATTCATAATCTGAATATTCTCTCTCTAGAATAATTTTCTCTCTCTAGGCTAAAACAGTTAGAAACAAGGTCTTTATATTTCTAAAGAGGGATTGATTACAGGGGAAGATACTAGACATCAAAAAGGGATGGGGGAGGAATCTTACAGGACCAATAAGATTCTTCCAAATGTAGAAATGAAGAAATGAAAGGAAAATCTCCCAAAAATGAGTAAATACTCACATAAGATGAAGAGTTGACTAAGGACAAGGTTAATAGTTAAAAAAGAGAGATATTTAGAAGTAATGATGCATTTTTGACACCTCTGCATGGGGGAATTCCCCTCATTCAAGGAGGCACCTATTTCACATGCTTGAATGAGTTTTAAACTCCCAAATAATGAGATATTTTCATCTCTCCTCTCTCCTATTTCAACTAGATCCAAAAAGTGAGCAAAACTGACCTAAAAATGGTCAAAAATTGACCAAACTGATCTGAAAAATTCTAGAATCAGTTTGCTTGGTTAAAGGCTCACTTTTTCCTATAAATAGAAGCCCTCCCCTTTGTTGAAACTTAATAGTGTTTTGCACTATTACCCTGTCTCTCCCAAGTGCCAAAAACAGTGAATTGTATTTATAATTTATTAGTTTTTGACCTTCCTTCTTCTAGAAGATTAGTGGCCACTCTTGTCTCAAACAAGAGTTGAACCCTCAAACCAATTAGCCCTCAAACCAATTAGCCAAAGGAAAGCTCTCAAATTATCTATGTAAGTTGGAGATTCTTCTCTTTTCCATTCATTTTATGATTTTTATGGTTTTCTTTATGATTTTTGTCTTCTCTACATTACAAATGATGTTATGCCTCATTACAAAAGGCATTCCCCTCTCTTCTCTAGTAAATCCAACCATTCTTTATCCTAGATGAATGATTAATGAATAAAATCAAGTTTTTCATAATGTTTCTCTTAAATAAGTAGAAAAATGTTACTTTAGAATGATTTAAATACTCTTGATGCATTTCTAATTAATTTTAGAGACTTAAAATTGAAAAATGGTCAGCCATACAAAGGAGGTTATGGCAAAATTTCTCAAAAATTTGAAAATAAGTATTATCTTTCATTATTCTAAAAGCGTAATCCTTATGATTTCTATATTCTAAAGTGTCATTTTCATGCATAGAAGATGCATTTTGATTATTTGTATAAAAGAAATTTATTTCTATTATAAAAGTATTGCTTTCATTATTATTGATTTTTATGCATAAAAGTATGGATAAAAGATTATTTTTTTAATTATAAAAGTGTTACTTTTATCATATTTGATTTTCATGCATAGAAGTATGCATAAAAGATTATTTTTTAATTATAAAAGTGTTACTTTTATCATATTTGATTTTCATGCATAGAAGTATGCATAAAAGATTACTTTTTTTAATTATAAAAGTTTTACTTTTATCATATTTGATTTTCATGCATAGAAGTATGCATAAAAGATTACTTTTTTTTATTATAAAAGTGTTACTTTTATCATATTTGATTTTCATGCATAGAAGTATGCATAAAAGATTATTTTTTTATTATAAAAGTGTTACTTTTATCATATTTGATTTTCATGCATAAAAGTATGCATAAAATATTATTTTTTTACTATAAAAGTGTTACTTTTATCATAAATAAATTTATGCATAAATTAGATGCATAAAAGAAATTCTTTTATATTAAAAGAGTGATTTTCATCATAAATGATTGTTATAGATAGAAGATATTTTTTTATATTAAAAGTGTGATTTTCATCATAAAAGATTTTTATGCATAAACATATGCATAGAAGATATTTTTTTATATTAAAAGTGTGATTTTCATCATAAAAGATTTTTATGCATAGAAGATATTTTTTTATATATTAAAAGTGTGATTTTTATCATAAAAGATTTTTATGCATAGAATATATTTTTTTATATTAAAAGTGTGATTTTCATCATAAAAGATTTTTATGCATAGAAGATATTTTTTATATATTAAAAGTGTGATTTTCATCATAAAAGATTTTTATGCATAGAAGATATTTTTTATATATTAAAAGTGTGATTTTCATCATAAAAGATTTTTATGCATAAACATATGCATAGAAGATATTTTTTATATTAAAAGTGTGATTTTCATCATAAAAGATTTTTATGCATAAACATATGTATAGAAGATATATATTTTTTTATATTAAAAGTGTGATTTTCATCATAAAAGATTTTTATGCATAAACATATGCATAGGAGATATTTTTTTAATATTAAAAGTGTGATTTTCATCATAAAAGATTTTTATGCGTAAACATATGCATAGAAGATATATTTTTTATATTAAAAGTGTGATTTTCATCATAAAAGATTTTTATGCATAAACATATATGCATAGAAGATATTTTTTTATATTAAAAGTGTGATTTTCATCATAAAAGATTTTTATGCATAAACATATGCATAGAAGATATATTTTCTATATTAAAAGTGTGATTTTCATCATAAAAGATTTTTATGCATAAACATATGCATAGAAGATATTTTTTTATATTAAAAGTGTGATTTTCATCATAAAAGATTTTTATGCATAAACATATGCATAGAAGATATTTTTATGTATATTAAAAATGTGATTTTCATCATAAATGGATTTATGCATAAATTAGATGCATAAGAGAAAATCTTATATTCTAAAAGTGTAATTCCTACTAAATTGGATTTATGCATGGAAAGATACATAAAGAATTTATTTTAATCCAAAAGTGTCATTCTCATTTAAAAGTAATTTATGCATAGGAAGATGCATAAAAGATTTATTTTTATTTCAAAAATGTTATTCTCCTTAAAATGGAATTCATGCATAAATAGATGCGTAAAGAAATCTTAAATCAAAAATAAGAATTCTCTTGTATTCTATAAATAGATATGAGGATGTGAAACGAATCAGATAGATGAAAATGAACGAGGAATAGATGGAGATGTATGAATGTGGATGTATGAATGTGAACGCGGATGTGAATGTATGATATAGATGTATGGATGTGAATGTGGATGTGGACATGGATGTATGAATGTGAACGTGGATGTGAATGTATGATATAGATGTATGGATGTGAATGTGGATGTGGATGTGGATGTGGATGTATGGATGTAGATGCGGATGTGGATGTATGAATCTTCGAAGATGTGAAAATGGATGTATGAATGTGAATGTGGATGTGGATGTATGAATTTGGAATGTGAATATGGATGTATGAATGTGGAATGTGGATATGGATATATGGGTGTGAATGTGAATGTGGATGTATGGATGTAGATGTGAATGCGGATATACGAATGTGGATGTGTAGGTGGAATAATGAATACAAAAATGAATGTGAATGGATATGAAGTCGATATGAGCGAATGGATGAGATGAGATGTCATGTGAATCAGAATGTGAATGAATAATATAAGATCTGAAGAACGAATGAGACGTAATGTAAATTAAGAAAGATAGGAATGGATGTTATGTGAAGTGAATGAATCTGATGTGATGGGATGGAAAATGATGTAGCTGGTCAAGAATGGATACACATGATTTGGATTTGGATTAAGTAATATGGATTTATGTGGAACAATCTGGAAAGATGTGAGTTCATTATAGAAACTGTATTTGTGAACTGTTTGTAAATGACTGTTTTATGTCAAGAATGCTGGAGAAGCATTTTGACTGTCTTGAAAATGTGGTCGTGGAGACCTACTTGATAAAGTTGCAACTGCTAATGGAGAGTCAATGGAGGATGTCTCGCATGTAGCAAGGTCGGCCGAGGTCTTGACCAGCGATTTAAATGGTGAGCTTTCGGTACGGTGGATGAGGGACCAAGGAAGCGGCCTATGAGGGAAGCGCTAGGTGACCTGCGAAGGATCCTGTTAGCTGGTCAAGAATGGATACACATGATTTGGATTTGGATTAAGTAATATGGATTGATGTGGAACAATCTGGAAAGATGTGAGTTCATTATAGAAACTGTATTTGTGAACTGTTTGTAAATGACTGTTTTATGTCAAGAATGCTGGAGAAGCATTTTGACTATCTTGAGAATGTGGTCGTGGAGACCTACTTGATAAAGTTGCAACTGCTAATGGAGAGTCAATGGAGAACGTCTCGCATGTAGCAAGGTCGGCCGAGGTCTTGACCAGCCTCGGTTCGATTTAAATGGTGAGCTTTCAGTACGGTGGATGAGGGACCAAGGAAGCGGCCTATGAGTGAAGCGCTAGGTGACCTGCGAAGGATCCTAGAGGGTGCTGACCATACGGTGCTCGGGCTCTGGGTCGCCAAAGATACCCTTACGTGCATCATGGAAGATATTGGAACAAGAAGTAAGAGTTGTTTTGTGAAACCGGGCATGGATCTGGTTGATTGACCTTGCTGGTCCTCAAACGGATGAGTCCATGGCTCTTTTATATGGATCTATTGGTTGATCTTGCTGATCTTCCGCGGAGATTCCATTTTGTTATGTGAATATATTGCCGGTTACTATGAGCTAGGAACTATCAAAAAGGCCGCTGAGTGAACAGGTGGTGAGCATTTTGGTTGCCAATGATGCCATAAGTACACCGATGAATGAATGATTGGAAATATGGATTCAACCAGAGAATTTGAGGATTGTGATCAGTGACAAAATGGTTTCATCAAAGGATTGTTTTAAAGTTAGCTGATGCTGAGAAAAAGGCAATTTCATATATTGGGTGTGTAAGTGGTGTGACTAGTTTTATGTTTGCATGAACTTTCGGCTAGGGGGCCTGGGAACTCTTTTCCCTGGTACCCGGGACAAAACCTAACCAAATTCCTAATTGGATCCCATCACTATAGTGGTTGGGCAGTTGGCTAACCCATGGGACTGGATGGGGTTAGGCTAGCGTTGGTCTCTATGATCCAAGTGCAATCTGTCCCTTGATCTGACTATGGAACTTATGAGTTCGGTCAGATTAGTTCAGTTCAGTTAATTAAGGCTTTTGACTACGTTAGGGGAAAAATATCCTAGTAGAATTGCCCGTGCTTTCCGGGCAAAGGAAGTTTTTCCAGGTTCAGTTTTGGAAAAACCGATGGATTAGTCTCTTGTCTGGATATTCGTGGGGGCGAGGCCCCAAGTGTGGGACCCTGCCCCGCGCAAGAAGTACTACTTCCGCTGCTAGCACCCAGAATCCATTGCGCGGTGGGGACGGGGATCTTACAACCTCCCAAATCTGACCATTGTAGGAGTGGAGCCAACGCAGAAGAGGAGAAGCAGACTCGGGGGAGGACAACCCAAGCTATATCAAGTGAGGAGAAAGCACTCTTCTCGAGAGGACAAGGATCAAGGACTAGAGAAGGAGCAAGGACAAAGGCCTACCATCATAGTGGTGAAATCGATCACATAGAAAAGGATTGCTGGCATGAAAAGGGAGCCGAAGAAGCCAATGTAATGATGAAGAAGGAAGACAATGTGATGAGGCCTCCCAAGATGGAGGCAACACCGAGCATCTTTTCTAGATGATATGAGGAGCATGGCTCCTTCCACCTAGTTATAACCCCACTCTCCCGATGTGTAAAATGTCAAGACCAAGCCAACATTGTAGCTCATAGAGCAACCTAGATGGACCGCGCCAACCATATGAGTATGGAGTGTAGGAGGCCAGGCACATGGAAAGTCCAAGGAGGCACGTGGCACAAGGGTGCACATATGTATCTTGTGAGTAGGGAGCTCCATGAGAGCTATAAAAGGGTGTACTTGCATCAACTCCAATGGAATGCGGCTATGATGGTGTACTTCTTAATTGTTGTCATTATCTTGGTACTGGTTTAATCTTATTCTGTGTATTATCTTAATCGCGATATGCTTAATCATGTTTTCATATAGTTCTGATCCACCTTGAGCTTAATCATGCTTGATTTCCTAATAGAGTATTTGTAATGTATGACCATAAGTTCACTCAACAAGAACTTGATTACGTTATTGATAAAGTGGGTTCCTCTATGGCTTACTAGTTTAAGTGGATATCCAAATCTAGTAACTATATTCTCGTAAAGGAATTTGGTTGTTGCCTGTGTAGCATCACCCTTTTGGGTCACATGGGCCTCTACCCGCTTGAAACAACAGTATGTGAGAGAGGTAGAGACCGTGATGAATCACGCTTGAGTGTACCGCGGACTAATAGTCTAATAAAGTCGATTCCCCCCTTTTCAAATGGTTGAAGAGACACTACAAGGTGGGGCATTTTATCACGGCGGTTATGAATACTAGCAAATCACTGACATTCATCGTAGCCTTTTACAAATTCAACCGCCTCTCCAAATAGTGTGGATCACCACAAGCTTACCAAGTAGAACTTTTTTAGCATGTAGTGTCTGCCGAAGAAGCCAATGTAATGACAAAGAAGGAAGACAATGTGATGAGGCCTCCCAAGATGGAGGCAACACCGAGCATTTTTCCTAGATGTATGAGGAGCATGGCTCCTTACACCTAGTTATAACCCCACTCTCCCGATGTGTAAAATTTCAAGACCAAGCCAACATTGTAGCTCATAGAGCAACCTAGACAGACCGCACCAAACATATGAGTATGGAGTGTAGGAGGCCAGGTCAAAGCTAGGTGTTAAGACTCTCATCACATTGAGGGGAGGTGTTGAGAAATGCAATGTGTCAGGGTGAAACATGCGTAGAAGAGCAAGGAGAGAATCATACATATTATAAAAGGAATAGACTTAGGGAACATTGGCAAAGGTTGATTTGTATGATCATTCGTAAAAGGTGAAGTCAAAGGTCAAAACTGTAGCACATGGAAAGTCCAAGGAGGCACATGGCACAAGGTTGCACATATGTATCTTGTGAGTAGGGAGTTCCATGAGAGCTATAAAAGGATGTACCTGCATCAATTGCAATGGAATGCAGCTATGATGGTGTACTTCTTAATTGTTGTCATTATCTTGGTACTAGCTTAATCTTATTCTGTGTATTATCTTAATCGTGATATGCTTAGTCATGTTATCATATAGTTCTGATCCACCTTGAGCTTAATCATGCTTGATTTCTTAACAGAGTATTTGTAATGTACGACCATACATTCACTCAACAAGAACTTGATTACGTTATTGATGAAGTTGGTTCCCCTATGGCTTACTAGTTTAAGTGGGTATCCAAATCTAGTAACTATATTGTCATAAAGGAATTTGGTTGTTGCCTGTGTAGCATCACCCTTTTGGGTCACATGGGCCTCTACCCGCTTGATACAACAATATGTGAGAGGTAGAGACCATGATGAATCACACTTGAGTACTGTGGGCCACCGGACTAATGGTCTAATAAAGTCAATTTCCCCCTTTTCAAATGGTTGAAGAGACACTACTACAAGGTGGGGCATTTTATCACGACAATTTATGAATACCAGCAAATCACCGACATTCATCATAGCCTTTTACAAATTCAGCTGCCTCTCGAAATAGTGTGGACCTTCACAAGCCTACCAAATGTAGAACTTTTTTAGCGTGTAGTGTCTATGGAGAAATATCCTCTAGCTACCCCGAATTGTGGGCTTGCTTAAGGATGTCGGCATATTTAAATTCCAGAGTGCCTTGTGACTATACAGTTGTCCTACAGTCAAGTAGAACTTCCTTGGTAGTGGTACCAGTCTGCAGAGAAATATCCTCCAAGGATGTCGACATATTTAAATTCTTGAGGACAGTGCCTCATGATTCTGTCTTAGCCCAATTGTACGGTTGCCCTACAATCAATTGGTATTGGATAGGTCGAAAAGCATACCTGCCCTATATGTATAAGTGCCCCATTTTGTGGCAGATGGAGTTTTATGTTGTTCATTCAGGTCTATTTTTACTTGGGTATAATTGGAGATCCCATGAAGGAAGCTGTATGCCTCCTTACCTGCTACTCGTTCTTTTTCCAGCACATGCTCTATAAATGGCAATAGGTAATGTTCTTTTACCCTGGTTGCATTGAACTTTTAAGATTATCACAAAATTGCATCTTCTCGATTTTCTCAGGTACTATGACTATTAGGGATAGCCATTCTGTGTGCTCTATATCATAAATGAATCGAGCTTCAATGAGTTTGTCAATCTCCCAGTCCTTGACCATTCTACTAGAATACTTTGGATTCATTTGGTAGGCTCTATGCCTTGATGTGGCCACACTCCTTCCACAATGGGAATGGTGTGATTTAACCACCTCTAGGGGCATGCTCTTCATATTCATATATTTCCAAGCAAAGCAACCGTGGAATTCTATGAGTAGCTACGTCAATGAGGTCTTTTTCTTCTTCAAGAGATAGGCCTACCCTCCCAATGTATACAGGTTTGGGATCCTCATCAGGTCTTGCTAGGTTGACCTCTTTAACGTTAGTCTCAGGCACCCATTTCAATTGGTCTATGAGCTCTGATCTCGATCTTGGGAATTTTGCTGTTGCTAATAGATTTGCAAGAGAATGGACTCTTATGTGTGATTTTGCTATTTTCTTGATTTCTTGCATACTTTCTTCCTGTATTTTCTCGATATTGATGGGGAAGACAATGGAAATACAAGATTCATCTTCATTTAGCCATGTTTCAAAGGTTTTTGTGTGAGATTTGGGCCAATTTTTGAATATAGGGACCAAATTTCTGGGTTGGGACTAATTAAAAACATTGGACCACCAAAATTGGGGAAAATGTTGTGTCTACATTTTTGCTTCTTCCCTCTTCTTCTTGAGACTTTGCATGGCTATGGAGCATGTTTAGGGTTAGTTAGCTTCACCTTCTACAACAACCATGGGGCAAGCATGGAGCAGATTGTAAGCTTCACACGGAGCACCAACAAAGCAAGTAAAAATTTGCCATTTTTCAGCCGTGGGACGAATTTGGGTTGACTTCCTTTAAGATTTTGGTGGTGATGAAGAGGGTGTCTCAAGCATGGCAAATGATTATACAAGGTGTAAGCTTCTCAATGCTACCGTCCATGCTTACTTTCATACAAGGTGTAAGCTTCCCACCTTCAATGCTTACATTTTTCCATTCCCCTCATAAAAGTCATCTAATATAGGTAAAAATCCCCATAAAGAAGTGCTCCTACAAGCTCGATTGAAGTCTCCAAGCTCACGCGGCTTGCTAATCACAATTCTTTTTGGCATTAATCTTATCATTTAGATATGCGATTGGGATTAATTGAAGGTAGATTAGAAAATGGAAACTGGGTTTAGTGTCAAGAAGTCGTCACTTGCATTAAAAACTCTCTTGTGTTGAGAATAGATACTGAACTTAAGTAGTCCCGAGTGTTAAGACCTTCTCAGCCCTAAAATGACTACTTCATTTGTGCTTGAGAAGTTTAAAGGGGAATCCTTCCACACATGGCAATTAAAATCAAATCTATGTTAGTGAAGGCTATGGAGCATTGTAAATGGAAAGGGAAAATGTCTGGAGGATGAAGGGGATGAAAAGAACAGATGGTTAAGCCAGAATGAAAAAAGGATTAGCCATCATTGCATTAGGATTGGGAGATGGATTTTTTCATCATATTGCAATTAAAGATACATCGAAGGGTGCTTGGGATGAGCTAGATAAATTTTTTGGGGCAAAATAAAAGAATTCAAAAATAAGCTTAAAAATATAATTCTTTGGCTTGGACATTAAAGATAGTGAATCACTTTCAGCACACCTTAATTGGTTGGCTTTGGGGCACCAGCAGAGGAAGAGGATGCCATAGCCATACTGTTAAAAAGCATGACACTTGAGGAGTATGAGCCCTTAGTGGATACTTGGAAGAACCTCCCAAATCCAACCATTATAGGAGTGGAGCCAACACAGAAGAGGAGAAGCGGAGTCGGGGGAGGACAACCCAAGCTATATCAAGTGAGGAGAAAGCACTCTTCTTGAGAGGACTAGGATCAAGGACTAGAGAAGGAGCAAGGACAAAGACCTACCATCATAGTGGCGAAATCGATCACATAGAAAAGGATTGCTGGCATAAAAAGGGAGTCGAAGAAGCCAATGTAATGACCAAGAAGGAAGACAATGTGATGAGGCCTCCCAGGATGGAGGCAACACCGAGCATCTTTCCTAGATGATATGAGGAGCATGGCTCCTTACACCTAGTTATAACCCCACTCTCCCGATGTGTAAAATGTTAAGACACCAAGCCAACATTGTAGCTCATAGAGCAACCTAGACGGACCGTGCCAACCATATGAGTATGGAGTGTAGGAGGCCAGGTCAAAGCTAGGTGTTAAGACTCTCATCACAAATGAGGGGAGGTGTTGAGAAATGCAATGTGTCAGGGTGAAACATGCATAGAAGAGCAAGGGGAGAATCATGCATATTAAAAAAGGAATAGACTTAGGGAACATTGGCAAAGGTTGATTTGTATGATCATTCGTAAAAGGTGAAGTCAAAGGTCAAAACGGTAGCACATGGAAAGTCCAAGGAGGCATGTGTGTAAGATTCCTCCCCAGCCTCTCAAAATGTCCAGCATCTTCCCCTGTAATCAATCCCTCTTTAGAAATATAAAAGACCTTGTTTCTAACTATTTTAACTTAGAGAGAGAAAATATTCTAGAGAGAGAATATTTAGATTTTTAATATTTTTGGACCATAATCTCAAAATTATCTCATCTTATTAAAATAAGTTCCCCTGAAACAGAAATTCAAAAAGAACTTTCCAATGTGCAATTGGAATTAATTGGAAATGGGTATAAAGGACCTTAGCCTAAGGGTCTAGATTTTCAGAAATTTTGGATTATGGTCCAATTAAGGTTCCTATGGGCCAATAGCATCAATCCATGTGTAGGGAGGAGATAAATCCAATTTGTAAAAGAAGATACCCAAAAATGAGTAAATGCTCACATAAGATGAAGAGTTGAAAATGTACAAGGTTTATTAGTAAAAAACTATGAGCAATATAAAAAATATGAGATATTTTGGGTATAATGATTCCATTTTGACACATATGTAAGGAAGGGGAGTTCTTTAAAGGAGGTGCATATTTCACATGCTTGAATGAGTTTTAAACTCAAAAATAATGTGATATTTTTATCTCTCCTCTCTCTTAAACCAAACCAAATCAAAATGGAACCAAACCGAATCAAAAAGTAACCAAACTAGGTTCAAATCTAGTCCAAATTCAACCAAACTGAATTTGGAAAATTCTAGAATTCAGTTAGATTTGGTTAGAGCTTCCCTCTCCTATAAATAGAACATGAGTCCTTTGAAAAAGATATAGAAGAATTTTACTATACTAGAGTTATGTTGAAATAATGCTAATTTCTACTATTCTCTAAAATTCTCTCCAAATTGAAGAAATTGGAGCTTCCCTCTTTCTTCAATCCCCATTGGTGGCTCCATCAACATACTTAACCAATTGATTGGTTGGGGGCCTCTACCGTGAACAAAGAATCAAGCAAATTGTAAGGTAAATGGTGAATTTTGATCTTTTCTATAATTTCTCAATGCTTCTCTCTTCTCAACCCCTCTCAAGCTTGAGAAGCTTAATTGGAATGGTTTTTGAATGCTATTGAAGTTAATTGATGAATGGTAGTGAAGAGTTACATAATTTGATGAATGCTATTGAAGTTAATTGATTAATGATAGTTAAGAATTACATAAATTTCCATTTATGCTTAATTCAAATGGTTTTTATGTAAATTCTCTCTCTCACTCAAGAAATGGTCATACTCATGACCCATTCTCAATCCAAATGAAGCTTTTCATAAAGCTTTTCCTTAATCCAAGATTAATCTATGCTTGAGGCCAAATTAATGGCTTTTTTCTATGCTTTTAGTTTATGTATTTTGATGATTCAATCCATTATGGATTAATGATCCAATTAGGGATCATTCTAATTATTTTCTTAATGATAAGCTTTATCCCTTAGAAAATTTGAGATTTATCAGTCATAGCAGCGGAGCTATGGTAAAATTTTTATAAAAATTACGCATAAAATAAATTCATTCAAAGCATAAAAAGAGGACTTCCTACCATATTCTAGGAATTATCATCCTAGATTAATTGAAAGATATTCATTGTAATCCTAGAGAAATTGATTTTTATATTATGCATAATTGATTTTCATGCATAGAGGTATGCATAAAAGATTATTATTTTAATATAAAAGTGTTACTTTTATCATAATTGAATTTCATGCATAGAGGTGTGCATAAAAGTTGATTATTTTATTGTAAAAGTGTTACTTTTATCATATTGGATTTCATGCATAGAGGTATGCATAAAATATATTCTTTTTATACTAAAAGTGTGATTTTTCATCATAAATGGATTTTATGCATAACTTAGATGCATAAGAGAAATTCTTTTATTCTAAAAGTGTATTTCCTACCAAATTGAATTTATGCATAAGAAGATGCATAAAGATTGATTTTTAATTCAAAAGTGTCATTCTCATCTAAATTGAATTTATGCATAGGAAAATGCATAAAAGATTGAAATATAATTCAAAAGTGTCATTTTCATTTAAAATGAATTTATGCATAGAAAGATGCATAAAAGATTGATTTTTACTTCGAAAGTATTAATCTCCTTAAATAGAATTTATGCATAAATAAATGTGTAAAGAAATCTTATATCAAATATAAGAATTCTCTTGTATTCTATAAATAGATATGAGATGTGATAGGATGTGATAAGAGGTGTATAAGATGTGATAAGAGGTGATATTATGAAATAAGTTAGGAGGTGATAAGATGAATTAAGATGTGATAAGATGTGTATGGGGGATGAGGTAAGAAGTGTATGTGATAGGATAAGATGTATATGGGTTGTGATAGGGCGAGATTGGATGTGATGTAAAAGATTAGATGTGAAGGCATATTGAAAGGATGCAGGGGGGAAGAGAGCTTGAGCTCTTGCAAGCACACACACACACTCACAAAACCCTAATAGAGAACACACAAGGTGAGAGGCTGAAAATCTTCTTCTTCTCTTCTCAACACTCAACACACCATATACAAAGATAAGAGTACACAATAATATGAAAGGTACTCAACCAATACATACACAGGTTCTCTATAGTGTGAACCCGACTAAATGAGCTGGCGCTATAACTATGCCAGTCTCTAGAGTGGCTGTCACACAGCCTGTCATCCCACTGGCCACATATCACCCAAGATCTCACCAACCATGCCAGTGGTGTAAGTGCGGGGCCTATCCCCCAGGCGGGTCATCAGTGTCCACCGCCTCACTAGAGCTCGATATCTCAACACTCCCCCTCGAGCTCAACTCCATCTCATGTACACCAAGCGAAGCCCTGAATCTGCAGAGCTTCTCTGTACCCAATGCTTTGGTGAAGATGTCAGCTACCTGATCCTCTGTGCTGACATAAACAAGGTCAAGGTCTCCTGCCAAGACCTTCTCTCTGACGAAATGGTAGTGAACCTCTATGTGCTTCGTACGAGCATGAAAGACTGGGTTCCTGGCCAACTGTATACTGCTAATGTTGTCACAGAAAATGATAACTTGTCTATCCACTGATAGACCCAAATCTCCAAGTAGCTTTCTCAACCAAGCTACCTCACATGCTGCCATAGCAGCTCCTCTGTACTCGGCCTCTGTACTCGATAGAGCAACCTGTTGGTTGCTTCTTGCTGCTCCAAGTCACAGCAGCACTCCCCAAAGAAAACATGAATCCACTGGTAGATCTTCTATCTGAGATACTACCGGCCCAATCAGCATCTGTGTACCCATGTACACATATCTCTGTCCCAGTCTCATAGAATAGTCCACAATGCAAAGTAGACCTCACATACCTCAGTATGCGTCTCACTGCATCCAAATGCGGTTTCCGTGGAACCTGCATAAACTGACTCACCAACCCAACAGCATAGCTCAAATCTGGTCTGGTGATCGTCATGTAGATCAAACTTCCTACTATGCTCCTGTACATAGTAGGATCCTCCAAGATCTCTCCTGAATCTGCACTCAACTTGCCATTCTGATCCAATGGCACAGAAATAGGCTTACAGCCTGTCATACCATACTTGGACAACATGTCCAAGCCATACTGTCTCTGCAGTAATCCAATACCATGTGGTGACCTAATCACCTCAATGCCCAAGAAATATCTGAGCTCCCCCAGATCCTTCATCTCAAACTTCTGTCTAAGCAAGATCTTTACATCAAAGATCTCTGCATCATGGTCCCCCGTAATGATCAAGTCATCTACATAGATGACAACAAGCACAACTCCTCTATCACCATGTCTCACATACAATGAGAAATCTGCATTGGCTACATGAAAGCCAATAGTGACAAGATATTCAGAAATCTTGTCAGACCATGCTCTTGGTGCTTGCTTTAAGCCATACAAGGCTTTCTTCAACCTACAAACATGCTCGGGGTGACCCACATCCTCATAACCAGGTGGCTGCAACATATACACCTCTTCTTGCAAATCCCCATGCAAGAATGCATTCTTTACATCCATCTGATGTAAAGACCATTGCTTTGACGCAGCCACTGCTATCACAACTCTCACCGTTGCCATCTTGGCAACTGGGCTGAAAGTTTCCTCATAATCAATCCCATATGTCTGCGCATATCCTTTGGCTACCAATCTAGCCTTGTACCTGTTTATGCTCCCATCACTGTTATGTTTAACTTTGTACACCCACTTGCATCCAATGGCTTTCTTGCCTTCAGGCAATTGCACTAAATCCCAAGTTTCATTTCCATATAGTGCATCCATCTCCTCATCCATAGCTTTCTCCCAATACACATTTCCAACAGCCTCATCAATGCATGTGGGCTCAACAACCTGCACAACCTTTGCCATATATGCATAGTGATGTGCCACATAACCATCATATGTAAATCTCTGCACAGGGTTCTTCACTCTCCCTGATCTTCGCAGCTTTTCATTCATGGCTTCCATAGCCTTCTTTACACCAGGTGTTCTCATAGCTGGGATCCCAAGCTCCTCATCAAGGCTCATATCTGAGCCACTAGACTCTCCATCAACATGAGAATGCCCTGCAGAAATGTCAGGCATACCAAGGGGCTCAACCACTTTCTCTTTTCCTTTACGTGATGTACTAATCACATTTGCAGGGCTGGTATTATGACGCAGCCTGCCACTCCATGGTCTATCAACAGACCCACTAGATGAGGACTCTCCTGGTCCACTCAAAGACTGTGATTGCTGACCTGCATTCTGTGCAACCACACTTCCACTCAAATCAGCCCCAACAGCTTCTTTTTCAGCAGCATACCAGCTGCTCATCTCATCAAAGACAACATCCCTGCTTACCCTCAACTCACGTGTAGCAGGGTTATAACACCTGTATCCCTTTTGCTCAAGGGAATATCCAATAAACACACATTTTTCAGCTTTCGGATCCAGCTTAGTTCTCAGCTCATCTGGCACATGCACATATGCAATGCATCCAAAAACTTTCAGATGAGATAAATCTGGTTTTCTGCCAGTAAACCTCTCCTCTGGAGTTACATCATGTATGGCTGCAGTTGGAGTCCTGTTCATGATGTATACTGCTGTAGAAACAGCCTCAGCCCAATAGCAATGCGGCATATTTTTCTCTTCCATCAATGCCCGCGCAATCTCAGCAATGTGCCTGTTTTTTCGCTCAGCAACTCCATTTTGCTGCGGAGTGTATCTGCATGTATACTGTCTCCGAATTCCATTCTTCTTCAGAAATTCAGAGAACTCATTGGAGAAGTATTCTCCCCCTCCATCTGACCTTAGGCACTTGACATATTTTCCTGTTTGCTTTTCAACCAAAACTCTGAAATTCTGAAAGTGAGTGAAAACCTCACTCTTCTCCTTCATGAAATATACCCACACTTTCCTTGTGTGGTCATCAATGAAAATGACATAGTACCTGCAGCCTCCCATAGACACGGTCTTCGTAGGACCCCATACATCTGAATGCACAACATCTAGTGCATTTCTGCTCACATATCTGTTACATGGAAACACATGCTTTGTTTGCTTCCCAAATTGGCATGCTTCACATATTTTCTGCATACCTTCCACTTTAAATTTTGGCAGCCCTGTCACAATTCCTTTTGTCTGCATAGACTTCAATCTTTGCACATTTACATGTCCAATTCTTTTATGCCATATGTCTGTGTCTGCAACAACTCCTGAACCATTTGCAAACATCGCAGCACTCATTTCAGGCATGTCTACATTCAACGTAAACATTCTGCCCACTCTGTTGCCTTTTGCAACCAACCTGCACTTGTCTTTGAAATCTTCAACATAACATCCATCAGGGTTAAACCGAACCTGCAAACCCTGCTCAATCATCTGGCCAACTGAAACCAGATTCTTTGTTATGTTCGGTACATGAAGTACATCTGCAAGGTACTTCACTTTGCCATCCTGCATAGACAATGGCACATCTCCAACGTGGGCAATTGGATGAGCTGTGTCATCCCCTGTTTCCACAAAACCTGGTCTTTCCGGGTTTTTCATCTCCTTGAACCACTCCCCATGACTTGTCATGTGGTTCGAAGCGCCTGAATCCACATACCATACATTATCTTTTTGTGCTGCATCAACATTTTCAGACATGGCATTCACAACATGCTGCATAACAAACAGCCTTTCATTGTCCTCATTATTTCTGCTTGAGGATGCATAGTTGTTTTGCTGCACTTTCCCATTTTGCATGTCAGCCTGCTTCTTATAACATTCTGACTGCACATGTCCAGGCTTACCACAATAATAACATTCACGTGCATCATTATATTGCCTTTGCCAATTTCCACGGCCTCTTTGGCTCCCCCTGCCTCTGAATTTGCCTCTTCCACCTGCGTGTTGTTGTTGTTGTTGATTCTGGGACTGTTGTTGTTGCTGCTGCTGCTGGCCATAATTCTGATTACCTGTTCGGCCACCTCCTTGACCGCGTCCACGGCCTCCTCTACCTCGTCCTCTTCCTGAACTCGTACACCACCCATCCGCTGAGGCTTATCACAATCTGTACTTAGATGTCCAAGTTCACCACAATTCCAGCTTGTAGGGATGAAACGACAGCCCCTACCACCACGTCCATACCCTGCTTGTCCATCTCCCCCTTCTTGATTATTGCCTCTACCTCTACCACGTCCACCACCTATACTTCCCATTAAACTTAAGCTCAAATTCTTCATAAGATCAACCATCTGTTTCATATCTTGTCGCAATCCCTCATCAAAACCTACAGGAACCATATGTACTCCTTGATTAACTTGTGGTACCATCTGCATAGCCTGGGCTTCAGCGGGTTTCATCCTCTCAATCACTGCATTCATAGGTGTAGCCTCCACTCTACGCATCTCTGGCTGTGCTACAACTGGAATCATCCCCAGCCGATTCATCCGTTGCAACTTCCAATCCTTTGATTTGGCAATCTCCACCGCATCCTCATAAGACCTGGGCTTCTTTAATTCCACCTTCCAGCGAATACTCCTCTTAAGCCCGGCTACAAACTTGTTTTTCTTCATCATGTTAGGGGGTACCTGGTCTTCCCCTAAGGCCCTGCATAAAGTCTCCCACAGCAAAGAGAATTTCTTCACATAATCATCAATTGATTCCAACTCACCCTGTATCAGAGCTTGCACCTCATGCCAAACCTTGTCGGGGTCTTCTACCTTCTTAAACGTGTTGCTAAGTGCTGACTTTAATCCATTCTTAGTCATATCGATACGTGGAACAGCAACCCTCAATGACTCCTCATAGGTTCTGTACCAGGTCCTTGCATCCCCTTTCAAGCAAATGCTCAGTAGCCCGCAACACCTGTACCGACTCATTGATGTGGTTGCTTATGCACGCAACCTCCATTCTTTCAAGGAAGTCTGCTACATCTTCATTAGGACCACCAAAAAACTGTGGATACGACATCATTTTAATCCTCAAACTTCACCTCAAATCCCAAGAAAAACACCTTCCCTGAAACCCTCAAATCCCAAGAAAAACACCTTCCCTGAAACCCTCAACTCCTAGGGCAAACACCCTTGTAAACTGAGAAAAAAAACCTGAGCTATCCTCAGTGTGGGGGCACCAGAAAGAATGTGAGGTGAAAAAAAGAAAAAAGACTATACCTCTATAGCCCTTCACCTCACAAACTTTGATACCTCAAAACCTGCACACTTATCCACCACAATAATGCAAAAAAAATCCCTCTTTCACAATCCAGCAGGCTCCACTCAGCTTCCTTCACTCCTTTATCTGCTCATGGCTCTCCTTTTGCATCCCAAAGGTGGCCCTCCCTTCTAATTGCTGCGAGCCTTCATGCTTCAGCGACGACTGCAGCCAATACCTTTACTCCTTGACTCTAAGGCCGCCCCCTCCTTTGTACAGACAGCCTGTCTCTCTCTCTCTGTCCCCTGTCTCAGCTCTCCTTTCACCTAGTATTCGCCAGCAGCCCTCACCTCTGCTCTCCTTGCGCCTGCGGCTTACGTCAGTCACCACCACGACCTTCAACCCGTTTTCACTCAGCGGCTTCCTCTTCACGTAGTATTCGCCAGCAACCCTCACCTCTGCTCTCCTTGCGCCTGCGGCTTACGTCAGTCACCACCACGACCTTCAACCCGTTTTCACTCAGCGGCTTCCTCTTCACGTCCAGCTACTCTCGCTTGGTGCAGTCGTCGACGCGGCTCCTTCCCTAGCCGTTGGCTCTCCCAGTCAGCGTCAACACCTACAGCCGGCCCCAGCGAGACATAAGGCCACTCCTTTGGCTCTTCCTTTGCTGCTCCCCTAGGCGGCTCCCTTGCCTAGTCGATGCAAACACCTGCAGCCCCTTTCCAGTCAACCACAGTACCAAGCGGCTCCCCTTCGCTCTGCCCGCTCACACAAGAAACATTCATCTCTCGGCGTCAGCTCTGCACTCTCCAAAAGTATGCTCCTCCTTGGCGGAAAATCCACGTAAACTCTCTTCGCCAACCTTCTAAGAGGTCGCGGTGGCAAAATAGCTGGCAGCCAAAGCAATCGACAAGCTAGGCTCTTTTTTGCTTGCCACTTGGTGGTGTTTTTATATATACATATATATATATATATTAGAAGGTGGTTCCCATGCCACACTGCAGTGCTTATCTAGGTCTCTATCAAGATCTTTTGTAACATCGGAATCCACACATATACTACATCTCATCACCATGCCTATCATGCCTAAACCCCCTGCGATGTGGAGACATACGGCCATTCCAAAAATCTGCACAGTACATCCAAACTCAAGCACAAAGAGCAAATTATATTTAGCTGGCGTCTCTTTTAGATTTCAATATTTACATTCTAGATTGGGCTCTCTCCACGTAAACCAGCATATGTACATCTATCTCCACCAGGAGGCTCATCAAAGCCCCAATCATTGACATCCTCATGCTCTTCCACCTCTTGTTTGCACACATCCAAGACACCCTCTTGACAAATAGAAAGCTCATACAAGAAAAACTTCAAGTCTCAAGCACCTGCTCCAAAGAAAAATGCATGTACTAACTCACTGCAAGCCATTCAGTCTGTACATTTACTAGGGCATTCAGGGCAAAGTTTTATTGAATACCATGCATCCCATATGTACACGGACTCAAAACACCTTTAGAGAATTTTGCCTGACAGTAGGCTCTATGCCTTGATGGCCACACTCCTTCCATAATGGGAATGGTGTGATTTAACCACCTCTAGGGGCATGCTCTTCATATTCATATATTTCCAAGCAAAAAGCAACCGTGGAATTCTGTGAGTAGCTACGTCAATGAGGTCTTTTTCTTCTTCAAGAGACAGGCCTACCCTTCCCAATGTATATAGGTTTGGGATCCTCATCAGGTCCTGCTAGGTTGACCTCTTTGACATTAGTCGGGCACCCATTTCAATTGGTCTCAGAGCTCTGATCTCGATCGTGGGAATTTTGCTGGTAATAGATTTGCAAGAGAATGGACTCTTATGTGTGATTTTGCTATTTTCTTGATTTCTTGCATACTTTCTTCCTGTATTTTCTCGATATTAATGGGAAAGACGATGGAAATACAAGATTCATCTTCATTTAGCCATGTTTCAGAGGTTTTTGTGTGAGATTAGGGCCAATTTTTGAATTTAGGGGCCAAATTTTTGGGTAGGGACCAACTTATTAAAAACATTGTACCACCAGAATTGGGGAAAATGTTGTGTCTACATTTTTGCTTCTTCCCTCTTCTTCTTTGAGACTTTGCATGGCTATGGAGCATAAGTTAGGGTTAGTTAGCTTCACCTTCTACAACAACCATGGGGGAAAGCATGGAGCAGATTGTAAGCTTCACATGGAGCACCAACAAGCAAGCAAAAATTGCCATTTTTCAGCCGTGGGACGAATTTGGGTCGACTTCCTTTAAGATTTCGGTGGTGATGAAGAGGGTGTTTCAAGCATGGCAAATGATTATACAAGGTGTAAGCTTCTCAATGATATCGTCCATGCTTACTTTCATACAAGGTGTAAGCTTCCCAATGATACCTTCCTCAATGCTTACATTTTCCCATTCCCCTCATAAAAGTCATCTAATATAGGTAAAAATCCCCATAAAGAAGTACTCCTACAAGCTCGATTGAAGTCTCTCCAAGCTCACGCAGCTTGCTAATCACAATTCTTTTTGACATTAATCTTATCATTAAGATATGCGATTGGGATTAATTGAAGGTAGATTAGAAAATGGGAACTGGGTTTAGTGTCAAGAAGTCGTCACTTGCATTAAAAACTCTCTTGTGTTGAGATTAGATACTGACCTTAAGTAGTACTCGAGTGTTAAGATGTTCTCAGCCCTAAAATTTGTGCTTCATGTTTAAAGGGGAATCCTTCCACACATGGCAAGTTAAAATCAAATCTATGTTAGTGAAGGCTATGGAGCATTGTAAATGGAAGGGGAAAATGTCCGGAGGATGAAGGGGATGAATAGAACAGATGGTTAAGCCAGAATGAAAAAAGGATTAGCCATCATTGCATTAGGATTATTGCATTAGGATTGGGAGATTGATTTTTTCATCATATTGCATCGTAAGATACATCGAAGGGTGATTGGGATGAGCTAGATAAATTTTTTGGGGCAAAATAAAAGAATTCAAAAAAAAGCTTAAAAATATAATTCTTTGGCTTGGACATTAAAGATAGTGAATCACTTTCACTACACCTTAACAAAATGAAGAGCATGACACAACAACAATTGGTTGGCATTGGGGCACCAGAGTAGAGGAAGAGGATGCCATAGCCATACTGTTAAAAAGCATGACACTTAAGGAGTATGAGCCCTTAGTGGCTACTTGGAAGAACCTCCGAAATCCGACCATTGTAGGAGTGGAAGCAACACTCGCAGAAGAGGAGAAGCGGACTCGGGGGAGGACAACCCAAGCTATATCAAGTGAGGAGAAAGCACTCTTCTCGAGAGGACTAGGATCAAGGACTAGAGAAGGAGCAAGGACAAAGACTGTAAAGACCAATATCTCCCTACGATGCAATACAGACAAGTAGAGGTAATGCCTAGCTCTGTAGGATTCCTCCCCAACCCCCTTTTGATGTCTAGTATCTTCCCCTATAATCAATCCCTCTTCAGAAATATAAAGACCTTGTTTCTAACTGTTTTAACCTAGAGAGAGAAAATATTCTAGAGAGAGAATATTCAGATTATGAATATTTTTGGATAGAAAAATAACTTATCTTATTAAAATAAGTTCCCCTGAAACAGAAATTCAAAAAGAACTTTCCAATGTGCAATTGGAATTAATTGGAAATGGGTATAAAGGACCTTAGCCTAAGGGTCTAGATTTTCAGAAATTTTTGGATTATGGTCCAATTAAGGTTCCTATGGGCCAATAGCATCAATCCATGTGTAGGGAGGAGATAAATCCAATTTGTAAAAGAAGATACCCAAAAATGAGTAAATGCTCACATAAGATGAAGAGTTGAAAATGTACAAGGTTTATTAGTAAAAAACTATGAGCAATATTAAAAATATAGGATATTTTGGGTATCCAAAAATGAGTAAATGCTCACATAAGATGAAGAGTTGAAAATGTACAAGGTTTATTAGTAAAAAACTATGAGCAATATTAAAATGATTCCATTATGACACATATGTAAGGAAGGGGAGTTCTTTAAAGGAGGTGCATATTTCACATAAGATGAAGAGTTGAAAATGTACAAGGTTTATTAGTAAAAAACTATGAGCAATATTAAAATGATTCCATTATGACACATATGTAAGGAAGGGGAGTTCTTTAAAGGAGGTATATAGGAGTAAGAATCTCCCTTTTGATCTTATAATTATTCCCTCTCTAAAATAAAAGAAAGATTCTGTAAAAAAAAAAAGAAAGAAGAAGATCCTTTTCCTAGAATACTTCTCAGGAGTCCTACCTGTTTTAAGGATTCAAAACAATGAGTTCAGAAGTGAAAATCGGTGTTTTGGATACCACGGTTTTGGTTTTCATTCGAGTACGGCCCAAAAAGAAGTTCTTTATCTCTTGGGGAGTATAAGAAGTTATCCCCCAGATATTGTGAACCTTATCTGAATTCAATGAAAGTAGGTGACTTAGCCTACAAGCTTCTTTTATCTCCTCATCTCAAAGTTCTTATAGAAAAATGTGCCAAACCCAAATCATGGAAAGATGGTAAAACTTCAGTGGCAAGTTACCGCCGTTGGCTTCTAGGTTACGCTAGCTCCTTCCTTTATATAAGTCGTAACTTTTACTTGTCGCTCACAGTAATCTTACTTCCATCGATCTCCCTTCTTCTTAATCTCCTTTATGGCTTGGTAACAGGAATTAGTTTTATCCATGATGATTTCTCACCTTCAAGACGCAAGCGAGTCTCTGAAGAAAGATTTTATAGAACAGTATGAGCGCTCACTTTTCCCTCACTTGGGAACTTCTGTAGCTCAGACCAAATGGTGCACCTATCAAAACATAACTAGGGTAACACCCTGGGGTCAGCAGCACTTTCGTAACAATGTCCGCTTGGCCATGGTTATTGAAGCTTTGGGTTTGGGTCCCCGATACTACTGCGTCATGAGATCAAGACATGTCCCCGATACTACTGCGTCATGAGATCAAGACATCTTGGGTTTTCTGAGCGGGTCTTCTTACTGGCGTGTTTTCTTCCTCATGAGAAGATATGCCTTTATCCCATTTTTGGCTTACCTCTCAGAGGTCCTTTTGTTAGATCACCTCATACCACTGAGATAGGTGCGGCAATAACCAGCAGAATCATTCCCATAGATGAGTTACCCTATACTTGCGCAGCTTGTGAGTGCTGCTTTTGTGATCATATGATGGACGGGCTTATGGAAGTGTAAAGAGTTCTTCTATCCTTACTGTATAAGTTTCGAGAATGAATAAAGTTTAAATCTTGTTCTTATTTTGAATCTTGCTCTCTTTAAGACTTTTCTTGGTGGTTAACCTTGATTAAAATATTTCTCTAAGTCCCATATTCGTGCATCTTGCGAAATTATCCCAGTTTGCGAGATGAGGACATCTCGCATTTTTAAAGTGGGGTAGAATGTAAGATTCCTCCCCCAACCCCCTTTTGATGTCTAGTATCTTCCCCTGTAATCAATCCCTCTTCAGAAATATAAAGACCTTGTTTCTAACTGTTTTAACCTAGAGAGAGAAAATATTCTAGAGAGAGAATATTCAGATTATGAATATTTTTGGATAGAAAAATAACTCATCTTATTAAAATAAGTTCCCCTGAAACAGAAATTCAAAAAGAACTTTCCAATGTGCAATTGAAATTAATTGGAAATGGGTATAAAGGACCTTAGCCTAAGGGTCTAGATTTTCAGAAATTTTTGGATTATGGTCCAATTAAGGTTCATATGGGCCAATAGCATCAATCCATGTGTAGGGAGGAGATAAATCCAATTTGTAAAAGAAGATACCCAAAAATGAGTAAATGCTCACATAAGATGAAGAGTTGAAAATGTACAAGGTTTATTAGTAAAAAACTATGAGCAATATTAAAAATATGAGATATTTTGGGTATCCAAAAATGAGTAAATGTTCACAATGAAGAGTTGAAAATGTACAAGGTTTATTAGTAAAAAACTATGAGCAATATTAAAATGATTCCATTATGACACATATGTAAGGAAGGGGAGTTCTTTAAAGGAGGTGCATATTTCACATAAGATGAAGAGTTGAAAATGTACAAGGTTTATTAGTAAAAAACTATGAGCAATATTAAAATGATTCCATTATGACACATATGTAAGGAAGGGGAGTTCTTTAAAGGAGGTGCATATTTCACATGCTTGAATGAGTTTTAAACTCATAAAAATTGAGATATTTCATCTCTCCTCTCTCCTCATTCAAGTCTAGTTCCAAAAAGTTAGCTTAACTGACCTAAAAATGGTCAAATATTGACCAAACTGATTTAGAAAGCTCTAGAATCAGTTTGTTTGGTTAGGAGCTCAATTTTTCCTATAAATAGAAGCCTTCTCCTTGTTGAAAAAATACATAGTGTTTATGCATCGTTACTCTACTCCACCTAAGCCAAGAACTGTGAATTCATTTAATAATTCACTAGTTTTTGGAGCTTCCCTCTTTCTTCAATCCCCATTAGTGGCTCCATCAACATACTTAACCAATTGATTGGTTGGGGGCCTCTACCGTGAACAAAGAATCAAGCAATTTGTAAGGTAATTAGTGAATATTGATCTTTTCTATAATTTCTCAATGTTTCTCTCTTCTCAACCCCTCTCAAGCTTGAGAAGCTTAATTGGTATGGTTTTTTTTTTGAATGCTATTGAAGTGAATTGATAATGTTAGTGAAGAGTTACATAATTTAATAAATGCTATTGAAGTTAATTTCCATTTAAGTTTAAATTCTAATAGTTTTTATGTAATTTCTCTCTCTCAATCAAGAAATGGTCATACTCATGACCCATTCTCAATCCAAATCAAGCTTTTCATAAAGCTTTTCCTTAACCCAAGATTAAGCTATGCTTGAGGCCAAATTAATGGCTTTTTTCTATGCTTTTAGTTTATGTATATTGATGATTCAATCCATTATGGATGAATGATCCAATTAGAGATCATTTTAATTATTTCCTTAATGATAAGCTTTATCCCTTAGAAAAATTGAGATTTATCAGTCATAGCAGCGCAGCTATGGCAAAATTTTTATAAAAATTATGCATAAAATAATTTCATTCAAAGCATAAAAAGAGGACTTCCTACCATATTCTAGGAATTATCATCCTAGATTAATTGAAAGATATTCATTGTAATCATAGAGAAATTGATTTTTATATTATGCATAATTGATTTTCATGCATAGAAGTATGCATAAAAGATATTTTTTTTATATTAAAAGTGTTACTTTTATCATTTTTAATTTTCATGCATAGAAGTATGCATAAAGGAAAAAATTTTATATCAAAAGTGTTATTTTTACCATTTTTATTTCATGCATAGAAGTATGCATAATGGTTAAATTTTTATATCAAAAGTGTTACTTTTACCATTTTTATTTTCATGCATAGAAGTATGCATAAAGGAAAAAATTTTATATCAAAAGTGTTATTTTTACCATTTTTATTTCATACATAGAAGTATGCATAATGGTTAAATTTTTATATCAAAAGTGTTACTTTTACCATTTTTATTTTCATGCATAGAAGTATGCATAATGGATTGATTATTTTATTATAAAAGTGTGACTTTTATCATAATTGAATTTCATGCATAGAGGTATGCATAAAAAGTTGATTATTTTATTGTAAGAGTGTTACTTTTATCTTATTGGATTTCATGCATAGAGGTATGCATAAAAGATATTCTTTTTATACTAAAAGTGTGATTTTTCTCATAAATGGATTTTATGCATAACTTAGATGCATAAGAGAAATGGATTTTTTCTCATCTCGCGTAGCAAGGTCGACCGAGGTCTTGACCAGCCTCGGTTCGATTTAAATGGTGAGCTTCCGGTACGGTGGATGAGGGACCAAGGAAGCGGCCTATGAGTGAAGCGCTAGGTCACCTGCGAAGGATCCTAGAGGGTGCTGACCATACGGTGCTCGGGCTCTGGGTCACCAAGGATACCCACGCGTGCGTCGAGGAAGATATTGGAACAAGGAGTAAGAGTTGTTTTGTGAAACCGGGCATGGATCTGGTTGATTGACCTTGCTGGTCTTCAATGGATGAGTCCATGGCTCTTTATATGGATCTGTTGGTTGATCTTGCTGATCTTCAACGAGAGTCCATCTTGAATTTTTATAAGTGATTATATTGCCGAGTATTATGGGCTAGGAACTATTGAAAAGGCCCCTGTGTGGACAGGTGGTGAGCGTTCTAGTTGCCAATGATGCCATAGATACTCTGATGAAGGAATGATGGGAAATTATGAATCAACCGGATAAATTGGAAGATTGTGATCAGTGGTACTATGGTTTCATTAAAGGATTGTTTTAAAGTTAGCTGATGCTAAGAAAAAGGCAATTTCGTATTGGGTGTGTAAGTGGTGTGGCTAGTTTTATGTTTGCATGAACTTCCGGCTAGGGGGCCTTGGAACTCTTTTCCTTGGTACCCGGGACAAAACCTAACCAAATTCCAAATTGGATCCCATCACTACAGTGGTTGGGCGGTTGGCTAACCCATGGGATCGGATGGGGTTAGGCTGGACTGATGGATCCGTAAATCGAGATTTAATTTCTATTATTACGATAGATGAAGTAAATCCCGGATAGAAATTGTTCTATGGATAGGAATCAACGGCTGTGCCTCTTGATGGGGAAAAAAGCGTTGATCCCAATGATCCAAGTGCAAGTTTCTTCCTTGATTTGACCAAGTACCGTTAAAGGTGCAGTCAGATCAGTTGATCCGTAATGATCTTGACTACGTTAGAGTAAAGAGTTATCCTGGTGGAATCGCCCATGCTTTCCGGGTAAAGGAAGTTTTTCCGGTTTTGGTTTTGGACAAACCGACGGATTAGTCTCTTGTCCGGATATCCGTGGTGGGCGAGGCCCCGAGTGTGAGACCCCTACCCGCGCATGATGTGTTACTTCCGCTGCCAATATCCTGAATCTGTTGCTCGGTGGGAACAGGGATCTCACAGTTGGTATCAGAGCATTTGGTTAATAAAGATCAACTGAGAAGACAAATATGTCAAAAATTTATCAAGAAACACAAAAAGGTTGTAATTGTGTGATATAAGTCATACAATTTGATATTCAAACTAAAATTCGTAATTTGGTAATTGGGTCTTCAGATGGAAGTACCACAATTATATAGAATCCTTGACTTGCTTGAGGCCTAGACATGATGGTATTTACCTTATAATTCCAAGGGCCGTGACTACCCGTATATACCGAGAGTATACTGCAGCTCTTTACTGACAGTATATACGAGTAAATCTAAGACTTGAAATTATAAGCGTTAATGCTATCCAGAGGATGATTTCGAATGTGGTTGATATGATTTTTAATTCTGTTTGAGAATTGATGAATTGAATTGGATTCTGATTGAAAAGTGATGATCCTTGAAATTTGGTTGAAATGTAATAAGCTGAGCGAAACCTCAATGAGGATGAATGGGACGAGTCCCTGTGATGATATTCAAAACTGGAATGATGATAATGATTTCAGCAAATCACTATGAGATTAGTGGATTGTGCTGTCAGATTGCTACTATTAATACTTGACTGTTAGATCAAGTTAAGGGATGACAAATTGAGAACTTACTTGACTAAAATTCCCGTGGAGGAATGTTCAGAAGGAAATTTTTCGGTCTAATGGACCATTATCATGTTAAAGATATGAATGATATGATCTGAATGAATTGTTGATGAGTTCTAAGGGATATTTATCCCAGTATTCTGTTGGGTTGACCAGAATATAAGGAACCCCAGAATAAAATTGGATCTTAAGAAAAAGAGTTATCCTCTACCTTGCGAGATGAGGACATCTCGCACTTTTTTAAGTGGGGTAGAACGTAAGATTCCTCCCCAACCTTCGAGGTATATTGTGAGATCCCTGTTCCCACCGCGCAACGGATTCGGGGTACTAGCAGCGGAAGTAGCACTTCTTGCGTGAGGCAGGGTCCCACACTCGGGGCCTCGTCCACGGATATCCGGACAAAAGACTAATCCGTCGGTTTTTCCAAAACCAGACCTGAAAAAACTTCCCTTATCCGGAAAGCACGGGCGATTCCACCAGGATAATTTTTACTCTAACGTAGTCAAAACTCTTACTGATCAAACAGATCCGACTGCATCTATAAAGATACTTGGTCAAATCAAGGAAGAAACTTGCACTTGGATCATTGGGATCAACGCTTTTTTTCCCCACCAAGGAGGCACAGCCGTTGATTCCTATCCATAGAACAATTACTATCCGGGATTTACTTTATCTATCGTAATAACAAAAATTGAGTCTCGATTTACGGATCCATCAGTCCAGCCTAACCCCATCCGATCCCATGGGTTAGCCAACCGCCCAACCACTGTAGTGATGGGATCCAATTTGGAATTTGGTTAGGTTTTGTCCCGGGTACCAAGGAAAAGAGTTCCAAGGCCCCCTAGCCGGAATTTCATGCAAACATAAAACTAGCCACACCACTTACACACCCAATATGAAAATTGCCTTTTTCTTAGCATCAGCTAACTTTAAAACAATCCTTTAATGAAACCATAGTACCACTGATCACAATCTCCCAATTTATCCAGTTGATTCATAATTTCCCATCATTCCTTCATCAGAGAATCTATGGCATCATTGGCAACTAGAACGCTCACCACCTGTCCACACAGGGGCCGTTTCAATAGTTCCTAGCCCATAATACTCAACAATATAATCACTTATCAAGATGGACTCTCGTTGAAGATCAGCAAGATCAACCAACAGATCCATATAAAAGAGCCATGGACTCATCCGTTGAGGACCAGCAAGGTCAGTCAACCAGATCCATGCCCGGTTCCAGAAAACAACTCTTACTCCTTGTTCCAATATCTTCCTCGACGCACGCGTGGGTATCCTAGGCGACCCAGAGCCCGAGCACCGTATGGTCAGCACCCTCTAGGATCCTTCGCAGGTGACCTAGCGCTTCACTCATAGGCCGCTTCCTTGGTCCCTCATCCACCGTACCGGAAGCTCACCATTTTAATCGAACCGAGGCTGGTCAAGACCTCGGCCGACCTTGCTACGCGAGACGTCCTCCATTGACTCTCCGTCAGCAGTTGCAACTTTATCAGTTAGGTCTCCACGACCTTAATCACAAGACGGTCAAAATGCTTTCCCAGCATTCTTGACATAAAACAGCCATTTACAAACAGCATTTACAAACAGTTTACAAATACAATTTCTATATTAACTCTCATTTTTTCACATTATCCCTCATACAATCCACATTACTTATTCCACATTTCATTTATATGTGTACTCATCCAATCATATGTATCATTTTCCATCTCTTCACTTCAGATTCCTTCACATCACATATCATATATTCACATCCATATCCACATCCATACATCCACATCCACATCCACATTCACATCCATACACCCACATCTACATGCTTATCTCCATTTTCACATCCTCATTTATACATCCACATCCCATATCCACATTCATACATACACATCCATATCCGCATTCATACATACACATCCATATCCACATCCACATGCATACATTCATTATCACGTCCTCATTCATACATCCACATCCACATACATACATACATCCATATCCACATTCCCATTCACATCTATACATCCATATCTACATGCACATTCACATCCATACATCCACATCTACATCCACATACATACATACATCCACACTCCCATCTCCACATCCACACTCCCATCTCCACATCCACACATCCACATACATACATCCATTTCCACATTCCCATTCATATAACCCCATATGCCTTCACATCTAATCTTTTACATCACATCCATTCTCGCCCTACCACAACCCATATACATCTTATCCTATCACATACACTTGCATACATACATCCACATCCACATTCCCATTCACATATATACATCCATATCTACATGCACATTCACATCCATACATCCACATCTATATCCTCATTCACATCCATACATCCACATTCATGCATCCACATCTACATGCATACATCCATACATCCACATCCACATTTACATCCATACATCCACATCTACATCCTCATTCACATCCATACATCCACATTCATACATCCATACATCCACATTCATACATCCACATCCACATCCACATTCACATCCATACATCCACATCTACAAGCTTATCTCCATTTTCACATCCTCATTTATACATCCACATCCCATATCCACATTCATACATACACATCCATATCCACATCCACATGCATCTTATCATATCTTATCACTTCCCATATCTTTTATGCATATCTCTATGCATGAAATTCAATTATGCTAAAAGTAACACTTTTATAATAAAATATTCAACTTTTATGCATACCTTTATGCATGAAATCCAATATGATAAAAGTAACACTTTTGATATAAAAAAAATTATCCTTTATGCATACTTCTATGCATGAAAATTAAAAATGATAAAAATAACACTTTTGATATAAAATTTTTTTCCTTTATGCATACTTCTATGCATGAAAATTAAAAATGATAAAAGTAACACTTTTGATATAAAAAATTTTCCTTTATGCATACTTCTATGCATGAAAATTAAAAATGATAAAAGTAACACTTTTGATATAAAAAATTTTCCTTTATGCATACTTCTATGCATGAAAATTAAAAATGATAAAAGTAACACTTGATATAAAAAATTTTCCTTTATGCATACTTCTATGCATGAAAATTAAAAATGATAAAAGTAACACTTTTGATATAAAAAAATTATCCTTTATGCATGATATTAAAATTCAATTTCTCCATGATTATAATGAATTTCTTTCAATTAATCTAGGATGATAATTCCTAGAATATGGTAGGAAGTCCTCTTTTTATGCTTTGAATGAAATTATTTTATGCATAATTTTTATAAAAATTTTGCCATAGCTCCGCTGCTATGACTGATAAATCTCAATTTTTTCTAAGGGAATAAAGCTTATCATTAAGGAAATAATTAAAATGATCTCTAATTGGATCATTAATCTATAATGGATTGAATCATCAATATGCATAAACTAAAAGCATAGGAAAAAGCCATTAATTTGGCCTCAAGCATAGCTTAATCTTGGATTAAGGAAAAGCTTTATGAAAAGCTTCATGTGGATTGAGAATGGGTCATGAGTATGACCATTTCTTGAGTGAGAGAGAGAAATTACATAAAAACCATTAGAGTTTAAACATAAATAAAAATTAACTTCAATAGCATTTATTAAACTATGTAACTCTTCACTACTATTCACCAATTAACTTTAATAGCATTTAAAAAACCATACCAATTAAGCTTCTCAAGCTTGAGAGGGGTTGAGAAGAGAGAAACATTGAGAAATTATAGAAGATCAATATTCATTAATTACCTTACAAATTGCTTGATTCTTTGTTCACGGTAGAGGCCCCCAACCAATCAATTGGTTAAGTATGTTGATGGAGCCACTAATGGGGATTGAAGAAAGAGGGAAGCTCCAAAAACTAGTGAATTATTAAATGAATTCACAGTTCTTGGCTTAGGTGGAGTAGAGTAACGATGCATAAACACTATATATTTTTCAACAAGGGGGAGGCTTCTATTTATAGGAAAAATTGAGCTCCTAACCAAACAACTGATTCTAGAATTTTCTAAATCAGTTTGGTCAATATTTGACCATTTTTAGGTCAGTTAAGCTAACTTTTTGGAACTAGACTTGAATTAGGAGAGAGGAGAGATGAAATATCTCAATTTTTATGAGTTTAAAACTCATTCAAGCATGTGAAATATGCACCTCCTTTAAAGAACTCCCCTTCCTTACATATGTCATATTTTTAATATTGCTCATAGTTTTTTACTAATAAACCTTGTACATTTTCAACTCTTCATCTTATGTGAAATATGCACCTCCTTTAAAGAACTCCCCTTCCTTACATATGTCATACTTTTAATATTGCTCATAGTTTTTTACTAATAAACCTTGTACATTTTCAACTCTTCATCTTATGTGAAATATGCACCTCCTTTAAAGAACTCCCCTTCCTTACATATGTCATACTTTTAATATTGCTCATAGTTTTTTACTAATAAACCTTGTACATTTTCAACTCTTCATCTTATGTGAAATATGCACCTCCTTTAAAGAACTCCCCTTCCTTACATATGTCATACTTTTAATATTGCTCATAATTTTTTACTAATAAACCTTGTACATTTTCAACTCTTCATCTTATGTGAGCATTTACTCATTTTTGGGTATCTTCTTTTACAAATTGGATTTATCTCCTCCCTACACATGTATTGATGCTATTGGCCCATAGGAACCTTAATTGGACCATAATCCAAATTTTTTTGAAAATCTAGACCCTTAGGCTAAGGTCCTTTATACACATTTCCAATTAATTCCAATTGCACATTGGAAAATTCTTTTTGAATTTCTGTTTCAGGGGAACTCATCTGAATTATAAGAGATATTTTTCTATCCAAAAATATTCAAAATCTGAATATTCTCTCTCTAGAATATTTTTCTCTCTCTAGGCTAAAACAGATAGAAACAAGGTCTTTATATTTTTGAAGAGGGTTACAGGGAAAGATACTAGACATCAAAAAGGGGGTGGGGGAGGAATCTTACATTCTACCCCACTTAAAAAATGCGAGATGTCCTCATCTCGCAAACTGGGATAATTTCGTAAGATGCACGAATATGAGACTTAGAGAAAAATTTTAATCAAGATTAACCACCAAGAAACGTCTTAAAGAGAGAAAGATTCAAAATAAGAACAAGATTTAAACTTTATTCATTCTCGGAACTTATACAGTAAAGATAGAAGAACTCTTTACACTTCCATAAGCCCGTCCATCATATGATCACAAAAGCAGTCCTCACAAGCTGCACAAGTATAAGGTAACTCATCTATGGGAATGATTCTGTTGGTTATTGCTGCACCTATCTCAGTGGTATGAGGTGATCTAACAAAAGGACCTCTGAGAGGCAAGCCAAAAACGGGATAAAGGCATATCTTCTCATGAGGAAGAAAACATGCCAGTAAGAAGACCCGCTCAGAAAACCCAAGATGCCTTGATCTCATGACACAGTAGTATCGGGGACCCAAACCCAAAGCTTCAATAACCATGGCCAAGCGGACATTGTTACGAAAGTGCTGCTGACCCCAGGGTGTTACCCTAGTTATGTTTTGATAGGTCCGCCATTTGGTTTGCGCTACAGAAGTTCCCAAGTGAGGGAAAAGTGAGCGCTCATACTGCTCTATAAAATCCTTCTTCACAGATTCCCTTGCGTCTTGAAGGTGAGAAATCATTAGGGATAAAACTAGTTCTTGTTGCCAAGCCATGAAGGAGATTAAGAAAGAAAGGAGATCGATGGAAGTAAGATTACTGTGAGCGACAAGTAAAAGTTACGACTTATATAAAGAAAGGAGCTAGCGTAACTTAGAAGCCAACGGTAACTTGCCACTGAAGTTTTACCGTCTTTCCATGATTTGGGTTTGACACATTTTTCTATAGAAGGCATTAAGAATTTTGAGATGAAGAGATAAAAGAAGCTTGTAGGCTAAGTCACCTACTTTCATTGAATTCAGATATAAGGCTCACAATATCTGGGGGATAACTTCATATACTCCCCAAGAGATAAAGAACTTCTTTTGGGCCGTACTCGAATGAAGACCAAAACCTTGATATCCAAAACATCGATTCTCACTTCTGAACTCATTGTTCTGAATCCTTAAAACAGGTGGGACTCTTGAGAAGTATTCTAGGAAAAGGGTCTTCCTTTGTTAACAGAACTTTCTTTTATTTTAGAGAGGGAATAATTATAAGATCAGAAAGGGAGATTCTTACTCCTGTATACCTCGAAGGCTGGGGAGGAATCTTACATTCTACCCCACTTAAAAAGTGCGAGATGTCCTCATCTCGCAAGGTAGAGGACAACTCTTTTTCTTAACATCCAATTTTATTTTGGGGTTCCTTATATTCTGGTCAACCCAGCAGAACACTGGGATAAATATCCCTTATATAGAACTCATCATTAATATTCAGATCATATCATTCATATCTTTAACATGATAATGGTCCATTAGACCGAAAAATTTCCTTCTGAACATTCCTCCACGGGAATTTCAGTCAAGCAAGTTCTCAATTTGTCATCCCTTAACTTGATCTCCTGATCAAGTGTTAACAGTAACAATTTGACAGCACAACCCACTAATCTCATAGTGATTTGCTGAATTCATTATCATCATTCCAGTTATGAATATCATCACTGGGACTCGTCCCATTCATCCTCATTGTGGTTTTGTTCAGATTTTTATATTTCAACTAGTTTCAGAAATCATCATTTTTCAATCAGAATTTTCAATCAGAATCCAATTCAATTCATCAATTCTCAAACAGAATTAAAAATCATATCAACCACATTCGAATTCATCATCTGGATAGCATTAACGCTTATAATTTCAAGTCTTAGATTTACTCGTATATACTGTTAGTAAAGAGCTGCAGTATACTCTCGGTATATACGGGTAGTCGTGGCTCTTGGAATTATAAGGTAAATACCATCATGTCTAGGCCTCAAGCAAGTCAGGGATTCTATATAATTGCGGTACTTCTATCTGAAGACCTAATTACCAAATTACGAATTTCAGTTTGAATATCAAATTGTATGAATTATATCACACAATTACAACCTTTTTGTGTTTCTACATAAATTTTTGACATATTTGTCTTCTCAGTTGATCTTTATTAACCAATTCGCTCTGATACCAACTGTGAGATCCCTGTTCCCACCGCGCAACGGATTCGGGGTACTAGCAGCGGAAGTAGCACTTCTTGCGTGAGGCAGGGTCCCACACTCGGGGCCTCGTCCACGGATATCCGGACAAAAGACTAATCCGTCGGTTTTTCCAAAACCAGACCTGAAAAAACTTCCCTTATCCGGAAAGCACGGGCGATTCCACCAGGATAATTTTTACTCTAACGTAGTCAAAACTCTTACTGATCAAACAGATCCGACTGCATCTATAAAGATACTTGGTCAAATCAAGGAAGAAACTTGCACTTGGATCATTGGGATCAACGCTTTTTTCCCCACCAAGGAGGCACAGCCGTTGATTCCTATCCATAGAACAATTACTATCCGGGATTTACTTTATCTATCGTAATAACAAAAATTGAGTCTCGATTTACGGATCCATCAGTCCAGCCTAACCCCATCCGATCCCATGGGTTAGCCAACCGCCCAACCACTGTAGTGATGGGATCCAATTTGGAATTTGGTTAGGTTTTGTCCCGGGTACCAAGGAAAAGAGTTCCAAGGCCCCCTAGCCGGAATTTCATGCAAACATAAAACTAGCCACACCACTTACACACCCAATATGAAAATTGCCTTTTTCTTAGCATCAGCTAACTTTAAAACAATCCTTTAATGAAACCATAGTACCACTGATCACAATCTCCCAATTTATCCAGTTGATTCATAATTTCCCATCATTCCTTCATCAGAGAATCTATGGCATCATTGGCAACTAGAACGCTCACCACCTGTCCACACAGGGGCCGTTTCAATAGTTCCTAGCCCATAATACTCAACAATATAATCACTTATCAAGATGGACTCTCGTTGAAGATCAGCAAGATCAACCAACAGATCCATATAAAAGAGCCATGGACTCATCCGTTGAGGACCAGCAAGGTCAGTCAACCAGATCCATGCCCGGTTCCAGAAAACAACTCTTACTCCTTGTTCCAATATCTTCCTCGACGCACGCGTGGGTATCCTAGGCGACCCAGAGCCCGAGCACCGTATGGTCAGCACCCTCTAGGATCCTTCGCAGGTGACCTAGCGCTTCACTCATAGGCCGCTTCCTTGGTCCCTCATCCACCGTACCGGAAGCTCACCATTTTAATCGAACCGAGGCTGGTCAAGACCTCGGCCGACCTTGCTACGCGAGACGTCCTCCATTGACTCTCCGTCAGCAGTTGCAACTTTATCAGTTAGGTCTCCACGACCTTAATCACAAGACGGTCAAAATGCTTTCCCAGCATTCTTGACATAAAACAGCCATTTACAAACAGCATTTACAAACAGTTTACAAATACAATTTCTATATTAACTCTCATTTTTTCACATTATCCCTCATACAATCCACATTACTTATTCCACATTTCATTTATATGTGTACTCATCCAATCATATGTATCATTTTCCATCTCTTCACTTCAGATTCCTTCACATCACATATCATATATTCACATCCATATCCACATCCATACATCCACATCCACATCCACATTCACATCCATACACCCACATCTACATGCTTATCTCCATTTTCACATCCTCATTTATACATCCACATCCCATATCCACATTCATACATACACATCCATATCCGCATTCATACATACACATCCATATCCACATCCACATGCATACATTCATTATCACGTCCTCATTCATACATCCACATCCACATACATACATACATCCATATCCACATTCCCATTCACATCTATACATCCATATCTACATGCACATTCACATCCATACATCCACATCTACATCCACATACATACATACATCCACACTCCCATCTCCACATCCACACTCCCATCTCCACATCCACACATCCACATACATACATCCATTTCCACATTCCCATTCATATAACCCCATATGCCTTCACATCTAATCTTTTACATCACATCCATTCTCGCCCTACCACAACCCATATACATCTTATCCTATCACATACACTTGCATACATACATCCACATCCACATTCCCATTCACATATATACATCCATATCTACATGCACATTCACATCCATACATCCACATCTATATCCTCATTCACATCCATACATCCACATTCATGCATCCACATCTACATGCATACATCCATACATCCACATCCACATTTACATCCATACATCCACATCTACATCCTCATTCACATCCATACATCCACATTCATACATCCATACATCCACATTCATACATCCACATCCACATCCACATTCACATCCATACATCCACATCTACAAGCTTATCTCCATTTTCACATCCTCATTTATACATCCACATCCCATATCCACATTCATACATACACATCCATATCCACATCCACATGCATCTTATCATATCTTATCACTTCCCATATCTTTTATGCATATCTCTATGCATGAAATTCAATTATGCTAAAAGTAACACTTTTATAATAAAATATTCAACTTTTATGCATACCTTTATGCATGAAATCCAATATGATAAAAGTAACACTTTTGATATAAAAAAAATTATCCTTTATGCATACTTCTATGCATGAAAATTAAAAATGATAAAAATAACACTTTTGATATAAAATTTTTTTCCTTTATGCATACTTCTATGCATGAAAATTAAAAATGATAAAAGTAACACTTTTGATATAAAAAATTTTCCTTTATGCATACTTCTATGCATGAAAATTAAAAATGATAAAAGTAACACTTTTGATATAAAAAATTTTCCTTTATGCATACTTCTATGCATGAAAATTAAAAATGATAAAAGTAACACTTTTGATATAAAAAATTTTCCTTTATGCATACTTCTATGCATGAAAATTAAAAATGATAAAAGTAACACTTTTGATATAAAAAAATTATCCTTTATGCATGATATTAAAATTCAATTTCTCCATGATTATAATGAATTTCTTTCAATTAATCTAGGATGATAATTCCTAGAATATGGTAGGAAGTCCTCTTTTTATGCTTTGAATGAAATTATTTTATGCATAATTTTTATAAAAATTTTACCATAGCTCCGCTGCTATGACTGATAAATCTCAATTTTTTCTAAGGGAATAAAGCTTATCATTAAGGAAATAATTAAAATGATCTCTAATTGGATCATTAATCTATAATGGATTGAATCATCAATATGCATAAACTAAAAGCATAGGAAAAAGCCATTAATTTGGCCTCAAGCATAGCTTAATCTTGGATTAAGGAAAAGCTTTATGAAAAGCTTCATGTGGATTGAGAATGGGTCATGAGTATGACCATTTCTTGAGTGAGAGAGAGAAATTACATAAAAACCATTAGAGTTTAAACATAAATAAAAATTAACTTCAATAGCATTTATTAAACTATGTAACTCTTCACTACTATTCACCAATTAACTTTAATAGCATTTAAAAAACCATACCAATTAAGCTTCTCAAGCTTGAGAGGGGTTGAGAAGAGAGAAACATTGAGAAATTATAGAAAGATCAATATTCATTAATTACCTTACAAATTGCTTGATTCTTTGTTCACGGTAGAGGCCCCCAACCAATCAATTGGTTAAGTATGTTGATGGAGCCACTAATGGGGATTGAAGAAAGAGGGAAGCTCCAAAAACTAGTGAATTATTAAATGAATTCACAGTTCTTGGCTTAGGTGGAGTAGAGTAACGATGCATAAACACTATATATTTTTCAACAAGGGGGAGGCTTCTATTTATAGGAAAAATTGAGCTCCTAACCAAACAACTGATTCTAGAATTTTCTAAATCAGTTTGGTCAATATTTGACCATTTTTAGGTCAGTTAAGCTAACTTTTTGGAACTAGACTTGAATTAGGAGAGAGGAGAGATGAAATATCTCAATTTTTATGAGTTTAAAACTCATTCAAGCATGTGAAATATGCACCTCCTTTAAAGAACTCCCCTTCCTTACATATGTCATATTTTTAATATTGCTCATAGTTTTTTACTAATAAACCTTGTACATTTTCAACTCTTCATCTTATGTGAAATATGCACCTCCTTTAAAGAACTCCCCTTCCTTACATATGTCATACTTTTAATATTGCTCATAGTTTTTTACTAATAAACCTTGTACATTTTCAACTCTTCATCTTATGTGAAATATGCACCTCCTTTAAAGAACTCCCCTTCCTTACATATGTCATACTTTTAATATTGCTCATAGTTTTTTACTAATAAACCTTGTACATTTTCAACTCTTCATCTTATGTGAAATATGCACCTCCTTTAAAGAACTCCCCTTCCTTACATATGTCATACTTTTAATATTGCTCATAATTTTTTACTAATAAACCTTGTACATTTTCAACTCTTCATCTTATGTGAGCATTTACTCATTTTTGGGTATCTTCTTTTACAAATTGGATTTATCTCCTCCCTACACATGTATTGATGCTATTGGCCCATAGGAACCTTAATTGGACCATAATCCAAATTTTTTTGAAAATCTAGACCCTTAGGCTAAGGTCCTTTATACACATTTCCAATTAATTCCAATTGCACATTGGAAAATTCTTTTTGAATTTCTGTTTCAGGGGAACTCATCTGAATTATAAGAGATATTTTTCTATCCAAAAATATTCAAAATCTGAATATTCTCTCTCTAGAATATTTTTCTCTCTCTAGGCTAAAACAGATAGAAACAAGGTCTTTATATTTCTGAAGAGGGTTACAGGGAAAGATACTAGACATCAAAAAGGGGGTGGGGGAGGAATCTTACATATATAGGAGTAAGAATCTCCCATTTGATCTTATAATTATTCCCTCTCTAAAATAAAAGAAAGATTCTGTAAAAAAAAAGCAAAAAAAAAGAAGATTCTTTTCCTAGAATACTTCTTAGGAGTCCTACCTGTTTTAAGGATTCAGAACAATGAGTTCAGAAGTGAAAATCGGTGTTTTGAATACCACGGTTTTGGTTTTCATTCGAGTACGGCCCAAAAAGAAGTTCTTTATCTCTTGGGGAGTATAAGAAGTTATCCCCCAGATATTGTAAACCTTATCTGAATTCAATGAAAGTAGGTGACTTAGCCTACAAGCTTCTTTTATCTCCTCATCTCAAAGTTCTTATAGAAAAATGTGCCAAACCCAAATCATGGAAAGACGGTAAAACTTCAGTGGGGCAAGTTACCGCTGTTGGCTTCTAGGTTACGCTAGCTCCTTCCTTTATATAAGTCGTAACTTTTACTTGTCGCTCACAGTAATCTTACTTCCATCGATCTCTCTTCTTCTTAATCTCCTTCATGGCTTGGTAACAGGAATTAGTTTTATCCATGATGATTTCTCACCTTCAAGACGCAAGGGAGTCTGTGAAGAAAGATTTTATAGAACAGTATGAGCGCTCACTTTTCCCTCACTTGGGAACTTCTGTAGCTCAGACCAAATGGCGGACCTATCAAAACATAACTAGGGTAACACCCTGGGGTCAGCAGCACTTTCGTAACAATGTCCGCTTGGCCATGGTTATTGAAGCTTTGGGTTTGGGTCCCCGATACTACTGCGTCATGAGATCAAGACATCTTTGGGTTTGGGTCCCCGATACTACTGCATCCCGTTTTTGGCTTACCTCTCAGAGGTCCTTTTGTTAGATCACCTCATACCACTGAGATAGGTGCGGCAATAACCAGCAGAATCATTCCCATAGATGAGTTACCCTATACTTGCGCAGCTTGTGAGTGCTGCTTTTGTGATCATATGATGGACGGGCTTATGGAAGTGTAAAGAGTTCTTCTATCCTTACTGTATAAGTTCCGAGAATGAATAAAGTTTAAATCTTGTTCTTATTTTGAATCTTGCTCTCTTTAAGACTTTTCTTGGTGGTTAACCTTGATTAAAATTTTTCTCTAAGTCCCATATTCGTGCATCTTGCAAAATTATCCCAGTTTGCGAGATGAGGACATCTCGCATTTTTAAAGTAGTGTAGAATGTAAGATTCCTCCCCCAACCCCCTTTTGATGTCTAGTATCTTCCCCTGTAATCAATCCCTCTTCAGAAATATAAAGACCTTGTTTCTAACTGTTTTAACCTAGAGAGAGAAAATATTCTAGAGAGAGAATATTCAGATTATGAATATTTTTGGATAGAAAAATAACTCATCTTATTAAAATAAGTTCCCCTGAAACAGAAATTCAAAAAGAACTTTCCAATGTGCAATTGGAATTAATTGGAAATGGGTATAAAGGACCTTAGCCTAAGGGTCTAGATTTTCAGAAATTTTTGGATTATGGTCCAATTAAGGTTCCTATGGGCCAATAGCATCAATCCATGTGTAGGGAGGAGATAAATCCAATTTGTAAAAGAAGATACCCAAAAATGAGTAAATGCTCACATAAGATGAAGAGTTGAAAATGTACAAGGTTTATTAGTAAAAAACTATGAGCAATATTAAAAATATAGGATATTTTGGGTATCCAAAAATGAGTAAATGCTCACATAAGATGAAGAGTTGAAAATGTACAAGGTTTATTAGTAAAAAACTATGAGCAATATTAAAATGATTCCATTATGACACATATGTAAGGAAGGGGAGTTCTTTAAAGGAGGTGCATATTTCACATAAGATGAAGAGTTGAAAATGTACAAGGTTTATTAGTAAAAAACTATGAGCAATATTAAAATGATTCCATTATGACACATATGTAAGGAAGGGGAGTTCTTTAAAGGAGGTGCATATTTCACATGCTTGAATGAGTTTTAAACTCATAAAAATTGAGATATTTCATCTCTCCTCTCTCCTCATTCAAGTCTAGTTCCAAAAAGTTAGCTTAACTGACCTAAAAATGGTCAAATATTGACCAAACTGATTTAGAAAATTCTAGAATCAGTTTGTTTGGTTAGGAGCTCAATTTTTCCTATAAATAGAAGCCTCCCCCTTGTTGAAAAAATACATAGTGTTTATGCATCGTTACTCTACTCCACCTAAGCCAAGAACTGTGAATTCATTTAATAATTCACTAGTTTTTGGAGCTTCCCTCTTTCTTCAATCCCCATTAGTGGCTCCATCAACATACTTAACCAATTGATTGGTTGGGGGCCTCTACCGTGAACAAAGAATCAAGCAATTTGCAAGGTAATTAGTGAATATTGATCTTTTCTATAATTTCTCAATGTTTCTCTCTTCTCAACCCCTCTCAAGCTTGAGAAGCTTAATTGGTATGGTTTTTTTTTTGAATGCTATTGAAGTGAATTGATAATGTTAGTGAAGAGTTACATAATTTAATAAATGCTATTGAAGTTAATTTCCATTTATGTTTAAATTCTAATAGTTTTTATGTAATTTCTCTCTCTCAATCAAGAAATGGTCATACTCATGACCCATTCTCAATCCAAATCAAGCTTTTCATAAAGCTTTTCCTTAACCCAAGATTAAGCTATGCTTGAGGCCAAATTAATGGCTTTTTTCTATGCTTTTAGTTTATGTATATTGATGATTCAATCCATTATGGATGAATGATCCAATTAGAGATCATTTTAATTATTTCCTTAATGATAAGCTTTATCCCTTAGAAAAATTGAGATTTATCAGTCATAGCAGCGGAGCTATGGCAAAATTTTTATAAAAATTATGCATAAAATAATTTCATTCAAAGCATAAAAAGAGGACTTCCTACCATATTCTAGGAATTATCATCCTAGATTAATTGAAAGATATTCATTGTAATCATAGAGAAATTGATTTTTATATTATGCATAATTGATTTTCATGCATAGAAGTATGCATAAAAGATATTTTTTTATATTAAAAGTGTTACTTTTATCATTTTTAATTTTCATGCATAGAAGTATGCATAAAGGAAAAAATTTTATATCAAAAGTGTTATTTTTACCATTTTTATTTCATGCATAGAAGTATGCATAATGGTTAAATTTTTATATCAAAAGTGTTACTTTTACCATTTTTATTTTCATGCATAGAAGTATGCATAAAGGAAAAAATTTTATATCAAAAGTGTTATTTTTACCATTTTTATTTCATACATAGAAGTATGCATAATGGTTAAATTTTTATATCAAAAGTGTTACTTTTACCATTTTTATTTTCATGCATAGAAGTATGCATAATGGATTGATTATTTTATTATAAAAGTGTGACTTTTATCATAATTGAATTTCATGCATAGAGGTATGCATAAAAAGTTGATTATTTTATTGTAAGAGTGTTACTTTTATCATATTGGATTTCATGCATAGAGGTATGCATAAAAGATATTCTTTTTATACTAAAAGTGTGATTTTTCTCATAAATGGATTTTATGCATAACTTAGATGCATAAGAGAAATTCTTTTATTCTAAAAGTGTAATTCCTACTAAATTGAATTTATGCATAAGAAGATGCATTAAAAATTTGATTTTTAATTCAAAAGTGTCATTCTCATCTAAATTGAATTTATGCATAGGAAGATGCATAAAAGATTGAATTTTAATTCAAAAGTGTCATTTTCATTTAAAATGAATTTATGCATAGGAAGATGCATAAAAGATTGATTTTACTTCGAAAGTATTAATCTCCTTAAATGGAATTTATGGATAAGTAAATGTGTAAAGAAATCTTATATCAAATATAAGAATTCTCTTGTATTCTATAAATAGATATGAGATGTGATAGGATGTGATAAGAGGTGTATAAGAGGTGATAAGAGGTGATAAGATGAATTAAGATGTGATAAGATGTGTATGGGATGAGGTAAGAAGTGGATGTGATAGGATAAGATGTATATGGGTTGTGATAGGCAAGAATGGATGTGATGTAAAAGATTAGATGTGAAGGCATATGGGGTTATATGAATGGGAATGTGGAAATGGATGTATGTATGTGGATGTGTGGATGTGGAGATGGGAGTATGGATGTATGAATGTGAAAATGGATGTATGCATGAAGATGTATATGCATAGATGTGAATGTGGATGTAGATGTGGATGTATAGATGTGAATGGGAATGTGGATGTGGATGTGAATGTGGATGTAGATGTGGATGTATAGATGTGAATGGGAATGTGGATGTGGATGTATGTATGTATGTATGTGGATGTATGTATGTATGTGGATGTAGATGTGGATGTATAGATGTGAATGGGAATGTGGATGTGGATGTATGTGAATGTGGATGTAGATGTGGATGTATAGATGTGAATGGGAATGTGGATGTGGATGTATGAATGAGGACGTGATAATGGATGTATGCATGTAGATGTGGATATATGGATATGAATGTGGATGTGGATGTATGAATGAGGACGTGATAATGGATGTATGCATGTAAATGTGGATATATGGATGTGAATATGAATGTGGATGTGGATGTGGATGTATGGATGTCGATATGGATGTGTATGTATGAATGTAGATATGGGATATGGATGTATAAATGAGGATGTGAAAATGGAGGTATACATGTAGATATGGATGTATGGATGTGAATGTGGATATGGATGTGGATGTATGGATGTGTGTGTATGCATGTGGATATGGGATGTGGATGTATGAATGAGGATGTGAAAATGGATGTATGCATGTAAATGTGGATGTATGGATGTGAATGTGAATGTGTATGTGAATTAATGTGTCGTCGATATGAGGAAATGGATGAGAATAAGTACACATTGAATGGAATGTGGAATAAGTAATGTGGACTAAGGAGGGTTAATGTGGAAAGACGAGAGTTCGATTTAGAAACTGTATTTTGTGACTGTTTGTAAATGATTGTTTTATGTCAAGAATGCTGGGGAAGCATTTTGACCATCTTGTGGATTAAGGTCATGAAGACCTAACTGTTAAAGTTGCAACTGCTGACGGAGAGTCAATGGAGGACATCTCGCGTAGCAAGGTCGACCGAGGTCTTGACCAGCCTCGGTTCGATTTAAATGGTGAGCTTCCGGTACGGTGGATGAGGGACCAAGGAAGCGGCCTATGAGTGAAGCGCTAGGTCACCTGCGAAGGATCCTAGAGGGTGCTGACCATACGGTGCTCGGGCTCTGGGTCACCAAGGATACCCACACGTGCGTCGAGGAAGATATTGGAACAAGGAGTAAGAGTTGTTTTGTGAAACCGGGCATGGATCTGGTTGATTGACCTTGCTGGTCTTCAATGGATGAGTCCATGGCTCTTTATATGGATCTGTTGGTTGATCTTGCTGATCTTCAACGAGAGTCCATCTTGAATTTTTATAAGTGATTATATTGCCGAGTATTATGGGCTAGGAACTATTGAAAAGGCCCCTGTGTGGACAGGTGGTGAGCGTTCTAGTTGCCAATGATGCCATAGATACTCTGATGAAGGAATGATGGGAAATTATGAATCAACCGGATAAATTGGAAGATTGTGATCAGTGGTACTATGGTTTCATTAAAGGATTGTTTTAAAGTTAGCTGATGCTAAGAAAAAGGCAATTTCGTATTGGGTGTGTAAGTGGTGTGGCTAGTTTTATGTTTGCATGAACTTCCGGCTAGGGGGCCTTGGAACTCTTTTCCTTGGTACCCGGGACAAAACCTAACCAAATTCCAAATTGGATCCCATCACTACAGTGGTTGGGCGGTTGGCTAACCCATGGGATCGGATGGGGTTAGGCTGGACTGATGGATCCGTAAATCGAGATTTAATTTCTATTATTACGATAGATGAAGTAAATCCCGGATAGAAATTGTTCTATGGATAGGAATCAACGGCTGTGCCTCTTGATGGGGAAAAAAGCGTTGATCCCAATGATCCAAGTGCAAGTTTCTTCCTTGATTTGACCAAGTACCGTTAAAGGTGCAGTCAGATCAGTTGATCCGTAATGATCTTGACTACGTTAGAGTAAAGAGTTATCCTGGTGGAATCGCCCATGCTTTCCGGGTAAAGGAAGTTTTTCCGGTTTTGGTTTTGGACAAACCGACGGATTAGTCTCTTGTCCGGATATCCGTGGTGGGCAAGGCCCCGAGTGTGAGACCCCTACCCGCGCATGATGTGTTACTTCCGCTGCCAATATCCTGAATCTGTTGCTCGGTGGGAACAGGGATCTCACAGTTGGTATCAGAGCATTTGGTTAATAAAGATCAACTGAGAAGACAAATATGTCAAAAATTTATCAAGAAACACAAAAAGGTTGTAATTGTGTGATATAAGTCATACAATTTGATATTCAAACTAAAATTCGTAATTTGGTAATTGGGTCTTCAGATGGAAGTACCACAATTATATAGAATCCTTGACTTGCTTGAGGCCTAGACATGATGGTATTTACCTTATAATTCCAAGGGCCGTGACTACCCGTATATACCAAGAGTATACTGCAGCTCTTTACTGACAGTATATACGAGTAAATCTAAGACTTGAAATTATAAGCGTTAATGCTATCCAGAGGATGATTTCGAATGTGGTTGATATGATTTTTAATTCTGTTTGAGAATTGATGAATTGAATTGGATTCTGATTGAAAAGTGATGATCCTTGAAATTTGGTTGAAATGTAATAAGCTGAGCGAAACCTCAATGAGGATGAATGGGACGAGTCCCTGTGATGATATTCAAAACTGGAATGATGATAATGATTTCAGCAAATCACTATGAGATTAGTGGATTGTGCTGTCAGATTGCTACTATTAATACTTGACTGTTAGATCAAGTTAAGGGATGACAAATTGAGAACTTACTTGACTAAAATTCCCGTGGAGGAATGTTCAGAAGGAAATTTTTCGGTCTAATGGACCATTATCATGTTAAAGATATGAATGATATGATCTGAATGAATTGTTGATGAGTTCTAAGGGATATTTATCCCAGTATTCTGTTGGGTTGACCAGAATATAAGGAACCCCAGAATAAAATTGGATCTTAAGAAAAAGAGTTATCCTCTACCTTGCGAGATGAGGACATCTCGCACTTTTTTAAGTGGGGTAGAACGTAAGATTCCTCCCCAACCTTCGAGGTATATAGGAGTAAGAATCTCCCATTTGATCTTATAATTATTCCCTCTCTAAAATAAAAGAAAGATTCTGTAAAAAAAAAGCAAAAAAAAAGAAGATTCTTTTCCTAGAATACTTCTCAGGAGTCCTACCTGTTTTAAGGATTCAGAACAATGAGTTCAGAAGTGAAAATCGGTGTTTTGAATACCACGGTTTTGGTTTTCATTTGAGTACGGCCCAAAAAGAAGTTCTTTATCTCTTGGGGAGTATAAGAAGTTATCCCCCAGATATTGTAAACCTTATCTGAATTCAATGAAAGTAGGTGACTTAGCCTACAAGCTTCTTTTATCTCCTCATCTCAAAGTTCTTATAGAAAAATGTGCCAAACCCAAATCATGGAAAGACGGTAAAACTTCAGTGGGGCAAGTTACCGCCGTTGGCTTCTAGGTTACGCTAGCTCCTTCCTTTATATAAGTCGTAACTTTTACTTGTCGCTCACAGTAATCTTACTTCCATCGATCTCCCTTCTTCTTAATCTCCTTCATGGCTTGGTAACAGGAATTAGTTTTATCCATGATGATTTCTCACCTTCAAGACGCAAGGGAGTCTGTGAAGAAAGATTTTATAGAACAGTATGAGCGCTCACTTTTCCCTCACTTGGGAACTTCTGTAGCTCAGACCAAATGGCGGACCTATCAAAACATAACTAGGGTAACACCCTGGGGTCAGCAGCACTTTCGTAACAATGTCCGCTTGGCCATGGTTATTGAAGCTTTGGGTTTGGGTCCCCGATACTACTGCGTCATGAGATCAAGACATCTTTGGGTTTGGGTCCCCGATACTACTGCGTCATGAGATCAAGACATCTTGGGTTTTCTGAGCGGGTCTTCTTACTGGCGTGTTTTCTTCCTCATGAGAAGATATGCCTTTATCCCGTTTTTGGCTTACCTCTCAGAGGTCCTTTTGTTAGATCACCTCATACCACTGAGATAGGTGCGGCAATAACCAGCAGAATCATTCCCATAGATGAGTTACCCTATACTTGCGCAGCTTGTGAGTGCTGCTTTTGTGATCATATGATGGACGGGCTTATGGAAGTGTAAAGAGTTCTTCTATCCTTACTGTATAAGTTCCGAGAATGAATAAAGTTTAAATCTTGTTCTTATTTTGAATCTTGCTCTCTTTAAGACTTTTCTTGGTGGTTAACCTTGATTAAAATTTTTCTCTAAGTCCCATATTCGTGCATCTTGCAAAATTATCCCAGTTTGCGAGATGAGGACATCTCGCATTTTTAAAGTAGTGTAGAATGTAAGATTCCTCCCCCAACCCCCTTTTGATGTCTAGTATCTTCCCCTGTAATCAATCCCTCTTCAGAAATATAAAGACCTTGTTTCTAACTGTTTTAACCTAGAGAGAGAAAATATTCTAGAGAGAGAATATTCAGATTATGAATATTTTTGGATAGAAAAATAACTCATCTTATTAAAATAAGTTCCCCTGAAACAGAAATTCAAAAAGAACTTTCCAATGTGCAATTGGAATTAATTGGAAATGGGTATAAAGGACCTTAGCCTAAGGGTCTAGATTTTCAGAAATTTTTGGATTATGGTCCAATTAAGGTTCCTATGGGCCAATAGCATCAATCCATGTGTAGGGAGGAGATAAATCCAATTTGTAAAAGAAGATACCCAAAAATGAGTAAATGCTCACATAAGATGAAGAGTTGAAAATGTACAAGGTTTATTAGTAAAAAACTATGAGCAATATTAAAAATATAGGATATTTTGGGTATCCAAAAATGAGTAAATGCTCACATAAGATGAAGAGTTGAAAATGTACAAGGTTTATTAGTAAAAAACTATGAGCAATATTAAAATGATTCCATTATGACACATATGTAAGGAAGGGGAGTTCTTTAAAGGAGGTGCATATTTCACATAAGATGAAGAGTTGAAAATGTACAAGGTTTATTAGTAAAAAACTATGAGCAATATTAAAATGATTCCATTATGACACATATGTAAGGAAGGGGAGTTCTTTAAAGGAGGTGCATATTTCACATGCTTGAATGAGTTTTAAACTCATAAAAATTGAGATATTTCATCTCTCCTCTCTCCTCATTCAAGTCTAGTTCCAAAAAGTTAGCTTAACTGACCTAAAAATGGTCAAATATTGACCAAACTGATTTAGAAAATTCTAGAATCAGTTTGTTTGGTTAGGAGCTCAATTTTTCCTATAAATAGAAGCCTCCCCCTTGTTGAAAAAATACATAGTGTTTATGCATCGTTACTCTACTCCACCTAAGCCAAGAACTGTGAATTCATTTAATAATTCACTAGTTTTTGGAGCTTCCCTCTTTCTTCAATCCCCATTAGTGGCTCCATCAACATACTTAACCAATTGATTGGTTGGGGGCCTCTACCGTGAACAAAGAATCAAGCAATTTGCAAGGTAATTAGTGAATATTGATCTTTTCTATAATTTCTCAATGTTTCTCTCTTCTCAACCCCTCTCAAGCTTGAGAAGCTTAATTGGTATGGTTTTTTTTTTTAATGCTATTGAAGTGAATTGATAATGTTAGTGAAGAGTTACATAATTTAATAAATGCTATTGAAGTTAATTTCCATTTATGTTTAAATTCTAATAGTTTTTATGTAATTTCTCTCTCTCAATCAAGAAATGGTCATACTCATGACCCATTCTCAATCCAAATCAAGCTTTTCATAAAGCTTTTCCTTAACCCAAGATTAAGCTATGCTTGAGGCCAAATTAATGGCTTTTTTCTATGCTTTTAGTTTATGTATATTGATGATTCAATCCATTATGGATGAATGATCCAATTAGAGATCATTTTAATTATTTCCTTAATGATAAGCTTTATCCCTTAGAAAAATTGAGATTTATCAGTCATAGCAGCGGAGCTATGGCAAAATTTTTATAAAAATTATGCATAAAATAATTTCATTCAAAGCATAAAAAGAGGACTTCCTACCATATTCTAGGAATTATCATCCTAGATTAATTGAAAGATATTCATTGTAATCATAGAGAAATTGATTTTTATATTATGCATAATTGATTTTCATGCATAGAAGTATGCATAAAAGATATATTTTTTATATTAAAAGTGTTACTTTTATCATTTTTAATTTTCATGCATAGAAGTATGCATAAAGGAAAAATTTTTATATCAAAAGTGTTATTTTTACCATTTTTATTTCATGCATAGAAGTATGCATAATGGTTAAATTTTTATATCAAAAGTGTTACTTTTACCATTTTTATTTTCATGCATAGAAGTATGCATAAAGGAAAAAATTTTATATCAAAAGTGTTATTTTTACCATTTTTATTTCATACATAGAAGTATGCATAATGGTTAAATTTTTATATCAAAAGTGTTACTTTTACCATTTTTATTTTCATGCATAGAAGTATGCATAATGGATTGATTATTTTATTATAAAAGTGTGACTTTTATCATAATTGAATTTCATGCATAGAGGTATGCATAAAAAGTTGATTATTTTATTGTAAGAGTGTTACTTTTATCTTATTGGATTTCATGCATAGAGGTATGCATAAAAGATATTCTTTTTATACTAAAAGTGTGATTTTTCTCATAAATGGATTTTATGCATAACTTAGATGCATAAGAGAAATTCTTTTATTCTAAAAGTGTAATTCCTACTAAATTGAATTTATGCATAAGAAGATGCATTAAAAATTCGATTTTTAATTCAAAAGTGTCATTCTCATCTAAATTGAATTTATGCATAGGAAGATGCATAAAAGATTGAATTTTAATTCAAAAGTGTCATTTTCATTTAAAATGAATTTATGCATAGGAAGATGCATAAAAGATTGATTTTACTTCGAAAGTATTAATCTCCTTAAATGGAATTTATGGATAAGTAAATGTGTAAAGAAATCTTATATCAAATATAAGAATTCTCTTGTATTCTATAAATAGATATGAGATGTGATAGGATGTGATAAGAGGTGTATAAGAGGTGATAAGAGGTGATAAGATGAATTAAGATGTGATAAGATGTGTATGGGATGAGGTAAGAAGTGGATGTGATAGGATAAGATGTATATGGGTTGTGATAGGCAAGAATGGATGTGATGTAAAAGATTAGATGTGAAGGCATATGGGGTTATATGAATGGGAATGTGGAAATGGATGTATGTATGTGGATGTGTGGATGTGGAGATGGGAGTATGGATGTATGAATGTGAAAATGGATGTATGCATGAAGATGTATATGCATAGATGTGAATGTGGATGTAGATGTGGATGTATAGATGTGAATGGGAATGTGGATGTGGATGTGAATGTGGATGTAGATGTGGATGTATAGATGTGAATGGGAATGTGGATGTGGATGTATGTATGTATGTATGTGGATGTATGTATGTATGTGGATGTAGATGTGGATGTATAGATGTGAATGGGAATGTGGATGTGGATGTATGTGAATGTGGATGTAGATGTGGATGTATAGATGTGAATGGGAATGTGGATGTGGATGTATGAATGAGGACGTGATAATGGATGTATGCATGTAGATGTGGATATATGGATATGAATGTGGATGTGGATGTATGAATGAGGACGTGATAATGGATGTATGCATGTAAATGTGGATATATGGATGTGAATATGAATGTGGATGTGGATGTGGATGTATGGATGTCGATATGGATGTGTATGTATGAATGTAGATATGGGATATGGATGTATAAATGAGGATGTGAAAATGGAGGTATACATGTAGATATGGATGTATGGATGTGAATGTGGATATGGATGTGGATGTATGGATGTGTGTGTATGCATGTGGATATGGGATGTGGATGTATGAATGAGGATGTGAAAATGGATGTATGCATGTAAATGTGGATGTATGGATGTGAATGTGAATGTGTATGTGAATTAATGTGTCGTCGATATGAGGAAATGGATGAGAATAAGTACACATTGAATGGAATGTGGAATAAGTAATGTGGACTAAGGAGGGTTAATGTGGAAAGACGAGAGTTCGATTTAGAAACTGTATTTTGTGACTGTTTGTAAATGACTGTTTTATGTCAAGAATGCTGGGGAAGCATTTTGACCATCTTGTGGATTAAGGTCATGAAGACCTAACTGTTAAAGTTGCAACTGCTGACGGAGAGTCAATGGAGGACATCTCGCGTAGCAAGGTCGACCGAGGTCTTGACCAGCCTCGGTTCGATTTAAATGGTGAGCTTCCAGTACGGTGGATGAGGGACCAAGGAAGCGGCCTATGAGTGAAGCGCTAGGTCACCTGCGAAGGATCCTAGAGGGTGCTGACCATACGGTGCTCGGGCTCTGGGTCACCAAGGATACCCACGCGTGCGTCGAGGAAGATATTGGAACAAGGAGTAAGAGTTGTTTTGTGAAACCGGGCATGGATCTGGTTGATTGACCTTGCTGGTCTTCAATGGATGAGTCCATGGCTCTTTATATGGATCTGTTGGTTGATCTTGCTGATCTTCAACGAGAGTCCATCTTGAATTTTTATAAGTGATTATATTGCCGAGTATTATGGGCTAGGAACTATTGAAAAGGCCCCTGTGTGGACAGGTGGTGAGCGTTCTAGTTGCCAATGATGCCATAGATACTCTGATGAAGGAATGATGGGAAATTATGAATCAACCGGATAAATTGGAAGATTGTGATCAGTGGTACTATGGTTTCATTAAAGGATTGTTTTAAAGTTAGCTGATGCTAAGAAAAAGGCAATTTCGTATTGGGTGTGTAAGTGGTGTGGCTAGTTTTATGTTTGCATGAACTTCCGGCTAGGGGGCCTTGGAACTCTTTTCCTTGGTACCCGGGACAAAACCTAACCAAATTCCAAATTGGATCCCATCACTACAGTGGTTGGGCGGTTGGCTAACCCATGGGATCGGATGGGGTTAGGCTGGACTGATGGATCCGTAAATCGAGATTTAATTTCTATTATTACGATAGATGAAGTAAATCCCGGATAGAAATTGTTCTATGGATAGGAATCAACGGCTGTGCCTCTTGATGGGGAAAAAAGCGTTGATCCCAATGATCCAAGTGCAAGTTTCTTCCTTGATTTGACCAAGTACCGTTAAAGGTGCAGTCAGATCAGTTGATCCGTAATGATCTTGACTACGTTAGAGTAAAGAGTTATCCTGGTGGAATCGCCCATGCTTTCCGGGTAAAGGAAGTTTTTCCGGTTTTGGTTTTGGACAAACCGACGGATTAGTCTCTTGTCCGGATATCCGTGGTGGGCGAGGCCCCGAGTGTGAGACCCCTACCCGCGCATGATGTGTTACTTCCGCTGCCAATATCCTGAATCTGTTGCTGGTATCAGAGCATTTGGTTAATAAAGATCAACTGAGAAGACAAATATGTCAAAAATTTATCAAGAAACACAAAAAGGTTGTAATTGTGTGATATAAGTCATACAATTTGATATTCAAACTAAAATTCGTAATTTGGTAATTGGGTCTTCAGATGGAAGTACCACAATTATATAGAATCCTTGACTTGCTTGAGGCCTAGACATGATGGTATTTACCTTATAATTCCAAGGGCCGTGACTACCCGTATATACCAAGAGTATACTGCAGCTCTTTACTGACAGTATATACGAGTAAATCTAAGACTTGAAATTATAAGCGTTAATGCTATCCAGAGGATGATTTCGAATGTGGTTGATATGATTTTTAATTCTGTTTGAGAATTGATGAATTGAATTGGATTCTGATTGAAAAGTGATGATCCTTGAAATTTGGTTGAAATGTAATAAGCTGAGCGAAACCTCAATGAGGATGAATGGGACGAGTCCCTGTGATGATATTCAAAACTGGAATGATGATAATGATTTCAGCAAATCACTATGAGATTAGTGGATTGTGCTGTCAGATTGCTACTATTAATACTTGACTGTTAGATCAAGTTAAGGGATGACAAATTGAGAACTTACTTGACTAAAATTCCCGTGGAGGAATGTTCAGAAGGAAATTTTTCGGTCTAATGGACCATTATCATGTTAAAGATATGAATGATATGATCTGAATGAATTGTTGATGAGTTCTAAGGGATATTTATCCCAGTATTCTGTTGGGTTGACCAGAATATAAGGAACCCCAGAATAAAATTGGATCTTAAGAAAAAGAGTTATCCTCTACCTTGCGAGATGAGGACATCTCGCACTTTTTTAAGTGGGGTAGAACGTAAGATTCCTCCCCAACCTTCGAGGTATATAGGAGTAAGAATCTCCCATTTGATCTTATAATTATTCCCTCTCTAAAATAAAAGAAAGATTCTGTAAAAAAAAAAGCAAAAAAAAAGAAGATTCTTTTCCTAGAATACTTCTCAGGAGTCCTACCTGTTTTAAGGATTCAGAACAATGAGTTCAAAAGTGAAAATCGGTGTTTTGAATACCACGGTTTTGGTTTTCATTCGAGTACGGCCCAAAAAGAAGTTCTTTATCTCTTGGGGAGTATAAGAAGTTATCCCCCAGATATTGTAAACCTTATCTGAATTCAATGAAAGTAGGTGACTTAGCCTACAAGCTTCTTTTATCTCCTCATCTCAAAGTTCTTATAGAAAAATGTGCCAAACCCAAATCATGGAAAGACGGTAAAACTTCAGTGGGGCAAGTTACCGCCGTTGGCTTCTAGGTTACGCTAGCTCCTTCCTTTATATAAGTCGTAACTTTTACTTGTCGCTCACAGTAATCTTACTTCCATCTATCTCCCTTCTTCTTAATCTCCTTCATGGCTTGGTAACAGGAATTAGTTTTATCCATGATGATTTCTCACCTTCAAGACGCAAGGGAGTCTGTGAAGAAAGATTTTATAGAACAGTATGAGCGCTCACTTTTCCCTCACTTGGGAACTTCTGTAGCTCAGACCAAATGGCGGACCTATCAAAACATAACTAGGGTAACACCCTGGGGTCAGCAGCACTTTCGTAACAATGTCCGCTTGGCCATGGTTATTGAAGCTTTGGGTTTGGGTCCCCGATACTACTGCGTCATGAGATCAAGACATCTTTGGGTTTGGGTCCCCGATACTACTGCGTCATGAGATCAAGACATCTTGGGTTTTCTGAGCGGGTCTTCTTACTGGCGTGTTTTCTTCCTCATGAGAAGATATGCCTTTATCCCGTTTTTGGCTTACCTCTCAGAGGTCCTTTTGTTAGATCACCTCATACCACTGAGATAGGTGCGGCAATAACCAGCAGAATCATTCCCATAGATGAGTTACCCTATACTTGCGCAGCTTGTGAGTGCTGCTTTTGTGATCATATGATGGACGGGCTTATGGAAGTGTAAAGAGTTCTTCTATCCTTACTGTATAAGTTCCAAGAATGAATAAAGTTTAAATCTTGTTCTTATTTTGAATCTTGCTCTCTTTAAGACTTTTCTTGGTGGTTAACCTTGATTAAAATTTTTCTCTAAGTCCCATATTCGTGCATCTTGCAAAATTATCCCAGTTTGCGAGATGCGGACATCTCGCATTTTTAAAGTGGTGTAGAATGTAAGATTCCTCCCCCAACCCCCTGTTGATGTCTAGTATCTTCCCCTGTAATCAATCCCTCTTCAGAAATATAAAGACCTTGTTTCTAACTGTTTTAACCTAGAGAGAGAAAATATTCTAGAGAGAGAATATTCAGATTATGAATATTTTTGGATAGAAAAATAACTCATCTTATTAAAATAAGTTCCCCTGAAACAGAAATTCAAAAAGAACTTTCCAATGTGCAATTGGAATTAATTGGAAATGGGTATAAAGGACCTTAGCCTAAGGGTCTAGATTTTCAGAAATTTTTGGATTATGGTCCAATTAAGGTTCCTATGGGCCAATAGCATCAATCCATGTGTAGGGAGGAGATAAATCCAATTTGTAAAAGAAGATACCCAAAAATGAGTAAATGCTCACATAAGATGAAGAGTTGAAAATGTACAAGGTTTATTAGTAAAAAACTATGAGCAATATTAAAAATATAGGATATTTTGGGTATCCAAAAATGAGTAAATGCTCACATAAGATGAAGAGTTGAAAATGTACAAGGTTTATTAGTAAAAAACTATGAGCAATATTAAAATGATTCCATTATGACACATATGTAAGGAAGGGGAGTTCTTTAAAGGAGGTGCATATTTCACATAAGATGAAGAGTTGAAAATGTACAAGGTTTATTAGTAAAAAACTATGAGCAATATTAAAATGATTCCATTATGACACATATGTAAGGAAGGGGAGTTCTTTAAAGGAGGTGCATATTTCACATGCTTGAATGAGTTTTAAACTCATAAAAATTGAGATATTTCATCTCTCCTCTCTCCTCATTCAAGTCTAGTTCCAAAAAGTTAGCTTAACTGACCTAAAAATGGTCAAATATTGACCAAACTGATTTAGAAAATTCTAGAATCAGTTTGTTTGGTTAGGAGCTCAATTTTTCCTATAAATAGAAGCCTCCCCCTTGTTGAAAAAATACATAGTGTTTATGCATCGTTACTCTACTCCACCTAAGCCAAGAACTGTGAATTCATTTAATAATTCACTAGTTTTTGGAGCTTCCCTCTTTCTTCAATCCCCATTAGTGGCTCCATCAACATACTTAACCAATTGATTGGTTGGGGGCCTCTACCGTGAACAAAGAATCAAGCAATTTGCAAGGTAATTAGTGAATATTGATCTTTTCTATAATTTCTCAATGTTTCTCTCTTCTCAACCCCTCTCAAGCTTGAGAAGCTTAATTATATGGTTTTTTTTTTGAATGCTATTGAAGTGAATTGATAATGTTAGTGAAGAGTTACATAATTTAATAAATGCTATTGAAGTTAATTTCCATTTATGTTTAAATTCTAATAGTTTTTATGTAATTTCTCTCTCTCAATCAAGAAATGGTCATACTCATGACCCATTCTCAATCCAAATCAAGCTTTTCATAAAGCTTTTCCTTAACCCAAGATTAAGCTATGCTTGAGGCCAAATTAATGGCTTTTTTCTATGCTTTTAGTTTATGTATATTGATGATTCAATCCATTATGGATGAATGATCCAATTAGAGATCATTTTAATTATTTCCTTAATGATAAGCTTTATCCCTTAGAATCAGTCATAGCAGTGGAGCTATGGTAAAATTTTTATAAAAATTATGCATAAAATAATTTCATTCAAAGCATAAAAAGAGGACTTCCTACCATATTCTAGGAATTATCATCCTAGATTAATTGAAAGATATTCATTGTAATCATAGAGAAATTGATTTTTATATTATGCATAATTGATTTTCATGCATAGAAGTATGCATAAAAGATATTTTTTTATATTAAAAGTGTTACTTTTATCATTTTTAATTTTCATGCATAGAAGTATGCATAAAGGAAAAATTTTTATATCAAAAGTGTTATTTTTACCATTTTTATTTCATGCATAGAAGTATGCATAATGGTTAAATTTTTATATCAAAAGTGTTACTTTTACCATTTTTATTTTCATGCATAGAAGTATGCATAAAGGAAAAAATTTTATATCAAAAGTGTTATTTTTACCATTTTTATTTCATACATAGAAGTATGCATAATGGTTAAATTTTTATATCAAAAGTGTTACTTTTACCATTTTTATTTTCATGCATAGAAGTATGCATAATGGATTGATTATTTTATTATAAAAGTGTGACTTTTATCATAATTGAATTCCATGCATAGAGGTATGCATAAAAAGTTGATTATTTTATTGTAAGAGTGTTACTTTTATCATATTGGATTTCATGCATAGAGGTATGCATAAAAGATATTCTTTTTATACTAAAAGTGTGATTTTTCTCATAAATGGATTTTATGCATAACTTAGATGCATAAGAGAAATTCTTTTATTCTAAAAGTGTAATTCCTACTAAATTGAATTTATGCATAAGAAGATGCATTAAAAATTTGATTTTTAATTCAAAAGTGTCATTCTCATCTAAATTGAATTTATGCATAGGAAGATGCATAAAAGATTGAATTTTAATTCAAAAGTGTCATTTTCATTTAAAATGAATTTATGCATAGGAAGATGCATAAAAGATTGATTTTACTTCGAAAGTATTAATCTCCTTAAATGGAATTTATGGATAAGTAAATGTGTAAAGAAATCTTATATCAAATATAAGAATTCTCTTGTATTCTATAAATAGATATGAGATGTGATAGGATGTGATAAGAGGTGTATAAGAGGTGATAAGAGGTGATAAGATGAATTAAGATGTGATAAGATGTGTATGGGATGAGGTAAGAAGTGGATGTGATAGGATAAGATGTATATGGGTTGTGATAGGCAAGAATGGATGTGATGTAAAAGATTAGATGTGAAGGCATATGGGGTTATATGAATGGGAATGTGGAAATGGATGTATGTATGTGGATGTGTGGATGTGGAGATGGGAGTATGGATGTATGAATGTGAAAATGGATGTATGCATGAAGATGTATATGCATAGATGTGAATGTGGATGTAGATGTGGATGTATAGATGTGAATGGGAATGTGGATGTGAATGTGGATGTAGATGTGGATGTATAGATGTGAATGGGAATGTGGATGTGGATGTATGTATGTATGTATGTGGATGTATGTATGTATGTGGATGTAGATGTGGATGTATAGATGTGAATGGGAATGTGGATGTGGATGTATGTGAATGTGGATGTAGATGTGGATGTATAGATGTGAATGGGAATGTGGATGTGGATGTATGAATGAGGACGTGATAATGGATGTATGCATGTAGATGTGGATATATGGATATGAATGTGGATGTGGATGTATGAATGAGGACGTGATAATGGATGTATGCATGTAAATGTGGATATACGGATGTGAATATGAATGTGGATGTGGATGTGGATGTATGGATGTCGATATGGATGTGTATGTATGAATGTAGATATGGGATATGGATGTATAAATGAGGATGTGAAAATGGAGGTATACATGTAGATATGGATGTATGGATGTGAATGTGGATATGGATGTGGATGTATGGATGTGTGTGTATGCATGTGGATATGGGATGTGGATGTATGAATGAGGATGTGAAAATGGATGTATGCATGTAAATGTGGATGTATGGATGTGAATGTGAATGTGTATGTGAATTAATGTGTCGTCGATATGAGGAAATGGATGAGAATAAGTACACATTGAATGGAATGTGGAATAAGTAATGTGGACTAAGGAGGGTTAATGTGGAAAGACGAGAGTTCGATTTAGAAACTGTATGTCAAGAATGCTGGGGAAGCATTTTGACCATCTTGTGGATTAAGGTCATGAAGACCTAACTGTTAAAGTTGCAACTGCTGACGGAGAGTCAATGGAGGACATCTCGCGTAGCAAGGTCGACCGAGGTCTTGACCAGCCTCGGTTCGATTTAAATGGTGAGCTTCCGGTACGGTGGATGAGGGACCAAGGAAGCGGCCTATGAGTGAAGCGCTAGGTCACCTGCGAAGGATCCTAGAGGGTGCTGACCATACGGTGCTCGGGCTCTGGGTCACCCAGGATACCCACGCGTGTGTCGAGGAAGATATTGGAACAAGGAGTAAGAGTTGTTTTGTGAAACCGGGCATGGATCTGGTTGATTGACCTTGCTGGTCTTCAATGGATGAGTCCATGGCTCTTTATATGGATCTGTTGGTTGATCTTGCTGATCTTCAACGAGAGTCCATCTTGAATTTTTATAAGTGATTATATTGCCGAGTATTATGGGCTAGGAACTATTGAAAAGGCCCCTGTGTGGACAGGTGGTGAGCGTTCTAGTTGCCAATGATGCCATAGATACTCTGATGAAGGAATGATGGGAAATTATGAATCAACCGGATAAATTGGAAGATTGTGATCAGTGGTACTATGGTTTCATTAAAGGATTGTTTTAAAGTTAGCTGATGCTAAGAAAAAGGCAATTTCATATTGGGTGTGTAAGTGGTGTGGCTAGTTTTATGTTTGCATGAACTTCCGGCTAGGGAGCCTTGGAACTCTTTTCGTTGGTACCCGGGACAAAACCTAACCAAATTCCAAATTGGATCCCATCACTACAGTGGTTGGGCGGTTGGCTAACCCATGGGATCGGATGGGGTTAGGCTGGACTGATGGATCCGTAAATCGAGATTTAATTTCTATTATTACGATAGATGAAGTAAATCCCGGATAGAAATTGTTCTATGGATAGGAATCAACGGCTGTGCCTCTTGATGGGGAAAAAAGCGTTGATCCCAATGATCCAAGTGCAAGTTTCTTCCTTGATTTGACCAAGTACCGTTAAAGGTGCAGTCAGATCAGTTGATCCGTAATGATCTTGACTATGTTAGAGTAAAGAGTTATCCTGGTGGAATCGCCCATGCTTTCCGGGTAAAGGAAGTTTTTCCGGTTTCGGTTTTGGACAAACCGATGGATTAGTCTCTTGTCCGGATATCCGTGGGCGAGGCCCCGAGTGTGAGACCCCTACCCGTGCATGATGTGTTACTTCCGCTGCCAGTATCCTGAATCTGTTGCTCGGTGGGAACAGGGATCTCACAGTTGGTATCAGAGCATTTGGTTAATAAAGATCAACTGAGAAGACAAATATGTCAAAAATTTATCAAGAAACACAAAAAGGTTGTAATTGTGTGATATAAGTCATACAATTTGATATTCAAACTAAAATTCGTAATTTGGTAATTGGGTCTTCAGATGGAAGTACCACAATTATATAGAATCCCTGACTTGCTTGAGGCCTAGACATGATGGTATTTACCTTATAATTCCAAGGGCCGTGACTACCCGTATATACCGAGAGTATACTGCAGCTCTTTACTGACAGTATATACGAGTAAATCTAAGACTTGAAATTATAAGCGTTAATGCTATCCAGAGGATGATTTCGAATGTGGTTGATATGATTTTTAATTCTGTTTGAGAATTGATGAATTGAATTGGATTCTGATTGAAAAATGATGATCCTTGAAATTTGGTTGAAATGTAATAAGCTGAGCGAAACCTCAATGAGGATGAATGGGACGAGTCCCTGTGATGATATTCAAAACTGGAATGATGATAATGATTTCAGCAAATCACTATGAGATTAGTGGATTGTGCTGTCAGATTGCTACTATTAATACTTGACTGTTAGATCAAGTTAAGGGATGACAAATTGAGAACTTACTTGACTAAAATTCCCGTGGAGGAATGTTCAGAAGGAAATTTTTCGGTCTAATGGACCATTATCATGTTAAAGATATGAATGATATGATCTGAATGAATTGTTGATGAGTTCTAAGGGATATTTATCCCAGTATTCTGTTGGGTTGACCAGAATATAAGGAACCCCAGAATAAAATTGGATCTTAAGAAAAAGAGTTATCCTCTACCTTGCGAGATGAGGACATCTCGCACTTTTTTAAGTGGGGTAGAACGTAAGATTCCTCCCCAACCTTCGAGGTATATAGGAGTAAGAATCTCCCATTTGATCTTATAATTATTCCCTCTCTAAAATAAAAGAAAGATTCTGTAAAAAAAAAGCAAAAAAAAAGAAGATTCTTTTCCTAGAATACTTCTCAGGAGTCCTGCCTGTTTTAAGGATTCAGAACAATGAGTTCAGAAGTGAAAATCGGTGTTTTGAATACCACGGTTTTGGTTTCATTCGAGTACGGCCCAAAAAGAAGTTCTTTATCTCTTGGGGAGTATAAGAAGTTATCCCCCAGATATTGTGAACCTTATCTGAATTCAATGAAAGTAGGTGACTTAGCCTACAAGCTTCTTTTATCTCCTCATCTCAAAGTTCTTATAGAAAAATGTGCCAAACCCAAATCATGGAAAGACGGTAAAACTTCAGTGGGGCAAGTTACCGCCGTTGGCTTCTAGGTTACGCTAGCTCCTTCCTTTATATAAGTCGTAACTTTTACTTGTCGCTCACAGTAATCTTACTTCCATCGATCTCCCTTCTTCTTAATCTCCTTCATGGCTTGGTAACAGGAATTAGTTTTATCCATGATGATTTCTCACCTTCAAGACGCAAGGGAGTCTGTGAAGAAAGATTTTATAGAACAGTATGAGCGCTCACTTTTCCCTCACTTGGGAACTTCTGTAGCTCAGACCAAATGGCGGACCTATCAAAACATAACTAGGGTAACACCCTGGGGTCAGCAGCACTTTCGTAACAATGTCCGCTTGGCCATGGTTATTGAAGCTTTGGGTTTGGGTCCCCGATACTACTGCGTCATGAGATCAAGACATCTTTGGGTTTGGGTCCCCGATACTACTGCGTCATGAGATCAAGACATCTTGGGTTTTCTGAGCGGGTCTTCTTACTGGCGTGTTTTCTTCCTCATGAGAAGATATGCCTTTATCTCGTTTTTGGCTTACCTCTCAGAGGTCCTTTTGTTAGATCACCTCATACCACTGAGATAGGTGCGGCAATAACCAGCAGAATCATTCCCATAGATGAGTTACCCTATACTTGCGCAGCTTGTGAGTGCTGCTTTTGTGATCATATGATGGACGGGCTTATGGAAGTGTAAAGAGTTCTTCTATCCTTACTGTATAAGTTCCGAGAATGAATAAAGTTTAAATCTTGTTCTTATTTTGAATCTTGCTCTCTTTAAGACTTTTCTTGGTGGTTAACCTTGATTAAAATTTTTCTCTAAGTCCCATATTCGTGCATCTTGCAAAATTATCCCAGTTTGCGAGATGAGGACATCTCGCATTTTTAAAGTAGTGTAGAATGTAAGATTCCTCCCCCAACCCCCTTTTGATGTCTAGTATCTTCCCCTGTAATCAATCCCTCTTCAGAAATATAAAGACCTTGTTTCTAACTGTTTTAACCTAGAGAGAGAAAATATTCTAGAGAGAGAATATTCAGATTATGAATATTTTTGGATAGAAAAATAACTCATCTTATTAAAATAAGTTCCTCTGAAACAGAAATTCAAAAAGAACTTTGCAATGTGCAATTGGAATTAATTGGAAATGGGTATAAAGGACCTTAGCCTAAGGGTCTAGATTTTCAGAAATTTTTGGATTATGGTCCAATTAAGGTTCCTATGGGCCAATAGCATCAATCCATGTGTAGGGAGGAGATAAATCCAATTTGTAAAAGAAGATATCCAAAAATGAGTAAATGCTCACATAAGATGAAGAGTTGAAAATGTACAAGGTTTATTAGTAAAAAACTATGAGCAATATTAAAAATATAGGATATTTTGGGTATCCAAAAATGAGTAAATGCTCACATAAGATGAAGAGTTGAAAATGTACAAGGTTTATTAGTAAAAAACTATGAGCAATATTAAAATGATTCCATTATGACACATATGTAAGGAAGGGGAGTTCTTTAAAGGAGGTGCATATTTCACATAAGATGAAGAGTTGAAAATGTACAAGGTTTATTAGTAAAAAACTATGAGCAATATTAAAATGATTCCATTATGACACATATGTAAGGAAGGGGAGTTCTTTAAAGGAGGTGCATATTTCACATGCTTGAATGAGTTTTAAACTCATAAAAATTGAGATATTTCATCTCTCCTCTCTCCTCATTCAAGTCTAGTTCCAAAAAGTTAGCTTAACTGACCTAAAAATGGTCAAATATTGACCAAACTGATTTAGAAAATTCTAGAATCAGTTTGTTTGGTTAGGAGCTCAATTTTTCCTATAAATAGAAGCCTCCCCCTTGTTGAAAAAATACATAGTGTTTATGCATCGTTACTCTACTCCACCTAAGCCAAGAACTGTGAATTCATTTAATAATTCACTAGTTTTTGGAGCTTCCCTCTTTCTTCAATCCCCATTAGTGGCTCCATCAACATACTTAACCAATTGATTGGTTGGGGGCCTCTACCGTGAACAAAGAATCAAGCAATTTGCAAGGTAATTAGTGAATATTGATCTTTTCTATAATTTCTCAATGTTTCTCTCTTCTCAACCCCTCTCAAGCTTGAGAAGCTTAATTGGTATGGTTTTTTTTTTTGAATGCTATTGAAGTGAATTGATAATGTTAGTGAAGAGTTACATAATTTAATAAATGCTATTGAAGTTAATTTCCATTTATGTTTAAATTCTAATAGTTTTTATGTAATTTCTCTCTCTCAATCAAGAAATGGTCATACTCATGACCCATTCTCAATCCAAATCAAGCTTTTCATAAAGCTTTTCCTTAACCCAAGATTAAGCTATGCTTGAGGCCAAATTAATGGCTTTTTTCTATGCTTTTAGTTTATGTATATTGATGATTCAATCCATTATGGATGAATGATCCAATTAGAGATCATTTTAATTATTTCCTTAATGATAAGCTTTATCCCTTAGAAAAATTGAGATTTATCAGTCATAGCAGCGGAGCTATGGCAAAATTTTTATAAAAATTATGCATAAAATAATTTCATTCAAAGCATAAAAAGAGGACTTCCTACCATATTCTAGGAATTATCATCCTAGATTAATTGAAAGATATTCATTGTAATCATAGAGAAATTGATTTTTATATTATGCATAATTGATTTTCATGCATAGAAGTATGCATAAAAGATATTTTTTTTATATTAAAAGTGTTACTTTTATCATTTTTAATTTTCATGCATAGAAGTATGCATAAAGGAAAAATTTTTATATCAAAAGTGTTATTTTTACCATTTTTATTTCATGCATAGAAGTATGCATAATGGTTAAATTTTTATATCAAAAGTGTTACTTTTACCATTTTTATTTTCATGCATAGAAGTATGCATAAAGGAAAAAATTTTATATCAAAAGTGTTATTTTTACCATTTTTATTTCATACATAGAAGTATGCATAATGGTTAAATTTTTATATCAAAAGTGTTACTTTTACCATTTTTATTTTCATGCATAGAAGTATGCATAATGGATTGATTATTTTATTATAAAAGTGTGACTTTTATCATAATTGAATTTCATGCATAGAGGTATGCATAAAAAGTTGATTATTTTATTGTAAGAGTGTTACTTTTATCATATTGGATTTCATGCATAGAGGTATGCATAAAAGATATTCTTTTTATACTAAAAGTGTGATTTTTCTCATAAATGGATTTTATGCATAACTTAGATGCATAAGAGAAATTCTTTTATTCTAAAAGTGTAATTCCTACTAAATTGAATTTATGCATAAGAAGATGCATTAAAAATTTGATTTTTAATTCAAAAGTGTCATTCTCATCTAAATTGAATTTATGCATAGGAAGATGCATAAAAGATTGAATTTTAATTCAAAAGTGTCATTTTCATTTAAAATGAATTTATGCATAGGAAGATGCATAAAAGATTGATTTTACTTCGAAAGTATTAATCTCCTTAAATGGAATTTATGGATAAGTAAATGTGTAAAGAAATCTTATATCAAATATAAGAATTCTCTTGTATTCTATAAATAGATATGAGATGTGATAGGATGTGATAAGAGGTGTATAAGAGGTGATAAGAGGTGATAAGATGAATTAAGATGTGATAAGATGTGTATGGGATGAGGTAAGAAGTGGATGTGATAGGATAAGATGTATATGGGTTGTGATAGGCAAGAATGGATGTGATGTAAAAGATTAGATGTGAAGGCATATGGGGTTATATGAATGGGAATGTGGAAATGGATGTATGTATGTGGATGTGTGGATGTGGAGATGGGAGTATGGATGTATGAATGTGAAAATGGATGTATGCATGAAGATGTATATGCATAGATGTGAATGTGGATGTAGATGTGGATGTATAGATGTGAATGGAAATGTGGATGTGGATGTAGATGTGGATGTATAGATGTGAATGGAAATGTGGATGTGGATGTATGTATGTATGTATGTGGATGTATGTATGTATGTGGATGTAGATGTGGATGTATAGATGTGAATGGGAATGTGGATGTGGATGTATGTGAATGTGGATGTAGATGTGGATGTATAGATGTGAATGGGAATGTGGATGTGGATGTATGAATGAGGACGTGATAATGGATGTATGCATGTAGATGTGGATATATGGATATGAATGTGGATGTGGATGTATGAATGAGGACGTGATAATGGATGTATGCATGTAAATGTGGATATATGGATGTGAATATGAATGTGGATGTGGATGTGGATGTATGGATGTCGATATGGATGTGTATGTATGAATGTAGATATGGGATATGGATGTATAAATGAGGATGTGAAAATGGAGGTATACATGTAGATATGGATGTATGGATGTGAATGTGGATATGGATGTGGATGTATGGATGTGGATATGGATGTGTATGTATGAATGTGGATATGGGATGTGGATGTATAAATGAGGATGTGAAAATGGATGTATGCATGTAAATGTGGATGTATGGATGTGAATGTGAATGTGTATGTGAATTAATGTGTCGTCGATATGAGAAAATGGATGAGAATAAGTACACATTGAATGGAATGTGGAATAAGTAATGTGGACTAAGGAGGGTTAATGTGGAAAGACGAGAGTTCGATTTAGAAACTGTATTTTGTGACTGTTTGTAAATGACTGTTTTATGTCAAGAATGCTGGGGAAGCATTTTGACCATCTTGTGGATTAAGGTCATGAAGACCTAACTGTTAAAGTTGCAACTGCTGACGGAGAGTCAATGGAGGACATCTCGCGTAGCAAGGTCGACCGAGGTCTTGACCAGCCTCGGTTCGATTTAAATGGTGAGCTTCCGGTACGGTGGATGAGGGACCAAGGAAGCGGCCTATGAGTGAAGCGCTAGGTCACCTGCGAAGGATCCTAGAGGGTGCTGACCATACGGTGCTCGGGCTCTGGGTCACCCAGGATACCCACGCGTGTGTCAAGGAAGATATTGGAACAAGGAGTAAGAGTTGTTTTGTGAAACCGGGCATGGATCTGGTTGATTGACCTTGCTGGTCTTCAATGGATGAGTCCATGGCTCTTTATATGGATCTGTTGGTTGATCTTGCTGATCTTCAACGAGAGTCCATCTTGAATTTTTATAAGTGATTATATTGCCGAGTATTATGGGCTAGGAACTATTGAAAAGGCCCCTGTGTGGACAGGTGGTGAGCGTTCTAGTTGCCAATGATGCCATAGATACTCTGATGAAGGAATGATGGGAAATTATGAATCAACCGGATAAATTGGAAGATTGTGATCAGTGGTACTATGGTTTCATTAAAGGATTGTTTTAAAGTTAGCTGATGCTAAGAAAAAGGCAATTTCATATTGGGTGTGTAAGTGGTGTGGCTAGTTTTATGTTTGCATGAACTTCCGGCTAGGGAGCCTTGGAACTCTTTTCGTTGGTACCCGGGACAAAACCTAACCAAATTCCAAATTGGATCCCATCACTACAGTGGTTGGGCGGTTGGCTAACCCATGGGATCGGATGGGGTTAGGCTGGACTGATGGATTCGTAAATCGAGATTTAATTTCTATTATTACGATAGATGAAGTAAATCCCGGATAGAAATTGTTCTATGGATAGGAATCAACGGCTGTGCCTCTTGATGGGGAAAAAAGCGTTGATCCCAATGATCCAAGTGCAAGTTTCTTCCTTGATTTGACCAAGTACCGTTAAAGGTGCAGTCAGATCAGTTGATCCGTAATGATCTTGACTATGTTAGAGTAAAGAGTTATCCTGGTGGAATCGCCCATGCTTTCCGGGTAAAGGAAGTTTTTCCGGTTTCGGTTTTGGACAAACCGACGGATTAGTCTCTTGTCCGGATATCCGTGGGCGAGGCCCCGAGTGTGAGACCCCTACCCGCGCATGATGTGTTACTTCCGCTGCCAGTATCCTGAATCTGTTGCTCGGTGGGAACAGGGATCTCACAGTTGGTATCAGAGCATTTGGTTAATAAAGATCAACTGAGAAGACAAATATGTCAAAAATTTATCAAGAAACACAAAAAGGTTGTAATTGTGTGATATAAGTCATACAATTTGATATTCAAACTAAAATTCGTAATTTGGTAATTGGGTCTTCAGATGGAAGTACCACAATTATATAGAATCCCTGACTTGCTTAAGGCCTAGACATGATGGTATTTACCTTATAATTCCAAGGGCCGTGACTACCCGTATATACCGAGAGTATACTGCAGCTCTTTACTGACAGTATATACGAGTAAATCTAAGACTTGAAATTATAAGCGTTAATGCTATCCAGAGGATGATTTCGAATGTGGTTGATATGATTTTTATTTCTGTTTGAGAATTGATGAATTGAATTGGATTCTGATTGAAAAATGATGATCCTTGAAATTTGGTTGAAATGTAATAAGCTGAGCGAAACCTCAATGAGGATGAATGGGACGAGTCCCTGTGATGATATTCAAAACTGGAATGATGATAATGATTTCAGCAAATCACTATGAGATTAGTGGATTGTGCTGTCAGATTGCTACTATTAATACTTGACTGTTAGATCAAGTTAAGGGATGACAAATTGAGAACTTACTTGACTAAAATTCCCGTGGAGGAATGTTCAGAAGGAAATTTTTCGGTCTAATGGACCATTATCATGTTAAAGATATGAATGATATGATCTGAATGAATTGTTGATGAGTTCTAAGGGATATTTATCCCAGTATTCTGTTGGGTTGACCAGAATATAAGGAACCCCAGAATAAAATTGGATCTTAAGAAAAAGAGTTATCCTCTACCTTGCGAGATGAGGACATCTCGCACTTTTTTAAGTGGGGTAGAACGTAAGATTCCTCCCCAACCTTCGAGGTATATAAGAGTAAGAATCTCCCTTTTGATCTTATAATTATTCCCTCTCTAAAATAAAAGAAAGATTCTGTAAAAAAAAGAAAAAAAAAGAAGATTCTTTTCCTAGAATACTTCTCAGGAGTCCTGCCTGTTTTAAGGATTCAGAACAATGAGTTCAGAAGTGAAAATCGGTGTTTTGGATACCACGGTTTTGGTTTTCATTCGAGTACGGCCCAAAAAGAAGTTCTTTATCTCTTGGGGAGTATAAGAAGTTATCCCCCAGATATTGTGAACCTTATCTGAATTCAATGAAAGTAGGTGACTTAGCCTACAAGCTTCTTTTATCTCCTCATCCCAAAGTTCTTATAGAAAAATGTGCCAAACCCAAATCATGGAAAGACGGTAAAACTTCAGTGGCAAGTTACCGCCGTTGGCTTCTAGGTTACGCTAGCTCCTTCCTTTATATAAGTCGTAACTTTTACTTGTCGCTCACAGTAATCTTACTTCCATCTATCTCCCTTCTTCTTAATCTCCTTCATGGCTTGGTAACAGGAATTAGTTTTATCCATGATGATTTCTCACCTTCAAGACGCAAGCGAGTCTGTGAAGAAAGATTTTATAGAACAGTATGAGCGCTCACTTTTCCCTCACTTGGGAACTTCTGTAGCTCAGACCAAATGGCGGACCTATCAAAACATAACTAGGGTAACACCCTGGGGTCAGCAGCACTTTCGTAACAATGTCCGCTTGGCCATGGTTATTGAAGCTTTGGGTTTGGGTCCCCGATACTACTGCGTCATGAGATCAAGACATCTTTGGGTTTGGGTCCCCGATACTACTGCGTCATGAGATCAAGACATCTTGGGTTTTCTGAGCGGGTCTTCTTACTGGCGTGTTTTCTTCCTCATGAGAAGATATGCCTTTATCCCGTTTTTGGCTTACCTCTCAGAGGTCCTTTTGTTAGATCACCTCATACCACTGAGATAGGTGCGGCAATAACCAGCAGAATCATTCCCATAGATGAGTTACCCTATACTTGCGCAGCTTGTGAGTGCTGCTTTTGTGATCATATGATGGACGGGCTTATGGAAGTGTAAAGAGTTCTTCTATCCTTACTGTATAAGTTTCGAGAATGAATAAAGTTTAAATCTTGTTCTTATTTTGAATCTTGCTCTCTTTAAGACTTTTCTTGGTGGTTAACCTTGATTAAAATTTTTCTCTAAGTCCCATATTCGTGCATCTTGCGAAATTATCCCAGTTTGCGAGATGAGGACATCTCGCATTTTTAAAGTGGGGTAGAATGTAAGATTCCTCCCCCAACCCCCTTTTGATGTCTAGTATCTTCCCCTGTAATCAATCCCTCTTCAGAAATATAAAGACCTTGTTTCTAACTGTTTTAACCTAGAGAGAGAAAATATTCTAGAGAGAGAATATTCAGATTATGAATATTTTTGGATAGAAAAATAACTCATCTTATTAAAATAAGTTCCCCTGAAACAGAAATTTAAAAAGAACTTTCCAATGTGCAATTGGAATTAATTGGAAATGGGTATAAAGGACCTTAGCCTAAGGGTCTAGATTTTCAGAAATTTTTGGATTATGGTCCAATTAAGGTTCCTATGGGCCAATAGCATCAATCCATGTGTAGGGAGGAGATAAATCCAATTTGTAAAAGAAGATACCCAAAAATGAGTAAATGCTCACATAAGATGAAGAGTTGAAAATGTACAAGGTTTATTAGTAAAAAACTATGAGCAATATTAAAAATATAGGATATTTTGGGTATCCAAAAATGAGTAAATGCTCACATAAGATGAAGAGTTGAAAATGTACAAGGTTTATTAGTAAAAAACTATGAGCAATATTAAAATGATTCCATTATGACACATATGTAAGGAAGGGGAGTTCTTTAAAGGAGGTGCATATTTCACATAAGATGAAGAGTTGAAAATGTACAAGGTTTATTAGTAAAAAACTATGAGCAATATTAAAATGATTCCATTATGACACATATGTAAGGAAGGGGAGTTCTTTAAAGGAGGTGCATATTTCACATGCTTGAATGAGTTTTAAACTCATAAAAATTGAGATATTTCATCTCTCCTCTCTCCTCATTCAAGTCTAGTTCCAAAAAGTTAGCTTAACTGACCTAAAAATGGTCAAATATTGACCAAACTGATTTAGAAAATTCTAGAATCAGTTTGTTTGGTTAGGAGCTCAATTTTTCCTATAAATAGAAGCCTCCCCCTTGTTGAAAAAATACATAGTGTTTATGCATCGTTACTCTACTCCACCTAAGCCAAGAACTGTGAATTCATTTAATAATTCACTAGTTTTTGGAGCTTCCCTCTTTCTTCAATCCCCATTAGTGGCTCCATCAACATACTTAACCAATTGATTGGTTGGGGGCCTCTACCGTGAACAAAGAATCAAGCAATTTGCAAGGTAATTAGTGAATATTGATCTTTTGTATAATTTCTCAATGTTTCTCTCTTCTCAACCCCTCTCAAGCTTGAGAAGCTTAATTGGTATGGTTTTTTTTTTTGAATGCTATTGAAGTGAATTGATAATGTTAGTGAAGAGTTACATAATTTAATAAATGCTATTGAAGTTAATTTCCATTTATGTTTAAATTCTAATAGTTTTTATGTAATTTCTCTCTCTCAATCAAGAAACGGTCATACTCATGACCCATTCTCAATCCAAATCAAGCTTTTCATAAAGCTTTTCCTTAACCCAAGATTAAGCTATGCTTGAGGCCAAATTAATGGCTTTTTTCTATGCTTTTAGTTTATGTATATTGATGATTCAATCCATTATGGATGAATGATCCAATTAGAGATCATTTTAATTATTTCCTTAATGATAAGCTTTATCCCTTAGAAAAATTGAGATTTATCAGTCATAGCAGCGGAGCTATGGCAAAATTTTTATAAAAATTATGCATAAAATAATTTCATTCAAAGCATAAAAAGAGGACTTCCTACCATATTCTAGGAATTATCATCCTAGATTAATTGAAAGATATTCATTGTAATCATAGAGAAATTGATTTTTATATTATGCATAATTGATTTTCATGCATAGAAGTATGCATAAAAGATATTTTTTTTATATTAAAAGTGTTACTTTTATCATTTTTAATTTTCATGCATAGAAGTATGCATAAAGGAAAAATTTTTATATCAAAAGTGTTATTTTTACCATTTTTATTTCATGCATAGAAGTATGCATAATGGTTAAATTTTTATATCAAAAGTGTTACTTTTACCATTTTTATTTTCATGCATAGAAGTATGCATAAAGGAAAAAATTTTATATCAAAAGTGTTATTTTTACCATTTTTATTTCATACATAGAAGTATGCATAATGGTTAAATTTTTATATCAAAAGTGTTACTTTTACCATTTTTATTTTCATGCATAGAAGTATGCATAATGGATTGATTATTTTATTATAAAAGTGTGACTTTTATCATAATTGAATTTCATGCATAGAGGTATGCATAAAAAGTTGATTATTTTATTGTAAGAGTGTTACTTTTATCATATTGGATTTCATGCATAGAGGTATGCATAAAAGATATTCTTTTTATACTAAAAGTGTGATTTTTCTCATAAATGGATTTTATGCATAACTTAGATGCATAAGAGAAATTCTTTTATTCTAAAAGTGTAATTCCTACTAAATTGAATTTATGCATAAGAAGATGCATTAAAAATTTGATTTTTAATTCAAAAGTGTCATTCTCATCTAAATTGAATTTATGCATAGGAAGATGCATAAAAGATTGAATTTTAATTCAAAAGTGTCATTTTCATTTAAAATGAATTTATGCATAGGAAGATGCATAAAAGATTGATTTTACTTCGAAAGTATTAATCTCCTTAAATGGAATTTATGGATAAGTAAATGTGTAAAGAAATCTTATATCAAATATAAGAATTCTCTTGTATTCTATAAATAGATATGAGATGTGATAGGATGTGATAAGAGGTGTATAAGAGGTGATAAGAGGTGATAAGATGAATTAAGATGTGATAAGATGTGTATGGGATGAGGTAAGAAGTGGATGTGATAGGATAAGATGTATATGGGTTGTGATAGGCAAGAATGGATGTGATGTAAAAGATTAGATGTGAAGGCATATGGGGTTATATGAATGGGAATGTGGAAATGGATGTATGTATGTGGATGTGTGGATGTGGAGATGGGAGTATGGATGTATGAATGTGAAAATGGATGTATGCATGAAGATGTATATGCATAGATGTGAATGTGGATGTAGATGTGGATGTATAGATGTGAATGGGAATGTGGATGTGGATGTGAATGTGGATGTAGATGTGGATGTATAGATGTGAATGGGAATGTGGATGTGGATGTATGTATGTATGTATGTGGATGTATGTATGTATGTGGATGTAGATGTGGATGTATAGATGTGAATGGGAATGTGGATGTGGATGTATGAATGAGGACGTGATAATGGATGTATGCATGTAGATGTGGATATATGGATATGAATGTGGATGTGGATGTATGAATGAGGACGTGATAATGGATGTATGCATGTAAATGTGGATATATGGATGTGAATATGAATGTGGATGTGGATGTGGATGTATGGATGTCGATATGGATGTGTATGTATGAATGTAGATATGGGATATGGATGTATAAATGAGGATGTGAAAATGGAGGTATACATGTAGATATGGATGTATGGATGTGAATGTGGATATGGATGTGGATGTATGGATGTGGATATGGATGTGTATGTATGAATGTGGATATGGGATGTGGATGTATAAATGAGGATGTGAAAATGGATGTATGCATGTAAATGTGGATGTATGGATGTGAATGTGAATGTGTATGTGAATTAATGTGTCGTCGATATGAGAAAATGGATGAGAATAAGTACACATTGAATGGAATGTGGAATAAGTAATGTGGACTAAGGAGGGTTAATGTGGAAAGACGAGAGTTCGATTTAGAAACTGTATTTTGTGACTGTTTGTAAATGACTGTTTTATGTCAAGAATGCTGGGGAAGCATTTTGACCATCTTGTGGATTAAGGTCATGAAGACCTAACTGTTAAAGTTGCAACTGCTGACGGAGAGTCAATGGAGGACATCTCGCGTAGCAAGGTCGACCGAGGTCTTGACCAGCCTCGGTTCGATTTAAATGGTGAGCTTCCGGTACGGTGGATGAGGGACCAAGGAAGCGGCCTATGAGTGAAGCGCTAGGTCACCTGCGAAGGATCCTAGAGGGTGCTGACCATACGGTGCTCGGGCTCTGGGTCACCAAGGATACCCACGCGTGCGTCGAGGAAGATATTGGAACAAGGAGTAAGAGTTGTTTTGTGAAACCGGGCATGGATCTGGTTGATTGACCTTGCTGGTCTTCAATGGATGAGTCCATGGCTCTTTATATGGATCTGTTGGTTGATCTTGCTGATCTTCAACGAGAGTCCATCTTGAATTTTTATAAGTGATTATATTGCCGAGTATTATGGGCTAGGAACTATTGAAAAGGCCCCTGTGTGGACAGGTGGTGAGCGTTCTAGTTGCCAATGATGCCATAGATACTCTGATGAAGGAATGATGGGAAATTATGAATCAACCGGATAAATTGGAAGATTGTGATCAGTGGTACTATGGTTTCATTAAAGGATTGTTTTAAAGTTAGCTGATGCTAAGAAAAAGGCAATTTCATATTGGGTGTGTAAGTGGTGTGGCTAGTTTTATGTTTGCATGAACTTCCGGCTAGGGGGCCTTGGAACTCTTTTCCTTGGTACCCGGGACAAAACCTAACCAAATTCCAAATTGGATCCCATCACTACAGTGGTTGGGCGGTTGGCTAACCCATGGGATCGGATGGGGTTAGGCTGGACTGATGGATCCGTAAATCGAGATTTAATTTCTATTATTACGATAGATGAAGTAAATCCCGGATAGAAATTGTTATATGGATAGGAATCAACGGCTGTGCCTCTTGATGGGGAAAAAAGCGTTGATCCCAATGATCCAAGTGCAAGTTTCTTCCTTGATTTGACCAAGTACCGTTAAAGGTGCAGTCAGATCAGTTGATCCGTAATGATCTTGACTACGTTAGAGTAAAGAGTTATCCTGGTGGAATCGCCCATGCTTTTCGGGTAAAGGAAGTTTTTCCGGTTTTGGTTTTGGACAAACCGACGGATTAGTCTCTTGTCCGGATATCCGTGGGCGAGGCCCCGAGTGTGAGACCCCTACCCGCGCATGATGTGTTACTTCCGCTGCCAATATCCTGAATCTGTTGCTCGGTGGGAACAGGGATCTCACAGTTGGTATCAGAGCATTTGGTTAATAAAGATCAACTGAGAAGACAAATATGTCAAAAATTTATCAAGAAACACAAAAAGGTTGTAATTGTGTGATATAAGTCATACAATTTGATATTCAAACTAAAATTCGTAATTTGGTAATTGGGTCTTCAGATGGAAGTACCACAATTATATAGAATCCTTGACTTGCTTGAGGCCTAGACATGATGGTATTTACCTTATAATTCCAAGGGCCGTGACTACCCGTATATACCAAGAGTATACTGCAGCTCTTTACTGACAGTATATACGAGTAAATCTAAGACTTGAAATTATAAGCGTTAATGCTATCCAGAGGATGATTTCGAATGTGGTTGATATGATTTTTAATTCTGTTTGAGAATTGATGAATTGAATTGGATTCTGATTGAAAAGTGATGATCCTTGAAATTTGGTTGAAATGTAATAAGCTGAGCGAAACCTCAATGAGGATGAATGGGACGAGTCCCTGTGATGATATTCAAAACTGGAATGATGATAATGATTTCAGCAAATCACTATGAGATTAGTGGATTGTGCTGTCAGATTGCTACTATTAATACTTGACTGTTAGATCAAGTTAAGGGATGACAAATTGAGAACTTACTTGACTAAAATTCCCGTGGAGGAATGTTCAGAAGGAAATTTTTCGGTCTAATGGACCATTATCATGTTAAAGATATGAATGATATGATCTGAATGAATTGTTGATGAGTTCTAAGGGATATTTATCCCAGTATTCTGTTGGGTTGACCAGAATATAAGGAACCCCAGAATAAAATTGGATCTTAAGAAAAAGAGTTATCCTCTACCTTGCGAGATGAGGACATCTCGCACTTTTTTAAGTGGGGTAGAACGTAAGATTCCTCCCCAACCTTCGAGGTATATAGGAGTAAGAATCTCCCATTTGATATTATAATTATTCCCTCTCTAAAATAAAAGAAAGATTCTGTAAAAAAAAAGCAAAAAAAAAGAAGATTCTTTTCCTAGAATACTTCTCAGGAGTCCTACCTGTTTTAAGGATTCAGAACAATGAGTTCAGAAGTGAAAATCGGTGTTTTGAATACCACGGTTTTGGTTTTCATTCGAGTACGGCCCAAAAAGAAGTTCTTTATCTCTTGGGGAGTATAAGAAGTTATCCCCCAGATATTGTAAACCTTATCTGAATTCAATGAAAGTAGGTGACTTAGCCTACAAGCTTCTTTTATCTCCTCATCTCAAAGTTCTTATAGAAAAATGTGCCAAACCCAAATCATGGAAAGACGGTAAAACTTCAGTGGGGCAAGTTACCGCCGTTGGCTTCTAGGTTACGCTAGCTCCTTCCTTTATATAAGTCGTAACTTTTACTTGTCGCTCACAGTAATCTTACTTCCATCGATCTCCCTTCTTCTTAATCTCCTTCATGGCTTGGTAACAGGAATTAGTTTTATCCATGATGATTTCTCACCTTCAAGACGCAAGGGAGTCTGTGAAGAAAGATTTTATAGAACAGTATGAGCGCTCACTTTTCCCTCACTTGGGAACTTCTGTAGCTCAGACCAAATGGCGGACCTATCAAAACATAACTAGGGTAACACCCTGGGGTCAGCAGCACTTTCGTAACAATGTCCGCTTGGCCATGGTTATTGAAGCTTTGGGTTTGGGTCCCCGATACTACTGCGTCATGAGATCAAGACATCTTTGGGTTTGGGTCCCCGATACTACTGCGTCATGAGATCAAGACATCTTGGGTTTTCTGAGCGGGTCTTCTTACTGGCGTGTTTTCTTCCTCATGAGAAGATATGCCTTTATCCCGTTTTTGGCTTACCTCTCAGAGGTCCTTTTGTTAGATCACCTCATACCACTGAGATAGGTGCGGCAATAACCAGCAGAATCATTCCCATAGATGAGTTACCCTATACTTGCGCAGCTTGTGAGTGCTGCTTTTGTGATCATATGATGGACGGGCTTATGGAAGTGTAAAGAGTTCTTCTATCCTTACTGTATAAGTTCCGAGAATGAATAAAGTTTAAATCTTGTTCTTATTTTGAATCTTGCTCTCTTTAAGACTTTTCTTGGTGGTTAACCTTGATTAAAATTTTTCTCTAAGTCCCATATTCGTGCATCTTGCGAAATTATCCCAGTTTGCGAGATGAGGACATCTCGCATTTTTAAAGTGGGGTAGAATGTAAGATTCCTCCCCCAACCCCCTTTTGATGTCTAGTATCTTCCCCTGTAATCAATCCCTCTTCAGAAATATAAAGACCTTGTTTCTAACTGTTTTAACCTAGAGAGAGAAAATATTCTAGAGAGAGAATATTCAGATTATGAATATTTTTGGATAGAAAAATAACTCATCTTATTAAAATAAGTTCCCCTGAAACAGAAATTCAAAAAGAACTTTCCAATGTGCAATTGGAATTAATTGGAAATGGGTATAAAGGACCTTAGCCTAAGGGTCTAGATTTTCAGAAATTTTTGGATTATGGTCCAATTAAGGTTCCTATGGGCCAATAGCATCAATCCATGTGTAGGGAGGAGATAAATCCAATTTGTAAAAGAAGATACCCAAAAATGAGTAAATGCTCACATAAGATGAAGAGTTGAAAATGTACAAGGTTTATTAGTAAAAAACTATGAGCAATATTAAAAATATAGGATATTTTGGGTATCCAAAAATGAGTAAATGCTCACATAAGATGAAGAGTTGAAAATGTACAAGGTTTATTAGTAAAAAACTATGAGCAATATTAAAATGATTCCATTATGACACATATGTAAGGAAGGGGAGTTCTTTAAAGGAGGTGCATATTTCACATAAGATGAAGAGTTGAAAATGTACAAGGTTTATTAGTAAAAAACTATGAGCAATATTAAAATGATTCCATTATGACACATATGTAAGGAAGGGGAGTTCTTTAAAGGAGGTGCATATTTCACATGCTTGAATGAGTTTTAAACTCATAAAAATTGAGATATTTCATCTCTCCTCTCTCCTCATTCAAGTCTAGTTCCAAAAAGTTAGCTTAACTGACCTAAAAATGGTCAAATATTGACCAAACTGATTTAGAAAATTCTAGAATCAGTTTGTTTGGTTAGGAGCTCAATTTTTCCTATAAATAGAAGCCTCCCCCTTGTTGAAAAAATACATAGTGTTTATGCATCGTTACTCTACTCCACCTAAGCCAAGAACTGTGAATTCATTTAATAATTCACTAGTTTTTGGAGCTTCCCTCTTTCTTCAATCCCCATTAGTGGCTCCATCAACATACTTAACCAATTGATTGGTTGGGGGCCTCTACCGTGAACAAAGAATCAAGCAATTTGCAAGGTAATTAGTGAATATTGATCTTTTCTATAATTTCTCAATGTTTCTCTCTTCTCAACCCCTCTCAAGCTTGAGAAGCTTAATTGGTATGGTTTTTTTTTTTGAATGCTATTGAAGTGAATTGATAATGTTAGTGAAGAGTTACATAATTTAATAAATGCTATTGAAGTTAATTTCCATTTATGTTTAAATTCTAATAGTTTTTATGTAATTTCTCTCTCTCAATCAAGAAATGGTCATACTCATGACCCATTCTCAATCCAAATCAAGCTTTTCATAAAGCTTTTCCTTAACCCAAGATTAAGCTATGCTTGAGGCCAAATTAATGGCTTTTTTCTATGCTTTTAGTTTATGTATATTGATGATTCAATCCATTATGGATGAATGATCCAATTAGAGATCATTTTAATTATTTCCTTAATGATAAGCTTTATCCCTTAGAAAAATTGAGATTTATCAGTCATAGCAGCGGAGCTATGGCAAAATTTTTATAAAAATTATGCATAAAATAATTTCATTCAAAGCATAAAAAGAGGACTTCCTACCATATTCTAGGAATTATCATCCTAGATTAATTGAAAGATATTCATTGTAATCATAGAGAAATTGATTTTTATATTATGCATAATTGATTTTCATGCATAGAAGTATGCATAAAAGATATTTTTTTTATATTAAAAGTGTTACTTTTATCATTTTTAATTTTCATGCATAGAAGTATGCATAAAGGAAAAATTTTTATATCAAAAGTGTTATTTTTACCATTTTTATTTCATGCATAGAAGTATGCATAATGGTTAAATTTTTATATCAAAAGTGTTACTTTTACCATTTTTATTTTCATGCATAGAAGTATGCATAAAGGAAAAAATTTTATATCAAAAGTGTTATTTTTACCATTTTTATTTCATACATAGAAGTATGCATAATGGTTAAATTTTTATATCAAAAGTGTTACTTTTACCATTTTTATTTTCATGCATAGAAGTATGCATAATGGATTGATTATTTTATTATAAAAGTGTGACTTTTATCATAATTGAATTTCATGCATAGAGGTATGCATAAAAAGTTGATTATTTTATTGTAAGAGTGTTACTTTTATCATATTGGATTTCATGCATAGAGGTATGCATAAAAGATATTCTTTTTATACTAAAAGTGTGATTTTTCTCATAAATGGATTTTATGCATAACTTAGATGCATAAGAGAAATTCTTTTATTCTAAAAGTGTAATTCCTACTAAATTGAATTTATGCATAAGAAGATGCATTAAAAATTTGATTTTTAATTCAAAAGTGTCATTCTCATCTAAATTGAATTTATGCATAGGAAGATGCATAAAAGATTGAATTTTAATTCAAAAGTGTCATTTTCATTTAAAATGAATTTATGCATAGGAAGATGCATAAAAGATTGATTTTACTTCGAAAGTATTAATCTCCTTAAATGGAATTTATGGATAAGTAAATGTGTAAAGAAATCTTATATCAAATATAAGAATTCTCTTGTATTCTATAAATAGATATGAGATGTGATAGGATGTGATAAGAGGTGTATAAGAGGTGATAAGAGGTGATAAGATGAATTAAGATGTGATAAGATGTGTATGGGATGAGGTAAGAAGTGGATGTGATAGGATAAGATGTATATGGGTTGTGATAGGCAAGAATGGATGTGATGTAAAAGATTAGATGTGAAGGCATATGGGGTTATATGAATGGGAATGTGGAAATGGATGTATGTATGTGGATGTGTGGATGTGGAGATGGGAGTATGGATGTATGAATGTGAAAATGGATGTATGCATGAAGATGTATATGCATAGATGTGAATGTGGATGTAGATGTGGATGTATAGATGTGAATGGAAATGTGGATGTGGATGTAGATGTGGATGTATAGATGTGAATGGGAATGTGGATGTGGATGTATGTATGTATGTATGTGGATGTATGTATGTATGTGGATGTAGATGTGGATGTATAGATGTGAATGGGAATGTGGATGTGGATGTATGTGAATGTGGATGTAGATGTGGATGTATAGATGTGAATGGGAATGTGGATGTGGATGTATGAATGAGGACGTGATAATGGATGTATGCATGTAGATGTGGATATATGGATATGAATGTGGATGTGGATGTATGAATGAGGACGTGATAATGGATGTATGCATGTAAATGTGGATATATGGATGTGAATATGAATGTGGATGTGGATGTGGATGTATGGATGTCGATATGGATGTGTATGTATGAATGTAGATATGGGATATGGATGTATAAATGAGGATGTGAAAATGGAGGTATACATGTAGATATGGATGTATGGATGTGAATGTGGATATGGATGTGGATGTATGGATGTGGATATGGATGTGTATGTATGAATGTGGATATGGGATGTGGATGTATAAATGAGGATGTGAAAATGGATGTATGCATGTAAATGTGGATGTATGGATGTGAATGTGAATGTGTATGTGAATTAATGTGTCGTCGATATGAGAAAATGGATGAGAATAAGTACACATTGAATGGAATGTGGAATAAGTAATGTGGACTAAGGAGGGTTAATGTGGAAAGACGAGAGTTCGATTTAGAAACTGTATTTTGTGACTGTTTGTAAATGACTGTTTTATGTCAAGAATGCTGGGGAAGCATTTTGACCATCTTGTGGATTAAGGTCATGAAGACCTAACTGTTAAAGTTGCAACTGCTGACGGAGAGTCAATGGAGGACATCTCGCGTAGCAAGGTCGACCGAGGTCTTGACCAGCCTCGGTTCGATTTAAATGGTGAGCTTCCGGTACGGTGGATGAGGGACCAAGGAAGCGGCCTATGAGTGAAGCGCTAGGTCACCTGCGAAGGATCCTAGAGGGTGCTGACCATACGGTGCTCGGGCTCTGGGTCACCCAGGATACCCACGCGTGTGTCGAGGAAGATATTGGAACAAGGAGTAAGAGTTGTTTTGTGAAACCGGGCATGGATCTGGTTGATTGACCTTGCTGGTCTTCAATGGATGAGTCCATGGCTCTTTATATGGATCTGTTGGTTGATCTTGCTGATCTTCAACGAGAGTCCATCTTGAATTTTTATAAGTGATTATATTGCCGAGTATTATGGGCTAGGAACTATTGAAAAGGCCCCTGTGTGGACAGGTGGTGAGCGTTCTAGTTGCCAATGATGCCATAGATACTCTGATGAAGGAATGATGGGAAATTATGAATCAACCGGATAAATTGGAAGATTGTGATCAGTGGTACTATGGTTTCATTAAAGGATTGTTTTAAAGTTAGCTGATGCTAAGAAAAAGGCAATTTCATATTGGGTGTGTAAGTGGTGTGGCTAGTTTTATGTTTGCATGAACTTCCGGCTAGGGGGCCTTGGAACTCTTTTCCTTGGTACCCGGGACAAAACCTAACCAAATTCCAAATTGGATCCCATCACTACAGTGGTTGGGCGGTTGGCTAACCCATGGGATCGGATGGGGTTAGGCTGGACTGATGGATCCGTAAATCGAGATTTAATTTCTATTATTACGATAGATGAAGTAAATCCCGGATAGAAATTGTTCTATGGATAGGAATCAACGGCTGTGCCTCTTGATGGGGAAAAAAGCGTTGATCCCAATGATCCAAGTGCAAGTTTCTTCCTTGATTTGACCAAGTACCGTTAAAGGTGCAGTCAGATCAGTTGATCCGTAATGATCTTGACTACGTTAGAGTAAAGAGTTATCCTGGTGGAATCGCCCATGCTTTCCGGGTAAAGGAAGTTTTTCCGGTTTCGGTTTTGGACAAACCGACGGATTAGTCTCTTGTCCGGATATCCGTGGGCGAGGCCCCGAGTGTGAGACCCCTACCCGCGCATGATGTGTTACTTCCGCTGCCAGTATCCTGAATCTGTTGCTCGGTGGGAACAGGGATCTCACAGTTGGTATCAGAGCATTTGGTTAATAAAGATCAACTGAGAAGACAAATATGTCAAAAATTTATCAAGAAACACAAAAAGGTTGTAATTGTGTGATATAAGTCATACAATTTGATATTCAAACTAAAATTCGTAATTTGGTAATTGGGTCTTCAGATGGAAGTACCACAATTATATAGAATCCCTGACTTGCTTGAGGCCTAGACATGATGGTATTTACCTTATAATTCCAAGGGCCGTGACTACCCGTATATACCGAGAGTATACTGCAGCTCTTTACTGACAGTATATACGAGTAAATCTAAGACTTGAAATTATAAGCGTTAATGCTATCCAGAGGATGATTTCGAATGTGGTTGATATGATTTTTAATTCTGTTTGAGAATTGATGAATTGAATTGGATTCTGATTGAAAAGTGATGATCCTTGAAATTTGGTTGAAATGTAATAAGCTGAGCGAAACCTCAATAAGGATGAATGGGACGAGTCCCTGTGATGATATTCAAAACTGGAATGATGATAATGATTTCAGCAAATCACTATGAGATTAGTGGATTGTGCTGTCAGATTGCTACTATTAATACTTGACTGTTAGATCAAGTTAAGGGATGACAAATTGAGAACTTACTTGACTAAAATTCCCGTGGAGGAATGTTCAGAAGGAAATTTTTCGGTCTAATGGACCATTATCATGTTAAAGATATGAATGATATGATCTGAATGAATTGTTGATGAGTTCTAAGGGATATTTATCCCAGTATTCTGTTGGGTTGACCAGAATATAAGGAACCCCAGAATAAAATTGGATCTTAAGAAAAAGAGTTATCCTCTACCTTGCGAGATGAGGACATCTCGCACTTTTTTAAGTGGGGTAGAACGTAAGATTCCTCCCCAACCTTCGAGGTATATAGGAGTAAGAATCTCCCATTTGATCTTATAATTATTCCCTCTCTAAAATAAAAGAAAGATTCTGTAAAAAAAAAGCAAAAAAAAAGAAGATTCTTTTCCTAGAATACTTCTCAGGAGTCCTGCCTGTCTTAAGGATTCAGAACAATGAGTTCAGAAGTGAAAATCGGTGTTTTGAATACCACGGTTTTGGTTTTCATTCGAGTACGGCCCAAAAAGAAGTTCTTTATCTCTTGGGGAGTATAAGAAGTTATCCCCCAGATATTGTGAACCTTATCTGAATTCAATGAAAGTAGGTGACTTAGCCTACAAGCTTCTTTTATCTCCTCATCTCAAAGTTCTTATAGAAAAATGTGCCAAACCCAAATCATGGAAAGACGGTAAAACTTCAGTGGGGCAAGTTACCGCCGTTGGCTTCTAGGTTACGCTAGCTCCTTCCTTTATATAAGTCGTAACTTTTACTTGTCGCTCACAGTAATCTTACTTCCATCGATCTCCCTTCTTCTTAATCTCCTTCATGGCTTGGTAACAGGAATTAGTTTTATCCATGATGATTTCTCACCTTCAAGACGCAAGGGAGTCTGTGAAGAAAGATTTTATAGAACAGTATGAGCGCTCACTTTTCCCTCACTTGGGAACTTCTGTAGCTCAGACCAAATGGCGGACCTATCAAAACATAACTAGGGTAACACCCTGGGGTCAGCAGCACTTTCGTAACAATGTCCGCTTGGCCATGGTTATTGAAGCTTTGGGTTTGGGTCCCCGATACTACTGCGTCATGAGATCAAGACATCTTTGGGTTTGGGTCCCCGATACTACTGCGTCATGAGATCAAGACATCTTGGGTTTTCTGAGCGGGTCTTCTTACTGGCGTGTTTTCTTCCTCATGAGAAGATATGCCTTTATCCCGTTTTTGGCTTACCTCTCAGAGGTCCTTTTGTTAGATCACCTCATACCACTGAGATAGGTGCGGCAATAACCAGCAGAATCATTCCCATAGATGAGTTACCCTATACTTGCGCAGCTTGTGAGTGCTGCTTTTGTGATCATATAATGGACGGGCTTATGGAAGTGTAAAGAGTTCTTCTATCCTTACTGTATAAGTTCCGAGAATGAATAAAGTTTAAATCTTGTTCTTATTTTGAATCTTGCTCTCTTTAAGACTTTTCTTGGTGGTTAACCTTGATTAAAATTTTTCTCTAAGTCCCATATTCGTGCATCTTGCAAAATTATCCCAGTTTGCGAGATGAGGACATCTCGCATTTTTAAAGTAGTGTAGAATGTAAGATTCCTCCCCCAACCCCCTTTTGATGTCTAGTATCTTCCCCTGTAATCAATCCCTCTTCAGAAATATAAAGACCTTGTTTCTAACTGTTTTAACCTAGAGAGAGAAAATATTCTAGAGAGAGAATATTCAGATTATGAATATTTTTGGATAGAAAAATAACTCATCTTATTAAAATAAGTTCCCCTGAAACAGAAATTCAAAAAGAACTTTGCAATGTGCAATTGGAATTAATTGGAAATGGGTATAAAGGACCTTAGCCTAAGGGTCTAGATTTTCAGAAATTTTTGGATTATGGTCCAATTAAGGTTCCTATGGGCCAATAGCATCAATCCATGTGTAGGGAGGAGATAAATCCAATTTGTAAAAGAAGATATCCAAAAATGAGTAAATGCTCACATAAGATGAAGAGTTGAAAATGTACAAGGTTTATTAGTAAAAAACTATGAGCAATATTAAAAATATAGGATATTTTGGGTATCCAAAAATGAGTAAATGCTCACATAAGATGAAGAGTTGAAAATGTACAAGGTTTATTAGTAAAAAACTATGAGCAATATTAAAATGATTCCATTATGACACATATGTAAGGAAGGGGAGTTCTTTAAAGGAGGTGCATATTTCACATAAGATGAAGAGTTGAAAATGTACAAGGTTTATTAGTAAAAAACTATGAGCAATATTAAAATGATTCCATTATGACACATATGTAAGGAAGGGGAGTTCTTTAAAGGAGGTGCATATTTCACATGCTTGAATGAGTTTTAAACTCATAAAAATTGAGATATTTCATCTCTCCTCTCTCCTCATTCAAGTCTAGTTCCAAAAAGTTAGCTTAACTGACCTAAAAATGGTCAAATATTGACCAAACTGATTTAGAAAATTCTAGAATCAGTTTGTTTGGTTAGGAGCTCAATTTTTCCTATAAATAGAAGCCTCCCCCTTGTTGAAAAAATACATAGTGTTTATGCATCGTTACTCTACTCCACCTAAGCCAAGAACTGTGAATTCATTTAATAATTCACTAGTTTTTGGAGCTTCCCTCTTTCTTCAATCCCCATTAGTGGCTCCATCAACATACTTAACCAATTGATTGGTTGGGGGCCTCTACCGTGAACAAAGAATCAAGCAATTTGCAAGGTAATTAGTGAATATTGATCTTTTGTATAATTTCTCAATGTTTCTCTCTTCTCAACCCCTCTCAAGCTTGAGAAGCTTAATTGGTATGGTTTTTTTTTTTGAATGCTATTGAAGTGAATTGATAATGTTAGTGAAGAGTTACATAATTTAATAAATGCTATTGAAGTTAATTTCCATTTATGTTTAAATTCTAATAGTTTTTATGTAATTTCTCTCTCTCAATCAAGAAATGGTCATACTCATGACCCATTCTCAATCCAAATCAAGCTTTTCATAAAGCTTTTCCTTAACCCAAGATTAAGCTATGCTTGAGGCCAAATTAATGGCTTTTTTCTATGCTTTTAGTTTATGTATATTGATGATTCAATCCATTATGGATGAATGATCCAATTAGAGATCATTTTAATTATTTCCTTAATGATAAGCTTTATCCCTTAGAAAAATTGAGATTTATCAGTCATAGCAGCGGAGCTATGGCAAAATTTTTATAAAAATTATGCATAAAATAATTTCATTCAAAGCATAAAAAGAGGACTTCCTACCATATTCTAGGAATTATCATCCTAGATTAATTGAAAGATATTCATTGTAATCATAGAGAAATTGATTTTTATATTATGCATAATTGATTTTCATGCATAGAAGTATGCATAAAAGATATTTTTTTTATATTAAAAGTGTTACTTTTATCATTTTTAATTTTCATGCATAGAAGTATGCATAAAGGAAAAATTTTTATATCAAAAGTGTTATTTTTACCATTTTTATTTCATGCATAGAAGTATGCATAATGGTTAAATTTTTATATCAAAAGTGTTACTTTTACCATTTTTATTTTCATGCATAGAAGTATGCATAAAGGAAAAAATTTTATATCAAAAGTGTTATTTTTACCATTTTTATTTCATACATAGAAGTATGCATAATGGTTAAATTTTTATATCAAAAGTGTTACTTTTACCATTTTTATTTTCATGCATAGAAGTATGCATAATGGATTGATTATTTTATTATAAAAGTGTGACTTTTATCATAATTGAATTTCATGCATAGAGGTATGCATAAAAAGTTGATTATTTTATTGTAAGAGTGTTACTTTTATCATATTGGATTTCATGCATAGAGGTATGCATAAAAGATATTCTTTTTATACTAAAAGTGTGATTTTTCTCATAAATGGATTTTATGCATAACTTAGATGCATAAGAGAAATTCTTTTATTCTAAAAGTGTAATTCCTACTAAATTGAATTTATGCATAAGAAGATGCATTAAAAATTTGATTTTTAATTCAAAAGTGTCATTCTCATCTAAATTGAATTTATGCATAGGAAGATGCATAAAAGATTGAATTTTAATTCAAAAGTGTCATTTTCATTTAAAATGAATTTATGCATAGGAAGATGCATAAAAGATTGATTTTACTTCGAAAGTATTAATCTCCTTAAATGGAATTTATGGATAAGTAAATGTGTAAAGAAATCTTATATCAAATATAAGAATTCTCTTGTATTCTATAAATAGATATGAGATGTGATAGGATGTGATAAGAGGTGTATAAGAGGTGATAAGAGGTGATAAGATGAATTAAGATGTGATAAGATGTGTATGGGATGAGGTAAGAAGTGGATGTGATAGGATAAGATGTATATGGGTTGTGATAGGCAAGAATGGATGTGATGTAAAAGATTAGATGTGAAGGCATATGGGGTTATATGAATGGGAATGTGGAAATGGATGTATGTATGTGGATGTGTGGATGTGGAGATGGGAGTATGGATGTATGAATGTGAAAATGGATGTATGCATGAAGATGTATATGCATAGATGTGAATGTGGATGTAGATGTGGATGTATAGATGTGAATGGAAATGTGGATGTGGATGTAGATGTGGATGTATAGATGTGAATGGGAATGTGGATGTGGATGTATGTATGTATGTATGTGGATGTATGTATGTATGTGGATGTAGATGTGGATGTATAGATGTGAATGGGAATGTGGATGTGGATGTATGTGAATGTGGATGTAGATGTGGATGTATAGATGTGAATGGGAATGTGGATGTGGATGTATGAATGAGGACGTGATAATGGATGTATGCATGTATATGTGGATATATGGATATGAATGTGGATGTGGATGTATGAATGAGGACGTGATAATGGATGTATGCATGTAAATGTGGATATATGGATGTGAATATGAATGTGGATGTGGATGTGGATGTATGGATGTCGATATGGATGTGTATGTATGAATGTAGATATGGGATATGGATGTATAAATGAGGATGTGAAAATGGAGGTATACATGTAGATATGGATGTATGGATGTGAATGTGGATATGGATGTGGATGTATGGATGTGGATATGGATGTGTATGTATGAATGTGGATATGGGATGTGGATGTATAAATGAGGATGTGAAAATGGATGTATGCATGTAAATGTGGATGTATGGATGTGAATGTGAATGTGTATGTGAATTAATGTGTCGTCGATATGAGAAAATGGATGAGAATAAGTACACATTGAATGGAATGTGGAATAAGTAATGTGGACTAAGGAGGGTTAATGTGGAAAGACGAGAGTTCGATTTAGAAACTGTATTTTGTGACTGTTTGTAAATGACTGTTTTATGTCAAGAATGCTGGGGAAGCATTTTGACCATCTTGTGGATTAAGGTCATGAAGACCTAACTGTTAAAGTTGCAACTGCTGACGGAGAGTCAATGGAGGACATCTCGCGTAGCAAGGTCGACCGAGGTCTTGACCAGCCTCGGTTCGATTTAAATGGTGAGCTTCCGGTACGGTGGATGAGGGACCAAGGAAGCGGCCTATGAGTGAAGCGCTAGGTCACCTGCGAAGGATCCTAGAGGGTGCTGACCATACGGTGCTCGGGCTCTGGGTCACCCAGGATACCCACGCGTGTGTCGAGGAAGATATTGGAACAAGGAGTAAGAGTTGTTTTGTGAAACCGGGCATGGATCTGGTTGATTGACCTTGCTGGTCTTCAATGGATGAGTCCATGGCTCTTTATATGGATCTGTTGGTTGATCTTGCTGATCTTCAACGAGAGTCCATCTTGAATTTTTATAAGTGATTATATTGCCGAGTATTATGGGCTAGGAACTATTGAAAAGGCCCCTGTGTGGACAGGTGGTGAGCGTTCTAGTTGCCAATGATGCCATAGATACTCTGATGAAGGAATGATGGGAAATTATGAATCAACCGGATAAATTGGAAGATTGTGATCAGTGGTACTATGGTTTCATTAAAGGATTGTTTTAAAGTTAGCTGATGCTAAGAAAAAGGCAATTTCATATTGGGTGTGTAAGTGGTGTGGCTAGTTTTATGTTTGCATGAACTTCCGGCTAGGGAGCCTTGGAACTCTTTTCGTTGGTACCCGGGACAAAACCTAACCAAATTCTAAATTGGATCCCATCACTACAGTGGTTGGGCGGTTGGCTAACCCATGGGATCGGATGGGGTTAGGCTGGACTGATGGATTCGTAAATCGAGATTTAATTTCTATTATTACGATAGATGAAGTAAATCCCGGATAGAAATTGTTCTATGGATAGGAATCAACGGCTGTGCCTCTTGATGGGGAAAAAAGCGTTGATCCCAATGATCCAAGTGCAAGTTTCTTCCTTGATTTGACCAAGTACCGTTAAAGGTGCAGTCAGATCAGTTGATCCGTAATGATCTTGACTATGTTAGAGTAAAGAGTTATCCTGGTGGAATCGCCCATGCTTTCCGGGTAAAGGAAGTTTTTCCGGTTTCGGTTTTGGACAAACCGACGGATTAGTCTCTTGTCCGGATATCCGTGGGCGAGGCCCCGAGTGTGAGACCCCTACCCGCGCATGATGTGTTACTTCCGCTGCCAGTATCCTGAATCTGTTGCTCGGTGGGAACAGGGATCTCACAGTTGGTATCAGAGCATTTGGTTAATAAAGATCAACTGAGAAGACAAATATGTCAAAAATTTATCAAGAAACACAAAAAGGTTGTAATTGTGTGATATAAGTCATACAATTTGATATTCAAACTAAAATTCGTAATTTGGTAATTGGGTCTTCAGATGGAAGTACCACAATTATATAGAATCCCTGACTTGCTTAAGGCCTAGACATGATGGTATTTACCTTATAATTCCAAGGGCCGTGACTACCCGTATATACCGAGAGTATACTGCAGCTCTTTACTGACAGTATATACGAGTAAATCTAAGACTTGAAATTATAAGCGTTAATGCTATCCAGAGGATGATTTCGAATGTGGTTGATATGATTTTTAATTCTGTTTGAGAATTGATGAATTGAATTGGATTCTGATTGAAAAATGATGATCCTTGAAATTTGGTTGAAATGTAATAAGCTGAGCGAAACCTCAATGAGGATGAATGGGACGAGTCCCTGTGATGATATTCAAAACTGGAATGATGATAATGATTTCAGCAAATCACTATGAGATTAGTGGATTGTGCTGTCAGATTGCTACTATTAATACTTGACTGTTAGATCAAGTTAAGGGATGACAAATTGAGAACTTACTTGACTAAAATTCCCGTGGAGGAATGTTCAGAAGGAAATTTTTCGGTCTAATGGACCATTATCATGTTAAAGATATGAATGATATGATCTGAATGAATTGTTGATGAGTTCTAAGGGATATTTATCCCAGTATTCTGTTGGGTTGACCAGAATATAAGGAACCCCAGAATAAAATTGGATCTTAAGAAAAAGAGTTATCCTCTACCTTGCGAGATGAGGACATCTCGCACTTTTTTAAGTGGGGTAGAACGTAAGATTCCTCCCCAACCTTCGAGGTATATAAGAGTAAGAATCTCCCTTTTGATCTTATAATTATTCCCTCTCTAAAATAAAAGAAAGATTCTGTAAAAAAAAAAAAAAAGAAGATTCTTTTCCTAGAATACTTCTCAGGAGTCCTGCCTGTTTTAAGGATTCAGAACAATGAGTTCAGAAGTGAAAATCGGTGTTTTGGATACCACGGTTTTGGTTTTCATTCGAGTACGGCCCAAAAAGAAGTTCTTTATCTCTTGGGGAGTATAAGAAGTTATCCCCCAGATATTGTGAACCTTATCTGAATTCAATGAAAGTAGGTGACTTAGCCTACAAGCTTCTTTTATCTCCTCATCCCAAAGTTCTTATAGAAAAATGTGCCAAACCCAAATCATGGAAAGACGGTAAAACTTCAGTGGCAAGTTACCGCCGTTGGCTTCTAGGTTACGCTAGCTCCTTCCTTTATATAAGTCGTAACTTTTACTTGTCGCTCACAGTAATCTTACTTCCATCTATCTCCCTTCTTCTTAATCTCCTTCATGGCTTGGTAACAGGAATTAGTTTTATCCATGATGATTTCTCACCTTCAAGACGCAAGCGAGTCTGTGAAGAAAGATTTTATAGAACAGTATGAGCGCTCACTTTTCCCTCACTTGGGAACTTCTATAGCTCAGACCAAATGGCGGACCTATCAAAACATAACTAGGGTAACACCCTGGGGTCAGCAGCACTTTCGTAACAATGTCCGCTTGGCCATGGTTATTGAAGCTTTGGGTTTGGGTCCCCGATACTACTGCGTCATGAGATCAAGAAATCTTTGGGTTTGGGTCCCCGATACTACTGCGTCATGAGATCAAGACATCTTGGGTTTTCTGAGCGGGTCTTCTTACTGGCGTGTTTTCTTCCTCATGAGAAGATATGCCTTTATCCCGTTTTTGGCTTACCTCTCAGAGGTCCTTTTGTTAGATCACCTCATACCACTGAGATAGGTGCGGCAATAACCAGCAGAATCATTCCCATAGATGAGTTACCCTATACTTGCGCAGCTTGTGAGTGCTGCTTTTGTGATCATATGATGGACGGGCTTATGGAAGTGTAAAGAGTTCTTCTATCCTTACTGTATAAGTTCCGAGAATGAATAAAGTTTAAATCTTGTTCTTATTTTGAATCTTGCTCTCTTTAAGACTTTTCTTGGTGGTTAACCTTGATTAAAATTTTTCTCTAAGTCCCATATTCGTGCATCTTGCGAAATTATCCCAGTTTGCGAGATGAGGACATCTCGCATTTTTAAAGTGGGGTAGAATGTAAGATTCCTCCCCCAACCCCCTTTTGATGTCTAGTATCTTCCCCTGTAATCAATCCCTCTTCAGAAATATAAAGACCTTGTTTCTAACTGTTTTAACCTAGAGAGAGAAAATATTCTAGAGAGAGAATATTCAGATTATGAATATTTTTGGATAGAAAAATAACTCATCTTATTAAAATAAGTTCCCCTGAAACAGAAATTTAAAAAGAACTTTCCAATGTGCAATTGGAATTAATTGGAAATGGGTATAAAGGACCTTAGCCTAAGGGTCTAGATTTTCAGAAATTTTTGGATTATGGTCCAATTAAGGTTCCTATGGGCCAATAGCATCAATCCATGTGTAGGGAGGAGATAAATCCAATTTGTAAAAGAAGATACCCAAAAATGAGTAAATGCTCACATAAGATGAAGAGTTGAAAATGTACAAGGTTTATTAGTAAAAAACTATGAGCAATATTAAAAATATAGGATATTTTGGGTATCCAAAAATGAGTAAATGCTCACATAAGATGAAGAGTTGAAAATGTACAAGGTTTATTAGTAAAAAACTATGAGCAATATTAAAATGATTCCATTATGACACATATGTAAGGAAGGGGAGTTCTTTAAAGGAGGTGCATATTTCACATAAGATGAAGAGTTGAAAATGTACAAGGTTTATTAGTAAAAAACTATGAGCAATATTAAAATGATTCCATTATGACACATATGTAAGGAAGGGGAGTTCTTTAAAGGAGGTGCATATTTCACATGCTTGAATGAGTTTTAAACTCATAAAAATTGAGATATTTCATCTCTCCTCTCTCCTCATTCAAGTCTAGTTCCAAAAAGTTAGCTTAACTGACCTAAAAATGGTCAAATATTGACCAAACTGATTTAGAAAATTCTAGAATCAGTTTGTTTGGTTAGGAGCTCAATTTTTCCTATAAATAGAAGCCTCCCCCTTGTTGAAAAAATACATAGTGTTTATGCATCGTTACTCTACTCCACCTAAGCCAAGAACTGTGAATTCATTTAATAATTCACTAGTTTTTGGAGCTTCCCTCTTTCTTCAATCCCCATTAGTGGCTCCATCAACATACTTAACCAATTGATTGGTTGGGGGCCTCTACCGTGAACAAAGAATCAAGCAATTTGCAAGGTAATTAGTGAATATTGATCTTTTCTATAATTTCTCAATGTTTCTCTCTTCTCAACCCCTCTCAAGCTTGAGAAGCTTAATTGGTATGGTTTTTTTTTTTGAATGCTATTGAAGTGAATTGATAATGTTAGTGAAGAGTTACATAATTTAATAAATGCTATTGAAGTTAATTTCCATTTATGTTTAAATTCTAATAGTTTTTATGTAATTTCTCTCTCTCAATCAAGAAATGGTCATACTCATGACCCATTCTCAATCCAAATCAAGCTTTTCATAAAGCTTTTCCTTAACCCAAGATTAAGCTATGCTTGAGGCCAAATTAATGGCTTTTTTCTATGCTTTTAGTTTATGTATATTGATGATTCAATCCATTATGGATGAATGATCCAATTAGAGATCATTTTAATTATTTCCTTAATGATAAGCTTTATCCCTTAGAAAAATTGAGATTTATCAGTCATAGCAGCGGAGCTATGGCAAAATTTTTATAAAAATTATGCATAAAATAATTTCATTCAAAGCATAAAAAGAGGACTTCCTACCATATTCTAGGAATTATCATCCTAGATTAATTGAAAGATATTCATTGTAATCATAGAGAAATTGATTTTTATATTATGCATAATTGATTTTCATGCATAGAAGTATGCATAAAAGATATTTTTTTTATATTAAAAGTGTTACTTTTATCATTTTTAATTTTCATGCATAGAAGTATGCATAAAGGAAAAATTTTTATATCAAAAGTGTTATTTTTACCATTTTTATTTCATGCATAGAAGTATGCATAATGGTTAAATTTTTATATCAAAAGTGTTACTTTTACCATTTTTATTTTCATGCATAGAAGTATGCATAAAGGAAAAAATTTTATATCAAAAGTGTTATTTTTACCATTTTTATTTCATACATAGAAGTATGCATAATGGTTAAATTTTTATATCAAAAGTGTTACTTTTACCATTTTTATTTTCATGCATAGAAGTATGCATAATGGATTGATTATTTTATTATAAAAGTGTGACTTTTATCATAATTGAATTTCATGCATAGAGGTATGCATAAAAAGTTGATTATTTTATTGTAAGAGTGTTACTTTTATCATATTGGATTTCATGCATAGAGGTATGCATAAAAGATATTCTTTTTATACTAAAAGTGTGATTTTTCTCATAAATGGATTTTATGCATAACTTAGATGCATAAGAGAAATTCTTTTATTCTAAAAGTGTAATTCCTACTAAATTGAATTTATGCATAAGAAGATGCATTAAAAATTTGATTTTTAATTCAAAAGTGTCATTCTCATCTAAATTGAATTTATGCATAGGAAGATGCATAAAAGATTGAATTTTAATTCAAAAGTGTCATTTTCATTTAAAATGAATTTATGCATAGGAAGATGCATAAAAGATTGATTTTACTTCGAAAGTATTAATCTCCTTAAATGGAATTTATGGATAAGTAAATGTGTAAAGAAATCTTATATCAAATATAAGAATTCTCTTGTATTCTATAAATAGATATGAGATGTGATAGGATGTGATAAGAGGTGTATAAGAGGTGATAAGAGGTGATAAGATGAATTAAGATGTGATAAGATGTGTATGGGATGAGGTAAGAAGTGGATGTGATAGGATAAGATGTATATGGGTTGTGATAGGCAAGAATGGATGTGATGTAAAAGATTAGATGTGAAGGCATATGGGGTTATATGAATGGGAATGTGGAAATGGATGTATGTATGTGGATGTGTGGATGTGGAGATGGGAGTATGGATGTATGAATGTGAAAATGGATGTATGCATGAAGATGTATATGCATAGATGTGAATGTGGATGTAGATGTGGATGTATAGATGTGAATGGGAATGTGGATGTGGATGTAGATGTGGATGTATAGATGTGAATGGGAATGTGGATGTGGATGTATGTATGTATGTATGTGGATGTATGTATGTATGTGGATGTAGATGTGGATGTATAGATGTGAATGGGAATGTGGATGTGGATGTATGTGAATGTGGATGTAGATGTGGATGTATAGATGTGAATGGGAATGTGGATGTGGATGTATGAATGAGGACGTGATAATGGATGTATGCATGTAGATGTGGATATATGGATATGAATGTGGATGTGGATGTATGAATGAGGACGTGATAATGGATGTATGCATGTAAATGTGGATATATGGATGTGAATATGAATGTGGATGTGGATGTGGATGTATGGATGTCGATATGGATGTGTATGTATGAATGTAGATATGGGATATGGATGTATAAATGAGGATGTGAAAATGGAGGTATACATGTAGATATGGATGTATGGATGTGAATGTGGATATGGATGTGGATGTATGGATGTGGATATGGATGTGTATGTATGAATGTGGATATGGGATGTGGATGTATAAATGAGGATGTGAAAATGGATGTATGCATGTAAATGTGGATGTATGGATGTGAATGTGAATGTGTATGTGAATTAATGTGTCGTCGATATGAGAAAATGGATGAGAATAAGTACACATTGAATGGAATGTGGAATAAGTAATGTGGACTAAGGAGGGTTAATGTGGAAAGACGAGAGTTCGATTTAGAAACTGTATTTTGTGACTGTTTGTAAATGACTGTTTTATGTCAAGAATGCTGGGGAAGCATTTTGACCATCTTGTGGATTAAGGTCATGAAGACCTAACTGTTAAAGTTGCAACTGCTGACGGAGAGTCAATGGAGGACATCTCGCGTAGCAAGGTCGACCGAGGTCTTGACCAGCCTCGGTTCGATTTAAATGGTGAGCTTCCGGTACGGTGGATGAGGGACCAAGGAAGCGGCCTATGAGTGAAGCGCTAGGTCACCTGCGAAGGATCCTAGAGGGTGCTGACCATACGGTGCTCGGGCTCTGGGTCACCAAGGATACCCACGCGTGCGTCGAGGAAGATATTGGAACAAGGAGTAAGAGTTGTTTTGTGAAACCGGGCATGGATCTGGTTGATTGACCTTGCTGGTCTTCAATGGATGAGTCCATGGCTCTTTATATGGATCTGTTGGTTGATCTTGCTGATCTTCAACGAGAGTCCATCTTGAATTTTTATAAGTGATTATATTGCCGAGTATTATGGGCTAGGAACTATTGAAAAGGCCCCTGTGTGGACAGGTGGTGAGCGTTCTAGTTGCCAATGATGCCATAGATACTCTGATGAAGGAATGATGGGAAATTATGAATCAACCGGATAAATTGGAAGATTGTGATCAGTGGTACTATGGTTTCATTAAAGGATTGTTTTAAAGTTAGCTGATGCTAAGAAAAAGGCAATTTCATATTGGGTGTGTAAGTGGTGTGGCTAGTTTTATGTTTGCATGAACTTCCGGCTAGGGGGCCTTGGAACTCTTTTCCTTGGTACCCGGGACAAAACCTAACCAAATTCCAAATTGGATCCCATCACTACAGTGGTTGGGCGGTTGGCTAACCCATGGGATCGGATGGGGTTAGGCTGGACTGATGGATCCGTAAATCGAGATTTAATTTCTATTATTACGATAGATGAAGTAAATCCCGGATAGAAATTGTTCTATGGATAGGAATCAACGGCTGTGCCTCTTGATGGGGAAAAAAGCGTTGATCCCAATGATCCAAGTGCAAGTTTCTTCCTTGATTTGACCAAGTACCGTTAAAGGTGCAGTCAGATCAGTTGATCCGTAATGATCTTGACTACGTTAGAGTAAAGAGTTATCCTGGTGGAATCGCCCATGCTTTTCGGGTAAAGGAAGTTTTTCCGGTTTTGGTTTTGGACAAACCGACGGATTAGTCTCTTGTCCGGATATCTGTGGGCGAGGCCCCGAGTGTGAGACCCCTACCCGCGCATGATGTGTTACTTCCGCTGCCAATATCCTGAATCTGTTGCTCGGTGGGAACAGGGATCTCACAGTTGGTATCAGAGCATTTGGTTAATAAAGATCAACTGAGAAGACAAATATGTCAAAAATTTATCAAGAAACACAAAAAGGTTGTAATTGTGTGATATAAGTCATACAATTTGATATTCAAACTAAAATTCGTAATTTGGTAATTGGGTCTTCAGATGGAAGTACCACAATTATATAGAATCCTTGACTTGCTTGAGGCCTAGACATGATGGTATTTACCTTATAATTCCAAGGGCCGTGACTACCCGTATATACCAAGAGTATACTGCAGCTCTTTACTGACAGTATATACGAGTAAATCTAAGACTTGAAATTATAAGCGTTAATGCTATCCAGAGGATGATTTCGAATGTGGTTGATATGATTTTTAATTCTGTTTGAGAATTGATGAATTGAATTGGATTCTGATTGAAAAGTGATGATCCTTGAAATTTGGTTGAAATGTAATAAGCTGAGCGAAACCTCAATGAGGATGAATGGGACGAGTCCCTGTGATGATATTCAAAACTGGAATGATGATAATGATTTCAGCAAATCACTATGAGATTAGTGGATTGTGCTGTCAGATTGCTACTATTAATACTTGACTGTTAGATCAAGTTAAGGGATGACAAATTGAGAACTTACTTGACTAAAATTCCCGTGGAGGAATGTTCAGAAGGAAATTTTTCGGTCTAATGGACCATTATCATGTTAAAGATATGAATGATATGATCTGAATGAATTGTTGATGAGTTCTAAGGGATATTTATCCCAGTATTCTGTTGGGTTGACCAGAATATAAGGAACCCCAGAATAAAATTGGATCTTAAGAAAAAGAGTTATCCTCTACCTTGCGAGATGAGGACATCTCGCACTTTTTTAAGTGGGGTAGAACGTAAGATTCCTCCCCAACCTTCGAGGTATATAGGAGTAAGAATCTCCCATTTGATATTATAATTATTCCCTCTCTAAAATAAAAGAAAGATTCTGTAAAAAAAAAGTAAAAAAAAAGAAGATTCTTTTCCTAGAATACTTCTCAGGAGTCCTACCTGTTTTAAGGATTCAGAACAATGAGTTCAGAAGTGAAAATCGGTGTTTTGAATACCACGGTTTTGGTTTTCATTCGAGTACGGCCCAAAAAGAAGTTCTTTATCTCTTGGGGAGTATAAGAAGTTATCCCCCAGATATTGTAAACCTTATCTGAATTCAATGAAAGTAGGTGACTTAGCCTACAAGCTTCTTTTATCTCCTCATCTCAAAGTTCTTATAGAAAAATGTGCCAAACCCAAATCATGGAAAGACGGTAAAACTTCAGTGGGGCAAGTTACCGCCGTTGGCTTCTAGGTTACGCTAGCTCCTTCCTTTATATAAGTCGTAACTTTTACTTGTCGCTCACAGTAATCTTACTTCCATCGATCTCCCTTCTTCTTAATCTCCTTCATGGCTTGGTAACAGGAATTAGTTTTATCCATGATGATTTCTCACCTTCAAGACGCAAGGGAGTCTGTGAAGAAAGATTTTATAGAACAGTATGAGCGCTCACTTTTCCCTCACTTGGGAACTTCTGTAGCTCAGACCAAATGGCGGACCTATCAAAACATAACTAGGGTAACACCCTGGGGTCAGCAGCACTTTCGTAACAATGTCCGCTTGGCCATGGTTATTGAAGCTTTGGGTTTGGGTCCCCGATACTACTGCGTCATGAGATCAAGACATCTTTGGGTTTGGGTCCCCGATACTACTGCGTCATGAGATCAAGACATCTTGGGTTTTCTGAGCGGGTCTTCTTACTGGCGTGTTTTCTTCCTCATGAGAAGATATGCCTTTATCCCGTTTTTGGCTTACCTCTCAGAGGTCCTTTTGTTAGATCACCTCATACCACTGAGATAGGTGCGGCAATAACCAGCAGAATCATTCCCATAGATGAGTTACCCTATACTTGCGCAGCTTGTGAGTGCTGCTTTTGTGATCATATGATGGACGGGCTTATGGAAGTGTAAAGAGTTCTTCTATCCTTACTGTATAAGTTCCGAGAATGAATAAAGTTTAAATCTTGTTCTTATTTTGAATCTTGCTCTCTTTAAGACTTTTCTTGGTGGTTAACCTTGATTAAAATTTTTCTCTAAGTCCCATATTCGTGCATCTTGCAAAATTATCCAGTTTGCGAGATGAGGACATCTCGCATTTTTAAAGTAGTGTAGAATGTAAGATTCCTCCCCCAACCCCCTTTTGATGTCTAGTATCTTCCCCTGTAATCAATCCCTCTTCAGAAATATAAAGACCTTGTTTCTAACTGTTTTAACCTAGAGAGAGAAAATATTCTAGAGAGAGAATATTCAGATTATGAATATTTTTGGATAGAAAAATAACTCATCTTATTAAAATAAGTTCCCCTGAAACAGAAATTCAAAAAGAACTTTCCAATGTGCAATTGGAATTAATTGGAAATGGGTATAAAGGACCTTAGCCTAAGGGTCTAGATTTTCAGAAATTTTTGGATTATGGTCCAATTAAGGTTCCTATGGGCCAATAGCATCAATCCATGTGTAGGGAGGAGATAAATCCAATTTGTAAAAGAAGATACCCAAAAATGAGTAAATGCTCACATAAGATGAAGAGTTGAAAATGTACAAGGTTTATTAGTAAAAAACTATGAGCAATATTAAAAATATAGGATATTTTGGGTATCCAAAAATGAGTAAATGCTCACATAAGATGAAGAGTTGAAAATGTACAAGGTTTATTAGTAAAAAACTATGAGCAATATTAAAATGATTCCATTATGACACATATGTAAGGAAGGGGAGTTCTTTAAAGGAGGTGCATATTTCACATAAGATGAAGAGTTGAAAATGTACAAGGTTTATTAGTAAAAAACTATGAGCAATATTAAAATGATTCCATTATGACACATATGTAAGGAAGGGGAGTTCTTTAAAGGAGGTGCATATTTCACATGCTTGAATGAGTTTTAAACTCATAAAAATTGAGATATTTCATCTCTCCTCTCTCCTCATTCAAGTCTAGTTCCAAAAAGTTAGCTTAACTGACCTAAAAATGGTCAAATATTGACCAAACTGATTTAGAAAATTCTAGAATCAGTTTGTTTGGTTAGGAGCTCAATTTTTCCTATAAATAGAAGCCTCCCCCTTGTTGAAAAAATACATAGTGTTTATGCATCGTTACTCTACTCCACTTAAGCCAAGAACTGTGAATTCATTTAATAATTCACTAGTTTTTGGAGCTTCCCTCTTTCTTCAATCCCCATTAGTGGCTCCATCAACATACTTAACCAATTGATTGGTTGGGGGCCTCTACCGTGAACAAAGAATCAAGCAATTTGCAAGGTAATTAGTGAATATTGATCTTTTGTATAATTTCTCAATGTTTCTCTCTTCTCAACCCCTCTCAAGCTTGAGAAGCTTAATTGGTATGGTTTTTTTTTTGAATGCTATTGAAGTGAATTGATAATGTTAGTGAAGAGTTACATAATTTAATAAATGCTATTGAAGTTAATTTCCATTTATGTTTAAATTCTAATAGTTTTTATGTAATTTCTCTCTCTCAATCAAGAAATGGTCATACTCATGACCCATTCTCAATCCAAATCAAGCTTTTCATAAAGCTTTTCCTTAACCCAAGATTAAGCTATGCTTGAGGCCAAATTAATGGCTTTTTTCTATGCTTTTAGTTTATGTATATTGATGATTCAATCCATTATGGATGAATGATCCAATTAGAGATCATTTTAATTATTTCCTTAATGATAAGCTTTATCCCTTAGAAAAATTGAGATTTATCAGTCATAGCAGCGGAGCTATGGCAAAATTTTTATAAAAATTATGCATAAAATAATTTCATTCAAAGCATAAAAAGAGGACTTCCTACCATATTCTAGGAATTATCATCCTAGATTAATTGAAAGATATTCATTGTAATCATAGAGAAATTGATTTTTATATTATGCATAATTGATTTTCATGCATAGAAGTATGCATAAAAGATATTTTTTTTATATTAAAAGTGTTACTTTTATCATTTTTAATTTTCATGCATAGAAGTATGCATAAAGGAAAAATTTTTATATCAAAAGTGTTATTTTTACCATTTTTATTTCATGCATAGAAGTATGCATAATGGTTAAATTTTGATATCAAAAGTGTTACTTTTACCATTTTTATTTTCATGCATAGAAGTATGCATAAAGGAAAAAAATTTATATCAAAAGTGTTATTTTTACCATTTTTATTTCATACATAGAAGTATGCATAATGGTTAAATTTTTATATCAAAAGTGTTACTTTTACCATTTTTATTTTCATGCATAGAAGTATGCATAATGGATTGATTATTTTATTATAAAAGTGTGACTTTTATCATAATTGAATTTCATGCATAGAGGTATGCATAAAAAGTTGATTATTTTATTGTAAGAGTGTTACTTTTATCATATTGGATTTCATGCATAGAGGTATGCATAAAAGATATTCTTTTTATACTAAAAGTGTGATTTTTCTCATAAATGGATTTTATGCATAACTTAGATGCATAAGAGAAATTCTTTTATTCTAAAAGTGTAATTCCTACTAAATTGAATTTATGCATAAGAAGATGCATTAAAAATTTGATTTTTAATTCAAAAGTGTCATTCTCATCTAAATTGAATTTATGCATAGGAAGATGCATAAAAGATTGAATTTTAATTCAAAAGTGTCATTTTCATTTAAAATGAATTTATGCATAGGAAGATGCATAAAAGATTGATTTTACTTCGAAAGTATTAATCTCCTTAAATGGAATTTATGGATAAGTAAATGTGTAAAGAAATCTTATATCAAATATAAGAATTCTCTTGTATTCTATAAATAGATATGAGATGTGATAGGATGTGATAAGAGGTGTATAAGAGGTGATAAGAGGTGATAAGATGAATTAAGATGTGATAAGATGTGTATGGGATGAGGTAAGAAGTGGATGTGATAGGATAAGATGTATATGGGTTGTGATAGGCAAGAATGGATGTGATGTAAAAGATTAGATGTGAAGGCATATGGGGTTATATGAATGGGAATGTGGAAATGGATGTATGTATGTGGATGTGTGGATGTGGAGATGGGAGTATGGATGTATGAATGTGAAAATGGATGTATGCATGAAGATGTATATGCATAGATGTGAATGTGGATGTAGATGTGGATGTATAGATGTGAATGGGAATGTGGATGTGGATGTAGATGTGGATGTATAGATGTGAATGGGAATGTGGATGTGGATGTATGTATGTATGTATGTGGATGTATGTATGTATGTGGATGTAGATGTGGATGTATAGATGTGAATGGGAATGTGGATGTGGATGTATGTGAATGTGGATGTAGATGTGGATGTATAGATGTGAATGGGAATGTGGATGTGGATGTATGAATGAGGACGTGATAATGGATGTATGCATGTAGATGTGGATATATGGATATGAATGTGGATGTGGATGTATGAATGAGGACGTGATAATGGATGTATGCATGTAAATGTGGATATATGGATGTGAATATGAATGTGGATGTGGATGTGGATGTATGGATGTCGATATGGATGTGTATGTATGAATGTAGATATGGGATATGGATGTATAAATGAGGATGTGAAAATGGAGGTATACATGTAGATATGGATGTATGGATGTGAATGTGGATATGGATGTGGATGTATGGATGTGGATATGGATGTGTATGTATGAATGTGGATATGGGATGTGGATGTATAAATGAGGATGTGAAAATGGATGTATGCATGTAAATGTGGATGTATGGATGTGAATGTGAATGTGTATGTGAATTAATGTGTCGTCGATATGAGAAAATGGATGAGAATAAGTACACATTGAATGGAATGTGGAATAAGTAATGTGGACTAAGGAGCGTTAATGTGGAAAGACGAGAGTTCGATTTAGAAACTGTATTTTGTGACTGTTTGTAAATGACTGTTTTATGTCAAGAATGCTGGGGAAGCATTTTGACCATCTTGTGGATTAAGGTCATGAAGACCTAACTGTTAAAGTTGCAACTGCTGACGGAGAGTCAATGGAGGACATCTCGCGTAGCAAGGTCGACCGAGGTCTTGACCAGCCTCGGTTCGATTTAAATGGTGAGCTTCCGGTACGGTGGATGAGGGACCAAGGAAGCGGCCTATGAGTGAAGCGCTAGGTCACCTGCGAAGGATCCTAGAGGGTGCTGACCATACGGTGCTCGGGCTCTGGGTCACCAAGGATACCCACGCGTGCGTCAAGGAAGATATTGGAACAAGGAGTAAGAGTTGTTTTGTGAAACCGGGCATGGATCTGGTTGATTGACCTTGCTGGTCTTCAATGGATGAGTCCATGGCTCTTTATATGGATCTGTTGGTTGATCTTGCTGATCTTCAACGAGAGTCCATCTTGAATTTTTATAAGTGATTATATTGCCGAGTATTATGGGCTAGGAACTATTGAAAAGGCCCCTGTGTGGACAGGTGGTGAGCGTTCTAGTTGCCAATGATGCCATAGATACTCTGATGAAGGAATGATGGGAAATTATGAATCAACCGGATAAATTGGAAGATTGTGATCAGTGGTACTATGGTTTCATTAAAGGATTGTTTTAAAGTTAGCTGATGCTAAGAAAAAGGCAATTTCATATTGGGTGTGTAAGTGGTGTGGCTAGTTTTATGTTTGCATGAACTTCCGGCTAGGGGGCCTTGGAACTCTTTTCCTTGGTACCCGGGACAAAACCTAACCAAATTCCAAATTGGATCCCATCACTACAGTGGTTGGGCGGTTGGCTAACCCATGGGATCGGATGGGGTTAGGCTGGACTGATGGATCCGTAAATCGAGATTTAATTTCTATTATTACGATAGATGAAGTAAATCCCTGATAGAAATTGTTCTATGGATAGGAATCAACGGCTGTGCCTCTTGATGGGGAAAAAAGCGTTGATCCCAATGATCCAAGTGCAAGTTTCTTCCTTGATTTGACCAAGTACCGTTAAAGGTGCAGTCAGATCAGTTGATCCGTAATGATCTTGACTACGTTAGAGTAAAGAGTTTTCCTGGTGGAATCGCCCATGCTTTTCGGGTAAAGGAAGTTTTTCCGGTTTTGGTTTTGGACAAACCGACGGATTAGTCTCTTGTCCGGATATCCGTGGGCGAGGCCCCGAGTGTGAGACCCCTACCCGCGCATGATGTGTTACTTCCGCTGCCAATATCCTGAATCTGTTGCTCGGTGGGAACAGGGATCTCACAGTTGGTATCAGAGCATTTGGTTAATAAAGATCAACTGAGAAGACAAATATGTCAAAAATTTATCAAGAAACACAAAAAGGTTGTAATTGTGTGATATAAGTCATACAATTTGATATTCAAACTAAAATTCGTAATTTGGTAATTGGGTCTTCAGATGGAAGTACCACAATTATATAGAATCCTTGACTTGCTTGAGGCCTAGACATGATGGTATTTACCTTATAATTCCAAGGGCCGTGACTACCCGTATATACCAAGAGTATACTGCAGCTCTTTACTGACAGTATATACGAGTAAATCTAAGACTTGAAATTATAAGCGTTAATGCTATCCAGAGGATGATTTCGAATGTGGTTGATATGATTTTTATTTCTGTTTGAGAATTGATGAATTGAATTGGATTCTGATTGAAAAGTGATGATCCTTGAAATTTGGTTGAAATGTAATAAGCTGAGCGAAACCTCAATGAGGATGAATGGGACGAGTCCCTGTGATGATATTCAAAACTGGAATGATGATAATGATTTCAGCAAATCACTATGAGATTAGTGGATTGTGCTGTCAGATTGCTACTATTAATACTTGACTGTTAGATCAAGTTAAGGGATGACAAATTGAGAACTTACTTGACTAAAATTCCCGTGGAGGAATGTTCAGAAGGAAATTTTTCGGTCTAATGGACCATTATCATGTTAAAGATATGAATGATATGATCTGAATGAATTGTTGATGAGTTCTAAGGGATATTTATCCCAGTATTCTGTTGGGTTGACCAGAATATAAGGAACCCCAGAATAAAATTGGATCTTAAGAAAAAGAGTTATCCTCTACCTTGCGAGATGAGGACATCTCGCACTTTTTTAAGTGGGGTAGAACGTAAGATTCCTCCCCAACCTTCGAGGTATATAGGAGTAAGAATCTCCCATTTGATCTTATAATTATTCCCTCTCTAAAATAAAAGAAAGATTCTGTAAAAAAAAAGCAAAAAAAAAGAAGATTCTTTTCCTAGAATACTTCTCAGGAGTCCTACCTGTTTTAAGGATTCAGAACAATGAGTTCAGAAGTGAAAATCGGTGTTTTGAATACCACGGTTTTGGTTTTCATTCGAGTACGGCCCAAAAAGAAGTTCTTTATCTCTTGGGGAGTATAAGAAGTTATCCCCCAGATATTGTAAACCTTATCTGAATTCAATGAAAGTAGGTGACTTAGCCTACAAGCTTCTTTTATCTCCTCATCTCAAAGTTCTTATAGAAAAATGTGCCAAACCCAAATCATGGAAAGACGGTAAAACTTCAGTGGGGCAAGTTACCGCCGTTGGCTTCTAGGTTACGCTAGCTCCTTCCTTTATATAAGTCGTAACTTTTACTTGTCGCTCACAGTAATCTTACTTCCATCGATCTCCCTTCTTCTTAATCTCCTTCATGGCTTGGTAACAGGAATTAGTTTTATCCATGATGATTTCTCACCTTCAAGACGCAAGGGAGTCTGTGAAGAAAGATTTTATAGAACAGTATGAGCGCTCACTTTTCCCTCACTTGGGAACTTCTGTAGCTCAGACCAAATGGCGGACCTATCAAAACATAACTAGGGTAACACCCTGGGGTCAGCAGCACTTTCGTAACAATGTCCGCTTGGCCATGGTTATTGAAGCTTTGGGTTTGGGTCCCCGATACTACTGCGTCATGAGATCAAGACATCTTTGGGTTTGGGTCCCCGATACTACTGCGTCATGAGATCAAGACATCTTGGGTTTTCTGAGCGGGTCTTCTTACTGGCGTGTTTTCTTCCTCATGAGAAGATATGCCTTTATCCCGTTTTTGGCTTACCTCTCAGAGGTCCTTTTGTTAGATCACCTCATACCACTGAGATAGGTGCGGCAATAACCAGCAGAATCATTCCCATAGATGAGTTACCCTATACTTGCGCAGCTTGTGAGTGCTGCTTTTGTGATCATATGATGGACGGGCTTATGGAAGTGTAAAGAGTTCTTCTATCCTTACTGTATAAGTTTCGAGAATGAATAAAGTTTAAATCTTGTTCTTATTTTGAATCTTGCTCTCTTTAAGACTTTTCTTGGTGGTTAACCTTGATTAAAATTTTTCTCTAAGTCCCATATTCGTGCATCTTGCAAAATTATCCCAGTTTGCGAGATGAGGACATCTCGCATTTTTAAAGTAGTGTAGAATGTAAGATTCCTCCCCCAACCCCCTTTTGATGTCTAGTATCTTCCCCTGTAATCAATCCCTCTTCAGAAATATAAAGACCTTGTTTCTAACTGTTTTAACCTAGAGAGAGAAAATATTCTAGAGAGAGAATATTCAGATTATGAATATTTTTGGATAGAAAAATAACTCATCTTATTAAAATAAGTTCCCCTGAAACAGAAATTCAAAAAGAACTTTCCAATGTGCAATTGGAATTAATTGGAAATGGGTATAAAGGACCTTAGCCTAAGGGTCTAGATTTTCAGAAATTTTTGGATTATGGTCCAATTAAGGTTCCTATGGGCCAATAGCATCAATCCATGTGTAGGGAGGAGATAAATCCAATTTGTAAAAGAAGATACCCAAAAATGAGTAAATGCTCACATAAGATGAAGAGTTGAAAATGTACAAGGTTTATTAGTAAAAAACTATGAGCAATATTAAAAATATAGGATATTTTGGGTATCCAAAAATGAGTAAATGCTCACATAAGATGAAGAGTTGAAAATGTACAAGGTTTATTAGTAAAAAACTATGAGCAATATTAAAATGATTCCATTATGACACATATGTAAGGAAGGGGAGTTCTTTAAAGGAGGTGCATATTTCACATAAGATGAAGAGTTGAAAATGTACAAGGTTTATTAGTAAAAAACTATGAGCAATATTAAAATGATTCCATTATGACACATATGTAAGGAAGGGGAGTTCTTTAAAGGAGGTGCATATTTCACATGCTTGAATGAGTTTTAAACTCATAAAAATTGAGATATTTCATCTCTCCTCTCTCCTCATTCAAGTCTAGTTCCAAAAAGTTAGCTTAACTGACCTAAAAATGGTCAAATATTGACCAAACTGATTTAGAAAATTCTAGAATCAGTTTGTTTGGTTAGGAGCTCAATTTTTCCTATAAATAGAAGCCTCCCCCTTGTTGAAAAAATACATAGTGTTTATGCATCGTTACTCTACTCCACCTAAGCCAAGAACTGTGAATTCATTTAATAATTCACTAGTTTTTGGAGCTTCCCTCTTTCTTCAATCCCCATTAGTGGCTCCATCAACATACTTAACCAATTGATTGGTTGGGGGCCTCTACCGTGAACAAAGAATCAAGCAATTTGCAAGGTAATTAGTGAATATTGATCTTTTCTATAATTTCTCAATGTTTCTCTCTTCTCAACCCCTCTCAAGCTTGAGAAGCTTAATTGGTATGGTTTTTTTTTTGAATGCTATTGAAGTGAATTGATAATGTTAGTGAAGAGTTACATAATTTAATAAATGCTATTGAAGTTAATTTCCATTTATGTTTAAATTCTAATAGTTTTTATGTAATTTCTCTCTCTCAATCAAGAAATGGTCATACTCATGACCCATTCTCAATCCAAATCAAGCTTTTCATAAAGCTTTTCCTTAACCCAAGATTAAGCTATGCTTGAGGCCAAATTAATGGCTTTTTTCTATGCTTTTAGTTTATGTATATTGATGATTCAATCCATTATGGATGAATGATCCAATTAGAGATCATTTTAATTATTTCCTTAATGATAAGCTTTATCCCTTAGAAAAATTGAGATTTATCAGTCATAGCAGCGGAGCTATGGCAAAATTTTTATAAAAATTATGCATAAAATAATTTCATTCAAAGCATAAAAAGAGGACTTCCTACCATATTCTAGGAATTATCATCCTAGATTAATTGAAAGATATTCATTGTAATCATAGAGAAATTGATTTTTATATTATGCATAATTGATTTTCATGCATAGAAGTATGCATAAAAGATATTTTTTTTATATTAAAAGTGTTACTTTTATCATTTTTAATTTTCATGCATAGAAGTATGCATAAAGGAAAAATTTTTATATCAAAAGTGTTATTTTTACCATTTTTATTTCATGCATAGAAGTATGCATAATGGTTAAATTTTGATATCAAAAGTGTTACTTTTACCATTTTTATTTTCATGCATAGAAGTATGCATAAAGGAAAAAATTTTATATCAAAAGTGTTATTTTTACCATTTTTATTTCATACATAGAAGTATGCATAATGGTTAAATTTTTATATCAAAAGTGTTACTTTTACCATTTTTATTTTCATGCATAGAAGTATGCATAATGGATTGATTATTTTATTATAAAAGTGTGACTTTTATCATAATTGAATTTCATGCATAGAGGTATGCATAAAAAGTTGATTATTTTATTGTAAGAGTGTTACTTTTATCATATTGGATTTCATGCATAGAGGTATGCATAAAAGATATTCTTTTTATACTAAAAGTGTGATTTTTCTCATAAATGGATTTTATGCATAACTTAGATGCATAAGAGAAATTCTTTTATTCTAAAAGTGTAATTCCTACTAAATTGAATTTATGCATAAGAAGATGCATTAAAAATTTGATTTTTAATTCAAAAGTGTCATTCTCATCTAAATTGAATTTATGCATAGGAAGATGCATAAAAGATTGAATTTTAATTCAAAAGTGTCATTTTCATTTAAAATGAATTTATGCATAGGAAGATGCATAAAAGATTGATTTTACTTCGAAAGTATTAATCTCCTTAAATGGAATTTATGGATAAGTAAATGTGTAAAGAAATCTTATATCAAATATAAGAATTCTCTTGTATTCTATAAATAGATATGAGATGTGATAGGATGTGATAAGAGGTGTATAAGAGGTGATAAGAGGTGATAAGATGAATTAAGATGTGATAAGATGTGTATGGGATGAGGTAAGAAGTGGATGTGATAGGATAAGATGTATATGGGTTGTGATAGGCAAGAATGGATGTGATGTAAAAGATTAGATGTGAAGGCATATGGGGTTATATGAATGGGAATGTGGAAATGGATGTATGTATGTGGATGTGTGGATGTGGAGATGGGAGTATGGATGTATGAATGTGAAAATGGATGTATGCATGAAGATGTATATGCATAGATGTGAATGTGGATGTAGATGTGGATGTATAGATGTGAATGGGAATGTGGATGTGGATGTAGATGTGGATGTATAGATGTGAATGGGAATGTGGATGTGGATGTATGTATGTATGTATGTGGATGTATGTATGTATGTGGATGTAGATGTGGATGTATAGATGTGAATGGGAATGTGGATGTGGATGTATGTGAATGTGGATGTAGATGTGGATGTATAGATGTGAATGGGAATGTGGATGTGGATGTATGAATGAGGACGTGATAATGGATGTATGCATGTAGATGTGGATATATGGATATGAATGTGGATGTGGATGTATGAATGAGGACGTGATAATGGATGTATGCATGTAAATGTGGATATATGGATGTGAATATGAATGTGGATGTGGATGTGGATGTATGGATGTCGATATGGATGTGTATGTATGAATGTAGATATGGGATATGGATGTATAAATGAGGATGTGAAAATGGAGGTATACATGTAGATATGGATGTATGGATGTGAATGTGGATATGGATGTGGATGTATGGATGTGGATATGGATGTGTATGTATGAATGTGGATATGGGATGTGGATGTATAAATGAGGATGTGAAAATGGATGTATGCATGTAAATGTGGATGTATGGATGTGAATGTGAATGTGTATGTGAATTAATGTGTCGTCGATATGAGAAAATGGATGAGAATAAGTACACATTGAATGGAATGTGGAATAAGTAATGTGGACTAAGGAGGGTTAATGTGGAAAGACGAGAGTTCGATTTAGAAACTGTATTTTGTGACTGTTTGTAAATGACTGTTTTATGTCAAGAATGCTGGGGAAGCATTTTGACCATCTTGTGGATTAAGGTCATGAAGACCTAACTGTTAAAGTTGCAACTGCTGACGGAGAGTCAATGGAGGACATCTCGCGTAGCAAGGTCGACCGAGGTCTTGACCAGCCTCGGTTCGATTTAAATGGTGAGCTTCCGGTACGGTGGATGAGGGACCAAGGAAGCGGCCTATGAGTGAAGCGCTAGGTCACCTACGAAGGATCCTAGAGGGTGCTGACCATACGGTGCTCGGGCTCTGGGTCACCAAGGATACCCACGCGTGCGTCGAGGAAGATATTGGAACAAGGAGTAAGAGTTGTTTTGTGAAACCGGGCATGGATCTGGTTGATTGACCTTGCTGGTCTTCAATGGATGAGTCCATGGCTCTTTATATGGATCTGTTGGTTGATCTTGCTGATCTTCAACGAGAGTCCATCTTGAATTTTTATAAGTGATTATATTGCCGAGTATTATGGGCTAGGAACTATTGAAAAGGCCCCTGTGTGGACAGGTGGTGAGCGTTCTAGTTGCCAATGATGCCATAGATACTCTGATGAAGGAATGATGGGAAATTATGAATCAACCGGATAAATTGGAAGATTGTGATCAGTGGTACTATGGTTTCATTAAAGGATTGTTTTAAAGTTAGCTGATGCTAAGAAAAAGGCAATTTCATATTGGGTGTGTAAGTGGTGTGGCTAGTTTTATGTTTGCATGAACTTCCGGCTAGGGGGCCTTGGAACTCCTTGGTACCCGGGACAAAACCTAACCAAATTCCAAATTGGATCCCATCACTACAGTGGTTGGGCGGTTGGCTAACCCATGGGATCGGATGGGGTTAGGCTGGACTGATGGATCCGTAAATCGAGATTTAATTTCTATTATTACGATAGATGAAGTAAATCCCGGATAGAAATTGTTCTATGGATAGGAATCAACGGCTGTGCCTCTTGATGGGGAAAAAAGCGTTGATCCCAATGATCCAAGTGCAAGTTTCTTCCTTGATTTGACCAAGTACCGTTAAAGGTGCAGTCAGATCAGTTGATCCGTAATGATCTTGACTACGTTAGAGTAAAGAGTTATCCTGGTGGAATCGCCCATGCTTTTCGGGTAAAGGAAGTTTTTCCGGTTTTGGTTTTGGACAAACCGACGGATTAGTCTCTTGTCCGGATATCCGTGGGCGAGGCCCCGAGTGTGAGACCCCTACCCGCGCATGATGTGTTACTTCCGCTGCCAATATCCTGAATCTGTTGCTCGGTGGGAACAGGGATCTCACAGTTGGTATCAGAGCATTTGGTTAATAAAGATCAACTGAGAAGACAAATATGTCAAAAATTTATCAAGAAACACAAAAAGGTTGTAATTGTGTGATATAAGTCATACAATTTGATATTCAAACTAAAATTCGTAATTTGGTAATTGGGTCTTCAGATGGAAGTACCACAATTATATAGAATCCTTGACTTGCTTGAGGCCTAGACATGATGGTATATACCTTATAATTCCAAGGGCCGTGACTACCCGTATATACCAAGAGTATACTGCAGCTCTTTACTGACAGTATATACGAGTAAATCTAAGACTTGAAATTATAAGCGTTAATGCTATCCAGAGGATGATTTCGAATGTGGTTGATATGATTTTTAATTCTGTTTGAGAATTGATGAATTGAATTGGATTCTGATTGAAAAGTGATGATCCTTGAAATTTGGTTGAAATGTAATAAGCTGAGCGAAACCTCAATGAGGATGAATGGGACGAGTCCCTGTGATGATATTCAAAACTGGAATGATGATAATGATTTCAGCAAATCACTATGAGATTAGTGGATTGTGCTGTCAGATTGCTACTATTAATACTTGACTGTTAGATCAAGTTAAGGGATGACAAATTGAGAACTTACTTGACTAAAATTCCCGTGGAGGAATGTTCAGAAGGAAATTTTTCGGTCTAATGGACCATTATCATGTTAAAGATATGAATGATATGATCTGAATGAATTGTTGATGAGTTCTAAGGGATATTTATCCCAGTATTCTGAATGTGGATGTAGATGTGGATGTGAATGGGAATGTGGATGTGGATGTATGTATGTATGTATGTGGATGTATGTATGTATGTGGATGTAGATGTGGATGTATAGATGTGAATGGGAATGTGGATGTGGATGTATGTGAATGTGGATGTAGATGTGGATGTATAGATGTGAATGGAAATGTGGATGTGGATGTATGAATGAGGACGTGATAATGGATGTATGCATGTAGATGTGGATATATGGATATGAATGTGGATGTGGATGTATGAATGAGGACGTGATAATGGATGTATGCATGTAAATGTGGATATATGGATGTGAATATGAATGTGGATGTGGATATGGATGTATGGATGTCGATATGGATGTGTATGTATGAATGTAGATATGGGATATGGATGTATAAATGAGGATGTGAAAATGGAGGTATACATGTAGATATGGATGTATGGATGTGAATGTGGATATGGATGTGGATGTATGGATGTGTGTGTATGCATGTGGATATGGGATGTGGATGTATGAATGAGGATGTGAAAATGGATGTATGCATGTAAATGTGGATGTATGGATGTGAATGTGAATGTGTATGTGAATTAATGTGTCGTCGATATGAGGAAATGGATGAGAATAAGTACACATTGAATGGAATGTGGAATAAGTAATGTGGACTAAGGAGGGTTAATGTGGAAAGACGAGAGTTCGATTTAGAAACTGTATTTTGTGACTGTTTGTAAATGATTGTTTTATGTCAAGAATGCTGGGGAAGCATTTTGACCATCTTGTGGATTAAGGTCATGAAGACCTAACTGTTAAAGTTGCAACTGCTGACGGAGAGTCAATGGAGGACGTCTCGCGTAGCAAGGTCGACCGAGGTCTTGACCAGCCTCGGTTCGATTTAAATGGTGAGCTTCCGGTACGGTGGATGAGGGACCAAGGAAGCGGCCTATGAGAGAAGCGCTAGGTCACCTGCGAAGGATCCTAGAGGGTGCTGACCATACGGTGCTCGGGCTCTGGGTCACCCAGGATACCCACGCGTGCGTCGAGGAAGATATTGGAACAAGGAGTAAGAGTTGTTTTGTGAAACCGGGCATGGATCTGGTTGATTGACCTTGCTGGTCTTCAATGGATGAGTCCATGGCTCTTTATATGGATCTGTTGGTTGATCTTGCTGATCTTCAACGAGAGTCCATCTTGAATTTTTATAAGTGATTATATTGCCGAGTATTATGGGTTAGGAACTATTGAAAAGGCCCCTGTGTGGACAGGTGGTGAGCGTTCTAGTTGCCAATGATGAAATAGATACTCTGATGAAGGAATGATGGGAAATTATGAATCAACCGGATAAATTGGAAGATTGTGATCAGTGGTACTATGGTTTCATTAAAGGATTGTTTTAAAGTTAGCTAATGCTAAGAAAAAGGCAATTTCATATTGGGTGTGTAAGTGGTGTGGCTAGTTTTATGTTTGCATGAACTTCCGGCTAGGGGGCCTTGGAACTCTTTTCCTTGGTACCCGAGACAAAACCTAACCAAATTCTAAATTGGATCCCATCACTACAGTGGTTGGGCGGTTGGCTAACCCATGGGATCGGATGGGGTTAGGCTGGACTGATGGATCCGTAAATCGAGATTTAATTTCTATTATTACGATAGATGAAGTAAATCCCGGATAGAAATTGTTCTATGGATAGGAATCAACGGCTGTGCCTCTTGATGGGGAAAAAAGCGTTGATCCCAATGATCCAAGTGCAAGTTTCTTCCTTGATTTGACCAAGTACCGTTAAAGGTACAGTCAGATCAGTTGATCCGTAATGATCTTGACTACGTTAGAGTAAAGAGTTATCCTGGTGGAATCGCCCATGCTTTCCGGGTAAAGGAAGTTTTTCCGGTTTCGGTTTTGGACAAACCGACGGATTAGTCTCTTGTCCGGATATCCATGGGCGAGGCCCCGAGTGTGAGACCCCTACCCGCGCATGATGTGTTACTTCCGCTGCCAGTATCCTGAATCTGTTGCTCGGTGGGAACAGGGATCTCACAAGCTCCAATGGAATGCAAGCACTCCTTTTGTGCTAGGGACTCAACCCGGTTAGGTGTACGAAAGCTTATCCTCTAAAGCAGAGATGCCTATGGCTACCATCACATGACACTAGATTAAGCACACACACAAGCTCAACTTGCCCTCATTCCTACACACCCATTCATTCATAAATACAAGCAAGAGGAACATAATCACTATGCATACAAGCAAAGAGAAAGACCTCACTCCACTCCTATCTTCCTACAAGCATGCACACACTCAAGCATCAAGCTTCCATGAAAGCTTCAAATCAGCCCACATACACAAAAAAGAAATACTAAAAGCATGCATAAGAGTAAAATGATTAGAGAAGAGGATGAGAAAAGACTCATGACATTGCTATTGATTTAATGAAGAGATTTAACTCATACAAAGATGTAGATGGGGTGAGAGAAGAGTCTTCACCTCTATGGAGAAGAGGGAGAGTAGTTCTCTCAGAGGAGCTCTTGCATGAACTTAGCCCAAAGTGTGTGTGAGCTCTCAAATGAGCCACTATTTATACTAAAACTCCTAAAACTCCCACAAAACTCCCCATGTGGGATTATTCTCAAGCCCACTCCCACACTCACCTACAACTTGGAACTCTCTACAAGAGCCCTAAATAAGAATGTCAAGTCTCTTGTTTTCTTGCTTCCATCTTTGTGTTGCATCCTTGCATTGATCTCATCACGCAACAAAGACCTACCATCATAGTGGCAAAATCGATCACATAGAAAAGGATTGCTGGCATAAAAAGGGAGCCGAAGAAGCCAATGTAATGACGAAGAAGGAAGACAATGTGATGAGGCCTCCTAGGATGGAGGCAACACCGAGCATCTTTTCTAGATGATATGAGGAGCATGGCTCCTTACACCTAGTTGTAACCCCACTCTCTCGATGTGTAAAATGTCAAGACCAAGCCAACATAGTAGCTCATAGAGCAACCTAGACGGACCACGCCAACCATATGAGTATGGAGTGTAGGAGGCCACGTCAAAGCTAGGTGTTAAGACTCTCATCACATTGAGGGGAGGTGTTGCGAATTAATGAAACCATAGTACCACTGATCACAATCTTCCAATTTATCTAGTTGATTCATAATTTCCCATCATTCCTTCATCAGAGTATCTATGGCATCATTGGCAATAACTAGAACGCTCACCCCACCTGTCCACACAGGGGCCTTTTCAATAGTTCCTAGCCCATAATACTCGGCAATATAATCACTTATAAAAATCAAGATGGACTCTCGTTGAAGATCAGCAAGATCAACCAACAGATCCATATAAAGAGCTATGGACTCATCCATTGAAGACCAGCAAGGTCAATCAACCAGATCCATGCCCGGTTTCACAAAACAACTCTTACTCCTTGTTCCAATATCTTCCTCGATGCACGTGTGGGTATCTTCGGGGACCTAGAGCCCGAGCACCGTATGGTCAGCACCCTCTAGGATCCTTCGCAGGTGACCTAGCGCTTCACTCATAGGCCGCTTCCTTGGTCCCTCATCCACCATACTGGAAGCTCACCATTTAAATCGAACCGAGGCTGGTCAAGACCTCGATCCACCTTGCTATGCGAGACGTCCTCCATTGTCTCTCCGTCAGCAGTTGCAACTTTATCAGTTCGGTCTTCATGACCTTAATACTTAAGACGATCAAAATGCTTCTCCAGCATTCTTGACATAAAACAGTCATTTACAAACAGTCACAAAATACAGTTTCTATAACGAATTCTTGTCTTTCCATATTATCCACTCTCGGACCACATTACTTATTCCACATTCCATTCAATGTGTACTCGTTCTCATCCATTCACTCATATAGACTACACATTATCTCACATACACCTTCATATTCATTATTCTACATACATATCCATGTTCGTACGTCCACATCATACATCCAATTTCACATTCATACATACGCATCTACATGCATACATCCACATCCACATTCATACATCCATACCTCCATTTCCACATCCACACATCCACATTCATATTCATACATCCACATTCACATGCATACATCCATTTTCATATCCTCATTCATACATCCACATTCACATACATACATCCACATCCGTATCTACATCCATACATCCACATCCACCTCTTCATTCACATTCACATCCATACATCCACATCTACATACATACATTCACATCTACATACATACATCCATTTTCACATCCTCATTCATACATACACATCCACATACATACATACACATCCGTATCTACATCCATACATCCACATCCACATCCACATTCACATTCATACATATACATCTACATGTATACATCCACATCACATTCATACAACCATATTACATCCATTCTCGTCCTAACACATCCCATATACATCTTAACACATCCTAACTCATCTTAACACATTCTATCACATCTCATACACATCTTATCACATCTTTTCACATCTCATACACCTCTTATCACATCCTATCACTTTCCATACGCATCTTATCACATCTTATCACATCTCATACACCTCTTATCACATCTTATCACATTTCATATCTTTTTTTTAAGAGAATTCTTATATTTGATATAAGATTTCTCTACACATTTATTTATGCATAAATTCCATTTAAGGAGACTAACACTTTCGAAATTAAAATCAATCTTTTATGCATCTTCTTATGCATGAATTCAATTTGGTAGGAATTACACTTTTAGAATAAAAGAATTTCTCTTATGCATCTAAGTTATGCATAAAATCCATTTATGATGAAAATCACACTTTTAGTATAAAAAGAATATCTTTTTTGCATACCTCTATGCATGAAATCCAATATGATAAAAGTAACACTCTTACAATAAAATAATAAACTTTTATGCATACCTCTATGCATGAAATTCAATTATGATAAAAGTTACACTTTTATAATAAAATAATCAACTTTTATGCATACCTCTGCACGAAATTCAATATAATAAAAGACACACTTTTATAATAAAATAATCAACTTTTATGCATACCTTTATGCATGAAATTCAAATATGATAAAAGTAACACTTTTGATATAAAAATTTATCCATTATGCATACTTCTATGCATGAAATAAAAATGATAAAAGTAACACTTTTGATATAAAAATTTATCCTTTATGCATACTTCTATGCATGAAAATAAAAATGATAAAAATAACACTTTTGATATAAAAATTTATCCATTATGCATACTTCTATGCATGAAAATAAAAATGGTAAAAGTAACACTTTTGATATAAAAATTTATCCCTTATGCATACTTCTATGCATGAAAATAAAAATAATAAAAGTAACACTTTTGATATAAAAATTTATCCATTATGCATACTTCTATGCATGAAAATAAAAATGGTAAAATTAACACTTTTGATATAAAAATTTATTGATTATGCATACTTCTATGCATGAAAATAAAAATGGTAAAAGTAACACTTTTGATATAAAAACTTATCCTTTATGCATAATATAAAAATTCAATTTCTCCATGATTATAATGAATTTCTTTCAATTAATCTAGGATGATAATTCCTAGAATATGGTAGGAAGTCCTCTTTTTATGCTTTGAATGAAATTATTTTATGCATAGTTTTTATAAAAATTTTGCCATAGCTCCGCTGCTGATAAATCTCAATTTTTCTAAGGGATAAAGCTTATCATTAAGGAAATAATTAAAATGATTTCTAATTGGATCATTAATCCATAATGGATTGAATCATCAATATACATAAACTAAAAGCATAGAAAAAAGCCATTAATTTGGCCTCAAGCATAGCTTAATCTTGGGTTAAGGAAAAGCTTTATGAAAAGCTTCATTTGGATTGAGAATGGGTCATGAGTATGACCATTTCTTGAGTGAGAGAGAGAAATTACATAAAACCATTAGAATTTAAACATAAATAGAAATTTATGTAATTCTTTACTATCATTAATTAATTAACTTCAATAGCATTCATCAAATTATGTAACTCTTCACTACTATTAGCATTTAAAAAACTATACCAATTAAGCTTCTCAAGTTTGAGAGGGGTTGAGAAGAGAGAAACATTGAGAAATTATAGAAAAGGTCAATATTCACTAATTACCTTACAAATTGCTTAATTCTTTGTTCACGGTAGAGGCCCCCAACCAATCAATTGGTTAAGTATGTTGATGGAGCCACCAATGGGGATTGAAGAAAGAGGGAAGCTCCAGAAACTAGTGAGTTATTAATGAATTCACAGTTCTTGGCTTAGGTGGAGTAGAGTAACGATGCATAAACACTATATATTTTTTTCAACAAGGGGAGGCTTCTATTTATAGGAAAAATTGAGCTCCTAACCAAACAAACCGATTCTAGAATTTTTCAACTCAGTTTGGTCAATTTTTGACCATTTTTAGGTCAGTTGAGCTAACTTTTTGTAACTAGACTTGAATTAGGAGAGAGGAGAGATGAAATATCTCAATTTTTATGAGTTTAAAACTCATTCAAGCATGTAAAATATGCACCTCCTTTAAAGAACTCCCCTTCCTTACATCTGTGTCAAAATAGCATCATTATACCCAAAATATCTCATATTTTTAATATTGCTCATAGTTTTTTACTAATAAACCTTGTACATTTTCAACTCTTCATCTTATGTGAAATATGCACCTCCTTTAAAGAACTCCCCTTCCTTACATAGTGTCAATATGAAATCATTATACCCAAAATATCTCTTATTTTTAATATTGCTCATAGTTTTTTACTAATAAACCTTGTACATTTTCAACTCTTCATCTTATGTGAGCATTTACTCATTTTTGGATATCAAAAATATCTCATATTTTTGATATTACTCATAGTTTCTTACTAATAAACCTTGTACATAGTCAACTCTTCATCTTATGTGAGCATTTACTCATTTTTGGGTATCTTCTTTTACAAATTGGATTTATCTCCTCCCTACACATGGATTGATGCTATTGGCCCATAGGAACCTTAATTGGACCATAATCCAAAAATTTCTGAAAATCTAGACCCTTAGGCTAAGGTCCTTTATACCCATTTCCAATAAATTCCAATTGCACATTGGAAAGTTCTTTTTGAATTTATGTTTCAGGGGAACTTATTTTAATAAGATGAGTTATTTTTCTATCCAAAAATATTCATAATCTGAATATTCTCTCTCTAGAATATTTTCTCTCTCTATGATAAAACAGGTAGAGACGAGATCTCTTATATTTTTGAAGAGGGAATTAAATTACAGGGGAAGATGCTGGACATTTTGAGAGGCTGGGGAGGAATCTTACACATTCCATTCAATGTGTATTCATTTTCATCCATTTACTCATATCGAGACGACACATTATTTTCCATACACATTCACGTTCATTATTCTACATACATCCATGCATACATCCATTTTCACATCCTCATTCATACATCCACATCCACATACATAACCATACATCCACATCTCCATGCATACATCCACATCCATAATCACATTCACATCCATACATCTACATCTACATATATACATCCGTTTTCACATTCTTACATCCACATACATTCATCCATTTCTACATTTCCATTCATATAGCCTCATATGCTTTCACATCTATTCTTTTACATCACATCCATTCTCGCCCTATCACAACCCATATACATCTTATCTCATCTCATACACTTCTTATCTCATCCCATACACATCTTATCACATCCTAACTCATCTCATATGCATCTTGTCTCATCACATACACTTCTTACCTCATCCCATACACATCTTATCACATCTTAACTCATCTTATCACATCCTAACTCATCCCATAGGTCTCTTATCACATCTTAACTCATCTTATCACATCCTAACTCATCCCATAGGTCTCTTATCACATCTAACTCATCTTATCACATCCTAACTCATCCCATAGGTCTCTTATCACATCTAACTCATCTTATCACATCCTAACTCATCCCATAGGTCTCTTATCACATCTTAACTCATCTTATCACATCCTAACTCATCTTATCACATCATAACTCTTCTCATATACATCTTATCACATCTCATACATCTCTTATCGCATCCTATCCCTTCCCATATCTATTTACAGAATATAAGGGAATTCTTATATTTGATATAAAATTTCTTTACGCATCTAATTATGCATAAATTCCATTTAAGGATACTAACACTTTCGAAATAAAAATCAATCTTTTATGCATCTTCCTATGCATAAATTCATTTTAAATGAGAATGACACTTTGAATTAAAATTCAATCTTTTATGCATCTTCCTATGCATAAATTCATTTTAGATGAGAATGACACTTTTGAATTAAAATCAATCTTTTATGCATCTTCTTATGCATAAATTCAATTTAGATGAGAATGACACTTTTGAATTAAAATCAATCTTTTATGCATCTTCTTATGCATAAATTCAATTTAGTAGGAATTACACTTTTAGAATAAAAGAATTTCTCTTATGCATCTAATTTATGCATAAAATCTATTTATGATGAAAATCACACTTTTAGTATAAAAATATCTTTTGTGCATAACTCTATGCATAAAATCCAATTAACATTTTTACAATATAATAATCATCTTTTATGCATACCTCTATGCAAGAATTTCAAATGTGATAAAAGTAACACTTTTACAATAAAATAATCATTTTAAAAAAATATTTTTATAATAAAATAATCATTTTTTTTCATATCCCTATGCATGAAATTCAATATGCTAAAAGTAACACTTTTGATATAAAAATTTATCCATTATGCATACTTCTATGCATGAAAATAAAAATGATAAAAGCAACGCTTTTGATATAAAAATTTATCCATTATGCATACTTCTATGCATGAAAATAAAAATGATAAAAGTAACACTTTTGACATAAAAATTTATCCATTATGCATACTTCTATGCATGAAAATAAAAATGATAAAAGTAACACTTTTGATATAAAAATTTATCCATTATGCATACTTCTATGCATGAAAATAAAAATGATAAAAGTAACACTTTTGATATAAAAACTTATCCTTTATGCATAATATAAAAATTCAATTTCCCCATGATTACAATTAAATTCTTTCAATTAATCTAGGATGATAATTCCTAGAATATGGTAGGAAGTCCTCTTTTTATGCTTTGAATGAAATTATTTTATGCGTAATTTTTATAAAAATTTTGCCATAGCTTCGCTGCTATGACTGATAAATCTCAATTTTTCTAAGGGATAAAGCTTATCATTAAGGAAATAATTAGAATGGTCTCTAATTGGATCATCAATCCATAATGGATTGAATCATCAATATACATAAACTAAAAGCATAGAAAAAAGCCATTAATTTGGCCTCAAGCATAGCTTAATCTTGGGTTAAGGAAAAGCTTTATGAAAAGCTTCATGTGGATTGAGAATGGGTCATGAGTATGACCATTTCTTGAGTGAGAGAGAGAAATTACATAAAAACCATTAGAATTAAGCATAAATAGAAATTTATGTGATTCTTAACTATCATTAATCAATTAACTTCAATAGCATTCATCAAATTATGTAACTCTTCACTAACATTCATCAATTAACTTCAATAGCATTCAAAAACCATTCCAATTAAGCTTCTCAAGCTTGAGAGGGGTTGAGAAGAGAGAAACATTGAGGAATTATAGAAAAGATCAAAATTCACTATTTACCTTACAAATTGCTTGATTCTTTGTTCATGGCAAGATACCGTTGGCTTCTAGGTTACGCTAACTCCTTCCTTTATATGTCGTAACTTTTACTTATCGATCACAGTAATCTTACTTCCATCGATCTCCCTTCTTATTAATCTCCTTCATGGCTTGGCAACAGGAATTAGTTTTATCCATGATGATTTCTCACCTTCAACACGCAAGCGAGTCTGTGAAGAAGGATTTTATAGAACAGTATGAGCGCTCACTTTTTCCTCACTTGGGAACTTCTGTAGCTTAGACCAAATGGCAGACCTATCAAGACATAACTAGGGTAACACCTTGGGGTCAGCAGCACTTTCGTAACAATGTCTGCCTGGCCATGGTTATTGAAGCCTTGGGTTTGGGTCCCCGATATACTACTGCGTCATTAGATCAAGACATCTTGGGTTTTCTGAGCGGGTCTTCTTACTGGCGTGTTTTCTTCCTCATCAGAAGATATGCCTTTACCCCGTTTTTGGCTTGCCTCTCAGAGGTCTTTTTGTTAGATCACCTCATACCGCTGAGATAGGTGCGGCAATAACCAACAGAATTATTCCCATAGATGAGTTACCTTATACGTGCGCAGCTTGTGAGTGCTGCTTTTGTGATCATATGATGGACGGGCTTATGGAAGTGTAAAGAGTTCTTCTATCTTTATTGTATATATTCCAAGAATGAATAAAGTTGAAATCTTTGTTCTTGTCTTGAGTCTTGCTCTCTTTAAGACTTTTCTTGGTGGTTAATCTTAATTTAAAATTTTCTCTCAGTCTCATATTTGTGCATCTTGCGAAATTACCCCAGTTTGCAAGATGAGGGCATCTCGTGTTTTTCAAGTGGGAGAGAATGTAAGATTCCTCCCCAGCCTCTCAAAATGTCCAGCATCTTCCCCTATAATCAATCCCTCTTCAGAAATATAAAAGACCTTATTTCTAACTGTTTTAACCTAGAGAGAGAAAATATTCTAGAGAGAGAATATTTAAAATTTTAATATTTTTGGATAGAAAATTATCTCATCTTATTAAAATAAGTTCCCCTCAAACAGAAATTCAAAAAGAACTTTCCAATGTGCAATTGGAATTAATTGGAAATGGGTATAAAGGACCTTAGCTCCTAAGGGTCTAGATTTTCAGAAATTTTTGGATTATGGTCCAATTAAGGTTCCTATGGGCCAATAGCATCAATCCATGTGTAGGGAGGAGATAAATCCAATTTGTAAAAGAAGATACCCAAAAATGAGTAAATGCTCACATAAGATGAAGAGTTGAAAATGTACAAGGTTTATTAGTAAAAAACTATGAGCAATATTAAAAATATGAGATATTTTGGGTATAATGATTCCATTTTGACACATATGTAAGGAAGGGGAGTTCTTTAAAGGAGGTGCATATTTCACATGCTTGAATGAGTTTTAAACTCATAAAAATTGAGATATTTCATCTCTCCTCTCTCCTCATTCAAGTCTAGTTTCAAAAAGTTAGCTTAACTGACCTAAAAATGGTCAAAAATTGACTAAACTGAGTTGGAAAATTCTAGAATCAGTTTGTTTGGTTAGGATCTCACTTTTTCCTATAAATAGAAGCCTCCCCCTTGTTGAAAAGAAATATAGTGTTTATGCATCGTTACTCTACTCCACCTAAGCCAAGAACTGTGAATTCATTAATAATTCACTAGTTTTTGGAGCTTCCCTCTTTCTTCAATCCCCATTAGTGGCTCTATGGAATGAAGGGATGTAATGCATGAAAAATATGAGTAATCACCATGTAAACATGATGCCTAAGTGTGTTTAGTCTCTCACCAAGAGAATGGAAATAGCCTTCCACAAGCCAAGAGAGAAGCCATGAGCTCCAAGAAACATAAGTTTCCATTTCTAAAAATGATCATCAAAAGTTACAACCATGGTCCAAGTCTCCTCTTTATACATGGACTTGTCCCATTATTAACCCTATTGAATAAAGTTCCTACTTTATTACAAACCATCCCTTCCCAAAGATTTTGTCCTCAAAATTAATAACATGTACAATCTCAAAGTATGAGACTCTAATGTAATCAATGGGAAATGGTTAAGAGTTCTCAAGGACATCCAAAGCACATATACAATGAAAATCCGGATGTATACAAGTCCACAAAGCTTCAAGCCCAAAGTGTATGAGTGGGACTGTTATGACAGCCCTTCTAGTCGATGAAGACCCTTGAAAATCCTTCATTTAGACTCCATATATTGGGCTGAAAATGATATGTACACTCAGCCATATGTAGCCCACATTATAATCTTTCATTAGGATACGCCATGAAGCTTGGAGTAGAAAAATAGGCCCAATAGTAGACCTTCCCAAAGCTGTCCAGAAATTACAGCATGTATACTTCTCCTCATATTACCCAATTTGCTCAAGTAAACCATACCACTTGGTCACGGAAAGTCATCCACAAGTAAGCCATGTTGTTGGACATACTCCAATGATTGCCAAGTAGCCTCATCCATGGGTAATTGCTTCCATTTGACAAGGTATTCATCAATATTCCGATTCCTCAACTCTCTTGTCCTCTTGCCAATAACCCTCTCCGGCTCATAAATGATCTCACCTTCTTCATTCATGGGTGGAAGCTCTTCCATCTCTTGAGGCAAAGATCCCATAAACCTCTTAAGGTTAGATACATGAAACACATTATGGATCCTTGTCAAAGAAGGCAAATCCAACTTGTAGGCCAAATCACCAACCCTCTTGATAATCAAGTATGGTCCATAATACCTATGAGCCAATTTTGAGTTGGTTACACCTTTGAGAGTGCTATGCCGACTCTTGGGAAGCTTCAATAGCACATAATCACCCTCTTGAAACTCCACATTCCTTCTATGAACATCCGCATTAGCCTTCATGACATCTTGAGCCTTCTTCATATTATCCTTGCAAAGTTGAAGAAGTTGTCTCATTCTTTCCAACTCTTCTTTTGCCAATGGATTGACCACTTTGTCTTCATGGAAGGCTATCGATGGCACATGTACTTGATATCCATAGAGAGCCTCAAATGGTGACATGCCAATACTCAAATGCTTGCTTGAATTATGGCAAAATTCAGCAAGATAAAGCCACTCATCCCAAGATGTTTGCATGTCATGACAATAGTGCCTCAAGTACACCTCAAGCCATTTGTTTGTGCACTCCATTTGCCCATCCGTTTGAGGGTGATAGGCCGTAGATGGAGTGATTTGAGTACCCAAGCTCTCATATAATGACCTCCAAAAAGTCCCCATGAACTTGGTATCCCGATCACAAACTATGTTGAGTGGCAAGCCATGTATCTTGAATACATGTTCCAAAAATTGCTTGGCAATATGAGATGCTCCATAAGTGGTCTTTGAAGCAATGAAATGGGCAGATTTTGTAAGCCTATCAATCACCACAAATATTTGATCCCATCCATGCTTTGTCTTTGGTAGAACCGTGATGAAGTCCATAGAAATGTGAGTCCATTTATCATCCGGAATAGGTAATGGATGAAGTAAACCACTTGGGAGTGATGGCTATCCTTATTCTTTTGACAAGAAGCACATTCCATCACAAACTTCTTCACACCTCCCCATATACCTTTCCAATAAAAACTCTTGCTCACTTTATCATAGGTTTTGAGTACACCAAGATGGCCCGAAAGTGGTGAAGAATGCATCTCATGAAGCACCTTTGGTATGTAGAATGAGGTAGGAACCAAATACACCTTATCCTTGTACCACAAGAGACCATTGTGAAGCTTGTAATGAGGAAACTCTCCACCATCACCTTGTTGTAATTTGGTATAAATATGGGCAGCACCTTCATTGATGAGGTATTCCTCTTGAATCCCCTTGATCCATTCACTATATACCTCCATGATTGAAGTTGTAGCGCATGCCCACATTCTAGACAATGCATCCGCCACTACATTGTCCTTCCCGGGTGTGTAGGATATCTCAAAATCATATCCTTGAAGTGTGGCCAGCCATCTCTTTTGCTTTGGAGAAAGATTTGGTTGGGAGAGGAAAAATTTCAGCACCCTATGATCACTTCTCACCTTGAAATGAGCACCATAAAGATAGTGATGCCACTTCTTGATGGCATGAAGTATGGATAGCATCTCTTGCTCATAAACATGAAGCCCCATCTCCAGTTTGGTAAGCTTTCTGCTTTCAAATGCAATGACTCCATGCTCTTGATACAAAACTGCCCCAATTCCTCTACCACTTGCATCCGCCCTCACATAAAATGTCTTTGCAAAATCCGGACATACAAGTATAGGGGCTGAAGTGAGCAACTCCTTGAGCTCATTGAAGCTCTTGTTGGCAATGGAATCCCAAAAGAAAGCCTCCCTCTTGAGCAAGTCGGTAAGAGGTGCCGCAATGGATGCATAATGTTGCATGAATCTTCTATAGAAAGAAGATAATCCCAAAAATCCTCTCAATTGAGTTGTATTGCTTGGTGTTGGCCACTCTTTGACACATGCCACTTTCTTAGGATCAGCCCTTATGCCATTCTCACCCACCAAGTGTCCAAGATATTCCACTTCATTGACCATGAATGTGCATTTGCTCTCCTTTGCATAAAGCTTGTGCTTCCTCAACACTTCAAACACTTGCTTCACATGACATAGATGTTCCCCTTTGCTCTTGCTATAGATCAAGATGTCATCAAAGAACACTAGCACAAACTTGAAAAGAAGGGGAGCCAATATCCGATTCATCAATGCTTGAAAAGTGGCCGGAGCATTTGTAAGACCAAAGGGCATCACCATGAAGTGAAACAATCCCCTTTCCGTCCTAAATGCTGTCTTCTCTTCATCACCTTCCTTCATCCTTATTTGATGATATCCCGATCTCAAATCAATCTTGGTGAAGAACTTTGCCCCTTTGAGCTCATCAAGAAGATCATAAATGCAAGGTATGGGATACCTATTCTTGATTGTGACCTTGTTCAAGTCACGATAATCAATGCACATGCGAAAGGATCCATCCTTCTTCTTCACCAAGAGAACGGGAGATGCAAATGGAGATTGTGAAGGTTGAATAAGACCCATAGCAAGCAAATCTTGCACTTGCTTAGCCACTTCCTCTCTTTCTACCTTAGACAAACGGTAAGGAGGCTTGTTGACAACCTTTGCATTCGGTTCAAGTACTATGGCATGGTCAATCTCCCTCTTAGGTGGTAGACTCTTTGGCACTTGCAAAATATCTTCATACTCCTTAAGAAGAGTTGCCATTTCCTCATCTATGTGCTGTCCACTGCCTTCCATCCCCTCTTGGGTAACATGTAACACATAGATAGTGCCAAAAGCCTTAATCTCTTTCTTGAGTCGCCTTGGAGTGATCAAAGAGAGCTTCTTAGGTGCATTTGCAGCAAGTACCACTTGTTGCCCATGATGTAGAAAACTCATGAAACCTTGTTGAAGGTTAATGTGAATGTCACCAAGTGAAGCCAACCAATCACACCCCATGATAATGTCGATGGGACCCATATCCAAAACCACCAAATCACCTTCCCAAGTGTATGAAGAGGATAAAACCACTTTTGTAGAAGGGCAAACCAAGCTAGTCTTCTCACTTTCCCCATTTTCCACTTGCACTTGGAACGTTGTAGGTGTCTTCTTTGTGTTGAGTTTGAGAGAGTTGATGGATTTAGAGTTGATGAAGCTATGAGTGCTCCCGGAATCCACAAGAATATGTGCAACCCTCCCATTGATGGTCCCCACCAACCTTAGTGTGCTTGGGTTCTTGCAACCCGCCAACAACTCTTGTGAGATAGAGCATATGCAAGCTGAAATTTCTGCATTGGTAGGCATGTCTCCGTCCACAAGGCTTTCCTTAACTCCACCTCCCGGATCAAACGGAAACTCACCATCCTCCGTGATGAAAGAATGGTCTTCAAGTGACTCCTCATGTGCTTCTTCATTGCAATCCTCCCATTCCTCAATGTCATGAGAGTCATCCTTGTTCTCTTCCTCATCCATGAGGATCATAGTGGCCACAATCTTCTTTGATTTGCACACATGCCCGGGTGACCACCTCTCTTTGCACTTGAAACATAGCCCTTTGCTTCTCAACTCCTCAATCTTTGGATCATCCATTCTTTGAGTCTTCTTGAAGGGTTGAAAGGGCTTCTTCTTCATGAAGTCACTACTCTTTTTGGCATCAAATTGATGTATCCCATTCTTTGGCTGTCCACCCCCAAATGATGTAGGAGTTCTTGGATTAGAGGATGGTAATGTAGAGGTAGGACCTTTCCCAAAATTGTAAGAAGTAGTGGTTGGTTTGAGTGTGTCTTTGGTGAAGGTCATGGGCCGAGACCTCTTGTACTTTGGCTCATAGAGTTCGGCTAACCTCATAGCTTCTTTGAGAGAGCTAGGCCTTTGAGTCGACACATCCGCCTTGATGAAGTGTTCAAGCCCATGCACAAACTTTTTCATCTTCATGTCTTCACTCAAGCCTTCCACGTACATTGAAAGCTTCAAAAATCTCTTGATGTAACCTCTCACCATCATCCCCTTTTGAGAAAGCTCATACCATTCTTCATGGTATCGGTCAAGCACTAAGGGTGAAATGAAGGCCAAGTTCATCTCCCGCTTCAATCCTTCCCAAGTTGATGGCGTGTTCCCGTGTTTGACCAAGTGCCTCCACCATTGATGAGCATAATCTTCAAGATGTAAGGAGGAAAATTGTACCATATCATGCTCACTTTTTGGGTAAAGTTGGAAATAGGTGTCAAGCTTGGTAGCCCACTCCTCCAACTCTTGCGGAGATGACCCGTCACCTTTGAACTTTGACAGTGAGATTTTGTCTTTGACATCCTTGGAAGATATGTGGGATGGGTTATCATGTTGGGTAGAGGGCTTGAATCTTTGCATCTTCGAGTATGACTCCATAAATTGTGCAAAGTCTTTGTAATCCCTCTTGATGATATTCGACAATTCCATCCACTTCTCGTGAGCATCCCTTTGTCTTTGGGCAAAGGACATTTGATTCCAATCGACGAGTGCAATCTCCTCATCATTCACAAACACCTCATCCTCTTCCCTTGAATGCATTGCCCTAGAAAAGGTAGGACCCTTTGATGCATTGAGGTGAGACAAACCCGAATGAAAAGAAGGAGGAAACATGTCCTTGACAAGAGGTCTCCGTGCATCCGCCATGAATCCCCGAGTGGATGCTCCCAATGGATCCTCTTGTACGGCCTTCATGGAATCCTCTTGTACGGCCTTCATGGAATCCTCATTCAAGATGCCCTTGCCTTTTCTTTGCTCATAGTCACCATAATTCCCATGATTTTCTTGTGCTTGAGACTTCCCAAACTTGTCCTCCATTACACCAATCCGTGAGGATAATGTTTCAAAATGAGAATCAAGCTTGGAGTCAGGTCTCCAACCGTTGTAGCATGAGGGTGTCATGGTTAACCGCCGCTTGTGTCCCTTGAGAAATTTGATTATGTACATTGCCCCCATTGTCTTCATTGATGAATGCATCCCTTGCATCCATATTACCTTCCATGTTCTCATCACCAATGATCATTTCTTGCACAACATCCCCACCCTTGCGTGGTCTTCCCTTCGGCATAGTGAAGAAATGCAAGATGTTGGTAGAATGCCCAAATGATGTCGGAGTTGGACAAAAGAAGGTTCTATGGGTAGGTAATGGTGTCTACTATCCTCCCAAATGAACACAGTAAGAATTAGGTGTGGGCAAGTACTCTCTGTTTTAGGGTTTGTGCGGGACAGCTGAAAGTAGTAATTTGGCTCTAAAACGCAAAATATATGTCGGAATTAGGATTTTGATGGCTCTATAGAAAGCTAACGGAAGATAGAACCTACCCCTAAAAGCATTTTGATTGAGTCAAAGTGGAAGTATATTCTGTTTGACTTTGACCAGAAAGTCAACATGACTACTTTGACCAAGATTGTGATATCCGATGAAGGGGTTCTATGGCTCATTTGAAAACTCTGAAGGAGTAGAATAGAGTCGTGTAATCACTCGGACCTAATCCCAAAAACCCTAGGACTAAATTAGGGTTTTGTAAAATCCCAGAAATTTCCAAAATTCGGTCCCAAAGCTCAATCCGGCTACAAATGATTGGTGTTTCTCCCCTTGGTAGTTGTGAATAACTCTTCAAGTGTATCCATGGGGTAAATCTCCAATCAATAAGCTTGTTTTGGCTCCCTTGTTGGAAAAATTCTGCCAGAGTCTCCTTTGTAATTGGAACCAAATCTCAAATGAAAATGCAACTTCTCAAATCACAATGCAATACTCTTTGTATCCCACAATGTCATGAAAGATCATATGCACTCTTTGTCCATCAAAGCATTTGCAATATCCACACAATATGACGGAAAAGGGGCCCCATTGCCCAAATGCATCCACAAAGTCGATGGTGAGGATTGTTGAGGACGCGCGTTGAAGCTTGCCGATCTCCCGGCCAAGCTCTTCTCACCCCTTCACCGCGTTTTCCTCCAAGGTGAAGGTTGAGGCCATTTCTTCACACCGGTGTACCTAATCCCCCTTTGTACCGCTTTACCAAGCATTCACGGCACAAAAAGTTCAAGCCATTCTCCCCTTGGCCTCTCCAACCAATGCAAAGGTACCCTCACACATTGCTAGATTCTATAGAAACTTGAAGTGGTAGCAATGGTGAGTGTAGGTACAAAATGATGTGGATAATATCAAATGATAGAACAAGTTTGTTGGCTTACAAGTATTGAGCATGACTCATGCCCTTTTACAATTTAGAACTCATCAATAAAGCATGGACTCATGCCTCAATCCATCATCCAAAAGCTCCAACACAAACCAACAATTCACAATGCCCTCACCATGGCATTTGCATAAGCATTTGTTAACCACAATCAAGGCATTTGCAATTGCATTCCAACAATCCCTTTCACATCATATTGACAAATGCATGCTTCCAAAACTTATGCTCTCTTATGCCCATGTGTAAAACATAGCATTGGCATGGCTATGTATAGCATCCATAGTGTCCATATGGCATCAAGATGAGCATGAGAGACTCCAAAAACATTGCATAAGCTTGCTATTCCATCAATGGCATGCCAAATGAGACATAATGAAGAAAATCCCCCAAAATGTGATCTATGAATTGGCCAAGCTCATGTGGAATCAATTCCTTTCACCATTGCCATCAATAATGCATGGAGAAGCAATATTGGCATGTGAATGGTCAAGCTTTAATGGTTAATTTCTGAAAATTAGGGGAGTTTGAATGTGTCCAACCCTAATCCATTCCCAAGCTCCACCAAATGCTTCAAACTTGCAAGAAATTGATCAAACCACTCACCAATGTCATCCGGAAAGCTTCAATGGTAGAAAATGTTGAAGAAGCCTCTTGTTGAAGAAAAACGTAGCCTCTTTTTGCTCCCTGATTTGCAGCCAAAGAACACCATTTCTCCCTCTCCATTGGCCATGAAATGCTCCCCAAAATCTCACCAAAAAGGGCTAAAACACTTAGCAATCCTTCATGAAGCTTGTGGCTAAGCTTCATAGCTTGGAGGAGGCATGGAAGAGGCGACGAAAATCAGCGAAAATCAGCCCCAAAATTCAACGTGGAAGTGAAAATTCAGCCCCATTGCTAGTCTCCATGTTCATTGAGAGAAGAAATCACCATAATATGATGCTTGCAGCCATCTATGTTGAGTAGAACTTGGCAATGAAAGCTCAACTTTCAGCCATGGAGAAAGGTTCACAAGCTCCCAAATCTTGAGAAAAAAATTTGCAAGAAAGAGGCTCAAATGAAAGATCTCAAGAAGCTCTACAAAAACCCTAAGGTTTGGCATCAAAACGGGTAAAGGAAGAGCATCCCATGGCTATGGAAAGCTTGAGGAAGAAGAAGATGATTACTAAACGTGATTAGCAGAAAAGTTAATTGCAATTAGTCACTTGCCCTAAGTTTTGGCCCGACTGCCCCAAATTTTTGGTCCAGAGGCCCAAAATTTGGTCCAAAATGGCAAAATTGGCCAAAATCACTCAAAATTCAAGCAATTTCCATGAAATGCTCACCATATCCATGAGATTAAGCAAGATTAGAGAAGATTTGTCAAGAATCACTCAAGGATTACAAGAAAATGAGAAAAAAAATTAAAAGAAACTCAAATTTTCAAGCAAATTTTCCCAACAACCCATGCATGCCCATGATCAAAATCAAGAGCTCTGATACCAATTGGAATGAAGGGATGTAATGCATGAAAAATATGAGTAATCACCATGTAAACATGATGCCTAAGTGTGTTTAGTCTCTCACCAAGAGAATGGAAATAGCCTTCCACAAGCCAAGAGAGAAGCCATGAGCTCCAAGAAACATAAGTTTCCATTTCTAAAAATGATCATCAAAAGTTACAACCATGGTCCAAGTCCCCTCTTTATACATGGACTTGTCCCATTATTAACCCTATTGAATAAAGTTCCTACTTTATTACACTCTATCAACATACTTAACCAATTGATTGGTTGGGGGCCTCTATCGTGAACAAAGAATCAAGCAATTTGTAAGGTAAATAGTGAATTCTGATCTTTTCTATAATTCCTCAATGTTTCTCTCTTCTCAACCCCTCTCAAGCTTGAGAAGCTTAATTGGAATGGTTTTTGAATGCTATTGAAGTTAATTGATGAATGTTAGTGAAGAGTTACATAATTTGATGAATGCTATTGAAGTTAATTTGATGAATGCTATTGAGGTTAATTTGATGAATGCTATTGAAGTTAATTGATTAATAATAGTTAAGAAATTTATGTAATTCTTAACTATCATTAATCAATTAACTTCAATAGCATTCATCAAATTATGTAACTCTCACTAACATTCATCAATTAACTTCAATAGCATTCAAAAACCATTCCAGTTAAGCTTCTCAAGCTTGAGAGGGGTTGAGAAGAGAGAAACATTGAGGAATTATAGAAAAGATCAAAATTCACTATTTACCTTACAAATTGCTTGATTCTTTGTTCACGGTAGAGGCCGCCAACCAATCAATTGGTTAAGTATGTTGATGGAGCCACTAATGGGGATTGAAGAAAGAGGGAAGCTCCAAAAACTAGTGAATTATTAATGAATTCACAGTTCTTGGCTTAGGTGGAGTAGAGTAACGATGCATAAACACTATATTTCTTTCCAACAAGGGGGAGGCTTCTATTTAAAGGAAAAAGTGAGCTCCTAACCAAACAAACTCATTCTAGAATTTTCCAACTCAGTTTGGTCAATTTTTGACCATTTTTAGGTCAGTTAAGCTAACTTTTTGGAATTAGACTTGAATGAGGAGAGAGGAGAGATGAAATATCTCAATTTTTATGAGTTTAAAACTCATTCAAGCATGTGAAATATGCACCTCCTTTAAAGAATTCCCCTTCCTTACATATGTGTCAAAATGGAATCATTATACCCAAAATATCTCATATTTTTAATATTGCTCATAGTTTTTTACTAATAAACCTTGTACATTTTCAACTCTTCATCTTGTGTGAGCATTTACTCATTTTTGGATACCCAAAATATCTCATATTTTTAATATTGCTCATAGTTTTTTTACTAATAAACCTTGTACATTTTCAACTCTTCATCTTATGTGAAATATGCACCTCCTTTAAAGAACTCCCCTTCCTTACATATGTGTCAAAATGGAATCATTATACCTAAAATATCTCATATTTTTAATATTGCTCATAGTTTTTTACCAATAAACCTTGTACATTTTCAACTCTTCATCTTATGTGAGCATTTACTCATTTTTGGGTATCTTCTTTTACAAATTGGATTTATCTCCTCCCTACACATGGATTGATGCTATTGGCCCATAGGAACCTTAATTGGACCATAATCCAAAAATTTCTGAAAATCTAGACCCTTAGGCTAAGGTCCTTTATACCCATTTTCAATTAATTCCAATTGCACATTGGAAAGTTCTTTTTGAATTTCTGTTTCAAGGAAACTTATTTTAATAAGATGAGATAATTTTCTATCCAAAAATATTAAAAATCTGAATATTCTCTCTCTAGAATATTTTCTCTCTCTAGGTTAAAACAGTTAGAAACAAGGTCTTTTATATTTTTGAAGAGGGATTGATTATAGGGAAAGATGTTGGACATTTTGAGAGGCTGGGGAGGAATCTTACAATCGAGATCAGAGCTCTGAGACCAATTGAAATGGGCACCAGACTAACGTCAAAGAGGTCAACCTAGCAGGACCTGATGAGGATCCCAAACCTGTATACATTGGGAAGGGTAGGCCTATCTCTTGAAGAAGAAAAAGACCTCATTGACGTAGCTACTCACAGAATTCCACGGTTGCTTTGCTTGGAAATATATGAATATGAAGAGCATGGAGGGGTAGAGGTGGTTAAATCACACCATTCCCATTGTGGAAGGAGTGTGGCCATCAAGGCATAGAGCCTACCAAATGAATCCAAAGTATTCTAGTAGAATGGTCAAGGACTCGGTATTGTTTTAAAGTTAGCTAATGCTAAGAAAAAGGCAATTTTCATATTGGGTGTGTAAGTGGTGTGGCTAGTTTTATGTTTGCATGAACTTCCGGCTAGGGGGCCTTGGAACTCTTTTCCTTAGTACGCGGGACAAAACCTAACCAAATTCCAAATTGGATCCCATCACTACAGTGGTTGGGCAGTTGGCTAACCCATGGGATCGGATGGGGTTAGGCTGGACTGATGGATAAATCGAGACTCAATTTCTATTATTACGATAGATAAAGTAAATCCCGGATAGTAATTGTTCTATGGATAGGAATCAACGGCTGTGCCTCTTGATGGGGAAAAAAGCGTTGATCCCAATGATCCAAGTGCAAGTTTCTTCCTTGATCCGACCGAGTATCTTTATAGGTGCAGTCGGATCAGCGTGATCAATAATGATCTTGACTACGTTAGAGTAAAAAGTTATCCTGGTGGAATCGCCCGTGCTTTCCGGGTAAGGGAAGTTTTTCCGGATTTGATTTTGGAAAAACCGACGGATTAGTCTCTTGTCCTCCGGATATCCGTGGACGAGGCCTCGAGTGTGGGTCCCTGCCCTGCGCTTGAAGTGCTACTTTCACTGCTAGTACCACGAATCCGTCGCATGGTGGGGACAGGGATCTCACAGTTGGTATCAGAGCAGGTTTAAAACTAATACGGATAAGCAAATTCTTATCATAAATTGATAATAAAAATTAAAAAAAAAACATTTTTCATGATATATTTTCATTCCGTAAGCCTCTTTAATGAAGAATTTTTAATCAAAGAATTTTTTTTATAGATGGAAGTTTCCTACTTATCTGGTATTCCCGACCTCACCCAGTCTCAAGATATGACTGCGTTCGCCTTTGAACATCTCATCTCTTCCGCTTCAACTCAATCAATCCGAGCAAGACTCGCACGCCATTTCGCAGATTTATATTTTCCTACCCCAGCGGAGAGAATACAGCATAAGTGGTTTGTAGGGCGATATGTCCACGCCCCTTGCGACCGCCGTACAATGCTGTGGGCAGAATCTCTCATTGACTATGATTCTGTTAAAGCTGAAAATGGTGCGTGGTGTCATTCTATATCATTCAACGCCTCGAAATTTCAGACTTTCATGTCGAATTTATAGACTTCTTAGTCGATTTATCCCTAAGGAGAAAATAATAACTCCCTTCGCAGTTAGAGAACTTATGTAACAGGGCATGACTATGGCCCAGTATGGTCCTCTTATAGGTCTTCCGAGGAGATTTTGAACTCAGAGCCGAGTTTCTCTATGTACATATTGCAACTTTTATATAAATAAAGAAACGTTTTCCAGTTAAAAAATTTCTGTTGGATAAATGATTGTTTATGGGCGAACGATCTGCTCTGTTGAAAAAGAAAAAAAAAATCTGTTATCGGACATATGTCATAGATCTCCATTAAGATCTTGTCTTGTATAAGAAATTGTTTTCCGAACTCTTAAGTCTTAGGATCTCGTGAATAATATCAAAATAAAAATTTAATAATATATAAATTTTGGCAGAATCATGAGACGAGGAAACCGTGGTCATCAGCAGCCAGACCCTATCTCTGAAGATGACGAGCTTGAACTTGATGTTCGCAAGGCTCTTCATAGGACTCAGCCACGACCCTTCAAAGAAGAAGGGGAGAACCTGGGCGAGGCTGTGGAGAAATGGGTGGAAGCCTTGGAAGAGTATTTTAACGTCACAGGATACAATCATCAGAGCAATTGGCTAATAAAGATCAACTGAGAAGCCAAATATGTCAAAAATTTATCAAGAAACACAAAAAGGTTATAATTGTGTGATATAATTCATACAATTTGATATTCAAACTGAAAAATTCGTAATTTAGTAATTAGGTCTTCAAATGGAAGTACCGCAATTATATAGAATCCCTGACTTGCTTGAGGCCTAGACATGATGGTAATTACCTTATAATTCCAAGGGCCGTGACTACCCGTATATACCGAGAGTATAACTGCAGCTCTTTACTGACAGTATATACGAGTTAATCTAAGACTTGAAATTATAAGCGTTAATGCTATCTAGAGGATGATTTCGAATGTGGTTGATATGATTTTTAATTCTGTTTGAGAATTGATGAATTGATTTGGATTCTGATTGAAAAATGATGATCCTTGAAAATTGGTTGAAATGTAATAAGCTGAGCAAAACCTCAATGAGGATGAATGAGACGAGTCCTTGTGATGATATTCATAACTGGAATGATGATAATGATTTCAGCAAATCACTATGAGATTAGTGGATTGTGCTGTCAAAGTGCTACTGTTAACACTTGACTCGGTATATCAAGTTAAGGGATGACAAATTGAAAACTTGCTTGACTGAAATTCCCGTGGAGGAATGTTCAGAAAGAAAATTTTTTGATTTGATGGACCAGTATCGTGTTAAAGATATGAATGATATGATGTGAAATGAATTGTTATTTAATGATGAGTTCTATATAAGGGATATTTATCCCCGTATTCTGTTGGGTTGACCAGAATATAAGGAACCCCAAAATAAATTGGATCTTAAGAAAAAGAGTTGTCCTCTACTTTACGAGATGAGGACATCTCGCACTTTTTAAGTGGGGTAGAATGTAAGATTCCTCCCCAGCCTTCGAGGTATGCAGGAGTAAGAACCTCCTTTTCTGATCTTATAAATTATTCCCTCTCTAAAATAAAAAAAGACTCTGTTTAAAAAAGGAAGACACTTTACCTAGAATACCTTCTCAGGAGCCCACTTGTTTTAAGGATTCAGAACAATGAGTTCAGAAGTGAAAATCGGTGTTTTGGATACCAAGGTTTTGGTTTCATTCGAGTACGGCCCAAAAGAATTCCTTTACCTCTTGGGAAGTATAAGAAGTTTTCCCCCAGATATTATGAACCTTATATCTGAATTCAATGAAAGTAGGTGACTTAGCCTACAAGCTTCTTTTACCTCCTCATCTCAAAGTTCTTAATGTATTTCATAGAAATATGTGCCAAACCCAAATCATGGAAAGACGGTAAAACTTCAGTGACAAGATACCGTTGGCTTCTAAGTTACTCTAACTCCTTCCTTTATATAAGTCGTAACTTTTACCTGTCGCTCATAGTAATCTTACTTCCATCGATCTCCCTTCTTATTAATCTCCTTCATGGCTTGGCAACAGGAATTAGTTTTATCCATGATGATTTCTCACCTTCAAGACGCAAGCGAGTCTGTGAAGAAGGATTTTATAGAACAGTATGACTTTTTCCTCACTTAGAAACTTCTGTAGCTCAGACTAAATGGCGGACCTTTCAAGATATAACTAGGGTAACACCCTGGGGTCAGCAGCACTTTCGTAACAATGTCTGCTTGGCCATGGTTATTGAAGCCTTGGGTTTGGGTCCCCGATACTACTGCGTCATGAGATCAAGTCATCTTGGGTTTTCTGAGCGGGTCTTCTTACTGGCGTGTTTTCTTCCTCATCAGAAGATATGCCTTTACCCCGTTTTTGGCTTGCCTCTCAGAGGTCCTTTTGTTAGATCACCTCATACCACTGAGATAGGTGCAGCAATAACCAACAGAATTATTCCCATAGATGAGTTACCTTATACGTGCGCAGCCTGTGAGTGCTGCTTTTGTGATCATATGATGGACGGGCTTATGGAAGTGTAAAGAGTTCTTCTATCTTTACTGTATATGTTCCAAGAATGAATAAACTTTAAATCTTGTTCTTGTCTTGACCCTTACTCTCTTTGAGACTTTTTTAATTGATGGTTAATCTTAATTAAAAATTTTCTCTCAGTCTCTTACTTGTGCATCTTGCGAAATTACCCCAGTTTGCGAGATAAGGGCATCTCACGTTTTTCAAGTGGGAGAGAATGTAAGATTCCTCCCCAGCCTCTCAAAATGTCCAGCATCTTCCCCTGTAATTTAATTCCCTCTTCAGAAATATAAGAGATCTCGTCTCTACCTGTTTTGTCATAGAGAGAGAAAATATTCTAGAGAGAGAATATTCAGATTATGAATATTTTTGGATAGAAAAATAACTCATCTTATTAAAATAAGTTCCCCTGAAACAGAAATTCAAAAAGAACTTTCCAATGTGCAATTGGAATTTATTGGAAATGGGTATAAAGGACCTTAGCCTAAGGGTCTAGATTTTCAGAAATTTTTGGATTATGGTCCAATTAAGGTTCCTATGGGCCAATAGCATCAATCCATGTGTAGGGAGAAGATAAATCCAATTTGTAAAAGAAGATACCCAAAAATGAGTAAATGCTCACATAAGATGAAGAGTTGACTATGTACAAGGTTTATTAGTAAGAAACTATGAGTAATATCAAAAATATGAGATATTTTTGATATCCAAAAATGAGTAAATGCTCACATAAGATGATGAGTTGAAAATGTACAAGGTTTATTAGTAAAAAACTATGAGCAATATTAAAAATAAGAGATATTTTGGGTATAATGATTTCATATTGACACTATGTAAGGAAGGGGAGTTCTTTAAAGGAGGTGCATATTTCACATGCTTGAATGAGTTTTAAACTCATAAAAATTGAGATATTTTATCTCTCCTCTCTCCTAATTCAAGTCTAGTTACAAAAAGTTAGCTCAACTGACCTAAAAATGGTCAAAAATTGACCAAACTGAGTTGGAAAATTCTAGAATCGGTTTGTGTGGTTAGGAGCTCAATTTTTCCTATAAATAGAACCCTCCCCTTGTTGAAAAAAATATATAGTATTTATGCATCGTTACTCTACTCCACCTAAGCCAAGAACTGTGAATTCATTAATAACTCACTAGTTTCTGGAGCTTCCCTCTTTCTTCAATCCCCATTGGTGGCTCCATCAACATACTTAACCAATTGATTGGTTGGGGGCCTCTACCGTGAACAAAGAATTAAGCAATTTGTAAGGTAATTAGTGAATATTGACCTTTTCTATAATTTCTCAATGTTTCTCTCTTCTCAACCCCTCTCAAACTTGAGAAGCTTAATTGGTATAGTTTTTTAAATGCTAATAGTAGTGAAGAGTTACATAATTTGATGAATGCTATTGAAGTTAATTAATTAATGATAGTAAAGAATTACATAAATTTCTATTTATGTTTAAATTCTAATGGTTTTATGTAATTTCTCTCTCTCACTCAAGAAATGGTCATACTCATGACCCATTCTCAATCCAAATGAAGCTTTTCATAAAGCTTTTCCTTAACCCAAGATTAAGCTATGCTTGAGGCCAAATTAATGGCTTTTTTCTATGCTTTTAGTTTATGTATATTGATGATTCAATCCATTATGGATTAATGATCCAATTAGAGATCATTTTAATTATTTCCTTGATGATAAGCTTTATCCCTTAGAAAAATTGAGATTTATCAGTCACATAGCAGCGGAGCTATGGTAAAATTTTTATAAAAATTACGCATAAAATAATTTCATTCAAAGCATAAAAAGAGGACTTCCTACCATATTCTAGGAATTATCATCCTAGATTAATTGAAAGAAATTCATTATAATCATGGAGAAATTGAATTTTTATATTATGCATAAAGGATAAGTTTTTATATCAAAAGTGTTACTTTTACCATTTTTATTTTCATGCATAGAAGTATGCATAATGAATAAATTTTTATATCAAAAGTGTTACTTTTATTATTTTTATTTTCATGCATAGAAGTATGCATAATGGATAAATTTTTATATCAAAAGTGTTACTTTTATTATTTTTATTTTCATGCATAGAAGTATGCATAAGGGATAAATTTTTATATCAAAAGTGTTACTTTTACCATTTTTATTTTCATGCATAGAAGTATGCATAATGGATAAATTTTTATATCAAAAGTGTTATTTTTATCATTTTTATTTTCATGCATAGAAGTATGCATAAAGGATAAATTTTTATATCAAAAGTGTTACTTTTATCATTTTTATTTCATGCATAGAAGTATGCATAATGGATAAATTTTTATATCAAAAGTGTTACTTTTATCATATTTGAATTTCATGCATAAAGGTATGCATAAAAGTTGATTATTTTATTATAAAAGTGTGTCTTTTATTATATTGAATTTCATGCATAGAGGTATGCATAAAAGTTGATTATTTTATTATAAAAGTGTGACTTTTATCATAATTGAATTTCATGCATAGAGGTATGCATAAAAGTTTATTATTTTATTGTAAGAGTGTTACTTTTATCATATTGGATTTCATGCATAGAGGTATGCAAAAAAGATATTCTTTTTATACTAAAAGTGTGATTTTCATCATAAATGGATTTTATGCATAACTTAGATGCATAAGAGAAATTCTTTTATTCTAAAAGTGTAATTCCTACCAAATTGAATTTATGCATAAGAAGATGCATAAAAGATTGATTTTAATTTCGAAAGTGTTAGTCTCCTTAAATGGAATTTATGCATAAATAAATGTGTAGAGAAATCTTATATCAAATATAAGAATTCTCTTAAAAAAAAGATATGAAATGTGATAAGATGTGATAAGAGGTGTATGAGATGTGATAAGATTTGATAATATGCGTATGGAAAGTGATAGGATGTGATAAGAGGTGTATGAGATGTGAAAAGATGTGATAAGATGTGTATGAGATGTGATAGAATGTGTTAAGATGAGTTAGGATGTGTTAAGATGTATATGGGATGTGTTAGGACGAGAATGGATGTAATATGGTTGTATGAATGTGATGTGGATGTATACATGTTGATGTATATGTATGAATGTGAATGTGGATGTGGATGTGGATGTATGGATGTAGATACGGATGTGTATGTATGTATGTGGATGTGTATGTATGAATGGGGATGTGAAAATGGATGTATGTATGTAGATGTGGATGTATGGATGTATGTATGTAGATGTGGATGTATGGATGTGAATGTGAATGAAGAGGTGGATGCGGATGTATGGATGTAGATACGGATGTGGATGTATGTATGTGAATGTGGATGTGTGAATGAGGATGTGAAAATGTGAATGTGGATGTATGAATATGAATGTGGATGTGTGGATGTAGAAATGGAGGTATGGATGGATGAATGTGGATGTGGATGTATGCATGTAGATGCATATGTATGAACGTGAAATTAGATGTATGATGTGGACGTACGAACATGGATATGTATGTAGAATAATGAATATGAAGGTGTATGTGAGATAATGTGTAGTCTATATGAGTGAATGGATGAGAACGAGTACACATTGAATGGAATGTGGAATAAGTAATGTGGTCCGAGAGTGGATAATATGGAAAGACAAGAATTCGTTATAGAAACTGTATTTTGTGACTGTTTGTAAATGACTGTTTTATGTCAAGAATGCTGGAGAAGCATTTTGACCGTCTTAAGGATTAAGGTCATGAAGACCGAACTGATAAAGTTGCAACTGCTGACGGAGAGTCAATGGAGGACGTCTTGCGTAGCAAGGTCAATCGAGGTCTTGACCAGCCTCGGTTCGATTTAAATGGTGAGCTTCCGGTACGGTGGATGAGGGACCAAGGAAGCGGCCTATGAGTGAAGCGCTAGGTCACCTACGAAGGATCCTAGAGGGTGCTGACCATACGGTGCTCGAGCTCTAGGTCGCCGAAGATACCCACACGTGCGTCGAGGAAGATATTGGAACAAGGAGTAAGAGTTGTTTTGTGAAACCGGGCATGGATCTGGTTGATTGACCTTGCTGGTCTTCAATGGATGAGTCCATAGCTCTTTATATGGATCTGTTGGTTGATCTTGCTGATCTTCAAGGAGAGTCCATCTTGATTTTTATAAGTGATTATATTGCCGAGTATTATGGGCTAGGAACTATTGAAAAGGCCCCTGTGTGGACAGGTGGTGAGCGTTCTAGTTATTGCCAATGATGCCATAGATACTCTGATGAAGGAATGATGGGAAATTATGAATCAACTGGATAAATTGGAAGATTGTGATCAGTGGTACTATGGTTTCATTAAAGGATTGTTTTAAAGTTAGCTAATGCTAAGAAAAAGGCAATTTTCATATTGGGTGTGTAAGTGGTGTGGCTAGTTTTATGTTTGCATGAACTTCTGGCTAGGGGGCCTTGGAACTCTTTTCCTTGGTACCCGGGACAAAACCTAACCAAATTCCAAATTGGATCCCATCACTATAGTGGTTGGGCGGTTGGCTAACCCATGGGATCGGATGGGGTTAGGCTGGACTGATGGATCCGTAAATCGAGACTCAATTTCTATTATTACGATAGAAAAAGTAAATCCCGGATAGTAATTGTTCTATGGATAGGAATCAACGGCTGTGCCTCTTGATGGGGAAAAAAGCGTTGATCCCAATGATCCAAGTGCAAGTTTCTTCCTTGATCCGACCGAGTATCTTTATAGGTGCAGTCGGATCAGCGTGATCAATAATGATCTTGACTACGTTAGAGTAAAAAGTTATCCTGGTGGAATCGCCCGTGCTTTCCGGGTAAGGGAAGTTTTTTCGGATTTGATTTTGGAAAAACCGACGGATTAGTCTCTTGTCCGGATATCCGTTGGATGAGGCCCCGAGTGTGGGTCCCTGCCCCTGCGCATGAAGTGCTACTTTTGCTGCTAGTACCATGAATCCGTCGCATGGTGGGGATAGGGATCTCACAGAATGTGGATTAAGTAAAGTGGATTATGGAGGGATAATGTAGAAAGACGAGAGTTCAATATAGAAACTGTATTTTATGACTGATTGTAAATGACTGTTTTATGTCAAGAATGCTGGGGAAGCATTTTGACCATCTTGTGGATTAAGGTCATGGAGACCTAACTGATAAAGTTGCAACTGCTGAACGGAGAGTCAATGGAGGACGTCTCGCGTAGCAAGGTCGGCTGAGGTCTTGACCCAGCCTTGGTTCGATTTAAATGGTGAGCTTTCGGCACAATGGATTAGGGACCAAGGAAGCGGCCTATGAGTGAAGCGCTAGGTCACCTGCGAAGGATCCTAGAGGGTGCTGAACCATATGGTGCTCGGGCTCTGGGTCGCCGAAGATACCCACACGTGGATTAGGGACCAAGGAAGCGGCCTATGAGTGAAGCGCTAGGTCACCTGCGGTGGATTAGGGACGGTGGATTAGGGACTAAGGAAGCGGCCTATGAGTGAAGCGCTAGGTCACCTGTGAAGGATCCTAGAGGGTGCTGAACCATATGGTCCTCGGGCTCTGGGTCGCCGAAGATACCCACACGTGCATCGTGGAAGATATTAGAACAAGGAGTAAGAGTTGTTTTCTGAAACCGGGCATGGATCTCGTTGATTGACCTTGCTGGTCCTCAACGGATGAGTCCATGGCTCTTTTATATGGATCTGTGGGTTGATCTTGCTAATCTTCCACGGAGATTCCATTCTATTATATGAATATATTGCCGGTTACTATGAGCTAGGAACTATGGAAAAGGCCCTGAGCGAACAAGTGGTGAGCGTTCTGGTTGCCAATGATGCCATAAGTATACCGATGAATGAATGACTGGAAATAAGGATTTAACCAGAGACTGAGGACTGTCATCAGTGACATAATGGTTTCATTAAAGGATTGTTTTAAAGTTAGATGATGCTAAGAAAAAGGCAATTTCATATTGGGTGTGTAAGTGGTGTGACTAGTTTTATGTTTGCATGAACTTCCAGCTAGGGGGCCTTGGAACTCTTTTCCTTGGTACCTGGGACAAAACCTAACCAAATTCTTAATTGGATCCCATCACTACAGTGGTTGGGCGGTTGGCTAACCCATGGGACTGTGGATGGGGTTAGGCTGGACTGATAGATCCGTAAATCGAGATTTAAATTCTATTATTACGATAGATGAAGTAAATCCCTGATAGTAATTGTTCTATGGATAGGAATCAACGGCTGTGCCTCTTGATGGGGAAAAAAGCGTTGATCCCAATGATCCAAGTACAAGTTTCTTCCTTGATTTGACCAAGTACCGTTAGAGGTGCAGTCAGATCAGTTTGATCAGTAATGATCTTGACTACGTTAGAGTAAAGAGTTATCCTGGTGGAATCGCCCGTGCTTTCCAGGTAAAGGAAGTTTTTTTCCCGGTTTCGGTTTTGGATAAACCGACGGATTAGTCTCTTGTCCGGATATCCGTGGGCGAGGCCCCGGCGAGTGTGAGACCCCTGCCCGCGCATGATGTGCTACTTTCGCTGCTAGTACCCCGAATCCGTTGCTTGGTGGAGATCGGGATGGTATCAGAGCCAGGTTGAAAGCTAATAAACATAATTAAATTCTTATCTGAAACTGGTAATAAGAATTCAGAAACAGCATTCTCATAATGTATTTTCATTCCGTAAGCTTCTTTAATGAAGAAATTTTAATCAAAGAAATTATTTTTATAGATGGAAGTTCCCCATTTATCTGGTATTCTCGACCTCACCCAGTCTCAAGATATGATTGCATTTGCCTTCGAGCATCTCATCTCTTCTGCTTCAACTCAAACAAGCCGAGCAAGACTCGCACGCCACCGGACTAATGGTCTAATAAAGTCAATTTCTCCCTTTTCAAATGGTTGAAGAGACAATACAAGGTGGGGCATTTTATCACAGCGGTTATGAATACCAGCAAATCACTGACATTCATCGTAGCTTTTTACGAATTCAGTCGCCTCTCCAAACAGTGTGGACCACCACAAGCCTACCAAGTAGAACTTTTTTAGCATGTAGTGTCTGCGGAGAAATATCCTCTAGCTACCCCGGATTGTGGGCTTGCTCAAGGATGTCGGCATATTTAAGTTCTTGAGTGCCTCGTGATTGTACTGTTGTCCTATAGTCAAGTAGAGCTTTCTTGGCGGTGTTACCAGTCTGCAGACAAATATCCTCCAACAACCCCCCCCCAAAGTGGGCTTGCTCAAGGATGTCGACATATTTAAATTCTTGATGATAGTGCCTCATAATTCTCTCTTAGCCCAACCGTACAGTTGCCCTACAATCAATTGGTAGTGGATAGGTCGAAAAGCATACCTCCCCTTTATGTATAAGTGCCCCATTTTGTGGTACATGGAGTTTTATGTTGTTCATTCGGGTCTATTTTTACTCGGCTATAACCGGAGATCCCATGAAGGAAGCTGTATGCCTCCTTACCTGCTACTCGTTCTTCCAGCACATGCTCTATAAATGGCAATAGGTAAATGTTCTTTCACCATGGTTGCATAGAACTTTTAAGATTATCACAAAATCACATCTTCCCAATTTTCTCAGGTACTATGACTATTAGGGATAGCCATTCCGTGTGCTCTATATCATAAATGAATCCAGCTTCAATGAGTTTGTCAATCTCTGAGTCCTTGACCATTCTACTAGAATACTTTGGATTCATTTGGTAGGCTCTATGCCTTGATGGCGACACTCCTTCCACAATGGGAATGGTGTGATTTAACCACCTCTATGGGCATGCTCTTCATATTCATATATTTCCAAGCAAAGCAACTGTGGAATTCTGTAAGTAGCTACGTCAATGAGGTCTTTTTCTTCTTCAAGAGATAGGCCTACCCTTCAGAATGTATACAGGTTTGGGATCTTCATCAGGTCCTGCTAGGTTGACCTCTTTGACGTTAGTCGGGCGCCCATTTTAATTGGTCTCAGAGCTCTGATCTCGATCGTGGGAATTTTTCTGGTAATAGATTTCCAAGAGAATGGACTCTTATGTGTGATTTTGCTATTTTCTTGATTTCTTGCATACTTTCTTCCTGTATTTTCTCGATATTGATGGGGAAGACGGTGGAATTACAAGATTCATCTTCATTTAGCCATGTTTCAGAGGTTTTTGTGTGAGATTTGGGCCAATTTTTGAATTTAGGGACCAAATTTCTGGGTCGGGACCAACTTATTAAAAACATTGGGACCACCGGAATTGGGGGAAATGTTGTGTCTACATTTTTGCTTCTTCCCTCTTCTTCTTTGAGACTTTGCATGGCTATGGAGCATATTTAGGGTTAGTTAGCTTCACCTTCTAAAACAACCATGGAGTAGATTGTAAGCTTCACATGGAGCACCAACAAGCAAGCAAAAATCGCCATTTTTTAGCTGTGGGACGAATTTGGGTCGACTTCCTTTAAGATTTCGGTGGTGATGAAGAGGGTGTTTCAAGCATGGCAAAAGATTATACAAGGTGTAAGCTTCTCAATGATACCGTCCATCCTTACTTTCATACAAGGTGTAAGCTTCCCAATGATACCTTCAATGCTTACATTTTTCCATTCCTTTCATAAAGTCATCTAATATAGGTAAAGATCCCCATAAAGAAGTGCTCCTATAAGCTCGATTGAAGTCTCTCTCCCACAAGCTCATGCAGCTTGCTAATCACAATTCTTTTCCGCATTCATCTTATCATTAAGATATGCGATTGGGATCAATTGAAGGTAGATTAGAAAATGGGAACTGGGTTTAGTGTCAAGAAGTGGTCACTTGCATTAAAAACTCTCTTGTGTTGAGATTAGATACTGACCTTAAGTAGTACTCGAGTGTTAAGACCTTCTCAGCCCTCCTAAAACCTTCTTAGTGTTAAGACCTTCTCAACCGTAAAATGACTGCTTCATTTGTGCTTGAGAAGTTTAAAGGGGAATCCTTCCACACATGGCAAGTTAAAATCAAATCTATGTTAGTGAAGGCTATGGAGCATTGTAAATGGAAGGGGAAAATGTCCGAAATATTATAAAAGGAATAGACTTAGGAAACATTGGCAAAGGTTGATTTGTATGATCATTCATAAAAGGTGAAGTCAAAGGTCAAAATCGTAGCACATGGAAAGTCCAAGGAGGCACGTGGCACAAGGGTGCACATATGTATCTTGTGAGTAGGGAGCTCCATGAGAGCTATAAGAGGATGTACCTGCGTCAACTCCAATGGAATGCGGCTATGATGGTGTACTTCTTAATTATTGTCATTATCTTGGTACCGGCCTAATCTTATTCTGTCTATTATCTTAATCGTGATATGCTTAATCATGTTCTCATATAGTTCTAATCCACCTTGAGCTTAATCATGCTTGATTTCGTAACAGAGTATTTATAATGTACGACCATAAGTTCACTCAACAAGAACTTGATTATGTTATTGATATAGTGGGTTCCCCTATTGCTTACTAGTTTAAATGGATATCCAAATCTAGTAACTATATTCTCGTAAAGGAATTTGGTTGTTGCCTATGTAGCATCACCCTTTTGGGTCACATGGGCCTCTACCCGCTCGATACATTAGTATGTGAGAGGTAGAGACCATGATGAATCACGCTTGAGTGTACCGTGGGCCACCGGACTAATGGTCTAATAAAGTCAATTCCCCCCTTTTCAAATGGTTGAAGAGACACTACTACAAGGTGGGGCATTTTATCACGGCGATTATGAAATACCAGCAAATCACTGACATTCATATAGCCTTTTACAAATTCAGCCGCCTCTCAAAATAGTGTGGACCACCACAAGCCTACCAAGTAGAACTTTTTTAGCATGTAGTGTCTGCGGAGAAATATCCTCTAGCTACCCCAGATTGTGGGCTTGCTCAAGGATGTCAGCATATTTAAGTTCTTGAGTGCCTCGTGATTGTACACTTGTCCTACAGTCAAGTAGAACTTTCTTGGCGGTGGTACCAGTCTACAGACAAATATCCTCCAACAACCCCCCCCAAAGTGGGCTTGGCTTGCTCAAGGATGTCGACATATTTAAATTCTTGAGGATAGTGCCTCATAATTCTCTCTTAGCCCAGCCGTACAGTTGCTCTACAATCAATTGGTATTGGATAGGTCGAAAAGCATACCTGCCCTATTTGTATAAGTGCCCCATTTTGTGGCAGATGGAGTTTTATGTTGTTCATTCGGGTCTATTTTTACTCGGGTATAACCGGAGATCCCATGAAGGAAGCTGTATGCCTCCTTACCTGCTACTCGTTCTTCCAGCACATGCTCTATAAATGGCAATAGGTAATGTTCTTTCACCATGGTTGCATTGAACTTTTAAGATTATCACAAAATCGCATCTTCCCAATTTTCTCAGGTACTATGACTATTAGGGATAGCCATTCCGTGTGCTCTATATCATAAATGAATCCAGCTTCAATGAGTTTGTCAATCTCCGTGTCCTTGACCATTCTACTAGGATACTTTGGATTCATTTGGTAGGCTCTATGCCTTGATGGCGACACTCCTTCCACAATGGGAATGGTGTGATTTAACCACCTCTATGGGCATGCTCTTCATATTCATATATTTCCAAGCAAAGCAACCGTGGAATTCTGTAAGTAGCTACGTCAATGAGGTCTTTTTCTTCTTCAAGAGATAGGCCTACCCTTCAGAATGTATACAGGTTTGAGATCTTCATCAGGTCCTGCTAGGTTGACCTCTTTGACGTTAGTCGAGCGCCCATTTTAATTGGTCTCAGAGCTCTGATCTCGATCATGGGAATTTTGCTGGTAATAGATTTGCAAGAGAATGGACTCTTATGTGTGATTTTGCTATTTTCTTGATTTCTTGCATACTTTCTTCCTGTAGTTTCTCGATATTGATGGGGAAGATGGTGGAATTACAAGAATCATCTTCTTTTAGCCATGTTTCAGAGGTTTTGTGTGAGGTTTGGGCCAATTATTGAATTTAGGGACCAAATTTCTGGGTCGGGACCAACTTATTAAAAACATTGGTTGGACCACCAGAATTGGGGGAAATGTTGTGTCTACATTTTTGCTTATTCTCTCTTCTTCTTTGAGACTTTGCATGGCTATGGAGCATGTTTAGGGTTAGTTAGCTTCACCTTCTACAACAACCATGGTGCAGATTGTAAGCTTCACATGAAGCACCAACAAGCAAGCAAAAATCGCCATTTTTCAGCTGTGGGACGAATTTGGGTCGACTTCCTTTAAGATTTCGGTGGTGATGAAGAGGGTGTTTCAAGTATGGCAAATGATTATACAAGGTGTAAGCTTTTCAATGATACCGTCCATCCTTACTTTCATACAAGGTGTAAGCTTCCCAATGATACCTTCAATGCTTACATTTTTCCATTCCTTTCATATAGTCATCTAATTTAGGTAAAGATCCCCATAAAGAAGTGCTCCTACAAGCTCGATTGAAGTCTCCAACAAGCTCACGCAGCTTGCTAATCACAATTCTTTTTCGCATTCATCTTATCATTAAGATATGCGATTGGGATCAATTGAAGGTAGATTAGAAAATGGGAACTGGGTTTAGTGTCAAGAAGTGGTCACTTGCATTTAAAACTCTCTTGTGTTGAGATTAGATACTGACCTTAAGTAGTACTCGAGTGTTAAGACCTTCTCAACCCTAGAAAAACTGCTTTATTTGTGCTTGAGAAGTTTAAAGGGGAATCCTTCCACACATGGCAAGTTAAAATCAAATCTATGTTAGTGAAGGCTATGGAGCATTGTAAATGGAAGGGGAAAATGTCCGGAGGATGAAGGGGATGAAAAGAACAGATGGTTAAGCCAGAATGAAAAAAGGATTAGCCATCATTGCATTAGGATTGGGAGATGGATTTTTTCATCATGTTGCATCGTAAGATACATCAAAGGGTGCTTGGGATGAGCTGGATAAATTTTTTATGGCAAAATAAAAGAATTTAAAAATAAGCTTAAAAATATATTTCTTTGGCTTGGACATTAAAGATAGTGAGATGAATCACTTTCAGCACACCTTAACAAAATGAAGAGCATGAGACACAACAACAATTGGTTGGCATTGGGGCACCAGCACAGGAAGAGGATGCCATAGTCATATTGTTAAAAAGTATGAAACTTGAGGAGTATGAGCCCTTAGTGGCTACTTGAAAGAACCTCCCAAATCCGACCATTGTAGGAGTGGAAGCAACACTCGCAAAAGAGGAGAAGCAGACTCGAGGGAGGACAACCCAAGCTATATCAAGTGAGGAGAAAGCACTCTTCTAGAGAGGACTAGGATCAAGGACTAGAGAAGGAGCAAGGACAAAGACCTACCATCATAGTGGCAAAATCGATCACATAGAGAAGGATTCCTGGCATAAAAAGGGAGCCGAAGAAGCCAATGTAATGATGAAGAAGGAAGACAATGTGATGAGGCCTCCCTGGATGGAGGCAACACCGCCGAGAATCTTTCCTAGATGAATTAGGAGCACGGCTCCTTACACCTAGTTATAACCCCACTCTCCCGATGTGTAAAATGTCAAGACCAAGCCAACATTGTAGCTCATAGAGCAACCTAGATGGACCGCGCCAACCATATGAGTATGGAGTGTAGGAGGCCATGTCAAAGCTAGGTGTTAAGACTTTCATCACATTGAGGGGAGATGTTGAGAAATGCAATGTGTCAGGGTGAAACATGCATAGAGGAAGGGGAGAATCATGCATATTATAAAAGGAATAGACTTAGGGACCATTGGCAAAGGTTGATTTGTATGATCATTCGTAAAAGGTGAAGTCAAAGGTCAAAACGGTAGCACATGGAAAGTCCAAGGAGGCACGTGGCACAAGGGTGCACATATGTATCTTGTGAGTATGTACCTGCGTCAACTCCAATGGAATGCGGCTATGATGGTGTACTTCTTAATTTTTGTCATTATCTTGGTACCGGCCTAATCTTATTCTGTCTATTATCTTAATCGTGATATGCTTAATCGTGATATGCTTAATCATGTTCTCATATAGTTCTGATCCACCTTAAGCTTAATCATGCTTGATTTCTTAACAGAGTATTTATAATGTACGACCATAAGTTCACTCAACAAGAACTTGATTATGTTATTGATATAGTTGGTTCCCCTATCGCTTACTAGTTTAAGTGGATATCCAAATCTAGTAACTATATTCTCGTAAAGGAATTTGGTTGTTGCCTGTGTAGCATCACCCTTTTGGGTCACATGGGCCTCTACCCGCTTGATACAATAGTATGTGAGAGGTAGAGACCATGACTAATCACGCTTGAGTGTACCGTGGGCCACCGGACTAATGGTCTAATAAAGTCAATTCCCCCCTTTTCAAATGGTTGAAGAGACACTACTACAAAGGTGGGGCATTTTATCACGGCGATTATGAATACCAGCAAATCACTGACATTCATATAGCCTTTTACAAATTCAGCCACCTCTCAAAAAAGTGTGGACCACCACAAGCCAAGTAGAACTTTTTTAGCGTGTAGTGTCTGCAGAGAAATATCCTCTAGCTACCCTAGATTGTGGGCTTGCTCAAGGATGTTGGCATATTTAAGTTCTTGAGTGCCTCGTGATTGTACAGTTGTCCTACAGTCAAGTAGAACTTTCTTGGCGGTGGTACCAGTTTGTAGACAACAGTCTGTAGATAAATATCCTCCAACAACCCCCCCAAAGTGGGCTTGGCTTTCTCAAGGATGTCGACATATTTAAATTCTTGAGGATAGTGCCTCATAATTCTCTCTTAGCCCAACCGTACAGTTGCCCTACAATCAATTGGTATTAGATAGGTCGAAAAGCATACTTGCCCTATATGTATAAGTGCCCCATTTTGTGGCAGATGAAGTTTTATGTTGTTCATTCAGGTCTATTTTTACTCGGGTATAACCGGAGATCCCATGAAGGAAGCTGTATGCCTCCTTACCTGCTACTCGTTCTTCCAGCACATGCTCTATACATGGCAATAGGTAATGTTCTTTCACCATGGTTGCATTGAACTTTTAAGATTATCACAAAATCGCATCTTCCCAATTTTCTCAAGTACTATAACTATTAGGGATAGCCATTCCGTGTGCTCTATATCATAAATGGATCCAGCTTCAATGAGTTTGTCAATCTCCGTGTTCTTGTTCATTCTACTTGAATACTTTGGATTCATTTGGTAGGCTCTATGCCTTGATGGTGGCGACACTCCTTCCACAATGGGAATGGTGTGATTTAACCACCTCTATGGGCATGCTCTTCATATTCATATATTTCCAAGCAAAGCAACCGTGGATTTCTGTAAGTAGCTACGTCAATGAGGTCTTTTTCTTCTTCAAGAGATAGGCCTACCCTTCAGAATGTATACAGGTTTGGCATCTTCATCAGGTCTACTAGGTTGACCTCTTTGACGTTAGTCGAGCGCCCATTTTAATTGGTCTAAGAGCTCTGATCTCGATCGTGGGAATTTTGCTGGTAATAGATTTGCAAGAAAATGGACTCTTATGTGTGATTTTGCTATTTTCTTGATTTCTTGCATACTTTCTTCTTGTATTTTCTCGATATTGATGGGGAAGACAGTGGAATTACAAGATTCCTCTTCATTTAGCCATGTTTCAGAGGTTTTGTGTGAGATTTGGGCCAATTTTTGAATTTAGAGACCAAATTTCTGGGTCGAGACCAACTTATTAAAAACATTGGACCACCAGAATTGGGGGAAATGTTGTGTCTACATTTTTGCTTATTCCTCTTCTTCTTTGAGACTTTTCATGGCTATGGAGCATGTTTAGGGTTAGTTAGCTTCATCTTCTACAACAACCATAGAGCAGATTGTAGGCTTCACATGGAGCACCAACAAGCAAGCAAAAATCGCCATTTTTCAGCCGTGGGACGAATTTGGGTCGACTTCCTTTAAGATTTCGGTGGTGATGAAGAGGGTGTTTCAAGCATGGCAAATGATTATACAAGGTGTAAGCTTCTCAATGATACCGTCCATCCTTACTTTCATACAAGGTGTAAGCTTCCCAATGATACCTTCAATGCTTACATTTTTCCATTCCTTTCATAAAGTCATCTAATATAGGTAAAAATCCCCATAAAGAAGTGCTCCTACAAGCTCGATTGAAGTCTCCCACAAGCTCATGCAGCTTGCTAATCACAATTCTTTTCCGCATTCATCTTATCATTAAGATATGCGATTGGGATCAATTGAAGGTAGATTAGAAAATGGGAACTGGGTTTAGTGTCAAGAAGTGGTCACTTGCATTAAAAACTCTCTTGTGTTGAGATTAGATACTGACCTTAAGTAGTACTCGAGTGTTAAGACCTTCTCAGCCCCCCTAAAACCTTCTTAGTGTTAAGACCTTCTCAGCCCTAAAATGACTGCTTCATTTGTGCTTGAGAAGTTTAAAGGGGAATCCTTCCACACATGGCAAGTTAAAATCAAATCTATGTTAGTGAAGGCTATGGAGCATTGTAAATGGAAGGGGAAAATGTCCGGAGGATGAAGGGGATGAAAAGAACAGATGGTTAAGCCAGAATGAAAAAAGGATTAGCCATCATTGCATTAGGATTGGGAGATGGATTTTTTCATCATATTGCATCGTAAGATACATCAAAGGGTGCTTGGGATGAGCTAGATAAATTTTTTATGGCAAAATAAAAGAATTTAAAAATAAGCTTAAAAATATATTTCTTTGGCTTGGACATTAAAGATAGTGAGATGAATCACTTTCAGCACACCTTAACAAAATGAAGAGCATGAGACACAACAACAATTGGTTGGCATTGGGGCACCAGCAAAGGAAGAGGATGCCATAGTCATACTGTTAAAAAGTATGACACTTGAGGAGTATGAGCCCTTAGTGGCTACTTGGAAGAACTTCCCAAATCCGACCATTGTAGGAGTGGAAGCAACACTCGTAGAAGAGGAGAAACAGAGGACAACCCAAGCTATATCAAGTGAGGAGAAAGCACTCTTCTCGAGAGGACTAGGATCAAGGACTAGAGGAGCAAGGACAAAGACCTACCATCATAGTGGCAAAATCGATCACATAGAGAAGGATTCCTGGCATAAAAAGGGAGCCGAAGAAGCCAATGTAATGACAAAGAAGCCAATGTAATGACGAAGAAGGAAGACAATGTGATGGATGGAGGCAACACCGAGAATCTTTCCTAGATGATATGAGGAGCACGGCTCCTTACACCTAGTTATAACCCCACTCTCCCGATGTGTAAAATGTCAAGACCAAGCCAACATTGTAGCTCATAGAGCAACCTAGATGGACCGCACTGTAAGGTTCCTCCCTTCTAAAATGGGAGAAACACTTAAGATAGTCTGCTAAGTCTTCTCTTGGGAAAAATTTCCTATTCATCGACACCTTGACCCTGTAGAGATTCAAGGATACGATTCATAGGTATGACCTAGCTCTATCCCGCAGGGGGAGCGTGATTTTCTAAACATCAAATCACCCATAGGGAAATTGATCATAAATTGGGCAACTACTAGACTTGATTTTTAGAGACAACGCTTTTTTCCTCATCTTATGCAAGGCACAGCCGCTGGCCTAGTCTTCTAGAATAGAGTTGCTCGAGAACCTATTTATCTAACAATGTAGGGCTTTCACTTAATCTGTTGGAAAGCTACCCGACTAATTGGGTCCACCCGTCCGTAGGATGGTGCCGTCGGGGCATTCCATCCTCCCACTTTCCACCCTACTCTCACGCATCAATTTGTTTTCTAATTTATCCTACCACACTGTTTGACATAAATAAACATATTCCTTAATTAAGGCCCTTTTTCACAAGGTTCGTTAAAATAGCCTTTTTACACCATACAATCATACCAAAGACAAGATATATTTATATAAAAAGTTTATACATGAATCAATTCCAAACAAGCCAAACCGGCTCTCTTATTCTTATACTGCCGATGATCTAGAATTCGGCCTTCCAGCCTCTACATACTGGGAAAAACCCTACGGGACCATACACCTCATCGTCGGCGGCGGCTGCTGGGCGAGGACTCAAGCTGGCCTGTTGCCCTCTCAGGCTCCATCGCTTGATCCTCCCGTCCCTCAGAGGGATGTCTGCGTTCTAGGGTGGGCTAATTTACAGCACTAGCCTGGGCCCTCAGAACTAGGCAGCATCACAATCACTCGCCTCAATCGGCAAACCTCATTCTCCCAATGGTATGAGGGATACCATGGGCCAACTCCGGGCCTTACTAACGTCTCTGCCATCCGGCTATACAAGCACAAGAATGGGGCAGCGTCAAGGCAGGGAGAAGTTGTACCTGTACCTTAATTGAACCAAGATAACAATCCATTTACTCACTAAACCATAGGACTAGGATCCATGTCACCTTCTTAAGAAAACAATCCTTTTCACAGAGATTTTAACATTTCAACTTGAGATTGCAATAAGACATTCTTTATTAAGGCATATGCTATTGTTTAAAAGAATACAAACTACAAAATATGTATGTACCTTATAGAAATTTATCGTTTATTGTTGCCTTTGCTCGTTTTAACAAGAGCTTTAGAACTTGACATATGAGAATAGAGTCTTCTAATACCTTGTCTTTTGATTGAAATCATCCAATAATCTCCAAGCTTTATCTCCTCTTACTCATACTGTGACTCTTCTCTCTTTCTAAGGTCTATGGCAAAATAGCCTTCTTCTCTTACAGGGCTATGGGATACTATTCTTTCTCTAAAAGAAAAGCTATGGAGTTTTGGTCTCTTCCTCCGAAAGACCATAGCAATCTAAGCTTCTTTTCTAAGATATTAGATAAGAATGAAGAGATATATACATCTCAAACTCTAGGATTACCTTGAGGCTACTTGCTGCCTTCTCACAGATTTCTCTGTGTAGAGACCCTGACAGAAACAGCAAATTGTTTCGGCCATAACTCTCTGAAAAAAACTCAGAATATGGTCATATAGCTAGTCAAAAGAACGGGAACGCATTTGGTCTACAAGCCAACACGGGCTGAATAGGCAAAAACGTATGTATATAGCCACAAACGCGCCATCTTTAGAAACGCATTGTTTACCTATATTTTTAGTATGCATGGACTCTAAATGTGTAAAAGTACTCTAAATATGACCTCTTATCACCTAAATTCGAAATTCTATTTTTGGGGATACTTATCTCTTAATAGAACTATTCTTATGTTCTTATTTCTTTTGAATTTTTGGAGCTAATTTTTTTATTCTAACACTTTTCTAATGTTTCTAGCCTTATTGTCTCACTCTTCTCTAATTACACGCTCTTTTCTTATTGAAATCTATATTAAAAGAGACACATACATACATGGCTTGGGAGGGACTTTACATGCGCCAACCATATGAGTATGGAGTGGTCAAAGCTAGGTGTTAAGACTTTCATCACATTGAGGGGAGGTGTTGAGAAATGCAATGTGTCAGGGTGAAACATGCATAGAGGAAGGGGAGAATCATGCATATTATAAAAGGAATAGACTTAGGGAACATTGGCAAAGGTTGATTTGTATGATCATTCGTTAAAGGTGAAGTCAAAGGTCAAAACGGTAGCACATGGAAAGTCCAAGGAGGCATGTGGCACAAGGGTGCACATATGTATCTTGTGAGTAGGGAGCCCCATGAGAGCTATAAGAGGATGTACCTGCGTCAACTCCAATGGAATGCGGCTATGATGGTGTACTTCTTAATTGTTGTCATTATCTTGGTACCGGCCTAATCTTATTCTATCTATTATCTTAATCGTGATATGCTTAATCATGTTCTCATATAGTTTTGATCCACCTTAAGCTTAATCATGCTTGATTTCTTAACAGAGTATTTATAATGTATGACCACAAGTTTTTTTTTTTTTCCGAGAAAAGATCCTTTCATTAGTTATGTAAAAAAACCGCCCGTAGGGCTACAAAGGAGATCTCTCCTGCTCCTAACAGAGAGAAGAGCAGTGAATACATCATGGCAGCCCGGGAGACTCTCCCTAGGTGCTGCAAAATACAAACATCAGTCTAGAGGATTGAACGGCTAAATCATACAATGGGGGGGGGAAAGAGCCAAACAGGTGGCCTGTAGTGCCAACGGGGGGATCCCGTGTGTAGGGTGTAGAACGGGCCGTAGCGCCAAGTGGTATGAAAGGCCTGGCGCCGTAAGATCGCCTCATCCGAGTCTCCCCGGATGCGGTCGTACTGTCCTCGCAGGGTGTGGATCAACTCCTGCCAAATCCCTCGAACAGTCTCTGCTGGTGGCTCCAATCTCCCCTCAAAGGCCGTGAAGCACCGGGCCCTCCAGGTGAACCAGATGGTGAGGCTGCTGAGGAGCTCCCATCGTAAATCCCTCTCCTGTGTCCAGCTGGCGGACGAGTAATCCGGTGCCGGAACCAGGCGAGGCTGGCCCCTAATAAATCTGATGGCCTGACTGCCCTGCTCCATCTCATAGCCCATAGCAGGCCCTGACGAAGTCGACCAAGCAGCGGCACCCCACGTAAACATACCCTCTGGAGAGAGGGGGGCCAGAATACGCAACATCCGCAGCCAAATCTGCTGAGCCTGAGGGCAGTCCCAAAGGCAATGTCTCTGTGTCTCCATAGGGTGGCCGCATCGGACGCAGGCCGCCGGAAGACCGCTGTAAACAAGCCAAGTGCCAACTGCTGAGCCCCTGTGGGCGACCAGCCACTGAAAAGCTGAGATCCTGCGGGCCTGTCGACTAGCCCAGAGCCGAGCCCAGAAATCCTCCAGGAACTCCTGTGATAGTCCCTGCAATCGCCAATGCCCCGCTGCCGCTGGAGAAACCGTCCTCCTCGCCGTCAAGATATGCCGTCCCAGCCGAACAGTATACTGGAAAAATGTGATCTCTGTGGCCTCAAGGGATGCATAAGGATCATGCCACTCGTACTCTCCGGGGTCCCACTGCAGCCGGGCCAAGGGGCGCGCTGCATATGCCCATATGCGCCAATCCGGGAGCACGTCAGCAGGGTCGGGGTCAATATGCCACTTCCGAGAAGCGGCAGCCACTACCCGAATCCTCTGAAAGGTGCACTCTGCAACCAAAGGCGACTCCACCTCCACTCTCTGGAGTCGGCCCTCATCCTGAATCTCATAATAGAGGCATCTGCCATCCTCAGTGCTAGCTCTGACAGCAATCAGGATCTCCAACTGTGTGAAGGCACCCATCCACCGTGGGGCCACTGGCTCGAGAGGTGTGAACCACTCCTCTGTAAGTGCCTCCTGAATATCATCTCTCATAATCAACCCCCCTCTGAAGTGACTCAGCCTCTCCACCTGGGTCTCCTCTGGTAGACTGCAGAAAGCCTGCCAGTCTCCAAAACTACGAGCTGGGCCTGCCGCTAAAGGTCCCCAGGCTAGACGAGGCCGAGAACCCAGCATATGACCCTGCTCTGTACGAACCGCTGGGCTCCAGATGAGCGGCTGCCTGGCCCGCTCCTCAACACAAGACGGAGGCCGCTGAGAGAGCCCCGGTCTCAGTAGCTCCCAAGCTCGCAGGATACTCAAAGCAAATCTGTCCTCCCATCCTCTACTGAGGCCTGTCCTCCTCATCTCTATGAATATCCAGCGAATCTCTGGTGCCCAAGTACCCCCTGCAGGAGGCGCCCGGGCCTGCAGTCGCTGCAAGAGGAGCACTTTCCAAGGCTCAGCGCCTGGAAGCAACCCCCGAACAATAAGCTTCCCCAATAAGGCTCTACTCTGATCGACTGGATCTATAATGCCCAAACCGCCCTGAGCCAGCGGAAGTGTAATAACTGCCCATGCAACCTTTGCCCGGGCTGGCTGACCGTCCCGCCCAGACCACAGAAAGTTCCTGATCAGCCTCTGTACCTGGCTGATGCAAGAGCTCGAGAAAATCCAGCAAGACGTAATGTACCACATAGTCGCTAACAGCACCTGATTTGCCACCACCACCCTCCCAGCCAAGGATAGTCGAGCTGTACTCCAATACAATAGCTTCTTCCGAATGCTCAGAAGAAGCGGGGCAATCTGCTGCTCAGGTGACAAATCGAGGCCAATCTGGCATCCCAAATACCGCACTGCTGTGCCGGAAGGAATCCATCTAAAACCGGGGTCCGGACTCCATGCCGGAGTGGGAGCACTACTGATCCAAAAGGCCACTGTCTTGCGCCAATTGATCAATGCTCCCGAAGCTGCACTAAAAACCTGGAGCGACTGCTCTGCCCGAATAAGATTGGCCTCTTGGCCATGCAAAAATAAGCCCGTGTCGTCTGCAAACTCTGCATCAAGCAAATCCTCCCCCCGGACTGGGAGCTGAAGTCCTCTCAAACCAACCTCCTCTGCCGTCAAATACATACTCATAGCCTCCGCAAAGAAGAGAAAAAGGAAAGGGGCGAGAGGACACCCCTGACGGACTGATCTGGTCAGCTCAAAACTCGGCCCCCGACCTCCTGCAATCAGCACCTAGCTGCGAGCTGTGGAATACAAAGCTGCCACCCCTCTGATCCATCCTGGCTCAAAGCCCAGGCGCAGCATAGTGCCCTCTAAGAATCCCCAATCAACTCTATCGTATGCCTTCTCAAAATCGAGAAGCATCACGACCAAGTCCTCGCCAAGAAACCTAGCTCGGGCCGTCGCCTCCCAAAAAGTAAAGATGTTGTCAAGGATACTGCGCTCCTTGACAAATCCTGTCTGAGTAGCATGAATCAACTCCCCCAGGAAGGGCTGGATCCTCAAACTCAAGGCCTTTGCCAAGACCTTGTATACAGTATTGAGGATCGTAATAGGCCTCCAATGCCGAATGTCATCCGATACTCCCTCCCCCTTGGGGATAAGATAGATCAAGCCCTCTGAAAAGCTCTGAGGCATCATCCCAGTGTCCAAAACATGCTGAAAGCCCCTGCGGAGGCCTGGTCCCAAAAGGTCCCAATAGCGCATAAAAAAGGCCGGCGTCAGTCCGTCCTCCCCTGGGCAACTATGTCGCGGCAGGACCCTCAAGGCCTCGGCAAGCTCAGTCTCTGACAGAGGCGCACCTAGAACTGTGCGCATATGGTCTGTGACCCTCCTCTGCACATGGGCCCACACTGTCTGTCTGCATACATCTCGATCCTCAGTGGCTGGCTCCGCTGAAAGCAAGTCACGATAAAAAGCAGTGGCAATGGCTCTGATCTCCCCGAGCTCAGTAGCTATCGATCCATCCGGTCTACCAAGCTAGCGAACCCCTGCTCGCGCATGACGGGGTCCAGTGATCTCAAAAAACTCCCCAGTCACTCTATCACCAAGCTGCGTCCACTGAGAGGCCTGACGACGATAGTAAAACTCATGTCTCTGCTCCTCTGCCTCTCTAACCTCCTGGCGTGCCTGGCTCAGCTGGGACGCCACCCACTCACATGCAGGCTGCTGCTCCTGAAGGCGCTGTAGCGAAGCAAGGCTGCGTCTCAGCCGTTGCTCCCTCTCGCGAATCTCTCCCAGTCGTGTCAAAGCTGCAGCGTGTAGAAAAGAGCTAAGATCAATGAGTCCCTGGGCACACTGGCCCGCTGCATCCTGGTCAGAGCACTGACTATCATGCCAGATCCTCTCAATGTCCTCAGCGAGACTGGGGTCTGCAAGTACCCTCTCTGGGATCCTCAACTGCAAGCTGGGCTCCCGTGTCCCCTCCTCCAAAGTCAGTATAACTGGCGCATGATCTGAAAATGAGGTGCCAGCAAGAATGCCGACGGAGCCCCCTCGCTCCCCCAACCAATCGCCCACATAAAAGCGATCAATCCGAGATAGATTAGTCCCTCCCTGCCGGCGATCCGACCGAGAGAAACTAAGACTGTCCTGAGACCGGGAGAAAGCCCCATGCTGCCATGCATCAGTGATCCTCAATGTCATACAAAACCGGTCCCAAGCTGCAAGCTCCGTGCCGTGCACTGTAACATGACTGCCTCCCACCCTATCTGCCGGGTCCTCAAGCATGTTGAAGTCTCCCCCAACACACCAATGTGCGGCCTCTGGCAATGCATCTGTAACCTGAGTCCAGAACTCTGCTCTGGCACTAGCATGATTGGGCGCATAGATGTTGAGCACACCCAATAGCTCATCATGCATCCTCAGAATGACATACTGTGCTCTACCAGGCACAATGATCCCTCGATCCACAATGGCCTGCCGCCATGCATCTGCAATAACCATGCATACTCCTCCCTGTCCTCCCAGAGGACCAAACCCTGCAGACCAGAAAGTGTCCCATCTACCAGGCATCACCGAACCATATCTCCGGATCCTGCTCTCACCCAAGTGATGCTCCTGCATCATCAGAATGTCAATGCTGCCACCAACCAGGCATCTCTGTAGCTCCTGCCTCAAGCAGCCTCGATAGCGTATAAAGTGTGCTCCGCCAAGGCCCTGTACATTCCATGAGATGATCCTCATGGATGTCCTACTGAGGTGGAGGCTGTCTCAGCCGTGCGGCGGGCCTTCGCAAGCGGCTTGGATGGAGAGTAGTCCCCATCCGAACGGCTGCGAGTCTGCCCACCCGGTGTACTGCAAGAATCCCGGATCAGGCGCCAGTGGCTGTGACCCATGGCGACTGCCTCCTGCTCGGACATAGTAACCTCGTGAATACTCACATATCCTGGGTCGCGTGCCAAATCTGCAACTATGCGCACGACCAAATGCCGAATCCCGGATGTATCCACACCCTCGGGATCCAAGACAAAATGAGCCAACTCCCAAAGTCGGCCTAGCACATCTGTAACCTCCAAGTCGCTCATGTGATGAGAAAACTCAACTGCCTGAGTCTTCAACGTGCTGAGAGCGAGCTCTAGAGTCCACTCCCGATCACAAGGTCCACATAGAGGGAAAGAGAAGGCCACCGCTGAGTCTAGCGCCTCCTCCCCGCGGGCCGGAGGTATCACTACATGCACCCGGATGGGTGCTGGCTCATGGGGGCCCTCTGCTCCAAAAAGCCGTGTGAAGGTATAATCAAACGCCGCCGAGCGCTGTCGAATGCCGAGACGACTCAGCCGACTGCGGATAGATGAAATCCGTGAAGCCCTAATCGGCATAGGTCTCCTCTGTGATGCTCGAGCGAGGTCAGTGCTCAGCGCCCTCCGGACTGCAGGTGAGCGCCAGGGAGCTGCCAGAACCTCCCGGGAAGGCGAGGCGGGCGGAGGGGGAGGAGGGGGAGGCGAGGGAGGAGGAGAGGGAGCCGCTGCCGAGGCCGGAGCGGGGACGGGAGGAGGCGAAGGTGGAAGCGAGGCGGTGGGAGGGGATGGGTGCGGGGGAGGTGAAGGAGGGGGAGCTGGCATCTCCTGGTCCTCGGTCGCTGCAGGGGTCTCCTCCTGAAGGGGAGCAAATCTGTTCCTCACGGGAACCCAGTGAGGCTGAGACTGTTGCTGCTGCTGCAGCGGTGCCTGGGCGTGCTGCTGTGGCTGTCTCCCTCGACGGCGCCCCTGTCCAGGCTGCCACTCCGAGGTCTCTGTGGCCTGAGCAGGTGTCCCTGAGGCAGCCTGCCGAGCCGAATCTGTGGGCGGGCCATCCGTGGCCTGCTGCTGTGGTGAGGGCCGAGGTCTCCTGCGAGGGCAGGCCTTGGCCAAATGACCGACCTGCCTGCAAATGAAGCACTGGTTCGGGAGCCCCGAGAACTCAACTCTCTGATCTATCCACCCCCCCCCTATCCTAGGTAGCTGAATGACCTTAGGAAGGGAGGAGATGTCAGATACCAACACTCTGACCGAAGGTAGCCCAGCTGCTCTGGCCACCACTGAAGCTGCTGAGGGGCCCGTCTCAAGAACCGAGCCCACCAATGCTCCGAGCCTGGAGAGGAGCGGAAGATACTCCCGGCGGAGACCAGGGAAACAAACTGTAATATGGAAGAGGCGCTCTCCCTGCTCCGCCGCAGCTGGGTCAAATCCATGCTGCCAAGGCCTGAAGAAAGCCCGAGCACCCCTGATATCCAGAGGACTCATGGCAAGGACCTTGGCAACGCTCTGGGCGGCCTCGAACTCGATCTGATAATGTCCCCGGCCCAAGAGCTGTACATCAAGGATCTTGCCCACATCTGCAAGAAGGCGAGCCTGAAGTAGATCCCTGATCTCCCCTCTGCTGGGGCGAGTGCCGACTATACGGCAGATGGTGGAGTGAGCCTGAAGGCGTTCCACCTCTGCGGTGAGGCTCGCTTCCTCTTCCGGCGAAAGAGAAAGCCTGATGGGGATGACCTCCGGGGGCGGGCGAGGGGGCTGTGGAAGAGTCCCTCTGAGGCGAGGCGGGAGGAGTCTCCATCAGAGTCTGAAGCTCAAGCGAAGGCGAGGCGAAAGCGAAAAACCCCAGCAAGAAGCGGGCTGCACACCAAGAGGCGGAAGACGGATGACGAATAGGAAAAAAAAAACAAAAACCCCAAGGGGGGAAAGGCAGCGCGACAGAGGAGGGGGGGGGCGGCGAACGCGAGAAGGAGAGGGGGGGGGCGCTGCTGAATGGAGGCGGGCGAGAGGAGAGCGAGGAGGCGGGGGGGCCAGCAGGCGGCAGCGGGGGGGGGGGGTGACGAGCAGGTGGAAGCGGGGGGGATGGCGAATAGGCGGCAGCGGGGGGGGGAACAGGCGGAAGCGGGGGGGAATGGCGAGCAGGCAGCAGCGGGGGGGGAAGGCGAAATGGCGAAGAGGGGAGGGGGCGAAACAGGCGAAAAGGGGGGCGGCGCAGCAGCGAGGTAGGGGAGGGGGGGCGCAGCGGCAAGGGAGGGGGAGCGAAGGTGCGCAGAGCTGGGGGGGGGGGCGGGAGCTTCAGCGAGCGGGATCCAGGATGGTTCTTCCTAGTTGTATGACCACAAGTTCACTCAACAAGAACTTGATTATGTTATTGATATAGTGGGTTCCCCTATCGCTTTCTAGTTTAAATGGATATCCAAATCTAGTAACTATATTCTCGTAAAGGAATTTGGTTGTTGCCTGTGTAGCATCACCCTTTTGGGTCACATGGGCCTCTACTCGCTTGATACAATAGTATGTGAGAGGTAGAGACCATGATGAATCACGCTTGAGTGTACCGTGGGCCACCGGACTAATGGTCTAATAAAGTCAATTCCCCCCTTTTCAAATGGTTGAAGAGACACTACTACAAGGTGGGGCATTTTATCACTCCGATTCTGAATACCAGCAAATCACTAACATTCATATAGCCTTTTACAAATTCAGCCGGCTCTCAAAACAGTGTGGACCACCACAAGCTTACCAAGTAGAACTTTTTTAGCGTGTAGTGTCTGCGGAGAAATATCCTCTAGCTACCCCAGATTGTGGGCTTGCTCAAGGATGTTGGCATATTTAAGTTCTTTAGTGCCTCGTGATTGTACAGTTGTCCTACAGTCAAGTAGAACTTTCTTGGCGGTGGTACCAGTCTGCAGACAAATATCCTCCAACAACCCCCCCCCAAGTGGGCTTGGCTTGCTCAAGGATGTCGACATATTTAAATTCTTGAGGATAGTGCCTCATAATTCTCTCTTAGCCCAACCGTACAGTTGCCCTACAATCAATTGTTATTCGATAGGTCGAAAAGCATATCTGCCCTATATGTATAAGTGCCCCATTTTGTGGCAGATGGAGTTTTATGTTGTTCATTCGGGTCTTTTTTTCCTCGGGTATAACCGGAGATCCCATGAAGGAAGTTGTATGCCTCCTTACCTGCTACTCGTTCTTCCAGCACATGCTCTATAAATGGCAATAGGTAATGTTCAAGTTCACCATGGTTGCATTGAACTTTTAAGATTAACACAAAATCGCATCTTCCCAATTTTCTCAGGTACTATGACTATTAGGAATAGCCATTCCGTGTGCTCTATATCATAAATAAATCCAGCTTCAATGACTGTCAATCTCAATGACTGTCAATCTCCGTGTCCTTGACCATTCTACTCGAATACTTTGGATTCATTTGGTAGGCTCTATGCCTTGATGGCGACACTCCTTCCACAATGGGAATGGTGTGATTTAACCACCTCTAGGGGCATGCTCTTCATATTCATATATTTCCAAGCAAAGCAACAGTGGAATTCTGTAAGTAGCTATGTCAATGAGGTCTTTTTCTTCTTCAAGAGATAGGCCTACCCTTCAAAATGTATACAGGTTTGGGATCTTCATCAGGTCCTGCTAGGTTGACCTCTTTGACGTTAGTCGGGCGCCCATTTTAATTGGTCTCAGAGCTCTGATCTCGATTGTGGGAATTTTGCTGGTAATAGATTTGCACGAGAATGGACTCTTATGTGTGATTTTGCTAATTTCTTGATTTCTTACATACTTTCTTCTTGTATTTTCTCGATATTGATGGGGAAGACAGTGGAATTACAAGATTCCTCTTCATTAAGCCATTTTCAGAAGTTTTGTGTGAGATTTGGGCCAATTTTTGAATTTAGAGACCAAATTTAGAAGTTTTGTGTGAGATTTGGACCAATTTTTGAATTTAGAGACCAAATTTCTGGGTCGGGACCAACTTATTAAAAACATTGGACCACCAGAATTGGGGGAAATGTTGTGTCTACATTTTTGCTTCTTCCCTCTTCTTCTTTGAGACTTTGCATGGCTATGGAGCATGTTTAGGGTTAGTTAGCTTCACCTTCTACAACAACCATGGAGCAGATTGTAAGCTTCACATGGAGCACCAACAAGCAAGCAAAAATTGCCATTTTTCAGCCGTGGGATGAATTTGGGTCGACTTCCTTTAAGATTTCGGTGGTGATGAAGAGGGTGTTTCAAGCATGGCAAATGATTATACAAGGTGTAAGCTTCTCAATGATACCGTCCATCCTTACTTTCATACAAGGTGTAAGCTTCCCAATGATACCTTCAATGCTTACATTTTTCCATTCCTTTCATAAAGTCATCTAATATAGGTAAAAATTCCCATAAAAAAGTGCTCCTACTACAAGCTCGATTGAAGTCTCCAACAAGCTCATGCAGCTTGCTAATCACAATTCTTTTTCGCATTCATCTTATCATTAAGATATGCGATTGGGATCAATTGAAGGTAGATTAGAAAATGGAAACTGGGTTTAGTGTCAAGAAGTGGTCACTTGCATTAAAACTCTCTTGTGTTGAGATTAGTTACTGACCTTAAGTAGTACTCGAGTGTTAAGACCTTCTCAGCCCTAAAATGACTGCTTCATTTGTGCTTGAGAAGTTTAAAGGCGAATCCTTCCACACATGGCAAGTTAAAATCAAATCTATGTTAGTGAAGGCTATGGAGCATTGTAAATGGAAGGGGAAAATGTCTGGAGGATGAAGGGGATGAAAAGAACAGATGGTTAAGCCAGAATGAAAAAAGGATTAGCCATCATTGCATTAGGATTGGGAGATGGATTTTTTCATCATGTTGCATCGTAAGATACATCAAAGGGTGCTTGGGATGAGCTAGATAAATTTTTTGGGGCAAAATAAAGGAATTTAAAATTAAGGTTAAAAATATATTTCTTTGGCTTGGACATTAAAGATAGTGAGATGAATCACTTTCAGCACACCTTAACAAAATGAAGAGCATGAGACACAACAACAATTGGTTGGCATTGGGGCACCAGCAGAGGAAGAGGATGCCATAGTCATACTATTAAAAAGTATGACACTTGAGAAGTATTAGCCCTTAGTGGCTACTTGAAGAACCTCCCAAATCCGACCATTGTAGGAGTGGAAGCAACACTCGCAGAAGAGGAGAAGCGAACTCAGGGGAGGACAACCTAAGCTATTTCAAGTGAGGAGAAAGCACTTTTCTGGAGAACACTAGGATCAAGGACTAGAGAAGGAGCAAGGACAAAGACCTACCATCATAGTGGCATAAAAAGGGAGCCGAAGAAGCCAATGTAATGACCAAGAAGGAAGACAATGTGATGAGGCCTCCTAGGATGGAGGCAACACCGAGCATCTTTTCTAGATGATATGAGGAGCATGGCTCCTTACACCTAGTTATAACCCCACTCTCCCGATGTGTAAAATGTCAAGACCAACAAGCCAACATTATTGTACCTCATAGAGCAACCTAGACGGACCATGCCAACCATATGAGTATGGAGTGTAGGAGGCCAGGTCAAAGCTAGGTGTTAAGACTCTCATCACACTGAGGGGAGGTGTTGAGAAATGCAATGTGTCAGGGTGAAACATGCCTAGAGCAAGGGGAGAATCATGCATATTATAAAAGGAATAGACTTAGAGAACATTGGCAAAGGTTGATTTGTATGATCATTTGTAAGAGGTGAAGTCAAAGGTCGAAACGGTAGCACATGGAAAGTCCAAGGAGGCACGTGGCACAAGGGTGCACATATGTATCTTGTGAGTAGGGAGCTCCATGAGAGCTATAAAAGGATGTACCTGCATCAACTCCAGTGGAATGCGGCTATGATGGTGTACTTCTTAATTGTTGTCATTATCTTGGTACTGGCTTAATCTTATTCTTTGTATTATCTTAATTGCGATATGCTTAATCATGTTCTCATATAGTTTTGATCCACCTTGAGCTTAATCATGCTTGATTTCTTAACAGAGTATTTGTAATGTACGACCATAAGTGCACTCAACAAGGACTTGATTACGTTATTGATGAAGTGGGTTCCCCTATCGCTTACTAGTTTAAGTGGATATCCAAATCTAGTAACTATATTCTCGTAAAGGAATTTGGTTGTTGCTTGTGTAGCATCACCCTTTTGGGTCACATGTATGTGAGAGGTAGAGACCATGATGAATCACGCTCGAGTACCGTGGGCCACCGGACTAATGGTCTAATAAAGTCAAATCCCCCCTTTTCAAATGGTTGAAGAGACACTACTACAAGGTGAGGCATTTTATCACGGCAGTTATGAATACCAGCAAATCACTAACATTCATATAGCCTTTTACAAATTCAGCCGCTCTCCAAACAGTGTGGACCACCATAAGCCTACCAAATGTAGAACGTTTTTAGCGTGTAGTGTCTACGGAGAAATATCCTCTAGCTACCCCGGGGTTGCTCAAGGATGTCGCCATATTAAAATTCTTGAGTGCCTTGTGATTGTACAATTGTCCTATAGTCAAGTAGAACTTTCTTGATGGTGGTGCAAGTCTGCAGAGAAATACCCTCCAACAACCCCCCCAACTCAAGAATGTCGACATATTTAAATTCTTGAAGACAGTGCCTCATGATTCTGTCTTAGCCCAATCGTACGGTTGCCATACAATCAATTGGATAGGTCAAAAAACATACCTACCCTATATGTATAAGTGCCCCATTTTGTGGCAGATGGAGTTTTATGTTGTTCATTCGGGTCTATTTTTACTTGGGTATAACCGGAGATCCCATGAAGGAAGCTGTATGCCTCCTTACCTACTACTCGTTCTTCCAGCACATGCTCTATAAATGGCAATAGGTAATGTTCTTTCACCATCGTTGCATTGAACTTTTAAGATTATCACAAAATCGCATCTTCCCGATTTTCTCAAGTACTATGACTATTAGGGGTAGCCATTCCGTGTGCTCTATATCATAAATGAATCCACCTTCAATGAGTTTGTCAATCTCCGAGTCCTTGACCATTCTACTAGAATACTTTGGATTCATTTGGTAGGCTCTATGCCTTGATGGCCACACTCCTTCCACACTGGGAATGGTGTGATTTAACCACCTCTAGGGGCATGCTCTTCATATTCATATATTTCTAAGCAAAGCAACCGTGGAATTCTGTGAGTAGCTACGTCAATGAGGTCTTTTTCTTCTTCAAGAGATAGGCCTACCCTTCCCAATGTATACATGTTCGGGATCCTCATCAGGTCCTGCTAGGTTGACCTCTTTAACGTTAGTCAGGCGGCCATTTCAATTGGTCTCAGAGCTCTGATCTCGATCGTGGGAATTTTGTAGGTAATAGATTTGCAAGAGAATGGACTCTTATAAGTGATTTTGCTATTTTCTTGAATTCTTGCATACTTTCTTCCTGTATTTTCTCGATATTGATGGAGAAGATGGTGGAAATACAAGATTCATCTTCATTTAGCCATGTTTCAGAGGTTTTTGTTCACGATTTGGGTTAATTTTTGAATTCAGGGACCAAATTTTTGGGTCAAGACCAACTTATTAAAAACATTGGACCACCAGAATTGGGGGAAATGTTGTGTCTACATTTTTGCTTCTTCCCTCTTCTTCTTTGAGACTTTGCATGGCTATGGAGCATGTTTAGGGTTAGTTAGCTTCACCTTCTACAACAACCATGGGGCAAGCATGGAGCAGATTGTAAGCTTCACATGGAGCACCAACAAGCAAGCAAAAATCACCATTTTTCAGCCGTGGGATGAATTTGGGTCTACTTCCTTTAAGATTTCGGTGGTGATGAAGAGGGTGTTTCAAGCATGGCAAATGATTATACAAGGTGTAAGCTTCTCAATGTTACTTTCATACAAAGTGTAAGCTTCCCAATGATACCTTCAATGCTTACATTTTCCCATTCGCCTCATAAAAGTCATCTAATATAGGAAAAAATCCCCATAAAGAAGTGCTCCTACAAGCTCGATTGAAGTCTCCAAGCTCACGCGGCTTGCTAATCACAATTCTTTTTGGCATTAATCATTAAGATATGCGATTGGGATTAATTAAAGGTAGATTAGAAAATGGGAACTGGGTTTAGTGTCAAGAAGTCGTCACTTGTATTAAAAACTCTCTTGTGTTGAGAATAGATACTGAACTTAAGTAGTACTCGAGTGTTAAGACCTTCTCAGCCCTAAAATGACGGCTTCATTTGTGCTTGAGAAGTTTAAAGGGGAATCCTTCCACACATGGCAAGTAAAATCAAATCTATGTTAGTGAAGGCTATGGAGCATTGTAAATGGAAGGGGAAAATGTCCAGAGGATGAAGGGGATAAAAAGAACAGATGGTTAAGCTAGAATGAAAAGAGGATTAGCCATAATTGCAATAGGATTGGGAGATGGATTTTTTCATCATATTGCATCGTAAGATACATCAAAGGGTGCTTGTTGGGATGAGCTAGATAAAATTTTTGGGGCAAAATAAAAGAATTCCAAAATAAGCTTAAAAATATAATTCTTTGGCTTAGTGAATCAATTTCAGCACACCTTAACAAAATGAAGAGCATGACACAACAACAATTGGTTGGCATTGGGGCACTAGCAGAGGAAGAGGATGCCATAGCCATACTATTAAAAAGCATGCCACTTGAGGAGTATGAGCCCTTAGTGGTGGGGCTACTTGTTGGAAGAACCTCCCAAATTCGACCATTGTAGGGGTGGAAGCAACACTCGCAGAAGAGGAGAAGCGGACTCGGGGGAGGACAACCCAAAATATATCAAGTGAGGAGAAAGCATTCTTCTCGAGAGGTTTAGGATCAAGGACTAGAGAAGGAGCAAGGACAAAGACCTACCATCATAGTGGCGAAATTGATCACATAGAAAAGGATTGCTCGCATAAAAAGGGAGCCGAAGAAGCCAATGTAATGACGAAGAAGGGGAAGACAATGTGATGAGGCCTCCCAGGATGGAGGCAACACCGAGAATCTTTTCTAGATGATATGAGGAGCATGGCTCCTTACACCTAGTTATAACCCCACTCTCCTGATGTGTAAAATGTCAAGACCAAGCCAACATTGTAGCTCATAGAGCAACCTAGACGGACCGCGCCAACCATACGAGTATGGAGTGTAGGAGGCCAGGTCAAAGCTAGGTGTTAAGACTCTCATCACAGTGAGGGGAGGTGTTGAGAAATGCAATGTGTCAAGGTGAAACATGCATAGAAGAGCAAGGGGAGAATCATGCAATAGACTTAGGGAACATTGGCAAAGGTTGATTTGTATGATCATTCGTAAAAGGTGAAGTCAAAGGTCAAAACGGTAGCACATGGAAAGTCCAAGGAGGCACGTGGCACAAGGGTGCACATATGTATCTTGTGAGTAGGGAGCTCCATGAGAGCTATAAAAGGATGTACCTGCGTCAACTCCAATAGAATGCGGCTATGATGGTGTACTTCTTAATTATTGTCATTATCTTGGTACTGGCTTAATCTTATTCTTTGTATTATCTTAATCACGATTTGCTTAATCATGTTCTTATATAGTTTTGATCCACCTTGAGCTTAATCATGCTTGATTTCTTAACAGCATATTTGTAATGTACGACCATAAGTTCACTCAACAAGAAATTGATTACATTATTGAAGTGGGTTCCCCTATGGCTTACTAGTTTAAGTGGATATCCAAATCTAGTAATAACTATAATCTCGTAAAGGAATTTGAATGTTGCGTGTATAGCATCACCCTTTTGGGTCACATGGGCCTCTACCCGCTTGATACAACAGTATGTGAGAGATAGAAGAGACCATGATGAATCACGCTTGAGTACCGTGGGCCACTGGACTAATGGTCTAATAGATTTGCAAGAGAATGGACTCTTATGTGTGATTTTGCTATTTTCTTGATTTCTTGCATACTTTCTTCCTGTATTTTCTCGATATTGATGGGGAAGACGGGAAGTGCTCCTACAAGCTCGATTGAAGTCTCCAAGCTCACGGCTTGCTAATCACAATTCTTTTTGGCATTAATCTTATCATTAAGATATGCGATTGGGATTAATTGAAGGTAGATTAGAAAATGGAAACTTGGTTTAGTGTCAAGAAGTCAACACTTGCATTAAAAACTCTCTTATGTTGAGATTAGATACTGACCCTAAGTAGTACTCGAGTGTTAAGACCTTCTCAGCCCTAAAATGACTTCTTCATTTGTGCTTGAGAAGTTTAAAGGGAATCCTTCCACACATGGCAAGTTAAAATCAAATCCATGTTAGTGAAGGCTATGGAGCATTGTAAATGGAAGGGGAAAATGTTCGGAGGATGAAGGGGATGAAAAGAATAGATGGTTAAGCCAGAATGAAAAAAGGATTAGCCATCATTGCATTAGGATTGGGAGATGGATTTTTTCATCATATTGCATCGTAAGATACATTGAAGGGTGCTTAGGATGAGCTAGATAAAGTTTTTGGGGCAAAGTAAAAGAATTTAAAAATAAGCTTAAAAATATAATTCTTTGGCTTGGACATTAAAGATAGTGAATCACTTTCAGCACACCTTAACAAAATGGAGAGCATGATACAACAACAATTGGTTGGCATTGGGGCACTAGCAGAGGAAGAGGATGCCATAGCCATACTGTTAAAAAGCATGCCATAGCCATACTGTTAAAAAGCATGCCACTTGAAGAGTATGAGCCCTTAGAGGCTACTTGGAAGAACCTCCCAAATTCGACCATTGTAGGAGTGGAAGCAACACTCGTGCAGAAGACGAGAAGCGGACTCTGGGGAGGACAACCCAAGCTATATCAAGTGAGGAGAAAGCACTCTTCTTGAGAGGACTAGGATCAAGGACTAGAGAAGGAGCAACGACAAAGACCTACCATCATAGTGGTGAAATCGATCACATAGAAAAGGATTGCTGGCATAAAAAGGGAGCCGAAGAAGCCAATGTAATGACGAAGAAGGAAGACAATGTGATGAGGCCTCCTAGGATGGAGGCAACACCGAGCATCTTTTCTAGATGATATGAGGAGCATGGCTCCTTACACCTAGTTATAACCCCACTCTCCCGATGTGTAAAATGTCAAGACCAACAAGCCAACATTATTGTACCTCATAGAGCAACCTAGACAGACCGCGCCAACCATATGAGTATGGAGTGTAGGAGGCCAGGTCAAAGCTAGGTGTTAAGACTCTCATCACACTGAGGGGAGGTGTTGAGAAATGCAATGTGTCAGGGTGAAACATGCCTAGAGCAAGGGGAGAATCATGCATATTATAAAAGGAATAGACTTAGAGAACATTGGCAAAGGTTGATTTGTATGATCATTTGTAAAAGGTGAAGTCAAAGGTTGAAACGGTAGCACATGGAAAGTCCAAGGAGGCACGTGGCACAAGGGTGCACATATGTATCTTGTGAGTAGGGAGCTCCATGAGAGCTATAAAAGGATGTACCTACATCAACTCCAATGGAATGCGGCTATGATGGTGTACTTCTTAATTGTTGTCATTATCTTGGTACTGGCTTAATCTTATTCTTTGTATTATCTTAATCGCGATATGCTTAATCATGTTCTCATATAGTTTTGATCCACCTTGAGCTTAATCATGCTTGATTTCTTAACAGAGTATTTGTAATGTACGACCATAAGTTCACTCAACAAGGACTTGATTACGTTATTGATGAAGTGGGTTCCCCTATCGCTTACTAGTTTAAGTGGATATCCAAATCTAGTAACTATATTCTCGTAAAGGAATTCGGTTATTGCCTGTGTAGCATCACCCTTTTGGGTCACATGGGCCTCTACCCGCTTGATACAACAATATGTGAGAGGTAGAGACCATGATGAATCACGCTTGAGTACCGTGGGCCACCGGACTAATGGTCTAATAAAGTCAATTCCCCCCTTTTCAAATGGTTGAAGAGACACTACAAGGTGGGGCATTTTATTACGGCGGTTATGAATACGAGCAAATCACTGACATTCATCGTAGCCTTTTACAAATTTAATCGCCTCTCCAAAAAATATGGACCACCACAAGCCTGTAGAGAACATTTTTAGCGTGTAGTGTCTGCAGAGAAATATCCTCTAGCTACCCCGGATTGGGATTTCTCAAGGATGTCGGCATATTTAAATTCTTGAGTGCCTCGTGATTGTACAACTGTCCTACAGTCAAGTAGAACTTTCTTGGCGGTGATACCAGTCTGCAGAGAAATATCCTCCTCAAGGATGTCAACATATTTAAATTCTTGAGGACAGTGCCTCATGATTCTGTCTTAGCCCAATCGTACGGTTGCCCTTGGTATTGGATAGGTCGAAAAGCATACCTGCCCTATATGTATAAGTGCCCCATTTTGCGGTAGATGGAGTTTTATGTTGTTAATTCGGGTCTATTTTTACTTGGGTATAACCGGAGATCCCATGAAGGAAGCTGTATGCCTCCTTACCTGCTACTCGTTCTTCCAGCACATGCTCTCACCATGTTCTTTCACCATGCTTGCATTGAACTTTTAAGATTATCACAAAATCACATCTTCGATTCTCTCAGGTACTATGACTATTAGAGATAGCCATTCTGTGTGCTCTATATTATAAATGAATCCAGCTTCAATGAGTTTGTCAATCTCCGAGTCCTTGACCATTCTACTAGAATACGTTGGATTCATTTGGTAGGCTCTATGCCTTGATGGCCACACTCCTTCCACAATGGGAATGGTGTGATTTAACCACCTCTAGGGGCATGCTCTTCATATTCATATATTTCCAAGAAAAGCAACAGTGGAATTTTGTGAGTAGCTACGTCAATGAGGTCTTTTTCTTCTTGAAGATATAGGCCTATCCTTCCCAATGTATACAGGTTTGGGATCCTCATCAGGTCATCCTGCTAGGTTGACCTCTTTAACATTAGTCGGGTGCCCATTTCAATTGGTCTCAGAGCTCTGATCTCGATCGTGGGAATTTTGTTGGTAATAGATTTTGTTGAAGGAGAATGGACTCTTATGTGTGATTTTGCTATTTTCTTGATTTCTTGCATACTTTCTTCCTGTATTTTCTTGATTTCTTGCATACTTTATTCTTGTATTTTCTCGATATTGATGGGGAAGACGGTGGAATTACAAGATTCATCTTCATTTAGCCATGTTTCAGAGGTTTTTGTGTGAGATTTGGGCCAATTTTTGAATTTAGGGACCAAATTTTTGGGTCAGGACCAACTTATTAAAAACATTGGACCACCAGAATTACGGGAAATGTTGTGTCTACATTTTTGCTTCTTCCCTCTTCTTCTTTGAGACTTTGCATGGCTATGGAGGAGCATGTTTAGGGTTATTTAGCTTCACCTTCTACAACAACCATGGGGCAAGCATGGAGCAGATTGTAAGCTCCACATGGAGCACCAACAAGCAAGCAAAAATTGTCATTTTTCAGCCATGGGACGAATTTGGGTCGACTTCCTTTAAGATTTTGGTGGTGGATGAAGAGGGTGTTTCAAGCATGGCAAATGATTATACAAGGTGTAAGCTTCATAATGATACCGTCCATGCTTACTTTCATACAAGGTGGAAGCTTACTTACATGTTCCCATTCCCCTCATAAAAGTCATCTAATATAGGTAAAAATCCCCATAAAGAAGTGCTCCTACAAGCGCCATTGAAGTCTCCAAGCTCACGGCTTGCTAATCACAATTCTTTTTGGCATTAATCTTATCATCATTAAGATATGTGATTGGGATTAATTGAGGGTAGATTAGAAAATGGGAACTGGGTTTAGTGTCAAGAAGTGGTCACTTGCATTAAAAACTCTCTTGGGTTGAGATTAGATACTGACCTTAAGTAGTACTCGAGTGTTAAGACCTTCTCAGCCCTAAAATGACTGCTTCATTTGTGCTTGAGAAGTTTAAAGGGGAATCCTTCCACACATGGCAAGTTAAAATCAAATCTATGTTAGTGAGGCTATGGAGCATTGTAAATGGAAGGGGAAAATGTCCAGAGGATGAAGGGGATAAAAAGAACAGATGGTTAAGCTAGAATGAAAAGAGGATTAGCCATAATTGCAATAGGATTGGGAGATGGATTTTTTCATCATATTGCATCGTAAGATACATCAAAGGGTGCTTGTTGGGATCAGCTAGATAAATTTTTTGGGGCAAAATAAAAGAATTCAAAAATAAGCTTAAAAATATAATTCTTTGGCTTGGACATTAAAGATAGTGAATCACTTTCAACACACCTTAACAAAATGAAGAGCATGACACAACAACAATTGGTTGGCATTGGGGTACCAGCAGAGGAAGAGGATGCCATAGCCATACTGTTAAAAAGTATGACACTTGAGGAGTATGAGCCCTTAGTGGCTACTTGGAAGAACCTCCCAAATCCGACCATTGTAGGAATGGAAGCAACACTCGCAGAAGAGGAGAAGCGGACTCGGGGGAGGACAACCCAAAAAATATCAAGTGAGGAGAAAGCACTCTTCTCGAGAGGACTAGGATCAAGGACTAGAGAAGGAGCAAGGACAAAGACCTACCATCATAGTGGTGAAATTGATCACATAGAAGAGGATTGCTGGCATAAAAAGGGAGCCAAAGAAGCCAATATAATGACGAAGAAGGAAGACAATGTGATGAGGCCTCCCAGGATGGAGGCAACACCGAGAATCTTTTCTAGATGATATGAGGAGCACGGCTCCTTACACCTAGTTATAACCCCACTCTCCCGATGTGTAGAATGTCAAGACCAAGCCAACATTGTAGCTCAAAGAGCAACCTAGACGGACCACGCCAACCATATGAGTATGGAGTGTAGGAGGCCAGGTCAAAGCTAGGTGTTAAGACTCTCATCACACTTAGGGGAAGTGTTGAGAAATGCAATGTATCAGGGTGAAACATGCCTAGAGCAAGGGGAGAATCATGCATATTATAAAAGGAATAGACATAGGGAACATTGGCAAAGGTTGATTTGTATGATCATTTGTAAAAGGTGAAGTCAAAGGTCAAAACCGTAGCACATGGAAAGTCCAAGGAGGCATATGGCATAAGGGTGCACATATGTATCTTGTGAGTAGGGAGCTCCATGAGAGCTATAAAAGGATGTACCTCCGTCAACTCCAATGGAATGCGGCTATGATGGTGTACTTCTTAATTGTTGTCATTATCTTGTTTTACTGGCTTAATCTTATTCTATGTATTATCTTAATGGTGATATGCTTAATCATGTTCTCATATAGTTTTGATCCACCTTGAGCTTAATCATGCTTGATTTCTTAACAGAGTATTTGTAAGAACTTGATTACGTTATTGATGAAGTGGGTTCCCCTATGGCTTACTAGTTTAAGTGGATATCTAAATCTAGGAACTAATTTCTCATAAAGGAATTTTGTTGTTGCCTATGTAGCATCACCCTTTTGGGTCACATGGGCCTCTACCGGCTTGATACAACAGCATGTGAGAGGTAGAGATGATGATGAATCACGCTTGAGTACCGTGGGCCACCAGACTAATGGTCTAATAAAGTCAATTCCCCCCTTTTCAAATGGTTGAAGAGACACTACAAGGTGGGGCATTTTATCACGGCAGTTATGAATACCAGCAAATCACTGACATTCATCGTAGCCTTTTACAAATTTAGCCGCCTCTCCAAACAGTGTGGACCACCACAAACCTACCAAGTAGGACTTTTTTAGCATGTAGTGTCTGCTGGCAGAGAAATATCCTCTAGCTACCCCGGATTGTGGGCTTGCTCAAGGATGTCGGCATATTTAAATTCTTGAGTGCCTCGTGATTGTATAGTTGTCCTACAGTAGTCAAGTAGAACTTTCTTGGCGGTGGTACCAGTCTGCAGAGAAATATCCTCCAACAACCCCCCCCTTGGCTTGCTCAAGGATGTCGACATATTTAAATTCTTGAGGACGGTGCCTCATGATTTTGTCTTAGCCCAATCCTACGGTTGCCCTACAATCAATTGGTATTGGATAGGTCAAAAAGCATACCTACCCTATATGTATAAGTGCCCCATTTTGTGGCAGATGGAGTTTTATGTTGTTCATTCGAGTCTATTTTTACTTGGGTATAACACCGGAGATCCCATGAAGGAAGCCGTATACCTCCTTACCTGCTACTCATTCTTCTAGCACATGCTCTATAAATGGCAATGGGTAATGTTCTTTCACCATGGTTGCATTGAACTTTTAAGATTATCACAAGATTGCATCTTCCCGATTTTCTCAGGTACTATGACTATTAGGGATAGCCATTCCGTGTACTCTATATCATAAATGAATCCAGCTTCAATGAGTTTGTCAATCTCCGAGTCCTTGACCATTCTACTAGAATACTTTGGTTGGATTCATTTGGTAGGCTCTATGCCTTGATGGCCACACTCCTTCCACAATGGGAATGGTGTGATTTTACCACCTCTAGGGGCATGCTCTTCATATTCATATATTTCCAAGCAAAGCGACAGTGGAATTCTGTAAGTAGCTATGTCAGAGGTTTTTTTCTTCTTCAAGAGATAGGCCTACCCTTCCCAATGTATACAGGTTTGGGATCCTCACATCAGGTCGTCCTGCTAGGTTGACCTCTTTAACGTTAGTCGGGTGCCCATTTCAATTGGTCTCAGAGCTCTGATCTCGATCGTGGGAATTTTGCTGGTAATATATTTGCAAGAGAATGGACTCTTATGTGTGATTTTGCTATTTTCTTGATTTCTTGCATACTTTCTTCCTGTTTTTTCTCGATATTGATGGGGAAGATGGTGGAAATACAAGATTCGTCTTCATTAAGCCATGTTTCAGAGGTTTTTGTGTGAGATTTGGGCCAATTTTTGAATTTAGGGACCAAATTTCTGGGTTGGGACCAACTTATTAAAAACATTGGACCACCAGAATTGGGGGAAATGTTGTGTCTACATTTTTGCTTCTTTCCTCTTCTTCTTTGAGACTTTGCATGGCTATGGAGCATGTTTAGGGTTAGTTAGCTTCACCTTCTACAACAACCATGGGGCAAGCATGGAGCAGATTGTAAGCTTCACATGGAGCACCAACAAACAAGCAAAAATCGCCATTTTCAGTCGTGGGATAAATTTGGGTCGACTTCCTTTAAGATTTTGGTGGTGATGAAGAGGGTGTTTCAAGCATGGCAAATGATTATACAAGGTGTAAGCTTCTCAATGATACCGTCCATGCTTACTTTCATACAAGGTGTAAGCTTCCCAATGATACCTTCAATGCTTACATTTTTCCATTCCCCTCTTAAAAGTCATCTAATATAGGTAAAAATCCCCATAAAGAAGTGCTCCTACAAGCTCGATTGAAGTCTCCAAGCTCACGCGACTTGCCAATCATAATTCTTTTAGGCATTAATCTTATCATTAAGATATGCAATTGGGATTAATTGAAGTTAGATTAGAAAATGGGAACTGGGTTTAGTGTCAAGAAGTCGTCACTTGCATTAAAAACTCTCTTGTGTTGAGATTAGATGTTGACCTTAAGTAGTACTCGCGTGTTAAGACCTTCTCAAATGACTACTTCATTTGTGCTTGAGAAGTTTAAAGGGGGGGAATCCTTCCACACATGGCAAGTTAAAATCAAATCTATGTTAGTGAAGGCTATGGAGCATTGCAAAAGGAAGGGAAAAATGTCCGGAGCATGAAGGGGATGAAAAGAACAGATGGTTAAGCCATAATGAAAAAAGGATTAGCCATCATTGCATTAGGATTGGGAGATGGATTTTTTCATCATATTGCATGGTAAGATACATCGAAGGAGGGTGCTTGGGATGAGCTAGATAAATTTTTTGGGGCAAAATAAAAGAATTCAAAAATAGGCTTAAAAATATAATTCTTTGGCTTGGACATTAAAGATAGTGAATCACTTTCAGCACACCTTAACAAAATGAAGAGCATGACACAACAACAATTGGTTGGCATTGGGGCAGGTAGAGGAAGAGGATGCCATAGCCATACTGTTAAAAAGCATGACACTTGAGGATTATGAGCCCTTAGTGGATACTTGGAAGAACCTCCCAAATCCGACCATTGTAGGAGTGGAAGCAACACTCGCAGAAGAGGAGAAGCGGACTCGGGGAAGACAACCCAAGCTATATCAAGTGAGGAGAAAGCACTCTTCTCGAGAGGACTAAAATCAAGGACTAGAGAAGGAGCAAGGACAAAGGCCTACCATCATAGTGGCAAAATTGATCACATAGAAAAGGATTGTTGGCATAAAAAGGGAGCCCAAGAAGCCAATGTAATGACGAAGAAGGAAGACAATGTGATGAGGCCTCTCAGGATGATGGAGGCAACACCGAGCATCTTTTCTAGATGATATGAGAAGCATGGCTCCTTCCTCCTAGTTATAACCCCACTCTCCTAATGTGTAAAATGTCAAGACCAAGCCAACATTGTAGCTCATAGAGAAACCTAGATGGACCGCGCCAACCATATGAGTATGGAATGGTCAAATCTAGGTGTTAAGATTCTCATCACACTGAGGGGAGGTGTTGATAAATGCAATGTGTCAGGGTGAAACATGCGTAGAAGGGCAAGGGGAGAATCATGCATATTATAAAAGGGGAGAATCATGCATATTATAAAAGGAATAGACCTAGGGAACATTGGCAAAGATTGATTTGTATGATCATTCGTAAAAGGTGAAGTCAAAGGTCAAAACTGTAGCACATGGAAAGTCCAAGGAGGCACGTGGCACAAGGGTGCACATATGTATCTTGTGAGTGGCCATGAGAGCTATAAAAGGATGTACGTGCGTCAACTCCAATGGAATGCGGCTATGATGGTGTACTTCTTAATTGTTGTCATTATCTTGGTACTGGCTTAATCTTATTCTATGTATTATCTTAATGGTGATATGCTTAATCATGTTCTCATATAGTTTTGATCCACCTTGAGCTTAATCATGCTTGATTTCTTAATAGAGTATTTGTAAGAACTTGATTACATTATTGATGAAGTGGGTTCCCCTATGGCTTACTAGTTTAAGTGGATATCCAAATCTAGTAACTATATTCTCGTAAAGGAATTTGGTTGTTGCCTGTGTAGCATCACCCTTTTGGGTCAGATGGGCCTTTACCCGCTTGATACAACAGTATGTGAGAGGTAAAGACCATGATGAATCATGCTTGAGTGTACCGTGGACCATCGGACTGATGGTCTAATAAAGTCAATTCCCCTATTTTCAAATGGTTGAAGAGACACTACAAGGTGGGGCATTTTATCATGGTGGTTTTGAATACCAGCAAATCACTGACATTCATCGCAGCCTTTTACAAATGCAGCCGCCTCTCCAAACAGTGTGGACCACCACAAGCCTACCAAGTAGAACTTTTTTAGCGTGTAGTGTCTGTAGAGAAATATCCTCTAGCTACCCCGAATTGTGCTTGCTCAAGGATGTCGGCATATTTAAATTCTTGAGTGCCTCGTGATTGTACAGTTGTCCTATAGTAGTCAAGTAGAACTTTTTTGGTGGTGGTACCAGTCTTCTGTAGAGAAATATCCTCCAACACTCCCCCTCAAAGCTTGCTCAAGGATGTCGACATATTTAAATTCTTGGGGACAATGCCTCATGATTCTGTCTTAGCCTAATCGTACGGTTGCCCTACAATCAGTTGGTATTGGATAGGTCAAAAAGCATACCTGCCCTATATGTATAAGTGCCCCATTTTGTGACGGTAGATGGAGTTTTATTTTGTTCATTCGGATCTATTTTTACTTGGGTATAATCGGAGATCCCATGAAGGAAGCTGTATGCCTCCTTACCTGCTACTCGTTCTTCCAACACATGCTCTATAAATGGCAATAGGTAATGTTCTTTCACCATGGTTGCGTTGAACTTTTAAGATTATCACACAAAATCGCATCTTCCCGATTTTCTCAGGTATACTCTGACTATTAGGGATAGCCATTCCATGTGCTCTATATCATAAATGAAGAGCTGTGATCTTGATCGTGGGAATTTTAGTAATAAAAGATTTGCAAGGACTCTTATGTGTGATTTTCATATTCATTTAGCCATGTTTTAGAGGTTTTTGTGTGAGATTTGGGCCAATTTTTGAATTTAGGGACCCAATTTCTGGGTAGGGACCAACTTATTAAAAACATTGGACCACCAGAATTGGGGAAAATGTTGTTTCTACATTTTTGCGTCTTCCCTCTTCTTCTTTGAGACTTTGCATGGCTATGGAGCATGTTTAGGGTTAGTTAACTTCACCTTCTATAACAACCATGGAGCAGATTATAAGCTTCACATGGAGCACCAACAAGCAAGCGTAAATCGCCATTTTTCAGCCATGGGATGAATTTGGGTCGACTTCCTTTAAGATTTCAGCGGTGATGAAGAGGGTGTTTCAAGCATGGCAAATGATTATACAAGGTGTAAGCTTCTCAATGATACCGTCCATGCTTACTTTCATACAAGGTGTAAGCTTCCCAATGATACCTTCAATGCTTACATTTTCCCATTCCTTTCATAAAAGTCATCTAATATAGGTAAAAATCCCCATAAAGAAGTGCTCCTACAAGCTTGATTGAAGTCTCCAAGCTCACGCGGCTTGCTAATCACAATTCTTTTCGATCTTATCATTAAGATATGCGATTGGGATTAATTGAAGGTAGATTAGAAAATGGGAACTAGGTTTTGTGTCAAGAAGTTGTCACTTGCATTAAAAACTCTCTTGTGTTGACATTAGATACTGACCTTAAGTAGTACTCGAGTGTTAAGACCTTCTCAGCCCTAAAATGACTTCTTCATTTGTGCTTAAGAAGTTTAAAGGGGAATCCTTCCACACATGGCAAGTTAAAATCAGATCTATGTTACTGAAGGCTATGGAGCATTGTAAATGGAAGGGGAAAATGTTCGGAGGATGAAGGGGATGAAAAGAGTAGATGGTTAAGCTAGAATGAAAAAAGGATTAGCCATCATTGCATTGGGATTATTGGGAGATGAATTTTTTCATCATATTGTATCGTAAGATACATCAAAGGGTGCTTGGGATGAGCTAGATAGTTTTTTTGGCGCAAAATAAAAGAATTCAAAAAAAAAGCTTAAAAATATAATTCTTTGGCTTGGACATTAAAGATAGTGAATCACTTTCAGCAAACCTTAACAAAATGAAGAGCCTGACACAACAACAATTGGTTGGCATTGGGGCACCAGTAGAGGAAGAGGATGCCATAGTCATACTGTTAAAAAGCATGACACTTGAGGAGTATGAGCCCTTAGTGGCTACTTGGAAGAACCTCCCAAATCTGACCATTGTAGGAGTGGAAGCAACACTCGCAGAAGAGGAGAAGCGAACTCGGGGGAGGACAGCCCAAGCTATATCAAGTGAGGAGACTCAAGAGGACTAGGATCAAGGACTAGAGAAGGAGCAAGGACAAAGAGCTACCATCATAGTGGCAAAATCGATCACATAGAAAAGGATTGCTGGCATAAAAAGGGAGCCGAAAAAGCCAATGTAATGACAAAGAAGGAAGACAATGTGATGAGGCCTCCCAGGATGGAGGCAACACCGAGCATCTTTCCTAGATGATATGAGAAGCATGGCTCCTTCAACCTAGTTATAACCCCACTCTCCCAATGTGTAAAATGTCAAGACCAAGCCAACATTATAGCTCATAGAGCAACCTAGACGGACTGCGCCAACCATATCAGTATGGAGTGTAGGAGGCCAGGTCAAAGCTAGGTGTTAAGACTCTCATCACATTAAGGTAAAGGAATTTGGTTGTTGCCTGTGTAGCACCATCACCGCCAGGTCTCAAAGCTAGGTGTTAAGACTCTCATCACACTGAGGGGAGGTGTTGAGAAATGCAATGTGTCAAGGTGAAACATGCCTAGAGCAAGGGGAGAATCATGTATATTATAAAAGGAATAGACTTAGGGAACATTGACAAAGGTTGATTTGTATGATCATTTGTAAAAGGTGAAGTCAAAGGTCAAAATGATAGCACATGGAAAGTCCAAGGAGGCACGTGGCACAAGGGTGCACATATGTATGAGAGCTATAAAAGGATGTACCTGCGTCAACTCCAATGGAATGCGGCTATGATGGTGTACTTCTTAATTGTTGTCATTATCTTGGTATTGGCTTAATCTTCTTCTGTGTATTATCTTAATTGCAATATGCTTAATCATGTTCTCATATAGTTTTGATCCACCTTGAGCTTAATCATGCTTGATTTCATAACAGAGTATTTGTAATGTACGACCATAAGTTCACTCAACAAGAACTTGATTACGTTATTGATGAAGTGGGTTCCCCTAGGGCTTACTAGTTTAAGTGGATATCCAAATCTAGTAACTATATTCTCATAAAGGAATTTGGTTGTTGCCTATGTAGCATCACCCTTTTGGGTCACATGATGGGCCTCTACCCGCTTGATACAACAGTATGTGAGAGGTAGAGACCATGATGAATCACGCTTGAGTATCGTGGGCCACCGGACTAATGGTCTAATAAAGTCAATTCTCCCCTTTTCAAATGGTTGAAGAGACACTACAAGGTGGGGAATTTTATCACGGCAGTTATGAATACCAGCAAATCATTGACATTCATCATAGCCTTTTACAAATTCAGCCGCCTCTCCAAACAATGTGGACCACCACAAGCCTACCAAGTAGAACTTTTTTAGCGTGTAGTTTCTGTGGAGAAATATCCTCTTGCTACCCCGAATTGTGGGCTTGCTCAAGGATGTTGGCATATTTTAATTCTTGAGTGCCTCGTGATTGTACAGTTATCCTAGTAGAACTTTCTTGGCGGTGGTACCAGTCTGCAGAGAAATATCCTCCAGCAACCCCCCCAAAGTGGGCTTGGCTTGCTCAAGGATGTCGACATATTTAAATTCTTGAGGACAGTGCCTCATGATTCTGTCTTAGCCCAATGGTACGGTTGCCCTACAATTAATTGGTATTGGATAGGTCGAAAAGCATACCTACCCTATATGTATAAGTGCCCCATTTTGTGGCAGATGGAGTTTTATGTTGTTAATTCGGATCTATTTTTACTTGGGTATAGCCGGAGATCCCATGAAGGAAGCTGTATGCCTCCTTACCTGCTATACTAGTTCTTCCAGCACCACATGCTCTATAAATGGCAATAGGTAATGTTCTTTCACCAAGGTTGCATTGAACTTATCCAATGCATATTGGCGTTGTACTAACCATGTACCTGCATGGTCTTTGATCACTTTAATTCCAAGAAAGTATCTCAACTCACCAAGGTCTTTCATGTCAAATTGCCCACTCAATGCTTTCTTGGTGACATGCATCACATCTGCACCATGATCACCTGTGATAATCAAATCATCCACATAGATGACGAGTAAAACAATCCCATGATCTGTCTTCTTCACATAAAGTGAAGAATCTGCTGTAGAAATCTGAAAACCAAGAGAGATAAGATATCTGCTCATCTTATCACTCCAAGCACGAGGTGCTTGCTTCAAACCATATAATGCCTTTTAAAATCTGCATACATGAGTGGGATATCTTGGGTGTACATACCCTTCTGGTTGTGCCATATACACTTCCTCTTGTAGATCACCATTTAGAAATGCATTTTTGACATCCATTTGATGCATTTCCCAACCATTAGCTGCACCCATAGCAATGACTGCTCTTACTGTTCCCATCTTTGCCACTGGACTAAATGTTTCATCATAGTCCAAACCTTGGGTTTGTGCATAACCCTTAGCTTGCTTTATGTCGCTCAATGGAACCATCAGACTTGCACTTCACTTTGTAAACCCATTTACAACCAATAAAATTTTTGTCCTTTGGTAATGTAACCAAATCCCATGTGTCATTACGAACCAATGCGTCCATCTCAACATCCATTGCTTTCTCCCATACATGCTTTCCAATAGCTTCTGTATAGCATGTAGGTTCCACATGCTTCACCATAGATGTCATATATGCATAATGCATAGAAAAATCTCGATATGTCAATCTGTCAAATGGATATCTGACCCTTTGGGATCTCCACAATGCATGCGGATCACTCTGAACTCCTGTCACTCTAGCATGTGGTGGCACATATCTATCCTGCCGCCTTGCACCAGGTGTGCGTAAAACAGGTATTCCAAGTTCCTCATCCAAACTCTCTGAACTGGATGACTCATAACCTATAATTCCAATTCCTTCAACTTTCTTCTTTCCTTTATTCACAGCACTACTCCTAGTGCTCACACTCTCATGCCTCAAACGTCCTGACCATGGACGTACAGTACTACTCTCAGCCTCTGTTGTGCTGCTGACCCAGACATAGAAGTAGAACTAGAACTTGCTTGTGGCAAGTTCACAGGCACATCTGCTTCAAGTGACTCAATGACACCCTCATCCTTTGCTTTGTACCAACTAGCAAGCTTATCAAACACCACATCTTGTGAGATGACCACTTGTCTAGTTTGTGGATTGTAACATTTGTATGCCTTTTGATCCTGTGCATATCCAACAAATACACATTTCTCTACCTTAGGATCCAACTTCCTTCTTCTTTCATCAGGCACATGTACATAAACTATGCATCCAAATACTTTGAGGTGTTCAATGTCTGGCCTATAACCTGTAAGTCGCATCTCTGGCGTACTTCCATGAATGGCTGCTGTAGCTGTTTTACTCAGTATATAAACTGCAGTAGCACAAGCTTCTACCCAATAATAATCTGGCATGCTCTTTTCATTGAGCATTGTCCTGGCACTTCACATATGACTCTATTCTTTCTCTCAGCCACACCATTCTGCTGAGGTGTATATCTGCAAGTCAATTGTCTTCTTATTCCATGCTTCCTCAAGAAATGCTCAAAAGCTTTTGAGGTGTATTCATCACCTCCATCTGTCCTCAAACATTTAATCCAACAGCCATATTGCTTTTCTGCAAAAGCTTTGAAATCCATAAACTTTTCCAACACTTCACTCTTCTCTCTGAGAAAGTATATCCATGTCATCCTGCTGAAATCATCTATGAATGTCACATAATATAAACTGCCTTTGATAGATGGGTTTTGTGCAGGATCCCATACATCGCTATGTACTATCTCAAGTGGCCTGCTACTCATGTTTCCTTCTCTAGGAAACCGCAACCTTGCCTGCTTTCCAAACTGATAGGCTTCACAAACATGCATATGCCCATCATACTTGAATCTAGGCAGTCCACTAACAATGCCTCTTGTCTGCATGTTCTTTAACATTTGTATATTGACATGTCCAATCCTCTTATGCCACATATCAATGTCCTATACCACATTCCTGCTTTTAGAGAACATGGCTGATTTTAACTCAGGAATTCCAGCATCCAGCTTAAACAATCTGCCTTCTTTCTTTCCTTTAGCAATGACTCTACATCCATGTTTGAAATCCTCAACGAAGCAACCATGCTCGTTGAAACGAACCTGTAATCCCTGTTCCACCATTTGACCAACTAAGGCCAAGCTTTTTGTGATAGAAGGCACATACAATACATCTAACATGGATTTTGTTTGACCATTGTGCATAACCAATGGTACACTACCAAGTGTGTAATGGCATGCTGAGTATCATCTCCTGTTTCCACATAGCCTTTCACATCCATAGGCTTCATATGCTCAAACCATTCACCATGACACGTCATATGGTTTGATGCTCCAGAATCCATATACCAAGTATCATCATTTTCAGCATTTGTCATCATAGATCCAACAACATGTTTCATGGCAAACAAGTGATTTGCGGTGCCATCATTACTGCTTGATGCATAATTTCCACCACCATGTTGTGCATAATTTACACGATGTTGTGCTCTACCCCCTCTCAAATCATTCTGTTTGCGGAAACAATCTCTTGCCATGTGACCAAATTTCCCACAGTAATGGCATTCCACATCTTGCATAGATGTTTGTTGGCCTTGCCAACGTCCTCTACCACGAGGATTACCTCTGCCTCTCTGAGGTGCATATCCACGACCACCTCTAGCACCATATGAAGGCTGAAAATTCTGTTGTGATGACCTGTCGTCCTACCATCCACGACCATTACCACCACAGCCACGTGATGTGAATCTCCCCCTGCCTCTAAAGCCTCTTTGTGAGTAGAAAGCCTGATTTCTACCATTATCATCATGGCTAGTAGATGCATCCAGAAAAGAATCACTGAGTTTGATTTCCTCAACAAGCAAGAGTGAAACCAACTCATCAAAGTTTGGTAAACCTGTACTCCGAACCGAGATGGGTGTATCAAAAGATTTATATTCCTTGCCAAGACCACGCAAGGTAATGTCTACGAAATCATCATCAGGCATGGGGGCATTAATTGTTGCCAATGCATCTGCAAACTTCTTTATTTCTTGCACATAATCATGATGCTCCTTCTATTCCACTTCACATTATGTATCTGTTGTCGCAACAACTGAGACTTGCGAGCACTCGTGTCTGTATCAAACATCTTGACCAAGGTATCCCATGCATCTTTGGGATTCTCAGCATCCTGTATGTGTATGAGCATAGCATCCGAAATACATATAGATAGATAATGCAACACCTTGAATGCTCTTTCTTCTGACCATTGTTTATGAGCTATAACCTGCTGCTGTGTAGGTTGTCGAGGTAGCTTTGGCTCTGGCGGCTCAATACCTGTAATGAGATTCCAAAAACCTTTTCCTTTCAAGAAACTTTTGATCCTGTACTTCCATGCCTGGAAGTTCTTCCTATCCAGCTTTTCACCAACAATCTAAACTGGATTATCCGACATATTGCTCAATGCAAAAACACCTTGCGTACCCTTCCAAATCTGTAAACGAGCCTTCCTCAGCTCAATCACACTCCAATGAGTGTTCCAGATACTCCAAAACAACCAACAATCTTCAAATTTGATGTAGAAAATCAACCTGTATGCATCCAAAATGAACTGTCTCACGCAGTCCGAGAGAGATACCCTGATTTGATGCACCTTCCAAGGCTCCAAATCACAATGTAGTGGTGCAATCAAGTATGGGTCAGCTCATTCCCAGCTCAATTAGGCATAATTTATCAAACCAACCATATAGCCTTCTTCTCAAGTGTGTGTATTAGCCAATTACTAAACCAAATTTGAAATATATCAAGCACCGAAGTTGAATTTGAACCTCCACTTTGCAAAATAGTTGAAAAATGCTCTGTTTCTGCTGTCCAGCCAGCGCTGCCTGCTCGTGAGGGCTGTGGGAGTGATTAAAATGTTAATTGATGATAGGTTCAAGTGCCCAACACACCTGGGTGTGTGTGCAACCAGTCAATGCTTTGATTTTTGCCAAAAACATGCTCCAAATGCATCAAATTTTGAGTTGCTTTTCTTTGTTTTGTGAGAGCTCAAAAACCAAAAAATTTCATACATTCATAGGCATCCAAATTTCTCCAAAATCACAGTAGGGCTTGCATAGGAGTTGCCAATACATTCCTCCTTGTCAAATACATGTTTGTTTTGCCAGATTTGCATGTATTTCCACCATACATCAGTGCTTCCAAGCTTTAATGGAAAGCTTTCAAAAACCAAAAATTTCCTTTGCTTTGAGTTTGTAAGATTCCTCCCCCAACCCCTTTTTGATGTCTAGTATCTTCCCCTGTAATCAATCCCTCTTCAGAAATATAAAGACCTTGTTTCTAACTGTTTTAACCTAGAGAGAGAAAATATTCTAGAGAGAGAATATTCAGATTTTGAATATTTTTGGATAGAAAAATATCTCACCTTATTAAAATGAATTCCCCTGAAACAGAAACTCAGAAAGAATTTTCCAATGTGCAATTGGAATTAATTGGAAATAGGTATAAAGAACCTTAGTCTAAGGGTCTAGATTTTCAGAAATTTTTGGATTATGGTCCAATTAAGGTTCCTATGGGCCAATAGCATCAATCCATGTGTAGGGAGGAGATAAATCCTATTTGTAAAAGAAGATACCCAAAAATGAGTAAATGCTCACATAAGATGAAGAGTTGAAAATGTACAAGGTTTATTAGTAAAAAACTATGAGTAATATAAAAAAAAGAGATAAATTGGGTATCCAAAAATGAGTAAATGCTCACATAAGATGAAGAGTTGAAAATGTACAAGGTTTATTAGTAAAAAACTATGAGCAATATTAAAAATATGAGATATTTTGGGTATCCAAAAATGAGTAAATGCTCACACAAGATGAAGAGTTGAAAATGTACAAGGTTTATTAGTAAAAAACTATGAGCAATATTAAAAATATGAGATATTTTGGGTATCAAAAAATGAGTAAATGCTCACACAAGATGAAGAGTTGAAAATGTACAAGGTTTATTAGTAAAAAACTATGAGCAATATTAAAAATATGAGATATTTTGGGTATAATGATTCCATTTTGACACATATGTAAGGAAGGGGAGTTCTTTAAAGGAGGTGCATATTTCACATAAGATGAAGAGTTGAAAATGTACAAGGTTTATTAGTAAAAAACTATGAGCAATATTAAAAATATGAGATATTTTGGGTATAATGATTCCATTTTGACACATATGTAAGGAAGGGGAGTTCTTTAAAGGAGGTGCATATTTCACATGCTTGAATGAGTTTTAAACTCATAAAAATTGACATATTTCATCTCTCCTCTCTCCTCATTCAAGTCTAGTTCCAAAAAGTTAGCTTAAATTCTCCTAAAAATGGTCAAAAAGTGACCAAACTGACTTGGAAAATTCTAGAATCAGTTTGTTTGGTTAGGAGCTCAATTTTTCCTATAAATAGAAGCATCCCCCTTGTTGAAAAATATAGTGTCTTATGCATTGTTACTCTACTCCACCTAAGCCAAGAACTGTGAATTCTTTAATAATTCACTAGTTTTTGACACTTCCCTCTTTCTTTAATTCCCATTGGTGGCTCCATCAACATACTAAACCAATTGATTGGTTGGGAGCCTCTACCATGAACAAAGAATCAAGTAAATTATAAGGTAAGTATAGTGAATTTTGATCTTTTCAATAATTTCTCAATGACTCTCTCTTCTCAACCTCTCTCAAGCTTGAGAAGCTTAATTGGTATGGTTTTTGAATGCTATTGAAGTAAATTGATTAATGATAGTAAAGAATTTCATAAATTTTCATTTGTGTTTAATTCTAATGGTTTTTTCTCTCTCTCACTTAAGGAATGGTCATACTCATGACCCACTCTCAATCCAAATGAAACTTTTCATAAAGCTTTTTCTTAATCCAAGATTAATCTATGCTTAAGAATAAATTAATAGTTTTTTTTAATCTATGCTTTTAGTTTATGTATTCTATGTCTATTTTTTATTCAATCCATTAAGGGTTAATGATCCAATTAGGGATCATTCTAATCATTTCCCTAAAGATAAGCCTTATCTTTTTAAATAATTGAGATTTATCAGTTATAGTAGCGGAGCTATGGCAAAATTTTATAAAAATTTACACATAAAATAATTTCATTCAAAGCATGAAAAGAGGATTTCCTACCATATTCTAGGAATTATCATCCTAGATTAATTGAAAGAAATTCATTAGAATCATGAGAAAATTGAATTATTATATTATGCATAAAGGTTCAATTTTTATATCAAAAGTATTACTTTTATCATTTTTATTTTCATGCATAGAAGTATGCATAATGGATAAAATTTTATATCAAAAGTGTTACTTTTAGCATAATTAAATTTCATGCATAGAGGTATGCATAAAAGATAAATATTTTAATATAAAAGTGTTACTTTTAACATAATTGAATTTCATGCATAGAGGTATGCATAAAAGATAAATATTTTATTATAAAAGTGTTACTTTTAACATAATTGAATTTCATACATAGAGGTATGCATAAAAGATGAATATTTTATTATTTTATTATAAAACTATAAAGAAAAAAATAATTATTTTATTATAAAAAGTTATTTTCATCATATTGAATTTCGTGCATAGAAATGAAAAAAATTAAATAAATTATTATTTTATTATAAAAATACTACCAAAAAATGATTATTTTATTATAAAAATGTTACTTTTATCACAATTGAAATTCTTGCATAGAGGTATGCATTAAAAAAAATGAGTTAGGATGTGATAAGAGGTGTATGAGATGTGATAAGAGGTGTATGAGATGTGATAAGATGAGATAAGATGCATATGAGATGAGTTAGGATGTGATAAGAGGAGTTAGGATGTGATAAGAGGTGTATAAGATGTGATAAGAGGTGTATGAGATGTGATAAGATGAGATAAGATATCTGCATATGAGATGAGTTAGGATGTGATAAGAGGAGTTAGGATGTGATAAGAGGTGTATGAGATGTGATAAGATGAGATAAGATGCATATGAGATGAGTTAGGATGTGATAAGATGAGTTAAGATGTGATAAGATGAGTTAAGATGTGATAGGAAGTGTATGAGATGTGATAAGATGAGACAAGATGTATATGAGATGAGTTAACATGTGATAAGATGAGTTAAGATGTGATACAATGTGTATGGAATGAGATAAGAAGTGTATGTGATGAGATAAGATGAATATGGGTTATGATAGGGTGAGAATGGATGTGATGAAAAAGAATAGATGTGAAGGCGTATGGGGTTATATGAATGTGGAAATGGATCTAGATGTGGATGTATGGATGTGAATGTGGATGTGGATGTGGATGTATGGATGTGAATGTGGATGTGTATGTATGGATGTATGCATGTAGATGTAGATGTATGCATGTAGATGTGTATGTATGGATGTATGTATGTGGATGTGGATGTATGAGTAAGAATGTAAAAATGGATGTATGCATGGATGGGTATGAAGAATAATGAAGGTGAATGTGTATGGGAAATAATGTGTCGTTGATATGAATGAATGGATGAGAATGAGTACATATGAAGGAAATGTGGAATAAGTAATGTGGATTGAGAAGGGATAATGTGGAAAGATGGAGTTCGATATAAAAACTGTATTTTGTGACTGTTTGTAAATGACTATTTTATGTCAAGAATGCTGGGAAAGCATTTTCACCGTCTTGTGATCAAGGTCGTGGAGACCTAACTGATAAAGTTGCAACTACTGACGGAGAGTCAATGGAGGACGTCTCGCGCAAGCAGCAAGGTCGGCCGAGGTCTTGACCAGCCTCGGTGCGATTAAAATGGTGAGCTTCCGGTACGGTGGATGAGGGGCCAAGGAAGCGGCCTATGAGTGAAGCGCTAGGTCACCTGCGCGAAGGATCCTAGAGGGTGCTGACCATACGGTGCTCGGGCTCTAGGTTGCCCAAGATACCCACGCGTGCGTCGAGGAAGATATTGGAAAAAGGAGTAAGAGTTGTTTTCTGAAATCGGGCATGGATCTAGTTGATTGACCTTGTTGGTCTTCAATGGATGAGTCCATGGCTCTTTATATGGATCTGTTGGTTGATCTTGCTGATCTTCAACGAGAGTCCATCTTGATAAGTGATTATATTGCCGAGTATTATGGGCTAGGAACTAGGAAACGGCCCCTGAGTGGACAGGTGTGGTGAGCGTCCTAGTTGCCAATGATGCCATAGATACTTTGATGAAGGAATGATGGGAAAATTAAGAATCAACTGGATAAATTGGAAGATGGTGATCAGTGATACTATGGTTTTATTAAAGGATTATTTTAAACTGGTTGAATCTGTGAAAAGGATTTTTTTAAACTGGTGTTATTAAAGGATTGTTTTAAACTGGTTGAATCTGTGAAAAGGCAATTTCATATTGGGTGTGTGAGTGGTGTGACTAGTTTTATTTTTGCATGAACATCCGGCTAGGGGGCCTTGGAACTCTTTTCCTTGCTACCCGGGACAAAACCTAACCAAATTCTTATTTGGATCCCATCACTACAGTGGTTGGGCGGTTGGCTAACCCATGGGACTGGATGGGGTTAGGCTGGACTGATGGATCCGTAAATCGAGACTCAAATTCTGTTACTACGATAGATAAAGCAAGTCCCGGATAGTAATTGTTCTATGGATAGGAATCAACGGCTGTGCCTCTTGATGGGGAAAAAAGCGTTGATCCCAATGATCCAAGTGCAAGTTTCTTCCTTGATCTGACCAAATATCTTTATAGATGCAGTCGGATCTGTTTGATCAGTAAGGGTTTGACTACGTTAGAGTAAAAGTTTTCCTGGAGGAATCACCCGTGCTTTCCGGTAAAGGATGTTTTTTAGGGTTCGGTTTTGGAACAACCGACGGATTAGTCTCTTATCCGGATATCCGTGGGTGAGGCCCCGAATGTGGGACCCCTGTCCTGCGCGAGAAGTGCTACTTCCACTGCCAGTATCCTGAATCCGTTGCTCGGTGGGAACAGGGATCTTAGAGTTGGTATCAGAGCAAATTGGCTAATAAAGATCAACTGAGAAACCAAAAATGTCAAAAATTTATCAAGAAGCACAAAAAGGTTGTAATTGTGTGATATAATTCATACAATTTGATATTCAAACTGAAATTCATAATTTGGTAATTGGGTCTTCAGATGGAAGTACCGCAATTATATAGAATCCCTGACTTACTTGAGGCCTAGACATGATGGTATTTACCTTATAATTCCAAGGGCCGTGACTACCCGTATATATCGAGAGTATACTGCAGCTCTTTACTGGCAGTATATACGAGTAAATCTAAGACTTGAAATTATAAGCGTTAATGCTATCCAGATGATGAATTCGAATGTGGTTGATATGATTTTTAATTCTGTTTGGGAACTGATGAAATTGATTTGGATTCTGATTGAAAAATGACGATTTCTGAAATTTAGATAAAATGTAATAAGCTAAGCGAAACCACAATGAGGATGAATGGGACGAGTCCCTGTGATGATATTCATAACTGGAATGATGATAATGATTTCAGCAAATCACTATGAGATTAGTGGATTGTGCTATCGAATTACTATGGTTAACACTTGACTCGGTAGATCAAGTTAAGGGATAACAAATTGAGAACTTGCTTAACTGAAATTTTCGTGGAGGAATGTTCAGAAGGGAATTTTTCGGTTTAAGGGACCATTATCGTGTTAAAGATATGAATGATATGATTTGAATGAATTATGAGTTCTATTTAAGGGATAATTATCCCCGTATTCGGTTGGGTTGACCAGAATATAAGGAACCCCAGAATAAATTGGATCTTAAGAAAAAGAGTTGTCCTCTACTTTGCGAGATGAGGACATCTCGCACTTTTCAAGTGGGTTAGAATGTAAGATTCTTCCCCCAGTCTTTGGGGTATACAGGAGTAAGAACCTCCCTTTCTGATCTTATAATTATTCTCTCTCTAAATTAAAAGAAAGATTTTGTTTAAAAAAGGAAGAACCTTTCACCAGATTCACAAGTAAAAATCGGTGTTTTGGATACCAAGGTTTTGGTTTTCATTCGAGTACGACCCAAAAGAAGTTCTTTATCTCTTGGGGAGTATAAGAAGTTATCCCCCAGATATTGTGGGCCTTATATCTGAATTCAATGAAAGTAGGTGACTTAGCCTACGAACTTCTTTTATCCCCTCATCTCAAAGTTCTTAATGTATTTCATAGGAATATGTGCCAAACCCAAATCATGGAAAGACGGTAAAACTTCAGTGGCAAGTTACCGTTGGCTTCTAAGTTAGCTAGCTCCTTCCTTTATATAAGTCGTAACTTTTACTTATCGCTCACAGTAATCTTACTTCCATCGATCTCCCTTCTTCTTAATCTCCTTCATGGCTTGGCAATAGGAATTAGTTTTATCCATGATGATTTCTCACCTTCAAGACGCAAGAGAGTCTGTGAAGAAAGACTTTATAGAACAGTATGAGCACTCACTTTTTCCTCACCTAGGAACTTCTCTAGCTCAGACCAAATGGCGGACCTATCAAAACATAACTAGGGTAACACCCTGGGGTCAGCAGCACTTTCGTAACAATGTCCGCTTGGCCATGGTTATTGAAGCCTTGGGTTTGGGTCCCCGATAGTACTGCGTCATGAGATCAAGGCATCTTGGGTTTTCTGAGCGGGTCTTCTTATTGGCGTGTTTTCTTCCTCATCAGAAGATATGCCTTTACCCTATTTTTGGCTTGCCTCTCAGAGGTCCTTTTGTTAGATCACCTCATACCACTGAGATAGGTGCGGCAATAACCAACAGAATCATTCCCATAGATGAGTTACCCTATACTTGTGCAGCTTGTGAGTGCTGCTTTTGTGACCATATGATGGACGGGCTTATGGAAGTGTACAGAGTTCTTCTATCTGTACTGTATAAGTTCCGAGAATGAATAAAGTTTAAATCTTGTTCTTATTTTGAATCTTGCTCTCTTTAAGACTTTTCTTGGTGGTTAATCTTGATTAAAATTTTTCTCTAAGTCTCATATTCGTGCATCTTGCGAAATTATCCCAGTTTGCGAGATGAGGACATCTCGCATTTTTTAAGTGGGGTAGAATGTAAGATTCCTCCCCCAACCCCTTTTTGATGTCTAGTATCTTCCCCTGTAATCAATCCCTCTTCAGAAATATAAAGACCTTGTTTCTAACTATTTTAACCTAGAGAGAGAAAATATTCTAGAGAGAGAATATTTAGATTTTGAATATTTTTGGATAGAAAAATATCTCACCTTATTAAAATGAACTCCCCTGAAACAGAAATTCAGAAAGAATTTTTCAATGTGCGATTGGAATTAATTGGAAATAGGTATAAAGGACCTTAGTCTAAGGGTCCTAGATTTTTAGAAACTTTTGGATTATGGTCCAATTAAGGTTCCTATGGGCCAATAGCATCAATCCATGTGTAGGGAGGAGATAAATCCTATTTGTAAAAGAAGATACCCAAAAATGAGTAAATGCTCACATAAGATGAAGAGTTGAAAATGTACAAGGTTTATTAGTAAAAAACTATGAGTAATATCAAAAAAATGAGATAAATTGGGTATCCAAAAATGAGTAAATGCTCACATAAGATGAAGAGTTGAAAATGTACAAGGTTTATTAGTAAAAAACTATGAGCAATATTAAAAATATGAGATATTTTGGGTATCCAAAAATGAGTAAATGCTCACACAAGATGAAGAGTTGAAAATGTACAAGGTTTATTAGTAAAAAACTATGAGCAATATTAAAAATATGAGATATTTTGGGTATCAAAAAATGAGTAAATGCTCACATAAGATGAAGAGTTGAAAATTTACAAGGTTTATTAGTAAAAAACTATGAACAATATTAAAAATATGAGATATTTTGGGTATAGTGATTCCATTTTGACACATATGTAAGGAAGGGGAGTTCTTTAAAGGAGGTGCATATTTCACATAAGATGAAGAGTTGAAAATGTACAAGGTTTATTAGTAAAAAACTATGAGCAATATTAAAAATATGAGATATTTTGGGTATAATGATTCCATTTTGACACATATGTAAGGAAGGGGAGTTCTTTAAAGGAGGTGCATATTTCACATGCTTGAATGAGTTTTAAACTCATAAAAATTGACATATTTCATCTCTCCTCTCTCCTCATTCAAGTCTAGTTCCAAAAAGTTAGCTTAAATTCCCCTAAAAATGGTCAAAAAGTGACCAAACTGACTTGGAAAATTCTAGAATCAGTTTGTTTGGTTAGGAGCTCAATTTTTCCTATAAATAGAAGCCTCCCCCTTGTTGAAAAATATAGTGTCTTATGCATTGTTACTCTACTCCACCTAAGCCAAGAACTGTGAATTCTTTAATAATTCACTAGTTTTTGACACTTCCCTCTTTCTTTAATTCCCATTGGTGGCTCCATCAACATACTACCATGAACAAAGAATCAAGCAAATTATAAGCTAAGTATAGTGAATTTTGATCTTTTCTATAATTTCTCAATGACTCTCTCTTCTCAACCTCTCTCAAGCTTGAGAAGCTTAATTGGTATGATTTTTGAATGCTATTGAAGTAAATTGATTAATGATAGTAAAGAATTTCATAAATTTCCATTTATGTTTAATTCTAATGGTTTTTTCTCTCTCTCACTTAAGGAATGGTCATACTCATGACCCACTCTCAATCCAAATGAAACTTTTCATAAAGCTTTTCCTTAATCCAAGATTAATCTATGCTTAAGAATAAATTAATAGTTTTTTTAATCTATGCTTTTAGTTTATGTATTCTATGTCTATTTTTTATTCAATCCATTAAGGGTTAATGATCCAATTAGGGATCATTCTAATCATTTCCTTAAAGATAAGCCTTATCTTTTTAAATAATTGAGATTTATCAGTTATAGTAGCGGAGCTATGGTAAAATTTTATAAAAATTTACACATAAAATAATTTCATTCAAAGCATGAAAAGAGGATTTCCTACCATATTCTAGGAATTATCATCCTAGATTAATTGAAAGAAATTCTTTAGAATCATGAGGAAATTGAATTTTTATATTATGCATAAAGGTTAAATTTTTATATCAAAAGTACTACTTTTATCATTTTTATTTTCATGCATAGAAGTATGCATAATGGATAAAATTTTATATCAAAAGTGTTACTTTTAGCATAATTAAATTTCATGCATAGAGGTACGCATAAAAGATAAATATTTTATTATAAAAGTGTTACTTTTAACATAATTGAATTTCATGCATAGAGGTATGCATAAAAGATAAATATTTTATTATAAAAGTGTTACTTTTAACATAATTGAATTTCATACATAGAGGTATGCATAAAAGATGAATATTTTATTATTTTATTATAAAACTATAAAGAAAAAAATAATTATTTTATTATAAAAAGTTATTTTCATCATATTGAATTTCATGCATAGAAATGAAAAAAATTAAATAAATTATTATTTTATTATAAAAATACTACCAAAAAAATGATTATTTTATTATAAAAGTGTTACTTTTATCACAATTGAAATTCTTGCATAGAGGTATGCATTAAAAAAATGAGTTAGGATGTGATAAGAGGTGTATGAGATGTGATAAGAGGTGTATGAGATGTGATAAGATGAGATAAGATGCATATGAGATGAGTTAGGATGTGATAAGAGGAGTTAGGATGTGATAAGAGGTGTATAAGATGTGATAAGCGGTGTATGAGATGTGATAAGATGTGATAAGAGGTGTATGAGATGTGATAAGATGTGATAAGAGGTGTATGAGATGTGATAAGATGTGATAAGAGGTGTATGAGATGTGATAAGATGAGATAAGATGCATATGAGATGAGTTAGGATGTGATAAGAGGAGTTAGGATGTGATAAGAGGTGTATGAGATGTGATAAGATGAGATAAGATGCATATGAGATGAGTTAGGATGTGATAAGATGAGTTAAGATGTGATAAGATGAGTTAAGATGTGATAGGAAGTGTATGAGATGTGATAAGATGAGACAAGATGTATATGAGATGAGTTAACATGTGATAAGATGAGTTAAGATGTGATAAAATGTGTATGGAATGAGATAAGAAGTGTATGTGATGAGATAAGATGAATATGGGTTGTGATAGGGTGAGAATGGATGTGATGAAAAAGAATAGATGTGAAGGCGTATGGGGTTATATGAATGTGGAAATGGATCTAGATGTGGATGTATGGATGTGGATGTGGATGTGGATGTGGATGTATGGATGTGAATGTGGATGTGTATGTATGGATGTATGCATGTAGATGTAGATGTATACATGTAGATGTGTATGTATGGATGTATGTATGTGGATGTGGATGTATGAGTAAGAATGTAAAAATGGATGTATGCATGGATGGGTATGAAGAGTAATGAAGGTGAATGTGTATGGAAAATAATGTGTCGTTGATATGAATGAATGTATGAGAATGAGTACATATGAAGGGAATGTGGAATAAGTAATGTGGATTGAGAAGGGATAATGTGGAAAGATGGAGTTCGATATAAAAACTGTATTTTGTGACTGTTTGTAAATGACTGTTTTATGTCAAGAATGCTGGGAAAGCATTTTGACCGTCTTGTGATCAAGGTCGTGGAGACCTAACTGATAAAGTTGCAACTGCTGAGACGGAGAGTCAATGGAGGACGTCTCGCGCAGCAAGGTCGGCCGAGGTCTTGACCAGCCTCGGTGCGATTAAAATGGTGAGCTTTCGCGGTACGGTGGATGAGGGGCCAAGGAAGCGGCCTATGAGTGAAGCGCTAGGTCACCTGCGAAGGATCCTAGAGGGTGCTGACCATACGGTGCTCGGGCTCTGGGTCGCCTAGGATACCCACGCGTGCGTCGAGGAGGATATTGGAACAAGGAGTAAGAGTTGTTTTCTGAAATCGGGCATGGATCTGGTTGATTGACCTTGCTGGTCTTCAATGGATGAGTCCATGGCTCTTTATATGGATCTGTTGGTTGATCTTGCTGATCTTCAACGAGAGTCCATCTTGATAAGTGATTATATTGCCGAGTATTATGGGCTAGGAACTAGGAAACGGCCCCTGAGTGGACAGGTGGTGAGCGTCCTAGTTGCCAATGATGCCATAGATACTCTGATGAAGGAATGATGGGAAAATTAAGAATCAACCGGATAAATTGGAAGATGGTGATCAGTGATACTATGGTTTTATTAAAGGATTGTTTTAAACTGGTTGAATCTATGAAAAGGCAATTTCATATTGGGTGTGTGAGTGGTGTGACTAGTTTTATTTTTGCATGAACATCCGGCTAGGGGGCCTTGGAACTCTTTTCCTTGGTACCCGGGACAAAATCTAACCAAATTCTTAATTGGATCCCATCACTACAGTGGTTGGGCGGTTGGCTAACGCATGGGACTGGATAGGCTGGACTAATGGATCCGTAAATCGAGACTCAAATTCTGTTACTACGATAGATAAAGCAAGTCCCGGATAGTAATTGTTCTATGGATAGGAATCAACGGCTGTGCCTCTTGATGGGAAAAAAAGCGTTGATCATCCCAATGATCCAAGTGCAAGTTTCTTCCTTGATCTGACCAAATATCTTTATAGATGCAGTCAGATCTGTTTGATCAGTAAGGGTTTGACTACGTTAGAGTAAAATTTTTCCTGGTGGAATCACCCGTGCTTTTCGGTAAAGGATGTTTTTCCGGGTTCGGTTTTGGAACAACCGACGGATTAGTCTCTTATCCGGATATCCGTGGGTGAGGCCCTGAATGTGGGACCCCTATCCCGCGCGAGAAGTGCTACTTCCACTGCCAGTATCTTGAATTCGTTGCTCGGTGGGAATAGGGATCTTACAGAGTTGCTCTAATTTGCTTTGTTTTTGCCTGAATCACCTGCAATCCACTCAAGGATGTTTAGAATACCTTACCCGATAGGCTAAGCACTCAAATCTGATAGTATTCGGTGTGCTCCAAGCTTCACAGCTTTAATGGCAAGCTTCACAGCTTCTTCTCCCTCTTCTCTCACTCACTCATAAACCCTAATAGACAGCACAAGGCTGATACCATGTTGAAAAAGCGGTAGAGGGAGAGGAGACACACACACAGGAGCAAACCCTAATGTATATTGCAAACCCTAACCATAGAGGGAAGCCATCTCCCTTTACACACAATGCATAAAGCCATAATCCATAATACACACAACACACTATGAGTTGTGTCCACACACCTCTAACCCTAGCTAATGTCCACACACTATGACGAGCTGGACGCGGTCATTTATGTCTCACACGTGTTCCTACCTGTTAAAAAATATGGCAAACACCTTCACTAAAATGATGTGTAGGGCACATACCTTGTAACTAGCACTATGCACTAAAGTCATAGATTATGGGCAAATGGATACAAAGGTTATTATGCAATCTTACCATGATGTAAAAGAGTCATTTAGGAGCTCAACATCAGCCAAAGGGGTCGTGATCCCTTGATTAGGTAGCATTGGTGTGATTAGCAAGATTCTAGGGTTGGTGGTCACTTTTAGGTGCTTGAATCTAGGAGGGAAGGTGGAGATGATTTAGATGATGATTAACACCTAATCTTGAGCTTAATCCTCATGTACTTCAGCCTATATAAAGAGGCTCTCATCTATTGAAATCAACACATTTTTATTGCCCCTCACTTATGTTGTCATTATGCTCATCATTATGCTAATTACTTCTTGATTAGTAGCTTAACTTCATCTTCTTCATTTCTATTCAACTATGCAATGGAGCTAGTGTTTGTGGGCTCTAAAATCATCTAGACATATTGCTATTCAATGCCCTTGAAGATTTTTAGCTTATTCTTTGTGCAACTCCTTCAAATATTGACTCCAAGTGAGCTCATTTCTCTGCATAGTGAGCAGAATATTCAACTCCACTAATCAATGATTAATCTATCATAATCCTTATCATTTGGTGCAATAAGTGGTTCATACATGTCATTAGGGACTTGCTACATCCCCTTATTACTTCACACTTAATTTGCCCCTTGATTAGGTGTCTCCCTTGCTTCCCACAAATCAATATATTTTCTGGTTTTATCTTTTGGAAAGCATATGCTAAATAACTTGATTTAGCACTATTCTTTGGTCTTAATCTCTCTTGTAAAAGGGTAGACACTGCCTCAATCATCAGAGGTAAGACCCCCTTCATTCCATATCATAATGGCTACCAAGGATTCTCCATCATTGCGCTTTAAAGGTCATGGTTTTCACACATGGCAAACCCGCATCAAGTTAATGCTCATGAAGAAGGGGCTCTTCAACATAGTAAATGGGAATGAGAAGAAGCCAAGGACTCTTGCTGATGTTCCTTGTTGGGAAGTAAGAGATGACAAAGCTCGTGCCATCATCACATTGGAGCTTGATGACACTTACATTCATCATGTGGATGGATGCGAAACTTCCAAGGAAGTTTGGGACCAACTCACAACTCTATTTGGGGCTCGATCTAAAAGTTCAAAGTTTGGTTTGCTCATTGAATTTTTTAAGCTAGAAATGAAGTCTGGCACATCCCTAGCCTCACATTTGAACTACATGAAAGGCCTATTAACACAACTTGCAGGAATAGGTCTTAAGATGGATGAAGATGTCTCCATTGGTGTATTACTTAAATCTTTACCTGAAGAATATGACCATGTGGTCACAACCTTGACCAATATGCCAATATCAAAGCTTGTGGACATTGAAGCATCTCTTCTTGAGGAGGAGAGAAAACTAAAGACCAAGCAAATGGAGTCTCCATCGTCATCAACCTTGTCTACTGAAAATGCTTATTATGCAGGATCTAGTAGGTATGGCAAGAACAAAGGCAACTACAACAAGGGCTACAACAACAACAATCTCATTTGTGACTTTTGTCACAAACCTGGCCATGTAGAGAAGAATTGTTTTGCCAAGAAGAAGATGCAACGAGTCTACATCATGGAAGAAGTGCAGCAGGAAGAAGACCAAGAAGAAGAAAAAGATGAAGACAAGGGCCACCATCATGAGGCCCTATCTATGATTAGATCAAATCATTTATTCTAAAGTGCTAAAAGCAAGGGCATGCCCTATACACATGGGTGTCCTCTTCACTCATACATGTAGCCACGTCTTGTCACACTCTTCTAAAGTCGTCCCATACCTCTTTTGTACGCATGACTAAAGCCTCTGAGTTCACATTGGCATAACCTATGTATGGCATTGCTAGTCAGACCACGCTCATGCATGCTATCACTGAGCATTGGGTGGTTAATTAGGCTCATGAGAGTCAGCATGACCAACTGCATCATTGAGTGGATTCAGTGTTTGAGGAGGGGTGTTAAAAAATATGGCAAACACCTTCACTAAAATGATGTGTAGGGCACATACCTTGTAACTAGCACTATGCACTAAAGTCATAGATTATGGGCAAATGGATACAAAGGTTATTATGCAATCTTACCATGATGTAAAAGAGTCATTTAGGAGCTCAACATCAGCCAAAGGGGTTGTGATCCCTTGATTAGGTAGCATTGGTGTGATTAGCAATATTCTAGGGTTGGTGGTCACTTTTAGGTGCTTGAATCTAGGAGGGAAGGTGGAGATGATTTAGATGATGATTAACACCTAATCTTGAGCTTAATCCTCATGTACTTCAGCCTATATAAAGAGGCTCTCATCTATTGAAATCAACACATTTTTATTGCCCCTCACTTATGTTGTCATTATGCTCATCATTATGCTAATTACTTCTTGATTAGTAGCTTAACTTCATCTTCTTCATTTCTATTCAACTATGCAATGGAGCTAGTTTTTTAACACTACCTAACATGCCAGCACATAACATAGCTGGCTCACACTGACATCGAGCTTGAATCTCAACATGAATGTGAACGCGGATGTGAATGTATGATATAGATGTATGGATGTGAATGTGGATGTGGATGTGGATGTAGGGATGTAGATGCGGATGTGGATGTATGAATGAAGATGTGAAAATGGATGTGAATGTGGATGTGGATGTATGAATGTGGAATGTGGATGTGGATGTATGAATGTGGAATGTGGATATGGATATATGGGTGTGAATGTGAATGTGGATGTATGGATGTAGATGTGAATGCGGATGTACGAATGTGGATGTGTAGGTGGAATAATGAATACAAAAATGAATGTGAATGGATATGAAGTCGATATGAGCGACTGGATGAGATGAGATGTCATGTGAATCAGAATGTGAATGAATAATATAAGATCTGAACGAATGAGACGTAATGTAAATTAAGAAAGATAGGAATGGATGTTATGTGAAGTGAATGAATCTGATGTGATGGGATTGAAAATGATGTATCTAGTCAAGAATGGATACACATATGATTTGGATTTGGATTAAGTAATATGGATTGATGTGGAATAGTCTGGAAAGATGTGAGTTCATTATAGAAACTGTATTTGTGAACTGTTTGTAAATGACTGTTTTATGCCAAGAATGCTGGAGAAGCATTTTGACCATCTTGAGAATGTGGTCGTGGAGTTAATAAAGTTGCAACTGCTGAGACTGAGAGTCAATGGAGGACGTCTCGTGTAGCAAGGTCGTCCGAGGTCTTGACTAGCCTCGGTTCGATTTAAATGGTGAGCTTCCGGTACGGTGGATAAGGGACCAAGGAAGCGGCCTATGAGTGAAGTGCTAGGTGACCTGCGAAGGATCCTAGAGGGTGCTGACCATACGGTGCTCGGGCTCTGAGTCGCGGAAGATACCCACATGTGCGTCGTGGAAGATATTAAAACAAGAAGTAAGAGTTATTTTCTGAAACCGGGCATGGATCTAGTTGATTGACCTTGCTGGTCCACGGATGAGTCCATGGCTCTTTTATATCGATCTGTTGGTTGATCTTGCTGATCTTCCACGGAGATTCCATTTTGTTATGTGAATATATTGCCGGTTACTATGAGCTAGGAACTATCGAAAAGGCCCCTGTGAGTGAACAGGTGGTGAGCGTTCTGGTTGCCAATGATGCCATAAGTACACCGATGAATGAATGATTGGAAATATGGATTCAACCAGAGAATTTGAGAATTGTGATCAGTGACAAAATGGTTTTATTAAAGGATTGTTTTAAAGTTAGCTGATGCTGAGAAAAAGGCAATTTCATATTGGGTGTGTAAGTGGTGTGACTAGTTTTATGTTTGCATGAACTTCCGGCTAGGGGGCCTGGGAACTCTTTTCCCTGGTACCCGGGACAAAACCTAACCAAAATCCTAATTGGATCCCATCACTATAGTGGTTGGGCGGTTGGCTAACCAATGGGACTGGATGGGGTTAGTAGGCTGGACTGATGAATCTGTAAATCGAGACTCAATTTCTGCTTAGTTCGATAGATAAAGTAAATCCTAGACAAAAATTGTTCTATGGTGGAAAAGAATCAACGGCTGTGCCTTTCAATGAGGAAAAAAGTGTTGGTCTCTATGATCCAAGTGCAATCTGTCCCTTGATCTGACTATGGAACTTACGAGTTCGGTCAGATCAATTCATTTCAGTTAGTTAAGGCTTCTGACTACGTTAGGAAAAAATTATCCTGGTGGAATCGCCCGTGCTTTCCGGGCAAAGGAAGTTTTTTCGGGTTTGGTTTTGGAAAAACCGATGGATTAGTCTCTTGTCCGGATATCCGTGGGCGAGGCCCCGAGTGTGGGACCCTGCCCTGTGCAAGAAGTGCTACTTCCACTGCTAGCACCCAGAATCCATTGCGCAATGGGGACGGGGATCTTACAGTTGGTATCAGAGCTATTTGGCTAATGAGGATCAGTCGAGAAGCCAAATATGTCAAAAATTTATCAAGAGGCACTAAAAGGTTGTAATTGTGTGATAAAATTCATACAATTTGATATTCAAACTTGAATTTATATGTGAGGTCCCCCTGTTCCCACCGAGCAACGGATTCGGGTACTAGCAGCGGAAGTAGCACTTCTCGCACGGGACAGGGGTCCCACATTCGGGGCCTCGCCCACGGATATCCGGAAAAGAGACTAATCCGTCGGTTTGTCCAAAACCGAAACCGAAAAAACTTCCTTTACCCGGAAAGCATGGGCGATTCCACCAGGATAACTCTTTACTCTAACGTAGTCAAGATCGTTACGGATCAACTGATCTGACTGCACTTTAACGGTACTTGGTCAAATCAAGGAAGAACTTGCACTTGAATCATTGGGATCAACGCTTTTTTCCCCATCAAGAGGCACAGCCGTTGATTCCTATCCATAGAACAATTTCTATCCGGGATTTACTTCATCTATCGTAATAATAGAAATTAAATCTCGATTTACGGATCCATCAGTCCAGCCTAACCCCATCCGATCCCATGGGTTAGCCAACCGCCCAACCATTGTAGTGATGGGATCCAATTTGGAATTTGGTTAGGTTTTGTCCCGGGTACCAAGGAAAAGAGTTCCAAGGCCCCCTAGCCGGAAGTTCATGCAAACATAAAATTAGGCACACCACTTACACACCCAATATGAAATTGCCTTTTTTCTTAGCATCAGCCAACTTTAAAACAATCCTTTAATGAAACCATAGTACCACTGATCACAGTCTTCCAAATTATCCGATTGATTCTCAAATTTTCCATCATTCCTTCATCAGAGTATCTATGGCATCATTGGCAACTAGAACGCTCACCACCTGACCACTCAGAGGCCGTTTCCATAGTTCCTAGCCCATAATACTCGGCAATATAATCATTTATCAAGATGGACTCTCGTTGAAGATCAGCAAGATCAACCAACAGATCCATATAAAAGAGCCATGGACTCATCCGTTGAGGACCAGCAAGGTCAGTCAACCAGATCCATGCCCGGTTTCACAAAACAACTCTTACTCCTTGTTCCAATATCTTCCTCGACGCACGCGTGGGTATCCTAGGCGACCCAGAGCCCGAGCACCGTATGGTCAGCACCCTCTAGGATCCTTCGCAGGTGACCTAGCGCTTCACTCATAGGCCGCTTCCTTGGTCCCTCATCCACCGTACCGGAAGCTCACCATTTTAATCGAACCGAGGCTGGTCAAGACCTCGGTCGACCTTGCTACGCGAGACGTCCTCCATTGACTCTCCGTCAGCAGTTGCAACTTTATCAGTTAGGTCTCCACGACCTTAATCACAAGACGGTCAAAATGCTTCCCCAGCATTCTTGACATAAAACAGCCATTTACAAACAGCATTTACAAACAGTTTACAAATACAGTTTCTATATTAACTCTCATTTTTCCACATTGTTCCTCATTAATCCACATTACTTATTCCACATTCCATGTATATGTGTACTCATCCAATCACCTCCTTTTTCCATCTCTTCACTTCAGATTCCTTCACATCACATATCATATATTCACATCCATATCCACATCCATACATCCACATCCACATCCACATTCACATCCATACATCCACATCTACATGCTTATCTCCATTTTCACATCCTCATTTATACATCCACATCCCATATCCACATTCATACATACACATCCATATCCACATCCACATTCACATCCATGCATCCACATCTACATGCTTACCTCCATTTTCACATCCTCATTTATACATCCACATCCCATATCCACATTCATACATACACATCCATACATCCACATCCACATCCACATACATACATACATCCACATCCACATTCCACATTCACATCTATACATTCACATCTATACATCCACATCCACATACATACATACATCCACATCCACATTCCACATTCACATCTATACATCCACATTCCACATTCACATCTATACATCCACATCTACATTCACATTCACATACATCCACATCTACATTCCCATACATCCACATCTATACATCCACATTCCACATTCACATCTATACATCCACATCTACATTCACATTCACATACATCCACATCCCCATTCCCATTCACATCTATACATCCACATCTACATCCACATACATACATACATCTACATCCACATTCCACATTCACATCTATACATCCACATCTACATCCACATTCATATACATCCACATCCACATTCCCATTCACATCTATACATCCACATCCATTCACATCTATACATCCACATCTACATCCACATTCACATCTATGCATATATATCTTCATGCATATATCCATTTTCACGTTCATACATCCACATCTACATGCTTACCTCCATTTTTACATCCTCATTTATACATCCACATCCCATATCCACATTCATACATACACATCCATACATCCACATCTGCATCCACATACATACATACATCCACATCCACATTCACATTCACATACATCCACATCCACATTCCCATACATCCACATCTATACATCCACATCTATACATCCACATCCATTCACATCTATACATCCACATCTACATCCACATTCACATCTATGCATATATATCTTCATGCATATATCCATTTTCACGTTCATACATCCACACTCCCATCTCCACATCCACACATCCACATACATACATCCATTTCCACATTCCTATTTATATAACCCCATATACCTTCACATCTAATCTTTTACATCACATCCATTCTCACCCTATCACAACCCATATACATCTTATCCTATCACATACACTTCTTACCTCATCCCCCCATACACATCTTAATTCATCTTATCACCTCCTAACTTATTTCATAAGCATCTTATCACCTCTTATCACATCTCTTATCACCTCCTAACTTATTTCATAAGCATCTTATCACACCTCTTATCACATCCTATCACATCTCTTATCTATTTATAGAATACAAGAGAATTCTTACATTTGATATAAGATTTCTTTACACATTTATTTATGAATAAATTCTATTTAAGGAGATTAATACTTTCAAAGTAAAAATCAATCTTTTATGCATCTTCCTATGCATAAATTCATTTTTAATGAAAATGACACTTTTGAATTAAATTTTGATCTTTTATGCATTTTTCTATACATAAATTCAATTTAGATGAGAATGACACTTTTGAATTAAAAAATCAATCTTTTATGCATCTTCTTATGCATAAATTCAATTTGGTAGGAATTACACTTTTAGAATAAAAAAATTTCTCTTATGCATCTAAGTTAAGCATAAAATCCATTTATGAGAAAAATCACACTTTTAGTATAAAAAGAATATCTTTTATGCATACCTATATGCATGAAATTCAATTATGATAAAAGTCACACTTTTATAATAAAATAATCAACTTTTATGCATACCTCTATGCATGAAATCCAATATGATAAAAGTAACACTTTTGATATAAAAATTTTTCCATTATGCATACTTCTATGCATGAAATAAAAATGGTAAAAATAACACTTTTGATATAAAAATTTATCCATTATGCATACTTCTATGCATGAAATAAAAATGGTAAAAATAACACTTTTGATATAAAAATTTATCCATTATGCCTAATATTAAAATTCAATTTCTCCATGATTGTAATGAAATTCTTTCAATTAATCTAGGATGATAATTCCTAGAATATGATAGGAAGTCCTCTTTTTATGCTTTGAATGAGATTATTTTATGCATAATTTTTATAAAAATTTTGCCATAGCTCCGCTGCTATGACTGATAAATCTCAATTTTTCTAAGGAATAATGCTTATCATTAAGAAAATAATTAAAATGATCTCTAATTGGATTATTAATCCATAATGGATTGAATCATCAATATTCATAAACTAAAAGCATAGAAAAAAGCCATTAATTTGGCCTCAAGCATAGCTTAATCTTGGGTTAAGGAAAAGCTTTATGAAAAGCTTGATTTGGATTGAGAACGGGTCATGAGTATGACCATTTCTTACAACTTGCTTGATTCTTTGTTCACGGTAGAGGCCCCCAACCAATCAATTGGTTAAGTATGTTGATGGAGCCACTAATGGGGATTGAAGAAAGAGGGAAGCTCCAAAAACTAGTGAATTATTAAATGAATTCACAGTTCCTGGCTTAGGTGGAGTAGAGTAACGATGCATAAACACTATATATTTTTCAACAAGGGGGAGGCTTCTATTTATAGGAAAAATTGAGCTCCTAACCAAACAAGCTGATTCTAGAATTTTCTAAATCAGTTTGGTCAATATTTGACCATTTTTAGATCAGTTAAGCTAACTTTTTGGAACTAGACTTGAATGAGGAGAGAGGAGAGATGAAATATCTCAATTTTTATGAGTTTAAAACTCATTCAAGCATGTGAAATATGCACCTCCTTTAAAGAACTCCCCTTCCTTACATATGTGTCATAATGGAATCATTTTAATATTGCTCATAGTTTTTTTTTACTAATAAACCTTGTACATTTTCAACTCTTCATCTTATGTGAAATATGCACCTCCTTTAAAGAATTCCCCTTCCTTACATATGTCATATTTTTAATATTGCTCATAGTTTTTTACTAATAATCCTTGTACATTTTCAACTCTTCATCTTATGTGAAATATGCACCTCCTTTAAAGAATTCCCCTTCCTTACATATGTCATATTTTTAATATTGCTCATAGTTTTTTACTAATAATCCTTGTACATTTTCAACTCTTCATCTTATGTGAAATATGCACCTCCTTTAAAGAATTCCCCTTCCTTACATATGTCATATTTTTAATATTGCTCATAGTTTTTTACTAATAAACCTTGTACATTTTCAACTCTTCACCTCATGTGAGCATTTACTCATTTTTGGGTATTTTCTTTTTACAAGTTGGATTTATCTCCTCCCTACACATGGATTGATGCTATTGGTCCATAGGAACCTTAATTGGACCATAGTCTAAAGATTTCTGAAAATCTAGACCCTTAGGCTAAGGTTCTTTATAGCTATTTTCAATTAATTCCAATTGCACATTGGAAAATTCTTTTTGAATTTCTGTTTCAGGGGAACTCATCTGAATTAGAAGAGATATTTTTCTATCCAAAAATATTCAAAATCTGAATATTCTCTCTCTAGAATATTTTTCTCTCTCTAGGCTAAAACAGATAGAAACAAGGTCTTTATATTTCTGAAGAGGGATTGATTATAGAAGAAGATACTAGACATCAAAAAGGGTTTTGGGGGAGGAATCTTACATTCTACCCCACTTAAAAAACGCGAGATGTCCTCATCTCGCAACTTGTGATAATTTCGCAAGATTCACGAATATGAGACTTAGAGAAAAATTTTAATCAAGATTAACCACCAAGATAAGTCTTAAAGAGAGCAAGATTCAAAATACGAACAAGATTTAAACTTTATTCATTCTCGGAACTTATACAGTAAAGATAGAGGAACTCTTTACACTTCCATAAGCCCGTCCATCATATGGTCACAAAAGCAGTCCTCACAAGCTGCACAAGTATAAGGTAACTCATCTATGGGAATGATTCTGTGGGTTATTGCTGCGCCTATCTCAGTGGTATGAGGTGTTCTAACAAAAGGACCTCTGAGAGGCAAGCCAAAAACGGGGTAAAGGCATATCTTCTCATGAGGAAGAAAACACGCCAGTAAGAAGACCCGCTCAGAAAACCCAGGATGTCTTGATCTCATGACGCAGTAGTATCGGGGACCCAAACCCAAAGCTTCAATAACCATGGCCAAGCGGACATTGTTACGGAAGTGCTGCTGACCCCAAGGTGTTACCCTAGTTATGTCTTGATAGGTCCGCCATTTGGTCTGCGCTACAGAAGTTCCCAAGTGAGGGAAAAGTGAGCGCTCATACTGTTCTATAAAATCCTTCTTCACAGACTCACTTGCGTCTTGAAGGTGAGGAATCATTATGGATAAAACTAATTCTTGTTGCCAAGCCATGAAGGAGATTAGGAAGAAAGGAGATCGATGGGAGTAAGATTACTGTGAGCGACAAGTAAAAGTTACGACTTATATAAAGGAAGGAGCTAGCGTAACTTAGAAGCCAACGGTAGCTTGCCACTGAAGTTTTACCGTCTTTCCATGATTTGGGTTTGGCACAATTTTCTATAGAAGGCATTAAGAACTTTGAGATGAGGAGATAAAAGAAGCTCGTAAGCTAAGTCACTTACTTTCTTTGAAGTCAGATAAGGCTCACAATATCTGGGGGATAACTTCTTAAACTCCCCAATAGATAAAGAACTTCTTTTGTGCTGTACTCGAATGAAGACCAAAACCTTGGTATCCAAAACACCGATTTTCACTTCTGAACTCATTGTTCTGAATCCTTAAAACAGCGTGACTCCTGAGAAGTATTCTAGGGAAAGGGTCTTCCTTTTTTTAAACAGAATCTTTCTTTTATTTTTGAGAGGGAATAATTTTAAGATCTATGCCTCGAAGGCTGGGGAGGAATCTTACATTCTACCCCACTTAAAAAAGTGCGAGATGTCCTCATCTCGCCAAGTAGAGGACAACTCTTTTTCTTAAGATCCAATTTTATTCTGGGGTTCCTTATATTCTGGTCAACCCAACAGAATACTGGGATAAATATCCCTTAGAACTCATCATTAAATAACAATTCATTCAGATCATATCATTCATATCTTTAACATGATAAAGGTCCATTAGACCGAAAAATTTCCTTCTGAGCATTCCTCCACGGGAATTTCAGTCAAGTAAGTTCTCAATTTGTCATCCCTTAACTTGATCTAACGGTCAAGTGTTAATAGTAGCAATTTGACAGCACAATCCACTAATCTCATAGTGATTTGCTGAATCATTTTCATCATTTATCATTACAGGGACTCGTCCCAATCATCCACCTTGTGGTTTCGCTCAGCTTATTACATTTCAATCCATTTTCAGGGATCATCATTTTTCAATCAGAATCCAAATCAATTCATCGGTTTTCAAACAGAACTAAAAATCATATCAACCACATTCGAAATCATCATCTGGATAGCATTAACGCTTATAATTTCAAGTCTTAGATTTACTCGTATATACTGTCAGTAAAGAGCTGCAGTTATACTCTCGGTATATACGGTAGTCACGGCCCTTGGAATTATAAGGTAAATACCATCATGTCTAGGCCTCAAGCAAGTCAGGGATTCTATATAATTGCGGTACTTCCATCTGAAGACCCAATTACCAATTTACAAATTTCAGTTTGAATATCAAATTGTATGAATTATATCACACAATTACAACCTTTTTTTGTGCTTCTTGATAAATTTTTGACATATTTGGTTTCTCAGTTGATCTTTATTAGCCAAATGCTCTGATACCAACTGTGAGGTCCCCCTGTTCCCACCGAGCAACGGATTCGGGTACTAGCAGCGGAAGTAGCACTTCTCGCGCGGGACAGGGGTCCCACATTCGGGGCCTCGCCCACGGATATCCGGAAAAGAGACTAATCCGTCGGTTTGTCCAAAACCGAAACCGAAAAAACTTCCTTTACCCGGAAAGCATGGGCGATTCCACCAGGATAACTCTTTACTCTAACGTAGTCAAGATCGTTACGGATCAACTGATCTGACTGCACTTTAACGGTACTTGGTCAAATCAAGGAAGAACTTGCACTTGAATCATTGGGATCAACGCTTTTTTCCCCATCAAGAGGCACAGCCGTTGATTCCTATCCATAGAACAATTTCTATCCGGGATTTACTTCATCTATCGTAATAATAGAAATTAAATCTCGATTTACGGATCCATCAGTCCAGCCTAACCCCATCCGATCCCATGGGTTAGCCAACCGCCCAACCATTGTAGTGATGGGATCCAATTTGGAATTTGGTTAGGTTTTGTCCCGGGTACCAAGGAAAAGAGTTCCAAGGCCCCCTAGCCGGAAGTTCATGCAAACATAAAATTAGGCACACCACTTACACACCCAATATGAAATTGCCTTTTTTCTTAGCATCAGCCAACTTTAAAACAATCCTTTAATGAAACCATAGTACCACTGATCACAGTCTTCCAAATTATCCGATTGATTCTCAAATTTTCCATCATTCCTTCATCAGAGTATCTATGGCATCATTGGCAACTAGAACGCTCACCACCTGACCACTCAGAGGCCGTTTCCATAGTTCCTAGCCCATAATACTCGGCAATATAATCATTTATCAAGATGGACTCTCGTTGAAGATCAGCAAGATCAACCAACAGATCCATATAAAAGAGCCATGGACTCATCCGTTGAGGACCAGCAAGGTCAGTCAACCAGATCCATGCCCGGTTTCACAAAACAACTCTTACTCCTTGTTCCAATATCTTCCTCGACGCACGCGTGGGTATCCTAGGCGACCCAGAGCCCGAGCACCGTATGGTCAGCACCCTCTAGGATCCTTCGCAGGTGACCTAGCGCTTCACTCATAGGCCGCTTCCTTGGTCCCTCATCCACCGTACCGGAAGCTCACCATTTTAATCGAACCGAGGCTGGTCAAGACCTCGGTCGACCTTGCTACGCGAGACGTCCTCCATTGACTCTCCGTCAGCAGTTGCAACTTTATCAGTTAGGTCTCCACGACCTTAATCACAAGACGGTCAAAATGCTTCCCCAGCATTCTTGACATAAAACAGCCATTTACAAACAGCATTTACAAACAGTTTACAAATACAGTTTCTATATTAACTCTCATTTTTCCACATTGTTCCTCATTAATCCACATTACTTATTCCACATTCCATGTATATGTGTACTCATCCAATCACCTCCTTTTTCCATCTCTTCACTTCAGATTCCTTCACATCACATATCATATATTCACATCCATATCCACATCCATACATCCACATCCACATCCACATTCACATCCATACATCCACATCTACATGCTTATCTCCATTTTCACATCCTCATTTATACATCCATATCCCATATCCACATTCATACATACACATCCATATCCACATCCACATTCACATCCATGCATCCACATCTACATGCTTACCTCCATTTTCACATCCTCATTTATACATCCACATCCCATATCCACATTCATACATACACATCCATACATCCACATCCACATCCACATACATACATACATCCACATCCACATTCCACATTCACATCTATACATTCACATCTATACATCCACATCCACATACATACATACATCCACATCCACATTCCACATTCACATCTATACATCCACATTCCACATTCACATCTATACATCCACATCTACATTCACATTCACATACATCCACATCTACATTCCCATACATCCACATCTATACATCCACATTCCACATTCACATCTATACATCCACATCTACATTCACATTCACATACATCCACATCCCCATTCCCATTCACATCTATACATCCACATCTACATCCACATACATACATACATCTACATCCACATTCCACATTCACATCTATACATCCACATCTACATCCACATTCATATACATCCACATCCACATTCCCATTCACATCTATACATCCACATCCATTCACATCTATACATCCACATCTACATCCACATTCACATCTATGCATATATATCTTCATGCATATATCCATTTTCACGTTCATACATCCACATCTACATGCTTACCTCCATTTTCACATCCTCATTTATACATCCACATCCCATATCCACATTCATACATACACATCCATACATCCACATCTGCATCCACATACATACATACATCCACATCCACATCCACATTCACATTCACATACATCCACATCCACATTCCCATACATCCACATCTATACATCCACATCTATACATCCACATCCATTCACATCTATACATCCACATCTACATCCACATTCACATCTATGCATATATATCTTCATGCATATATCCATTTTCACGTTCATACATCCACACTCCCATCTCCACATCCACACATCCACATACATACATCCATTTCCACATTCCTATTTATATAACCCCATATACCTTCACATCTAATCTTTTACATCACATCCATTCTCACCCTATCACAACCCATATACATCTTATCCTATCACATACACTTCTTACCTCATCCCCCCATACACATCTTAATTCATCTTATCACCTCCTAACTTATTTCATAAGCATCTTATCACCTCTTATCACATCTCTTATCACCTCCTAACTTATTTCATAAGCATCTTATCACACCTCTTATCACATCCTATCACATCTCTTATCTATTTATAGAATACAAGAGAATTCTTACATTTGATATAAGATTTCTTTACACATTTATTTATGAATAAATTCTATTTAAGGAGATTAATACTTTCAAAGTAAAAATCAATCTTTTATGCATCTTCCTATGCATAAATTCATTTTTAATGAAAATGACACTTTTGAATTAAATTTTGATCTTTTATGCATTTTTCTATACATAAATTCAATTTAGATGAGAATGACACTTTTGAATTAAAAAATCAATCTTTTATGCATCTTCTTATGCATAAATTCAATTTGGTAGGAATTACACTTTTAGAATAAAAAAATTTCTCTTATGCATCTAAGTTAAGCATAAAATCCATTTATGAGAAAAATCACACTTTTAGTATAAAAAGAATATCTTTTATGCATACCTATATGCATGAAATTCAATTATGATAAAAGTCACACTTTTATAATAAAATAATCAACTTTTATGCATACCTCTATGCATGAAATCCAATATGATAAAAGTAACACTTTTGATATAAAAATTTTTCCATTATGCATACTTCTATGCATGAAATAAAAATGGTAAAAATAACACTTTTGATATAAAAATTTATCCATTATGCATACTTCTATGCATGAAATAAAAATGGTAAAAATAACACTTTTGATATAAAAATTTATCCATTATGCCTAATATTAAAATTCAATTTCTCCATGATTGTAATGAAATTCTTTCAATTAATCTAGGATGATAATTCCTAGAATATGATAGGAAGTCCTCTTTTTATGCTTTGAATGAGATTATTTTATGCATAATTTTTATAAAAATTTTGCCATAGCTCCGCTGCTATGACTGATAAATCTCAATTTTTCTAAGGAATAATGCTTATCATTAAGAAAATAATTAAAATGATCTCTAATTGGATTATTAATCCATAATGGATTGAATCATCAATATTCATAAACTAAAAGCATAGAAAAAAGCCATTAATTTGGCCTCAAGCATAGCTTAATCTTGGGTTAAGGAAAAGCTTTATGAAAAGCTTGATTTGGATTGAGAACGGGTCATGAGTATGACCATTTCTTACAACTTGCTTGATTCTTTGTTCACGGTAGAGGCCCCCAACCAATCAATTGGTTAAGTATGTTGATGGAGCCACTAATGGGGATTGAAGAAAGAGGGAAGCTCCAAAAACTAGTGAATTATTAAATGAATTCACAGTTCCTGGCTTAGGTGGAGTAGAGTAACGATGCATAAACACTATATATTTTTCAACAAGGGGGAGGCTTCTATTTATAGGAAAAATTGAGCTCCTAACCAAACAAGCTGATTCTAGAATTTTCTAAATCAGTTTGGTCAATATTTGACCATTTTTAGATCAGTTAAGCTAACTTTTTGGAACTAGACTTGAATGAGGAGAGAGGAGAGATGAAATATCTCAATTTTTATGAGTTTAAAACTCATTCAAGCATGTGAAATATGCACCTCCTTTAAAGAACTCCCCTTCCTTACATATGTGTCATAATGGAATCATTTTAATATTGCTCATAGTTTTTTTTTACTAATAAACCTTGTACATTTTCAACTCTTCATCTTATGTGAAATATGCACCTCCTTTAAAGAATTCCCCTTCCTTACATATGTCATATTTTTAATATTGCTCATAGTTTTTTACTAATAATCCTTGTACATTTTCAACTCTTCATCTTATGTGAAATATGCACCTCCTTTAAAGAATTCCCCTTCCTTACATATGTCATATTTTTAATATTGCTCATAGTTTTTTACTAATAATCCTTGTACATTTTCAACTCTTCATCTTATGTGAAATATGCACCTCCTTTAAAGAATTCCCCTTCCTTACATATGTCATATTTTTAATATTGCTCATAGTTTTTTACTAATAAACCTTGTACATTTTCAACTCTTCACCTCATGTGAGCATTTACTCATTTTTGGGTATTTTCTTTTTACAAGTTGGATTTATCTCCTCCCTACACATGGATTGATGCTATTGGTCCATAGGAACCTTAATTGGACCATAGTCTAAAGATTTCTGAAAATCTAGACCCTTAGGCTAAGGTTCTTTATAGCTATTTTCAATTAATTCCAATTGCACATTGGAAAATTCTTTTTGAATTTCTGTTTCAGGGGAACTCATCTGAATTAGAAGAGATATTTTTCTATCCAAAAATATTCAAAATCTGAATATTCTCTCTCTAGAATATTTTTCTCTCTCTAGGCTAAAACAGATAGAAACAAGGTCTTTATATTTCTGAAGAGGGATTGATTATAGAAGAAGATACTAGACATCAAAAAGGGTTTTGGGGGAGGAATCTTACATTATAAATTGGTAATTGGGTCTTCAGATGGAAGTACCACAATTGCATGGAATCCCTGACTTGCTTGAGGCCTAGACATGATGGTATTTATCTTATAGTTCCAAGAACCATGACTACCCGTATATACCGAGAGGGTATAACTGCAGCTCTTTACTGGCAGTATATACGAGTAAATCTAAGACTTGAAATTATAATCATTAATGCTATCTAGTTGATGAATTCAAATGTGATTGATATGATTTTTAAATTCTGGTTGAGAACTGATGAGTTGATTTGGATTCTGATTGAAAAATGATGATCCCTGAAAATTGGTTGAAATGTAATAAGCTGAGCGAAACCACAATGAGGATGAATGGGACGAGTCCCTGTGATGATGTTCTTAACTAGAATGATGTCAATGACTTCAGCCAATCACTATCGATTAGTGGATTGTGCTCACAGATTATTATTGTTAACTTTTGATCAATGGATCAAGTTATAAATTAAAAATCTGAAAAATTGAAATCCCCATGGAGGATTGTTTAGATAGAATGCCAAACCTATCTCAATGGCCGAAGCAGTAAGAATGGCGAAGGATTTCGCCAAAGCCATTGATGTCAAAGTCCCACCAAAGCCAACACCATCACCTTTCAAAAGGTTTTTATTCCCAGAAGGTGATTCCAACCTTCCTCCGCCTAAGAGATATCAGGGTCAAACCCAGGATATGAAAAGTTCCAGAATGGAAGAAATGTCCTTTTTTCGAAACTCAATCCCTTGGATTTCAACTTCAGAACTTCCACCCTTGAACAAGAGAGTGAAATGCTATAGCTGTCAAGGGTTTGGACATCGTAGCGTGGATTGCCCAACTCCTTTTGGATCAAGGTTTTTAGGGCAGAAAAATCCGGGATCAAGATTCCAGACTCCAGCCCCTTTCGTCCAGAGTAATCAAGGTTCTATATCTGCCAAAATCAGGGAAATCCCATAGGTAGACCCTCTATCCAACCTGCAGTTTCAACCCAAAGTAATGCAAGACCTCCAACTCAGAATAGGAGAAGTCAAACAGAGTTGTTCCCAAATCAGCCGTCCACTTCCAAGGCAGTAATGCTGGAAGTGATTGAAGAAGAAGAAGATGATGAAAGAGATATACTCCACTTGCGAGATGAGGACATCTCGCGTTTTTAAGTGGGGTAGAATGTAAGATTCCTTCCCAGCCTCTCAGGAATGTCCAGTATCTTCCCCTGTAGTCAAATCTCTCTTCAGAAATATAAAAGATCTTATTTCTACCAGTTTTAGCCTAGAGAGAGAAAATCTTCTAGAGAGTGGTAATTCAATTTTTAAATATTTTTGGATAGAAAAATATCTCATCTTATTAAAATAAGTTTTCTTGAAACAGAAGTTCAAAAAGAATTTCAGAAGGTGCATTAGAAATTAAGTATAATCTGTTCAAGAGGCATTATCGTGGGGGTAAAAAATTTTTCAAAATTTTAAATTAAGGTTCCTATGGACCTGTAAGATCCCTCTTCCCACCGAGCAACAGATTCGGGATACTAGCAGCGGAAGTAGCACTTCTCGTGCGGGACAGGGGTCCCACATTCGGGGCCTCACCCACGGATATCCGGATAAGAGACTAATCCGTCGGTTGTTCCAAAACCGAACCCGGAAATAATTCCTTAACCGGAAAGCACGGGCGATTCCACCAGGATAACTTTTTACTCTAACGTAGTCAAGATCATTTCTGATCGAGCTGATCCAATTACATCTGTAAGATACTTGGTCAGATCAAGGGAGAAACTTGCACTTGGATCATTGGGATCAAGGGAGAAACTTGCACTTGGATCATTGGGATCAACGCTTTTTTCCCCATTCAAGAGGCACAGCCGTTGATTCCTATCCATAGAACAGTTACTGTCCGGGATTTATTTTATCTATCGTAAAAACAAAAGTTTGAGTCTCGATTTACGGATCCATCAGTCCAGCCTAACCCCATCCCCAGTCCCATGGATTAGCCAACCGCCCAACCACTGTAGTGATGGGATCCAATTAAGAATTTGGTTAGGTTTTGTCCCAGGTACCAAGGAAAAGAGTTCCAAGGCCCCCTAGCCGGATGTTCATGCAAAAATAAAACTAGTCACATCACTCACACACCCAATATGAAATTGCCTTTTCACAGATTCAACCAGTTTAAAACAATCCTTTAATAAAACCATAGTATCACTGATCACCATCTTCCAATTTATCCAGTTGATTCTTAATTTTCCCATCATTCCTTCATCAGAGTATCTATGGCATCATTGGCAACTAGGATGCTTACCACCTGTCCACTCAGGGGCCGTTTCCTAATCCCTAGCCCATAATACTCGGCAATATAATCACTTATCAAGATGGACTCTCGTTGAAGATCAGCAAGATCAACCAACAGATCCATATAAAAAGCCATGGACTCATCCATTGAAGACGAGTAAGGTCAATCAACCAGATCCATGCCCGATTTCAGAAAACAACTCCTACTCTTATTCCAATATCTTCCTCGACGCACGCGTGGGTATCCTAGGCGACCCAGAGCCCGAGCACCGTATGGTCAGCACCCTCTAGGATCCTTCGCAGGTGACCTAGCGCTTCACTCATAGGCCGCTTCCTTGGCCCCTCATCCACCGTACCGGAAGCTCACCATTTTAATCACACCGAGGCTGGTCAAGACCTCGGCCGACCTTGCTACGTGAGACGTCCTTCATTGACTCTCCATCAGCAGTTGCAACTCTATCATCACGACCTTAATCACAAGACGGCCAAAATGCTCCCCCCAGCATTCTTGACATAAAACAATCATTTACAAACAGCATTTACAAACAGTTTACAAATACAGTTTCTATATCAACTCTCATTTTTCCACATTATCCCTCATCAACCCACCTTACTTATTCCACATTCCATATCCACATTCACATCCATACATCCACATCTACATGCATACATTCATATCTACACGCATACATCCACAACTCCATGCATACATCCACATCCACAACTCCATGCATACATCCACATCCACATTCACATTCAAATTCACATCCATATATTTACATCTACATGCATACATCCACCTCCACATTCACATCCACATCTATACATCTACATCTATACGTCTATACATCTACATCTACATGCATACATCCACAACTCCGTTCACATCCACTTCTATACATCTACATCCAGACATCCACATCTCCATTCACATCTACATCTATACATCAACATCTACATGCATCCATCCACCTCCACATCCACATCTACATCTATACATCTACATCTACATGCATACATCCACATCTCCATTCACATCTACATCTATACATCTACATCTACATGCATCCATCCACATCTCCATTTACATCCTCATCTATACATCTATTTCTACATGCATACATCCACATCTCCACGCATACATCCACCTCCACATTCACATCCACATCTATACATCTATATCTACATGCATACATCCACCTCCACATCTACATCTGCATCTACATCTACATGCATACATCCACAACTCCGTTCACATCCACATCTATACATCTACATCCAGACATCCACATCTCCATTCACATCTACATCTATACATCTACATCTACATGCATCCATCCACCTCCACATCCACATCTACATCTATACATCTACATCTACATTCATACATCCACATCTCCATTCACATCTACATCTATACATCTACATCTACATGCATCCATCCACATCTCCATTTACATCCTCATCTATACATCTATTTCTACATGCATACATCCATATCTCAAAGCATACATCCACCTCCACATTCACATCCACATCTATACATCTACATCTACATGCACACATCCACCTCCACATCTACATCCACATCCACATCTACATGCATACATCCACCTCCACATCCACATCTACTTCTATACATCTACATCTACATGCATACATCCACATCTCCATTCACATCTACATCTATACATCTACATCTACATGCATCCATCCACCTCCACATCCACATCTACATCTATACATCTACATCCACATGCATAAATCCACATCTCCATTCACATCTACATCTATACATCTACATCTACATGCATCCATCCACATCTCCATTTACATCCTCATCTATACATCTACTTCTACATGCATACATCCACATCTCCATGCATACATCCACCTCCATATTCACACTCACATCCATACATCTACATCTACATGCAAACATTCACATCTCCATGCATAATAAAATTCTTTAAATTAATCTAGGATGATAGTTCCTAGAATATGGTAGGAAGTCCTCTTTTTATGCTTTGAATGAAATTATTTTATGCGTAATTTCTATAAAAATTTTGCCATAGTTCCAATACTATGACTGATAAATCTCAATTTTTTCTAAGGGATAAGGCTATCATTAAAGAAATAATTAGAATGGTCTCTAATTGGATCATCAATCCATAATGGATTGAATTATCGATATACATAAACTAAAAGCATTAAAAAAAAGCCATTAATTTGGCCTCAAGCATAGCTTAATCTTGGATTAAGGAGAAACCTTATGAAAAGCTTCATTTGGATTGAAAAGGGTCATGAGTATGACCATTTCTAAAGTGAGAGAGAGAAAGACCATTAGAATTGAATATAAATAGAATTTTATGTAATTCTTTACTATCATTAACTGAAAAGGGTCATGAGTATGACCATTTCTTAAGTGAGAGAGAGAAAGACCATTAGAATTAAATATAAATAGAATTTTATGTAATTCTTTACTATCATTAATTAATTAACTTCAATAGCATTTCAAAAACCATATCAATTAAGCTTCTCAAGCTTGAGAGGGGTTGAGAAGAGAGAATCATTGAGAAATTATAGAAAAGATCAATATTCACTATACTTATCTTATAATTTGGTTGATTCTTTATTCACGGTAGAGGCCCCCAACCAATCAATTTGTTTAGTATGTTGATGGAGCCACCAATGGGGATTAAAGAAAGGGAGAAGTATCAAAAACTAGTGAGTTATTAAAGAATTCACAGTTCTTGGCTTAGGTGGAGTAGAGTAACAATGCATAAGACACTATATCTTTTTCAACAAAGGAAGGCTTCTATTTATAGGAAAAATTGAGCTCCTAACCAAACAAACTAATTCTAGAATTTTCCAAGTCAGTTTGGTTGAATTTGGACTAGATTTGGACCTAGTTTGGTTACTTTTTGATTCGATTTGGTTCCATTTTGTTTTGGTTTGGTTCAAGAGATATGAGAGATAAAAATATCACATTATTTTTGAGTTTAAAACTCATTCAAGCATGTGAAATATGCACCTCCTTTAAAGAACTCCCCTTCCTTACATATGTGTCAAAATTCTATTGCTCATAGTTTTTTTACTAATAAACCTTGTACATTTTCAACTCTTCATCTTATGTGAAATATGCACCTTCTTTAAAGAACTCCCCTTCCTTACATATGTGTCAAAATTTTATTGCTCATAGTTTTTTACTAATAAACCTTGTACATTTTCAACTCTTCATCTTATGTGAAATATGCACCTTCTTTAAAGAACTCCCCTTCCTTACATATGTGTCAAAATTTTATTGCTCATAGTTTTTTTTCTAATAAACCTTGTACATTTTCAACTCTTCATCTTATGTGAAATATGCAACTTCTTTAAAGAACTCCCCTTCCTTACATATGTGTCAAAATTTTATTGCTCATAGTTTTTTTTCTAATAAACCTTGTACATTTTCAACTCTTCATCTTATGTGAAATATGCACCTTCTTTAAAGAACTCTCCTTCCTTACATATGTGTCAAAATTTTATTGTTCATAGTTTTTTTACTAATAAACCTTGTACATTTTCAACTCTTCATCTTATGTGAGCATTTACTCAATTTTTGGGTATCTTCTTTTACAATTTGGATTTATCTCCTCCCTACACATGGATTGATGCTATTGGCCCATGGGAACCTTAATTGGACCATAATCCAAAAATTTCTGAAAATCTAGACCCTTAGACTAAGGTTCTTTATACCTATTTCCAATTAATTCCAATTGCACATTGGAAAATTCTTTTTGAACTTCTGTTTCAGGGGAACTTATTTTAATAAGATGAGTTATTTTTCTATGCAAAAATATTCATAATCTGAATATTCTCTCTCTAGAATGATTTTCTCTCTCTAGGCTAAAACAGTTAGAAACAAGGTCTTTATATTTCTGAAGAGGGATTGATTACAGGGGAAGATACTAGACATCAAAAAGGGGTTGGGAGAGGAATCTTACATTCTACCCCACTTAAAAAATGCGAGATTTTCTCATCTCGCAAACTGGGATAATTTCGCAAGATGCACGAATATGAGACTTAGAGAAAAATTTTAATTAAGATTAACCACCAAGAAAAGTCTTAAAGAAAGTAAGAACAAGATTTAAACTTTATTCATTCTCGGAACTTATACAGTAAAGATAGAAGAACTCTTTACACTTCCATAAGCCCGTCCATCATATGGTCACAAAAGCAGCACTCACAAGCTGCACAAGTATAGGGTAACTCATCTATGGGAATGATTCTGCTGGTTATTGCTGCACCTATCTCAGTGGTATGAGGTTATCTAACAAAAGGACCTCTAAGGGCCAAGCCAAAAACGGGATAAAGGCATATCTTCTCATGAGGAAGAAAATACGCCAGTAAGAAGACCCGCTCAGAAAACCCAAGATGCCTTGATCTCATGACGCAGTAGCATCGGGGACCCAAACCTAAAGCTTCAATAACCATGGCCAAGCAGACATTGTTACGAAAGTGCTGCTGACCCCAGGGTGTTACCCTAGTTATGTTTTGATAGGTCTGCCATTTGGTCTGAGCTACAGAAGTTCCTGGGTGAGGAAAAAGTGAGCGCTCATACTGTTCTATAAAGTCTTTCTTCACAGACTCTCTTGCGTCTTGAAGGTGAGAAATCATCAGGGATAAAACTAATTCCTGTTGCCAAGCCATGAAGGAGATTAAGAAAGAAAGGAGATTGATGGGAGTAAGATTACTGTGAGCGACAAGTAAAAGTTATGACTTATATAAAGGAAGGAGCTAGCGTAACCTAGAAGCCAACGGTAACTTGCCACTGAAGTTTTACCGTCTTTCCATGATTTGTGTTTGACACATTTTTCTATAGAAGGCATTAAGAATTTTGAGATGAGGAGATAAAAGAAGCTTGTAGGCTAAGTCACCTACTTTCATTGAATTCAGATATAAGGGTCACAATATCTGGGGGGATAACTTCTTATACTCCCCAAGAGATAAAGAACTTCTTTTGGGCCGTACTCGAATGAAAACCAAAACCTTGGTATCCAAAACATCGATTCTCACTTCTGAACTCATTGTTCTAAATCTTTAAAATAGGTGGGACTCCTGAGAAGTATTCTAGGAAAAGGGTCTTTCTTTTTTAAACAGAAACTTTCTTTTACTTTAGAGAGGGAATAATTATAAGATCAGAAGGAAGATTCTTACTCCTGTATACCTCGAAGGTTGGAGAGGAATCTTACATTCTACCCCACTTAAAAAGTGCGAGATGTCCTCATCTCGCAAGGTAGAGGACAGCTCTTTTTCTTAAGATTCAATTTTATTCTGGGATTCCTTATATTCTAGTCAACCCAACAGAACACTGGGATAATTATCCCTTATATAGAACTCATCATTAAATAACAATTCATTCAGATCATATCATTCATATCTTTAACATGATAATGGTCCATTAGACCGAAAAGTTTCCTTCAAAACATTCCTCCACGGAAATTTCAGTCAAGCAAGTTCTCAATTTGACATCCCTTAACTTGATCTACCGGTCAAGTATTAATAGTAGCAATCTGACAGCACAACCCACTATCTCATAGTGATTTGCCGAATTCGTTATCATCATTCTAGTTATGAATATCATCACAGGGACTCGTCCCATTCCCCCTCATTGTGGTTTCATTATATTTCAACTAATTTTCAAAAATCAATATTTTTCAATCAGCATTTTCAATCAGAATCCAAATCAATCCATCAATTCTCAAACAGAATTAAAAATCATATCAATCACATTCGAAATCATCATCTCGATAGCATTAACGCTTATAATTTCAAGTCTTAGATTTACTCGTATATACTGTCAGTAAAGAGCTGCAGTATTCTCTCGGTATATACGGGTAGTCACGGCCCTTGGAATTATAAGGTAAATACTATCATGTCTAGGCCTCAAGCGAGTCAGGGATTCTATATAATTGCGGCACTTCCATCTGAAGACCCAATTACCAAATTACGAATTTCGGTTTGAATATCAAATTGTATGAATTATCTCACACAATTATAACCTTTTTGATGTTTCTTGATAAATTTTTGATATATTTGTCTTCTCAGTTGGTCTTTCAAAGGCTCTGATACCAACTGTAAGATCCCTGTTCCCACCGAGCAACAGATTCGGGATACTAGCAGCGGAAGTAGCACTTCTCGCACAGGACAGGGGTCCCACATTCGCGGGGCCTCACCCACGGATATTCGGATAAGAGACTAATCCGTCGGTTGTTCCAAACGAACCTGGAAATACTTCCTTTACCAGAAAGCACGGGCGATTCCACCAGGATAACTTTTTACTCTAACGTAGTCAAGATCATTTCTGATCGAGCTGATCCAATTACATCTATAAGATACTTGGTCAGATCAAGGGAGAAACTTGCACTTGGATCATTGGGATCAACGCTTTTTTCCCCATTCAAGAGGCACAGCCGTTGATTCCTATCCATAGAACAGTTACTGTCCGGGATTTATTTTATCTATCGTAAAAACAAAAGTTTGAGTCTCGATTTTACGGATCCATCAGTCCAGCCTAACCCCATCCAGTCCCATGGGTTAGCCAACCGCCCAACCACTGTAGTGATGGGATCTAATTAAGAATTTGGTTAGGTTTTGTCCCGGGTACCAAGGAAAAGAGTTCCAAGGCCCCCTAGCCGGATGTTCATGCAAAAATAAAACTAGTCATACCACTCACACACCGAATATGAAATTGCCTTTTCACAGATTCAACCAGTTTAAAACAATCCTTTAATAAAACCATAGTATCACTGATCACCATCTTCCAATTTCTCCAGTTGATTCTTAATTTTTCCATCATTCCTTCATCAGAGTATCTATGGCATCATTGGCAACTAGGACGCTCACCACCTGTCCACTCAGGGGCCGTTTCCTAATCCCTAGCCCATAATACTCGGCAATATAATCACTTATCAAGATGGACTCTCGTTGAAGATCAGCAAGATCAACCAACAGATCCATATAAAAAGCCATGGACTCATCCATTGAAGACCAGCAAGGTCAATCAACCAGATCCATGCCCGATTTCAGAAAACAACACCTACTCTTATTCCAATATCTTTCTCGACGCACGCGTGGGTATCCTAGGCGACCCAGAGCTCGAGCACCGTATGGTCAGCACCCTCTAGGATCCTTCGCAGGTGACCTAGCGCTTCACTCATAGGCCGCTTCCTTGGCCCCTCATCCACCGTACCGGAAGCTCACCATTTTAATCACACCGAGGCTGGTCAAGACCTCGACCGACCTTGCTACATGAGACGTCCTTCATTGACTCTCTGTCTCAGCAGTTACAACTCTATCATCATGACCTTAATCACAAGACGGCCAAAATGCTCCCCCCAGCATTCTTGACATAAAACAATCATTTACAAACAACATTTACAAACAGTTTACAAATACAGTTTCTATATCAACTCTCATTTTTCTAAATTATCCCTCATCAACCCACCTTACTTATTCCACATTCCATATCCACATTCACATCCATACATCCACATCTACATGCATACATTCATATCTACACGAATACATCCACAACTCCATGCATACATCCATATCCACATTCACATTCACATCCATACATTTACATCTACATGCATACATCCACCTCCACATTCACATCGACATCTATACATCTACATCTATACGTCTATACATCTACATCTACATGCATACATCCACAACTCCGTTCACATCCACATCTATACATCTACATCCAGACACCCACATCTCCATTCACATCTACATCTACATGCATCCATCCACCTCCACATCCACATCTACATCTACATGCATACATCCACATCTCCATTCACATCTACATCTATACATCTACATCTACATGCATCCATCCACATCTCCATTTACATCCTCATCTATACATCTATTTCTACATGCATACATCCACATCTCCACGCATACATCCACCTCCACATTCACATCCACATCTATACATCTACATCTACATGCATACATCCACCTCCACATCTACATCTGCATCTACATCTATATGCATACATCCACAACTCTGTTCACATCCACATCTATACATCTACATCCAGACATCCACATCTCCATTCATATCTACATCTATACATCTACATCTACATGCATCCATCCACCTCCACATCCACATCTACATCTATACATCTACATCTACATGCATACATCCACATCTCCATTCACATCTACATCTATACATCTACATCTACATGCATCCATCCACATCTCCATTTACATCCTCATCTATACATCTATTTCTACATGCATACATCCACATCTCAAAGCATACATCCACCTCCACATTCACATCCACATCTATACATCTACATCTACATGCACACATCCACCTCCACATCTACATCCACATCCACATCTACATGCATACATCCACCTCCACATCCACATCTACTTCTATACATCTACATCTACATGCATACATCCACATCTCCATTCACATCTACATCTATACATCTACATCTACATGCATCCATCCACCTCCACATCCACATCTACATCTATACATCTACATCCACATGCATACATCCACATCTCCATTCACATCTACATCTATACATCTACATCTACATGCATCCATCCACATCTCCATTTACATCCTCATTTATACATCTACTTCTACATGCATACATCCACATCTCCATGCATACATCCACATCCTCATGCATACATCCACCTCAACATTTACACTCACATCCATACATCTACATCTACATGCAAACATCCACATCTCCATGCATAATAAAATTCTTTTAATTAATCTAGGATGATAGTTCCTAGAATATGGTAGGAAGTCCTCTTTTTATGCTTTGAATGAAATTATTTTATGCGTAATTTCTATAAAAATTTTGCCATAGTTCCGCTACTATGACTGATAAATCTCAATTTTTTCTAAGGGATAAGGCTATCATTAAAGAAATAATTAGAATGGTCTCTAATTGGATCATCAATCCATAATGGATTGAATTATCGATATACATAAACTAAAAGCATAAAAAAAGCCATTAATTTGGCCTCAAGCATAGCTTAATCTTGGATTAAGGAGAAACCTTATGAAAAGCTTCATTTGGATTGAAAAGGGTCATGAGTATGACCATTTCTTAAGTGAGAGAGAGAAAGACCATTAGAATTAAATATAAATAGAATTTTATGTAATTCTTTACTATCATTAATTAATTAACTTCAATAGCATTTCAAAAACCATATCAATTAAGCTTCTCAAGCTTGAGAGGGGTTGAGAAGAGAGAATCATTGAGAAATTATAGAAAAGATCGATATTCACTATACTTATCTTATAATTTGCTTGATTCTTTATTCACGGTAGAGGCCCCCAACCAATCAATTGGTTTAGTATGTTGATGGAGCCACCACCATAGTTCCGCTACTATGACTGATAAATCTCAATTTTTTCTAAGGGATAAGGCTATCATTAAAGAAATAATTAGAATGGTCTCTAATTGGATCATCAATCCATAATGGATTGAATTATCGATATACATAAACTAAAAGCATAAAAAAAGCCATTAATTTGGCCTCAAGCATAGCTTAATCTTGGATTAAGGAGAAACCTTATGAAACGCTTCATTTGGATTGAAAAGGGTCATGAGTATGACCATTTCTTAAGTGAGAGAGAGAAAGACCATTAGAATTAAATATAAATAGAATTTTATGTAATTCTTTACTATCATTAATTAATTAACTTCAATAGCATTTCAAAAACCATATCAATTAAGCTTCTCAAGCTTGAGAGGGGTTGAGAAGAGAGAATCATTGAGAAATTATAGAAAAGATCGATATTCACTATACTTATCTTATAATTTGCTTGATTCTTTATTCACGGTAGAGGCCCCCAACCAATCAATTGGTTTAGTATGTTGATGGAGCCACCAATGGGGATTAAAGAAAGGGAGAAGTATCAAAAACTAGTGAGTTATTAAAGAATTCACAGTTCTTGGCTTAGGTGGAGTAGAGTAACAATGCATAAGACACTATATCTTTTTCAACAAGGGAAGGCTTCTATTTATAGAAAAAATTGAGCTCCTAACCAAACAAACTAATTCTAGAATTTTCCAAGTCAGTTTGGTTGAATTTGGACTAGATTTGGACCTAGTTTGGTTACTTTTTGATTCGATTTGGTTCCATTTTGATTTGGTTTGGTTCAAGAGATATGAGAGATAAAAATATCACATTATTTTTGAGTTTAAAACTCATTCAAGCATGTGAAATATGCACCTCCTTTAAAGAACTCCCCTTCCTTACATATGTGTCAAAATTCTATTGCTCATAGTTTTTTTACTAATAAACCTTGTACATTTTCAACTCTTCATCTTATGTGAAATATGCACCTTCTTTAAAGAACTCCCCTTCCTTACATATGTGTCAAATTTTTATTGCTCATAGTTTTTTACTAATAAACCTTGTACATTTTCAACTCTTCATCTTATGTGAAATATGCACCTTCTTTAAAGAACTCCCCTTCCTTACATATGTGTCAAAATTTTATTGCTCATAGTTTTTTTTCTAATAAACCTTGTACATTTTCAACTCTTCATCTTATGTGAAATATGCACCTTCTTTAAAGAACTCTCCTTCCTTACATATGTGTCAAAATTTTATTGTTCATAGTTTTTTACTAATAAACCTTGTACATTTTCAACTCTTCATCTTATGTGAGCATTTACTCAATTTTTGGGTATCTTCTTTTACAATTTAGATTTATCTCCTCCCTACACGATGCTATTGGCCCATAGAACCTTAATTGGATCATAATCCAAAAATTTCTGAAAATCTAGACCCTTAGACTAAGGTTCTTTATACCTATTTCCAATTAATTCCAATTGCACATTGGAAAATTCTTTTTGAATTTCTGTTTCAGGGAAACTTATTTTAATAAGATGAGTTATTTTTCTATCCAAAAATATTCATAATCTGAATATTCTCTCTCTAGAATAATTTTCTCTCTCTAGGCTAAAATAGTTAGAAACAAGGTCTTTATATTTCTGAAGAGGGATTGATTACAGGGGAAGATACTAGACATCAAAAAGGGGTTAGGGGAGGAATCTTACAGGACCAATAAGATTCTTCCAAATGTAGAAATGAAGAAATGAAAGGAAAATCTCCCAAAAATGAGTAAATACTCACATAAGATGAAGAGTTGACTAAGGACAAGGTTAATAGTTAAAAAAGAGAGATATTTAGAAGTAATGATGCATTTTTGACACCTCTGCATGGGGGAATTCCCCTCATTGAAGGAGGCACCTATTTCACATGCTTGAATGAGTTTTAAACTCCCAAATAATGAGATATTTTCATCTCTCCTCTCTCCTATTTCAACTAGATCCAAAAAGTGAGCAAAACTGACCTAAAAATGGTCAAAAATTGACCAAACTGATCTGAAAAATTCTAGAATCAGTTTGCTTGGTTAAAGGCTCACTTTTTCCTATAAATAGAAGCCCTCCCCTTTGTTGAAACTTAATAGTGTTTTGCACTATTACCCTATCTCTCCCAAGTGCCAAAAACAGTGAATTGTATTTATAATTCATTAGTTTTTGACCTTCCTTCTTCTAGAAGATTGGTGGCCACTCTTGTCTCAAATAAGAGTTGAACCCTCAAACCAATTAGCCAAAGGAAAGCTCTCAAATTATCTATGTAAGTTGGAGATTCTTCTCTTTTCCATTCATTTTATGATTTTTATGGTTTTCTTTATGATTTTTGTCTTCTCTACATTACAAATGATGTTATGCCTCATTACAAAAGGCATTCCCCTCTCTTCTCTAGTAAATCCAACCATTCTTTATCCTAGGTGAATGATTAATGAATAAAATCAAGTTTTTCATAATGTTTCTCTTAAATAAGTAGAAAAATGTTACTTTAGAATGATTTAAATACTCTTGATGCATTTCTAATTAATTTTAGAGACTTAAAATTGAAAAATGGTCAGCCATACAAAGGAGGTTATGGCAAAATTTCTCAAAAATTTGAAAATAAGTATTACCTTTCATTATTCTAAAAGAGTAATCCTTATGATTTCTATATTCTAAAGTGTCATTTTCATGCATAGAAGATGCATTTTGATTATTTGTATAAAAGAAATTTATTTCTATTATAAAAGTATTACTTTCATTATTATTGATTTTTATGCATAAAAGTATGGATAAAAGATTTTTTTTTTATTATCAAAGTGTTACTTTTATCATATTCGATTTTCATGCATAGAAGTATGCATAAAAGATTATTTTTTAATTATAAAAATGTTACTTTTATCATATTTGATTTTCATGCATAGAAGTATGCATAAAAGATTACTTTTGTTAATTATAAAAGTGTTACTTTTATCATATTTGATTTTCATGCATTGAAGTATGCATAAAAGATTACTTTTTTTTATTATAAAAGTGTTACTTTTATCATATTTGATTTTCATGCATAGAAGTATGCATAAAAGATTGTTTTTTAATTATAAAAGTGTTACTTTTATCATATTTGATTTTCATGCATAAAAGTATGCATAAAATATTATTTTTTTACTATAAAAGTGTTACTTTCATCATAAATAATTTTATGCATAAATTAGATGCATAAAAGAAATTCTTTTATATTAAAAGAGTGATTTTCATCATAAATGATTGTTATAGATAGAAGATATTTTTTTATATTAAAAGTGTGATTTTCATCATAAAAGATTTTTATGCATAAACATATGCATAGAAGATATTTTTTTTATATTAAAAGTGCGATTTTCATCATAAAAGATTTTTATGCATAGAAGATATTTTTTTATATATTAAAAGTGTGATTTTCATCATAAAAGATTTTTATGCATAGAATATATGTTTTATATTAAAAGTGTGATTTTCATCATAAAAGATTTTTATGCATAGAAGATATTTTTTATATATTAAAAGTGTGATTTTCATCATAAAAGATTTTTATGCATAAACATATACATAGAAGATATTTTTTATATATTAAAAGTGTGATTTTCATCATAAAAGATTTTTATGCATAAACATATGCATAGAAGATATTTTTTATATTAAAAGTGTGATTTTCATCATAAAAGATTTTTATGCATAAACATATGTATAGAAGATATATATATTTTTATATTAAAAGTGTGATTTTCATCATAAAAGCTTTTTATGCATAAACATATGCATAGGAGATATTTTTAATATTAAAAGTGTGATTTTCATCATAAAAGATTTTTATGCGTAAACATATGCATAGAAGATATATTTTTTATATTAAAAGTGTGATTTTCATCATAAAAGATTTTTATGCATAAACATATATGCATAGAAGATATTTTTTTATATTAAAAGTGTGATTTTCATCATAAAAGATTTTTATGCATAAACATATGCATAGAAGATATATTTTCTATATTAAAAGTGTGATTTTCATCATAAAAGATTTTTATGCATAAACATATGCATAGAAGATATTTTTTATATTAAAAGTGTGATTTTTATCATAAAAGATTTTTATGCATAAACATATGCATAGAAGATATTTTTATGTATATTAAAAATGTGATTTTCATCATAAATGGATTTATGCATAAATTAGATGCATAAGAGAAATTCTTTTATTCTAAAAGTGTAATTCCTACTAAATTGGATTTATGCATGGAAAGATACATAAAGAATTTATTTTAATCCAAAAGTGTCATTCTCATTTAAAAGTAATTTATGCATAGGAAGATGCATAAAAGATTGATTTTTATTTCAAAAATGTTATTCTCCTTAAAATGGAATTCATGCATAAATAGATGCGTAAAGAAATCTTAAATCAAAAATAAGAATTCTCTTGTATTCTATAAATAGATATGAGGATGTGAAACGAATCAGATAGATGAAAATGAACGAGGAATAGATGGAGATGTATGAATGTGGATGTGGATGTGGATGTATGAATGTGAACGCGGATGTGAATGTATGATATAGATGTATGGATGTGAATGTGGATGTGGACGTGGATGTATGAATGTGAACGTGGATGTGAATGTATGATATAGATGTATGGATGTGAATGTGGATGTGGATGTATGGATGTAGATGCGGATGTGGATGTATGAATCTTCGAAGATGTGAAAATGGATGTATGAATGTGAATGTGGATGTGGATGTATGAATTTGGAATGTGAATATGGATGTATGAATGTGGAATGTGGATATGGATATATGGGTGTGAATGTGAATGTGGATGTATGGATGTAGATGTGAATGCGGATGTACGAATGTGGATGTGTAGGTGGAATAATGAATACAAAAATGAATGTGAATGGATATGAAGTCGATATGAGCGAATGGATGAGATGAGATGAGATGTCATGTGAATCAGAATGTGAATGAATAATATAAGATCTGAAGAACGAATGAGACGTAATGTAAATTAAGAAAGATAGGAATGGATGTTATGTGAAGTGAATGAATCTAATGTGATGGGATGGAAAATGATGTAGCTGGTCAAGAATGGATACACATGATTTGGATTTGGATTAAGTAATATGGATTGATGTGGAACAATCTGGAAAGATGTGAGTTCATTATAGAAACTGAATTTGTGAACTGTTTGTAAATGACTGTTTTATGTCAAGAATGTTGGAGAAGCATTTTGACTGTCTTGAAAATGTGGTCGTGGAGACCTACTTGATAAAGTTGCAATTGCTAATGGAGAGTCAATGGAGGACGTCTCGCATGTAGCAAGGTCGACCGAGGTCTTGACCAGCGATTTAAATGGTGAGCTTTCGGTACGGTGGATGAGGGACCAAGGAAGCGGCCTATGAGGGAAGCGCTAGGTGACCTGCGAAGGATCCTAGAGGGTGCTGACCATACGGTGCTCGGGCTCTGGGTCGCCGAAGATACCCTTACGTGCATCATGGAAGATATTAGAACAAGAAGTAAGAGTTGTTTTGTGAAACCGGGCATGGATCTGGTTGATTGACCTTGTTGGTCCTCAAACGGATGAGTCCATGGCTCTTTTATATGGATCTATTGGTTGATCTTGCTGATCTTCCACGGAGATTCCATTTTGTTATGTGAATATATTACCGGTTACTATGAGCTAGGAACTATCGAAAAGGCCCCTGAGTGAACAGGTGGTGAGCATTTTGGTTGCCAATGATGCCATAAGTACACCGATGAATGAATGATTGGAAATATGGATTCAACCAGAGAATTTGAGGATTCTGATCAGTGACAAAATGGTTTCATCAAAGGATTGTTTTAAACTTAGCTGATGCTCAGAAAAAGGCAATTTCATGTAAGTGGTGTGACTAGTTTTATGTTTGCATGAACTTCTGGCTAGGGGGCCTGGGAACTCTTTTCCCTGGTACCCGGGACAAAACCTAACCAAATTCCTAATTGGATCCCATCACTACAGTGGTTGGGCGGTTGGCTAACCCATGGGACTGTGGATGGGGTTAGGCTGGACTGATGGATTCGTAAATCAAGACTCAATTTCAATTTAGTTCCATGGATGAAGTAAATCCCAGACAAAAATTGTTCTATGGAAAAGAATCAACGGCTTTGCCTCTCAATGAGGAAAAAAGTGTTGGTCTCTATGATCCAAGTGCAATCTGTCCCTTGATCTGACTATGGAACTTACAAGTTTGGTCAGATCAGTTCAATGTAGTTAGTTAAGGCTTTTGACTACGTTAGGAAAAAATTATCCTGGTGGAATTGCCCGTGCTTTCCGGGCAAAGGAAGTTTTTTCGAGTTTGGTTTTGGAAAAACTGATGGATTAGTCTCTTGTCCGGATATCTATGGGCGAGGCCCCGAGTGAGAGACCCTGCCCTGCGCAAGAAGTTCTACTTCTGCTGCTAGCACCCAGAATCCATTGCGCGGTGGGGACGGGGATCTTACAGTTGGTATCAGAGCTATTTGGCTAATGAGGATCAGCTGAGAAGCCAAATATGTCAAAAATTTATCAAGAGAAACTAAAAGGTTGTAATTGTGTGAAAATTCATATAATTTGATATTCAAACTGGAATTTGTAAATTGGTAATTGGGTCTTCAGATGGAAGTACCACAATTGCATGGAATCCCTGACTTGCTTGAGGCCTAGACATGATGGTATTTACCTTATAGTTCCAAGAACCATGACTACCCGTATATACTGAGGGTATAACTGCAGCTCTTTATTGGCAGTATATACGAGTAAATCTAAGACTTGAAGTTATAAGCATTAATGCTATCTAGTTGATGAATTCGAATGTGATTGATATGATTTTTAAATTCTGGTTGAGAACTGATGAGTTGATTGGATTCTGATTGAAAAATGATGATCCCTGAAAATTGGTTGAAATGTAATAAGCTGAGCGAAACCACAATGAGGATGAATGGGACGAGTCCCTGTGATGATGTTCTTAACTAGAATGATGTTAATGATTCTAGCCAATCACTATGAGATTGTGGATTGTGCTAGCAGATTATTACTGTTAACTTTTGATCAATGGATCAAGTTATAAATTAAAAATATGAAAAATTGAAATCCCCATGGAGGATTGTTTAGATAAGAAAATTCAGTCTGATGGACCATTATTGTGTTAAAGATATGAATGAGATAATTTTGAATCAATTGTTAACTAATAATACGTTCTATATGAGTATCTTTCCCCATGATTATGTGAAGAGCAGACCTTTTTAAAGAACCCCAGAATCAGTTGAATCAAAAATCGGATTGAATCATAAATAAGAAACTTAACCAAAATTTTTCTATTGATAGGAACATGGATGGAGGTCGTCGTGGTAGAAATGTTAACCCCCAACTCGATGAAGAAGAGATCAACCTGGATGTTCGTAAAACTCTTCATAGTTCGCAGCCTGGACCTTTCAAGGGTGAAGGGGAAAACTTGGGCGAGGCTGTGGAGAAGTGGATCGAATCAATGGAAGAATACTTCGATGTCACCGGGTACAATGAGAAGAGCAAAATGGCTCTTGCAAGGCTAAAGATAGTGGAGACAGCTAGTGTCAAGAATGTTGGAGAAGCATTTTGACTGTCTTGAAAATGTGGTCGTGGAGACCTACTTGATAAAGTTGCAACTGCTAATGGAGAGTCAATGGAGGACGTCTCGCATGTAGCAAGGTCGGCCGAGGTCTTGACCAGCGATTTAAATGGTGAGCTTTCGGTACGGTGGATGAGGGACCAAGGAAGCAGCCTATGAGGGAAGCGCTAGGTGACCTGCGAAGGATCCTAGAGGGTGCTGACCATACGGTGCTCGGGCTCTGGGTCGCCAAAGATACCCTTACGTGCAACAAGAAGTAAGAGTTGTTTTGTGAAACCGGGCATGGATCTGGTTGATTGACCTTGCTGGTCCTCAAACGGATGAGTCCATGGCTCTTTTATATGGATCTATTGGTTGATCTTGCTGATCTTCCACGGAGATTCCATTTTGTTATGTGAATATATTGCCGGTTACTATGAGCTAGGAACTATTGAAAAGGCCCCTGAGTGAACAGGTGGTGAGCATTTTGGTTGCCAATGATGCCATAAGTACACCGATGAATGAATGATTGGAAATATGGATTCAACCAGAGAATTTGAGGATTCTGATCATTGACAAAATGGTTTCATCAAAGGATTGTTTTAAACTTAGCTGATGCTCAGAAAAAGGCAATTTCATGTAAGTGGTGTGACTAGTTTTATGTTTGCATGAACTTCCGGCTAGGGGGCCTGGGAACTCTTTTCCCTGGTACCCGGGACAAAACCTAACCAAATTCCTAATTGGATCCCATCACTACAGTGGTTGGGCGGTTGGCTAACCCATGGGACTCTGGATGGGGTTAGGCTGGACTGATGGATCTGTAAATCAAGACTCAATTTCTATTTAGTTCCATGGATGAAGTAAATCCCAGACAAAAATTGTTCTATGGAAAAGAATCAACGGCTTTGCCTCTCAATGAGGAAAAAAGTGTTGGTCTCTATGATCCAAGTGCAATCTGTCCCTTGATCTGACTATGGAACTTACGAGTTTGGTCAGATCAGTTCATTGCAGTTAGTTAAGGCTTTTGACTACGTTAGGAAAAAATTATCCTGGTGGAATTGCCCGTGCTTTCTGGGCAAAGGAAGTTTTTTCGAGTTTGGTTTTGGAAAAACCGATGGATTAGTCTCTTGTCCGGATATCTATGGGCGAGGCCCCGAGTGAGAGACCCTGCCCTGCGCAAGAAGTTCTACTTATGCTGCTAGCACCCAGAATCCATTGCGCGGTGGGGACGGGGATCTTACAGTTGGTATCAGAGCTATTTGGCTAATGAGGATCAGCTGAGAAGCCAAATATGTCAAAAATTTATCAAGAGAAACTAAAAGGTTGTAATTGTGTGACAATTTGATATTCAAACTGGAATTTGTAAATTGGTAATTGGGTCTTCAGATGGAAGTACCACAATTGCATGGAATCCCTGACTTGCTTGAGGCCTAGACATGATGGTATTTACCTTATAGTTCCAAGAACCATGACTACCCGTATATACTGAGGGTATAACTGCAGCTCTTTATTGGCAGTATATACGAGTAAATCTGAGACTTGAAGTTATAAGCATTAATGCTATCTAGTTGATGAATTCGAATGTGATTGATATGATTTTTAAATTCTGGTTGAGAACTGATGAGTTGATTGGATTCTGATTGAAAAATGATGATCCCTGAAAATTGGTTGAAATGTAATAAGCTGAGCGAAACCACAATGAGGATGAATGGGACGAGTCCCTGTGATGATGTTCTTAACTAGAATGATGTTAATGATTTTAGCCAATCACTATGAGATTGTGGATTGTGCTAGCAGATTATTAATGTTAACTTTTGATCAATGGATCAAGTTATAAATTAAAAATCTGAAAAATTGAAATCCCCATGGAGGATTGTTTAGATAAGAAAATTCAGTCTGATGGACCATTATTGTGTTAAAGATATGAATGAGATAATTTTGAATCAATTGTTAACTAATAATACGTTCTATATGAGTATCTTTCCCCATGATTATGTGAAGAGCAGACCTTTTTAAAGAACCCCAGAATCAGTTGAATCAAAAATCGGATTGAATCATAAATAAGAAACTTAACCAAAATTTTTCTATTGATAGGAACATGGATGGAGGTCGTCGTGGTAGAAATGTTAACCCCCAACTCGATGAAGAAGAGATCAACCTGGATGTTCGTAAAACTCTTCATAGTTCGCAGCCTGGACCTTTCAAGGGTGAAGGGGAAAACTTGGGCGAGGCTGTGGAGAAGTGGATCGAATCAATGGAAGAATACTTTGATGTCACCGGGTACAATGAGAAGAGAAAAATGGCTCTTGCAAGGCTAAAGATAGTGGAGACAGCTAGAGTGGCATGGAGAAGCCACTGCGAGACAAACCGTCTCGACCAAAGTACCCAAACCTGGACCGATCTCAAGGCTTACCTCAGAAAGAGGTTTTGTCCCCCAGGTTGTCTTGAAACTAAGATGAATGAGTTCTTGGAACTAAAGCAGGAAAGCCGGACAATTGAAGAGTACCATCAGGCTTTTGCCCTTCTCCTATCAATTGGATGAAGAGCAGCTGATGGCCAAGTTCAGTCGGGGAATGAACGAGCCATTGGATACTTTAGTCAAGAATGCCAAACCTATCTCAATGGCCGAAGCAGTAAGAATGGCGAAGGATTTCGCCAAAGCCTTTGATGTCAAAGTCCCGCCAAAGACAACACCATCACCTTTCAAAAGGTTTTTATTCCTAGAAGGTGATTCCAACCTTCCTCCGCCTAAGAGATATCAGGGTCAAACCCAGGATATGAGAAGTTCCAGAATGGAAGAAATGTCATTTTTTCGAAACTCAATCCCCTGGATTTCAACTTCAGAACTTCCACCCTTGAACAAGAGAGTGAAATGCTATAGGTGTCAAGGGTTTGGACATCGCAGCGTGGATTGCCCAACTCCTTTTGGATCAAGGTTTTTAGGACAGGAAAATCCGGGATCAAGATTCCAGACTCCAGCCCCTTTTGTCCAGAGTAATCAAGGTTCTATATTTGCCAAAATCAGGGAAATTCTATAGATAGACCCTCTATCCAACCTGCAGTTTCAACCCAAAGTAATGCAAGACCTCCAACTCACAATAGGGGAAGTCAAAGAGAGTTGTTCCCAAATCAGCCGTCCACTTCCAAGGCAGTAATGCTGGAAGTGATTGAAGAAGAAGAAGATGATGAAAGAGATCATACTCCACCTGCGAGATGAGGACATCTCGCGTTTTTAAGTGGGGTAGAATGTAAGATTCCTCCCCAGCCTCTCAGGAATGTCTAGTATCTTCCCCTGTAGTCAAATCTCTCTTCAGAAATATAAAAGATCTTATTTCTACCAGTTTTAGCCTAGAGAGAGAAAATCTTCTAGAGAATGGTAATTCAGTTTTTAAATATTTTTGGATAGATGTATGAATGTGGATGTGGATGTGGATGTGGATGTATGGATGTGGATGTATGAATGTGAACACGAATGCGAATGTATGATATAGATGTATGGATGTGGATGTGGATGTATGGATGTGAATGCATGAATGTGAACGCGGATGTGAATGTATGATATAGATGTATGGATGTGAATGTGGATGTAGACGTGGATGTATGGATGTGGATGTATGAATGTGAACGTGGATGTGAATGTATGATATAGATGTATGGATGTGAATGTGGATGTGGATCTGGATGTGGATGTATGGATGTAGATGCAGATGTGGATGTATGAATGAAGATGTGAAAATGGATGTATGAATGTGAATGTGGATGTGGATGTATGAATGTGGAATGTGGATATGGATGTATGAATGTGGAATGTGGATATGGATATATGGGTGTGAATGTGAATGTGGATGTATGGATGTAGATGTGAATGCGGATGTACGAATGTGGATGTGTAGGTGGAATAATGAATACAAAAATGAATGTGAATGGATATGAAGTCGATATGAGCGAATGGATGAGATGAGATGTCATGTGAATCAGAATGTGAATGAATAATATAAGATCTGAAGAACGAATGAGACGTAATGTAAATTAAGAAAGATAGGAATGGATGTTATGTGAAGTGAATGAATCTGATGTGATGGGATGGAAAATGATGTAGCTGGTCAAGAATGGATACACATGATTTGGATTTGGATTAAGTAATATGGATTGATGTGGAACAATCTGGAAAGATGTGAGTTCATTATAGAAACTGTATTTGTGAACTGTTTGTAAATGACTGTTTTATGTCAAGAATGCTGGAGAAGCATTTTGACTATCTTGAGAATGTGGTTGTGGAAACCTACTTGATAAAGTTGCAACTGCTAATGGAGAGTCAATGGAGAACGTCTCGCATGTAGCAAGGTCGGCCGAGGTCTTGACCAGCCTCGGTTCGATTTAAATGGTGAGCTTTCGGTACAATGGATGAGGGACCAAGGAAGCGGCCTATGAGTGAAGCGCTAGGTGACCTGCGAAGGATCCTAGAGGGTGCTGACCATACGGTGCTCGGGCTCTGGGTCGCCAAAGATACCCTTACGTGCATCATGGAAGATATTGGAACAAGAAGTAAGAGTTGTTTTCTGAAACCGGGCATGGATCTGGTTGATTGACCTTGCAGCTCCTCAAACGGATGAGTCCATGGCTCTTTTATATGGATCTATTGGTTGATCTTGCTGATCTTCCACGGAGATTCCATTTTGTTATGTGAATATATTGCCGGTTACTATGAGCTAGGAACTATCAAAAAGGCCCCTGAGTGAACAGGTGGTGAGCATTTTGGTTGCCAATGATGCCATAAGTACACCGATGAATGAATGATTGGAAATATGGATTCAACCAGAGAATTTGAGGATTGTGATCAGTGACAAAATGGTTTCATCAAAGGATTGTTTTAAAGTTAGCTGATGCTGAGAAAAAGGCAATTTCATATATTGGGTGTGTAAGTGGTGTGACTAGTTTTATGTTTGCATGAACTTTCGGCTAGGGGGCCTGGGAACTCTTTTCCCTAGTACCCGGGACAAAACCTAACCAAATTCCTAATTGGATCCCATCACTATAGTGGTTGGGGAGTTGGCTAACCCATGGGACTGGATGGGGTTAGGCTAGCGTTGGTCTCTATGATCCAAGTGCAATCTGTCCCTTGATCTGACTATGGAACTTATGAGTTCGGTCAGATTAGTTTAGTTCAGTTAATTAAGGCTTTTGACTACGTTAGGGAAAAATTATCCTAGTAGAATTGCCCGTGCTTTCCGGGCAAAGGAAGTTTTTCCAGGTTCAGTTTTGGAAAAACCGATGGATTAGTCTCTTGTCTGGATATTCGTGGGGGCGAGGCCCCAAGTATGGGACCCTGCCCCACGCAAGAAGTACTACTTCCGCTACTAGCACCGAGAATCCATTGCGCGGTGGGGACGGGGATCTTACAACCTCCCAAATCCGACCATTGTAGGAGTGGAGCCAACGCAGAAGAGGAGAAGCAGACTCGGGGGAGGACAACCCAAGCTATATCAAGTGAGGAGAAAGCACTCTTCTCGAGAGGACAAGGATCAGGGACTAGAGAAGGAGCAAGGACAAAGGCCTACCATCATAGTGGTGAAATCGATCACATAGAAAAGGATTGCTGGCATGAAAAGGGAGCCGAAGAAGCCAATGTAATGATGAAGAAGGAAGACAATGTGATGAGGCCTCCCAAGATGGAGGCAACACCGAGCATCTTTTCTAGATGATATGAGGAGCATGGCTCCTTCCACCTAGTTATAACCCCACTCTCCCGATGTGTAAAATGTCAAGACCAAGCCAACATTGTAGCTCATAGAGAAACCTAGACGGACTGCGCCAACCATATGAGTATGGAGTGTAGGAGGCCAGGCACATGGAAAGTCCAAGGAGGCACGTGGCACAAGGGTGCACATATGTATCTTGTGAGTAGGGAGCTCCATGAGAGCTATAAAAGGGTGTACTTGCATCAACTCCAATGGAATGCGGCTATGATGGTGTACTTCTTAATTGTTGTCATTATCTTGGTACTGGCTTAATCTTATTCTGTGTATTATCTTAATCGCGATATGCTTAATCATGTTTTCATATAGTTCTGATCCACCTTGAGCTTAATCATGCTTGATTTCCTAACAGAGTATTTGTAATGTATGACCATAAGTTCACTCAACAAGAACTTGATTACGTTATTGATAAAGTGGGTTCCTCTATGGCTTACTAGTTTAAGTGGATATCCAAATCTAGTAACTATATTCTCGTAAAGGAATTTGGTTGTTGCCTGTGTAGCATCACCCTTTTGGGTCACATGGGCCTCTACCCGCTTGAAACAACAGTATGTGAGAGAGGTAGAGACCATGATGAATCACGCTTGAGTGTACCATGGGCCACCGGACTAATAGTCTAATAAAGTCGATTCCCCCCTTTTCAAATGGTTGAAGAGACACTACAAGGTGGGGCATTTTATCACGGCGGTTATGAATACTAGCAAATCACTGACATTCATCGTAGCCTTTTACAAATTCAACCGCCTCTCCAAATAGTGTGGATCACCACAAGCTTACCAAGTAGAACTTTTTTAGCATGTAGTGTCTGCCGAAGAAGCCAATGTAATGACAAAGAAGGAAGACAATGTGATGAGGCCTCCCAAGATGGAGGCAACACCGAGCATCTTTCCTAGATGTATGAGGAGCATGGCTCCTTACACCTAGTTATAACCCCACTCTCCCGATGTGTAAAATTTAAAGACCAAGCCAACATTGTAGCTCATAGAGCAACCTAGACAGACCGCACCAAACATATGAGTATGGAGTGTAGGAGGCCAGGTCAAAGCTAGGTGTTAAGACTCTCATCACATTGAGGGGAGGTGTTGAGAAATGCAATGTGTCAGGGTGAAACATGCGTAGAAGAGCAAGGAGAGAATCATACATATTATAAAAGGAATAGACTTAGGGAACATTGGCAAAGGTTGATTTGTATGATCATTCGTAAAAGGTGAAGTCAAAGGTCAAAACTGTAGCACATGGAAAGTCCAAGGAGGCACATGGCACAAGGTTGCACATATGTATCTTGTGAGTAGGGATTTCCATGAGAGCTATAAAAGGATGTACCTGCATCAATTGCAATGGAATGCAGCTATGATGGTGTACTTCTTAATTGTTGTCATTATCTTGGTACTAGCTTAATCTTATTCTGTGTATTATCTTAATCGTGATATGCTTAGTCATGTTATCATATAGTTCTGATCCACCTTGAGCTTAATCATGCTTGATTTCTTAACAGAGTATTTGTAATGGACGACCATACATTCACTCAACAAGAACTTGATTACGTTATTGATGAAGTTGGTTCCCCTATGGCTTACTAGTTTAAGTGGGTATCCAAATCTAGTAACTATATTGTCATAAAGGAATTTGGTTGTTGCCTGTGTAGCATCACCCTTTTGGGTCACATGGGCCTCTACCCGCTTGATACAACAATATGTGAGAGGTAGAGACCATGATGAATCACACTTGAGTACTGTGGGCCACCGGACTAATGGTCTAATAAAGTCAATTTCCCCCTTTTCAAATGGTTGAAGAGACACTACTACAAGGTGGGGCATTTTATCACGACAATTTATGAATACCAGCAAATCACCGACATTCATCATAGCCTTTTACAAATTCAGCTGCCTCTCGAAATAGTGTGGACCACCACAAGCCTACCAAATGTAGAACTTTTTTAGCGTGTAGTGTCTATGGAGAAATATCCTCTAGCTACCCCGAATTGTGGGCTTGCTCAAGGATGTCGGCATATTTAAATTCCAGAGTGCCTTGTGACTATACAGTTGTCCTACAGTCAAGTAGAACTTTCTTGGTAGTGGTACCAGTCTGCAGAGAAATATCCTCCAAGGATGTCGACATATTTAAATTCTTGAGGACAGTGCCTCATGATTCTGTCTTAGCCCAATCGTACGGTTGCCCTACAATCAATTGGTATTGGATAGGTTGAAAAGCATACCTGCCCTATATGTATAAGTGCCCCATTTTGTGGCAGATGGAGTTTTATGTTGTTCATTCAGGTCTATTTTTACTTGGGTATAATTGGAGATCCCATGAAGGAAGCTGTATGCCTCCTTACCTGCTACTCGTTCTTCCAGCACATGCTCTATAAATGGCAATAGGTAATGTTCTTTTACCCTGGTTGCATTGAACTTTTAAGATTATCACAAAATTGCATCTTCTCGATTTTCTCAGGTACTATGACTATTAGGGATAGCCATTCTGTGTGTTCTATATCATAAATGAATCGAGCTTCAATGAGTTTGTCAATCTCCCAGTCCTTGACCATTCTACTAGAATACTTTGGATTCATTTGGTAGGCTCTATGCCTTGATGTGGCCACACTCCTTCCACAATGGGAATGGTGTGATTTAACCACCTCTAGGGGCATGCTCTTCATATTCATATATTTCCAAGCAAAGCAACCGTGGAATTCTATGAGTAGCTACGTCAATGAGGTCTTTTTCTTCTTCAAGAGATAGGCCTACCCTCCCAATGTATACAGGTTTGGGATCCTCATCAGGTCTTGCTAGGTTGACCTCTTTAACGTTAGTCTCAGGCGCCCATTTCAATTGGTCTCAGAGCTCTGATCTCGATCTTGGGAATTTTGCTGTTGCTAATAGATTTTCAAGAGAATGGACTCTTATGTGTGATTTTGCTATTTTCTTGATTTCTTGCATACTTTCTTCCTGTATTTTCTCGGATGGGGAAGACAATGGAAATACAAGATTCATCTTCATTTAGCCATTAAGGTTTTTGTGTGAGATTTGGGCCAATTTTTGAATATAGGGACCAAATTTCTGGGTTGGGACCAATTAAAAACATTGGACCTCCAAAATTGGGGAAAATGTTGTGTCTACATTTTTGCTTCTTCCCTCTTCTTCTTGAGACTTTGCATGGCTATGGAGCATGTTTAGGGTTAGTTAGCTTCACCTTCTACAACAACCATGGGGCAAGCATGGAGCAGATTGTAAGCTTCACACGGAGCACCAACAAAGCAAGTAAAAATTTGCCATTTTTCAGCCGTGGGACGAATTTGGGTTGACTTCCTTTAAGATTTTGGTGGTGATGAAGAGGATGTCTCAAGCATGGCAAATGATTATTCAAGGTGTAAGCTTCTCAATGCTACCGTCCTTTCTTACTTTTATACAAGGTGTAAGCTTCCCACCTTCAATGCTTACATTTTTCCATTCCCCTCATAAAAGTCATCTAATATAGGTAAAAATCCCCATAAAGAAGTGCTCCTACAAGCTCGATTGAAGTCTCCAAGCTCACGCGGCTTGCTAATCACAATTCTTTTTGGCATTAATCTTATCATTTAGATATGCGATTGGGATAAATTGAAGGTAGATTAGAAAATGGGAACTGGGTTTAGTGTCAAGAAGTCATCACTTGCATTAAAAACTCTCTTGTGTTGAGAATAGATACTGAACTTAAGTAGTCCCGAGTGTTAAGACCTTCTCAGCCCTAAAATGACTACTTCATTTGTGCTTGAGAAGTTTAAAGGGGAATCCTTCCACACATGGCAATTAAAATCAAATCTATGTTAGTGAAGGCTATGGAGCATTGTAAATGGAAGGGGAAAATGTCTGGAGAATGAAGGGGATAAAAAGAACAGATGGTTAAGCCAGAATGAAAAAAGGATTAGCCATCATTGCATTAGGATTGGGAGATGGATTTTTTCATCATATTGCAATTAAAGATACATCGAAGGGTGCTTGGGATGAGCTAGATAAATTTTTTGGGGCAAAATAAAAGAATTCAAAAATAAGCTTAAAAATATAATTCTTTGGCTTGGACATTAAAGATAGTGAATCACTTTCAGCACACCTTAACAAAATGAAGAGCATGACACAACAACAATTGGTTGGCTTTGGGGCACCAGTAGAGGAAGAGGATGCCATAGCCATACTGTTAAAAAGCATGACACTTGAGGAGTATGAGCCCTTAGTGGATACTTGGAAGAACCTCCCAAATCCAACCATTGTAGGAGTGGAGCCAACGCAGAAGAGGAGAAGCGGAGTCGGGGGAGGACAACCCAAGCTATATCAAGTGAGGAGAAAGCACTCTTCTTGAGAGGACTAGGATCAAGGACTAGAGAAGGAGCAAGGACAAAGACCTACCATCATAGTGGCGAAATCGATCACATAGAAAAGGATTGCTGGTATAAAAAGGGAGTCGAAGAAGCCAATGTAATGACCAAGAAGGAAGACAATGTGATGAGGCCTCCCAGGATGGAGACAACACCGAGCATCTTTCCTAGATGATATGAGGAGCATGGCTCCTTACACCTAGTTATAACCCCACTCTCCCGATGTGTAAAATGTCAAGACACCAAGCCAACATTGTAGCTCATAGAGCAACCTAGACGGACCGTGCCAACCATATGAGTATAGAGTGTAGGAGGCCAGGTCAAAGCTAGGTGTTAAGACTCTCATCACAAATGAGGGGAGGTGTTGAGAAATGCAATGTGTCAGGGTGAAACATGCATAGAAGAGCAAGGGGAGAATCATGCATATCAAAAAAGGAATAGACTTAGGGAACATTAGCAAAGGTTGATTTGTATGATCATTCGTCAAAGGTGAAGTCAAAGGTCAAAACGGTAGCACATGGAAAGTCCAAGGAGGCATGTGTGTAAGATTCCTCCCCAGCCTCTCAAAATGTCCAGCATCTTCCCCTGTAATCAATCCCTCTTTAGAAATATAAAAGACCTTGTTTCTAACTGTTTTAACTTAGAGAGAGAAAATATTCTAGAGAGAGAATATTTAGATTTTTAATATTTTTGGATAAAAAATTATCTCAAAATTATCTCATCTTATTAAAATAAGTTCCCCTGAAACAGAAATTCAAAAAGAACTTTCCAATGTGCAATTGGAATTAATTGGAAATGGGTATAAAGGACCTTAGCCTAAGGGTCTAGATTTTCAGAAATTTTGGATTATGGTCCAATTAAGGTTCCTATGGGCCAATAGCATCAATCCATGTGTAGGGAGGAGATAAATCCAATTTGTAAAAGAAGATACCCAAAAATGAGTAAATGCTCACATAAGATGAAGAGTTGAAAATGTACAAGGTTTATTAGTAAAAAACTATGAGCAATATTAAAAATATGAGATATTTTGGGTATAATGATTCCATTTTGACACATATGTAAGGAAGGGGAGTTCTTTAAAGGAGGTGCATATTTCACATGCTTGAATGAGTTTTAAACTCAAAAATAATGTGATATTTTTATCTCTCCTCTCTCTTAAACCAAACCAAATCAAAATGGAACCAAACCGAATCAAAAAGTAACCAAACTAGGTCCAAATCTAGTCCAAATTCAACCAAACTGAATTTGGAAAATTCTAGAATTCAATTAGATTTGGTTAGAGCTTCCCTCTCCTATAAATAGAACATGAGTCCTTTGAAAAAGATATAGAAGAATTTTACTATACTAGAGTTATGTTGAAATAATGCTAATTTCTACTATTCTCTAAAATTCTCTCCAAATTGAAGAAATTGGAGCTTCGCTCTTTCTTCAATCCCCATTGGTGGCTCCATCAACATACTTAACCAATTGATTGGTTGGGGGCCTCTACCGTGAACAAAGAATCAAGCAAATTGTAAGGTAAATGGTGAATTTTGATCTTTTCTATAATTCCTCAATGCTTCTCTCTTCTCAACCCCTCTCAAGCTTGAGAAGCTTAATTGGAATGGTTTTTGAATGCTATTGAAGTTAATTGATGAATGGTAGTGAAGAGTTACATAATTTGATGAATGCTATTGAAGTTAATTGATTAATGATAGTTAAGAATTACATAAATTTCTATTTATGCTTAATTCAAATGGTTTTTATGTAAATTCTCTCTCTCACTCAAGAAATGGTCATACTCATGACCCATTCTCAATCCAAATGAAGCTTTTCATAAAGCTTTTCCTTAATCCAAGATTAATCTATGCTTGAGGCCAAATTAATGGCTTTTTTCTATGCTTTTAGTTTATGTATTTTGATGATTCAATCCATTATGGATTAATGATCCGATTAGGGATCATTCTAATTATTTTCTTAATGATAAGCTTTATCCCTTAGAAAAAATGAGATTTATCAGTCATAGCAGCGGAGCTATGGTAAAATTTTTATAAAAATTACGCATAAAATAATTTCATTCAAAGCATAAAAAGAGGACTTCCTACCATATTCTAGGAATTATCATCCTAGATTAATTGAAAGATATTCATTGTAATCCTAGAGAAATTGATTTTTATATTATGCATAATTGATTTTCATGCATAGAGGTATGCATAAAAGATTATTATTTTAATATAAAAGTGTTACTTTTATCATAATTGAATTTCATGCATAGAGGTGTGCATAAAAGTTGATTATTTTATTGTAAAAGTGTTACTTTTATCATATTGGATTTCATGCATAGAGGTATGCATAAAATATATTCTTTTTATACTAAAAGTGTGATTTTTCATCATAAATGGATTTTATGCATAACTTAGATGCATAAGAGAAATTCTTTTATTCTAAAAGTGTATTTCCTACCAAATTGAATTTATGCATAAGAAGATGCATAAAGATTGATTTTTAATTCAAAAGTGTCATTCTCATCTAAATTGAATTTATGCATAGGAAAATGCATAAAAGATTGAAATTTAATTCAAAAGTGTCATTTTCATTTAAAATGAATTTATTCATAGAAAGATGCATAAAAGATTGATTTTTACTTCGAAAGTATTAATCTCCTTAAATAGAATTTATGCATAAATAAATGTGTAAAGAAATCTTATATCAAATATAAGAATTCTCTTGTATTCTATAAATAGATATGAGATGTGATAGGATGTGATAAGAGGTGTATAAGATGTGATAAGAGGTGATATTATGAAATAAGTTAGGAGGTGATAAGATGAATTAAGATGTGATAAGATGTGTATGGGGGATGAGGTAAGAAGTGTATGTGATAGGATAAGATGTATATGGGTTGTGATAGGGCGAGAATGGATGTGATGTAAAAGATTAGATGTGAAGGCATATGGGGTTATATGAATGGGAATGTGGAAATGGATGTATATATGTGGATGTGTGGATGTGGAGATGGGAGTATGGATGTATGAATGTGAAAATGGATGTATGCATGAAGATGTATATGCATAGATGTGAATGTGGATATAGATGTGGCTGTATAGATGTGAATGTGGAATGTGGATGTGGATGTATGTATGTATGTGGATGTAGATGTGGATGTATAGATGTGAATGGGAATGTGGATGTGAATGTATGTGAATGTGGATGTAGATGTGGATGTATAGATGTGATTGTGGAATGTGGATGTGGATGTATGTATGTATGTGGATGTAGATGTGGATGTATAGATGTGAATGCAAATGTGGATGTGGATGTATGTATGTATGTGGATGTGGATGTATGAATGAGGACGTGATAGTGGATGTATGCATGTGGATGTGGATGTATGCATGTGGATATGGATGTGTATGTATGAATGTGGATATGGGATGTGGATGTATAAATGAGGATGTGAAAATGGAGGTAAGCATGTAGATGTGGATGTATGGATGTGAATGTGGATGTGGATGTATGTATGTATGTGGATGTAGATGTGGAAGTATAGATGTGAATGGAAATGTGGATGTGAATGTGGATGTAGATGTGGATGTATAGATGTGAATGTGGAATGTGGATGTGGATGTATATATGTATGTGGATGTAGATGTGGATGTATAGATGTGAATGGGAATGTGGATGTGGATGTATGAATGTATGAATGTAGATGTGGATGTATAGATGTGAATGGAAATGTGGATGTGGATGTATGAATGTATGAATGTAGATGTGGATGTGGATGTATGAATGGGAATGTGGAATGTGAATGTGGATGTATGAATGGGAATGTGGATGTGGATGTATAGATGTGGATGGGATGTATGTATGTATGTGGATGTGGATGTATGAATGAGGACGTGATAGTGGATGTTTGCATGTGGATGTGGATGTATGGATGTGGATATGGATGTGTATGTATGAATGTGGATATGGGATGTGGATGTATGTGAAAATGGAGGTAAGCATGTAGATGTGGATGTATGGATGCGAATGTGGATGTGGATGTGGATGTATGGATGTGGATATGGATGTAAATATATGATATGTGATGTGAAGGAATCTGAAGTGAAGAGATGGAAAATGATGTGATTGGATGAGTACAAATATAAATGGAATGTGGAATAAGTAATGTGGATTAATGAGGGATAATGTGGAAAAATGAGAGTTAATATAGAAAATGGTATTTGTAAACTGTTTGTAAATGCTGTTTGTAAATGGTTGTTTTATGTCAAGAATGCTGGGGAAGCATTTTGATCGTCTTGTGTTTAAGGTCGTGGAGACCTAACTGATAAAGTTGCAACTGCTGACAGAGAGTCAATGGAGGACGTCTCGCGTAGCAAGGTCGGCCGAGGTCTTGACCAGCCTCGGTTCGATTAAAATGGTGAGCTTCCGGTACGGTGGATGAGGGACCAAGGAAGCGGCCTATGAGTGAAGCGCTAGGTCACCTGCGAAGGATCCTAGAGGGTGCTGACCATACGGTGCTCGGGCTCTGGGTCGCCCAGGATACCCACGCGTGCGTCGAGGAAGATATTGGAACAAGGAGTAAGAGTTGTTTTGTGAAACCGGGCATGGATTTGGTTGATTGACCTTGCTGGTCTTCAATGGATGAGTCCATGGCTCTTTATATGGATCTGTTGGTTGATCTTGCTGATCTTCAACGAGAGTCCATCTTGATTTTTATAAGTGATTATATTGCCGAGTATTATGGGCTAGGAACTATTGAAAAGGCCCCTGTGTGGACAGGTGGTGAGCGTTCTAGGTACCATTTGGAAATCCTTGCATCACTAAGAAAGGTCCCTCCCACTTAACTTGAAACTTCTTATGAAAGGAATTGTCCAACCTGCTATTATAATGTAATACCAAGTCATCCTTCATAATTTCTTTACTTCTAATTTTCTTGTTGATCTTCTCCAACGTCCTTGTCTGCATATCTTCATAATGCTTCAAAGCATTATCTCTGTTCAGCTGTGCTTTTTGTAAATATAATAGCCGCTCTTTAAGGGCATCTTTAGGCTCTTCCAAAAGCTTTTCCAACATTTTAACAGCCGATATCTCCACCTCAATAGGCAATAAAGCTTCTTTCCCATAAACAAGATGAAATGGAGTGAAACCAGTACCAGTTTTAATCGCTGTAGTGTATACCCACAAGGCATCAGGCAATTCTAGATCCCAATTCTTGCCTTGTCGCTCCGTCACCTTAGATAAAATCTTAATCAATTCACCATTGAAACGCTCATTCAAGCCATTACATTGTGGATAGTAAGGTGTGGTAAAACTGCGACTGATCTTCATCTTTGTACACAAATAGTCCATAAGCTCTGATCTAAAACCTGGACCCTGATCAGAAAGCAATTCCAATGGCACACCAAACTTACAACAAATATCCTGATATACAAACTTTTCCACTTCCTTAGCAGTAATTTGTTTTACTACCTTTGCTTCCGCCCATCTAGAAAGGTAATCAACTGCACTCAAGATGTAACATTTCCCTCGGCTGGTAATAGGCAATGGTCCCACAGCATCAATACCCCATTTTTCAAAAACATCATAGGCAAGAATTGTCTTCCTCATTTCAGGACTTAATATCTGTCTACTATGAGCTTGACATTGTTTGCATGAGCTGCACCAATGATTAACATCCTTATGTACACTTGACCATACATAACCTTCCTGCAATACTTTATGCAAAGTAATCTTTGAGGCAAAATGTGCCCACTGCATGGTTTTCCTTAAGAATTTTGTAGATTTCTTCCTTCCATGGTACCCGTTGCATTATCAAGTCAATTCCCTTCAAATACAAAGCATCACCAACCATCACATACTTTGCATCTTTCCTGATGAAACCATAATTTTTTTGATTTTTCAATACCACTAGGAATCATCCCTGTTAACAAAAACTCCTCAACATCCTGTAATTTCTCCCTGCCACAATAAAATGGTGCATGAGCTTTAAGAACAAAAACTTCACCAATCATTCCCTGGGCTGCTTCTTCATGAGCTTCTTCATTATGGCCTCGATCCACATGCCAAGCTTCAAATTCCTTCAACAAGCTTTTAATCTTGAAACGCATCTCTTTGAGTGACACATTTTTTGACTTCCAAACTCCCAACACCGTTTTACCACAAGCACTGCATCACCTGAATGCGAATCCTATGTACACCATGCTTCAAACATATTTGCAATCCAACTTCCAAAGTCAGATAATCCGCTTCATTGTTGCTATGTGCATCCACCTTAACACCCTTCTTAAAAACAAGGCAACCTTGTGGATCATAAAACACCAAACCTCCTGAGGCTGCATCATGGCTTTTCCTATAGGAACCATCAAAATATAATATGTGTGCATTCACCAACTCAACCGCATCCTCAACTGGCTTCTTGATGGTTTCCTCCTTTATAAGAAGAGGACTCTCCTTATATGTCAATAAATCAGCTAAGGTAGCCCTGGTACTCTCTTCCACCAAGAATGAGAAAGTAAACTCCTGCAACTCAATCACCCACTTCATCATAGCCTTAGATAAATTTGTGCCATTTATCAACTGAGGCAAAAAAGTGTAACTCGTCAAAAACACAAAGGGGTGAGGCAACAAGTAGTGGCGGAACCACCTACATGCATACATCACACTAACCATAACAAGTTCCACCTCTGATAACAACCTTTCTCTAGCAAGTTTTACTCTGCTAGCATAGTAGACAAGTTGCATATAATGTGATTCTTTCCCCTTCTGTAACAACATAGCTCCAATTGCATCTTCACCTACTGAAGGGTTAACATAAAATACCTGTTCCCAGTTAGGCGCCTGCATTGTAGGAATAGCACCCAACACCTCTTTCACTTTTTGAAAAACTACCTCACACTCCTCCGACCAATGTAAAGGATCATGCTTTGCTGCCTGCCTGCAAAGGATATAACAACTGAGAAGATAGAGAGATAAATCGAGCCATATACTTCACCTTTTGCACAAAAGTAGTCAATTGCTTTGTATTCTTTGGTGTAGGAAGAAGAAGAAGAGACTTGACTTTATCAGGATTTGGATCAATACCATTCTCTGAAACAACATGGCCCAAGAGCTTCACCCTTGGTTGAGCCAAAAAACACTTTTTTGGATTTAATTGACCACCACACTCATCATCATAACGCTGAAAAATTGTAGCCAGCCTATCACAATGCTCTTGTCTGGAGCTGTATATATAAAAATCATCAATAAAATCTTGGACAAACTTGCCCAAAAAAGGAGATAATACCCAATTTGCCCTTTTCTGGGCTGGCCCATTCGTCAATCCAAAAGGAAGGACTTTGTAGCAGAAACACCCCCAAGGTGTAACGAAAGTCGTCTTGCGCTGATCTTATTCTGTAATCTTTAACTGAAAATAGCCTGAAAACCCATCACAAACACTGTACCTTTCATATCCAGCTAACAGTATCCAAGATCTCAGCCAAAAAAGGTAGGGGGTAAGGATCCTTTTTTGTAGCAGCATTCAAGGGCTTGAAATCCACACATATACGCCACCTGCCATCTTTCTTTGGACTCACCACTGTAGGACTTACCCACTTAGCTGTGTCCACTTGTGTAATGAAACCTGCACTTAACAACTTATCAACTTCCTCTCTCAGGGCCTGCATTTGTTCTCGTCCCATCCTGCGAAGCTTCTGCCTAACTGTTTTTACATCTTTTTTCAATTCAATCCTCAAATCTGGCCCTTTAAATCCTCGAATCTCCTTATAAGAGGTGATGAACAATTCTAGAAAATGAGACACCATATTAACATACCTAACCTTTTCTCCACTCGAGAGATCCGGACTCAGCATTCCTTCAATCAGCTCCTGCTTCTTCTTCACTTCTGCAGTAATTCCTCGATCACTTCATATGACCCCAAAGTATCTTCTCCTTCATGCACTTCTTTATCCTCATTACCTTGTTGCTCTAATACTAGGAAAGCCACATCTGCCTCTTCTTCGCTAGAAGTAGTAGTCGATGAATCCATCTCCGATTCAGAAGTACTGGTGGTAGTTTCCTCTTCACTCGAATCTTGTGGCCTCTCCCACACATCATTCAAAGATCTCCTACTATACATCTCAAAAGATTTTTTATTACCCTGCTTATTATGCAAAGAAATGGTCCCATACCTCCAGTCTTGTACTGCACCCACAACTCACAACCAGGGTCGTCCAAGAATAATTGGAAAAGCACCAAGACCCGCAGGCATCACATGAAAATCTACAGTAGCTTTGACATTAAAAGCTTCAATTTCCAGCTCCTTTACCATACCAAGACATTTTACCTTTTGATGATTAGCCATCCTAATTCGAAAACCAGAAACCCCGGACACCCTCAAGCCTGACTGCTCCACACATGATTGAGTAATCACACAGATTTGAGCTCCTCCATCTATATAGGCCTGACCAAGGTTCCTACCACACCTCCACAATAGGGCAAATATCTGGAAGCTCTTCTAAAGATAGTACTTTGACTGACTTCTTCTCTGACTCCCTTTCCATTGGATTCACAAGTCCCTTCCATTGCCTTCTCAATTTTGGCACCATCTCCACCAATTGCCTAAAGGTGATGTTGGCCTTCCTGTTCACCATATCAGATTTCAAGTTATAGCTGGTTTGCCCATCCCCTAGTGGGAAGTTTGACACCTGGAACCTTCTACGAGGCTTCTGTTTCCTTTTGGCTTTCACATCTTCTCCTTCCTGTTGCTTCCCCTTCTTACGGCTGGGTCCAGCCACTCCCTTTCCTTCTCTTTCATCCGTTGTGCACCTCCCAACGGGCATCACATCCCCTTCTTCTTTTACCTGAACATTCTCCAGAGTAACCACATTCACGACCTTTGCCTTCCCCTTCTCCTCTGTTGTGATTCCACTAGGATGACCTGCTTGATCCCTGATATCAATACCATAGTCGTTTGACCTATCAGGTAACTGTGAAGGTAGTGGGTACATATCACCATATCACCACCCCCTTCTTCTTTTACCTGAACATTCTCCAGAGTAACCACATTCACGACCTTTGCCTTCCCCTTCTCCTTTGCTGTGATTCCACTAGGACCTACTTGATCCCTGATATCAATACCATAGTCGTTTGACCTGTCAGGTAACTGTGAAGGTAGTGGGTACATATCACCATATCACCACCCATCTGCTGAGGCTTATCACAATCTGTACTTAGATGTCCAAGTTCACCACAATTCCAGCATGTAGGGATGAAACGACAGCCCCTACCACCACGTCCATACCCTGCTTGTCCATCTTCCCCTTCTTGATTATTGCCTCTACCTCTACCACGTCCACCACCTATACTTCCCATTAAACTTAAGCTCAAATTCTTCATAAGATCAACCATCTGTTTCATATCTTGTCGCAATCCCTCATCAGAACCTACAGGAACCATATGTACTCCTTGATTAACTTGTGGTACCATCTGCATAGCCTGGGCTTCAGCGGGTTTCATCCTCTCAATCACTGCATTCATAGGTGTAGCCTCCACTCTACGCATCTCCGGCTGTGCTACAACTGGAATCATCCCCAGCTGATTCATCCGTTGCAACTTCCAATCCTTTGATTTGGCAATCTCCACCGCATCCTCATAAGACCTGGGCTTCTTTAATTCCACCTTCCAGCGAATACTCCTCTTAAGCCCGGCTACAAACTTGTTTTTCTTCATCATGTCAGGGGGTACCTGGTCTTCCCCTAAGGCCCTGCATAAAGTCTCCCACAGCAAAGAGAATTTCTTCACATAATCATCAATTGATTCCAACTCACCCTATATCAGAGCTTGCACCTCATGCCAAACCTTGTCGGGGTCTTCTACCTTCTTAAACGTGTTGCTAAGTGCTGACTTTAATCCATTCTTAGTCATATCGATACGTGGAACAGCAACCCTCAATGACTCCTCATAGGTTCTGTACCAGGTCCTTGCATCCCCTTTCAAGCAAATGCTCAGTAGCCCGCAACACCTGTACCGACTCATTGATGTGGTTGCTTATGCACGCAACCTCCATTCTTTCAAGGAAGTCTGCTACATCTTCATTAGGACCACCAAAAAACTGTGGATACGACATCATTTTAATCCTCAAACTTCACCTCAAATCCCAAGAAAAACACCTTCCCTGAAACCCTCAAATCCCAAGAAAAACACCTTCCCTGAAACCCTCAACTCCTAGGGCAAACACCCTTGTAAACTGAGAAAAAAAACCTGAGCTATCCTCAGTGTGGGGGCATCAGAAAGAATGTGAGGTGAAAAAAAGAAAAAAGACTATACCTCTATAGCCCTTCACCTCACAAACTTTGATACAACAACACGACAACTGGGCACCAACAACCAAAACAAAACACCACACAGAGATACCTCAAAACTCTGTATTCCACAAGATAATCAAAACCTGCACACTTATCCACCACAATAATGCAAAAAAAATCCCTCTTTCACAATCCAGCAGGCTCCACTCGGCTTCCTTCACTCCTTTATCTGCTCATGGCTCTCCTTTTGCATCCCAAAGGTGGCCCTCCCTTCTAATTGCTGCGAGCCTTCATGCTTCAGCGACGACTGCAGCCAATACCTTTACTCCTTGACTCTGAGGCCGCCCCCTCCTTTGTACAGACAGTCTGCCTCTCTCTCTCTGTCCCCTGTCTCAGCTCTCCTTTCACCTAGTATTCGCCAGCAGCCCTCACCTCTGCTCTCCTTGCGCCTGCGGCTTACGTCAATCTCACCACCACGACCTTCAACCCGTTTTCACTCAGCGGCTTCCTCTTCACTTAGTATTCGCGAGCAGCCCTCACCTCTGCTCTCCTTGCACCTGCGGCTTACGTCAGTCACCACCACGACCTTCAACCCGTTTTCACTCAGCGGCTTCCTCTTCACGTCCAGCTACTCTCGCTTGGTGCAGTCGACGCGGCTCCTTCCCTAGCCGTTGGCTCTCCCAGTCAGCGTCAACACCTGCAGCAGCCGGCCCCAGCGAGACATAAGGCCACTCCTTTGGCTCTTCCTTTGCTGCTCCCCTAGGCGGCTCCCTTGCCTAGTCGATGCCAACACCTGCAGCCCCTTTCCAGTCAACCACAGTACCAAGCGGCTCCCCTTCGCTCTGCCCGCTCACACAAGAAACATTCATCTCTCGGCGTCAGCTCTGCACTCTCCAAAAGTATGCTCCTCCTTGGCGGAAAATCCACGTAAACTCTCTTCGCCAACCTTCTAAGAGGTCACGCTGGCAAAATAGCTGGCAGCCAAAGCAATCGGCGAGCTAGGCTCTTTTTTGCTTGCCACTTGGTGGTGTTTTTATATATACATATATATATATATATATTAGAAGGTGGTTCCCATGCCACACTGCAGTGCTTATCTAGGTCTCTATCAAGATCTTTTGTAACATCAGAATCCACACATATACTACATCTCATCACCATGCCTATCATGCCTAAACCCCCTGCGATGTGGAGACATACGGCCATTCCAAAAATCTGCACAGTACATCCAAACTCAAGCACAAAGAGCAAATTATATTTAGCTGGCGTCTCTTGTAGATTTCAATATTTACATTCTAGATTGGGCTCTCTCCACGTAAACCAGCATATGTACATCTATCTCCACCAGGAGGCTCATCAAAGCCCCAATCATTGACATCCTCATGCTCTTCCACCTCTTGTTTGCACACATCCAAGACACCCTCTTGACAAATAGAAAGCTCATACAAGAAAAACTTCAAGTCTCAAGCACCTGCTCCAAAGAAAAAGCATGTACTAACTCACTGCAAGCCATTCAGTCTGTACATTTACCAAGGCATTCAGGGCAAAGTTTTATTGAATACCATGCATCCCATATGTACACGGACTCAAAACACCTTTAGAGAATTTTGCCTGACAGTAGGCTCTATGCCTTGATGGCCACACTCCTTCCACAATGGGAATGGTGTGATTTAACCACCTCTAGGGGCATGCTCTTCATATTCATATATTTCCAAGCAAAAAGCAACCGTGGAATTCTGTGAGTAGCTACGTCAATGAGGTCTTTTTCTTCTTCAAGAGACAGGCCTACCCTTCCCAATGTATATAGGTTTGGGATCCTCATCAGGTCCTGCTAGGTTGACCTCTTTGACATTAGTTGGGCACCCATTTCAATTGGTCTCAGAGCTCTGATCTCGATCGTGGGAATTTTGCTGGTAATAGATTTGCAAGAGAATGGACTCTTATGTGTAATTTTGCTATTTTCTTGATTTCTTGCATACTTTCTTCCTGTATTTTCTCGATATTAATGGGAAAGACGATGGAAATACAAGATTCATCTTCATTTAGCCATGTTTCAGGGGTTTTTGTGTGAGATTAGGGCTAATTTTTGAATTTAGGGGCCAAATTTTTGGGTAGGGACCAACTTATTAAAAACATTGTACCACCAGAATTGGGAAAAATGTTGTGTCTACATTTTTGCTTCTTCCCTCTTCTTCTTTGAGACTTTGCATGGCTATGGAGCATAAGTTAGGGTTAGTTAGCTTCACCTTCTACAACAACCATGGGGGCAAGCATGGAGCAGATTGTAAGCTTCACATGGAGCACCAACAAGCAAGCAAAAATTGCCATTTTTTAGCCGTGGGACGAATTCGGGTCGACTTCCTTTAAGATTTCAGTGGTGATGAAGAGGGTGTTTCAAGCATGGCAAATGATTATACAAGGTGTAAGCTTCTCAATGATATCGTCCATGCTTACTTTCATACAAGGTGTAAGCTTCCCAATGATACCTTCCTCAATGCTTACATTTTCCCATTCCCCTCATAAAAGTCATCTAATATAGGTAAAAATCCCCATAAAGAAGTACTCCTACAAGCTCGATTGAAGTCTCTCCAAGCTCACGCAGCTTGCTAATCACAATTCTTTTTGACATTAATCTTATCATTAAGATATGCGATTGGGATTAATTGAAGGTAGATTAGAAAATGGGAACTGGGTTTAGTGTCAAGAAGTCGTCACTTGCATTAAAAACTCTCTTGTGTTGAGATTAGATGCTGACCTTAAGTAGTACTCGAGTGTTAAGACGTTCTCAGCCCTAAAATTTGTGCTTCATGTTTAAAGGGGAATCCTTCCACACATGGCAAGTTAAAATCAAATCTATGTTAGTGAAGGCTATGGAGCATTGTAAATGGAAGGGGAAAATGTCCGGAGGATGAAGGGGATGAAAAGAACAGATGGTTAAGCCAGAATGAAAAAAGGATTAGCCATCATTGCATTAGGATTATTGCATTAGGATTGGGAGATGGATTTTTTCATCATATTGCATCGTAAGATACATCGAAGGGTTCTTGGGATGAGCTAGACAAATTTTTTGGGGCAAAATAAAAGAATTCAAAAAAAAGCTTAAAAATATAATTCTTTGGCTTGGACATTAAAGATAGTGAATCACTTTCACTACACCTTAACAAAATGAAGAGCATGACACAACAACAATTGGTTGGCATTGGGGCACCAGAGTAGAGGAAGAGGATGCCATAGCCATACTATTAAAAAGCATGACACTTAAGGAGTATGAGCCCTTAGTGGCTACTTGGAAGAACCTCCGAAATCCGACCATTGTAGGAGTGGAAGCAACACTCGCAGAAGAGGAGAAGCGGACTCGGGGGAGGACAACCCAAGCTATATCACAGTGAGGAGAAAGCACTCTTCTCGAGAGGACTAGGATCAAGGACTAGAGAAGGAGCAAGGACAAAGACTGGAAAGACCAATATCTCCCTACGATGCAATACAGACAAGTAGAGGTAATGCCTAGCTCCAATGGAATGCAAGCACTCCTTTTGTGCTAGGGACTCAACCCGGTTAGGTGTACGAAAGCTTATCCTCTAAAGGAGAGATGCCTATGGCTACCATCACATGACACTAGATTAAGCACACACACAAGCTCAACTTGCCCTCATTCCTACACACCCATTCATTCACAAATACAAGCAAGAGGAACACAATCACTATGCATACAAGCAAAGAGAAAGACCTCACTCCACTCCTATCTTCCTACAAGCATGCACACACTCAAGCATCAAGCTTCCATGAAAGCTTCAAATCAGCCCACATACACAAAAAAGAAATACTAAAAGCATGCATAAGAGTAAAATGATTAGAGAAGAGGATGAGAAAAGACTCATGACATTGCTATTGATTCAATGAAGAGATTTAACTCATACAAAGATGTAGATGGGGTGAGAGAAGAGTCTTCACCTCTATGGAGAAGAGGGAGAGTAGTTCTCTCAAAGGAGCTCTTGCATGAACTTAGCCCAAAGTGTGTGTGAGCTCTCAAATGAGCCACTATTTATACTAAAACTCCTAAAACTCCCACAAAACTACTCCCACACTCACCTACAACTTGGAACTCTCTACAAGAGCCCTAAATAAGAATGTCAAGTCTCTTGTTTTCCTGCTTCCATCTTTGTGTTGCATCCTTGCATTGATCTCATCACGTAACAAAGACCTACCATCATAGTGGCAAAATCGATCACATAGAAAAGGATTGCTGGCATAAAAAGGGAGCCGAAGAAGCCAATGTAATGACAAAGAAGGAAGACAATGTGATGAGGCCTCCTAGGATGGAGGCAACACCGAGCATCTTTTCTAGATGATATGAGGAGCATGGCTCCTTACACCTAGTTATAACCCCACTCTCTCGATGTGTAAAATGTCAAGACCAAGCAAACATAGTAGCTCATAGAGCAACCTAGACGGACCACGCCAACCATATGAGTATGGAGTGTAGGAGGCCACGTCAAAGCTAGGTGTTAAGACTCTCATCACATTGAGGGGAGGTGTTGCAAAATGCAATGTGTCATGGTGAAACATGCGTAGAGCAAGGGGAGAATCATGCATATTATAAAAGGAATAGACTTAGGGAACATTGGCAAAGGTTGATTTGTATGATCATTCGTAAAAGGTGAAGTCAAAGGTCAAAACGATAGCACATGGAAAGTCCAAGGAGGCACGTGGCACAAGGGTGCACATATGTATCTTGTGAGTAGGGAGCTCCATGAGAGCTGTAAAAGGATGTACCTGCGTCAACTCCAATGGAATGCGGCTATGATGGTGTACTTCTTAATTGTTGTCATTATCTTGGTACTGGCTTAATCTTATTCTATGTATTATCTTAATCGCGATATGCTTAATCATGTTCTCATATAGTTCTGATCCACCTTGAGCTTTTAATCATGCTTGATTTCTTAACAGATCCAATTTGTAAAAGAAGATACCCAAAAATGAGTAAATGCTCACATAAGATGAAGAGTTGAAAATGTACAAGGTTTATTGGTAAAAAAACTATGAGCAATATTAAAAATATGAGATATTTAAGGTATAATGATTCCATTTTGACACATATGTAAGGAAGGGGAGTTCTTTAAAGGAGGTGCATATTTCACATAAGATGAAGAGTTGAAAATGTACAAGGTTTATTAGTAAAAAAACTATGAGCAATATTAAAAATATGAGATATTTTGGGTATCCAAAAATGAGTAAATGCTCACACAAGATGAAGAGTTGAAAATGTACAAGGTTTATTAGTAAAAAACTATGAGCAATATTAAAAATATGAGATATTATGGGTATCCAAAAATGAGTAAATGCTCACACAAGATGAAGAGTTGAAAATGTACAAGGTTTATTAGTAAAAAACTATGAGCAATATTAAAAATATGAGATATTTTGGGTATAATGATTCCATTTTGACACATATGTAAGGAAGGGGAATTCTTTAAAGGAGGTGCATATTTCACATGCTTGAATGAGTTTTAAACTCATAAAAATTGAGATATTTCATCTCTCCTCTCTCCTCATTCAAGTCTAATTCCAAAAAGTTAGCTTAACTGAACTAAAAATGGTCAAAAATTGACCAAACTGAGTTGGAAAATTCTAGAATCAGTTTGTTTGGTTAGGAGCTCACTTTTTCCTATAAATAGAAGCCTCCCCCTTGTTGAAAAGAAATATAGTGTTTATGCATCGTTACTCTACTCCACCTAAGCCAAGAACTGTGAATTCATTAATAATTCACTAGTTTTTGGAGCTTCCCTCTTTCTTCAATCCCCATTAGTGGCTCCATCAACATACTTAACCAATTGATTGGTTGGGGGCCTCTACCGTGAACAAAGAATCAAGCAATTTGTAATGTAAATAGTGAATTTTGATCTTTTCTATAATTCCTTAATGTTTCTCTCTTCTCAACCCCTCTCAAGCTTGAGAAGCTTAATTGGAATGGTTTTTTAATGCTATTGAAGTTAATTGATGAATGTTAGTGAGAGTTACATAATTTTTGATCAATGCTATTGAAGTTAATTGATTAATGATAGTTAAGAATTACATAAATTTCTTAACTATCATTAATCAATTAACTTCAATAGCATTCATCAAATTAACCTCAATAGCATTCATCAAATTAACTTCAATAGCATTCATCAAATTATGTAACTCTTCACTAACATTCATCAATTAACTTCAATAGCATTCAAAAACCATTCCAATTAAGCTTCTCAAGCTTGAGAGGGGTTGAGAAGAGAGAAACATTGAGGAATTATAGAAAAGATCAGAATTCACTATTTACCTTACAAATTGCTTGATTCTTTGTTCACGATAGAGGCCCCAAACCAATCAATTGGTTAAGTATGTTGATAGAGTGTAATAAAGTAGGAACTTTATTCAATAGGGTTAATAATGGGACAAGTCCATGTATAAAAGAGGGAACTTGGACCATGGTTGTAACTTTTGATGATCATTTTTAGAAATGGAAACTTATGTTTCTTGGAGCTCATGGCTTCTCTCTTGGCTTGTGGAAGGCTATTTCCATTCTCTTGGTGAGAGACTAAACACACTTAGGCATCATGTTTACATGGTGATTACTCATATTTTTCATGCATTACATCCCTTCATTCCAATTGGTATCAGAGCTCTTGATTTTGATCATGGGCATGCATGGGTTGTTGGAAAAATTTGCTTGAAAATTTGAGTTTCTTTTAATTTTTTTTCTCATTTTCTTGTAATCCTTGAGTGATTCTTGACAAATCTTCTCTAATCTTGCTTAATCTCATGGATATGGTGAGCATTTCATGGAAATTGCTTGAATTTTGAGTGATTTTGGCCAATTTTACCATTTTTGGACCAAATTTTGGACCTCTGGTCCAAAAATTTGGGACAGTCGGGCCAAAACTTAGGGCAAGTGACTAATTGCAATTAACTTTTTTGCTAATCACGTTTAGTAATCATCTTCTTCTTCCTCAAGCTTTCCATAGCCATGGGATGCTCTTCCTTTACCCGTTTTGATGCCAAACCTTAGGGTTTTTGTAGAGCTTCTTGAGATCTTTCATTTGAGCCTCTTTCTTGCAAATCTTTTTCTCAAGATTTGGGAGCTTGTGAACCTTTCTCCATGGCTGAAAGTTGAGCTTTCATTGCCAAGTTCTACTCAACATAGATGGCTGCAAGCATCATATTATGGTGATTTCTTCTCTCAATGAACATGGAGACTAGCAATGGGGCTGAATTTTCACTTCCACGTTGAATTTTGGGGCTGATTTTCACTGATTTTCGTCGCCTCTTCCATGCCTCCTCCAAGCTATGAAGCTTAGCCACAAGCTTCATGAAGGATTGCTAAGTGTTTTAGCCCTTTTTGGTGAGATTTTGGGGAGCATTTCATGGCCAATGGAGAGGGAGAAATGGTGTTCTTTGGCTGCAAATCAGGGAGCAAAAAGAGGCTACGTTTTTCTTCAACAAGAGGCTTCTTCAACATTTTCTACCATTGAAGCTTTCCGGATGACATTGGTGAGTGGTTTGATCAATTTCTTGCAAGTTTGAAGCATTTGGTGGAGCTTGGGAATGGATTAGGGTTGGACACATTCAAACTCCCCTAATTTTCAGAAATTAACCATTAAAGCTTGACCATTCACATGCCAATATTGCTTCTCCATGCATTATTGATGGCAATGGTGAAAGGAATTGATTCCACATGAGCTTGGCCAATTCATAGATCACATTTTGGGGGATTTTCTTCATTATGTCTCATTTGGCATGCCATTGATGGAATAGCAAGCTTATGCAATGTTTTTGGAGTCTCTCATGCTCATCTTGATGCCATATGGACACTATGGATGCTATACATAGCCATGCCAATGCTATGTTTTACACATGGGCATAAGAGAGCATAAGTTTTGGAAGCATGCATTTGTCAATATGATGTGAAAGGGATTGTTGGAATGCAATTGCAAATGCCTTGATTGTGGTTAACAAATGCTTATGCAAATGCCATGGTGAGGGCATTGTGAATTGTTGGTTTGTGTTGGAGCTTTTGGATGATGGATTGAGGCATGAGTCCATGCTTTATTGATGAGTTCTAAATTGTAAAAGGGCATGAGTCATGCTCAATACTTGTAAGCCAACAAACTTATTCTATCATTTGATATTATCCACATCATTTTGTACCTACACTCACCATTGCTACCACTTCAAGTTTCTATAGAATCTAGCAATGTGTGAGGGTACCTTGGCATTGGTTGGAGAGGCCAAGGGGAGAATGGCTTGAACTCTTTGTGCCGTGATTGCTTGGTAAAGCAGTACAAAGGGGGATTAGGTACACCGGTGTGAAGAAATGGCCTCAACCTTCACCTTGGAGGAAAACTCGGTGAAGGGGTGAGAAGAGCTTGGCCGGGAGTTCGGCAAGCTTCAACGCGCGTCCTCAACAATCCTCACCATCGACTTTGTGGATGCATTTGGGCAATGGGGCCCCTTTTCCGTCATATTGTGTGGATATTGCAAATGCTTTGATGGACAAAGAGTGCATATGATCTTTCATGACATTGTGGGATACAAAGAGTATTGCATTGTGATTTGAGAAGTTGCATTTTCATTTGAGATTTGGTTCCAATTACAAAGGAGAATAGTAAGATTCCTCCCCCAACCCCTTTTTGATGTCTAGTATCTTCCCCTGTAATCAACCCTCTTCAGAAATATAAAGACCTTGTTTCTATCTGTTTTAGCCTAGAGAGAGAAAAATATTCTAGAGAGAGAATATTCAGATTTTGAATATTTTTGGATAGAAAAATATCTCTTATAATTCAGATGAGTTCCCCTGAAATAGAAATTCAAAAAGAATTTTCCAATGTGCAATTGGAATTAATTGGAAATAGGTATAAAGAACCTTAGTCTAAGGGTCTAGATTTTCAGAAATCTTTAGACTATGGTCCAATTAAGGTTCCTATGGGCCAATAGCATCAATCCATGTGTAGGGAAGAGATAAATCCAAATTTGTAAAAAAGAAGATACCCAAAAATGAGTAAATGCTCACATAAGGTGAAGAGTTGAAAATGTACAAGGTTTATTAGTAAAAAACTATGAGCAATATTAAAAATATGAGATATTTTGGGTATCCAAAAATGAGTAAATGCTCACATAAGATGAAGAGTTGAAAATGTACAAGGTTTATTAGTAAAAAACTATGAGCAATATTAAAATGATGCCATTATGACACATATGTAAGGAAGGGAAATTCTTTAAAGGAGGTGCATATTTCACATAAGATGAAGAGTTGAAAATGTACAAGGTTTATTAGTAAAAAAAAAACTATGAGCAATATTAAAATGATTCCATTATGACACATATGTAAGGAAGGGGAGTTCTTTAAAGGAGGTGCATAATTCACATGCTTGAATGAGTTTTAAACTCATAAAAATTGAGATATTTCATCTCTCCTCTCTCCTCATTCAAGTCTAGTTCCAAAAAGTTAGCTTAACTGACCTAAAAATGGTCAAATATTGACCAAACTGATTTAGAAAATTCTAGAATCAGTTTGTTTGGTTAGGAGCCCAATTTTTCCTATAAATAGAAGCCTCCCCCTTGTTGAAAAATAGTTAGTGTTTATGCATCGTTACTCTACTCCACCTAAGCCAAGAACTGTGAATTCATTTAATAATTCACTAGTTTTTGGAGCTTCCCTCTTTCTTCAATCCCCATTAGTGGCTCCATCAACATACTTAACCAATTGATTGGTTGGGGGCCTCTACCGTGAACAAAGAATCAAGCAAGTTGTAAGGTAATTAGTGAATATTGATCTTTCTATAATTTCTCAATGTTTCTCTCTTCTCAACCCCTCTCAAGCTTGAGAAGTTTAATTTGGTATGGTTTTTTTTTAAATACTATTGAAGTTTGAATAGTAGTGAAGAGTTACATAAGTTAATAAATGCTATTGAAGTTAATTTTCATTTATGTTTAAATTCTAATGATTTTTATGTAAATTCTCTCTCTCACTCAAGAAATGGTCATACTCATGACCCGTTCTCAATCCAAATCAAGCTTTTTATAAAGCTTTTCCTTAACCCAAGATTAAGCTATGCTTGAGGCCAATTTAATGGCTTTTTTCTATGCTTTTAGTTTATGCATATTGATGATTCAATCCACTATAGATTAATGATCCAATTAGAGATCATTTTAATTATTTCCTTAATGATAAGCTTTATCCCTTAGAAAAAATTGAGATTTATCAGTCATAGCAGCGGAGCTATGGCAAAATTTTTATAAAAATTATGCATAAAATAATTTCATTCAAAGCATAAAAAGAGGACTTCCTACCATATTCTAGGAATTATCATCCTAGATTAATTGAAAGAATTTCATTATAATCATGGAGAAATTTAATTTTAATATCATGCATAAAGGATAATTTTTTTATATCAAAAGTGTTACTTTTATCATTTTTAATTTTCATGCATAGAAGTATGCATAAAGGATATTTTTTTTTATATCAAAAGTGTTACTTTTATCATATTGGATTTCATGCATAGAGGTATGCATAAAAGTTGAATATTTTATTATAAAAGTGTTACTTTTAGCATAATTGAATTTCATGCATAGAGGTATGCATAAAAGATATGGGAAGTGATAAGATATGATAAGATGCATGTGGATGTGGATGTGGATGTATGAATGTGGATGTATGGATGTGAATGTGGATGTGGATGTGGATGTATGAATGTGGATGTATGGATGTGGATGTGGATGTATGAATGTGGATGTATGGATGTGAATGTGGATGTGGATGTGGATGTATGAATGTGGATGTATGGATGTATGAATGTGGATGTATGGATGTGAATGAGGATGTAGATGTGGATGCATGGATGTAAATGTGGATGTGGATGTATGGATGTATGCACGTAGATGTGGATGCATGGATGTAAATGTGGATGTGGATGTATGGATGTATGCATGTAGATGTGGATGCATGAATGTGGATGTATGGATGTGAATGAGGATATAGATGTGGATGTATGGATGTGAATGTACATGTAGATAAAGATGTATATATGTGAATGGGAATGTGGATGTGGATGTATGTATGCATGTGGATGTGGATATGGATGTGTATGTATGAATGTGGATATGGGATGTGGATGTATAAATGAGGATGTGAAAATGGAGATAAGCATGTAGATGTGGATGCATGAATGTGGATGTATGGATGTGAATGAGGATATAGATGTGGATGTATGGATGTGAATGTGCATGTAGATATGGATGTATATATGTGAATGAGAATGTGGATGTGGATGTATGTATGCATGTGGATGTGGATATGGATGTGTATGTATGAATGTGGATATGGGATGTGGATGTATAAATGAGGATGTGAAAATGGAGATAAGCATGTAGATGTGGATGTATGGATGTGAATGTGGATGTGGATGTGGATGTATGAATGTGGATGTATGGATGTGAATGAGGATGTGGATGTGGATGCATGGATGTAAATGTGGATGTGTATGTATGGATGTAGGCATGTAGATGTGGATGCATGAATGTGGATGTATGGATGTGAATGAGGATATAGATGTGGATGTATGGATGTGAATGTGCATGTAGATATGGATGTATAGATGTGAATGAGAATGTGGATGTGGATGTGGATGTATGTATGTATGTATGTGGATGTGGATGTATGAATGAGGACGTGATAATGAATGTATGCATGTGGATGTGGATATGGATGTGTATGTATGAATGCGGATATGGATGTGGATATGGATGTGTATGTATGAATGTGGATATGGGATGTGGATGTATAAATGAGGATGTGAAAATGGAGATAAGCATGTAGATGTGGAAGTATGGATGCGGATGTGGATGTGGATGTGGATGTATGGATGTGAATATATGATATGTGATGTGAAGGAATCTGAAGTGAAGAGATGGAAAATGATATGATTGGATGAGTACACATATAAATGAAATGTGGAATAAGTAATGTGGATTGCATGAGGGATAATGTGGAAAAATGAGAGTTAATATAGAAATTGTATTTGTAAACTGTTTGTAAATGCTGTTTGTAAATGGCTGTTTTATGTCAAGAATGCTGGGAAAGCATTTTGACCGTCTTGTGATTAAGGTCGTGGAGACCTAACTGATAAAGTTGCAACTGCTGATGGAGAGTCAATGGAGGACGTCTCGCGTAGCAAGGTCGGCCGAGGTCTTGACCAGCCTCGGTTCGATTAAAATGGTGAGCTTCCGGTACGGTGGATGAGGGACCAAGGAAGCGGCCTATGAGTGAAGCGCTAGGTCACCTGCGAAGGATCCTAGAGGGTGCTGACCATACGGTGCTCGGGCTCTGGGTCGCCCAGGATACCCACGCGTGCGTCGAGGAAGATATTGGAACAAGGAGTAAGAGTTGTTTTCTGGAACCGGGCATGGATCTGGTTGACTGACCTTGCTGGTCCTCAACGGATGAGTCCATGGCTCTTTTATATGGATCTGTTGGTTGATCTTGCTGATCTTCAACGAGAGTCCATCTTGATAAGTGATTATATTGTTGAGTATTATGGGCTAGGAACTATTGAAACGGCCCCTGTGTGGACAGGTGGTGAGCGTTCTAGTTGCCAATGATGCCATAGATACTCTGATGAAGGAATGATGGGAAATTATGAATCAACTGGATAAATTGGGAGATTGTGATCAGTGGTACTATGGTTTCATTAAAGGATTGTTTTAAAGTTAGCTGATGCTAAGAAAAAGGCAATTTTCATATTGGGTGTGTAAGTGGTGTGGCTAGTTTTATGTTTGCATGAAATTCCGGCTAGGGGGCCTTGGAACTCTTTTCCTTGGTACCCGGGACAAAACCTAACCAAATTCCAAATTGGATCCCATCACTACAGTGGTTGGGCGGTTGGCTAACCCATGGGATCGGATGGGGTTAGGCTGGACTGATGGATCCGTAAATCGAGACTCAATTTCTGTTATTACGATAGATAAAGTAAATCCCGGATAGTAATTGTTCTATGGATAGGAATCAACGGCTGTGCCTCCTTGGTGGGGAAAAAAGCGTTGATCCCAATGATCCAAGTGCAAGTTTCTTCCTTGATCTGACCAAGTATCTTTATAGATGCAGTCGGATCTGTTTGATCAGTAAGGGTTTTGACTACGTTAGAGTAAAAATTATCCTGGTGGAATCGCCCGTGCTTTCCGGATAAGGGAAGTTTTTCCGGGTCTGGTTTTGGAAAAACCGACGGATTAGTCTTTTGTCCGGATATCCATGGACGAGGCCCCGAGTGTGGGACCCTGCCTCGCGCAAGAAGTGCTACTTCCGCTGCTAGTACCCCGAATCCGTTGCGCGGTGGGAACAGGGATCCCACAGTTGGTATCAGAGCATTTGGTTAATAAAGATCAACTGAGAAGACAAATATGTCAAAAATTTATCAAGAAGCACAAAAAGGTTGTAATTGTGTGATATAATTCATACAATTTGATATTCAAACTGAAATTCGTAATTTGGTAATTGGGTCTTCAGATGGAAGTACCGCAATTATATAGAATCCCTGACTTGCTTGAGGCCTAGACATGATGGTATTTACCTTATAATTCCAAGAGCCACGACTACCCGTATATACCGAGAGTATACTGCAGCTCTTTACTGACAGTATATACGAGTAAATCTAAGACTTGAAATTTTAAGCGTTAATGCTATCCAGATGATGAATTCGAATGTGGTTGATATGATTTTTAATTCTGTTTGAGAACTGATGAAATTGATTTGGATTCTGATTGAAAAATGATGATTTCCGAAATTAGTTGAAATATAAAAATCTGAACAAAACCACAATGAGGATGAATGGGACGAGTCCCAGTGATGATATTCATAACTGGAATGATGATAATGAATTCAGCAAATCACTATGAGATTAGTGGTTGTGCTGTCAAATTGTTACTGTTAACACTTGATCAGTAGATCAAGTTAAGGGATGACAAATTGAGAACTTGCTTGACTGAAATTCCCGTGGAGGAATGTTCAGAAGGAAATTTTTCTGTCTAATGGACCATTATCATGCTAAAGATATGAATGATATGATCTGAATATTAATGATGAGTTCTATATAAGGGATATTTATCCCAGTGTTCTGCTGGGTTGACCAGAATATAAGGAATCCCAAAATAAAATTGGATGTTAAGAAAAAGAGTTGTCCTCTACCTTGCGAGATGAGGACATCTCGCACTTTTTAAGTGGGGTAGAATGTAAGATTCCTCCCCAGCCTTCGAGGTATACAGGAGTAAGAATCTCCCTTTCTGATCTTATAATTATTCCCTCTCTAAAATAAAAGAAAGTTCTGTTTAACAAAGGAAGACCCTTTTCCTAGAATACTTCTCAAGAGTCCCACCTGTTTTAAAGATTCAGAACAATGAGTTCAGAAGTGAGAATCGATGTTTTGGATATCAAGGTTTTGGTCTTCATTCGAGTACGGCCCAAAAGAAGTTCTTTATCTCTTGGGGAGTATATGAAGTTATCCCCAAATATTGTGAGCCTTATATCTGAATTCAATGAAAGTAGGTGACTTAGCCTACAAGCTTCTTTTATCTCTTCATCTCAAAATTCTTAATGCCTTCTATAGAAAAATGTGTCAAACCCAAATCATGGAAAGACGGTAAAACTTCAGTGGCAAGTTACCGTTGGCTTCTAAGTTACGCTAGCTCCTTCCTTTATATAAGTCGTAACTTTTACTTGTCGCTCAGAGTAATCTTACTTCCATCGATCTCCTTTCTTTCTTAATCTCCTTCATGGCTTGGCAACAAGAACTAGTTTTATCCATAATGATTCCTCACCTTCAAGACGCAAGGGAGTCTGTGAAGAAAGATTTTATAGAGCAGTATGAGCGCTCACTTTTCCCTCACTTGGGAACTTCTGTAGCGCAGACAAAATGGCGGACCTATCAAGACATAACTAGGGTAACACCCTGGGGTCAGCAGCACTTTCGTAACAATGTCCGCTTGGCCATGGTTATTGAAGCTTTGGGTTTGGGTCCCCGATACTACTGCGTCATGAGATCAAGGCATCCTGGGTTTTCTGAGCGGGTCTTCTTACTGGCGTGTTTTCTTCCTCATGAGAAGATATGCCTTTACCCCGTTTTTGGCTTGCCTCTCAGAGGTCCTTTTGTTAGAACACCTCATACCACTGAGATAGGCGCAGCAATAACCCACAGAATCATTCCCATAGATGAGTTACCTTATACTTGTGCAGCTTGTGAGGACTGCTTTTGTGATCATATGATGGACGGGCTTATGGAAGTGTAAAGAGTTCTTCTATCTTTACTGTATAAGTTCCGAGAATGAATAAAGTTTAAATCTTGTTCTTATTTTGAATCTTGCTCTCTTTAAGACGTTTCTTGGTGGTTAATCTTGATTAAAATTTTTCTCTAAGTCTCATATTCGTGAATCTTGCGAAATTATCACAAGTTGCGAGATGAGGACATCTCGCGTTTTTTAAGTGGGGTAGAATGTAAGATTCCTCTCCCAACCCCTTTTTGATGTCTAGTATCTTCCCCTGTAATCAACCCTCTTCAGAAATATAAAGACCTTGTTTCTATCTGTTTTAGCCTAGAGAGAGAAAAATATTCTAGAGAGAGAATATTCAGATTTTGAATATTTTTGGATAGAAAAATATCTCTTATAATTCAGATGAGTTCCCCTGAAATAGAAATTCAAAAAGAATTTTCCAATGTGCAATTGGAATTAATTGGAAATAGGTATAAAGAACCTTAGTCTAAGGGTCTAGATTTTCAGAAATCTTTAGACTATGGTCCAATTAAGGTTCCTATGGGCCAATAGCATCAATCCATGTGTAGGGAAGAGATAAATCCAAATTTGTAAAAAAGAAGATACCCAAAAATGAGTAAATGCTCACATAAGGTGAAGAGTTGAAAATGTACAAGGTTTATTAGTAAAAAACTATGAGCAATATTAAAAATATGAGATATTTTGGGTATCCAAAAATGAGTAAATGCTCACATAAGATGAAGAGTTGAAAATGTACAAGGTTTATTAGTAAAAAACTATGAGCAATATTAAAATGATGCCATTATGACACATATGTAAGGAAGGGGAATTCTTTAAAGGAGGTGCATATTTCACATAAGATGAAGAGTTGAAAATGTACAAGGTTTATTAGTAAAAAAAAAACTATGAGCAATATTAAAATGATTCCATTATGACACATATGTAAGGAAGGGGAGTTCTTTAAAGGAGGTGCATAATTCACATGCTTGAATGAGTTTTAAACTCATAAAAATTGAGATATTTCATCTCTCCTCTCTCCTCATTCAAGTCTAGTTCCAAAAAGTTAGCTTAACTGACCTAAAAATGGTCAAATATTGACCAAACTGATTTAGAAAATTCTAGAATCAGTTTGTTTGGTTAGGAGCCCAATTTTTCCTATAAATAGAAGCCTCCCCCTTGTTGAAAAATAGTTAGTGTTTATGCATCGTTACTCTACTCCACCTAAGCCAAGAACTGTGAATTCATTTAATAATTCACTAGTTTTTGGAGCTTCCCTCTTTCTTCAATCCCCATTAGTGGCTCCATCAACATACTTAACCAATTGATTGGTTGGGGGCCTCTACCGTGAACAAAGAATCAAGCAAGTTGTAAGGTAATTAGTGAATATTGATCTTTCTATAATTTCTCAATGTTTCTCTCTTCTCAACCCCTCTCAAGCTTGAGAAGTTTAATTTGGTATGGTTTTTTTTTAAATACTATTGAAGTTTTAATAGTAGTGAAGAGTTACATAAGTTAATAAATGCTATTGAAGTTAATTTTCATTTATGTTTAAATTCTAATGATTTTTATGTAAATTCTCTCTCTCACTCAAGAAATGGTCATACTCATGACCCGTTCTCAATCCAAATCAAGCTTTTTATAAAGCTTTTCCTTAACCCAAGATTAAGCTATGCTTGAGGCCAATTTAATGGCTTTTTTCTATGCTTTTAGTTTATGCATATTGATGATTCAATCCACTATAGATTAATGATCCAATTAGAGATCATTTTAATTATTTCCTTAATGATAAGCTTTATCCCTTAGAAAAAATTGAGATTTATCAGTCATAGCAGCGGAGCTATGGCAAAATTTTTATAAAAATTATGCATAAAATAATTTCATTCAAAGCATAAAAAGAGGACTTCCTACCATATTCTAGGAATTATCATCCTAGATTAATTGAAAGAATTTCATTATAATCATGGAGAAATTTAATTTTAATATCATGCATAAAGGATAATTTTTTTATATCAAAAGTGTTACTTTTATCATTTTTAATTTTCATGCATAGAAGTATGCATAAAGGATATTTTTTTTTATATCAAAAGTGTTACTTTTATCATATTGGATTTCATGCATAGAGGTATGCATAAAAGTTGAATATTTTATTATAAAAGTGTTACTTTTAGCATAATTGAATTTCATGCATAGAGGTATGCATAAAAGATATGGGAAGTGATAAGATATGATAAGATGCATGTGGATGTGGATGTGGATGTATGAATGTGGATGTATGGATGTGAATGTGGATGTGGATGTGGATGTATGAATGTGGATGTATGGATGTGGATGTGGATGTATGAATGTGGATGTATGGATGTGAATGTGGATGTGGATGTGGATGTATGAATGTGGATGTATGGATGTATGAATGTGGATGTATGGATGTGAATGAGGATGTAGATGTGGATGCATGGATGTAAATGTGGATGTGGATGTATGGATGTATGCACGTAGATGTGGATGCATGGATGTAAATGTGGATGTGGATGTATGGATGTATGCATGTAGATGTGGATGCATGAATGTGGATGTATGGATGTGAATGAGGATATAGATGTGGATGTATGGATGTGAATGTACATGTAGATAAAGATGTATATATGTGAATGGGAATGTGGATGTGGATGTATGTATGCATGTGGATGTGGATATGGATGTGTATGTATGAATGTGGATATGGGATGTGGATGTATAAATGAGGATGTGAAAATGGAGATAAGCATGTAGATGTGGATGCATGAATGTGGATGTATGGATGTAAATGAGGATATAGATGTGGATGTATGGATGTGAATGTGCATGTAGATATGGATGTATATATGTGAATGAGAATGTGGATGTGGATGTATGTATGCATGTGGATGTGGATATGGATGTGTATGTATGAATGTGGATATGGGATGTGGATGTATAAATGAGGATGTGAAAATGGAGATAAGCATGTAGATGTGGATGTATGGATGTGAATGTGGATGTGGATGTGGATGTATGAATGTGGATGTATGGATGTGAATGAGGATGTGGATGTGGATGCATGGATGTAAATGTGGATGTGTATGTATGGATGTAGGCATGTAGATGTGGATGCATGAATGTGGATGTATGGATGTGAATGAGGATATAGATGTGGATGTATGGATGTGAATGTGCATGTAGATATGGATGTATAGATGTGAATGAGAATGTGGATGTGGATGTGGATGTATGTATGTATGTATGTGGATGTGGATGTATGAATGAGGACGTGATAATGAATGTATGCATGTGGATGTGGATATGGATGTGTATGTATGAATGCGGATATGGATGTGGATATGGATGTGTATGTATGAATGTGGATATGGGATGTGGATGTATAAATGAGGATGTGAAAATGGAGATAAGCATGTAGATGTGGAAGTATGGATGTGGATGTGGATGTGGATGTGGATGTATGGATGTGAATATATGATATGTGATGTGAAGGAATCTGAAGTGAAGAGATGGAAAATGATATGATTGGATGAGTACACATATAAATGAAATGTGGAATAAGTAATGTGGATTGCATGAGGGATAATGTGGAAAAATGAGAGTTAATATAGAAATTGTATTTGTAAACTGTTTGTAAATGCTGTTTGTAAATGGCTGTTTTATGTCAAGAATGCTGGGAAAGCATTTTGACCGTCTTGTGATTAAGGTCGTGGAGACCTAACTGATAAAGTTGCAACTGCTGACGGAGAGTCAATGGAGGACGTCTCGCGTAGCAAGGTCGGCCGAGGTCTTGACCAGCCTCGGTTCGATTAAAATGGTGAGCTTCCGGTACGGTGGATGAGGGACCAAGGAAGCGGCCTATGAGTGAAGCGCTAGGTCACCTGCGAAGGATCCTAGAGGGTGCTGACCATACGGTGCTCGGGCTCTGGGTCGCCCAGGATACCCACGCGTGCGTCGAGGAAGATATTGGAACAAGGAGTAAGAGTTGTTTTCTGGAACCGGGCATGGATCTGGTTGACTGACCTTGCTGGTCCTCAACGGATGAGTCCATGGCTCTTTTATATGGATCTGTTGGTTGATCTTGCTGATCTTCAACGAGAGTCCATCTTGATAAGTGATTATATTGTTGAGTATTATGGGCTAGGAACTATTGAAACGGCCCCTGTGTGGACAGGTGGTGAGCGTTCTAGTTGCCAATGATGCCATAGATACTCTGATGAAGGAATGATGGGAAATTATGAATCAACTGGATAAATTGGGAGATTGTGATCAGTGGTACTATGGTTTCATTAAAGGATTGTTTTAAAGTTAGCTGATGCTAAGAAAAAGGCAATTTTCATATTGGGTGTGTAAGTGGTGTGGCTAGTTTTATGTTTGCATGAAATTCCGGCTAGGGGGCCTTGGAACTCTTTTCCTTGGTACCCGGGACAAAACCTAACCAAATTCCAAATTGGATCCCATCACTACAGTGGTTGGGCGGTTGGCTAACCCATGGGATCGGATGGGGTTAGGCTGGACTGATGGATCCGTAAATCGAGACTCAATTTCTGTTATTACGATAGATAAAGTAAATCCCGGATAGTAATTGTTCTATGGATAGGAATCAACGGCTGTGCCTCCTTGGTGGGGAAAAAAGCGTTGATCCCAATGATCCAAGTGCAAGTTTCTTCCTTGATCTGACCAAGTATCTTTATAGATGCAGTCGGATCTGTTTGATCAGTAAGGGTTTTGACTACGTTAGAGTAAAAATTATCCTGGTGGAATCGCCCGTGCTTTCCGGATAAGGGAAGTTTTTCCGGGTCTGGTTTTGGAAAAATCGACGGATTAGTCTTTTGTCCGGATATCCATGGACGAGGCCCCGAGTGTGGGACCCTGCCTCGCGCAAGAAGTGCTACTTCCGCTACTAGTACCCCGAATCCGTTGCGCGGTGGGAACAGGGATCCCACAGTTGGTATCAGAGCATTTGGTTAATAAAGATCAACTGAGAAGACAAATATGTCAAAAATTTATCAAGAAGCACAAAAAGGTTGTAATTGTGTGATATAATTCATACAATTTGATATTCAAACTGAAATTCGTAATTTGGTAATTGGGTCTTCAGATGGAAGTACCGCAATTATATAGAATCCCTGACTTGCTTGAGGCCTAGACATGATGGTATTTACCTTATAATTCCAAGAGCCACGACTACCCGTATATACCGAGAGTATACTGCAGCTCTTTACTGACAGTATATACGAGTAAATCTAAGACTTGAAATTTTAAGCGTTAATGCTATCCAGATGATGAATTCGAATGTGGTTGATATGATTTTTAATTCTGTTTGAGAACTGATGAAATTGATTTGGATTCTGATTGAAAAATGATGATTTCCGAAATTAGTTGAAATATAAAAATCTGAACAAAACCACAATGAGGATGAATGGGACGAGTCCCAGTGATGATATTCATAACTGGAATGATGATAATGAATTCAGCAAATCACTATGAGATTAGTGGTTGTGCTGTCAAATTGTTACTGTTAACACTTGATCAGTAGATCAAGTTAAGGGATGACAAATTGAGAACTTGCTTGACTGAAATTCCCGTGGAGGAATGTTCAGAAGGAAATTTTTCTGTCTAATGGACCATTATCATGCTAAAGATATGAATGATATGATCTGAATATTAATGATGAGTTCTATATAAGGGATATTTATCCCAGTGTTCTGCTGGGTTGACCTGAATATAAGGAATCCCAAAATAAAATTGGATGTTAAGAAAAAGAGTTGTCCTCTACCTTGCGAGATGAGGACATCTCGCACTTTTTAAGTGGGGTAGAATGTAAGATTCCTCCCCAGCCTTCGAGGTATACAGGAGTAAGAATCTCCCTTTCTGATCTTATAATTATTCCCTCTCTAAAATAAAAGAAAGTTCTGTTTAACAAAGGAAGACCCTTTTCCTAGAATACTTCTCAAGAGTCCCACCTGTTTTAAAGATTCAGAACAATGAGTTCAGAAGTGAGAATCGATGTTTTGGATATCAAGGTTTTGGTCTTCATTCGAGTACGGCCCAAAAGAAGTTCTTTATCTCTTGGGGAGTATATGAAGTTATCCCCAAATATTGTGAGCCTTATATCTGAATTCAATGAAAGTAGGTGACTTAGCCTACAAGCTTCTTTTATCTCTTCATCTCAAAATTCTTAATGCCTTCTATAGAAAAATGTGTCAAACCCAAATCATGGAAAGACGGTAAAACTTCAGTGGCAAGTTACCGTTGGCTTCTAAGTTACGCTAGCTCCTTCCTTTATATAAGTCGTAACTTTTACTTGTCGCTCAGAGTAATCTTACTTCCATCGATCTCCTTTCTTTCTTAATCTCCTTCATGGCTTGGCAACAAGAACTAGTTTTATCCATAATGATTCCTCACCTTCAAGACGCAAGGGAGTCTGTGAAGAAAGATTTTATAGAGCAGTATGAGCGCTCACTTTTCCCTCACTTGGGAACTTCTGTAGCGCAGACAAAATGGCGGACCTATCAAGACATAACTAGGGTAACACCCTGGGGTCAGCAGCACTTTCGTAACAATGTCCGCTTGGCCATGGTTATTGAAGCTTTGGGTTTGGGTCCCCGATACTACTGCGTCATGAGATCAAGGCATCCTGGGTTTTCTGAGCGGGTCTTCTTACTGGCGTGTTTTCTTCCTCATGAGAAGATATGCCTTTACCCCGTTTTTGGCTTGCCTCTCAGAGGTCCTTTTGTTAGAACACCTCATACCACTGAGATAGGCGCAGCAATAACCCACAGAATCATTCCCATAGATGAGTTACCTTATACTTGTGCAGCTTGTGAGGACTGCTTTTGTGATCATATGATGGACGGGCTTATGGAAGTGTAAAGAGTTCTTCTATCTTTACTGTATAAGTTCCGAGAATGAATAAAGTTTAAATCTTGTTCTTATTTTGAATCTTGCTCTCTTTAAGACGTTTCTTGGTGGTTAATCTTGATTAAAATTTTTCTCTAAGTCTCATATTCGTGAATCTTGCGAAATTATCACAAGTTGCGAGATGAGGACATCTCGCGTTTTTTAAGTGGGGTAGAATGTAAGATTCCTCCCCCAACCCCTTTTTGATGTCTAGTATCTTCCCCTGTAATCAACCCTCTTCAGAAATATAAAGACCTTGTTTCTATCTGTTTTAGCCTAGAGAGAGAAAAATATTCTAGAGAGAGAATATTCAGATTTTGAATATTTTTGGATAGAAAAATATCTCTTATAATTCAGATGAGTTCCCCTGAAATAGAAATTCAAAAAGAATTTTCCAATGTGCAATTGGAATTAATTGGAAATAGGTATAAAGAACCTTAGTCTAAGGGTCTAGATTTTCAGAAATCTTTAGACTATGGTCCAATTAAGGTTCCTATGGGCCAATAGCATCAATCCATGTGTAGGGAAGAGATAAATCCAAATTTGTAAAAAAGAAGATACCCAAAAATGAGTAAATGCTCACATAAGGTGAAGAGTTGAAAATGTACAAGGTTTATTAGTAAAAAACTATGAGCAATATTAAAAATATGAGATATTTTGGGTATCCAAAAATGAGTAAATGCTCACATAAGATGAAGAGTTGAAAATGTACAAGGTTTATTAGTAAAAAACTATGAGCAATATTAAAATGATGCCATTATGACACATATGTAAGGAAGGGGAATTCTTTAAAGGAGGTGCATATTTCACATAAGATGAAGAGTTGAAAATGTACAAGGTTTATTAGTAAAAAAAAAACTATGAGCAATATTAAAATGATTCCATTATGACACATATGTAAGGAAGGGGAGTTCTTTAAAGGAGGTGCATAATTCACATGCTTGAATGAGTTTTAAACTCATAAAAATTGAGATATTTCATCTCTCCTCTCTCCTCATTCAAGTCTAGTTCCAAAAAGTTAGCTTAACTGACCTAAAAATGGTCAAATATTGACCAAACTGATTTAGAAAATTCTAGAATCAGTTTGTTTGGTTAGGAGCCCAATTTTTCCTATAAATAGAAGCCTCCCCCTTGTTGAAAAATAGTTAGTGTTTATGCATCGTTACTCTACTCCACCTAAGCCAAGAACTGTGAATTCATTTAATAATTCACTAGTTTTTGGAGCTTCCCTCTTTCTTCAATCCCCATTAGTGGCTCCATCAACATACTTAACCAATTGATTGGTTGGGGGCCTCTACCGTGAACAAAGAATCAAGCAAGTTGTAAGGTAATTAGTGAATATTGATCTTTCTATAATTTCTCAATGTTTCTCTCTTCTCAACCCCTCTCAAGCTTGAGAAGTTTAATTTGGTATGGTTTTTTTTAAATACTATTGAAGTTTGAATAGTAGTGAAGAGTTACATAAGTTAATAAATGCTATTGAAGTTAATTTTCATTTATGTTTAAATTCTAATGATTTTTATGTAAATTCTCTCTCTCACTCAAGAAATGGTCATACTCATGACCCGTTCTCAATCCAAATCAAGCTTTTTATAAAGCTTTTCCTTAACCCAAGATTAAGCTATGCTTGAGGCCAATTTAATGGCTTTTTTCTATGCTTTTAGTTTATGCATATTGATGATTCAATCCACTATAGATTAATGATCCAATTAGAGATCATTTTAATTATTTCCTTAATGATAAGCTTTATCCCTTAGAAAAAATTGAGATTTATCAGTCATAGCAGCGGAGCTATGGCAAAATTTTTATAAAAATTATGCATAAAATAATTTCATTCAAAGCATAAAAAGAGGACTTCCTACCATATTCTAGGAATTATCATCCTAGATTAATTGAAAGAATTTCATTATAATCATGGAGAAATTTAATTTTAATATCATGCATAAAGGATAATTTTTTTATATCAAAAGTGTTACTTTTATCATTTTTAATTTTCATGCATAGAAGTATGCATAAAGGATATTTTTTTTTATATCAAAAGTGTTACTTTTATCATATTGGATTTCATGCATAGAGGTATGCATAAAAGTTGAATATTTTATTATAAAAGTGTTACTTTTAGCATAATTGAATTTCATGCATAGAGGTATGCATAAAAGATATGGGAAGTGATAAGATATGATAAGATGCATGTGGATGTGGATGTGGATGTATGAATGTGGATGTATGGATGTGAATGTGGATGTGGATGTGGATGTATGGATGTGGATGTGGATGTATGAATGTGGATGTATGGATGTGAATGTGGATGTGGATGTGGATGTATGAATGTGGATGTATGGATGTATGAATGTGGATGTATGGATGTGAATGAGGATGTAGATGTGGATGCATGGATGTAAATGTGGATGTGGATGTATGGATGTATGCACGTAGATGTGGATGCATGGATGTAAATGTGGATGTGGATGTATGGATGTATGCATGTAGATGTGGATGCATGAATGTGGATGTATGGATGTGAATGAGGATATAGATGTGGATGTATGGATGTGAATGTACATGTAGATAAAGATGTATATATGTGAATGGGAATGTGGATGTGGATGTATGTATGCATGTGGATGTGGATATGGATGTGTATGTATGAATGTGGATATGGGATGTGGATGTATAAATGAGGATGTGAAAATGGAGATAAGCATGTAGATGTGGATGCATGAATGTGGATGTATGGATGTGAATGAGGATATAGATGTGGATGTATGGATGTGAATGTGCATGTAGATATGGATGTATATATGTGAATGAGAATGTGGATGTGGATGTATGTATGCATGTGGATGTGGATATGGATGTGTATGTATGAATGTGGATATGGGATGTGGATGTATAAATGAGGATGTGAAAATGGAGATAAGCATGTAGATGTGGATGTATGGATGTGAATGTGGATGTGGATGTGGATGTATGAATGTGGATGTATGGATGTGAATGAGGATGTGGATGTGGATGCATGGATGTAAATGTGGATGTGTATGTATGGATGTAGGCATGTAGATGTGGATGCATGAATGTGGATGTATGGATGTGAATGAGGATATAGATGTGGATGTATGGATGTGAATGTGCATGTAGATATGGATGTATAGATGTGAATGAGAATGTGGATGTGGATGTGGATGTATGTATGTATGTATGTGGATGTGGATGTATGAATGAGGATGTGATAATGAATGTATGCATGTGGATGTGGATATGGATGTGTATGTATGAATGCGGATATGGATGTGGATATGGATGTGTATGTATGAATGTGGATATGGGATGTGGATGTATAAATGAGGATGTGAAAATGGAGATAAGCATGTAGATGTGGAAGTATGGATGTGGATGTGGATGTGGATGTGGATGTATGGATGTGAATATATGATATGTGATGTGAAGGAATCTGAAGTGAAGAGATGGAAAATGATATGATTGGATGAGTACACATATAAATGAAATGTGGAATAAGTAATGTGGATTGCATGAGGGATAATGTGGAAAAATGAGAGTTAATATAGAAATTGTATTTGTAAACTGTTTGTAAATGCTGTTTGTAAATGGCTGTTTTATGTCAAGAATGCTGGGAAAGCATTTTGACCGTCTTGTGATTAAGGTCGTGGAGACCTAACTGATAAAGTTGCAACTGCTGACGGAGAGTCAATGGAGGACGTCTCGCGTAGCAAGGTCGGCCGAGGTCTTGACCAGCCTCGGTTCGATTAAAATGGTGAGCTTCCGGTACGGTGGATGAGGGACCAAGGAAGCGGCCTATGAGTGAAGCGCTAGGTCACCTGCGAAGGATCCTAGAGGGTGCTGACCATACGGTGCTCGGGCTCTGGGTCGCCCAGGATACCCACGCGTGCGTCGAGGAAGATATTGGAACAAGGAGTAAGAGTTGTTTTCTGGAACCGGGCATGGATCTGGTTGACTGACCTTGCTGGTCCTCAACGGATGAGTCCATGGCTCTTTTATATGGATCTGTTGGTTGATCTTGCTGATCTTCAACGAGAGTCCATCTTGATAAGTGATTATATTGTTGAGTATTATGGGCTAGGAACTATTGAAACGGCCCCTGTGTGGACAGGTGGTGAGCGTTCTAGTTGCCAATGATGCCATAGATACTCTGATGAAGGAATGATGGGAAATTATGAATCAACTGGATAAATTGGGAGATTGTGATCAGTGGTACTATGGTTTCATTAAAGGATTGTTTTAAAGTTAGCTGATGCTAAGAAAAAGGCAATTTTCATATTGGGTGTGTAAGTGGTGTGGCTAGTTTTATGTTTGCATGAAATTCCGGCTAGGGGGCCTTGGAACTCTTTTCCTTGGTACCCGGGACAAAACCTAACCAAATTCCAAATTGGATCCCATCACTACAGTGGTTGGGCGGTTGGCTAACCCATGGGATCGGATGGGGTTAGGCTGGACTGATGGATCCGTAAATCGAGACTCAATTTCTGTTATTACGATAGATAAAGTAAATCCCGGATAGTAATTGTTCTATGGATAGGAATCAACGGCTGTGCCTCCTTGGTGGGGAAAAAAGCGTTGATCCCAATGATCCAAGTGCAAGTTTCTTCCTTGATCTGACCAAGTATCTTTATAGATGCAGTCGGATCTGTTTGATCAGTAAGGGTTTTGACTACGTTAGAGTAAAAATTATCCTGGTGGAATCGCCCGTGCTTTCCAGATAAGGGAAGTTTTTCCGGGTCTGGTTTTGGAAAAACCGACGGATTAGTCTTTTGTCCGGATATCCATGGACGAGGCCCCGAGTGTGGGACCCTGCCTCGCGCAAGAAGTGCTACTTCCGCTGCTAGTACCCCGAATCCGTTGCGCGGTGGGAACAGGGATCTCACAAGAATCTGGCGGAATTTTTCCAACAAGGGAGCCAAAACAAGCTTATTGATTGGAGATTTACCCCATGGATACACTTGAAGAGTTATTCACAACTACCAAGGGGAGAAAGACCAATCATTTGTATCCGGATTGAGCTTTAGGACCGAATTTTGGGAATTTCTGGGATTTTACAAAACCCTAATTCAGTCCTAGGGTTTTTGGGATTAGGTCCAAGTGATTACACGACTCTATTCTACTCCTTCAGAGTTTTCAAATGAGCCATAGAACCCCTTAATCGAATATCACAATCTTGGTCAAAGTAGTCATGTTGACTTTCTGGTCAAAGTCAAACAGAATATACTTCCACTTTGATTGAATCAAAATGCTTTTAGGGGTAGGTTCTATCTTCCGTTAGCTTTCTATAGAGCCATCAAAATCCTAATTCCGACATATATTTTGCGTTTTAGAGCCAAATTACTACTTTCAGCTGTCCCGCACAAACCCTAAAACAGAGAGTACTTGCCCACACCTAATTCTTAATGTGTTCATTTGGGAGGATAGTAGACACCATTACCTACCCATAGAACCTTCTTCTGTCCAATTCCGACATCATTTGGGCATTCTACCAACATCTTGCATTTCCTCACTATGCCGAAGGGAAGACCATGCAAGGGTGGGGATGTTGTGCAAGAAATGATCATTGGTGATGAGGACATGGAAGGTAATATGGATGCAAGGGATGCATTCATCAATGAAGACAATGGGGGCAATGTACATAATCAAATTTCTCAAGGGACACAAGCGGCGGTTAACCATGACACCCTCATGCAAATGCTTGTACAACGGTTGGAGACCTTAGACTCCAAGCTTGATTCTCATTTTGAAACATTATCCTCACGGATTGGTGTAATGGAGGACAAGTTTGGGAAGTCTCAAGCACAAGAAAAGCATGGGAATTATGGTGACTATGAGCAAAGAAAAGGCAAGGGCATCTTGAATGAGGATTCCATGAAGGCCGTACAAGAGGATTCCATGAAGGCCGTACAAGAGGATCCATTGGGAGCATCCACTCGAGGATTCATGGCGGATGCACGGAGACCTCTTGTCAAGGACATGTTTCCTCCTCCTTTTCATTCGGGTTTGTCTCACCTCAATGCATCAAAGGGTCCTACCTTTTCTAGGGCAATGCATTCAAGGGAAGAAGAGGATGAGGTGTTTGTGAATGATGAGGAGATTGCACTCGATTGGAATCAAATGTCCTTTGCCCAAAGACAAAGGGATGCTCACGAGAAGTGGATGGAATTGTCGAATATCATCAAGAGGGATTACAAAGACTTTGCACAATTTATGGAGTCATACTCAAAGATGCAAAGATTCAAGCCCTCTACCCAACATGATAACCCATCCCACATATCTTCCAAGGATGTCAAAGACAAAATCTCACTATCAAAGTTCAAAGGTGACGGGTCATCTCCGCAAGAGTTGGAGGAGTGGGCTACCAAGCTTGACACCTATTTCCAACTTTACCCAAAAAGTGAGCATGATATGGTACAATTTTCCTCCTTACATCTTGAAGATTATGCTCATCAATGGTGGAGGCACTTGGTCAAACACGGGAACACGCCATCAACTTGGGAAGGATTGAAGCGGGAGATGAACTTGGCCTTCATTTCACCCTTAGTGCTTGACCGATACCATGAAGAATGGTATGAGCTTTCTCAAAAGGGGATGATGGTGAGAGGTTACATCAAGAGATTTTTGAAGCTTTCAATGTACGTGGAAGGCTTGAGTGAAGACATGAAGATGAAAAAGTTTGTGCATGGGCTTGAACACTTCATCAAGGCGGATGTGTCGGCTCAAAGGCCTAGCTCTCTCAAAGAAGCTATGAGGTTAGCCGAACTCTATGAGCCAAAGTACAAGAGGTCTCAGCCCATGACCTTCACCAAAGACACACTCAAACCAACCACTACTTCTTACAATTTTGGGAAAGGTCCTACCTCTACATTACCATCCTCTAATCCAAGAACTCATATATCATTTGGGGGTGGACAGCCAAAGAATGGGATACATCAATTTGATGCCAAAAAGAGTAGTGACTTCATGAAGAAGAAGCCCTTTCAACCCTTCAAGAAGACTCAAAGAATGGATGATCCAAAGATTGAGGAGTTGAGAAGCAAAGGACTATGTTTCAAGTGCAAAGAGAGGTGGTCACCCGGGCATGTGTGCAAATCAAAGAAGATTGTGGCCACTATGATCCTCATGGATGAGGAAGAGAACAAGGATGACTCTCATGACATTGAGGAATGGGAGGATTGCAATGAAGAAGCACATGAGGAGTCACTTGAAGACCATTCTTTCATTACGGAGGATGGTGAGTTTCCGTTTGATCCGGGAGGTGGAGTTAAGGAAAGCCTTGTGGACGGAGACATGCCTACCAATGCAGAAATTTCAGCTTGCATATGCTCTATCTCACAAGAGTTGTTGGCGGGTTGCAAGAACCCAAGCACACTAAGGTTGGTGGGGACCATCAATGGGAGGGTTGCACATATTCTTGTGGATTCCGGGAGCACTCATAGCTTCATCAACTCTAAATCCATCAACTCTCTCAAACTCAACACAAAGAAGACACCTACAACATTCCAAGTGCAAGTGGCAAATGGGGAAAGTGAGAAGACTAGCTTGGTTTTCCCTTCTACAAAAGTGGTTTTATCCTCTTCATACACTTGGGAAGGTGATTTGGTGGTTTTGGATATGGGTCCCATCGACATTATCATGGGGTGTGATTGGTTGGCTTCACTTGGTGACATTCACATTAACCTTCAACAAGGTTTCATGAGTTTTCTACATCATGGGCAACAAGTGGTACTTGCTGCAAATGCACCTAAGAAGCTCTCTTTGATCACTCCAAGGCGACTCAAGAAAGAGATTAAGGCTTTTGGCACTATCTATGTGTTACATGTTACCCAAGAGGGGATGGAAGGCAGTGGACAGCACATAGATGAGGAAATGGCAACTCTTCTTAAGGAGTATGAAGATATTTTGCAAGTGCCAAAGAGTCTACCACCTAAGAGGGAGATTGACCATGCCATAGTACTTGAACCGAATGCAAAGGTTGTCAACAAGCCTCCTTACCATTTGTCTAAGGTAGAAAGAGAGGAAGTGGCTAAGCAAGTGCAAGATTTGCTTGCTATGGGTCTTATTCAACCTTCACAATCTCCATTTGCATCTCCCGTTCTCTTGGTGAAGAAGAAGGATGGATCCTTTCGCATGTGCATTGATTATCGTGACTTGAACAAGGTCACAATCAAGAATAGGTATCCCATACCTTGCATTGATGATCTTCTTGATGAGCTCAAAGGGGCAAAGTTCTTCACCAAGATTGATTTGAGATCGGGATATCATCAAATAAGGATGAAGGAAGGTGATGAAGAGAAGACAACATTTAGGATGGAAAGGGGATTGTTTCACTTCATGGTGATGCCCTTTGGTCTTACAAATGCTCCGGACACTTTTCAAGCATTGATGAATCGGATATTGGCTCCCCTTCTTTTCAAGTTTGTGCTAGTGTTCTTTGATGACATCTTGATCTATAGCAAGAGCAAAGGGGAACATCTATGTCATGTGAAGCAAGTGTCTGAAGTGTTGAGGAAGCACAAGCTTTATGCAAAGGAGAGCAAATGCACATTCATGGTCAATGAAGTGGAATATCTTGGACACTTGGTGGGTGAGAATGGCATAAGGGCTGATCCTAAGAAAGTGGCATGTGTCAAAGAGTGGCCAACACCAAGCAATACAACTCAATTGAGAGGATTTTTGGGATTATCTTCTTTCTATAGAAGATTCATGCAACATTATGCATCCATTGTGGCACCTCTTACCGACTTGCTCAAGAGGGAGGCTTTCTTTTGGGATTCCATTGCCAACAAGAGCTTCAATGAGCTCAAGGAGTTGCTCACTTCAGCCCCTATACTTGTATGTCCGGATTTTGCAAAGACATTTTATGTGAGGGCGGATGCAAGTGGTAGAGGAATTGGGGCAGTTTTGTATCAAGAGCATGGAGTCATTGCATTTGAAAGCAGAAAGCTTACCAAAAAGGAGATGGGGCTTCATGTTTATGAGCAAGAGATGCTATCCATACTTCATGCCATCAAGAAGTGGCATCACTATCTTTATGGTGCTCATTTCAAGGTGAGAAGTGATCATAGGGTGCTGAAATTTTTCCTCTCCCAACCAAATCTTTCTCCAAAGCAAAAGAGATGGCTGGCCACACTTCAAGGATATGATTTTGAGATATCCTACACACCCGGGAAGGACAATGTAGTTGCGGATGCATTGTCTAGAATGTGGGCATGCGCTACAACTTCAATCATGGAGATATATAGTGAATGGATCAAGGGGATTCAAGAGGAATACCTCATCAATGAAGGTGCTGCCCATATTTATACCAAATTACAGCAAGGTGATGGTGGAGAGTTTCCTCATTACAAGCTTCACAATGGTCTCTTGTGGTACAAGGATAAGGTGTATTTGGTTCCTACCTCATTCTACATACCAAAGGTGCTTCATGAGATGCATTCTTCACCACTTTCGGGCCATCGTGGTGTACTCAAAACCTATGATAAAGTGAGCAAGAGTTTTTATTGGAAAGGTATATGGGGAGATGTGAAGAAGTTTGTGATGGAATGTGCTTCTTGTCAAAAGAATAAGGATAGCCATCAACTCCCAAGTGGTTTACTTCATCCATTACCTATTTCGGATGGTAAATGGACTCACATTTCTATGGACTTCATCACGGTTCTACCAAAGACAAAGCATGGATGGGATCAAATATTTGTGGTGATTGATAGGCTTACAAAATCAGCCCATTTCATTGCTTCAAAGACCACTTATGGAGCATCTCATATTGCCAAGCAATTTTTGGAACATGTATTCAAGATACATGGCTTGCCACTCAACATAGTTTGTGATCGGGATACCAAGTTCATGGGGACTTTTTGGAGGTCATTATATGAGAGCTTGGGTACTCAAATCACTCCATCTACGGCCTATCACCCTCAAACGGATGGGCAAATGGAGTGCACAAACAAATGGCTTGAGGTGTACTTGAGGCACTATTGTCATGACATGCAAACATCTTGGGATGAGTGGCTTTATCTTGCTGAATTTTGCCATAATTCAAGCAAGCATTTGAGTATTGGCATGTCACCATTTGAGGCTCTCTATGGATATCAAGTACATGTGCCATCGATAGCCTTCCATGAAGACAAAGTGGTCAATCCATTGGCAAAAGAAGAGTTGGAAAGAATGAGACAACTTCTTCAACTTTGCAAGGACAATATGAAGAAGGCTCAAGATGTCATGAAGGCTAATGTGGATGTTCATAGAAGGAATGTGGATTTTCAAGAGGGTGATTATGTGCTATTGAAGCTTCCCAAGAGTCGGCATAACACTCTCAAAGGTGTAACCTACTCAAAATTCGCTCATAGGTATTATGGACCATACTTGATTATCAAGAGGGTTGGTGATTTGGCCTACAAGTTGGATTTGCCTTCTTCGACAAGGATCCATAATGTGTTTCATGTATCTAACCTTAAGAGGATTATGGGATCTTTGCCTCAAGAGATGGAAGAGCTTCCACCCATGAATGAAGAAGGTGAGATCATTTATGAGCCGGAGAGGGTTATTGGCAAGAGGACAAGAGAGTTGAGGAATCGGAATATTGATGAATACCTTGTCAAATGGAAGCAATTACCCATGGATGAGGCTACTTGGCAATCATTGGAGTATGTCCAACAACATGGCTTACTTGTGGATGACTTTCCGTGACCAAGTGGTATGGTTTACTTGAGCAAATTGGGTAATATGAGGAGAAGTATACATGCTGTAATTTCTCGATAGCTTTGGGAAGGTCTACTATTGGGCCTATTTTTCTACTCCAAGCTTCATGGCGTATCCTAATGAAAGATTATGATGTGGGCTACATATGGCTGAGTGTACATATCATTTTTAGCCCAATATATGGAGTCTAAATGAAGGATTTTCAAGGGTCTTCATCGACTAGAAGGGCTGTCATAACAGTCCCACTCATACACTTTGGGCTTGAAGCTTTGTGGACTTGTATACATCTGGATTTTCATTGTATATGTGCTTTGGATGTCCTTGAGAACTCTTAACCACTTCCCATTGATTACATTAGAGTCTCATACTTTGAGATTGTACATGTTATTAATTTTGAGGACAAAATCTTTGGGAAGGGATGGTTTGTAATAAAGTAGGAACTTTATTCAATAGGGTTAATAATGGGACAAGTCCATGTATAAAAGAGGGGACTTGGACCATGGTTGTAACTTTTGATGATCCTTTTTAGAAATGGAAACTTATGTTTCTTGGAGCTCATGGCTTCTCTCTTGGCTTGTGGAAGGCTATTTCCATTCTCTTGGTGAGAGACTAAACACACTTAGGCATCATGTTTACATAGTGATTACTCATATTTTTCATGCATTACATCCCTTCATTCCATAGAGCCACTAATGGGGATTGAAGAAAGAGGGAAGCTCCAAAAACTAGTGAATTATTAATGAATTCACAGTTCTTGGCTTAGGTGGAGTAGAGTAACGATGCATAAACACTATATTTCTTTTCAACAAGGGGGAGGCTTCTATTTAAAGGAAAAAGTGAGCTCCTAACCAAACAAACTAATTCTAGAATTTTCCAACTCAGTTTAGTCAAATTTTGACCATTTTTAGGTCAGTTAAGCTAACTTTTTGAAACTAGACTTGAATGAGGAGAGAGGAGAGATGAAATATCTCAATTTTTATGAGTTTAAAACTCATTCAAGCATGTGAAATATGCACCTCCTTTAAAGAACTCCCCTTCCTTACATATGTGTCAAAATGGAATCATTATACCCAAAATATCTCATATTTTTAATATTGCTCATAGTTTTTTACTAATAAACCTTGTACATTTTCAACTCTTCATCTTATGTGAGCATTTACTCATTTTTGGGTATCTTCTTTTACAAATTGGATTTATCTCCTCCCTACACATGGATTGATGCTATTGGCCCATAGGAACCTTAATTGGACCATAATCCAAAAATTTCTGAAAATCTAGACCCTTAGGAGCTAAGGTCCTTTATACCCATTTCCAATTAATTCCAATTGCACATTGGAAAGTTCTTTTTGAATTTCTGTTTGAGGGGAACTTATTTTAATAAGATGAGATAATTTTCTATCCAAAAATATAAAAATCTGAATATTCTCTCTCTAGAATATTTTCTCTCTCTAGGTTAAAACAGTTAGAAATAAGGTCTTTTATATTTCTGAAGAGGGATTGATTATAGGGGAAGATGCTGGACATTTTGAGAGGCTGGGGAGGAATCTTACATTCTCTCCCACTTGAAAAACATGAGATGCCCTCATCTCGCAAACTGGGGTAATTTCGCAAGATGCACAAATATGAGACTGAGAGAAAATTTTAAATTAAGATTAACCACCAAGAAAAGTCTTAAAGAGAGCAAGACTCAAGACAAGAACAAAGATTTCAACTTTATTCATTCTTGGAACATATACAATAAAGATAGAAGAACTCTTTACACTTCCATAAGCCCGTCCATCATATGATCACAAAAGCAGCACTCACAAGCTGCGCACGTATAAGGTAACTCATCTATGGGAATAATTCTGTTGGTTATTGCCGCACCTATCTCAGTGGTATGAGGTGATCTAACAAAAAGACCTCTGAGAGGCAAGCCAAAAACGGGGTAAAGGCATATCTTCTGATGAGGAAGAAAACACGCCAGTAAGAAGACCCGCTCAGAAAACCCAACATGTCTTGATCTCATGACGTAGTAGTATATCGGGGACCCAAACCCAAGGCTTCAATAACCATGGCCAGGCAGACATTGTTACGAAAGTGCTGCTGACCCCAAGGTGTTACCCTAGTTATGTCTTGATAGGTCTGCCATTTGGTCTAAGCTACAGAAGTTCCCAAGTGAGGAAAAAGTGAGCGCTCATACTGTTCTATAAAATCCTTCTTCACAGACTCGCTTGCGTGTTGAAGGTGAGAAATCATCATGGATAAAACTAATTCCTGTTGCCAAGCCATGAAGGAGATTAATAAGAAGGAAGATCGATGGAAGTAAGATTACTGTGATCGATAAGTAAAAGTTACGACATATACAGGAAGGAGTTAGCGTAACCTAGAAGCCAACGGTATCTTGCCGTGAACAAAGAATCAAGCAATTTGTAAGATAAATAGTGAATTTTGATCTTTTCTATAATTCCTCAATGTTTCTCTCTTCTCAACCCCTCTCAAGCTTGAGAAGCTTAATTGGAATGGTTTTTGAATGCTATAGAAGTTAATTGATGAATGTTAGTGAAGAGTTACATAATTTGATGAATGCTATTGAAGTTAATTGATTAATGATAGTTAAGAATTACATAAATTTCTATTTATGCTTAATTCTAATGGTTTTTATGTAATTTCTCTCTCTCACTCAAGAAATGGTCATACTCATGACCCATTCTCAATCCAAATGAAGCTTTTCATAAAGCTTTTAATTAACCCAAGATTAAGCTATGCTTGAGGCCAAATTAATGGCTTTTTTCTATGCTTTTAGTTTATGTATATTGATGATTCAATCCATTATGGATTGATGATCCAATTAGAGACCATTCTAATTATTTCCTTAATGATAAGCTTTATCCCTTAGAAAAATTGAGATTTATCAGTCATAGCAGCGAAGCTATGGCAAAATTTTTATAAAAATTACGCATAAAATAATTTCATTCAAAGCATAAAAAGAGGACTTCCTACCATATTCCAGGAATTATCATCCTAGATTAATTGAAAGAATTTAATTGTAATCATGGGAAAATTAAATTTTTATATTATGCATAAAGGATAAGTTTTTATATCAAAAGTGTTACTTTTATCATTTTTATTTTCATGCATAGAAGTATGCATAATGGATAAATTTTTATATCAAAAGTGTTACTTTTATCATTTTTTTTTTCATGCATAGAAGTATGCATAATGGATAAATTTTTATATCAAAAGTGTTACTTTTATCATTTTTATTTTCATGCATAGAAGTATGCATAATGGATAAATTTTTATGTCAAAAGTGTTACTTTTATCATTTTTATTTTCATGCATAGAAGTATGCATAATGGATAAATTTTTATATCAAAAGCGTTGCTTTTATCATTTTTATTTTCATGCATAGAAGTATGCATAATGGATAAATTTTTATATCAAAAGTGTTACTTTTAGCATAGTGAATTTCATGCATAGGGATATGAAAAAAAATGATTATTTTATTATAAAAATATTTTTTTAAAATGATTATTTTATTGTAAAAGTGTTACTTTTATCACATTTGAAATTCTTGCATAGAGGTATGCATAAAAGATGATTATTATATTGTAAAAAAGTTAATTGGATTTCATGCATAGAGTTATGCACAAAAGATATTTTTATACTAAAAGTGTGATTTTCATCATAAATAGATTTTATGCATAAATTAGATGCATAAGAGAAATTCTTTTATTCTAAAAGTGTAATTTCTACTAAATTGAATTTATGCATAAGAAGATGCATAAAAGATTGATTTTAATTCAAAAGTGTCATTCTCATCTAAATTGAATTTATGCATAAGAAGATGCATAAAAGATTGATTTTAATTCAAAAGTGTCATTCTCATCTAAAATGAATTTATGCATAGGAAGATGCATAAAAGATTGAATTTTAATTCAAAGTGTCATTCTCATTTAAAATGAATTTATGCATAGGAAGATGCATAAAAGATTGATTTTTATTTCGAAAGTGTTAGTATCCTTAAATGGAATTTATGCATAATTAGATGCGTAAAGAAATTTTATATCAAATATAAGAATTCCCTTATATTCTATAAATAGATATGGGAAGGGATAGGATGCGATAAGAGATGTATGAGATGTGATAAGATGTATATGAGAAGAGTTATGATGTGATAAGATGAGTTAGGATGTGATAAGATGAGTTAAGATGTGATAAGAGACCTATGGGATGAGTTAGGATGTGATAAGATGCGTTAGATGTGATAAGAGACCTATGGGATGAGTTAGGATGTGATAAGATGAGTTAGATGTGATAAGAGACCTATGGGATGAGTTAGGATGTGATAAGATGAGTTAAGATGTGATAAGAGACCTATGGGATGAGTTAGGATGTGATAAGATGAGTTAAGATGTGATAAGATGTGTATGGGATGAGGTAAGAAGTGTATGTGATGAGACAAGATGCATATGAGATGAGTTAGGATGTGATAAGATGTGTATGGGATGAGATAAGAAGTGTATGAGATGAGATAAGATGTATATGGGTTGTGATAGGGCGAGAATGGATGTGATGTATGAGATGAGATAAGATGTATATGGGTTGTGATAGGGCAAGAATGGATGTGATGTAAAAGAATAGATGTGAAAGCATATGAGGCTATATGAATGGAAATGTAGAAATGGATGAATGTATGTGGATGTAAGAATGTGAAAACGGATGTATATATGTAGATGTAGATGTATGGATGTGAATGTGATTATTGATGTGGATGTATGCATGGAGATGTGGATGTATGGTTATGTATGTGGATGTGGATGTATGAATGAGGATGTGAAAATGGATGTATGCATGGATGTGTATGTAGAATAATGAACGTGAATGTGTATGGAAAATAATGTGTCGTCTCGATATGAGTAAATGGATGAAAATGAATACACATTGAATGGAATGTGTAAGATTCCTCCCCAGCCTCTCAAAATGTCCAGCATCTTCCCCTGTAATTTAATTCCCTCTTCAAAAATATAAGAGATCTCGTCTCTACCTGTTTTATCATAGAGAGAGAAAATATTCTAGAGAGAGAATATTTAGATTATGAATATTTTTGGATAGAAAAATAACTCATCTTATTAAAATAAGTTCCCCTGAAACATAAATTCAAAAAGAACTTTCCAATGTGCAATTGGAATTTATTGGAAATGGGTATAAAGGACCTTAGCCTAAGGGTCTAGATTTTCAGAAATTTTTGGATTATGGTCCAATTAAGGTTCCTATGGGCCAATAGCATCAATCCATGTGTAGGGAGGAGATAAATCCAATTTGTAAAAGAAGATACCCAAAAATGAGTAAATGCTCACATAAGATGAAGAGTTGACTATGTACAAGGTTTATTAGTAAGAAACTATGAGTAATATCAAAAATATGAGATATTTTTGATATCCAAAAATGAGTAAATGCTCACATAAGATGAAGAGTTGAAAATGTACAAGGTTTATTAGTAAAAAAACTATGAGCAATATTAAAAATAAGAGATATTTTGGGTATAATGACTTCATATTGACACTATGTAAGGAAGGGGAGTTCTTTAAAGGAGGTGCATATTTCACATAAGATGAAGAGTTGAAAATGTACAAGGTTTATTAGTAAAAAACTATGAGCAATATTAAAAATATGAGATATTTTTGTTTTGACACATATGTAAGGAAGGGGAGTTCTTTAAAGGAGGTGCATATTTCACATGCTTGAATGAGTTTTAAACTCATAAAAATTGAGATATTTCATCTCTCCTCTCTCCTAATTCAAGTCTAGTTACAAAAAGTTAGCTCAACTGACCTAAAAATGGTCAAAAATTGACCAAACTGAGTTGGAAAATTCTAGAATCCGTTTGTTTGGTTAGGAGCTCAATTTTTCCTATAAATAGAAGCCTCCCCTTGTTGAAAAAAATATATAGTGTTTATGCATCGTTACTCTACTCCACCTAAGCCAAGAACTGTGAATTCATTAATAATTCACTAGTTTTTGGAGCTTCCCTCTTTCTTAAATCCCCATTGGTGGCTCCATCAACATACTTAACCAATTGATTGGTTGGGGGCCTCTACCGTGAACAAAGAATCAAGCAATTTGTAAGGTAATTAGTGAATATTGACCTTTTCTATAATTTCTCAATGTTTCTCTCTTCTCAACCCCTCTTAAGCTTGAGAAGCTTAACTGGTATGGTTTTTTTAATGCTATTGAAGTTAATTGGTGAATAGTAGTGAAGAGTTACATAATTTGATGAATGCTATTGAAGTTAATTAATAAATGATAGTAAAGAATTACATAAATTTCTATTTATGTTTAAATTCTAATGGTTTTTATGTAATTTCTCTCTCTCACTCAAGAAATGGTCATACTCATGACCCATTCTCAATCCAAATGAAGCTTTTCATAAAGCTTTTCCTTAACCCAAGATTAAGCTATGCTTGAGGCCAAATTAATGGCTTTTTTCTATGCTTTTAGTTTATGTATATTGATGATTCGATCCATTATGGATTAATGATCCAATTAGAAATCATTTTAATTATTTCCTTAATGATAAGCTTTATCCCTTAGAAAAATTGAGATTTATCAGTCAGCAGCGGAGCTATGGCAAAATTTTTATAAAAATTATGCATAAAATAATTTCATTTAAAGTATAAAAAGAGGACTTCCTACCATATTCTAGGAATTATCATCCTAGATTATTTGAAAGAAATTCATTATAATCATGGAGAAATTGAATTTTTATATTATGCATAAAGGATAAGTTTTTATATCAAAAGTGTTACTTTTACCATTTTTATTTTCATGCATAGAAGTATGCATAATGAATAAATTTTTATATCAAAAGTGTTAATTTTACCATTTTTATTTTCATGCATAGAAGTATGCATAATGGATAAATTTTTATATCAAAAGTGTTACTTTTATCATATTTGAATTTCATGCATAAAGGTATGCATAAAAGTTGATTATTTTATTATAAAAGTGTGTCTTTTATTATATTGAATTTCATGCATAGAGGTATGCATAAAAGTTGATTATTTTATTATAAAAGTGTAACTTTTATCATAATTGAATTTCATGCATAGAGGTATGCATAAAAGTTTATTATTTTATTGTAAGAGTGTTACTTTCATCATATTGGATTTCATGCATAGAGGTATGCAAAAAAGATATTCTTTTTATACTAAAAGTGTGATTTTCATCATAAATGGATTTTATGCATAACTTAGATGCATAAGAGAAATTCTTTTATTCTAAAAGTGTAATTCCTACCAAATTGAATTTATGCATAAGAAGATGTATAAAAGATTGATTTTTAATTTCGAAAGTGTTAGTCTCCTTAAATGGAATTTATGCATAAATAAATGTGTAGAGAAATCTTATATCAAATATAAGAATTCTCTTTAAAAAAAGATATGAAATGTGATAAGATGTGATAAGAGGTGTATGAGATGTGATAAGATGTGATAAGATGCGTATGGAAAGTGATAGGATGTGATAAGAGGTGTATGAGATGTGAAAAGATGTGATAAGATGTGTATGAGATGTGATAGAATGTGTTAAGATGAGTTAGGATGTGTTAAGATGTATATGGGATGTGTTAGGACGAGAATGGATGTAATATGGTTGTATGAATGTGATGTGGATGTATACATGTAGATGTATATGTATGAATGTGAATGTGGATGTGGATGTGGATGTATGGATGTAGATACGGATGTGTATGTATGTATGTGGATGTGTATGTATGAATGAGGATGTGAAAATGGATGTATGTATGTAGATGTGAATGTATGTATGTAGATGTGGATGTATGGATGTGAATGTGAATGAAGAGGTGGATGTGGATGTATGGATGTAGATACGGATGTGGATGTATGTATGTGAATGTGGATGTATCAATGAGGATATGAAAATGGATGTATGCATGTGAATGTGGATGTATGAATATGAATGTGGATGTGTGGATGTGGAAATGGAGGTATGGATGTATGAATGTGGATGTGGATGTATGCATGTAGATGCGTATGTATGAATGTGAAATTGGATGTATGATGTGGACGTATGAACATGGATATGTATGTAGAATAATGAATATGAAGGTGTATGTGAGATAATGTGTAGTCTATATGAGTGAATGGATGAGAACGAGTACACATTGAATGGAATGTGGAATAAGTAATGTGGTCCGAGAGTGGATAATATGGAAAGACAAGAATTCGTTATAGAAACTGTATTTTGTGACTGTTTGTAAATGACTATTTAATGTCAAGAATGCTGGAGAAGCATTTTGATCGTCTTAAGGATTAAGGTCATGAAGACCGAACTGATAAAGTTGCAACTGATGACGGAGAGTCAATGGAGGACGTCTCGCGTAGCAAGGTCGATCGAGGTCTTGACCAGCCTCGGTTCGATTTAAATGGTGAGCTTCCAGTATGGTGGATGAGGGACCAAGGAAGCGGCCTATGAGTGAAGCGCTAGGTCACCTGCGAGAGGGTGCTGACCATATGGTGCTCGGGCTCTAGGTCGCCGAAGATACCCACACGTGCGTCGAGGAAGATATTGGAACAAGGAGTAAGAGTTGTTTTGTGAAACCGGGCATGGATCTGGTTGATTGACCTTGCTGGTCTTCAATGGATGAGTCCATAGCTCTTTATATGGATCTGTTGGTTGATCTTGCTGATCTTCAACGAGAGTCCATCTTGATTTTTATAAGTGATTATATTGCCGAGTATTATGGGCTAGGAACTATTGAAAAGGCCCCTGTGTGGACAGGTGGGGTGAGCGTTCTAGTTATTGCCAATGATGCCATAGATACTCTGATGAAGGAATGATGGGAAATTATGAATCAACTGGATAAATTGGAAGATTGTGATCAGTGGTACTATGGTTTCATTAAAGAATTGTTTTAAAGTTAGCTAATGCTAAGAAAAAGGCAATTTTCATATTGGGTGTGTAAGTGGTGTGGCTAGTTTTATGTTTGCATGAACTTCCGGCTAGGGGGCCTTGGAACTCTTTTCCTTGGTACTCGGGACAAAACCTAACCAAATTCCAAATTGGATCCCATCACTACAGTGGTTGGGCGGTTGGCTAACCCATGGGATCGGATGGGGTTAGGCTGGACTGATGGATAAATCGAGACTCAATTTCTATTATTACGATAGATAAAGTAAATCCCGGATAGTAATTGTTCTATGGATAGGAATCAACGGCTGTGCCTCTTGATGGGGAAAAAAGCGTTGATCCCAATGATCCAAGTGCAAGTTTCTTCCTTGATCCGACCGAGTATCTTTATAGGTGCAGTCGGATCAGCGTGATCAATAATGATCTTGACTACGTTAGAGTAAAAAGTTATCCTGGTGGAATCGCCCGTGCTTTCCGGGTAAGGGAAGTTTTTCCGGATTTGATTTTGGAAAAACCGACGGATTAGTCTCTTATCCTTCGGATATTCGTGGACGAGGCCCCGAGTGTGGGTCCCTGCCCTGCGCTTGAAGTGCTACTTTCACTGCTAGTACCACGAATCCGTCGCATGGTGGGGACAGGAATCTCACAGTTGGTATCAGAGCAGGTTTAAAACTAATACGGATAAGCAAATTCTTATCATAAATTGATAATAAAAATTCAAAAAAAACATTTTTCATGATGTATTTTCATTTCGTAAGCCTCTTTAATGAAGAATTTTTAATCAAAGAATTTTTTTTATAGATGGAAGTTTCCTACTTATCTGGTATTCCCGACCTCACCCAGTCTCAAGATATGACTGCGTTCGCCTTTGAACATCTCATCTCTTCCGCTTCAACTCAATCAATCCGAGCAAGACTCGCACGCCATTTCACAGATTTATATTTTCCTACCCTAGCGGAGAGAATACAGCATAAGTGGTTTGTAGGGCGATATGTCCACGCCCCTTGCGACTGCCGTACAATGCTGTGGGCAGAATCTCTCATTGACTATGATTCTGTTAAAGCTGAAAATGGTGCGTGGTGTCATTCTATATCATTCAACGCCTCGAAATTTCAGACTTTCATGTCGAATTTATAGTCGATTTATCCCTAAGGAGAAAATAATAACTCCCTTCGCAGTTAGAGAACTTATGTAACAGGGCATGACTATGGCCCAGTATGGTCCTCTTATAGGTCTTCCGAGGAGATTTTGAACTCAGAGCCGAGTTTCTCTATGTACATATTGCAACTTTTATATAAATAAAGAAACGTTTTCCAGTTAAAAAATTTCTGTTGGATAAATGATTGTTTATGGGCGAACGATCTGCTCTGCTGAAAAAGAAAAAAAAAATCTGTTATCGGACATATGTCATAGATCTCCATTAAGATCTTGTCTTGTATAAGAAATTATTTTCCGAACTCTTAAGTCTTAGGATCTCGTGAATAATATCAAAATAAAAATTTAATAATATATAAATTTTGGCAGAATCATGAGACGAGGAAACCGTGGTCATCAGCAGCCAGACCCTATCTCTGAAGATGACGAGCTTGAACTTGATGTTCGCAAGGCTCTTCATAGGACTCAGCCACGACCCTTCAAAGAAGAAGGGGAGAACCTGGGCGAGGCTGTGGAGAAATGGGTGGAAGCCTTGGAAGAGTATTTTAACGTCACAGGATACAATCATCAGAGCAATTGGCTAATAAAGATCAACTGAGAAGCCAAATATGTCAAAAATTTATCAAGAAACACAAAAAGGTTATAATTGTGTGATATAATTCATACAATTTGATATTCAAACTGAAAAATTCGTAATTTAGTAATTAGGTCTTCAAATGGAAGTACCGCAATTATATAGAATCCCTGACTTGCTTGAGGCCTAGACATGATGGTAATTACCTTATAATTCCAAGGGCCGTGACTACCCGTATATACCGAGAGTATAACTGCAGCTCTTTACTGACAGTATATACGAGTTAATCTAAGACTTGAAATTATAAGCGTTAATGCTATCTAGAGGATGATTTCGAATGTGGTTGATATGATTTTTAATTCTGTTTGAGAATTGATGAATTGATTTGGATTCTGATTGAAAAATGATGATCCCTGAAAATTGGTTGAAATGTAATAAGCTGAGCGAAACCTCAATGAGGATGAATGAGACGAGTCCTTGTGATGATATTCATAACTGGAATGATGATAATGATTTCAGCAAATCACTATGAGATTAGTGGATTGTGCTGTCAAAGTGCTACTGTTAACACTTGACTCGGTATATCAAGTTAAGGGATGACAAATTGAAAACTTGCTTGACTGAAATTCCCGTGGAGGAATGTTCAGAAAGAAAATTTTTTGATTTGATGGACCAGTATCGTGTTAAAGATATGAATGATATGATGTGAAATGAATTGTTATTTAATGATGAGTTCTATATAAGGGATATATATCCCCGTATTCTGTTGGGTTGACCAGAATATAAGGAACCCCAGAATAAATTGGATCTTAAGAAAAAGAGTTGTCCTCTACTTTACGAGATGAGGACATCTCGCACTTTTTAAGTGGGGTAGAATGTAAGATTCCTCCCCAGCCTTCGAGGTATGCAGGAGTAAGAACCTCCTTTTCTGATCTTATAAATTATTCCCTCTCTAAAATAAAAAAAAGACTCTGTTTAAAAAAGGAAGACACTTTACCTAGAATACCTTCTCAGGAGCCCACTTGTTTTAAGGATTCAGAACAATGAGTTCAGAAGTGAAAATCGGTGTTTTGGATACCAAGGTTTTGGTTTCATTCGAGTACGGCCCAAAAGAATTCCTTTATCTCTTATACTCTTGGGAAGTATAAGAAGTTTTCCCCCAGATATTATGAACCTTATATCTGAAATCAATGAAAGTAGGTGACTTAGCCTACAAGCTTCTTTTACCTCCTCATCTCAAAGTTCTCAATGTATTTCATAGAAATATGTGCCAAACCCAAATCATGGAAAGACGGTAAAACTTCAGTGACAAGATACCGTTGGCTTCTAAGTTACGCTAACTCCTTCCTTTATATAAGTCGTAACTTTTACCTGTCGCTCATAGTAATCTTACTTCCATCAATCTCCCTTCTTATTAATCTCCTTCATGGCTTGGCAACAGGAATTAGTTTTATCCATGATGATTTCTCACCTTCAAGACGCAAGCGAGTCTGTGAAGAAGGATTTTATAGAACAGTATGACTTTTTCCTCACTTAGGAACTTCTGTAGCTCAGACTTAATGGCGGACCTATCAAGATATAACTAGGGTAACACCCTGGGGTCAGCAGCACTTTCGTAACAATGTCCGCTTGGCCATGGTTATTGAAGCCTTGGGTTTGGGTCCCCGATACTACTGCGTCATGAGATCAAGACATCTTGGGTTTTTTGAGCGGGTCTTCTTACTGGCGTGTTTTCTTCCTCATCAGAAGATATGCCTTTACCCCGTTTTTGGCTTGCCTCTCAGAGGTCCTTTTGTTAGATCACCTCATACCACTGAGATAGGTGCAGCAATAACCAACAGAATTATTCCCATAGATGAGTTACCTTATACGTGCGCAGCCTATGAGTGCTGCTTTTGTGATCATATGATGGACGGGCTTATGGAAGTGTAAAGAGTTCTTCTATCTTTACTGTATATGTTCCAAGAATGAATAAACTTTAAATCTTGTTCTTGTCTTGACCCTTACTCTCTTTGAGACTTTTTTAATTGGTGGTTAATCTAAATTAAAAATTTTCTCTCAGTCTCTTACTTGTGCATCTTGCGAAATTACCCCAGTTTGCGAGATGAGGGCATCTCACGTTTTTCAAGTGGGAGAGAATGTAAGATTCCTCCCCAGCCTCTCAAAATGTCCAGCATCTTTCCCTGTAATTTAATTCCCTCTTCAGAAATATAAGAGATCTCGTCTCTACCTGTTTTGTCATAGAGAGAGAAAATATTCTAGAGAGAGAATATTCAGATTATGAATATTTTTGGATAGAAAAATAACTCATCTTATTAAAATAAGTTCCCCTGAAATAGAAATTCAAAAAGAACTTTCCAATGTGCAATTGGAATTTTCTGGAAATGGGTATAAAGGACCTTAGCCTAAGGGTCTAGATTTTCAAAAAATTTTGGATTATGGTCCAATTAAGGTTCCTATGGGCCAATAGCATCAATCCATGTGTAGGGAGAAGATAAATCCAATTTGTAAAAGAAGATACCCAAAAATGAGTAAATGCTCACATAAGATGAAGAGTTGACTATGTACAAGGTTTATTAGTAAGAAACTATGAGTAATATCAAAAATATGAGATATTTTTGATATCCAAAAATGAGTAAATGCACACATAAGATGATGAGTTGAAAATGTACAAGGTTTATTAGTAAAAAACTATGAGCAATATTAAAAATAAGAGATATTTTGGGTATAATGATTTCATATTGACACTATGTAAGGAAGGGGAGTTCTTTAAAGGAGGTGCATATTTCACATGCTTGAATGAGTTTTAAACTCATAAAAATTGAGATATTTCATCTCTCCTCTCTCCTAATTCAAGTCTAGTTACAAAAAGTTAGCTCAACTGACCTAAAAATGGTCAAAAATTGACCAAACTGAGTTGGAAAATTCTAGAATCAGTTTGTTTGGTTAGGAGCTCAATTTTTCCTATAAATAGAAGCCTCCCTTGTTGAAAAAAATATATAGTGTTTATGCATCGTTACTCTACTCCACCTAAGCCAAGAACTGTGAATTCATTAATAATTCACTAGTTTTTGGAGCTTCCCTCTTTCTTCAATCCCCATTGGTGGCTCCATCAACATACTTAACCAATTGATTGGTTGGGGGCCTCTACCCTGAACAAAGAATCAAGCAATTTGTAAAGGTAATTAGTGAATATTGACCTTTTCTATGATTTCTCAATGTTTCTCTCTTCTCAACCCCTCTCAAGCTTGAGAAGCTTAACTGGTATGGTTTTTTTAATGCTATTGAAGTTAATTGGTGAATAGTAGTGAAGAGTTACATAATTTGATGAATGCTATTGAAGTTAATTAATAAATGATAGTAAAGAATTACATAAATTTCTATTTATGTTTAAATTCTAATGGTTTTTATGTAATTTCTCTCTCTCACTCAAGAAATGGTCATACTCATGACCCATTCTCAATCCAAATGAAGCTTTTCATAAAGCTTTTTCTTAACCCAAGATTAAGCTATGCTTGAGGCCAAATTAATGGCTTTTTTCTATGCTTTTAGTTTATGTATATTGATGATTCAATCCATTATGGATTAATGATCCAATTAGAGATCATTTTAATTATTTCCTTAATGATAAGCTTTATCCCTTAGAAAATTTGAGATTTATCGGTCATAGCAGCGGAGCTATGGTAAAATTTTTATAAAAATTACGCATAAAATAATTTCATTCAAAGTATAAAAAGAGGACTTCCTACCATATTCTAGGAATTATCATCCTAGATTAATTGAAAGAAATTCATTATAATCATGGAGAAATTGAATTTTTATATTATGCATAAAGGATAAGTTTTTATATCAAAAGTGTTACTTTTACCATTTTTATTTTCATGCATAGAAGTATGCATAATGAATAAATTTTTATATCAAAAGTGTTACTTTTATTATTTTTATTTTCATGCATAGAAGTATGCATAATGGATAAATTTTTATATCAAAAGTGTTACTTTTATTATTTTTATTTTCATGCATAGAAGTATGCATAAGGGATAAATTTTTATATCAAAAGTGTTACTTTTACCATTTTTATTTTCATGCATAGAAGTATGCATAATGGATAAATTTTTATATCAAAAGTGTTATTTTTATCATTTTTATTTTCATGCATAGAAGTATGCATAAAGGATAAATTTTTATATCAAAAGTGTTACTTTTATCATTTTTATTTTATGCATAGAAGTATGTATAATGGATAAATTTTTATATCAAAAGTGTTACTTTTATCATATTTGAATTTCATGCATAAAGGTATGCATAAAAGTTGATTATTTTATTATAAAAGTGTGTCTTTTATTATATTGAATTTCATGCATAGAGGTATGCATAAAAGTTGATTATTTTATTATAAAAGTGTGACTTTTATCATAATTGAATTTCATGCATAGAGGTATGCATAAAAGTTTATTATTTTATTGTAAGAGTGTTACTTTTATCATATTGAATTTCATGCATAGAGGTATGCAAAAAAGATATTCTTTTTATACTAAAAGTGTGATTTTCATCATAAATGGATTTTATGCATAACTTAGATGCATAAGAGAAATTCTTTTATTCTAAAAGTGTAATTCCTACCAAATTGAATTTATGCATAAGAAGATGCATAAAAGATTGATTTTAATTTCGAAAGTGTTAGTCTCCTTAAATGGAATTTATGCATAAATAAATGTGTAGAGAAATCTTATATCAAATATAAGAATTCTCTTAAAAAAAAGATATGAAATGTGATAAGATGTGATAAGAGGTGTATGAGATGTGATAAGATTTGATAATATGCGTATGGAAAGTGATAGGATGTGATAAGAGGTGTATGAGATGTGAAAAGATGTGATAAGATGTGTATGAGATGTGATAGAATGTGTTAAGATGAGTTAGGATGTGTTAAGATGTATATGGGATGTGTTAGGACAAGAATGGATGTAATATGGTTGTATGAATGTGATGTGGATGTATACATGTTGATGTATATGTATGAATGTGAATGTGGATGTGGATGTGGATGTATGGATGTAGATACGGATGTGTATGTATGTATGTGGATGTGTATGTATGAATGGGGATGTGAAAATGGATGTATGTATGTAGATGTGGATGTATGGATGTATGTATGTAGATGTGGATGTATGGATGTAGATACGGATGTGGATGTATGTATGTGAATGTGGATGTATGAATGAGGATGTGAAAATGTGAATGTGGATGTATGAATATGAATGTGGATGTGTGGATGTGGAAATGGAGGTATGGATGGATGAATGTGGATGTGGATGTATGCATGTAGATGCATATGTATGAATGTGAAATTAGATGTATGATGTGGACGTACGAACATGGATATGTATGTAGAATAATGAATATGAAGGTGTATGTGAGATAATGTGTAGTCTATATGAGTGAATGGATGAGAACGAGTACACATTGAATGGAATGTGGAATAAGTAATGTGGTCCGAGAGTGGATAATATGGAAAGACAAGAATTCGTTATAGAAACTGTATTTTGTGACTGTTTGTAAATGACTGTTTTATGTCAAGAATGCTGGAGAAGCATTTTGACCGTCTTAAGGATTAAGGTCATGAAGACCGAACTGATAAAGTTGCAACTGCTGACGGAGAGTCAATGGAGGACGTCTTGCGTAGCAAGGTCAATCGAGGTCTTGACCAGCCTCGGTTCGATTTAAATGGTGAGCTTCCGGTACGGTGGATGAGGGACCAAGGAAGCGGCCTATGAGTGAAGCGCTAGGTCACCTACGAAGGATGGTGAGCTTCCGGTACGGTGGATGAGGGACCAAGGAAGCGGCCTATGAGTGAAGCGCTAGGTCACCTACGAAGGATGGTGAGCTTCCGGTACGGTTCAATTTAAATGGTGAGCTTCCGGTACGGTGGATGAGGGACCAAGGAAGCGGCCTATGAGTGAAGCGCTAGGTCACCTACGAAGGATCCTAGAGGGTGCTGACCATACGGTGCTCGAGCTCTGGGTCGCCAAAGATACCCACACGTGCGTCGAGGAAGATATTGGAACAAGGAGTAAGAGTTGTTTTGTGAAACCGGGCATGGATCTGGTTGATTGACCTTGCTGGTCTTTAATGGATGAGTCCATAGCTCTTTATATGGATCTGTTGGTTGATCTTGCTGATCTTCAATGAGAGTCCATCTTGATTTTTATAAGTGATTATATTGCCGAGTATTATGGGCTTGGAACTATTGAAAAGGCCCCTGTGTGGACAGGTGGTGAGCGTTCTAGTGATTATATTGCCGAGTATTATGGGCTAGGAACTATTGAAAAGGCCCCTGTGTGGACAGGTGGTGAGCGTTCTAGTTATTGCCAATGATGCCATAGATACTCTGATGCAGGAATGATGGGAAATTATGAATCAACTGGATAAATTGGAAGATTGTGATCAGTGGTACTATGGTTTCATTAAAGGATTGTTTTAAAGTTAGCTAATGCTAAGAAAAAGGCAATTTTCATATTGGGTGTGTAAGTGGTGTGGCTAATTTTATGTTTGCATGAACTTCCGGCTAGGGGGGCCTTGGAACTCTTTTCCTTGGTACCCGGGACAAAACCTAACCAAATTCCAAATTGGATCCCATCACTATAGTGGTTGGGCGGTTGGCTAACCCATGGGATCGGATGGGGTTAGGTTGGACTGATGGATCCGTAAATCGAGACTTAATTTCTATTATTACAATAGATAAAGTAAATCCCGAATAGTAATTGTTCTATGGATAGGAATCAACGGCTGTGCCTCTTGATGGGGAAAAAAGCGTTGATCCCAATGATCCAAGTGCAAGTTTCTTCCTTGATCCGACCGAGTATCTTTATAGGTGCAGTCGGATCAGCGTGATCAATAATGATCTTGACTACGTTAGAGGAAAAAGTTATCCTGGTGGAATCGCCCGTGCTTTCCGAGTAAGGGAAGTTTTTTCGGATTTGATTTTGGAAAAACCGACGGATTAGTCTCTTGTCCGGATATCCGTTGGACGAGACCCCGAGTGTGGGTCCCTGCTCCTGCGTATGAAGTGCTACTTTCGCTGCTAGTACCATGAATCCGTCGCATGGTGGGGATAGGGATCTCACAGAATGTGGATTAAGTAAAGTGGATTATGGAGGGATAATGTAGAAAGACAAGAGTTCAATATAGAAATTGTATTTTATGACTGATTGTAAATGACTGTTTTATGTCAAGAATGCTGGGGAAGCATTTTGACCGTCTTGTGGATTAAGGTCATGGAGACCTAACTGATAAAGTTGCAACTGCTGAACGGAGAGTCAATGGAGGACGTCTCGCATAGTAAGGTCGGCTGAGGTCTTGACCCAGCCTCGGTTCGATTTAAATGGTGAGCTTTCGGCACGGTGGATTAGGGACCAAGGAAGCGGCCTATGAGTGAATCGCTAGGTATCCTGCGAAGGATCCTAGAGGGTGCTGAACCATATGGTGCTCGGGCTCTGGGTCGCCGAAGATACCCACACGTGGATTAGGGACCAAGGAAGCGGCCTATGAGTGAAGCGCTAGGTCACCTGCGGCGGTGGATTAGGGACGGTGGATTAGGGACCAAGGAAGCGGCCTATGAGTGAAGCGCTAGGTCACCTGCGAAGGATCCTAGAGGGTGCTGAACCATATGGTGCTCGGGCTCTGGGTCGCCGAAGATACCCACACGTGCATCGTGGAAGATATTAGAACAAAAGGGAAGAGTTGTTTTCTGAAACCGGGCATGGATCTCGTTGATTGACCTTGCTGGTCCTCAACGGATGAGTCCATGGCTCTTTTATATGGATCTGTGGGTTGATCTTGCTGATCTTCCACGGAGATTCCATTCTATTATATGAATATATTGCCAGTTACTATGAGCTAGGAACTATGGAAAAGGCCCCTGAGCGAACAGGTGGTGAGCGTTCTGGTTGCCAATGATGCCATAAGTATACCGATGAATGAATGACTGGAAATAAGGATTCAACCAGAGACTGAGGACTGTCATCAGTGACATAATGGTTTCATTAAAGGATTGTTTTAAAGTTAGATGATGCTAAGAAAAAGGCAATTTCATATTGGGTGTGTAAGTGGTGTGACTAGTTTTATGTTTGCATGAACTTCTAGCTAGGGGGCCTTGGAACTCTTTTCCTTGGTACCTGGGACAAAACCTAACCAAATTCTTAATTGGATCCCATCACTACAGTGGTTGGGCAGTTGGCTAACCCATGGGGCTGGATGGGGTTAGGCTGGACTGATAGATCCGTAAACCGAGATTTAAATTCTATTATTACGATAGATGAAGTAAATCCCTGATAGTAATTGTTCTATGGATAGGAATCAACGGATGTGCCTCTTGATGGGGAAAAAAACGTTGATCCCAATGATCCAAGTACAAGTTTCTTCCTTGATCTGACCAAGTACTGTTAGAGGTGCAGTCAGATCAGTTTGATCAGTAATGATCTTGACTACGTTAGAGTAAAGAGTTATCCTGGTGGAATCGCCCGTGCTTTCCAGGTAAAGGAAGTTTTTTTCTCGGTTTCGGTGTTGGATAAACCGACGGATTAGTCTCTTGTCCGGATATCCGTGTGGGCGAGGCCCCGGCGAGTGTGAGACCCCTGCCCGCGCATGATGTGCTACTTCCGCTGCTAGTACTTCGAATCCGTTGCTTGGTGGAGACCAGGATGGTATCAGAGCCAGGTTGAAAGCTAATAAAGATAATTAAATTCTTATCTGAAACTGGTAATAAGAATTCAGAAACAGCATTCTCATAATGTATTTTCATTCCGTAAGCTTCTTTAATGAAGAAATTTTAATCAAAGAAATTATTTTTATAGATGGAAGTTCCCCATTTATCTGGTATTCCCGACCTCACCCAGTCTCAAGATATGATTGCATTTGCCTTCGAGCATCTCATCTCTTCCGCTTCAACTCGAACAAGCCGAGCAAGACTCGCACGCCATTTCGAGGAATTATATTTTCCTAACCTAGTAGTGGAGAGACAACAGCATAAGTGGTTTGTAGGGCTATATATCCACGCCTCTTGCAACCGGCAAGCAATGCTGAGGTAGAACCTCTCATTGGCCATGATTTTGATAAAGCTGAAAATGACGCGTGGTGTCATTCTATATCATTCAACGCCTCAAAATTTTAGACTTGCTTGCCGAGTTTATAGACTCTGTAGTCGATTTATCCCTAAGGAGAAAATAATAGCTCCCTTTGCAATTAGAGAAATTATGTAACAGGGCATGACTATGGCCCAGTACCGTCGTCTTATGCGTCTCTCGAGGAGATTTTGAATTTTGGAGCCAAGCCACTCTATGTACTTATTGCAACTTGTATATAAATATACAAAGTGATTGTTTACGGACGATCGGATAAAGAAAAATTTGTTTATCAGACTTATGTCATAGATCTCCAATAAGATCAAGTGAGGAGCCAATTTTGTCAAAAGTTATCAAGACGCACAAAAAGGTTGTAATTGTGTGATATAATTCATACAAATTGTTAATTCAAATTGAAATTTGTAAATTAGTAATTGGGTCTTCAATTGGAAGTACCGCAATTGTAGGGAACCCTGATTTGCTTGAGGCCTAGACATGATGGTATTTACCTTATAGTTTCGAGTATCATGACTATCCGTATATACCGAGGGTATAACTGCAGCTCTTTATCGGCAGTATATATACGAGTAAATCCAAGACTTGAAATTATAAGCATTAATGCTATCCAGATGATGATTTTGAATGTAGTTGATATGATTTTTTAATTCTGTTTGAGAACTGATGAGTTGATTTGGATGTTGATTGAAAAATGATGATCCCTGAAAATGGATTGAAATGTAATAAACTGAGCGAAACCTCAATGTGGATGATTGGGACGAGTCTCTGTGATGATATTCATAACTAGAATGATGATAATGAATTCAGCAAATCACTATGAGATTAGTGGATTGTGCTGTCAAATTGCTACTGTTAACACTTGACACGGTAGATCAAGTTAAGGGATGATAAATTGAGAACGAACTTAACTGAAATTCCAGTGGAGGAATGATCAGAAGGAAATTTTTCGGTCTAATGGACCATTATCGTATGAATGATATGATCTAAATGAACTATTATTTAATAATGAGTTCTATATAAGGAATATTTATCCCAATATTCTGTTGGGTTGACCAGAATATAAGGAACCCAGAATAAATTGGATCTTAAGAAAAATAGTTGTCCTCTACTTTGCGAGATGAGGACATCTCGCACCTTTTTTAAGTGGGGTAGAAGTTTGTAAGATTCCTCCCCCCAACCTTCGAGGTATACAGGAGTAAGAATCTCTTTTTCTGATCTTATAATTATTCCCTCTCTAAATAAAAGAAAGATTCTGTTTAAAAAGGGAAGACACTTTACCCAGAATACCTTCTCAGGAGCCCACCTGTTTTAAAGATTCAGAATGATGAGTTCAAAAGTGAGAACCAGTGTTTTGGATGCCAAGGTTTTGACCATCAGTTAAAAGATTGCCCGACTCCTACCATGAAAAGGGCACAGGGAAGTCTAGAACCCAAATTCAGAGACCAATTCCTTCATACCAATCCCGTCTCTCGGACAAGATTGCTTAACTCCATTAACTAGGTCCGACCCATTGATTAGGGTCGAGATGACCAGTCAAATACTTGGCAACTTAGAGCAACAGATAGGATCGACGACAGAGATAATATACAGATAATGGGAGGACAATTAGAGAATTCAAAGAAGCAGTTATAGTCATCATTGAATACGGACCAAAAGAATTTCTTTATCTCTAGGGGAGTATAAGTAGTTATCCCCCAGATATTGTGGACCAAAGAAAGTAAATGACTTAGCCTATGAACTTCTTAGAGGGTGCTGACCATACGGTGCTCAGGCTCTGGGTCACCGAAGATACCCACACGTGCATCGTGGAAGATATTAGAACAAGGAGTAAGAGTTGTTTTCTGAAACCGGGCATGGATCTGGTTGATTGACCTTGCTGGTCCTCAACGGATGAGTCCATGGCTCTTTTATATGGATCTGTGGGTTGATCTTGTTGATCTTCCACGGAGATTCCATTCTATTATATGAATATATTGCCGGTTACTATGAGCTAGGAACTATGGAAAAGGCCCCTGAGCGAACAGGTGGTGAGCGTTCTGTTTGCCAATGATGCCATAAGTATACCGATGAATGAATGACTGGAAATAAGGATTCAACCAGAGACTGAGGATTGTCATTAGTGACATAATGGTTTCATTAAAGGATTGTTTTAAAGTTAGCTAATGCTAAGAAAAAGGCAATTTCATATTAGGTGTGTAAGTGGTGTGACTAGTTTTATGTTTGCATGAACTTCCGGCTAGGGGGCCTTGGAACTCTTTTCCTTGGTACCCGGGACAAAACCTAACCAAATTCTTAATTGGATCCCATCACTACAGTGGTTGGGCGGTTGGCTAATCCATGGAACTGGATGGGGTTAGGCTGGAGTGATGGATCCGTAAATCGAGATTTAAATTCTATTATTACGATAGATGAAGTAAATCCCGGATAGTAATTGTTCTATGGATAGGAATCAACGGCTGTGCCTCTTGATGGGGAAAAAAGCATTGATCCCAATGATCCAAGTACAAGTTTCTTCCTTGATCTGACCAAGTACCGTTAGAGGTGTAGTCGGATCAGTTTGATCAGTAATGATCTTGACTACGTTAGAATAAAGAGTTATCCTGGTGGAATCGCCCGTGCTTTCCGGGTAAAGGAAGTTTTTTTTCCGGTTTTGGTTTTGGATAAACCGACGGATTAGTCTCTTGTCCAGATATCCGTGGGCGAGGCCCCCAGTGTGAGACCCCTGCCCATGCACGATGTGCTACTTCCGTTGCTAGTACCCCGAATCCGTTGCTTGGTGGAGACCGGGATCTCACATCAATCGTGGGAATTTTGCTGGTAATAGATTTGCAAGAGAATGGACTCTTAGATTTTGCTATTTTCGTGATTTCTTGCATACTTTCTTCCTGTATTTTCTCGATATTGATGGGGAAGACGGTGTGGAAATACAAGATTCATCTTCATTTAGCCATGTTTCAGAGGTTTTTGTTCACGATTTGGGTCAATTTTTGAATTTAGGGACGAAATTTCTGGGTCGGGACCAACTTATTAAAAACATTGGGGGACCACCAGAATTGGGGGAAATGTTGTGTATACATTTTTGCTTCTTCCCTCTTCTTCTTTGAGACTTTGCATGGCTATGGAGCACATGTTTAGGGTTAGTTAGCTTCACCTTCTACAACAACCATGGGGCAAGCATGGAGCAGATTGTAAGCTTCACATCATGGAGCACCAACAAGCAAGCAAAAATCGCCATTTTTCAGCCGTGGGACGAATTTGGGTCGACTTCCTTTAAGATTTCGGTGTTGATGAAGAGGGTGTTTCAAGCATGGCAAATGATTATACAAGGTGTAAGCTTCTCAATGATACCGTCCATGCTTACTTTCATACAAGGTGTAAGCTTCCCAATGATACCTTCAATGCTTACATTTTCCCATTCCCCTCATAAAAGTCATCTAATATAGGTAAAAATCCCCATAAAGAAGTGCTTGTAAAAGCTCCATTGAAGTCTCCAAGCTCACGGCTTGCTAATCACAATTCTTTTTGGCATTAATCTTATCATTAAGATATGCGATTGGGATTAATTGAAGGTAGATTAGAAAATGGGAACTGGGTTTAGGGTCAAGAAGTCGTCACTTACATTAAAAACTCTTTTGTGTTGAGATTAGATACTGACCTTAAGTAGTACTCGAGTGTTAAGACCTTCTCAGCCGCCCTAAAATGACTACTTCATTTGTGCTTGAGAAGTTTAAAGGGGAATCCTTCCACACATGGCAAGTTAAAATCAAATCTATGTTAGTTAAGGCTATGGAGCATTGTAAATGGAAGGGGAAAATGTCCGGAGGGTGAAGGGGATGAAAAGAACATATGGTTTATCCAGAATGAAAAAAGGATTAGCCATCATTGCATTAGGATTGGGAGATGGATTTTTTCATCATATTGCATCGTAAGATACATCGAAGGGTGCTTGGGATGAGCTAGATAAATTTTTTGGGGCAAAATAAAAGAATTCAAAAAAAAACTTAAAAATATAATTCTTTGGCTTGGACATTAAAGATAGTGAATCACTTTCAACACACCTTAACAAAATGAAGAGCATGACACAACAACAATTGGTTGGCATTGGGGCACCAGTAGAGGAAGAGGATGCCATAGCCATACTGTTAAAAAGCATGACACTTGAGGAGTATGAGCCCTTAGTGGCTACTTGGAAGAACCTCCCAAGTCCCACCATTATAGGAGTGGAAGCAACACTCGCACAGGAGGAGAAGCGAACTCCGGGGAGGACAACCCAAGCTATATCAAGTGAGGAGAAAGCACTCTTCGCGAGAGGACGAGGATCAAGGACTAGAGAAGGAGCAAGGACAAAGACCTACCATCATAGTGGCAAAATCGATCACATAGAAAAGGATTGCTGGCATAAAAAGGGAGCCGAAGAAGCCAATGTAATGACGAAGAAGGAAGACAATGTGATGAGTCCTCCCACGATAGAGGCAACACGGAGCATCTTTTCTAGATGATATGATGTGCATGGCTCCTTACACCCAGTTATAACCTCACTCTCCCGATGTGTAAAATGTCAAGACCAAGCCAACATTGTAGCTCATAGAGCAACGTAGACGGACCGTGCCAGCCATATGAGTATGGAGTGTAGGCGGCCAGGTCAAAGCTAGGTGTTAAGACTCTCATCACAGGGGAGGTGTTGAGAAATGCAATGTGTCACGGTGAAACATGCGTAGAGCAAGGAGAGAATCATGCATATTATAAAAGGAATAGACTTAGGGAACATTGGCAAAGGTTGATTTGTATGATCATTCGTAAAAGTTGAAGTCAAAGGTCAAAAAGGTAGCACATGGAAAGTGCAAGGAGGCACATGGCACAAGGGTGCATATATGTATCTTGTGAGAGTAGGGAGCTCCATGAGATCTATAAAAGGATGTACCTACGTCAACTCTAATGGAATGCGGCTATGATGGTGTACTTCTTAATTGTTGTCTCATTACGTCAACTCTAATGGAATGCGGCTATGATGGTGTACTTCTTAATTGTTGTCTCATTATGTCAACTCTAATGGAATGCGGCTATAAAAAAGTACTTCTTAATTGTTGTCATTATCTTGGTACTAGCTTAATCATATTTTGTGTATTATCTTAATCGATATGCTTAATCATGTTCTCATATAGTTCTGATCCACCTTGAGCTTAATCATGCTTGATTTCTCAACAGAGTATTTGTAATGTACAACCATTTTATGTTCACTCAACAAGAACTTGATTACTTTATTGTTGATGAAGTGGGTTCCCCTATCGCTTACTAGTTCAAGTGGATATCCAAATCTAGTAACTATATCCTCGTAAAGGAATTTTGTTGTTGCCTATGTAGCATCACCCTTTAGGGTCACATGGGCCTCTACCCGCTTGATACAACAATATGTGAGGCAGAGATTATGATGAATCATGCTTGAGTACCATGGGCCACCGGAGTAATGGTCTAATAAAGTCAATTACCCCCTTTTCAAATGGTTGAAGAGACACTACAAGGTGGGGCATTTTATCACAGCAGTTATGAATACCAGCAAATCACTAACATTCATCGTAGCCTTTTACGAATTCAGCCGCCTCGCCAAACAATGTGGACCACCACAAGCCTACCAAGTAGAACTTTTTTAGCGTGTAGTCTCTGTCTGGATAAATATCCTCTAGCTACCCTGGAGTGGGCTTGCTCAAGGATGTCGACATATTTAAATTCTTGAGTGCCTCGTGATTGTACAATTGTCCTACAGTCAAGTAGAACTTTCTTGGCGGTGGTACCGGTCTGTAGAGAAATATCCTCCAAACCCCCCCCCCCCCAAAAAGTGGGCTTGGCTTGCCCAAGGATGTCGACATATTTAATTTCTTGAGGACAGTGCCTCATGATTCTGTCTTAGCCCAATCGTACAATTGCCCTACAATCAATTGGTATTGGATAGGTCAAAAAGCATACCTGCCCTATATGTATAAGTGCCCCATTTTGTGGTGGCAGATGGAGTTTTATGTTGTTCATTTGGGTCTTTTTTTACTTGGGTATAACCGGAGATCCCATGAAGGAAGCTGTATGCCTCCTTACTTGCTACTCGTTCTTCCAGCACATGCTCTATAAATGGCAATAGGTAATGTTCTTTCACCATGATTGCATTGAACTTTTAAGATTAACACAAAATCGCATCTTCCCAATTTTCTCAAGTACTATGACTATTAGGGATAGCCATTCCGTGTGCTCTATATCATAAATGAATCCAGCTTCAATGAGTTTGTCAATCTTCGAGTCCTTAACCATTCTACTAGAATACTTCATACCTTTATGCATGAAATTCAAATATGATAAAAGTCACACTTTTATAATAAAATAATCAACTTTTATGCATACCTCTATACATGAAATCTAATTATGCTAAAAGTAACACTTTTACATTAAAATAATAATCTTTTATGCATACCTCTATGCATGAAATCTAATTATGATAAAAGTAACACTTTTATGTTAAAATAATAATCTATTATGCATACCTCCATTAGGGCCAATTTGGACAAGAAAAGGGCTGTCTAAGGATCTAAAAAGGGGCAACTTAAAAAAGACCATGAAGATCTTACCAAAACTATTCAACATGGGTACTCATTGGATAGAGCTCATCAAGCGCCATCTGTGGACCATTTGAGCGCTAAATTTGGAGTTCATATGTAAAAGTTATGGCTAAAATAGTGCAAAATGTTCCAAAAGTAAGTGAAGGAGATCTTGACACGTGTACAAAAATGCCATACTTCTTGACACGTGGCTCCTCCTTGACCCTTAGATCAAGAATAGAGAAACCCTAAATAGCCCTTTTTTCATCCAAATTGGCCCTAATGTATGCATGAAAATCAATTATGCATAATATAAAAATCAATTTCTCTATGAATATCTTCAACTAATCTAGGATGATAATTCCTAGAATATGGTAGGAAGTCCTCTTTTCATGCTTTGAATGAAATTATTTTATGCGTAATTTTTATAAAAATTTTGCCATAGCTCCGTTGCTATGACTGATAAATCTCGAAGTAAAAATCAATCTTTATGCATCTTCCTATGCATAAATTCATTTTAAATGAAAATGTCACTTTTGAATTAAATTTCAATCTTTTATGCATTTTCCTATGCATAAATTCAATTTAGATGAGAATGACACTTTTGAATTAAAAACCAATCTTTTATGCATCTTCTTATTGCATAAATTCAATTTGGTAGGAATTACACTTTTAGAATAAAAGAATTTCTCTTATGCATCTAAGTTATGCATAAAATCCATTTATGATGAAAAATCACACTTTTAGTATAAAAAGAATATCTTTTATGCATACCTCTATGCATGAAATTCAATTATGCTAAAAGTAACTCTTTTATAATAAAATATTCATCTCTTATGCATACCTCTATGCATGAAATTCAATTATGCTAAAAGTAACTCTTTTATAATAAAATATTCATCTCTTATGCATACCTCTATGCATGAATTTCAATTATGCTAAAAGTAACTCTTTTATAATAAAATATTCATCTCTTATGCATACCTCTATGCATGAATTTCAATTATGCTAAAAGTAACTCTTTTATAATAAAATATTCATCTCTTATCCATACCTCTATGCATGAAATTCAATTATGATAAAAAACACTTTTATAATAAAATAATCATCTTTTATGCATACCTCTATGCATGAAATTCAAATATGATAAAAGTAACACTTTTATAATAAAATAATCAACTTTTATGCATACTTCTATGCATGAAATTCAATTGTGATAAACGTAACACTTTTATAATAAAATAATCATCTCTTATGCATACCTCTATGCATGAAATTCAATTATGCTAAAAGTAACTCTTTTATAATAAAATATTCATCTCTTATGCATACCTCTATGCATGAATTTTAATTATGCATAATATAAAAATCAATTTCTCTAGGCTTACAATGAATATCTTTCAATTAATCTAGGATGATAATTCCTAGAATATGGTAGGAAGTCCTCTTTTCATGCTTTGAATGAAATTATTTTATGTGTAATTTTTATAAAAATTTTGCCATAGCTCCGCTGCTATGACTAATAAATCTCAATTTTTCTAAGGGATAAAGCTTATCATTAAGGAAATAATTAGAATGATCCCTAATTGGATCATTAATCCATAATGGATTGAATCATCAATATTCATGAAATACATAAACTAAAAGCATAGAAAAAAGCCATTAATTTGACCTCAAGTATAGATTAATCTTGGATTAAGGATAAACTTTATGAAAAGCTTCATTTGGATTGAGAATGGGTCATGAGTATGACCATTTCTTGAGTGAGAGAGAGAAATTACATAAAAACCATTTGAATTAAATATAAATGGAAATTTATATAACTCTTAACTATCATTAATCAATTAACTTCAATAGCATTCATTAAATTATGTGACTCTTCACTACCATTCATCAATTAACTTCAATAGCATTCAAAAACCATTCCAATTAAGCTTCTCAAGCTTGAGAGGGGTTGAGAAGAGAGAAACCTTGAGAAATTATAGAAAAGATCAAAATTCACCATTTACCTTACAAATTGCTTGATTCTTTGTTTACGGGTAGAGGCCCCCAACCAATCAATTGGTTAAGTATGTTGATGGAGCCACCAATGGGGATTGAAGAAAGAGGGAAGCTCCAATTTCTTCAATTTGGAGAGAATTTTAGAGAATAGTAGAAACTAGCATTATTTCAGCATAACTCTAGTATAGTAAAATTCTTTCTTTTTTTTCAAAGGACTCATGTTCTATTTATAGGAGAGGGAAGCTCTAACCAAAGCTAACTGAATTCTAGAATTTTCTAGATTCAGTTTGGTTGAATTTGGACTAGATTTGGATCTAGTTTGGTTACTTTTTGATTCGGTTTGGTTCCATTTTGATTTGGTTTGGTTCAAGAGAGAGAAGAGATAAAAATATCACATTATTTTTTAGTTTAAAACTCATTCAAGCATGTGAAATATGCACCTCCTTTAAAGAACTCCCCTTCCTTACATATGTGTCAAAATAGAATCATTATACCCAAAATATCTCATATTTTTAATATTGCTCATAGTTTTTTTACTAATAAACCTTGTACATTTTCAACTCTTCATCTTGTGTGAGCATTTACTCATTTTTGGATACCCAAATATCTCATATTTTTAATATTTCTCATAGTTTTTTACTAATAAACCTTGTACATTTTCAACTCTTCATCGTATGTGAGCATTTACTCATTTTTGGATACCCAAAATATCTCATATTTTTTATATTACTCATAGTTTCTTACTAATAAACCTTGTACATAGTCAACTCTTCATCTTATGTGAGCATTTACTCATTTTTGGGTATCTTCTTTTACAAAATTAGATTTATCTCCTCCCTACACATGGATTGATGCTATTGGCCCATAGGAACCTTAATTGGACCATAATCCAAAAATTTCTGAAAATCTAGACCCTTAGGCTAAGGTCCTTCATACTCATTTCCAATTAATTCCAATTGCACATTGGAAAGTTCTTTTTGAATTTCTGTTTCAGGGGAACTTATTTTAATAAGATGAGAAATTTTTCTCTCTCTAGAATATTCTCTCTCTAAGTCAAAACAGTTAGAAATAAGGTCTTTTATATTTCTTAAGAGGGGATTGATTACAGGGGAAGATGCTAGACATTTTGAGAGGCTAGGGAGGAATCTTACATTCTCTCCCACTTGAAAAACGCGAGATGTCCTCATCTCGCAAACTTGGGATAATTTCGCAAGATGCACGAACATGAGACTTAGAGAAAAATTTAATTAAGATTAACCACCAAATAAAAAAGTCTCAAAGAGAGTAAGGGTCAAGACAAGAACAAGATTTAAACTTTATTCATTCTTGGAACATATACAGTAAAGATAGAAGAACTCTTTACACTTCCATAAGTCCGTCCATCATATGATCACAAAAGCAGCACTCACAAGCTGCGCACGTATAAGGTAACTCATCTATGGGAATAATTCTATTGGTTATTGCCGCACCTATCTCAGTGGTATGAGGTGATCTAACAAAAGGACCTCTGAGAGGCAAGCCAAAAACGGGGTAAAGACATATCTTCTGATGAGGAAGAAAACACGCCAGTAAGAAGACCCGCTCAGAAAACCCAAGATGTCTTGATCTCATGACGCAGTAGTATCGAGGACCCAAACCCAAAGCTTCAATAACCATGGCCAAGCGAACATTGTTACGAAAGTGCTGCTGGCCCCAGGGTGTTACCCTAGTTATGTCTTGATAGGTCCGCCATTTGGTCTGAGCTACAGAAGTTCCTAGGTGAGGAAAAAGTGAGCGCTCATACTGTTCTATAAAATTTTTCTTCACAGACTCGCTTGCATCTTGAAGGTGAGAAATCATCATGGATAAAACTAATTCTTGTTGCCAAGCCACGAAGAAGATTAAGAAGAAGGGAGATCGACGGAAGTAAGATCACTGTGAGCGATAGGTAAAAGTTACGACTTATATAAAGGAAGGAACTAGCGTAACTTATATAAAGTAAGGTTACTATGAGCTAGGAACTATGGAAAAGGTCCCTGAGTGAACAGGTGGTGAGCATTCTGGTTGCCAATGATGGCATAAGTATACCGATGAATGAATGACTAGAAATAAGGATTCAACTAGAGACTATGAGGACTGTCATCAGTGACATAATGGTTTCATTAAAGGATTGTTTTAAAGTTAGCTGATGCTAAGAAAAAGGCAATTTCATATTGGGTGTGTAAGTGGTGTGACTAGTTTTTATGTTTGCATGAACTTCCGGCTAGGGGGCCTTGGAACTCTTTTCCTTGGTACCCGGGACAAAACCTAACCAAATTCTTAATTGGATCCCATCACTACAGTGGTTGGGCGGTTGGCCAACCCATGTGACTGGATGGACTGATGGATCCGTAAATCGAGACTCAATTTCTGTTATTATGATAGATGAAGTAAGTCCCGGATAGTAATTGTTCTATGGATAGGAATCAACGGCTGTGCCTCTTGATGGGGAAAAAAGAGTTGATCCCAATGATCCAAGTGCAAGTTTCTTCCCTGATCTGACCGAGTATCTTTATAGGTGTAGTCGGATCAGTTTGATCACTAATGGTCTTGACTACGTTAGAGTAAAAAGTTATCCTGGAGGAATCGCCCGTGCTTTCCGGATAAGGGAAGTTTTTTCGGGTTCGGTTTTGGAAAAACCGACGGATTAGTCTTTTGTCCGGATATCCGTGGACAAGGCCCCGAGTGTGGGACCCTGCCTCGCGCTAGAAGTGCTACTTCCGCTACTATTACCCCGAATCCGTTGCGCAGTGGGAATAGGGATCTCACAGTATAATATAAAAATCAATTTCTCTAGGCTTACAATGAATATCTTTCAATTAATCTAGGATGATAATTTCTAGAATATGGTAGGAAGTCCTCTTTTCATGCTTTGAATGAAATTATTTTATGCGTAATTTTTATAAAAGTTTTGCCATAGCTCCGCTGCTATGACTGATAAATCTCAATTTTTCTAAGGGATAAAGCTTATCATTAAGGAAATAATTAGAATGATCCCTAATTGGATCATTAATCCATAATGGATTGAATTATCAATATTCATGAAATACATAAACTAAAAGCATAGAAAAAAGCCATTAATTTGACCTCAAGTATAGATTAATCTTGGATTAAGGATAAACTTTATGAAAAGCTTCATTTGGATTGAGAATGGGTCATGAGTATGACCATTTCTTGAGTGAGAGAGAGAAATTACATAAAAACCATTTGAATTAAATATAAATGGAAATTTATATAACTCTTAACTATCATTAATCAATTAACTTCAATAGCATTCATCAAATTATGTGACTCTTCACTACCATTCATCAATTAACTTCAATAGCATTCAAAAACCATTCCAATTAAGCTTCTCAAGCTTGAGAGGGGTTGAGAAGAGAGAAACCTTGAGAAATTATAGAAAAGATCAAAATTCACCATTTACCTTACAAATTGCTTGATTCTTTGTTCACGGTAGAGGCCCCCAACCAATCAATTGGTTAAGTATGTTGATGGAGCCACCAATGGGGATTGAAGAAAGAGAAAAGCTCCAATTTCTTCAATTTGGAGAGAATTTTAGAGAATAGTAGAAACTAGCATTATTTCAGCATAACTCTAGTCTAGTAAAATTCTTTCTTTTTTTTCAAAGGACTCATGTTCTATTTATAGGAGAGGGAAGCTCTAACCAAAGCTAACTGAATTCTAGAATTTTCTAGATTCAGTTTGGTTGAATTTGGACTAGATTTGGATCTAGTTTGGTTACTTTTTGATTCGGTTTGGTTCCATTTTGATTTGGTTTGGTTCAAGAGAGAGAAGAGATAAAAATATCACATTATTTTTTAGTTTAAAACTCATTCAAGCATGTGAAATATGCACCTCCTTTAAAGAACTCCCCTTCCTTACATATGTGTCAAAATAGAATCATTATACCCAAAATATCTCATATTTTTAATATTGCTCATAGTTTTTTTACTAATAAACCTTGTACATTTTCAACTCTTCATCTTGTGTGAGCATTTACTCATTTTTGGATACCCAAATATCTCATATTTTTAATATTTCTCATAGTTTTTTACTAATAAACCTTGTACATTTTCAACTCTTCATCGTATGTGAGCATTTACTCATTTTTGGATACCCAAAATATCTCATATTTTTGATATTACTCATAGTTTCTTACTAATAAACCTTGTACATAGTCAACTCTTCATCTTATGTGAGCATTTACTCATTTTTGGGTATCTTCTTTTACAAAATTGGATTTATCTCCTCCCTACACATGGATTGATGCTATTGGCCCATAGGAACCTTAATTGGACCATAATCCAAAAATTTCTGAAAATCTAGACCCTTAGGCTAAGGTCCTTCATACTCATTTCCAATTAATTCCAATTGCACATTGGAAAGTTCTTTTTGAATTTCTGTTTCAGGGGAACTTATTTTAATAAGATGAGAAATTTTTCTCTCTCTAGAATATTCTCTCTCTAAGTCAAAACAGATAGAAACAAGGTCTTTTATATTTCTTAAGAGGGGATTGATTACAGGGGAAGATGCTAGACATTTTGAGAGGCTAGGGAGGAATCTTACATTCTCTCCCACTTGAAAAACGTGAGATGTCCTCATCTCGCAAACTTGGGATAATTTCGCAAGATGCACGAACATGAGACTTAGAGAAAAATTTAATTAAGATTAACCACCAAATAAAAAAGTCTCAAAGAGAGTAAGGGTCAAGACAAGAACAAGATTTAAACTTTATTCATTCTTGGAACATATACAGTAAAGATAGAAGAACTCTTTACACTTCCATAAGTCCGTCCATCATATGATCACAAAAGCAGCACTCACAAGCTGCGCACGTATAAGGTAACTCAACTATGGGAATAACTCTGTTGGTTATTGCCGCACCTATCTCAGTGGTATGAGGTGATCTAACAAAAGGACCTCTGAGAGGCAAGCCAAAAACGGGGTAAAGGCATATCTTCTGATGAGGAAGAAAACACGCCAGTAAGAAGACCCGCTCAGAAAACCCAAGATGTCTTGATCTCATGACGCAGTAGTATCGAGGACCCAAACCCAAAGCTTCAATAACCATGGCCAAGCGAACATTGTTACGAAAGTGCTGCTGGCCCCAGGGTGTTACCCTAGTTATGTCTTGATAGGTCCGCCATTTGGTCTAAGCTACAGAAGTTCCTAGGTGAGGAAAAAGTGAGCGCTCATACTGTTCTATAAAATTTTTCTTCACAGACTCGCTTGCATCTTGAAGGTGAGAAATCATCATGGATAAAACTAATTCTTGTTGCCAAGCCACGAAGAAGATTAAGAAGAAGGGAGATCGACGGAAGTAAGATCACTGTGAGCGATAGGTAAAAGTTACGACTTATATAAAGGAAGGAACTAGCGTAACTTATATAAAGTAAGGTTACTATGAGCTAGGAACTATGGAAAAGGTCCCTGAGTGAACAGGTGGTGAGCATTCTGGTTGCCAATGATGGCATAAGTATACCGATGAATGAATGACTAGAAATAAGGATTCAACTAGAGACTATGAGGACTGTCATCAGTGACATAATGGTTTCATTAAAGGATTGTTTTAAAGTTAGCTGATGCTAAGAAAAAGGCAATTTCATATTGGGTGTGTAAGTAGTGTGACTAGTTTTTATGTTTGCATGAACTTCCGGCTAGGGGGCCTTGGAACTCTTTTCCTTGGTACCCGGGACAAAACCTAACCAAATTCTTAATTGGATCCCATCACTACAGTGGTTGGGCGGTTGGCCAACCCATGTGACTGGATGGACTGATGGATCCGTAAATCGAGACTCAATTTCTGTTATTATGATAGATGAAGTAAGTCCCGGATAGTAATTGTTCTATGGATAGGAATCAACGGCTGTGCCTCTTGATGGGGAAAAAAGAGTTGATCCCAATGATCCAAGTGCAAGTTTCTTCCTTGATCTGACCGAGTATCTTTATAGGTGTAGTCAGATCAGTTTGATCACTAATGGTCTTGACTACGTTAGAGTAAAAAGTTATCCTGGAGGAATCGCCCGTGCTTTCCGGATAAGGGAAGTTTTTCCGGGTTCGGTTTTGAAAAAACCGACGGATTAGTCTTTTGTCCGGATATCCGTGGACAAGGCCCCGAGTGTGGGACCCTGCCTCGCGCTAGAAGTGCTACTTCCGCTACTATTACCCCGAATCCGTTGCGCGGTGGGAATAGGGATCTCACAGTATAATATAAAAATCAATTTCTCTAGGCTTACAATGAATATCTTTCAATTAATCTAGGATGATAATTTCTAGAATATGGTAGGAAGTCCTCTTTTCATGCTTTGAATGAAATTATTTTATGCGTAATTTTTATAAAAGTTTTGCCATAGCTCCGCTGCTATGACTGATAAATCTCAAATTTTCTAAGGGATAAAGCTTATCATTAAGGAAATAATTAGAATGATCCCTAATTGGATCATTAATCCATAATGGATTGAATCATCAATATTCATGAAATACATAAACTAAAAGCATAGAAAAAAGCCATTAATTTGACCTCAAGTATAGATTAATCTTGGATTAAGGATAAACTTTATGAAAAGCTTCATTTGGATTGAGAATGGGTCATGAGTATGACCATTTCTTGAGTGAGAGAGAGAAATAAAAACCATTTGAATTAAATATAAATGGAAATTTATATAACTCTTAACTATCATTAATCAATTAACTTCAATAGCATTCATCAAATTATGTGACTCTTCACTACCATTCATCAATTAACTTCAATAGCATTCAAAAACCATTCCAATTAAGCTTCTCAAGCTTGAGAGGGGTTGAGAAGAGAGAAACCTTGAGAAATTATAGAAAAGATCAAAATTCACCATTTACCTTACAAATTGCTTGATTCTTTGTTCACGGTAGAGGCCCCCAACCAATCAATTGGTTAAGTATGTTGATGGAGCCACCAATGGGGATTGAAGAAAGAGAAAAGCTCCAATTTCTTCAATTTGGAGAGAATTTTAGAGAATAGTAGAAACTAGCATTATTTCAGCATAACTCTAGTCTAGTAAAATTCTTTCTTTTTTTTCAAAGGACTCATGTTCTATTTATAGGAGAGGGAAGCTCTAACCAAAGCTAACTGAATTCTAGAATTTTCTAGATTCAGTTTGGTTGAATTTGGACTAGATTTGGATCTAGTTTGGTTACTTTTTGATTCGGTTTGGTTCCATTTTGATTTGGTTTGGTTCAAGAGAGAGAAGAGATAAAAATATCACATTATTTTTTAGTTTAAAACTCATTCAAGCATGTGAAATATGCACCTCCTTTAAAGAACTCCCCTTCCTTACATATGTGTCAAAATAGAATCATTATACCCAAAATATCTCATATTTTTAATATTGCTCATAGTTTTTTTACTAATAAACCTTGTACATTTTCAACTCTTCATCTTGTGTGAGCATTTACTCATTTTTGGATACCCAAATATCTCATATTTTTAATATTTCTCATAGTTTTTTACTAATAAACCTTGTACATTTTCAACTCTTCATCTTATGTGAGCATTTACTCATTTTTGGATACCCAAAATATCTCATATTTTTGATATTACTCATAGTTTCTTACTAATAAATCTTGTACATAGTCAACTCTTCATCTTATGTGAGCATTTACTCATTTTTGGGTATCTTCTTTTACAAAATTGGATTTATCTCCTCCCTACACATGGATTGATGCTACTGGCCCATAGGAACCTTAATTGGACCATAATCCAAAAATTTCTGAAAATCTAGACCCTTAGGCTAAGGTCCTTCATACTCATTTCCAATTAATTCCAATTGCACATTTGAAAGTTCATTTTGAATTTCTGTTTCAGGGGAACTTATTTTAATAAGATGAGAAATTTTTCTATCTACAAATATTCAAAATTTGAATATTCTCTCTCTAGAATATTCTCTCTCTCTAAGTCAAAACAGTTAGAAACAAGGTCTTTTATATTTCTGAAGAGGGGATTGATTACAAGGGAAGATGCTGGACATTTTGAGAGGCTGTGGAGGAATCTTACATAGTTTTATCCATGATGATTTCTCACCTTCAAGACACAAGTGAGTCTGTGAAGAAAGATTTTATAGAACAGTATGAGCGCTCACTCTTTCCTCACTTGGGAACATCTGTAGCTCAGACCAAATGGCGGACCTATCAAGACATAACTAGGGTAACACCTTGGGGTCAGCAGCACTTTCGTAACAATGTCCGCTTGGCCATGGTTATTGAAGCCTTGGGTTTGGGTCCCCGATACTACTGCATCATGAGATCAAGACATCTGGGTTTTCTGAGCGGGTCTTCTTACTGGCATGTTTTCTTCCTCATCAGAAGATATGCCTTTGCCCCGTTTTTGGCTTGCCTCTCAGAGGTCCTTTTGTTAGATCACCTCATACCACTGAGATAGGTGCGGCAATAACCAACGGAATTATTCCTATAGATGAGTTACCTTATACGTGCGCAGCTTGTGAGTGCTACTTTTGTGATCATATGATGGACGGGCTTATGAAAGTGTAAAGAGTTCTTCTATCTTTACTGTATATGCTCCAAGAATGAATAAAGTTTAAATCTTGTTCTTGTCTTGACCCTTACTCTCTTTGAGACTTTTTTAATTGGTGGTTAATCTTAATTAAAAATTTTCTCTCAGTCTCATACTTGTGCATCTTGCGAAATTACCCCCAGTTTGCGAGATGAGGGCATCTCGCATTTTTCAAGTGGGAGAGAATGTAAGATTCCTCCCCAGCCTCTCAAAATATCGAGCATCTTCCCCTGTAATAATCAATCCCTCTTCAGAAATATAAAAGACTTGTTTCTAGAGAGAGAAAATATTCTAGAGAGAGAAAATATTCTAGAGAGAGAATATTCAGATTTTAAATATTTTTGGATAGAAAATTATCTCATCTTATTAAAATAAGTTCCCCTGAAACAGAAATTCAAAAAGAACTTTCCAATGTGTAATTGGAATTAATTGGAAATGGGTAGTATAAAGGACCTTAGCCTAAGGGTCTAGATTTTTAGAAATTTTTGGATTATGGTCCAATTAAGGTTCCTATGGGCCAATAGCATCAATCCATGTGTAGGGAGGAGATAAATCCAATTTGTAAAAGAAGATACCCAAAAATGAGTAAATGCTCACATAAGATGAAGAGTTGAAAATGAACAAGGTTTATTAGTAAAAAAACTATGAGCAATATTAAAAATATGAGATATTTTGGATATCCAAAAATGAGTAAATGCTCACATAAGATGAAGAGTTGAAAATGTACAAGGTTTATTAGTAAAAAACTATGAGCAATATGAAAAATATGAGATATTTTGGGTATAATGATTCCATTTTGACACATATGTAAGGAAGGGGAGTTCTTTAAAGGATCAGGTGCATATTTTACATAAGATGAAGAGTTGAAAATGTACAAGGTTTATTAGTAAAAAACTATGAGCAATATTAAAAATATGAGATATTTTGAGTATAATGATTCCATTTTGACACATATGTAAGGAAGGGGAGTTCTTAAAAGGAGGTGCATATTTCACATGCTTGAATGAGTTTTAAACTCATAAAAATTGAGATATTTCATCTCTCCTCTCTCCTCATTCAAGTCTAGTTCCAAAAAGTTAGCTTAATTGACCTAAAAATGGTCAAATATTGACCAAACTGATTTAGAAAATTCTAGAATCAGTTTTTTTGGTTAGGAGCTCAATTTTTCCTATAAATAGAAGCCTCCCCCTTGTTGAAAAATATATAGTGTTTATGCATCGTTACTCTACTCCACCTAAGCCAAGAACTGTGAATTCATTAATAATTCACTAGTTTTTTGGAGCTTCCCTCTTTCTTCAATCCCCATTGGTAGCTCCATCAACATACTTAACCAATTGATTGGTTGGGGGCCTCTACCGTGAACAAAGAATCAAGCAATTTGTAAGGTAATTAGTGAATTTTGATCATTTTCTATAATTTCTCAATGTTTCTCTCTTCTCAACCCCTCTCAAGCTTGAGAAGCTTAATTGGAATGGTTTTTGAATGTTATTGAAGTTAATTGATGAATGGTAGTGAAGAGTTACATAATTTGATGAATGCTATTGAAGTTAATTGATTAATGATAGTTAAGAATTACATAAATTTCTATTTATGCTTAATTTACATGGTTTCTATGAAATTTCTCTCTCTCACTCAAGAAATGGTCATACTCATGACCCATTCTCAATCCAAATGAAGCTTTTCATAAAGCTTTTCCTTAATCCAAGATTAATCTATACTTGAGGTCAAATTAATGGCTTTTTTCTATGCTTTTAGTTTATGTATTTCATGAATATTGATGATTCAATCCATTATGGATTATTGATCCAATTAGGGATCATTCTAATTATTTCTTAATGATAAGATTTATCCCTTAGAAAACATTCTCCTTAAATAGAATTTATGCATAAATAAATGTGTAAAGAAATCTTATATCAAATATAAGAATTCTCTTGTATTCTATAAACAGATATGAGATGTGATAGGATGTGATAAGAGGTCTTTATAAGATGTGATAAGAGGTGATAAGATGCTTATGAAATAAGTTAGGAGGTGATAAGATGAATTAAGATGTGTATGGGATGAGGTAAGAAGTGTATGTGATAGGATAAGATGTATATGGGTTGTGATAGGGCGAGAATGGATGTGATGTAAAAGATTAGATGTGAAGGCATATGGGGTTATATGAATGTGGGAATGTGGAAATGGATGTATGTATGTGGATGTGAGGATGTGGAGATGGGAGTGTGGATGTATGAATGTGAAAATGGATGTATGCATGAAGATGTATATGCATAGATGTGAATGTGGATGTAGATGTGGATGTATAGATGTGAATGGGAATGTGGATGTGGATGTATGTGAATGTGGATGTAGATGTGGATGTATAGATGTGAATGTGGAAATTGGATGTGGATGTGGATGTATGTATGTATGTATGTGGATGTAGATGTGGATGTATAGATGTGAATGGGAATGTGGATGTGGATGTATGTGAATGTGGATGTATAGATGTGAATGTGGAATGTGGATGTGGATGTATGTATGTATGTGGATGTAGATGTGGATGTATAGATGTGAATGGGAATGTGGATGTGGATGTATGTATGTATGTGGATGTGGATGTATGAATGAGGATGTGATAGTGGATGTATGCATGTGGATATGGATGTATGGATGTGGATATGGATGTGTATGTATGAATGTGGATATGGGATGTGGATGTATAAATGAGGATGTGAAAATGGAGGTAAGCATGTAGATGTGGATGTATGGATGTGAATGTGGATGTGGACGTGGATGTGGATGTATGGATGTGGATACGGATGTGTATGTATGAATGTGGATATGGGATGTGGATGTATAAATGAGGATGTAAAAATGGATGTATGCATGTAGATGTGGATGTATGGATGTGAATGTGAATGTGTATGTGAATTAATGTGTCGTCGATATGAGGAAATGGATGAGAATGAGTACACATTGAATGGAATGTGGAATAAGTAATGTGGACTAAGGAGGGATAATGTGGAAAGACGACAGTTCGATTTAGAAACTGTATTTTGTGACTGTCTGTAAATGACTGTTTTATGTCAAGAATGCTGGGGAAGCATTTTGACCGTCTTGTGGATTAAGGTCGTGAAGACCTAATTGTTAAAGTTGCAACTGCTGATGGAGAGTAAATGGAGGACGTCTCGCGTAGCAAGGTCGACTGAGCTCTTGACCAGCCTCGGTTCGATTTAAATGGTGAGCTTCCGGTACGGTGGATGAGGGACTAAGGAAGCGGCCTATGAGTGAAGCGCTAGGTCACCTGCGAAGGATCCTAGAGGGTGCTGACCATATGATGCTCGGGCTCTTGGTCACCGAAGATACCCACACGTGCATCGTGGAAGATATTGGAACAAGGAATAAGAGTTGTTTTTTGAAACTGGGCATGGATCTGGTTGATTAACCTTGCTGGTCCTCAACGGATGAGTCCATGGCTCTTTTATATGGATCTATGGGTTGATCTTGCTGATCTTCCACGGAGATTCCATTCTGTTATATGAATATATTGCCGGTTACTATGAGCTAGGAACTATGGAAAAGGCCCCTGAGTGAACAGGTGGTGAGCGTTCTGGTTGCCAATGATGCCATAAGTATACCGATGAATGAATGACTGGAAATAAGGATTCAACCAGAGACTATGAGGATTGTCATCAGTGACATAATGGTTTCATTAAAGGATTGTTTTAAAGTTAGCTGATGCTAAGAAAAAGGCAATTTCATATTGGGTGTGTAAGTGGTGTGACTAGTTTTTATGTTTGCATGAACTTCCGGCTAGGGGACCTTGGAACTCTTTTCCTTGGTACCCGGGACAAAACCTAACCAAATTCTCAATTGGATCCCATCACTACAGTGGTTGGGTGGTTGGCTAACCCATGGGACTGGATGGGGTTAGGCTGGACTGATGGATCCATAAATCGAGACTCAATTTCTGTTATTATGATAGATGAAGTAAGTCTCAGATAGTAATTGTTCTATGGATAGGAATCAACGGCTGTGCCTCTTGATGGGGAAAAAAGCGTTGATCCCAATGATCCAAGTACAAGTTTCTTCCCTGATCTGACCGAGTATCTTTATAGGTGTAGTCGGATCAGTTTGATCACTAATGGTCTTGACTACGTTAGAGTAAAAAGTAATCCTGGAGGAATCGCCCGTGCTTTCCGGATAAGGGAAGTTTTTCCGGGTTCGGTTTTGGAAAAATCGACGGATTAGTCTTTTGTCCGGATATCCGTGGACGAGGCCTCGAGTGTGGGATCCTGCCTCGCGCTAGAAGTGCTACTTCCACTGTTAGTACCCCGAATCCGTTGCGCAGTGGGAACAAGGATCTCACAAACTAATTCGTGTTGCCAAGCCATGAAAGAGATTAAGAAGAAGGGAGATCGGTGAAAGTAAGATTACTGTGAGCGATAAGTAAAAGTTACGACTTATATAAAGGAAGGAGCTAGCGTAACCTAGAAGCCAACGGTATCTTGCCACTGAAGTTTCACTGTCTTTCCATGATTTGGGTTTGGCACATATTTCTATAGAAGGCATTAAGAACTTCGAGATGAGGAGATAAAAGAAGTTCGTACGCTAAGTCACTTACTTTCTTTGGTCCACAATATCTGGGGGATAACTACTTATACTCCCCAAGAGATAAAGAAATTCTTTTAATCCGTATTCAAATGAAGACTATAACTGCTTCTTTGAATTCTTTGATTGTCCTCTTCTTATCTGTATATTGTCTCTGTCCATCCTGGGCAGCGTTTATATCTTTATGAATTGCCTACATCTGTTGCTCTAAGTGGCCAAGCATTTGACTGGTCATCTCGACCCTAATCAATGGGTCGGACCTAGTTAACGGAGTTAAGCAATCTTGTCCGAGACGGACCCTGATTAGATTAGTATGAAGGAATTGATCTCTGAATTTGGGTTCTAGACTTCCCTGTGCCCCTTTCATGGTAGGAGTCAGGCAGTCTTTTAACTGATGGTCAAAACCTTGGCAACCAAAACACCGGTTCTCACTTTTGAATTCATCGTTCTGAATCTTTAAAATAGGTGGGCTCCTGAAAAGGTATTCTGGGTAAAGTGTCTTCCCTTTTTTTTAAAACAGAGTCTTTCTTTTATTTTGGAGAGGGAATAATTTATAAAATCAGAAAAGGAGGTTCTTACTCCTGCATACCTCGAAGGCTGGGGAGGAATCTTACATTCTACCCCACTTAAAAAGTGCGAGATGTCCTCATCTCGTAAAGTAGAGGACAACTCTTTTTCCAATTTATTATGGGTTCCTTATATTCTGGTCAACCCAACAGAATACTGGGATAAATATTCCTTATATAGAACTCATCATTAAATAATAATTTATTTAGATCATATCATTCATACGATAATGGTCCATTAGACCAAAAAATTTCCTTCTGAACATTCCTCCACGGGAATTTCCGTTAAGTAAGTTCTCAATTTATCATCCCTTAACTTGATCTACCGTGACAAGTGTTAACAGTAGCACTTTGACAGCACAATCCACTAATCTCATAGTGATTTGCTGAAATCATTATCATCATTCCAGTTATGAATATCATCACAGGGACTCGTCCCATTCATCCTCATTGAGGTTTCGCTCAGCTTATTACATTTCAACCAATTTTCAGGGATCATCATTTTTCAATCAGAATCCAAATCAATTCATCAATTCTCAAACAGAATTAAAAATCATATCAACCACATTCGAAATCATCCTCTGGATAGCATTAACGCTTATAATTTCAAGTCTTAGATTTACTCGTATATACTGTCAGTAATGAGCTGCAGTTATACTCTCAGTATATACGGGTAGTCACGGCCCTTGGAATTATAAGGTAATTACCATCATGTCTAGGCCTCAAGCAAGTCAGGGATTCTATATAATTGCGGTACTTCCATTTGAAGACCCAATTACTAAATTACGAATTTTTTAGTTTGAATATCAAATTGTATGAATTATATCACACAATTACAACCTTTTTGTGTTTCTTGATAAATTTTTGACATATTTGGCTTCTCAGTTGATCTTTATTAGCCAATTGCTCTAATGATTGTATCTTGTGATGTTAAAATACTCTTCCAAGGCTTCCACCCATTTCTCCACAGTCTCGGCCAGGTTCTCCCCTTCTCCTTTGAAGGGTCCTGGCTGAGTCCTATGAAGAGCCTTGCGAACATCAAGTTCAAGCTCGTCATCTTCAGAGACAGGGTCTGGCTGATGACCACGATTTCCTCGTCTCATGATTCTGCCAAAATTTATATATTATTAAATTTTTATTTTGATATTATTCACGAGATCCTAAGACTTAAGAGTTCGGAAAACAATTTCTTATACAAGACAAGATCTTAATGGAGATCTATGACATATGTCCGATAAAAGTTTTTTTTTTTAAAAAAAAATCAATGTGGCAGGTCGTCCGCCATAAACAATCATTTATCCAACATGATTTTTTTAACGGAAAAACGTTTCTTTATTTATATAAAAGTTGCAATATGTACATAGAGCAACTCGGCTCTGAGTTCAAAATCTCCTCGGAAGACATATAAGAGGACCATACTGGGCCATAGTCATGCCCTGTTACATAAGTTCTCTACCTGCGAAGGGAGTTATTATTTTCTCCTTATTAGGGATAAATCGACTAAGAAGTCTATAAATTCGACATGAAAGTTTGAAATTTCGAGGCGTCGAATGATATAGAATGACACCACGCACCATTTTCAGCTTTAACAGGATCATAGTCAATGAGAGATTCTGCCACAGCATTGTACGGCGGTCGCAAGGGGCGTGGACATATTGCCCTGCAAACGACTTATGCTATATTCTCTCCGCTGGGGTAGGAAAATATAAATCCGCGAAATGGCGTGCGAGTCTTGCTCGGCTTGATTGAGTTGAAGCGGAAGAGATGAGATGTTCGAAGGCGAACGCAGTCATATCTTGAGACTGGGTGAGGTCGGGAATACCAGATAAGTGGGGAACTTCCATCTATAAAAACAATTTCTTTGATTAAAATTTCTTTATTAAAGAAGCTTACAGAATGAAAATACATTATGAAAATGCTGTCTCTGAATTCTTATTACTAGTTTCAGATAAGAATTTAATTATCTTTATTAGCTTTCAATTTGGCTCTGATACCAACTGTGAGATCCCTATCCCTACCATGCGACGGATTCGGGGTACCAGCAGAGCGGAAGTAGCACTTCATGCACGAGGCAGGGTCCCACACTCGGGGCCTCGTCCACGGATATCCGGACAAAAGACTAATCCGTCGGTTTTTCCAAACTGAACCCAGAAAAACTTCCCTTATCCGGAAAGCACGGGCGATTCCTCCAGGATAACTTTTTACTCTAATGTAGTCAAGACCATTAGTGATTAAACTGATCCGACTGCACCTATAAAGATACTCGATCAGATCAAGGAAGAGACTTGCACTTGGATCATTGGGATCAATGATTTTTTCCCCCATTAAGAGGCACAGCCGTTGATTCCTATCCATAGAACAATTACTATCCGGGATTTACTTTATCTACCGTAGTAACAAAAATTGAGTCTGGATTTACGGATCCATCAGTCCAGCCTAACCCCATCCCCATCCCATGGGTTAGCGAACCACCCAACCACTGTAGTGATGGGATCCAATTTGGAATTTGGTTAGGTTTTGTCCCGGGTACCAAGGAAAAGAGTTCCAAGGCCCCCTAGCCGAAAGTTCATGCAAACATGAAACTAGTCACACCACTTACATACCCAATATGAAATTGCTTTTCTCTTAGCATCAGCTAAGAGAAAAGCTAACCTTAGCATCAGCTAACCTTAAAACAATCCTTTAATGAAACCATTATGTCACTGATGACAATCCTCAAAGTCTCTAGTTGAATCCTTATTTCCAGTCATTCATTCATCGGTATACTTATGGCATCATTGGCAACCAGAACGCTCACCACCTGTTCGCTCAGGGGCCTTTTCCATAGTTCCTAGCTCATAGTAACCAGCAATATATTCATATAATAGAATGGAATCTTTGTGGAAGATCAGCAAGATCAACCCACAGATCCATATAAAAGAGCCATGGACTCATCCGTTGACCAGCAAGGTCAATCAACCAGATCCATGCCCAGTTTCAGAAAGCAACTCTTACTCCTTGTTCCAATATCTTCCACGACGCACGTGTGGGTATCTTCGGCGACCCAGAGCCCGAGCATCGTATGGTCAGCACCCTCTAGGATCCTTCGCAGGTGACCTAGTGCTTCACTCATAGGCCGCTTCCTTGGTCCCTCATCCACCGTACCGGAAGCTCATCATTTAAATCGAACCGAGGCTGGTCAAGACCTCGGTCGACCTTTCTACGCGAGACGTCCTCCATTGACTCTCTGTCCAGCAGTTGCAACTTTAACAATTAGGTCTTCATGACCTTAATCCACAAGACGGTCAAAATGCTTCCCCAGCATTCTTGACATAAAACAGTCATTTACAGACAGTCACAAAATACAGTTTCTAAATCGAACTGTCGTCTTTCCACATTATCCCTCCTTAGTCCACATTACTTATTCCACATTCCATTCAATGTGTACTCATTCTCATCCATTTCCTCATATCGACGACACATTAGTTCACATACACATTCACATTCACATCCATACATCCACATCTACATGCATACATCCTCATTTATACATCCACATCCCATATCCACATTCATACATACACATCCATATCCACATCCATACATCCACATCCACATCCACATTCATACATCCACATCCACATTCTCATTCACATCTATACATCCACATCTACATCCACATACATACATACACATCTACATGCATACATCCACATCCACATTCATACATCCACACTTCCATTTCCACATCCACACATCCATATTCATATTCATACATCCACATTCACATACATAGATACACATCCGTATCTACATTCATACATTCACATTCATACATACACATCTACATGTATACATCCACATCACATTCATACAACCATATTACATCCATTCTCGTCCTAGCACATCCCATATACATCTTAACACATCCTAACTCATCTTATTACATTCTATCACATCTCATACACCTCTTATCATATCTTATCGTATCTCATACACATCTTATCACATCTTTTCACATCTCATACACCTCTTATCACATCATATCACTTTCCATACGCATCTTATCACATCTTATCACATCTCATACACCTCTTATCACATCTTATCACATTTCATATCTTTTTATAGAATACAAGAGAATTCTTATATTTGATATAAGATTTCTCTACATATTTATTTATGCATAAATTCCATTTAAGGAGACTAACACCTTCGAAATAAAAATCAATCTTTTATGCATCTTCTTATGCATAAATTCAATTTGGTAGGAATTACACCTTTTAGAATAAAAGAATTTCTCTTATGCATCTAAGTTATGCATAAAATCCATTTATGATGAAAATCACACTTTTAGTATAAAAGAATATCTTTTATGCATACCTCTATGCATGAAATCCAAATATAATAAAAGTCACACTTTTAAAATAAAATAATCAACTTTTATGCATACCTTTATGCATGAAATTCAAATATAATAAAAGTCACACTTTTATAATAAAATAATCAACTTTTATGCATACCTTTATGTATGAAATCCAAATATGTTAAAAGTCACACTTTTATAATAAAATAATCAACTTTTATGCATACCTCTATGCATGAAATCCAATTATGATAAAAGTAACCTTTTTACAATAAAATAATCATCTTTTATGCATACATCTATGCATGAAATCCAAATATGATAAAAGTAACACTTTTATAATAAAATAATCAACTTTTATGCATACCTTTATGCATGAAATTCAAATATGATAAAGTCACACTTTTATAATAAAATAATCAACTTTTATGCATACCTCTATACATGAAATCCAATTATGCTAAAAGTAACACTTTTACATTAAAATAATAATCTTTTATGCATACCTCTATGCATGAAAAAGTAACACTTTTATGTTAAAATAATAATCTATTATGCATACCTCTATGCATGAAAATCAATTATGCATAATATAAAAATCAATTTCTCTATGAATATCTTCAATTAATCTAGGATGATAATTCCTAGAATATGGTAGGAAGTCCTCTTTTCATGCTTTGAATGAAATTATTTTATGCGTAATTGTTATAAAAATTTTGCCATAGCTCCGCTGCTATGGTTGATAAATCTCAATTTTTTCTAAGGGATAAAGCTTATCATTAAGAAATAATTAGAATGATCCCTAATTGGATCAATAATCCATAATGGATTGAATCATTAATAATTATGAAATACATAAACTAAAAGCATAGAAAAAAGCCATTAATTTGACCTCAAGTATAGATTAATCTTGGATTAAGGAAAAGCTTTATGAATTTCATTTGGATTGAGAATGGGTCATGAGTATGACCATTTCTTGAGTGAGAGAGAGAAATTTCATAAAAACCATGTGAATTAAGCATAAATAAAAATTTATGTAATTCTTAACTATCATTAATCAATTAACTTCAATAGCATTCATCAAATTATGTAACTCTTCACTACCATTCATCAATTAACTTCAATAACATTCAAAAACCATTCCATTTAAGCTTCTCAAGCTTGAGAGGGGTTGAGAAGAGAGAAACATTGAGAAATTATAGAAAATGATCAAAATTCACTAATTACCTTACAAATTGCTTGATTCTTTGTTCACGGTAGAGGCCCTCAACCAATCAATTGGTTAAGTATGTTGATGGAGCTACCAATGGGGATTGAAGAAAGAGGGAAGTTCCAAAAAACTAGTGAATTATTAATGAATTCACAGTTCTTGGCTTAGGTGGAGTAGAGTAACGATGCATAAACACTATATATTTTTCAACAAGGGGGAGACTTCTATTTATAGGAAAAATTGAGCTCCTAACCAAACAAACTGATTCTAGAATTTTCTAAATCAGTTGGTCAATATTTGACCATTTTTAGGTCAGTTAAGCTAACTTTTTGGAACTAGACTTGAATGAGGAGAGAGGAGAGATGAAATATCTCAATTTTTATGAGTTTAAAACTCATTCAAGCATGTGAAATATGCACCTCCTTTAAAGAACTCCCCTTCCTTACATATGTGTCAAAATGGAATCATTATACTCAAAATATCTCATATTTTTAATATTGCTCATAGTTTTTTACTAATAAACCTTGTACATTTTCAACTCTTCATCTTATGTGAAATATGCACCTCCTTTAAAGAACTGACATGGGTTTTACATACCTCACAAGCTCGCCCATCTTATAAATACATTTTTGCAAACTCTTATTTGCACAATGGTCGATGTAGGTAGTATGAATTGCGCACATAAGAGCACATGTATGTATGGTTTATGGCATTACAAAATTTAATTTCAACGTACAAGACTTGGAAAACACTTACTTGGAGCATCTTGTGCCAATCGTGGGACTTCAACCCATATAGTTGCTCAAAGCCTCTTTTCTTAGTGGTTGTAAAGGCTCCCTTCAATGATCTCATGCATCCAGTGGGAGTACGCAAAGTGGTGATGGCCTACTTTACCTGCTTCTCCTCTTTCTTTGATATAATCCATGGTGCAGGCGGAAGACGAACGTGCCCACCCTCCTCTCATGGCCAAGCTTGATGCATACATCCTGCGACCCGCGCAAGTCCTCCCATACGCTAACATTGTCTCGTTTATCAATAACATGTTCCCAAATACCAGGTCCCACATTCTTGAAGATGTGCATGGGATCAAGAAGATGGTTGATCTTAAGATGGGTCCAATTTGGTAGCCGAAAAAAATGGAGTACCTACACAAGGGATTGCTCTATGTGATCTTTAATCCAATTAGAGACTACACAAAACAAGATTGAAAAACATTACTATACCTGTTCATGCCATCCTACAGGAAGAATATTTGTAGACTCCCAAATACGCTTGCAATCTTTTGCACGAAGTGTTTGTGGAGGAATGTTACTCTTACTAGCAACATATTTAGGATGATCTGACGGGAGAAATCGATGATGATTATCGAATATAGTCTTACACAAACCGTCAGCATACTCATGTACTAACAAAGGGCCACAAACAGGACATGCATGTTTACCTGATGTTTTCAAACCTGTTAAAATATAAATATAAGTTAGAATAATAAAGTCAATAGTTATAATTAATATAGCCAATAGTATTAGAGTAGGGAGGTAATTAGAATTCTTACCAGAACAATCGTTGTATCCTGGAAAGTCATGCATTGTCCACATCAACACTACTTTTTTAAGTCGAAGTGTCGAGAGGAGGGAGGCCTACTAATGTCCACCACCACCGCAACATCTCTCCATAGTTCCTCCAACTCATCAATCAACGGTTCGAGATAAACATCCATATGCTTGACTTTATGTTTCCCTCGAATTAGAAGGGATAACATAAGATGTCCCTTCTTGATTGCCATTGATGGTGGAAGGTTGTAATTCACCAACACAACTGGCCACACGCTGTATGCGGTGCTTTTGAAACCAAATGGATTCACTCCATCCATACCTAGGCCAAGTCTCAAGTTTCTGGGCTCTATTTTAAAGCTAGGCCACTCATCTTCAATATGCTTCCAAGCAAGAGTGTCTGCGGGAATTATCCACATGCCATCATCCGATCGATGTGAGGAATGCCATGACATGAGCTCTGCTATGGATTTGCACTTGAACATGTGTTTGATGCGAGGAATTATAGGAAAGTGTCGCAAGACTTTACGAGGTACATCAAAACTCTTCACATCTGTTCTATACCTTGCTTCACCACAAGTGGGTCAATGTCGAGCCTCCTTATGCGTCCTACGAAAGAGAATGCAATCATTGACGCATGCATGTATGCGATCATAATCCAATCCTCCAAGAGATGTCACATAGCACCTCGTTATGTCTCTTGAGGTGGGTAGTCTATTCCCCTTTGGAAGCATGTTTGATAATAGCCTGCATCCAATATCATCAATTAGTCCTAAACCCTAAACCCTAAACCACTAGTTCAAATTTGCAAGTTAGAATGCTTACTTCAATAATGCGTCAAGACTTGCATTGCTCCATCCATAAATTGTTTGTATATTGAGTAGTTCAAGTGAAGCACGTAAAATAGAGAATGTGCACCCTTCAAAAACCAGTGTCGATGAAGCCTTGTAAAGATGCTCTTGTTCCATATCATCGTCGTCCATACCTTTGGGATCATCCCTAAAAAGATACCTTACCATATCATCAAACACTTCCTCTTCCACAACTTCGTGGGGTGCAGGGCTATTGTCATCCATTTCCCACTCATCTCTGACAATAGATCCGCTTTGTGTGCTCTCACTGCACGTAGGGCACCATGTTAGGGTGTGGTACTCCATCCTGATCCTGCTTCAATTACAGTATATATATTACAACTCCATTAATTTAATTCGGATACCATGACTCATGAGTCATTTGAATACTATCAATTTACATGTACTCACCTCTAAACCTATTTGATTCCATTATTCCATTCTCCATACATGGAAATGTGATTCAAGGTAATTCGACGCGCTTGTACAATGCATCCTTGACATCGATTACACATACACTTGATCCTTTGTGTCCCAACCACACATCGCGATTACGATGATGCATTGTCTCATCCTCACCAGAACTGCTTGAGGGGATTGATGACATCCTATGTACAAAAGAGCAAACACAAAATCATAATCAATTTTTAATGAAAGTATAAAAATTTCTATAAATCGCGTGTAACAGCGCATCTATATCCTTAAAATTGCGTGTATCAGCGCATCTACATCCTTAAAATTACGTGTATCAACGCGTCTACATCCTTAAAATCGCATGTATCAATGCGGCTACATATTAAAATCGCGTGTATAAACGCGGCTACATCCTGAAAATCGTGTGTATAAACGCGGCTACATTTTAAAATCATGTGTATAAATGCGGCTGATTTATTATACACGCAAAAATACATGTGCTGCTACACGCGACAACCTGTCTATACCTAAAATAACCTGCCTTCTCCAAATAAACATTTTCAAACTAAGATTTCCTCTCCTTCGTCGTCGCCTCTTCCAACAGAGCACTAAACCTAAGTGCAAGGAGCAGACAAGGGGCAGACACGGGTGAAGGAAACCAGCCAAAAAGAAGACTCACTTTTTCAGAGGTGAGTCACTTTGTCTTTTGTCCTGTCTCTTTCCTTCCATTTGTTTATGCTATTGTCTCTTTTCTTTATGAGATTGTCTCCATTCTCTGGTAGTACTTTTGTGAACGATTGTGACAATGGGTCTTTTTTATAAGGACAATTTGTCGGAGGTTGGTCGCTTTCAAAAATTTTTTTGCACAGGCCGCGTGTAGGAAAGCGTGTATGTCTGCGTGTATGCTGTTTTCATAGACGTTCACGCGCATATACACGCATTTTTGGACGGGTGTATGCACGCGACTGTGTTTCACCCATGCTTGTGATCCAGGTTCTTCAGAGAGATGATCCCATCTGCATATGGCTTGCCTTCACAAAATCATATGTGCTAGCTTGCATTTGTGCTTTGATGCAATCATGTATATACTTTTATTTTTACAGATTCTTCATGGATCCAGGTTCTTCATCCGATCCATTTGCATATGGCCCTTGGATGATGGAGATGCTAAATCATTTTGGGTGCCATCCTAGTCCAGTTGAGCTTACAGAGTACATGTATGCCCATCCCCTTCCTGGATTGCCTGGTATCTATACCCCCCCCCCCCCCCGAGTATCCATGTCACTCCACTGCTGTCTATGCCTATGAGTCCGACGAGACGGCATGCAGCTTCTCCTCTTCCACGCCCACCGAGGAGACATACCCCGCACACCCTCCCAGGCACCATCACGTACTCCCTCACAGCAGCCACCATCACGTACTCCCTCATAGCCACAGTCACGTAGACAATCCCCCAGTCATGACTCCACCCACAGTACAGAGGAGAGCAAACGTCGCAATAGGAAGAGTGGGAGTGGAGGATACGGCGGGTGCTTTGGTGGGGGAGGTAGTAGGGCACGCGGTGAGAGAGGAGATAGAGGGAGAAGAGTTAGAGGAGACAGTGAGGATGAGGAGGAGGTGAGAGAGGTGGAGGGAGTGATCTGCTATGATGTGACGGATAGGGGCGGGGTAGTGATGAATGCGAGGGGAAAAGAGGTAATGGAGTACATGCATGGGGTAGTATCAAACTTGTATAGAAATTGTTTTATTAGATTTAAAGATTAAAATAGCCGATTAGTTGGGGAGGTGATAGATGCTGTACATAGTCGGTACCCAATCCCCCACATGCGACATTCTCGGATGTATGGGGAAGGACGCAAATAAGGGAGATCTTAAGTAATAAAAGATCTCACCTTAAGAAACTCGCGTATGATGATGGGCTAAATGTAGCTACGAGTGGCTATCCTGCCGAGAAACCTGCCCCACTGCGCACAAACGCGAGTGGAAGGAGGCAAAGAAACGAGCAGAGGGTGGCGTGAAGAGCAAGCAGCATGTGGAGGCATGACGGATCCAAATGGAGACCATTGGATCTTCGCATTTCGGATCTGGCAGCGTCGAGTCATGGGAGGTAGAGTTCGTAAGTATCTTGCCACTTTATTTAATTGTTTACCTAATTCGTTAATTCTATGATTGTTTTAATCTTACAAATTGTGTTGATTATGATATAGCGACGGGTTATGGGGAGGAAGCCCATAGCCCACGATACTGGGTATGCTTGTCAGCATAGCAGACGTGACACGTGGACCCTCTTCAGAGCCGAGGGACGTATTACGGATGCGCAGTTTGAGATGGCCATGAAACCATACGGTCGACAGGTACTTGAAAACTCTAAACGAATGATTTTGGTGTATTGAATTACATATTTATATACTTATATACTATATATTACTTGAACAGGCACAAGCTGCTACTGCACCTACTGATGATCCTGCCGCCGTTGCTGATGATCCACCTGCCGCCCCGCCGCCACTGCAGAGGGTGGACGTGAGCACTACTCATCGGACATTCCGACCGATGTGAGCTCATTTGATCATGGAGGGAGCAGCGAGTCATCATCTGATCATGGAGGGAGCAGCTCATCTGATCATGGAGGGAGCAGCGAGTCATCATCTGGGTCTGAGTAGTACTCAGACTTATAGTATCACATTCCATATTGAGGATGTGGATGTATATATATTTTTGTAACTGAAGCCATGGGATACTTTGACATATGGACTCCCTTGTATATATGTGTACACATAAAATTTTGACAGTAATATTGAAACGTGAATTGATAGTATTGCATTCATGTCTGTCTTGAATCGTGTATTGACAATGTATGCATTCATGTCGTTCTTGTCTTAAATCTTCCTCGTGGATGGTGCAATGCACCCAAAAAAAAATCCAGAGAGTGCTATTGGGTGTTGGAATGCTGGAACAGCGTTCAGGTACCAAATAGCACTCTCTGGATTTTTTTTTTGCTCTCTATTCACGTGTATAGACGCGTTAACTCTGCAAAAGTCACGTGTATATACACGGATACTCTGTGAAATGTGCGTGTATAAGCACAGCTAAAATGATAAAACGTGTGTATACACCCTTGTATCAACACGTCTAAGCGCAGCTAAACTGACAAAACGCGTGTATACGCCCTCGTATCAGCACGTCTGACTGCTTCGATACATGCACTTTTACACGCATGTCTCTGGCTGCGATGATACACGTGCTGATACACAAGCCCGTTACTTTTTTTCCACAAGTCATTTTTAGCGGCTAGGAGCGCAAGTATGAGCCTGATCCCTTGTAGTGATCCTTCAAGCCAAGCCCACTTTGGGGGGGGGTGTTGGAGGATATTTCTCTGCAGACTGGTACCACCGCCAAGAAAGTTTTACTTGACTATAGGACAACTGTACAATCACGAGGCACTCAAGAATTTAAATATGCCGACATCCTTGAGCAAGCCCAATCCGGGGTAGCTAGAGGATATTTCTCCATAGACACTACATGCTAAAAAAGTTCTACTTGGTATGCTTGTAGTGGTCCACACTGTATGGAGAGGCGGCTGAATTCGTAAAAGGCTACGATGAATGTCAGTGATTTGCTGGTATTCATAACCGCTCGTGATAAAATGCCCCACCTTATAGAGTCTCTTCAACCATTTGAAAAGAGGGGAATTGACTTTATTAGACCATTAGTCCGGTGGCCCATGGTACTCAAGCGTGATTCATCATGGTCTCTACCTTTCACATACTGTTGTATCAAGCGGGTAGAGGCCCATGTGACCCAAAAGGGTGATGCTACATAGGCAACAACCAAATTCCTTTACGAGAATATAGTTACTAGAGATTTGGATATCCACTTAAACTAGTAAGCGATAGGGGAACCCACTTCATCAATAACGTAATCAAGTTCCTTTTTAGTGAACTTATGGTTGTACATTACAAATACTCTGTTAAGAAATCAAGCATGATTTGGATTAGAACTATATGAGAACATGATTAAGCATATCGCGATTACGATAATACATAGAATAAGATTAAGCCAGTACTACGAAGATAATGACAATAATTAAGTACACCATCATAGCCGCATTCCATTGGAGTTGATGCAGGTACATCCTTTTATAGCTCTCATGGAGCTCCCTACTCACCACAAGATACATATGTGCACCCTTGTGCCACGTGCCTCCTTGGACTTTCCATGTGCTACCGTTTTGACCTTTGACTTCACCTTTTACGAATGATCATACAAATCAACCTTTGCCAATGTTCCCTAAGTCTATTCCTTTTATAATATGCATGATTCTCCCCTTGATCTTCTACGCATGTTTCACCCTGACACATTGCATTTCTCAACACCTCCCCTCAGTGTGATGAGAGTCTTAACACCTAGCTTTGACGTGGCCTACAATGTTGGCTTGGTCTTGACATTTTACACATCGCGAGAGTGGGGTTATAACTAGGTGTAAGGAGCCATAATATCATCTAGAAAAGATGCTCGGTGTTGCCTCCATCCTGGGAGGCCTCATCACATTGTCTTCCTTCTTCGTCATTACATTGGCTTCTTCGGCTCCCTTTTTATGCCAGCAATCCTTTTCTATGTGATCAATTTCGCCACTATGATGGTAGGTCTTTGTCCTTGCTCCTTCTCTAGTCCTTGATCCTAGTCCTCTCGAGAAGAGTGCTTTCTCCTCACTTGATATAGATTGGGTTGTCCTCCCCCGAGTCTGCTTCTCCTCTTCTACGAGACCGAGTGTTGCTTCCACTCCTACAATGGTCGGATTTGGGAGGTTCTTCCAAGTAGCCACTAAGGGCTCATACTCCTCAAGTGTCATGCTTTTTAACAGTATGGCTATGGCATCCTCTTCCTTTGCTGGTGCCCCAATGCCAACCAATTGTTGTTGTGTCATTCTCTTCATTTTGTTAAGGTGTGCTGAAAGCGATTCACTACTATCTTTAATGTCCAAGCCAAAGAATTATATTTTTAAGCTTATTTTTGAATTCTTTTATTTTGCCCCAAAAAATTTATCTAGCTCATCCCAAACACCCTTCGATGTATCTTACGATGTAATGATGAAAAAATCCATCTCCCAATCCTAATGCAATGATGGCTAATCCTTTTTTCATTCTGGCTTAACCATCTGTTCTTTTCATCCCCTTCATCCTCCGAACATTTTCCCCTTCCATTTACAATGCTCCATAGACTTCACTAACATAGATTTGATTTTAACTTGCCATGTGTGGAAGGATTCCCCTTTAAACTTCTCAAGCAAAAATGAAGCAATCATTTTAGGGTTGAGAAGGTCTTAACACTCGAGTACTACTTAAGGTCAGTATCTAATCTCAACACAAGAGAGTTGTTAATGCAAGTGACGACTTCTTGACACTAAACCCAGTTTCCATTTTCTAATCTACCTTCAATTAATTGCAATCGCATATCTTAATGAATAGATTAATGCCGAAAAGAATTGTGATTAGCAAGCCATGAGCTTGGAGACTTCAATTGAGCTTGTAGGAGCACTTCTTTATGGGGATTTTTACCTATATTAGATGACTTTTATGAGGGGAATGGGAAAATGTAAGCATTGAAGGTATCACTGGAAGCTTACACCTTGTATGAAAGTAAGCATGGACGGTATCATTATGAAGCTTGCACCTTGTATAATCATTTGCCATGCTTGAAACACCCTCTTCATCACCACCGAAATCTTAAAGGAAGTCGACCCAAATTCATCCCATGGCTGAAAAATGGCAATTTTTGCTTGCTTGTTGGTGCTCCATGTGAAGCTTACAATCTGCTCCATGCTTGCCCCATGGTTGTTGTAGAAGGTGAAGCTAACTAACCCTAAACATGCTCCATAGCCATCATGCAAAGTCTCAAAGAAGAAGAGGGAAGAAGCAAAAATGTAGACACAACATTTTTTCCAATTCTGGTGGTCCAATGTTTTTAATAAGTTGGTCCGGACCCAGAAATTTGGTCCCTAAATTCAAAAATTGGCCCAAATCTCACACAAAAACCTCTGAAACATGACTAAATGAAGATGAATCTTGTATTTCCACCATCTTCCCCATCAATATCAAGAAAATACAGGAAGAAAGTATGCAAGAAATCAAGAAAATAGCAAAATCACAAATAAGAGTCCATTCTCTTGCAAATCTATTACCAGCAAAATTCCAACGATAGAGATCAGAGCTCTGAGACCAATTGAAATGGGTGCCTCACTAACGCCAAACAGGTCAACCTAGTAGGACCTGATGAGAGGATCCCAAACCTGTATACATTGGGAAGGGTAGGCATATCTCTTGAAGAAGAAAAAGACCTCATTGACGTAGCTACTCACAGAATTCCACGGTTGCTTTGCTTGGAAATATATGAATATGAACAGCATGCAGGGGTAGAGGTGGTTAAATCACACCATTCCCATTGTGGAAGGAGTGTGGCCATCAAGGCATAGAACCTACAAAATGAATCCAAAGTATTCTAGTAGAATGGTCAAGGACTCGGAGATTGACAAACTCATTGAAGCCGGATTCATTTATGATATAGAGCACACGGAATGGCTATCCCTAATAGTCATAGTACGTGAGAAAATCAAGAAGATGCAATTTTGTGATAATCTTAAAAGTTCAATGCAACCATGGTGAAAGAACATTACCTATTGCCATTTATAGAGCATGTGCTGGAAGAACGAGTAGCAGGTAAGGAGGCATACAGCTTCTTCATGGGATCTCCGATTATACCCAAATAAAAATAGACCCGAATGAACAACATAAAACTCCATTTGCCACAAAATGGGGCACTTATACATATAGGGCAGGTATGCTTTTCCACCTATCCAATACCAATTGATTGTAGGGTAGGTATGCTTTTCCACTTATCCAATACCAATTGATTGTAGGGCAACCGTACGATTGGGCTAAGACAGAATCATGAGGCACTATCCTCAAGAATTTAAATATGTCGACATCCTTGAGCAAGCCAAGCCAACTTTGGGAGGGAGGGGGTTGTTGCAGGATATTTCTCTGCAGACTGGTACCACCGCCAAGAAAGTTCTACTTGATTGTAGGACAACTGTACAATCAGGAGGCACTCAAGAATTTAAATATGCCGACATCCTTGAGCAAGCCCAATCCGGGGTAGCTAGAGGATATTTCTCCGCAGACACTATATGTTAAAAAAGTTCTACTTGGTAGGCTTGTGGTGGTCCACATTGTTTGGAGAGGTAGATGAATTCATAAAAGGCTACGATGAATGTTAGTGATTTGCTGGTGTTCATAACCACCATGATAAAATGCCCCACCTTGTAGTGTCTCTTCTACCATTTGAAAAGGGGGGAATTGACTTTATTAGACCATTAGTCCGGTGGCCCATGGTACTCAAGTGTGATTCATCATGGTCTCTACCTCTCACATACTGTTGTATCAAGCAGGTAGATGCCCATGTGACCCAAAAGGGTGATGCTACATAGGCAACAACCAAATTCCTTTACGAGAATATAGTTACTAGATTTGGATATCCACTTAAACTAGTAAGCAATAGGGGAACCCACTTCATCAATAACGTAATCAAGTTCTTGTTGAGTGAACTTATGGTCGTACATTACAAATACTCTGTAAAGAAATCAAGCATGATTAAGCTCAAGGTGGATCAGAACTATATGAGAACATGATTAGGCATATCGCGATTACGATAATACACAGAATAACATTAAGCCAATATCAAGATAATGACAACACTCACAAGATACATATTAGCACCCTTGTGCCACGTGCCTCCTTGGACTTTCCATGTGCTACCGTTTTGACCTTTGACTTCACCTTTTACGAATGATCATAGAAATCAACCTTTGCCAATGTTCCCTAAGTCTATTCCTTTTATAATATGCATGATTCTCCCCTTGCTCTTCTACGCATGTTTCACCCTGACACATTGCATTTCTCAACACCTCCCCTGAGGGTGATGAGAGTCTTAACACCTAGCTCTGACCTAGCCTCCTACACTCCATACTCATATGGTTGGTGCGGTCCGTCTTGGTTGCTCTATGAGCTACAATGTTGGCTTGGTCTTGACATTTTACACATCGGGAGAGTGGGGTTATAACTAGGTGTAAGGAGCCATGTTCCTCATATCATCTAGAAAGATGCTCGGTGTTGCCTCCATTCTGGGAGGCCTCATCACATTGTCTTCCTTCTTCGTCATTACATTGGCTTCTTCGGCTCCCTTTTTATGCCAGCAGTCCTTTTCTATGTGATCGATTTCGCCACTATGATGGTAGGTCTTTGTCCTTCCTCCTTCTCTTGTCCTTGATCCTAGTCCTCTCGAGAAGAGTGCTTTCTCCTCACTTGATATAGCTTGGGTTGTCCTCCCCCGAGTTCGCTTCTCCTCTTCTGCGAGAGTGTTGCTTCCACTCCTACAATGGTCGGATTTGGGAGGTTCTTCCAAGTAGCCACATTAAGGGCTCATACTCCTCAAGTGTCATGCTTTTTAACAGTATGGCTATGGCATCCTCTTTCTTTGCTGGTGCCCCAATGCCAACCAATTGTTGTTGTGTCGTGCTCTTCATTTTGTTAAGGTGTGCTGAAAGTGATTCACTATCTTTAATGTCCAAGAAGCCAAAGAATTATATTTTTAAGCTTATTTTTGAATTCTTTTATTTTTTCCCAAAAAATTTATCTAGCTCATCCCAAGCACCCTTCAATGTATCTTATGATGATGCAATATGATGAAAAAATCCATCTCCCAATCCTAATGCAATGATGGCTAATCCTTTTTTCATTCTGGCTTAACCATGTGTTCTTTTCATCCCCTTCATCCTCCGGACATTTTCCCCATCCATTTACAATGCTCCATAGCCTTCACTAACATAGATTTGATTTTAACTTGCCATGTGTGCAAGGATTCTCAGGTACTATGACTATTAGGGATAGCCATTCCGTGTGCTCTATATCATAAATGAATCCAGCTTCAATGAGTTTGTCAATCTCCGAGTCCTTGACCATTCTACTAGAATACTTTGGATTCATTTGGTAGGCTCTATGCCTTGATGGCCACACTCCTTCCACAATGGGAACCTGCATGCTCTTCATATTCATATATTTCCAAGCAAAGCAACCGTGGAATTCTGTGAGTAGCTACGTCAATGAGGTCTTTTTCTTCTTCAAGAGATAGGCCTACCCTTCCCAATAAATACAGGTTTGGTGTAAGATTCCTCCCCAACCTCTCAAGATGTCCAGCATCTTCCCCTGTAATCAATCCCCTCTTCAGAAATATAAAAGATCTTGTCTCTGCCTCTATTTTGACATAGAGAGAGAAAATATTCTAGAGAGAGAATATTCAGGTTTTGAATATTTTTAGATAGAGAAATTTCTCATATTATTAAAATGAATTCCCTTGAAACAAAAATTCAAAAAGAACTTTCCAATGTGCAATTGAAATTTATTGGAAATGGGTATAAAGGACCTTAGCCTAAGGGTCTAGATTTTCAGAAATTTTTGGATTATGGTCCAATTAAGGTTCCTATGGGCCAATAGCATCAATCCATGTGTAGGGAGAAGAACCCGGGGGGTGCACCTAAAAAAATGTAAGTGTAGCACGTGAGTTCATCAGGAGGGTTTTTTTAATTGACAAAACCTACAGGATTACATCTACAAGAGGGGGTTTTTTATTACACTTTTGAAAAAAACCCGTAGGTTCCTTAAGAAAGAGGGGTAATTTTATTCGTTGATAGCATGTAGATAGAGGGGGTTTTTTATTATCCCTTGAACGCACGTGATACATATGATTTCTTAGTGGTGGACCCCCCGAGGAGGAGAATTTTACTATATTAGAATTATGCTGAAATAATGCTAATTTTTACTATTCTCTAAAATTCTCTCCAAATCCCCATTGGTGACTCCATTAACATACTAAACCAATTGATTGGTTGGGGGCCTCTACCGTGAACAAAGAATCAAGCAATTTGTAAGGTAAATGGTGAATTTTGATCTTTTCTATAATTTTTCAATGTTTCTCTCTTCTCAACCCCTCTCAAGCTTGAGAAGCTTAATTGGAATGGTTTTTGAATGCTATTGAAGTTAATTGATGAATGGTAGTGAAGAGTTACATAATTTGATGAATGCTATTGAAGTTAATTGATTAATGATAGTTAAGAATTACATAAATTTCCATTTATGCTTAATTCTAATGGTTTTTATGTAATTTCTCTCTCTCACTCAAGAAATGGTCATACTCATGACCCATTCTCAATCCAAATGAAGCTTTTCATAAAGCTTTTCCTTAATCCAAGATTAATCTAGGCTTGAGGTCAAATTAATGGCTTTTTTCTATGCTTTTAGTTTATGTATTTCATGAATATTGATGATTCAATCCATTATGGATTAATGATCCAATTAGGGATCATTATTTTTATTCCCTTAATGATAAAATTTATCCTTCAAAATAAATTTAGATTTATCAGTCATTGTAGCGGAGCTATGGCAAATTTTTTATAAAAATTACACATAAAATAATTTCATTCAAAGCATGAAAAGAGGACTTCCTACCATATTCTAGGAATTATCATCCTAGATTAATTGAATGAATTTTATTGTAATCATGGAGAAATTGATTTTTATGTTATGCATAATTGATGATTATTTTATTGTAAAAGTGTTACTTTTATCATATTTGGATTTCATGCATAGAGGTATGTATAAAAGATTATTATATTAATGTAAAAGTGTTACTTTTATCATATTTGGATTTCATGCATAAAGGTATGCATAAAAGATTATTATTTTAACATAAAAGTGTTACTTTTATCATATTTGGATTTTATGCATAGAGGTATACATAAAAGATTATTATTTTAATGTAAAGTGTTACTTTTATCATATTGGATTTCATGCATAAAGATATTCTTTTTATACTAAAAGTGTGATTTTCATCATAAATGGATTTTATGCATAACTTAGATGCATAAGAGAAATTCTTTTATTCTAAAAGTGTAATTCCTACCAAATTGAATTTATGCATAGGAAGATGCATAAAAGAATGGAATTTCAATTCAAAAGTGTTATTCTCATCCAAATTGAATTGATGCATAGGAAGATGCATAAAAGATTGAATTTTAATTCAAAAGTGTCATTTTCATTTAAAATGAATTTATGCATAGGAAGATGCATAAAAGATTGATTTTATTTCGAAAGTGTTAGTCTCCTTAAATGGAATTTATGCATAAATAAATGTGTAGAGAAATCTTATATCAAATATAAGAATTCTCTTGTATTCTATAAATAGATATGGGAAGTGATAGGATGTGATAAGAGGCATATGAGATGGGATGTGATAAGAGGCAGATGAGATGGGATGTGATAAGATGTGTATGAGATGTGATAAGATGTGATAAGAGGTGTATGAGATGTGATAAGATGCATAAGAGATGAGTTAGGATGTGATAAGATGTGTATGAGATGTAATAGGATGTGATAAGAGGTGTATGAGATGTGATAAGATGCATATGAGATGAGTTACGATGTGACAAGAGGAGTTTAGATGTGATAAGATGTGTATGGGATGAGGTAAGAAGTGTATGTGATGGGATAAGATGTATATGGGTTGTGATAGGGCGAGAATGGATGTTATGTAAAAGAATAGATGTGAAGGCGTATGTGGTTATATAAATGGGAATGTGAAAATGGATGTATGAATTTGAATGTGGATGTGGATGTATGAATGAATGTGGATATGGATGTAGATACGGATGTGGATGTATACATGTATGTGGATGTGGATGTATGAATGAGGATGTGAGAATGGATGTATGCATGTAGATGTGTATGTATGAATGTGAATGTGGATGTGAATGTATGGATGTAGATACGGATGTGGATGTGAATGTATGGATGTAGATACGGATGTGGATGTATGTATGTGGATGTGGATGTATGAATGAGGATGTGAAAATGGATGTATGCATGTAGATGTGGATGTATGGATGTGAATGTGGATGTGGATGTGGATGTATGGATGTGGATATGGATGTGTATGTATGAATGCGGATATGGGATTGGATGTATGATGTGGATGTACGAACATGGATGTGTATGTAGAATAATGAGTGTGAATGTGTATGTGAAATAATGTGTCGTCGATATGAGTGAATGGATGGATCTGGTTGATTGACCTTGCTGGTCCTCAACGGATGAGTCCATGGCTCATTTATATGGATCTGTTGGGGGGTCGATCTTGCTGGTCCTCAATGGATGAGTCCATGGCTCATTTATATGGATCTGTTGGGGTCGATCTTGCTGATCTTCCACGGAGATTCCATTCTGTTATATGAATATATTGCTGGTTACTATGAGCTAGGAACTATGGAAAAGGCCCCTGAGTGAATAGGTGGTGAGCGTTCTGGTTGCCAATGATGCCATAAGTACACCGATGAATGAATGACTGGAAATAAGGATTCAACTAGAGACTTTGAGGATTGTCATCAGTGACATAATGGTTTCATTAAAGGATTGTTTTAAAGTTAGCTGATGCTGAGAAAAAGGCAATTTCATATTGGGTGTGTAAGTGGTGTGACTAGTTTTATGTTTGCATGAACTTCCGACTAGGGGGCCTTGGAACTCTTACCCGGAACAAAACCTAACGAAATTCCTAATTGGATTGCATCACTACAGTGGTTGGGTGGTTGGCTAATCCATGGGACTGGATGGGGTTAGGCTGGACTGATGGATCCGTAAATCGAGACTCAAATTCTGTTATTACGATAGATGAAGTAAATCTCGGATAGTAATTGTTCTATGGATAGGAATCAACGGCTGTGCCTCTTGATGGGGAAAAAAGCGTTGATTTTCCAATGATCCAAGTGCAAGTTTCTTTCTCAAACTGACCGAGTACCTTTAGAGGTGTAGTCGGATAAGTTTGATCAGTAATGGTCTTGACTACGTTAGAGTAAAAAATTATCCTGGTGGAATCGCCCGTGCTTTTCCGGATAAAGGAAGTTTTTCCGGGCTCGGTTTTGGAAAAATCGACAGATTAGTCTCTTATCCGGATATCCGTGGTGGTGGACGAGGCCTCGAGTGTGGGACCCTCCCTCACGTAAGAAGTGCTACTTCCACTGTGCTAGTACCTCGAATCCGTTGCGCGGTGGGAACAGGGATCTCACAGTTGGTATCAGAGCATTTGGTTAATGAGGATCAACCGAGAAGCCAAATATGTCAAAAATTTATCAAGAATCACAAAAAGGTTGTAATTGTGTGATATAATTCATACAAATTGATATTCAAACTAAAAATTCATAAATTAGTAATTGGGTCTTCAAATGGAAGTACCGCAATTATATGGAATCTCGAACTTGCTTGAGGCCTAGACATGATGGTATTTACCTTATAGTTCCAAGTACCATGACTACCTGTATATACCTGCAGCTCTTTACCGGCAGTATGTACGAGTAAATCTAAGACTTGAAATTATAAGCATTAATGCTATCCAGTTGATGAATTCGAATGTGGTTGATATGATTTTTAATTCTGTTTGAGAACTGATGAATTGAATTAGATTCTGATTGAAAAATGATGATTTCTGAAATTTAGTTGAAATATAATAACCTGAGCGAAACCACAATGAGGATGAATGGGACGAGTCCCTGTGATGATATTCATAACTAGAATGATGATTAATGATTTCAATAAATCACTATGAGATTAGTGGATTGTGCTGTCAAATTGCTACTGTTAACACTTGACACAGTAGATCAAGTTAAGGGATGACAAATTGAGAACTTACTTAACTGAAATTCCCATGGAGGAATGTCTAGAAGGAAAATTTTCGGTCTAATGGACCATTATCGTATGAATGATATGATCTAAATGAATTGTTATTTAATGATGAGTTCTATATAAGGAATATTTATCCCAGTATTTTGTTGGGTTGACCAGAATATAAGGAACCCCAGAATAAATTGGATCTTAAGAAAAAGAGTTGTCCTCTACTTTGCGAGATGAGGACATCTCGCACCTTTTTAAGTGGAGTAGAATGTAAGACTCCTCCCCCAACCTTCGAGGTATACAGGAGTAAGAATCTCCCTTTCTGATCTTAAAATTATTCCCTCTCTAAAATAAAAGAAAGATTTTGTTTAAAAAGAGAAGACACTTTCCCCAGAATACCTTATCAGGAGCCCACCTGTTTTAAGGATTCAGAACAATGAGTTCAGAAGTGAGAACCGGTGTTTTGGATGCCAAGGTTTTGGTCATCAGTTAAAAGACTACCCGACTCCTGCCATGACAAGGGCACAGGGAAGTCAAGAACCCAAATTCAGAGACCAATTCCTTCATACCACCCTAATCAGGGTCCGTCTCTCGGACAAGATTGCTTAACTCCATTAACTAGGTCCGACCCATTGATTAGGGTCGAGATGACCAGTCAAATGCTTGACGACATGGAGCAGCAGATGCAGGCAATTCATAAAGATATAAAAGCTACCCAAGATCGACAGAAACAATATACAGATAAGAAGAGGACAGTGAGAGAATTCAAAGAAGCAAATATGGTCTTCATTCGAGTACGGCCCAAAAGAAGTTCTCTATCTCTCGGGGAGTATAAGTAGTTATCCCCTAGATAATTGTGGGCCATATCTGAATTCAATGAAAGTAGGTGACTTAGCCTATGAGCTTCTTTTACCTCCTCATCTCAAAGTTCTTAATGTATTTCATGTAAACCTTCTATAGAATTATGTGCCAAACCCGAATCATGGAAAGACGGTAAAACTTCAGTGGCAAGATACCCGTTGGCTTCTAGGTTACGCTAGCTCCTTCTTTTATATAAGTCGTAACTTTTACTTCTCGCTCACAGTAATCTTACTTCCATCGATCTCCTTTCTTTCTTAATCTCCTTTATGGCTTGGCAGCAGAAATTGGTTTTATCCATGATGATTTGTAAGATTCCTCCCCCACCCCCTTTTTGATGTCTAGTATCTTTCCCTGTAATCAATCCCTCTTCAGAAATATAAAGACCTTGTTTCTAACTGTTTTAACCTAGAGAGAAAAAATATTCTAGATTATGAATATTTTTGGATAGAAAAATAACTCATCTTATTAAAATAAGTTCCCCTAAAACAGAAATTCAAAAAGAATTTTCCAATGTGCAATTGGAATTAATTGGAAATGTGTATAAAGGACCTTAGCCTAAGGGTCTAGATTTTCAGAAATTTTTGGATTATGGTCCAATTATTAAGGTTCCTATGGGCCAATAGCATCAATCCATGTGTAAGGAGGAGATAAATCCAATTTGTAAAAAAAGATACCAAAAAATGAGTAAATGCTCACATAAGATGAAGAGTTGAAAATGTACAAGGTTTATTAGTAAAAAAAACTATGACACATATGTAAGGAAGAGGAGTTCTTTAAAGGAGGTGCATATTTCACATAAGATGAAGAGTTGAAAATGTACAAGGTTTATTAGTAAAAAACTATGAGCAATATTAAAAATATGAGATATTTTGGGTATCCAAAAATGAGTAAATGCTCACATAAGATGAAGAGTTGAAAATGTACAAGGTTTATTAGTAAATAAATACATATGTAAGGAAGGGGAGTTCTTTAAAGGAGGTGCATATTTCACATAAGATGAAGAGTTGAAAATGTACAAGATTTATTAGTAAAAAAACTATGACACATATGTAAGGAAGAGGAGTTCTTTAAAGGAGGTGCATATTTCACATAAGATGAAGAGTTGAAAATGTACAAGGTTTATTAGTAAAAAACTATGAGCAATAAAATTTTGACACATATGTAAGGAAGGGGAATTATTTAAAGGAGGTGCATATTTCACATGCTTGAATGAGTTTTAAACTCAAAAATAATGTGATATTTTTATCTCTCATCTCTCTTGAACCAAACCAAATCAAAATGGAACCAAATCGAATCAAAAAGTAACCAAACTAGGTCCAAATCTAGTCCAAATTCAACCAAACCGACTTGGAAAATTCTAGAATCAGTTTGTTTGGTTAGGAGCTCAATTTTTCCTATAAATAGAAGCCTCCCCTTGTTGAAAAGAATATAGTGTCTTATGCTTTGTTACTCGACTCGACCTAAGCCAAGAACTGTGAATTCTTTAATAATTCACTAGTTTTTGACACTTCTCCCTTTCTTCAATCCCCATTGGTGGCTCCATCAACATACTAAACCAATTGATTGGTTGGGGGCCTCTACCGTGAATAAAGAATCAAGCAAATTATAAGGTAAGTATATTGAATTTTGATCTTTTCTATAATTTCTCAATGATTCTCTCTTCTCAACCCCTCTCAAGCTTGAGAAGCTTAATTGGTATGGTTTTTAAATGCTATTGAAGTTAATTGGTGAATAGTAGTGAAGAGTTACATAATTTAATAAATGCTATTGAAGTTAATTTCCATTTATGTTTAAATTCTAATGGTTTTTATGTAATTTCTCTCTCTCACTCAAGAAATGGTCATACTCATGACCCCTTTCTCAATCCAAATGAAGCTTTTCATAAAGCTTTTCCTTAATCCAAGATTAAGCTATGCTTGAGGCCAAATTAATGGCTTTTTTCTATGCTTTTAGTTTATGCATATTGATGATTCAATCCATTATGGATTGATGATCCAATTAGAGACCATTCTAATTATTTCCTTAATGATAAGCTTTATCCCTTAGAAAAAATTGAGATTTATCAGTCATAGTAGCGGAGCTATGGCAAAATTTTTATAGAAATTACACATAAAATAATTTCATTCAAAGCATAAAAAGAGGACTTCCTACCATATTCTAGGAACTATCATCCTAGATTAATTAAAAGAATTTTATTATGCATGGAGATGTGGATGTTTGCATGTAGATGTAGATGTATGGATGTGAGTGTGAATGTGGAGGTGGAGGTGGATGTATGCATGTAGAGTAGATGTATAGATGAGGATGTAAATAGAGATGTGGATGGATGCATGTAGATGTAGATGTATAGATGTGGATGTGAATGGAGATGTAGATGTATGCATGTAGATGTAGAGGTATAGATGTGGATGTGGATGTATGCATGTAGATGTAGATGTATGGAGGAGAATGTGGATGTGGATGTATGCATAGAGATGTGGATGTATGCATGTAGATGTGAATGTACGCATATAGATGTGGATGTATGGATGTGAATGTGCATGTAGATGTGGATGTATAGATGTGGATGCATGAATGTGCATGTAGATGTGGATGTGAAAATAGATGTATGGATGTAGATGTGGATGTATGGATGTGAATGTGGATGTGGATGTAGATATATGTATGGATGTGAATATATGATATGTGATGTGAAGGAATCTGAAGTGAATATATGTATGGATGTGAATATATGATATGTGATGTGAAGGAATCTGAAGTGATGAGATGGAAAATGATGTGATGGGATGAGTACACATATAACTGGAATGTGGAATAAGCAATGTGGATTGATGAGGGATAATGTGGAAAAATGAGAGTTAATATAGAAACTGTATTTTGTGACTGTTTGTAAATGTTGTTTGTAAATGGCTGTTTTATGTCAAGATTGCTGGGAAAGCATTGTGACCATCTTGTGATTAAGGTCGTGGAGACCTAACTGATAAAGTTGCAACTGCTGAGACGGAGAGTCAATGAAGGACGTCTCGCGTAGCAAGGTTGGCCGAGGTCTTGACCAGCCTCGGTGCGATTAAAATGGTGAGCTTCCGGTACGGTGGATGAGGGGCCAAGGAAGCGGCCTATGAGTGAAGCGCTAGGTCACCTGTGAAGGATCCTAGAGGGTGCTGACCATATGGTGCTCGGGCTCTGGGTCACCTAGGATACCCACGCGTGCGTCGAGCAAGATATTGGAACAAGAGTAGAAGTTGTTTTCTGAAATCGGGCATGGATCTGGTTGATTGACCTTGCTGGTCTTCAATGGATGAGTCCATGGCTCTTTATATGGATCTGTTGGTTGATCTTGCTGATCTTCAACGAGAGTCCATCTTGATAAGTGATTATATTGCCGAGTATTATGGGCTAGGAATTAGGAAACGGCCCCTGAGTGGACAGGTGGTGAGCGTCCTAGTGGCCAATGATGCCATAGATACTCTGATGAAGGAATGATGGAAAAATTAAGAATCAACTGGATAAATTGGAAGATGGTGATCAGTGATACTATGGTTTTATTAAAGGATTGTGTTAAATTGGTTGAATCTGTGAAAAGGCAATTTCATATTGGGTGTGTGAGTGGTGTGACTAGTTTTATTTTGCATGAACATCTGGCTAGGGGGCCTTGGAACTCTTTTCCTTGGTACCCGGGACAAAACCTAACCAAATTCTTCATTGGATCCCATCACTACAGTGGTTGTGGGCGGTTGGCTAACCCATGAGACTGGATGGGGTTAGACTGGACTGATGGATCCGTAAATCGAGACTCAAACTTTTGTTTTTACGATAGATAAAATAAATCCCGGACAGTAACTGTTCTATGGATAGGAATCAACGGCTGTGCCTCTTGAATGGGGAAAAAAGCGTTGATCCCAATGATCCAAGTGCAAGTTTCTTCCTTGATCTGACCAAGTATCTTATAGATGTAATTGGATCAGCTCGATCAGAAATGATCTTGACTACGTTAGAGAAAAAAAAGTTATCCTGGAGGAATCGCCTGTGATTTCCGGTAAAGGAAGTTTTTGCGGGTTCGGTTTTGGAACAACCGACGGATTAGTCTCTTATCCAGATATCCGTGGGTGAGGCCCCGAATGTGGGACCCCTTACCCGCGCGAGGAGTGCTACTTCTGCTGGCTAGTATCCCGAATCTGTTGCTCGGTGGGAACAGGGATCTTACAGTTGGTATCAGAGCATTTGGTTAATAAAGATCAACCGAGAAGACAAATATATCAAAAATTTATCAAGAAACACAAAAAGGTTATAATTGTGTGAGATAATTCATACAATTTGATATTCAAACTGAAACTCGTAATTTGGAAATTGGGTCTTCAGATGGAAGTACCGCAATTATATAGAATCCTTGACTTGCTTGAGGCCTAGACATGATAGTATTTACCTTATAATTCCAAGGGCCGTGATTACCCGTATATACCGAGAGTATACTGCAGCTCTTTACTGACAGCATATACGAGTAAATCTAAGACTTAAAATTATAAGCGTTAATGCTATCCAGATGATGATTTCGACGAATGTGATTGATATGATTTTTAATTCTGTTTGAGAATTGATGAATTGATTTGGATTCTGATTGAAAATGCTGATTGAAAATGCTGATTGAAAAATGCTGATTTTTAAAAATTAGTTGAAATATAATGAAACTACAATGAGGGGGAATGGGACGAGTCCCTGTGATGATATTCATAACTAGAATGATGATAATGAATTCAGCAAATCACTATGAGATTAGTGGGTTGTGCTGTCAGATTGCTACTGTTAATACTTGACCGGTAGATCAAGTTAAGGGATGTCAAATTGAGGACTAACTTAACTGGAATTCCCGTGAAGGAAGGTTCCGAAGGAAATTTTTCGGTCTAATGGACCATTATCATGTTAAAAATATGAATGATATGATCTGAATGAATTGTTATTTAATGATGAGTTCTATATAAGGGATATTTATCCCAGTGTTCTGTTGGGTTGACCAGAATATAAGGAACCCCAGAATAAAATTGGATGTTAAGAAAAAGAGCTGTCCTCTACCTTGCGAGATGAGGACATCTCGCACTTTTTAAGTGGGGTAGAATGTAAGATTCCTCCCCAGCCTTCGAGGTATACAGGAGTAAGAATCTCCCTTTCTGATCTTATAATTATTCCCTCTCTAAAATAAAAGAAAGTTTCTGTTTAAAAAAGGAAGACCCTTTCCCTAGAATACTTCTCAGGAGTCCCACCTGTTTTAAGGATTTAGAACAATGAGTTCAGAAGTGAGAATCGGTGTTTTGGATACCAAGGTTTTGGTTTTCATTCGAGTACGGCCCTTTTTAAAGAAGTTCTTTATCTCTTGGGGAGTATAAGAAGTTATCCCCCAGATATTGTGACCTCTATATCTGAATTCAATGAAAGTAGGTGACTTAGCCTACAAGCTTCTTTTATCTCCTCATCTCAAAATTGTTAAGGCCTTCTATAGAAAAATGTGTCAAACACAAATCATGGAAAGACGGTAAAACTTCAGTGGCAAGTTACCGTTGGCTTCTAGGTTACGCTAGCTCCTTCCTTTATATAAGTCGTAACTTTTACTTGTCGCTCACAGTAATCTTACTCCCATCAATCTCCTTTCTTTCTTAATCTCCTTCATGGCTTGGCAACAGGAATTAGTTTTATCCATGATGATTTCTCACCTTCAAGATGCAAGAGAGTCTGTGAAGAAAGACTTTATAGAACAGTATGAGCGCTCACTTTTTCCTCACCTAGGAACTTCTGTAGCTCAGACCAAATGGCGGACCTATCAAGACATAACTAGGGTAACACCCCCTGGGGTCAGCAGCACTTTCGTAACAATGTCCGCTTGGCCATGGTTATTGAAGCTTTGGGTTTGGGTCCGCGATACTACTGCGTCATGAGATCAAGGCATCTTGGGTTTTCTAAGCGGGTCTTCTTACTGGCGTGTTTTCTTCCTCATGAGAAGATATGCCTTTACCCCGTTTTCGGCTTGCCTCTCAGAGGTCCTTTTGTTAGATCACCTCATACCGCTGACATAGGTGTGGCAATAACCAGCAGAATCATTCCCATAGATGAGTTACCCTATACTTGTGCAGCTTGTGAGGACTGCTTTTGTGACCATATGATGGACGGGCTTATGGAAGTGTAAAGAGTTCTTCTATCTTTACTGTATAAGTTTTGAGAATGAATAAAGTTTAAATCTTGTTCTTATTTTGAATCTTGCTCTCTTTAAGACTTTTCTTGGTGGTTAATCTTGATTAAATTTTTTCTCTAAGTCTCATATTCGTGCATCTTGCGAAATTATCCCAAGTTGCGAGATGAGGACATCTCGCGTTTTTTAAGTGGGGTAGAATGTAAGATTCCTCCCCCAACCCGTTTTTGATGTCTAGTATCTTCCCCTGTAATCAATCCCTCTTCAGAAATATAAAGACCTTGTTTCTAACTGTTTTAACCTAGAGAGAGAAAATATTCTAGAGAGAGAATATTTAGATTATGAATATTTTTGGATAGAAAAATAACTCATCTTATTAAAATAAGTTTCCCTAAAACAGAAATTCAAAAGGAATTTTCCAATGTGCTAATTGGAATTTATTGGAAATGTGTATAAAGGACCTTAGCCTAAGGGTCTAGATTTTCAGAAATTTTTGGATTATGATCCAATTAAGGTTCCTATGGGCCAAAAGCATCAATCCATGTGTAGGGAGGAGATAAATCCAATTTGTAAAAAAAGATACCCAAAAATGAGTAAATGCTCAGATAAGATGAAGAGTTGAAAATGTACAACGTTTATTACTAAAAAAAAACTATGACACATATGTAAGGAAGAGGAGTTCTTTAAAGGAGGTGCATATTTCACATAAGATGAAGAGTTGAAAATGTACAAGGTTTATTAGTAAAAAACTATGAGCAATATTAAAAATATGAGATATTTTGGGTATCCAAAAATGAGTAAATGCTCACATAAGATGAAGAGTTGAAAATGTACAAGGTTTATTAGTAAATAAACACATATGTAAGGAAGGGGAGTTCTTTAAAGGAGGTGCATATTTCACATAAGATGAAGAGTTGAAAATGTACAAGGTTTATTAGTAAAAAAACTATGACACATATGTAAGGAAGAGGAGTTCTTTAAAGGAGGTGCATATTTCACATAAGATGAAGAGTTGAAAATGTACAAGGTTTATTAGTAAAAAACTATGAGCAATAAAATTTTGACACATATGTAAGGAAGCGGAATTCTTTAAAGGAGGTGCATATTTCACATGCTTGAATGAGTTTTAAACTCAAAAATAATGTGATATTTTTATCTCTCATCTCTCTTGAACCAAACCAAATCAAAATGGAACCAAACCGAATCAAAAAGTAACCAAACTAGGTCCAAATCTAGTCCAAATTCAACCAAACTGACTTGGAAAATTCTAGAATCAGTTTGTTTGGTTAGGAGCTCAATTTTTCCTATAAATAGAAGCCTCCCCTTGTTGAAAAGAATATAGTGTCTTATGCTTTGTTACTCGACTCGACCTAAGCCAAGAACTGTGAATTCTTTAATAATTCACTAGTTTTTGACACTTCTCTCTTTCTTCAATCCCCATTGGTGGCTCCATCAACATACTAAACCAATTGATTGGTTGGGGGCCTCTACCGTGAATAAGGAATCAAGCAAATTATAAGGTAAGTATATTGAATTTTGATCTTTTCTATAATTTCTCAATGATTCTCTCTTCTCAACCCCTCTCAAGCTTGAGAAGCTTAATTGGTATGGTTTTTAAATGCTATTGAAGTTAATTGTGAATAGTAGTGAAGAGTTACATAATTTAATAAATGCTATTGAAGTTAATTTCCATTTATGTTTAAATTCTAATGGTTTTTATGTAATTTCTCTCTCTCACTCAAGAAATGGTCATACTCATGACCCCTTTCTCAATACAAATGAAGCTTTTCATAAAGCTTTTCCTTAATCCAAGATTAAGCTATGCTTGAGGCCAAATTAATGGCTTTTTTCTATGCTTTTAGTTTATGCATATTGATGATTCAATCCATTATGGATTGATGATCCAATTAGAGACCATTCTAATTATTTCCTTAATGATAAGCTTTATCCCTTAGAAAAAATTGAGATTTATCAGTCATAGTAGCGGAGCTATGGCAAAATTTTTATAGAAATTACGCATAAAATAATTTCATTCAAAGCATAAAAAGAGGACTTCCTACCATATTGTAGGAACTATCATCCTAGATTAATTCAAAGAATTTTATCATGCATGGAGATGTGGATGTTTGCATGTAGATGTAGATGTATGGATGTGAGTGTGAATGTGGAGGTGGATGTATGCATGGAGATGTGGATGTATGCATGTAGATGTAGATGTATAGATGTGGATGTGAATGGAGATGTAGATGTATGCATGTAGATGTAGAGGTATAGATGTAGATGTCAATGTATGCATGTAGATGTAGATGTATGGAGGAGAATGTGGATGTGGATGTATGCATAGAGATGTGGATGTATGCATGTAGATGTGAATGTATGCATAGGATCCTAGAGGGTGCTGACCATACGGTGCTCGGGCTCTAGGTCACCTAGGATACCCACGCGTGCGTCGAGGAAGATATTGGAACAAGAGTAGGAGTTGTTTTCTGAAATCGGGCATGGATCTGGTTGATTGACCTTGCTGGTCTTCAATGGATGAGTCCATGGCTCTTTATATGGATCTGTTGGTTGATCTTGCTGATCTTCGACGAGAGTCCATCTTGATAAGTGATTATATTGCCGAGTATTATGGGCTAGGAATTATGAAACGGCCCCTGAGTGGACAGGTGGTGAGCGTCCTAGTTGCCAATGATGCCATAGATACTCTGATGAAGAAATGATGGGAAAATTAAGAATCAACTGGATAAATTGGAAGATGGTGATCAGTGATACTATAGTTTTATTAAAGGATTGTTTTAAACTGTTTGAATCTGTGAAAAGGCAATTTCATATTGGGTGTGTGAGTGGTGTGACTAGTTTTGTTTTGCATGAACATCTGGCTAGGGGGCCTTATAACTCTTTTCCTTGGTACCCGGGACAAAACCTAACCAAATTCTTAATTGGATCCCATCACTACAGTGGTTGGGTGGTTGGCTAACCCATGGGACTGGATGGGGTTAGGCTGGACTGATGGATCCGTAAATCGAGACTCAAACTTTTGTTTTTACGATAGATAAAATAAATCCCGGACAGTAACTGTTCTATGGATAGGAATCAACGGCTGTGCCTCTTGAATGGGAAAAAAAGCGTTGATCCCAATGATCCAAGTGCAAGTTTCTTCCTTGATCTGACCAAGTATCTTATAGATGTAATTGGATCAGCTCGATCAGAAATGATCTTGACTACGTTAGAGAAAAAAAAGTTATCCTAGAGGAATCGCCCGTGCTTTCTGGTAAAGGAAGTTTTTCCGGGTTCCTTTTTGGAACAACTGACGGATTAGTCTCTTATCCGGATATCCGAATGTGGGACCCCTGTCCCGTGGGAGGAGTGCTACTTCCGCTGCTAGTATCCCGAATCTGTTGCTCGGTGGGAACAGGGATCTTACTGTTGTACTTCCGCTGCTAGTATCCTGAATTTGTTGCTCGGTGGGAACAGGGATCTTACATGATTTCTCACCTTCAAGACGCAAGTGAGTCTATGAAGAAGGATTTTATAGAACTGTATGAGCGCTCACTTTTCCCTCACTTGGGAACTTCTGTAGCTCAGACCAAATGGTGGACCTATCAAGATATAACTAGGGTAACACCGTGGGGTCAGCAGCACTTTCGTAACAATGTCCGCTTGGCTATGGTTATTGAAGCTTTGGGTTTGGGTCCCCAATACTATTGCGTGATGAGATCAAGGCATGTTGGGTTTTCTGAGCGGGTCTTCTTATTGGCGTGTTTTCTTCCTCATCAGAAGATATGCCTTTATCCCGTTTTTGGCTTGCCTCTCAGAGGTCCTTTTAATAGGTCACCTCATACCAGTGAGATAGGTGTTGCAATAACCGGCCAAATTATTCCCATAGATGAATTACCTTATACATGTGCAGCTTGTGAGTGCTGCTTTTGTGACCATATGATGGACGGGCTTATGGAAGTGTAAAAAGTTCTTCTATCTTTACTGTATATGTTCCAAGAAATGAATAAAGTTGAAATCTTTGTTCTTGTCTTGCGTCTTGCTCTCTTTGAGACTTTTCTTGGTGGTTAATCTTAATTAAAAGTTTTATCTCAGTCTCATATTCGTGCATCTTGCGAAATTATCCCCAATTTGCGAGATGAGGACATCTCGCGTTTTTCAAGTAGGAGAGAATGTAAGATTCCTCCCCAGCCTCTCAAGATGTCCAGCATCTTTCCCTGTAATCAATCCCCTCTTCAGAAATATAAAATATCTTGTCTCTGCCTATTTTGACATAGAGAGAGAAAATATTCTAGAGAGAGAATATTCAGATTTTGAATATTTTTAGATAGAAAAATTTGTCATATTATTAAAATGAATTCCCCTGAAATAGAAATTCAAAAAGAACTTTCCAATGTGCAATTGAAATTTATTGGAAATGGGTATAAAGGACCTTAGCCTAAGAGTCTAGATTTTCAAAAAAAATTAGATTATGGTCCAATTAAGGTTCCTATGGGCCAATAGCATCAATCCATGTGTAGGGAGGAGAATTTTACTATATTAGAATTATGCTGAAATAATGCTAATTTCTACTATTCTCTAAAATTCTCTCCAAATTGATGAAATTGGAGCTTCCCTCTTTCTTCAATCCCCATTGGTGACTCCATCAACATACTAAACCAATTGATTTGTTGGGGGCCTCTACCGTGAACAAAGAATCAAGCAATTTGTAAGGTAAATGATGAATTTTGATCTTTTCTATAATTTCTCAATGTTTCTCTCTTCCCAACCCCTCTCAAGCTTGAGAAGCTTAATTGGAATGGTTTTTGAATGCTATTGAAGTTAATTGATGAATGGTAGTGAAGAGTTACATAATTTGATGAATGCTATTGAAGTTAATTGATTAATGATAGTTAATCATTAATGCTATTGAAGTTAATTGATGAATGGTAGTGAAGAGTTACATAATTTGATGAATGCTATTGAAGTTAATTGATTAATGATAGTTAAGAATTACATAAATTTCTATTTATGCTTAATTCTAATGGTTTTTATGTAATTTCTCTCTCTCACTCAAGAAATGGTCATACTCATGACTCATTCTCAATCCAAATGAAGCTTTTCATAAAGCTTTTCCTTAATCCAAGATTAATCTATGCTTGAGGCTAAATTAATGGCTTTTTTCTATGCTTTTAGTTTATGTATTTCATGAATATTGATGATTCAATCCATTATGGATTAATGATAATAACGTGAGCAAAACTACAATGAGGATGAATGGGACGAGTCCCTGTGATGATATTCATAACTAGAATGATGATTAATGATTTCAGCAAATCACTATGAGATTAGTGGATTGTGCTGTCAAATTGCTACTGTTAACACTTGATACGGTAGATCAAGTTAAGGGATGACAAATTGAGAACTTACTTAACTGCAATTCCCATGGAGGAATGTCTAGAAGGAAATTTTTCGGTCTAATGGACCATTATCGTATGAATGATATGATCTAAATGAATTGTTATTTAATGATGAGTTCTATATAAGGAATATTTATCCCAGTATTCTGTTGGGTTGACCAAAATATAAGAAACCCCAGAATAAATTGGATCTTAAGAAAAAGAGTTGTCCTCTACTTTGCGAGATGAGGACATCTCGCACCTTTTTAAGTGGGGTAGAATGTAAGATTCCTCCCCCAACTTTCGAGGTATATAGGAGTAAGAATCTCCCTTTCCGATCTTAAAATTATTCCTTCTCTAAAATAAAAGAAAGATTCTGTTTAAAAAGGAAAGACACTTTCCCCAGAATACCTTATCAGGAGCCCACCTGTTTTAAGGATTCAGAACAATGAGTTCAGAAGTGAGAACTGGTGTTTTGGATGCCAAGGTTTTGGTCATCAGTTAAAAGACTGCCCGACTCCTGCCATGACAAGGGCACAGGGAAGTCAAGAACCCAAATTCAGAGACCAATTCCTTCATACCAACCTAATCAGGGTCCGTCTCTCGGACAAGATTGCTTAACTCCATTAACTAGGTCCGACCCATTGATTAGGGTCGAGATGACCAGTCAAATGCTTGACGACATGGAGCAGCAGATGCAGGCAATTCATAAAGATATAAAAGCTACCCAGGATCGATAGAAACAATATACAGATAAGAAGAGGATAGTCTGAGAATTCAAAGAAGCAAATATGGTCTTTATTCGAGTACGGCCATAAAGAAGTTCTTTATCTCTCGGGGAGTATAAGTAGTTATCCCCCAGATAATTGTGGGCCATATGTGAATTCAATGAAAGTAGGTGACTTAGCCTACGAGCTTCTTTTACCTCCTCATCTCAAAGTTCTTAATGTATTTCATGTAAACCTTTTATAGAATTATGTGCCAAACCCGAATCATGGAAAAACGGTAAAACTTCAGTGGCAAGATACCCGTTGGCTTCTAGGTTACGCTAGTTCCTTCTTTTATATAAGTCGTAACTTTTACTTGTCGCTCACAGTAATCTTACTTCCATCGATCTTCTTTTTTTCTTAATATCCTTTATGGCTTGGCAGTAGGAATTGGTTTTATCCATGATGATTTCTCACCTTCAAGATGCAAGTGAGTCTGTGAAGAAGGATTTTATAAAACTGTATGAGCGCTCACTTTTCCCTCACTTGGGAACTTCTATAGCTCACACCAAATAACGGACCTATCAAGACATAACTAGAGTAACACCGTGGCGTCAGCAGCACTTTCGTAACAATGTCCGCTTGGCTATGGTTATTGAAGCTTTGGGTTTGGGTCCCCGATACTATTGCGTGATGAGATCAAGGCATGTTGGGTTTTCTGAGCGGGTCTTCTTACTGGCGTGTTTTCTTCCTCATCAGAAGATATGCCTTTATCCCATTTTTGGCTTGCCTCTCAGAGGTCCTTTTAATAGGTCACCTCATACCAGTGAGATAGGTGCTGCAATAACCGGCCAAATTATTCCCATAGATGAATTACCTTATACGTGTGCAGCTTGTGAGTGCTGCTTTTGTGACCATATGATGGACGGGCTTATGGAAGTGTAAAAAGTTCTTCTATCTTTACTGTATATGTTCCAAGAAATGAATAAAGTTGAAATCTTTGTTCTTGTCTTGTGTCTTGCTCTCTTTGAGACTTTTCTTGGTGGTTAATCTTAATTAAAAGTTTTATCTCAGTCTCATATTCGTGCATCTTGCGAGATTATCCCCAATTTGCGAGAGGAGGACATCTCGCGTTTTTCAAGTGGGAGAGAATGTAAGATTCCTCCCCAGCCTCTCAAGATGTCCAGCATCTTTCCCTGTAATCAATCCCCTCTTCAGAAATATAAAAGATCTTGTCTCTGCCTATTTTGACATAGAGAGAGAAAATCTTCTAGAGAGAGAATATTTAGATTTTGAATATTTTTAGATAGAAAAATTTCTCATATTATTAAAATGAATTCCCCTGAAATAGAAATTCAAAAAGAACTTTCCAATGTGCAATTGGAATTTATTGGAAATGGATATAAAGGACCTTAGCCTAAGGGTCTAGATTTTCAAAAAAATTTGGATTATGGTCCAATTAAGGTTCCTATGGGCCAATAGCATCAATCCATGTGTAGGGAAGAGAATTTTACTATATTAGAATTATGCTGAAATAATGCTAATTTTTAGTATTCTCTAAAATTCTCTCCAAATTGATGAAATTGGAGCTTCCCTCTTTCTTCAATCCCCATTGGTGACTCCATCAACATACTAAACCAATTTTTTGGTTGGGGGCCTCTACCGTGAACAAAGAATCAAGCAATTTGTAAGGTAAATGGTGAATTTTGATCTTTTCTATGATTTCTCAATGTTTCTCTCTTCTCAACCCCTCTCAAGCTTGAGAAGCTTAATTGGAATGGTTTTTGAATGCTATTGAAGTTAATTGATGAATGGTAGTGAAAAGTTACATAATTTGATGAATACTATTGAAGTTAATTGATTAATGATAGTTAAGAAGTACATAAATTTCTATTTATGCTTAATTCTAATGGTTTTTATGTAATTTCTCTCTCTCACTCAAGAAATGGTCATACTCATGACCCATTCTCAATCTAAATGAAGCTTTTCATAAAGCTTTTCCTTAATCCAAGATTAATCTATGCTTGAGGCCAAATTAATGGCTTTTTTCTATGCTTTTAGTTTATGTATTTCATGAATATTGATGATTCAATCCATTATGGATTAATCATCCAATTAGGGATCATTCTTTTTATTCCCTTAATGATAAGATTTATCCTTCAGAATAAATTGAGATTTATCAGTCATAGTAGCGGAGCTATGGCAAAATTTTTATAAAAATTACACATAAAATCATTTCATTCAAAGCATGAAAAGAGGACTTCCTACCATATTCTAGGAATTATCATCCTAGATTAATTAAAAGAATTTTATTGTAATCATGGAGAAATTGATTTTTATGTTATGCATAATTGATGATTATTTTATTGTAAAAGTGTTACTTTTATCATATTTGGATTTCATGCAGAGGTATGCATAAAAGATTATTATATTAATGTAAAAGTCCACGGATATCCGGACAAGAGACTAATCCGTCGGTTTTTCCAAAACCGAACCCAGAAAAACTTCCCTTTCTCGAAAAGCACGGGCAATTCCACCAGGATAACGTTTTACTCTAACGTAGTCAAGATCATTACTGATCATGCTGATCTGACTGCACCTATAAAGATACTCGGTCGGATCAAGGAAGAAACTTGCACTTGGATCATTGGGATCAACACTTTTTTCCCCATCAAGAGGCACAGCCGTTGATTCCTATCCATAGAACAATTACTATCTGGGATTTACTTTATCTATCGTAATAATAGAAATTGAGTCTTGATTTACGGATCCATCAGTCTAGCCTAACCCCATCCAGTCCCATGGGTTAGCCAACCGCCCAACCACTGTAGTGATGGGATCCAATTAAGAATTTGGTTAGGTTTTGTCCCGGGTACCAAGGAAAAGAGTTCCAAGGCCCCCTAGCCAGAAGTTCATGCAAACATAAAACTAGTCACACCACTTACACACCCGATATGAAATTACCTTTTTCTTAGCATCAGCTAACTTTAAAACAATGCTTTAATGAAACCATTATGTCACTGATGACAATCCTGAAAGTCTTTGGTTGAATCCTTATTTCCAGTCATTCATTCATCGATATACTTATGGCATCATTGGCAACCAGAACGCTCATCACTTGTTCACTCAGGGGCCTTTTCCATAGTTCCTAGCTCATAGTAACCGGCAATATATTCATATAATAGAATGGAATCTCCGTGGAAGATCAGCAAGATCAACCCACAGATCCATATAAAAGAGCCATGGACTCATCCGTTGAGGACCAGCAAGGTCAATCAACCCGATCCATGCCCGGTTTCAGACTCTTACTCCTTGTTCCAATATCTTCCACGACGCACGTGTGGGTATCTGCGGGCGACCCAGAGCCCAAGCACCATATGGTCAGCACCCTCTAGGATCCTTTGCAGGTGACCTAGCGCTTCACTCATAGGCCGCTTCCTTGGTCCCTAATCCACCGTACCGGAAGCTCACCATTTAAATCGAACCGAGACTGGTCAAGACCTCGGTCGACCTTGCTACGCGAGACGTCCTCCATTGACTCTCCGTCACAGCAGTTGCAACTTTATTAGTTAGGTCTCATTGACCTTAATTTACATTCATTTACAAACAGTTCACAGAATACAGTTTCTATATCGAGAGTCTCGTCTTTTCCATTTTATCCTCCTTAGTCCACATTACTTTTTCCACATCCCATTCATATGTATTAATCATCATCCATTCACTCATATCGACGACACATTATTTTTCATACACATTCACATTCATTATTCTACATACACATCCATGCATACATCCATTTTCACATCCTCATTCATACATCCACTTCCACATACATACATCCACATCCGTATCTACATCCATACATCCACATCCACATCTACATTCATATCCATACATCCACATCCACATCCACATTCACATTCATACATACACATCCACATCCACATTCACATTCATACATACATTCCCGTATCTACATCCATACATCCATATTACATCCATTCTTGCCCTACACATTCCATATACATCTTATCATATCCTATCACATCTCATACACATCTTATCACATCTCATACTTCTCTTATCACATCTTATCACTTCCCATACGCATCTTATCACATATTATCACATCTCATACACCTCTTATCACGTCTTATCACATTTCATATCTTTTCATAGAATATAAGAGAATTTTTATATTTGATATAAGATTTCTCTACATTTTTATTTATGCATAAATTCCATTTAAGGAGACTAACACTTTCGAATTAAAAATCAATCTTTAATGCATCTTCCTATGCATAATTTCATTTTAAATGAAAATGACACTTTTGAATTAAAATTCAATCAATTTGGATGAGAATTGACATTTTTGAATTAAAAATCCATCTTTTATGCATCTTCCTATGCATAAATTCAATTTGGATGCGAATAACGCTTTTGAATTGAAATCTTATTCTTTTATGCATCTTCCTATGCATAAATTCAATTTACATGAGAATGACACTTTGAATTAAAAATCAAACTTTTATGCATCTTCTTATGCATAAATTCAATTTGGTAGGAATAACACTTTTAGAATAAAGGAATTTCTCTTATGCATCTAAGTTATGCATAAAATCCATTTATGATGAAAATCACACTTTTAGTATAAAAAGAATATCTTTTATGCATACCTCTATGCATGAAATCCAATATGATAAAAGTAACACTCTTACAATAAAATAATCAACTTTTGCATGAAATTCAATATAATAAAAGACACACTTTTATAATAAAATAATCAACTTTTATGCATACCTTTATGCATGAAATTCAATTATGATAAAAGTCACACTTTTATAATAAAATAATCAGCTTTTATGCATACCTTTATGCATAAAATTCAATTATAATAAAAGTCACACTTTTATAATAAAATAATCAACTTTTATGCATACCTTTATGCATGAAATTCAAATATGATAAAAGTAACACTTTTGATATAAAAATTTATCCATTATACATACTTCTATGCATGAAATAAAAATGATAAAAGTAACACTTTTGATATAAAAATTTATCCTTTATGCATACTTCTATGCATGAAAAAAAAATGATAAAAGTAACACTTTTGATATAAAAATTTATCCTTTATGCATACTTCTATGCATGAAAATAAAAATAATAAAAATAACACTTTTGATATAAAAACTTATCCTTTATGCATACTTCTATGCATGAAAATAAAAATTGATAAAAGTAACACTTTTGATATAAAAATTTATCCTTTATGCATACTTCCATGCATGAAAATAAAAATGATAAAAATAACACTTTTGATATAAAAATTTATCCTTTATGCATACTTCTATGCATGAAAATAAAATTTGATAAAAGTAACACTTTTGCATACTTTTATGCATGAAAATAAAAATCATAAAAAATAACACTTTTGATATAAAAATTTATCCTTTATGCATACTTCTATGCATAAAAATAAAAATTGATAAAAGTAACACTTTTGATATAAAAATTTATCCTTTATGCATACTTCTATGCATGAAAATAAAAATGATAAAAGTAACACTTTTGATATAAAAATTTATCCTTTATGCATAATATAAAAATTCAATTTCTCCACGATTACAATGAAATTCTTTTAATTAATCTAGGATGATAATTCCTAGAATATGGTAGGAAGTCCTCTTTTCATGCTTTGAATGAAATTATTTTATGTGTAAATTTTTATAAAATTTTGCCATAGCTCCGCTGCTATGACTGATAAATCTCAATTATTTTAAAAGATAAAGCTTATCTTTAAGAGAATGATTAGAATGATCCCTAATTGGATCATTAACCCATAATGGATTGAATTAAAAATAATCATGAAATACATAAACTAAAAGCATAGAAAAAAAATCATTAATTTAGTCTCAAGCATAGATTAATCTTGGATTAAGGAAAAGCTTTATGAGAAGCTTCATTTGGATTGAGAATGGGTCATGAGTATGACCATTTCTTGAGTGAGAGAGAGAAATTACATAAAAACCATTAGAATTTAAACATAAATGAAAATTTATGTAATTCCTTACTATCATTTATTAATTAACTTCAATAGCAATTATCAAATTATGTAACTCTTCACTACTATTCATCAATTAACTTCAATAGCATTTAAAAACCATACCAATTAAGCTTCTCAAGCTTGAGAGGGGTTGAGAAGAGAGAAACATTGAGAAATTATAGAAAAGATCAATATTCACTGATTACCTTACAAATTGCTTGATTCTTTATTCACGGTAGAGGCCCCCAACCAATCAATTCGTTTAGTATGTTGATGGAGCCAACAATGGGGATTGAAGAAAGAAGGAAGTGTCAAAAACTAGTGAATTATTAATGAATTCACAGTTCTTGGCTTAGGTGAAGTAGAGTAACAATGCATTAAACATTGTTGAGTTTCAACAAAGGGGAAGGCCTCTATTTATAGGAAAAAGTGAGTTCCTAACCAAACAAACTGATTCTAGAATTTTCCAACTCAGTTTGGTCAATTTTTGACCATTTTTAGGTCAGTTGAGCTAACTTTTTGTAACTAGACTTGAATTAGGAGAGAGGAGAGATGAAATATCTCAATTTTTATGAGTTTAAAACTCATTCAAGCATGTGAAATATGCACCTCCTTTAAAGAACTCCCCTTCCTTACATATGTGTCAAAATGGAATCATTATACCCAAAATATCTCATATTTTTAATATTGCTCATAGTTTTTTACTAATAAACCTTGTACATTTTCAACTCTTCATCTTACGTGAAATATGCACCTCCTTTAAAGAACTCCCCTTCCTTACATGTGTCAAAATGGAATCAATATACCCAAAATATCTCATATTTTTAATATTGCTAATAGTTTTTTACTAATAAACCTTGTACATTTTCAACTCTTCATCTTATGTGAAATATGCACCTCCTTTAAAGAACTCCCCTTTCTTACATATGTGTCAAAATGGAATCATTATACCCAAATATCTCATATTTTTAATATTGCTCGAAGTTTTTTACTAATAAACCTTGTACATTTTTAACTCTTCATCTTATGTGAGCATTTACTCATTTTTGGGTATCTTCTTTTACAAATTGGATTTATCTCCTCCCTACACATGGATTGATGCTATTGGCCCATAGGAACCTTAATTGGACCATAATCCAAAAAATTTTAAAAATCTAGACCCTTAGGCTAAGGTCCTTTATACCCATTTCCAATTAATTCCAATTGCACATTGGAAAGTTCTTTTTGAATTTCTGTTTCAGGGGAACTTATTTTAATAAGATGAGATAATTTTCTATCCAAAAATATTAAAAATCTGAATATTCTCTCTCTAGAATATTTTCTCTCTCTAGGTTAGAACAGTTAGAAACAAGTCTTTTATATTTCTGAAGAGGGATTGATTACAGGGGAAGATGCTGGACATTTTGAGAGACTGGGGAGGAATCTTACATTGATGCACAAGTATGAGACTGAGAGAAAATTTTTAATTAAGATTAACCACCAAGAAAAGTCTCAAAGAGAGTAAGGGTCAAGACAAGAACAAGATTTAAACTTTATTCATTCTTGGAACATATACAATAAAGATAGAAGAACTCTTTACACTTCCATAAGCCTGTCCATCATATGATCACAAAAGCAACACTCACAAGCTGCGCACATATAAGGTAACTCATCTATGGGAATAATTCTGTTGGTTATTGCTGCACCTATCTTAGTGGTATGAGGTGATCTAACAAAAGGACCTCTGAGAGGCAAGCCAAAAACGAGGTAAAGGCATATCTTTTGAGTGATGAGGAAGAAAACACGCCAGTAAGAAGACCCGCTCAGAAAACCCAAGATGTCTTGATCTCATGATGCAGTAGTATCGGGGACCCAAACCCAAGGCTTCAATAACCATGGCCAAGCGGACATTGTTACGAAAGTGCTGCTGACCCCCCCAAGGTATTACCCTAGTTATGTCTTGATAGGTCCGCCATTTGGTCTGAGCTACAGACGTTTCCAAGTGAGGAAAAAGTGAGCACTCATACTGTTCTATAAAATCCTTCTTCACAAACTCGCTTGCATCTTGAAGGTGAGAAATCATCATGGATAAAACTAATTCCTGTTGCCAAGCCATGAAGGAGATTAAGAAGAAGGGAGATCGATGGAAGTAAGATTACTGTGAGCAATAAGTAAAAGTTACGACTTATATAAAGGAAGGAGTTATCGTAACCTAGAAGCCAACGGTATCTTGCCACTGAAGTTTTACCGTCTTTCCATGATTTGGTTTTGGCACATATTTCTATAAGAGGCATTAAGAACTTTGAGATGAGGAGATAAAAGAAGTTCGTAGCGTAAGTCACCTACTTTCTTTGATCTACAATAGCTGGGGGATAACTACTTATACTCCCCTAGAGATAAAGAAATTCTTTTGGTCCGTATTCAAATGAAGACTATAACTGCTTCTTTGAATTCTCTGACTGTCCTCTTCTTATCTGTATATTGTCTCTGTCGATCTTGGGCAGCGTTTATATCTTTATGAATTGCATGCATCTGTTGCTCTAAGTCGCCAAGCATTTGACTGGTCATCTCGACCCTAATCAATGGGTCGGACCTAGTTAATGGAGTTAAGCAATCTTGTCCGAGAGACGGACCCTGATTAGATTGGTATGACAGAGTTGGTCTCTGAATTTGGGTTCTAGACTTTCCTGTGCCCTTTTTATGGTAGGAGTCAAGCAGTCTTTTAACTGATGTCAAAACCTTGGCATCCAAAACACTGGTTCTCACTTCTGAACTCATCGTTCTGAATCTTTAAAACAGGTGGGCTCCTGAGACGGTATTCTGAGTAAAGTGTCTTCCCTTTTTAAACAGAATCTTTCTTTTCTTTAGAGAGGGAATAATTATAAGATCAGAAAAGGAGATTCTTACTCCTGTATACCTCGAAGGTTGGGGGGAGGAATCTTACAAACTTCTACCCTACTTAAAAAGGTGCGAGATGTCCTCATCTCGCAAAGTAGAGGACAACTCTTTTTCCTAAGATCCAATTTATTCTGGGTTCCTTATATTCTGGTCAACCCAACAGAATACTGGGATAAATATTCCTTATATAGAACTCATCAATAATAATTCATTTAGATCATATCATTCCTACGATAATGGTCCATTAGACCGAAAAATTTTCTTCTGAACATTCCTCCACGGGAATTTTAGTTAAGTTATCAATTTGTCATCCCTTAACTTGATCTACCGTGACAAGTGTTAATAGTAGCAATTTAACAGCACAATCCACTAATCTCATAGTGATTTGCTGAATTCATTATCATCATTCTAGTTATGAATATCATCACAGGGACTCGTCCCAATCATCCACATTGTGGTTTCGCTCAGTTTATTACATTTCAATCCATTATCAGGGATCGTCATTTTTCAATCAGAATCCAATTCAACTCATCAGTTCTCAAACAGAATTAAAAAATCATATCAACCACATTCGAATTCATCATCTGGATAGCATTAATGCTTATAATTTCAAGTCTTGGATTTACTCATATATACTACCGGTAAAGAGCTACAGTTATACTATCGATATATACGGATAGTCATGATACTCGAAACTATAAGGTAAATACCATCATGTCTAGGCCTCAAGCAAGTCAGGGTTCCATACAATTGCGGTACTTCCAATTGAAGACCCAATTACTAATTTATGAATTTCAATTTGAATTAACAATTTGTATGAATTATATCACACAATTACAACCTTTTTGTGCGTCTTGATAACTTTTGACATAATTGGCTCCTCAGTTGATCTTATTGGAGATCTATGACATAAGTCTGATAAACAGATTTTTCTTTATCCGATCGTCCGTAAACAATCACTTAAATAAAAAAAACATTTGTATATTTATATACAAGTTGCAATAAGTACATAGAGTGGCTCGGCTGCAAAATTCAAAATCTCCTCGAGAGACGCATAAGACGATGGTACTGGGCCATAGTCATGCCCTGTTACATAATTTCTCTAATTGCGAAGGGAGCTATTATTTTCTCCTTAAGGATAAATCGACTAAAGAGTCTATAAACTCGGCAAGCAAGTCTGAAATTTTGAGGCGTTGAATGATATAGAATGACACCACGCGTCATTTTCAGCTTTATCAAAATCATGGCCAATGAGAGGTTCTGCCTCAGCATTGCATGCCGGTTGCAAGAGGCATGGATATATAGCCCTACAAACCACTTATGCTGTTGTCTCTCCACTAGGTTAGGAAAATATAATTCCTCGAAATGGCATGCGAGTCTTGCTCGGCTTGTTTGTGTTGAAGCGGAAAAGATGAGATGCTCGAAGGCAAATGCAATCATATCTTGAGAGTGGGTGAGGTCGGGAATACTAGATAAATGGAAAACTTCCATCTACTATAAAAAACAATTTCTTTGATTAAAATTTCTTCATTAAAGAAGCTTACGGAATGACAATACGTTATGAAAATGCTGTTTTCGAATTCTTATTACTAATTTCAGATAAGAATTTAATTATCTTTATTAGCTTTCAATTTTGCTTTGATACCAACTGTGAGATCCCTGTCCCCACCATGCGACGGATTCGGGGTACTAGCAGCGGAAGTAGCACTTCATGCGCGGGGTAGGGACCCACACTCTGGGCCTCGTCCACGGATATCCGGACAAGAGACTAATCCGTCGGTTTTTCCAAAATCGAACCCGAAAAAACTTCCCTTTCTCGGAAAGCATGGGCGATTCCACCAGGATAACGTTTTACTCTAACGTAGTCAAAATCATTACTGATCACGCTGATCCGACTGCACCTATAAAGATACTCGGTCGGATCAAGAAAGAAACTTGCACTTGGATCATTGGGATCAACGCTTTTTTCCCCATCAAGAGGCACAGCCGTTGATTCCTATCCATAGAACAATTACTATCCGGAATTTACTTTATCTATCGTAATAACAAAAACTGAGTCTCGATTTACGGATCCATCAGTCCAGCCTAACCCCATCCAGTCCCATGGGTTAGCCAACCGCCCAACCACTGTAATGATGGGATCCAATTAAGAATTTGGTTAGGTTTTGTCCCGGGTACCAAGGAAAAGAGTTCCAAGGCCCCCTAGCCGGAAGTTCATGCAAACATAAAACTAGTCACACCACTTACACACCCAATATGAAATTACCTTTTTCTTAGCATCAGCTAACTTTAAAACAATGCTTTAATGAAACCATTATGTCACTGATGACAATCCTCAAAGTCTTTGGTTGAATCCTTATTTCCAGTCATTCATTCATCGGTATACTTATGGCATCATTGGCAACCAGAACGCTCACCACCTGTTCACTCAGGGGCCTTTTCCATAGTTCCTAGCTCATAGTAACCGGCAATATATTCATATAATAGAATGGAATCTCCGTGGAAGATCAGCAAGATCAACCCACAGATCCATATAAAAGAGCCATGGACTCATCCGTTGAGGACCAGCAAGGTCAATCAACCCGATTCATGCCGGTTTCAGAAAACAACTCTTACTCCTTGTTCCAATATCTTCCACGACGCACGTGTGGGTATCTTCGGCGACCCAGAGCCCGAGCACCGTATCATTCAGCACCCTCTAGGATCCTTTGCAGGTGACCTAGCGCTTCACTCATAGGCCGCTTCCTTGGTCCCTAATCCACCATATACCGAAAGATCAAACCGAGGCTGGTCAAGACCTCGGTCGACCTTGCTATGCAAGACGTCCTCCATTGACTCTCCGTCAGCAGTTGCAACTTTATTAGTTAGGTCTCCTTGACCTTACTCCACAAGACGGTCAAAATGCTTCCCCAGCATTCTTGACATAAAACATTCATTTACAAACATATCACAAAATACAGTTTCTATATCGAACTCTCATCTTTTCCATTTTATCCTCCTTAGTCCACATTACTTATTCCACATCCCATTCATATGTATTCATCATCATCCATTCACTCATATCGACGACACATTATTTCCCATACACATTCACATTCATTATTCTACATACACATCCATGCATACATCCATTTTCACATCCTCATTCATACATCCACTTCCACATACATACATCCACATCCGTATCTACATCCATACATCCACATCCACATCTACATTCATATCCATACATCCACATCCACATCCACATCCACATTCACATTCATACATACACATCCACATCCACATTCACATTCATACATACATTCCCGTATCTACATCCATACATCCATATTACATCCATTCTCGCCCTACACATTCCATATACATCTTATCATATCCTATCACATCTCATACACATCTTATCACATCTCATACACCTCTTATCACATCTTATCACTTCCCATACGCATCTTATCACATATTATCACATCTCATACACCTTTTATCACGTCTTATCACATTTTATATCTTTTTATAACATACAAGAGAATTCTTATATTTGATATAAGATTTCTCTACATTTTTATTTGCATAAATTTCATTTAAGGAGACTAACACTTTCAAATAAAAAACCAATTTTTTATGCATCTTCTTATGCATAATTTCATTTTAAATGAAAATGACACTTTTGAATTAAAATTCAATCTTTTATGCATCTTCCTATGCATAAATTCAATTTGGATGAGAATTGACATTTTTGAATTAAAAATCCATCTTTTATGCATCTTCCTATGCATAAATTCAATTTGGATGAGAATAACGCTTTTGAATTGAAGTCTTATTCTTTTATGCATCTTCCTATGCATAAATTCAATTTAGATGAGAATGACACTTTGAATTAAAAATCAAACTTTTATGCATCTTCTTATGCATAAATTCAATTTGGTAGAAATTACACTTTTAGAATAAAAGAATTTCTCTTATGCATCTAAGTTATGCATAAAATCCATTTATGATGAAAATCACACTTTTAGTATAAAAAGAATATCTTTTATGCATACCTCTATGCATGAAATTCAATATGATAAAAGTAACACTCTTACAATAAAAAAATAAACTTTTATACATACCTCTATGCATGAAATTCAATTATGATAAAAGTCACACTTTTATAATAAAATAATCAACTTTTATACATACCTCTATGCATGAAATTTAATATAATAAAATACACACTTTTATAATAAAATAATCAGCTTTTATGCATACCTTTATGCATGAAATTCAATTATGATAAAAGTCACACTTTTATAATAAAATAATCAGCTTTTATGCATACCTTTATGCATGAAATTCAATTATAATAAAAGTCACACTTTGATAATAAAATAATCAATAAATATGCATACCTTTATGCATGAAATTCAAATATGATAAAAGTAACACTTTTGATATAAAAATTTATCCATTATGCATACTTCTATGCATGAAATAAAAATGATAAAAGTAACACTTTTGATATAAAAATTTATCCTTTATGCATACTTCTATGCATGAAAATAAAAATGATAAAAGTAACACTTTTGATATAAAAATTTATCCTTTATGCATACTTCTATGCATGAAAATAAAAATGATAAAAATAACACTTTTGATATAAAAACTTATCCTTGATGCATACTTCTATGCATGAAAATAAAAATAATAAAAATAACACTTTTGATATAAAAACTTATCCTTTATGCATACTTCTATGCATGAAAATAAAAATTGATAAAAGTAACACTTTTGATATAAAAATTTATCCTTTATGCATACTTCTATGCATGAAAATAAAAATGATAAAAATAACACTTTTGATATAAAAATTTATCCTTTATGCATACTTCTATGCATGAAAATGAAATTTGATAAAAGTAACACTTTTGCATACTTTTATGCATGAAAATAAAAATCATAAAAAATAACACTTTTGATATAAAAATTTATCCTTTATGCATACTTCTATGCATAAAAATAAAAATTGATAAAAGTAACACTTTTGATATAAAAATTTATCCTTTATGCATACTTCTATGCATGAAAATAAAAATGATAAAAGTAACACTTTTGATATAAAAATTTATCCTTTATGCATAATATAAAAATTCAATTTCTCCATGATTACAATGAAATTCTTTTAATTAATCTAGGATGATAATTCCTAGAATATGGTAGGAAGTCCTCTTTTCATGCTTTGAATGAAATTATTTTATGTGTAAATTTTTATAAAATTTTACCATAGCTCTGCTGCTATGACTGATAAATCTCAATTATTTTAAAAGATAAAGCTTATCTTTAAGGGAATGATTAGAATGATCCCTGTGAGTAGCTATGTCAATGAGGTCTTTTTCTTCTTCAAGAGATAGGCCTACCCTTCCCAATGTATACAGGTTTGGGATCCTCATCAGGTCCTGCTAGGTTGACCTCTTTGACGTTAGTCGGGAGCCCATTTCAATTGGTCTCAGAGCTTTGATCTCAATCGTGGGAATTTTGCTGGTAATAGATTTGCAAGAGAATGGACTCTTATGTGTGATTTTGCTATTTTCTTGATTTCTTGCATACTTTCTTCCTCTATTTTCTCGATATTGATGGGGAAGATGGTGGAAATACAAGATTCATCTTCATTTAGCCATGTTCAGAGGTTTTTGTGTAAGATTTGGGTCAATTTTTGAATTTAGGAACCAAATTTCTGGGTCGGGACCAACTTATAAAAAACATTGGACCACCTGACTTGGAGGAAATGTTGTGTCTACATTTTTGCTTCTTCCCTCTTCTTCTTTGAGACTTTGCATGGCTATGGAGCATGTTTAGGGTTAGTTAGCTTCACCTTCTACAACAACCATGGGGCAAGCATGGAGCAAATTGTAATCTTCACATGGAGCACCAACAAGCAAGCAAAAATCGCCATTTTTCAGCCGTGGGATGAATTTGGGTCGACTTCCTTTAAGATTTTGGTGGTGATGAAGAGGGTGTTTCAAGCATCGCAAACGATTATAGAAGGTGTAAGCTTCTCAATGATACTGTCCATGCTTACTTTCATACAAGGTGTAACTTCCCAATGATACCTTCAATGCTTACATTTTCCCATTCCCCTTATAAAAGTCATCTAATATAGGTAGAAATCCCCATAAAGAAGTGGTTCTACAAGCTCAATTGAAGTCTCCAAGCTCACGCGGCTTGCTAATCATAAGTCTTTTCGGCATTAATCTTATCATTAAGATATGCGATTGGGACTAATTGAAGATAGATTAGAAAATGGGAACTAGGTTTAGTGTCAAGAAGTCGTCACTTGCATTAAAAACTCTCTTGTGTTGAGATTAGATACTGACCCTAAGTAGTACTCGAGTGTTAGGACCTTCTCAGCCCTAAAATGACTGCTTCATTTATGCTTGGGAAGTTTAAAGGGGAATCCTTCCACACATGGCAAGTTAAAATCAAATCTATGTTAGTGAAGGCTATGGAGCATTGTAAATGGAAGGGGAAAATGTTTGGAGGATGAAGGGGATGAAAAGAACAGATGGTTAAGCCAGAATGAAAAAAGGATTAGCCATCATTGCATTAGGATTGGGAGATGGATTTTTTCATCATATTGCATCGTAAGATACATCGAAGGGTGCTTGGGGTGCTTCGGATGAGCTAGATAAATTTTTTGGGGCAAAATAAAAGAATTCAAAAATAAGCTTTAAAATATAATTCAAAATAAAAGAATTCAAAAATAAGCTTAAAAATATAATTCTTGAATCACTTTCAGCACACCTTAACAAAATGAAGAGCATGATACAACAACAATTGGTTGGCAGTGGGGCACCAGGAGAGGAAGAGGATGCCATAGCCATACTGTTAAAAAGCATTACACTTGAGGAGTATGAGCCCTTAGTGTGGCTACTTCGAAGAACCTCCCAAATCTGACAATTGTAGGAGTGGAAGCAACACTCGTAGAAGAGGAGAAGCAACACTCGCAGAAGAGGAGAAGCGGACTCGGGGGAGGAAAACCCAATCTATATCAAGTGAGGAGAAAGCACTCTTCTTGAGAGGACTAGGATCAAGGGCTAGAGAAGGAGCAAGGACAAAGACCTACCATCATAGTGGCAAAATCGATCACATAGAAAAGGATTGCTGGCATAAAAAGGGAGCCGAAGAAGCCAATGTAATGATGACCAAGAAGGAAGACAATGTGATGAGGCCTCCCAAGATGGAGGCAACATCGAGCATCTTTTCTAGATGATATGAGGAGCATGGCTCCTTACACCTAGTTATAACCCCACTCTCCGGATGTGTAAAATGTCAAGACCAAGCCAACATTATAGCTCATAGAGCAACCTAGACAGACCGCGCCAACCATATGAGTATGGAGTGTAGGAGGCCAGGTCAAAGCTAGGTGTTAAGACTCTCATCACATTGACGGGAGGTGTTGAGAAATGCAATGTGTCAGGGTGAAACATGCGTAGATGAGCAAGGGGAGAGTCATGCATATTATAAAAGGAATAGACTTAGGGAACATTGGCAAAGGTTGATTTGTATGATCACTCGTAAAAGGTGAAGTCAAAGGTCAAAACGCTAACACTCGTAAAAGGTGAAGTCAAAGGTGAAGTCAAAGGTGTTAAGACTCTCATCACATTGACGGGAGGTGTTGAGAAATGCAATGTGTCAGGGTGAAACATGCGTAGATGAGCAAGGGGAGAGTCATGCATATTATAAAAGGAATAGACTTAGGGAACATTGGCAAAGGTTGATTTGTATGATCACTCGTAAAAGGTGAAGTCAAAGGTCAAAACGCTAACACATGGAAAGTCCAAGGAGGCACGTGGCACAAGGGTGCACATATATATCTTGTGAGTAGGGAGCTCCATGAGAGCTATAAAAGGATGTACCTGCATCAACTCCAATAGAATGCGGCTATGATGGTGTACTTCTTAATTGTTGTCATTATCTTGGTTCTGGCTTGATCTTATTCTGTGTATTATCTTAATCGCGATATGCTTAATCATGTTCTCATATAGTTCTGATCCACCTTGAGCTTAATCATGCTTGATTTCTTAACAGAGTATTTGTGATGTACGACCATAAGTTCAGTCAACAAGGACTTGATTACGTTATTGATGAAGTGGGTTCCCCTATCGCTTACTAGTTTAAGTGGATATCCAAATCTAGTAACTATATTGTTGTAAAGGAATTTGGTTTGTTGCCTGTGTAGCATCACTCTTTTGGGTCACATGGGCCTCTACCCGCTTGATACAACAGTATCTGAGAGGTAGAGACCATGATGAATCACGCCTGAGTACTGTGGGCCACCGGACTAATGGTCTAATAAAGTCAATTCCCCCCTTTTCAAATGGTTGAAGAGACACTACAAGGTGGGGCATTTTATCACGGCGGTTAGGAGTACCAGCAAATCACTGACATTCATCGTAGCCTTTTACAAATTCATCCGCCTCTCCAAACAGTGTGGACCACCACAAGCCTACCAAGTAGAACTTTCTTAGCGTGTAGTGTCTGTGGAGAAATATCCTTTAGCTACCCCGGATTGTGGGCTTTCTCAAGGATGTTGGCATATTTATATTCTCGAGTGCCATGTGATTGTACAGTTGTCCTACAGTCAAGTAGAACTTTCTTGGCGGTGGTACCAGTCTGCAAAGAAATATCCTCCACCAACAACCCCCCCAAGCAGGCTTGGCTTGCTCAAGGATGTCGACATATTTAAATTCTTGAGGACAGTGCCTCATGATTCTATCTTATCCCAATCGTACGATTGCCCTACAATCAATTGGTATTGGATAGGTCAAAAAGCATACCTGCCCTATATGTATAAGTGCCTTATTTTATGGTAGATGGAGTTTTATGTTGTTCATTCGGGTCTATTTTTACTTGGGTATAACCGGAGATCCCATGAAGGAAGCTATATGCCTCCTTACCTACTACTCGTTCTTCCAGCACATGCTCTATAAATGGCAATAGGTAATGTTCTTTCACCATGGCTGCATTGAACTTTTAAGATTATCACAAAATCGCATCTTCTCGATTTTCTCAGGTACTATGACTATTAGGGATAGCCATTCGGTGTGCTCTAAATCATAAATGAATCCAGCTTCAATCTCCGAGTCCTTGACCATTCTACTAGAATACTTTGGATTCATTTGGTAGGCTCTATACCTTGATGGCCACACTCCTTCCACAATGGGAATGGTGTGATTTAACCACCTCTAGGGGCATGCTCTTCATATTCATATATTTCCAAGCAAAGCAACCGTGGAATTCTGTGAGTAGCTATGTCAATGAGGTCTTTTTCTTCTTCAAGAGATAGGCCTACCCTTCCCAATGTATATAGGTTTGGGATCCTCATCAGGTCCTGCTAGGTTGACCTCTTTAATGTTAGTCGAGTGCCCATTTCAATTGGTCTCAGAGCTCTGATCTCGATCGTGGGAATTTTGCTGGTAATAGATTTGCAAGAGAATGGACTCTTATGTGTGATTTTGCTATTTTCTTGATTTCTTGCATACTTTCTTCTTGTATTTTCTTGATTTCTTGCATACTTTCTTCTTGTATTTTCTCGATATTGATGGGGAAGACGGTGGAAATACAAGATTCATCTTTATTTAGCCATGTTTCAGAGGTTTTTGTGTGAGATTTGGGCCAATTTTTGAATTTAGGGACCAAATTTCTGGGTTGAGACCAACTTATTAAAAACATTGGACCAAATTTTTGGGTCGAGACCAAATTTCTGGGTCGAGACCAACTTATTAAAAACATTGGACCACCAGATTTGGGGGAAATGTTGTGTCTACATTTTTGCTTCTTCCCTCTTCTTCTTTGAGACTTTGCATGGCTATGGAGCATGTTTAGGGTTTGTTAGCTTCACCTTCTACAACAACCATGAAGCAAGCAAGGAGCAGATTGTAAGCTTCACATGGAGCATCAACAAGCAAGCAAAAATCGCCATTTTTCAGCCGTGGGACGAATTTGGGTCGACTTCATTTAAGATTTCGGTGGTGAATGAAGAGGGTGTTTCAAGCATGGCAAATGATTATACAAGGTGTAAGCTTCTCAATGATACCGTCCATGCTTACTTTCATACAAGGTGTAAGCTTCCCAATGATACCTTCAATGCTTACATTTTCCCATTCCCCTTATAAAAGTCATCTAATATAGGTAAAAATCCCCATAAAGAAGTGCTCCTACAAGCTCGATTGAAGTCTCCAAGCTCACATGGCTTGCTAATCATAGGTCTTTTTGGCATTAATCTTATCATTAAGATATGCAATTGGGATTAATTGAAGGTAGATTAGAAAATGGGAACTGGGTTTAGTCTCAAGAAGTCATCCTTTGCATTAAAAACTCTCTTGTGTTGAGATTAGATACTGACCCTAAGTAGTACTCGAGTGTTAAGACCTTCTCAGCCCTAAAATGACTGCTTCATTTGTGCTTGAGAAGTTTAAAGGGGAATCCTTCCACACATGGCAACTTAAAATCAAATCTATGTTAGTGAAGGCTATGGAGCATTGTAAATGGAAGGGGAAAATGTCTGGAGGATGAAGGGGATGAAAAGAATAGATTAAGCCAGAATGAAAAAAGGATTAGCCATCATTACATTAGGAGAGATGGATTTTTTCATCATATTGCATTAGGATTGGGAGAGATGGATTTTTTCATCATATTGCATCGTAAGATACATCGAAGGGTGCTTGGGATGAGCTAGATAAATTTTTTGGGGCAAAATAAAAGAATTCAAAAATAAGCTTAAAAATATAATTCTTTGGCTTGGACATTAAAGATAGTGAATCACTTTCAGCACACCTTAACAAAATGAAGAGCATGACACAACAACAATTGGTTGGCATTGGGGCACCAACAGAGGAAGAGGATGCCATAGCCATACTGTTAAAAAGCATGACACTTGAGGAGTATGAGCCCTTAGTGGCTACTTAGAAGAACCTCCCAAATCCGACCATTGTGGAACCAACACTCGCAGAAGAGGAGAAGCAGACTCGGGGGACGACAACCCAAGCTATATCAAGTGAGGAGAAAGCACTCTTCTCGAGAGGACTAGGATCAATGACTAGAGTAGGAGCAAGGACAAAGACCTACCATTATAGTGGCAAAATCGATCACATAGAAAAGGACTGCTGGCATAAAAAGGGAGCCGAAGAAGCTAATGTAATGACGAGGAAGGAAGACAATGTGATGAGGCCTCCGAGGATGGAGGCAACACCGAGCATCTTTTCTAGATGATATGAGGAGCATGGCTCCTTACACCTAGCCAACATTGTAGCTCATAGAGCAACCTAGAAGGACCGTGCCAACCATATGAGTATGGAGTGTAGGAGGCCAGGTCAAAGCTAGGTGTTAAGACTCTCATCACATTGAGGGGAGGTGTTGAGAAATGCAATGTGTCAGGGTGAAACATGCATAGAGCAAGGGGAGAATCATGCATATTATAAAAGGAATAGACTTAGGGAACATTGGCAAAGGTTGATTTGAATGATCATTCGTAAAGGGTGAAGTCAAAGGTCAAAACAGTAGCACATGGAAAGTCCAAGGAGGCACGTGGCACAAGGGTGCACATATGTATCTTGTGAGTGGGGAGCTCCATGAGAGCTATAAAAGGATGTACCTGCATCAACTCCAATGGAATGCGGCTATGATGGTGTACTTCTTAATTGTTGTCATTATCTTGGTAGTGGCTTAATCTTATTCTGTGTATTATCTTAATTGTGATATGCTTAATCATGTTCTCATATAGTTCTGATCCACCTTAATCTTAATCATGCTTGATTTCTTAACAGAGTATTTATAATGTACGACCATAAGTTCACTCAACAAGAACTTGATTACGTTATTGATGAAGTGGGTTCCCCTATCACTTACTAGTTTAAGTGGATATGGATATCCAAATCTAGTAACTATATTCTCGTAAAGGAATTTGGTTGTTGCTTATGTAGCATCACCCTTTTGGGTCACATGGGCCTCTACCCACTTGATACAACAATATGTGAGAGGTAGAGACGATGATGAATCACGCTTGAGTACCGTGGGCCACCGAACTAATGGTCTAATAAAGTCAATTCCCCCCCTACAAGGTGGGGCATTTTATCACGGTAGTTATGAATACCAGCAAATCATTGACATTCATCATAGCCTTTTTTACAAATTGAGCCACCTCTCCAAACAATGTGGACCACCACAAACCTACCAAGTAGAACTTTTTTAGCGTGTAGTGTCTGCAGAGAAATATCCTCTAGCTACCTCGGATTGTGGGCTTGCTCAAGGATGTCGGCATACTTAAATTCATGAGTGCCTCGTGATTGTACAGTTGTCCTACAGTCAAGTAGAACTTCTTGCCGGTGGTACCAGTCTGTAGACAAATATCCTCCAACAACCCCCCCTAAGTGGGCTTGGCTTGCTCAAGGATGTCGACATATTTAAATTCTTGAGGACAGTGCCTCATGATTCTGTCTTAGCCCACCCAACCGTACAGTTACCCTACAATCAATTGGTATTGGATAGGTCGAAAAGCATACCTTCCCTATATGTATAAGTGCCCCATTTTATGGCAGATGGAGTTTTATGTTGTTCATTCGGGCCTATTTTTACTTGGGTATAAGCGGAGATCCCATGAAGGAATCTGTATGCCTCCTTACCTGCTAATCGTTCTTCCAGCACATGCTCTATAAATGGCAATAGGTAATGTTCTTTCACCATGGTTGCATTGAAGTTTTAAGATTATCACAAAATTGCATCTTCCTGATTTTCTCAGGTACTATGACTATTAGGGATAGCCATTCCGTGTGCTCTATATCTGTAAGATTCCCCCCCAGCCTTTGAGGTATACAAGAGTAAGAATCTCCCTTTTTGATCTTATAATTATTCCCTCTCTAAAATAAAAGAAAGATTCTGTTTAAAAAAGGAAGACCCTCTCCCTAGAATACTTCTCAGGAGTCACACCTATTTTAAGGATTCAGAACAATGAGTTCAAGAAGTGAAAATCGGTGTTTTGGATACCAAGGTTTTGGTTTTCATTCGAGAACGGCCCAAAAGAAGTTCTTTATCTCTTGGTAGGGAGTATAAGAAGTTATCCCCCAGATATTGTGAGCCTACAAGCTTCTTTTATCTCTTCATCTCAAAGTTCTTAAAGCCTTCTATAGAAAAATGTGCCAAACCCAAATCATGGAAAGACGGTAAAACTTCAGTGGCAAGACACCGTTGGCTTCTAGGTTACGCTAGCTCCTTCCTTTATATAAGTCGTAACTTTTACTTGTCGCTCACAGTAATCTTACTTCCATCGATCTCCTTTCTTTCTTAATCTCCTTCATGGCTTGGCAACAAGAATTAGTTTTATCCATGATGATTTCTCACCTTCAAGACGCAAGCGAGTCTGTGAAGAAGGATTTTATAGAACAGTATGGGCGCTCACTTTTTCCTCACCTAGGAACTTATGTAGCTCAGACCAAATGGCGGACCTATCAAGACATAACTCGGGTAACACCCTAGGGTCATCAGCACTTTCGTAACAATGTCCGCTTGGCCATGGTTATTGAAGATTTGGGTCTGGGTCCCCGATACTACTGCATCATGAGATCAAGACATCTTGGGTTTTCTGAGCGGGTCTTCTTAGTGGCGTGTTTTCTTCCTCATCAGAAGATATGCCTTTACCCCGTTTTTGGCTTGCCTCTCTCAGAGGTCCTTTTTTTAGATCACCTCATACCACTGAGATAGGTGCGGCAATAACCAACAGAATTATTCCCATAGATGAGTTACCTTATACGTGCGCAGCTTGTGAGTGCTGCTTTTGTGATCATATGATGGACGGACTTATGGAAGTGTAAAGAGTTCTTCTATCTTTACTGTATATGTTCCAAGAATGAATAAAGTTTAAATCTTGTTCTTGTCTTGACCCTTACTCTCTTTGAGACTTTTTTATTTGGTGGTTAATCTTAATTAAATTTTTCTCTAAGACTCATGTTCGTGCATCTTGCGAAATTATCCCAAGTTTGCGAGATAAGGACATCTCGCATTTTTCAAGTGGGAGAGAATGTCTCAAAATGTCCAGCATATTCCCCTGTAATCAATTCCCTCTTCAGAAATATAAGAGATCTTGTCTCTGCCTGTTTTGGCATAGAGAGAGAAAATATTCTAGAGAGAGAACATTCAGATTTTGAATATTTTTGGATAGAAAAATATCTCATCTTATTAAAATGAATTCCCTTGAAATAGAAATTCAAAAAGAAATTTCCAATGTGCAATTGGAATTAATTGGAAATGGGTATAAAGGACCTTAGCCTAAGGGTCTAGATTTTCAGAAATTTTTGGATTATGGTCCAATTAAGGTTCCTATGCGCCAATAACATCAATCCATGTGTAGGGAGGAGATAAATCCAATTTTGTAAAAGAAGATACCCAAAAATGAGTAAATGCTCACATAAGATGAAGAGTTGACTATGTACAAGGTTTATTAGTAAGAAACTATGAGTAATATCAAAAATATGAGATATTTTGGGTATCCAAAAATGAGTAAATGCTCACATAAGATGAAGAGTTAAAAATGTACAAGGTTTATTAGTAAAAAACTATGAGAAATATTAAAATTATGAGATATTTTGGGTATCCAAAAATGAGTAAAAGCTCACACAAGATGAAGAGTTGAAAATGTACAAGGTTTATTAGTAAAAAACTATGAGCAATATTAAAAATATGAGATATTTTGGGTATAATGATTCCATTTTGACACATATGTAAGGAGGGGAGTTCTTTAAAGGAGGTGCATATTTCACATGCTTGAATGAGTTTTAAACTCAAAAATAATGTGATATTTTTTTCTCTCCTCTCTCTTGAACCAAACCAAATCAAAATGGAACCAAACCGAATCAAAAAGGAACCAAACTAGGTCCAAATCTAGTCCAAATTCAACCAAACTGAATTTGGAAAATTCTAGAATTTAGTTAGCTTTGGTTAGAGCTTCCCTCTCCTATAAATAGAACATGAGTCCTTTGAAAAAAATAGAAGAATTTTACTATACTAGAGTTATGCTGAAATAATGCTAATTTCTACTATTCTCTAAAATTCTCTCCAAATTGAAGAAATTGGAGCTTCCCTCTTTCTTCAATCCCCATTGGTGGCTCCATCAACATACTTAACCAATTGATTGGTTGGGGGCCTCTACCGTGAACAAAGAATCAAGCAATTTGTAAGGTAATTAGTGAATTTTGATCATCTTCTATAATTTCTTAATGTTTCTCTCTTCTCAACCCCTCTCAAGCTTGAGAAGCTTAATTGGAATGGTTTTTGAATGCTATTGAAGTTAATTGATGAATGGTAGTGAAGAGTTACATAATTTGATGAATGCTATTGAAGTTAATTGATTAATGATAGTTAAGAATTACATAAATTTCTATTTATGCTTAATTCTAATGGTTTTTATGTAATTTATCTCTCTCACTCAAGAAATGGTCATACTCATGACCCATTCTCAATCCAAATAAAGCTTTTCATAAAGCTTTTTCTTAATCCAAGATTAATCTATGCTTGAGGTCAAATTAATGGCTTTTTTCTATGCTTTTAGTTTATGTATTTCATGAATATTAATGATTCAACCCATTATTGGGTTAATGATCCAATTAGGGATCATTCTAATCATTTTCTTAATGATAAGCTTTATCCTTCAAAATAAATTGAGATTTATCAGTCATAGTAGCGGAGCTATGGCAAAATTTTTATAAAAATTACACATAAAATAATTTTATTCAAAGCATGAAAAGAGAACTTCCTACCATATTCTAGCAATTATCATCCTAGATTAATTGAAAGAATTCTATTGTAATCATGGAAAAAATATTTTTATGTTATGTATAATTGATGATTATTTTATTGTAAAAGTGTTACTTTTATCATGTTTGGATTTCATGCATAGAGGTATGCATAAAAGAATTATTATTTTAATATAAAAGTGTTTCTTTTATCATATTTGGATTTCATGCATAGAGGTATGCATAAAAGAATTATTATTTTAATATAAAAGTGTTTCTTTTATCATAATTGAATTTCATGCATAGAGGTATGCATAAAAGTTGATTATTTTATTATAAAAGTGTGACTTTTATCATATTTGGATTTCATGCATAGAGGTATGCATAAAAATTGATTATTTTATTATAAAAGTGTGACTTTTATCATATTTGGATTTCATGCATAGAGGTATGCATAAAAGTTGATTATTTTATGATGAAAGTGTGACTTTTATCATATTTGGATTTCATGCATAGAGGTATGCATAAAAGTTGATTATTTTATTATGAAAGTGTTGCTTTTATCATATTTGGATTTCATGCATAGAGGTATGCATAAAAGTTGATTATTTTATTATAAAAGTGTTGCTTTTATCATATTTGGATTTCATGCATAGAGGTATGCATAAAAGTTGATTATTTTATTATAAAAGTGTTGCTTTTATCATATTTGGATTTCATGCATAGAGGTATGCATAAAAGTTGATTATTTTATTGTAAAAGTGTTACTTTTATCATATTGAATTTCATGCATAGAGGTATGCATAAAAGATATTCTTTTTATACTAAAAGTGTGATTTTCATCATAAATGGATTTTATGCATAACTTAGATGCATAAGAGAAATTGTTTTATTCTAAAAGTGTAATTCCTACCAAATTAAATTTATGCATAGGAAGATGCATAAAAGAATGGAATTTCAATTCAAAAGTGTTATTCTCATCCAAATTGAATTGATGCATAGGAAGATGCATAAAAGATTGAATTTTAATTCAAAAGTGTCATTTTCATTTAAAATGAATTTATGCATAGGAAGATGCATAAAAGATTGATTTTATTTCGAAAGTGTTAGTCTCCTTAAATGGAATTTATGCATAAATAAATGTGTGGAGAAGTCTTATATAAGAATTCTCCTGTATTCTATAAATAGATATGGGAAGTGATAGGATGTGATAAGAGGTGTATGAGATGTGATAAGATGTGTATGGAAAGTGATAGGATGTGATAAGAGGTGTACGAGATGTGATAGGATGTGAAAAGAGATGTATGAGATGTGATAGGATGTGATAAGAGGTGTATGAGATGTGATAGGATGTGATAAGATGTGTATGAGATGTGATAGGATGTGATAAGAGGTGTATGGGATGTGATAAGATGCATATGAGATGAGTTAGGAAGTGATAAGATGAGTCAAGATGTGATAAGATGTGTATGGGATGAGGTAAGAAGTGTATGTGATGGGATAAGATGTATATGGGTTGTGATAGGGCAAGAATGGATGTAGATACGGATGTGGATGTATGTATGAATGAGGATGTGAAAATGGATGTATGCATGTAGATGTGGATGTATGCATGTGAAAGTGGAAGTGGATGTGGGTGTAGATACGGATATGGATATATGTATGTGGATGTGGACGTATCAATGAGGATGTGAAAAATGATATGTGCATGTAGATGTGGATGTATGGATGTGAATGTGGATGTGGATGTGGATGTATGGATATGGATGTGTATGTATGAATGTGGATATGGAATGTGGATGTGTATGTATGAATCTGGATATGGATATGGATGTGTATGTATGAATGTGGATATGGGATGTGGATGTATAAATGAGGATGTGAAAATGAAGGTAAGCATGTAGATGTGGATGTATGGATGTGAAAATGGAGGTAAGCATGTAGATGTGGATGTATGGATGTGAATGTGGATGTGGATGTGGATGTGGATGTATGGATGTGGATATGGATGTGTATGTATGAATGTGGATATGAGATGTGTATGTATGAATGTGGATATGAGATGTGGATGTATAAATGAGGATGTAAAAATGGATGTATGCATGTAGATGTGGATGTATGGATGTGAATGTGAATGTGTATGTGAATTAATGTGTCGTCGATATAAGAAAATGGATGAGAGTGAGTACACATTGAATGGAATGTGGAATAAGTAATGTGGACTAAGGAGGAATAATGTGAAAAGACGAGAGTTCGATTTAGAAACTGTATTTTGTGACTGTTTGTAAATGACTGTTTTATGTCAAGAATGCTGGGGAAGCATTTTGACCGTCTTGTGGATTAAGGTCATGAAGACCTAACTGTTAAAGTTGCAACTGCTGACGGAGAGTCAATGGAGGACGTCTCCCGTAGCGAGGTTCGACCGAGGTCTTGACCATCGATTTAAATGGTGAGCTTCTGGTACGGTGGATGAGGGACCAAGGAAGCGGCCTATGAGTGAAGCGCTAGGTCACCTGCGAAGGATCCTAGAGGGTGCTGACCATACGGTGCTCAGGCTCTGGGTCACCGAAGATACCCACACGTGCATCGTGGAAGATATTGGAACAAGGAATAAGAGTTGTTTTCTGAAACCGGGCATGGATCTGGTTGATTGACCTTGCTGGTCCTCAACGGATGAGTCCATGGCTCTTTTATATGGATCTGTGGGTTGATCTTGCTGATCTTCCACGGAGATTCCATTCTGTTATATGAATATATTGCCGATTACTATGAGCTAGGAACTATGGAAAAGGCCCTTGAGTGAACAGGTGGTGAGCATTCTGGTTGCCAATGATGCCATAAGTATACCGATGAATGAATGACTGGAAATAAGGATTCAACCAGAGACTATGAGGATTGTCATAAAGGATTGTTTTAAAGTTAGCTGATGCTAAGAAAAAGGCAATTTCATATTGGGTGTGTATGTGGTGTGACTAATTTTATGTTTGCATGAACTTCCAGCTAGGGGGCCTTGGAACTCTTTTCCTTGGTACCCGGGACAAAACCTAACCAAATTCTTAATTGGATCCCATCACTACAGTGGTTGGGCGGTTGGCTAACCCATGGGACTGGATGGGGTTAGTAGGCTGGACTGATGGATCCGTAAATCGAGACTCAATTTCTGTTATTACGATAGATGAAGTAAGTCCCGGATAGTAATTGTTTATGGATAGGAATCAATGGGTGTGCCTCTTGATGGGGAAAAAAGCATTGATCCCAATGATCCAAGTGCAATTTTCTTCCCTGATCTGATCGAGTGTCTTTATAGGTGCAGTCGGATCAGTTTGATCACTAATGGTCTTGACTACGTTAGAGTAAAATTTTATCTTGGAGCAATCGCCCGTGCTTTCTGGATAAGGGAAGTTTTTCCGGGTTCCGTTTTGGAAAAACCGACGGATTAGTCTTTTGTCCGGATATCCGTGGGGACGAGGCCCCGAGTGTGGGACCCTACCTCGCGCTAGAAGTGCTACTTCCGCTGCTAGTACCCCGAATCCGTTGCGCGATGGGAACAGGGATCTCACAGTTGGTATCAGAGCTTTTTGGTCAATGAGGATCAACCGAGAAGCCAAATATATCAAAAATTTATCAGAGAATCAAAAAGGTTGTAATTGTGTGATATAATTCATACAAATTGATATTCAATCTGAAAATTCATAAATTAGTAATTGGGTCTTCAAATGGAAGTACCGCAATTGTATGGAACCCTGACTTGCTTGAGGCCTAGACATGATGGTATTTACCTTATAGTTCCAAGTATTATGACGACCCGTATATACCGAGGATATAACTGCAGCTCTTTACCGGTAGTATATACGAGTAAATCTAAGACTTGAAATTATAAGCGTTAATGCTATCCAGATGATGATTTCGAATGTGGTTGATATGATTTTAATTTTGTTTGAGAACTGATGAATGAATTTGGATTCTGATTGAAAAATGATGATTTTTGAAATTTAGTTGAAATATAATAACCTGAGCAAAACTACAATGAGGATGAATGGGAGGAGTCCCTGTGATAAATGATGATAATGATTTCACCAAATCACTATGAGATTAGCGGATTGTGCTATAAAATTGTTACTGTTAACACTTGACCGATAAGTTAAGGGATGACAAATTGAGAACTTACTTGACTGAAATTCTCGTGGAGGAATGTTCAGAAGGAAATTTTTCAGTCTAATGGACCATTATCATGTTAAAGATATGAATGATATGATCTAAATGAATTGTTATTTAATGATGAGTTCTAAGGGATATTTATCCCAGTATTCTGTTGGGTTGACCAAAATATAAGGAACCCCAGAATAAAATTGGATCTTAAGTAAAAGGGTTGTCCTCTTCCTTGCGAGATGAGGACATCTCGCACTTTTTTAAGTGGGGTAGAATGTAAGATTCCTCCCCAGCCTTCAAGGTATACAAGAGTAAGAATCTCCCTTTTTGATCTTATAATTGTTCCCTCTCTAAAATAAAAGAAAGATTCTGTTTAAAAAAGGAAGACCCTCTCCCTAGAATACTTCTCAGGAGTCATGCCTGTTTTAAGGATTCAGAACAATGAGTTCAAGAAGTGAAAATCGGTGTTTTGGATACCAAGGTTTTGGTTTTCATTCGAGAATGGCCCAAAAGAAGTTCTTTATCTCTTGGTGGGGAGTATAAGAAGTTATCCCCCAGATATTGTGAGCCTTATATCTGAATTCAATGAAAGTAGGTGACTTAGCCTACAAGCTTCTTTTATCTCTTCATCTCAAAGTTCTTAAAGCCTTCTATAGAAAAATGTGCCAAACCCAAATCATGGAAAGACGGTAAAACTTCAGTGGCAAGATACCGTTGGCTTCTAGGTTACGCTAGCTCCTTCCTTTATATAAGTCGTAACTTTTACTTGTCGCTCACAGTAATCTTACTTCCATCGATCTCCTTTCTTTCTTAATCTCCTTCATGGCTTGGCAACAAGAATTAGTTTTATCCATGATGATTTCTCACCTTCAAGATGCAAGCAAGTCTGTGAAGAAGGATTTTATAGAACAGTATGGGCGCTCACTTTTTCCTCACCTAGGAACTTCTGTAGCTCAGACCAAATGGCGGACCTATCAAGACATAACTAGGATAACACCCTGGGGTCAGCAGCACTTTCGTAACAATGTCCGCTTGGCCATGGTTATTGAAGCTTTGGGTTTGGGTCCCCGATACTACTGCGTCATGAGATCAAGACATCTTGGGTTTTCTGAGCGGGTCTTCTTACTAGCGTGTTTTCTTCCTCATCAGAAGATATGCCTTTACCCCATTTTTGGCTTGCCTCTCAGAGGTCCTTTTGTTAGATCACCTCATACCACTGAGATAGGTGCGGCAATAACTAATAGAATTATTCCCATAGATGAGTTACCTTATACGTGCGCAGCTTGTGAGTGCTGCTTTTGTGATCATATGATGGACGGACTTATGGAAGTGTAAAGAGTTCTTCTATCTTTACTGTATATGTTCCAAGAATGAATAAAGTTTAAATCTTGTTCTTGTCTTGACCCTTACTGTCTTTGACACTTTTTTATTTGGTGGTTAATCTTAATTAAATTTTTCTCTAAGTCTCATGTTCGTGCATCTTGTGAAATTATCCCAAGTTTGCGAGATGAGGACATCTCGTGTTTTTCAAGTGGGAGAGAATGTAAGATTCCTCCCCAGCCTCTCAAAATGTCCAGCATATTCCCCTGTAATCAATTCCCTCTTCAAAAATATAAGAGATCTTGTCTCTGCCTGTTTTGGCATAGAGAGAGAAAATATTCTAGAGAGAGAATATTCTGATTTTGAATATTTTTGGATAGAAAAATATCTCATCTTATTAAAATGAATTCCCTTGAAACAGAAATTCAGAAAGAATTTTCCAATGCGCAATTGGAATTAATTGGAAATGGGTATAAAGGACCTTAGCCTAAGGGTCTAGATTTTTAGAAATTTTTGGATTATGGTCCAATTAAGGTTCCTATGGGCCAATAGCATCAATCCATGTGTAGGGATGAGATAAATCCAATTTTGTAAAAGAAGATACCCAAAAATGAGTAAATGCTCACATAAGATGAAGAGTTGACTATGTACAAGGTTTATTAGTAAGAAACTATGAGTAATATCAAAAATATGAGATATTTTGGGTATCCAAAAATGAGTAAATGCTCACATAAGATGAAGAGTTGAAAATGTACAAGATTTATTAGTAAAAAACTATGAGAAATATTAAAATTATGAGATATTTTGGGTATCCAAAAATGAGTAAATGCTCACACAAGATGAAGAGTTGAAAATGTACAAGGTTTATTAGTAAAAAACTATGAGCAATATTAAAAATATGAGATATTTTGGGTATAATGATTCCATTTTGACACATATGTAAGGGGAAGGGGAGTTCTTTAAAGGAGGTGCATATTTCACATGCTTGAATGAGTTTGAAACTCAAAAATAATGTGATATTTTTTTCTCTCCTCTCTCTTGAACCAAACCAAATCAAAATGGAACCAAACCGAATCAAAAAGGAACCAAACTAGGTCCAAATCTAGTCCAAATTCAACCAAATTGAATTTAGAAAATTCTAAAATTTAGTTAGCTTTGGTTAGAGCTTCCCTCTTCTATAAATAGAACATGAGTCCTTTGAAAAAAATAGAAGAATTTTACTATACTAGAGTTATGCTGAAATAATGCTAATTTCTACTATTCTCTAAAATTCTCTCCAAATTGAAGAAATTGGAGCTTCCCTCTTTCTTCAATCCCCATTGGTGGCTCCATCAACATACTTAACCAATTGATTGGTTTGGGGCCTCTACCGTGAACAAAGAATCAAGCAATTTGTAAGGTAATTAGTGAATTTTGATCATTTTCTATAATTTCTTAATGTTTCTCTCTTCTCAACCCCTCTCAAGCTTGAGAAGCTTAATTGGAATGGTTTTTGAATGCTATTGAAGTTAATTGATGAATGGTAGTGAAGAGTTACATAATTTGATGAATGCTATTGAAGTTAATTGATTAATAATAGTTAAGAATTACATAAATTTCCATTTATGCTTAATTCTAATGGTTTTTATGTAATTTCTCTCTCTCACTCAAGAAATGGTCATACTCATGACCCATTCTCAATCCAAATAAAGCTTTTCATAAAGCTTTTTCTTAATCCAAGATTAATCTATGCTTGAGGTCAAATTAATGGCTTTTTTCTATGCTTTTAGTTTATGTATTTCATGAATATTAATGATTCAACCCATTATTGGGTTAATGATCCAATTAGGGATCATTCTAATCATTTTCTTAATGATAAGCTTTATCCTTCAAAATAAATTGAGATTTATCAGTCATAGTAGCGGAGCTATGGTAAAATTTTTATAAAAATTACACATAAAATAATTTTATTCAAAGCATGAAAAGAGAACTTCCTACCATATTCTAGCAATTATCATCCTAGATTAATTGAAAGAATTTTATTGTAATCATGGAGAAATTATTTTTATGTTATGTATAATTGATGATTATTTTATTATAAAAGTGTTACTTATATCATATTTGGATTTCATGCATAGAGGTATGCATAAAAGAATTATTATTTTAATATAAAAGTGTTTTTTTATCATATTTGGATTTCATGCATAGAGGTATGCATAAAAGAATTATTATTTTAATATAAAAGTGTTTCTTTTATCATATTTGGATTTCATGCATAGAGGTATGCATAAAAGTTGATTATTTTATTATAAAAGTGTGACTTTTATCATATTTGGATTTCATGCATAGAGGTATGCATAAAAGTTGATTATTTTATTATGAAAGTGTTACTTTTATCATAATTGGATTTCATGCATAGAGGTATGCATAAAAGTTGATTATTTTATTATAAAAGTGTTGCTTTTATCATATTTGGATTTCATGCATAGAGGTATGCATAAAAGTTGATTATTTTATTATAAAAGTGTTGCTTTTATCATATTTGGATTTCATGCATAGAGGTATGCATAAAAGTTGATTATTTTATTGTAAAAGTGTTACTTTTATCATATTGAATTTCATGCATAGAGGTATGCATAAAAGATATTCTTTTTGTACTAAAAGTGTGATTTTCATCATAAATGGATTTTATGCATAACTTAGATGCATAAGAGAAATTCTTTTATTCTAAAAGTGTAATTCCTACCAAATTGAATTTATGCATAGGAAGATGCATAAAAGAATGGAATTTCAATTCAAAAGTGTTATTCTCATCCAAATTGAATTTATGCATAGGAAGATGCATAAAAGATTGAATTTTAATTCAAAAGTGTCATTTTCATTTAAAATAAATTTATGCATAGGAAGATGCATAAAAGATTGATTTTATTTCGAAAATGTTAGTCTCCTTAAATGGAATTTATGCATAAATAAATGTGTGGAGAAATCTTATATAAGAATTCTCCTGTATTCTATAAATAGATATGGGAAGTGATAGGATGTGATAAGAGGTGTATGAGATGTGATAATATGTGT